>NW_026623166.1:2642642-3963963 GCF_028827245.1 Penicillium angulare
TGCGATCCTACTGGCAGTTGCAGCGCTAGGCACTCTATGGAAGACTTGGGACATTGCGCTGGAGGTAATTATGTCTTCCCGCGAAAATCGTCCAGCTGCTGACTGTTTTAGATACAAATGATACTGATCCTTACCTGGACCTTGTCAGCCCAGCTCATTGAAGCAAGGTAGACTGCCATGCGTCTTCCGCTCACGGATCAAACAGCATGGAAGAATTCTCCCTTGTAGTACATACTGTGTGATCAATGATATTTGGTGCAACAAGATGTAAGCCTCTTGGTAAATGCTTCTTGATAGTGACGTCGTAGTGGCTTTTCAAATTTCTCGAGCGTGAATCTGGATTATTACTCGCGCCTTTTCGAACGGTGGTCCCCAGTGGTGTTCAACAGTCTGTCGTAAAGTCGTCCGGTAGATCCTTCCGCATCCCAAGTGAAATGGGATGGCAACGGATTGAACTTGTGGGATACGTTTATTGGTTTGATCAGACCCACCCTTAAAACTATGATGCATGTACTCAATGCCCATATTTGATTCATTTTCCAAGCGCCCTCGAGCCGGGGGGCGGGGTCCCCCAGAGACCCCCTTTATGGGGGTCGGCGAGGCAATTTCCAATTGCCGGGGGTGCCTCCCATAGGCGACGGGCAAGACCAACCCACTATCTTCGTCTTGCAACTTCCTCCAATCCTCTTGTGCGGGAAATTCGACAAGAGCCGTGGGGACATCAGGCCCTACTGGGTAGAACGTGTCCATAGTTGTCCGCTCCCTTCGGTCGCTCCCAATGTGCCCGCGGGAACCATTCTAAACTTTCCCTCCGGGGGTTGTGGCGTTTGGTTCGGGCGGGCCTTCGGTATACGGGGCCACCCTACGGGTGTCGGCCCTCTCTGGCCCTAGGCGGGAGTTGAATGTGGAAGCTGGGTCAACCTGTTGTCATTCCAGGTGGGTGCAGAACAGGAACGGAACCGCACCATCGGAGTGAATCCCGATGTATATATACGAAGAGCCAAGTTGATTGGAAATTGTTCCATTTTAACCGTAAGAAAGGGCAGGGAATTTCCCCAATCGTCACTTGTTGAGACATGGTATGCACTGAAAGCCGCCTGGTCACATGCGAACATCTTGCAAACACCCGACAATGGATTTTGAGTATCTGGCAAAAGGACCCTCTGTAGATCCGCATGGGAAAACCGTGCATCACACATAGTAGAATCACCCGCCATGAGTAGGAGAGGGGGTTCCTTGTCTGGTCTCTTCTTCGACCGAAATTTGCCGCAGTGAAACCATCACTGAGGTCATTTTGGAGCATAATAAACAAGTAAGACCTGACCGATACAGGCACCCAGCATGGTCAGACAGCATCCGCTAGAGAAGTCTCTAGTGTCAAATCCATGGCTTCAAGCTTTGAGGTCGCGGTCAAAACCATTCATTGACGCAACCTCAGAATATCCTGCTAGATCCCACCTGGCAACACTCGTGCCAAAAATTATATCCCGCAGTAGTGTATTGGTATCTGGTAGAGCCCGACCCTTTCGTTCTAGACGAAAATGCTAAGCGAGTCGGTAGTTCGAATACCACACCGCTAAAGCCCTATCAGTGCGAGCTGCGCCTGGGAGCTACCCCAATTGATATCGAGCTAATTGACCTTTAGCTTCAAGAACGCGGCGAAAGCCCAAAATTTGCCATGCTGCGACAATATGCCCCCGTCATGTATGAAAACATCTCATGAAGTCAAGTTTTTGGTTGACCTTGCTGCTGATCCCACTGTTGAACATCGCATCCATGTCAACGCAGCGCTCACAAGACTGGTTGCAAGTCTGATTGCATAATTAGCTTGAACTGGGTAAAGACCCTAGTTGCTCTCCCTAGAGCACTGCTCGGACTATTGGAGCTCCCGCTGGCCTCCTTTCTATTTGTCTGACACGGTTTCCTGCTTGCAAACGGTTGAATTGTCAAGAGCGTGAGATGGTGTAGCCCCAACGAGAAGACACCACAGAAAGGAGTTAGCCGTCGTAAAAAGCGCAAACTAGAACGATCTAATTTTCGCGGAAATTCAATGTTCGTCCACTTGTGAGATGCACTCATCGCGGAAAAGCCCAGCGGAGAGGTGTTTGGGAAATGACGTCACGCGAAATTAGCTGCGGCAAGTAGTCGGCGACGCGTTGGACCATTTAAGAACAGTGACCCAAGCCTGCTTCGATGCCGACGCGGAAGACGCTGATGCAAAGTAGCTTTGGTCAATCACAATGGAGATCAACCATCGGAATGTATAATGCGGATCAAACAGCAGGTCTTGTCATAAACTGTCCATTTCGCGTAGGTGTTGACTTGGGTGAGGTGAGACAGGGAGCCACGCTAGCCGTCCACTGTTAACCTCCAGAGCCTGACTGCAGCAGGCCTCGCGTATAATGCCGCTTAAAACCAAGCCTTTGATGAGAGACGACGGCATCTTTCGATCGATGTGAGAGGTCTGCTGGAACGATAGTTAGCCACCCGAATTTAATGTAGGCGGGGCGAACGCGATAAAAAGCCACCTTTTGGGTAATGTGGGTAAGGCGTTTCTTATAGTAGACTCGTAGTACAATTCAGCCCTTGAGTCTCCAGGGCAGGTGTGGAAGGGTATGTTGAGCTGATACACCCATGGAGTGGGTGTGACGAAAGACCATCGGTAACCAGTCACACTATTGGCTATATTAGTACCAAAAGAGGAGGAATAAGGATAGATCAGCATGGGCGGGAATACTCTTGTCAATGCTGAAAGTAGCTGATATATATGAAAACAGACGTGAGTGCAACCCTTGCCAGCCAAGAAGTCGTTCAACATGGCTGAATAACTAGACGTGGTCCTCGGAGCTCTGAAATGGTCGATAATCCGTGGCTTGAGATATGAAGGTTGGTTCTCGTGACCGCGGGGTCTATGCCCATTGAGTGTACGGAGCTCGGTTGTGTCAGCTGAAAGCTCTCCCAATATGCATGCGAAATACCAATGGGATAGAACTGGCATTGAGTTTGCTTCATCGAGGAGCAAGATCGCGAGGTTAACCGATACACGCCGTGTTGGTGTCAAAAGGTGGATGAGTGCAGGCAGTTCCACCATTCAATTAGTTGGACCACGACACAATCAGCAAGGGCTGAGGGAAGCCCGATGAATGGCCATTCGTTCTGGGAGAGCCGTGTGGGCGGGCGACCTTGAGCCCATCGACATAGCCTTACAGCGGTTCTGGGCATTCCTTTGGTTTTACCGTCGCGCGCCATGTATTGTGTACATACTGGCTTATTGTCGGTGTATCGAAAGGCTATATGACGGATGAATGATCTGTCATTCGAATTGTTTGAGAAGTCCCATCACTCACCCACGTTCTATACCTTGAAGGCCCGAGCTACCTAAGCGGGGGTAAATATAGAGAAAGCAGCGCAAAGAGCCGGCTGGAAACGAGCAAGATCTGCTGCGGTGAGATACGTACCTGATGGCAGCACATCCTCATCGCTGATAAAGTTGACGAGCTGCTTCTTCTTTACGGTATCTGTCGACGTGGAGACGAAAGGGTAATGCTAGAGACGCTTCAATATAAAGTACATCTCTTGTATTCGACGTGGAGTCCGCCTTGCCTTGGGTACATTATGGGTGGTCTGTCCGACAACAGGTCCCTTGCTATCGAGTCCAAGATCGAGAGGATAGAAAGCTCCATGAGCTAACCGGCATCTGGGATAGCCCACGCCGGGACTTAGGGAGGGGGCCGTGAAGATGTCTGCCACAGAAAGGAAGTCAGCTTTAGGTACAAAATCTCAATCAAAGGGCAGGGGATATGGATCACACTGGGTGTTCGGCAGTATTCATGATGTATCAATCTATTCACCTTTTCTGGACAGATTCCTGAGATAGAAATTCGTTTGGTCAGCTAGTGGCCTCATGGAGTTGTTATTGGGCCTACCGTATAAAAAGGCTTTACCGTAATGTATCAGGGGTAGAGAGCCTGTCATGGTTGTCATCGAATGTGTTCCGATTTGACTGTACACAGACCGCTCGAGAACCTCTACTGTGAGATCGTTAAATTGGACATAGAGCCTTTCTCATGGGTCAAATCAATTAACACCTCACTTTGGTAGAAACTTTTCTTGCTGCAAGGCATGTATTGGAGGCCTAGCGGAGCCCGAGTGATATACGGTGTTAGCATAAGCTTTAACCCAGGGGAGGGCGGTACTCACCTATGTATTCAAGTCTTCGTACTTTAGACCTGGAGGAATATGTTATCGGTGAGGGATAGGTACTCTTGAGCTGATAGCTGGGTGCACTTACAAGTAGTTGACAAAGGAAATGATCAAAGTCAATCTTTGCAGATAATATGTGCGAAGAGAGATATAGGAGGAAAGTCAGACGAGACGGACAGGAGCGTATTTATACCCTTCAGGGCGGAGTTCTTCGTCTTTCGCTTGGATAAAAAGTGGCAAATTGTGAGACTTTCTGATTATTTCTGGGCAAGAGGAAAATTGGCATACCAGCAAGCAGTTTTCTGCGCTAAAAACATGGTTATTCACCAGCAGTGAGCAAACAGGAGTACCAATAATAGGTAGAATGACAAATAGTTGGCAAAGAATCAAGGTTCAGCTAGACTACAAGGCTAGAGGAGCCCCTCCAGCAGAGTAAAATTGCGGCGAACTGAGAAACCGGAGTTCATTCACCAGCAGATTCAGTTGAATCAACAGCGATGGGCAAACATGAGGTGTCCCAAGAATATGCGCAATGACAAATACTTATTATGAGGAACCGTTGAAGTAGATTTTGAGTCCCAGTCACCCGAATTAGGAATGGCCGAATGAGGTCGTAAACCTTATACACTCGCGAAAACAGTTGACTAAACGGGGATGAGCAGACGAAAATTCTCTCAACAGTATATGGTACGGCAGACATTTGTGGCAAAGTGAAAGTTGAGGCGAGCACCATGAGGCCCTCATTTTAATTCCCGACTTGACTACTTTCCTGACTTCTCTCTCACCCGTTAACTAGCGGAAAAACAAATACCTACAAACAACAAAATGGATTTGCTCGCTCCGCTTCTACCACCTTCGTATGGACGGACGAGGTGTGAACACACCCCATAATACACGCCCTGGAGGGAAAGTGAAAGCTACCATTCCTCCTCAAGCATAATGTGAACCGTGGACAGCCCAAAGTGGCAAGACCACAACAATGCAAGCTGTTCAAGTTGAGCCAACACCGGGTACCCTGGATCCACACCGGTGCGGCCCGTGGGTCGAGGTGGAGCCACCATATCCACTCTGTTGCCTCAACGTTGAGTGAACGACAGTGAATGATCAGCGAGGAAAGCCAGAAGCCCTTAGAGAATGATGGTGAATGAGAAATTGCTCAGTTTTGTGCGACGCCTGAAAACTCTCCACGGCGTCGTTGGAATCGCTTTCCATTACATTTCGGCCGTTCCAGCAAAAAGGACCGCTCCTCAAGTAGCGGGTGCCGGGCATACACTACTCTACGAAAGACACAAAAGTGCATCCCGCCAAAAGTTGAGAATTGGAGACATTTATTCACTAAGTTGATATGTCATGGCCTTTTGATAGTAATACCATAATCGGAGTATATTGACAATCACCAAGAACGCAGAGCTCTCTGCAGCCTCCGCTGCCAATCTTGGTCACTAATATCAGCCCTTAAGTAGAATATGTGGACACATGGGACTCTGCACAAGTCCAGTAATGGATGTATGAAGCAATACCCTTGAACAGCAATCATGTAGGCATGCCTTCTCTCAATGTGCAGCAAAGACAAAACCTGTCAAGCCGTGTACCTCAGTACTTCACAATAAGCCGCCATGACTTGGGCATAGTCAAGCGGAGGTGACATGGAAGCCGCACGCAATTCGACGAGCCTCTTCAAAGTAGACCAATGGCCTGACCACAGTCCTCCCCCATGGCACTTTCGCATGCGCAGCATAATGCTGAGGACTTTCATTCCGACTCACTTCTTTGAGGTCACCGTACCACTACTGTGAACCATGGGCGAGCCAGCTCTTTGCCCTCCGATTGCAACTGCGCCAATTTTCTGATTCGACCCGCACTTTCTGTGAGTCAGGAATACTACACACCCAGGTGGAATGAACGGTCGTGGTGCTGTCTGGCGCAACATGATTGGCGATCCAGTCGCCAGCAGCGTCCAACTCATGGGTCAAGGCCGGTGAAGACATTGCATCGACGTCCCCGGTGAGAGATTTGCACTGCTGGTATCTGCGAGAAAGCGTAGCTGAAGTCTATAAAAGCAGGCTCCTCCCCCGATCTATTTGTCTTTCTTCACACATCGCGGCCGCGGTGTGTCGCCTCGGACCTTCGGGCCTGAGGCTTCCGTGACGACGGCTGTTGCTGATCCAAGCCCAGTGACATAAGAACAGTGCTTCGCAGGGGGGCGCTGCGTTACCAAGTGAACTCCGCAGGGGGACGCTGTGATGACAATTGAGACCCGCAGGAGACCGCTGCGTCAATAAGTTCTCCGCAAGGAAAAATGCGTTACCAAGAGGATCCGCAGGGACATCTGCGACACCAAGAGTCTCCGCAAGGGGACGCTGTGATGACAATTGATTCCCGCAGGAGACCGCTGCATTACCAAGTTCTCCGCAGCCTAGGACCTGCGTTACCAAAGATCCTCGGAGGAGGGCGCTCTAGAGAACAAGTCACCCCGCAGGGGAGTGCTGCGTAAACAAGCTCACCCCTCGCTGCCTTGAGCCCAGCGAGCGTACAATTTTGCGCTTCCATGCAGTGATGAGCCCTGCGTTATCAAATTCGCGCTCCCTGGCAGACTTGAGCCCTGGCCAGTGTATAATTTCGTGCTTCCATGCAGCCATGAGCCCTGCGTTATCAGTATGTGCTCCGTTGGGCAAGTCCTGGCTGGCCACCAGTATTTGGGCGACTCTCTAGCCCGTGCAGGCACCTCTCCGTGGTGCTAGGGATCAATACTCGTTATCGGTGACGGGGAAGCCAAGGCCTGCACATGATCCTGTAGAGAATAGAGAGTAGTTTTGTTGCTAGCTCATGCAATTTAATTTCGATTCGGCTCTTGTTTCCCAGTATCAATGTGAAGCCCTCTAGCTAGGAGAGCATATTCGCATGTCATGTAGTTATCTATGGTAGCCTATCGTAGCGGCAAAGGTGTGGGATTGTTGCATGAGTGGTGAATCGATGTGGTGAATCACCAAGACGAGATACGTTGGTGGTTGTTGGCAAGCTCTTCACGGTATTGCTAGTGATTCAACAACGTTGGGTTTGACGGGTATGTTGATGCAAGATGGTGGTGATATATTTCTCGATAGACTGGAGTTCTGTGTTGATTGACGGGATGTTGATGATTCAACGCGGTGGGATTGAATGAGGATTTCGATACAAGGAGGGGTGACTGCATTGGCACTGATCAACATCATTCTGTGTAGATGATGAAGGTGTTGACGGTGATCGAACGCGGTGAGGGTGAACATCCCGTTGACACTTCTCGGTAGGTGTCTGCGGTGACGGACCGTGGCCAACGCTAAGAACCAGCCAATGCGGTGATACTGTGTGAACGGTGATTCAACGGCAGGATCTACGTAGCATTCATGGTGAATGGCCATAGGTCTTAACCAGCGTTGAGATGACTGAGGGGACCAGTGGTGTTGATAGGTAACTTAATACGCAGCGAGGATGCTCTCTCAATGTAGCCGAGAGTGGAAATTTCTACTACAGCTATTCTCTCGGATAACTTCATCGTCGCTGGTACGAAGAAAGACCCCTGACAACTACATTTTTGACGTCACTGATCGTAAAGTGTCTGTTCAGATTTTTTTTTCCTCGGGATAGAAACGGGGGCTGTACCAGGTGAGAGTTTTCCCAGTCAGAGTGATGTGATCTTATGTTACCAACGCGGATACTGCGCATAGCCAGTGTAGCCCATTTCCAACGCCCAATGATGAACTCCAAAGTTCGTGAGCTGCATCAGCCCAACACAAAAGCCAGGCCATTATTATCCCTAGCTTGGGTTCACGGCGATGCCTGTACGTCCTTTCAATTCGCCAAGTGCAAACTGTCAATACGTCATACGGCAGCGGAACAGTTGTCAAAGGCCAGACCGCAATTGCCAACGACGATGCACAGAGCAATCTACAGCCCAAGGACAAGCATAACTCGCATCAAACCAGAGCTTTCATCCGTTGGCAAACGAAAGAAGCCCAAAATGCGCAAAATCACAGTTACCGTGTCTAGTGATCACAGTCACTAGACATTGGTGCGGCGATAACTTGCACGAATAAGTTCTTATATACCTCCCTTTTGTTCCGATTGCGGGTACTGTAGCGAGTCGGCTGTGCTGCTGATATCACACCCGAGTCATCGCATGAAGGCCCCAGGGAAAATCACCCCTTAAGTGTCTCATGCCTTTCAATTCGTATATAGCGTGATGTTGTCACTGCGTCAATTTACCCGGGTGTATTTGAAGGCTACCGTCCGCCCATAATCCTTTACAGAGGCAGGGTTATGCGAGTAGGCTTTGTATGACTGTAAATATACCATGGGCTTGGTCCACCATTCTGCTGTCAATCCAGTCGGAAAAGTTGCTCTGGTACGTCCCCCGCTCCCTATTGCACGGCCGGTTCTTCCAATCTTATCACTGTAGTGGCTATATTAGAGGAGTATGTGCAGGAAAATTGATCCTAAGCACGACTTTTGACTGAAACTTTGGAGAAAATTTGGATGGTAAGCCCAATAGATCATTGCTGATGATTGGCAAGATCTCTGCGTGGCTTGGTAACACCAGTTGAAAGGGCACGGAAATGCGGCGGGATGTATCGGGTTGTCACGCATCATGTCGACAAATTGCCCCCTGAATCATGTCCCGCGACTATTGCTATTTACTGAAAAATATCTGGTCATGGTATAAACGACCGGACTTGTATATTACCCGTCGCTAGAGCCGTCGATTGCGGTAGGCCCCTCTATTTGGAATCTAGCAGCCATTAAGCTCGGAGCGCCATTCTCCAGCACATTTTGTTATGGTTCAAAAGTAAGATTAATTGTCCATTTTTCAGAGGGAATACGTGAAGCTATATCAACAACGCGAAGGTCAAGTTAACTTCCAATCAACTTGGAGCCACATATAGGCATGTCGGTGATGCATTGCGATATTGTAACTCCCTTCCTGATCTGGGCGAGGGAAAAGACTAGTAGTCGTCAACAAAGACCTATTCTAGTGAACTGTTGCTGGAGACGACATTTTCTTTCATTCTCGTGGCCAAACTGTAGGTGATCTAAGCTCCCGCATTGTCTGTCGTGCCAGGGCACCGCGTATTAGATTCACCAGCCGAACATTTCCGTTCACTGAGGGCCAAAGAATTGCCGAGTATCCATTCATGTCTTTGACATTGAGGTCGATTTTTGGATGGCGCAACAGGTATTCAATACACGCAATATACCCGTTTGCTGCCGCCAACATGAGTGCAGTGAAACCAGAGGGGTCAACATCATTCACTGCGATTTGCTCACGCGAGAGTAGAAGAGACACGATATCCGAGTGTTGATTGATGACAGCCACATGCAGTGGCGAGGTTCCAAAAGGGGCTTTCTGATTGATATGTACAGACCTCTGGCTCAACAAGCTCTTGACGGAGGCGAGCGAGCCCGCCCGACACGCTGCCCACAATGGTGGGATAACTAGCTCCAAAGAGGCATTGATACATATGTTGAAGTGTCTCAGTAAAATATGTAGTAAAGCAGGGTTTTGGTGCTCCGCTGCTTTCGTAAGAGGTGTAAATCCTTGATTGTCGGCAACGTTCAAACAAATATTGGCTTGAAGCAACAGCAATTCCACCAGCTGTTCACGCTGGCTAGCAACTGCATACCACAGCGCGGTGCGTCCCATTCGATCGCGGCAATTGATATCAAGATTAGAATTTAGAAGCAGTGAATCCACGACTCGACTCGATGTTTTACTCTTGAGGCTTTTGACCGCGAGAAGGAGAGCCGTATTTCCATGGGCGTCGCACCAATTGACATCCACATGAGGATATCGTGCCAATATCTGCACGGAAACATGGTCTTCCTTTCGAACTGCAAGATGCAATGCATTTTGCCCAAAGCGATCTTTGATGCTGACATCTATGCGGCAATCGGTAAGAAGTTTGCTTAGAGTGTAGTGCTCGGCGTATTCCACCGCGTACATAAGAGCGGACACACCGTCAGTGCACCGGTCATTGACATCGATCTGTGGCAGTTGTGATAGGCTTTTAATGATAGCGACATTCCCCCTTGTGACTGCCAGTGACAATGGCCCTCGGCCTTAAAAATCGCACATGTAAGAGATTTGTGGGCCATGCCCCAAAATGAGATCCACAGCTTGTAGGTAGTTCATCTGAATCGCGAGTAGAAGTGTGCTCATCCCATGGTACTCGGAATCCGGACTAGCATTATAACGAGTGAGCAATAGCCTTGCAATATCCAGTCGTCGGGCTTGTATGGCTCGATGAAGGGGCGGCATCTCATCGTGCTGGGACAATCAAGTAGATATCTGGTGCAAGTTTGCGCAGTTGCCCAGCAGCACGCGGCCAACTGAACGATGTCTTTCCTCCCGAGGCTTTGGCAGATCCAAATTAAGAGTTCATTTGGCAGCCTGTCCAGCATATTTCGTACACAAAACAAAGCTAGAATGAGTCGAGAGAGGGGGGGTGGGTGATTGAGGAGCTCAAGCTCTTTAAGTAGACATTGCCGTAGACCAGATGTAGAAAGTATGCCCTGAGTCGCCAAGGGCTTAGGTCCGGGAAAATTGATGCTGCTCCCAGGAGCTACCTCGTCCCTGGAATCCCGTTTACCGTTCTCCGAGCTACGGTTCAGGATGCTGGAAGCTTCTATGGACCGCCTAGGATCTGTGGACTTAGTTTACAGCAGCAAGGTTCTAGGATGAATCTGCGTGGGCACAGATTTTGATGTCTTTCGAAGGCCGGAAGCCACATATCACTGTTTCTGCTGGGTTATTTCTAGCAGGCCTCGCATTTCAAAAAGCTTGGCTTTGCCTTATGCGTCGTTCGCGGGGTTGCTTCGTTGTATTCCCAAGGCCCTACGACGGTACAGTAGATGATTGTCAGAACGCTTTGGCACACAGATATACTTTCTCATAATTGTTTCGATCTATAATCGACACATTTAGCACTTCATTTGATCCTAATTCCTAATACAGGCGGCTTGTCAGTGGAAAGTGATGAGTGTTGATGAGTGTTGATGAGTGACGGCGTGGTGTGGCCGTGAATGACCGAAGGTGGCGTGACAATCCGAAGTTCGTCCCAGTGAAAGGTTCATTCATGGAGGGGGAGATGAGCGAACTTCGGTTTATTTCACTGGTTGTCGATCACCAGCCTTTCTCTCCTTTCTCCCTCAATGCTATCCGTTGATTTGTCGACGAATATGGCTGAAAATCCCTAGTGGCGGACCATATCCGTAACTCATAGTGGTGGAAAATCGGGGGATCATTTGGCTGCTTTGGGTGGATCTTCCCGATCACGACCCCGTGGACTATGCCGTCTGGCAGACTACAAAACCACTTTGTAGCTAATAACGCGAGCAATCACTATCAAAATGTCTTGAATCCTCTATTTCGTGCTAGGTGATGCAGCTTTCTCGCTCAGCTCGTCTGAATTGAATGTCTTTTGAATGACTGCTCATTTATGGTAAAAGACTTCCACTGCTAAATTGACGCGAATGTTCGCGAATAGATGGTCACCAGGTTCGAATGTGCCGACAATAGCCGGGGCTATGAACAAGGCATTCGCGTTTACTCCATGCCACACCGCGGCACATTGGTCTTAGTTTCGTCACGTCGAGCGTAATATCATCGATAATTTCTCCACTTGGTACCAGCAACGACAGGAGAATACTGTAGTCTAGTGTTCTTTACATTACCACGAGCTTTGCTACATTTTCACATGTTACGCCTGGGTACCCGCAGTGGCTTTCGATCCGGCGGTGGTCCTAAGCGTTGCCCCTCGGCAACTTATCTTTCTTCACAGGGCCAAGTATCGCTTTACTATTACAGAATAGCCAAATATCTCCACTAAAGCCCATGTATGTGCCTACCGCTCGGTAGAAACTTTTATTATAGCACGCCGCTACTATTCCCCATATTTTCTTCCGCCGGAAAGGGTGGAAGTTGAAGTGGGACGCGGCGTGCTTACGTAGACGCGGCCCCTCAATTTTCACTGCTCTCCTGACAGCCTCTAGAAAACCACTCACTCACTTTGCCAACGTAACGGGTGGTCTCCAAATTCAATATGAATCGATTTCGCCAACAGTCACTTGAACACATCTTCAAAAATAACAAGAAATGGGTCCTGTCGAAGACGGGGGCAGATCCCGCCTTTTTCGACAAACTTGCTGCTTTTCAGCCTTTGTATCATATATCAGCCCATGGATTTGCAAGTGCCCCTTCTTAATCGCGTCGGTCACTTCAGTAAATTTGCGTAATGAACGCAGTTGATCAAGAACGTTTAACTCGACAAAAGCGCGATCGCGTTCCACCACGGGGGTTTGATTGATATCTTCTTCGTGCGTTGCATAGAGGGAATTAAGCTTGCTATAATGACGGTTAACTAGCGACTCTGCGGATAGCTTGGGTAGAGATGGCCTACGTACCACATCCATGGACCTTTTAAACCGTCTCTCGAGATTGCTTTCACAATGCCACATCCATAATGGCCACAAACAACGATGTGTCTCACCTATGCAGCGTTAATACGAACGAATTGTGAATCTTTTGTGACTAATAGCTACCTGAAGGTCAACGACGGCATGTTTTATCGCAGTCTCGGAGGATAGGTCGCCATCAATGATCATATTGCCGATATTTCTAAGCACGAGCGGTTCGTCGCCAAGATTAAACGCATTAGATTCCCTAGAATCGCTATCAGAGCATCCAATCCAGAGCACTTGCTGAGTTGTCTGATGAACGCTTGATAGGTAGTTTGCCCCGAGAGGCTCAACCGTCACCCTCCTGAGTCGTAGCTCGTTCATGATAGAAGAGCCCAAGGAGTAAGCGGCAGTGCTAAGATATGCTCTCGAATAGAGATGTCGTGCCGAAAATGATAGAAACGTATCTTGCCAATTTGCAACAGAAATTTGACGGGAAAACATTCATGATGCCCAGTAAAAACTTTTTGCAAAGCGTTCAGCAAAGTGTGATTCTGCTATAAAACTTCAAATACTGGACAGTGAGCTAGGAGCCCTTCCCGATCGGATGTAAGAGCAGAAAAGGTTTCGACGACTCCACTTAGTCTATGCTCGGTCCCTTCCAACGAAGACGTGTACATTCCGAACGGCTCTCGCAGATCGTCATTAACATGAGTATGGATGGCGGGGGACTACTTATTAGTCGAACATCCGCAGCTGATTCCGAAACCCGAGAAAATGCCGTTTCGGCCGAGAACACATTTCGGAACGGTAGGGTTTGGACAGGGTATCGCACGGACCAGTTCGTAAGAGCCCTTTGCAGGACTGAGTGAAAGGGATACCTGGGGTTTCAGCAACCGTTGGGTCTGCTTTCTGGCAAATAAGTCTACTGCGAATGATACCCCCCAACTGTCTATTGACAGTACATTGGCGAGTTTCATGGACAGTGAGGTCGCGTTGCATGCACAGTTATCTTAATATGAAAATACCGACCGGGAATAAGACCCATGTGAATAGCTAATTTCAGGGGTATTTCTGGACCTGAAATTTTAAATCTCAGAATCGACTTAAGATCTTGCTATTTGCCTCTTCATCATTTCCGTGGAAACATCCATAGATCCGAAATTCAGACCTCTTAATCCAGCGTTGTCCCATCAGATAGGCCCCAGGTATTTTGTCACAACAATCAGAAAAGCTTCTGTCAGCTAATGGGCTTCAGTCAGCATATTTTATCGTCCCACGCCCGCTTTCGTGTCGGCCAGTACAATGATTATAACTCGCGGCTTTTCTCTCACGAACTTTGTGATCGCAAGCTCGGCCTTGTGCTTCCAAATTTGTGTTCTGTATCCTTGGCATCACAAATTAGAGGATGAATTCAAACAACTGAAGACCGAACACCTCCGATTATTGCAGGAGGGCGAAGAGCACCGGTTGAAGGAGTTGAGGGAAATTCGTGAAAAGCTTGGCTTCCTGAGTACCAAGAAAGAATAGAGGCCCAATATCATATTCTCGAGGGTTGAAGGACTTTTCTGGTTCCTTAGAAGTACTTAAAAATCAAAAATACGCGAAATTGAAAGAATGAATATCATACATCATGTTACTTGCGCAGCCCTATATTACTTCGGTTGAACATTACTTGATACATCAAGACATATATGATATCTTCAAATTCAACCACGCGCTTAAGCAATTCGAGCACAAATATCTCCGCGGTAACATGAAAGACATAGGAGCTAGTGTTATATACCCACTAGTAGATAAAATCGACGCAAATAATTACAAGAGGCCAGAAGAGAAACATATGTGGAGAAGAACTAAACTGCAGAATATTGAAGACAGAAAAAAATTTCATTCTTTCGCTTTTGTATATCCGATATCTGACCAAATCCCCAAAAGGTCCGTTATATTGGCTTGGAGGTCGGGAAAATCTTTGTGGAAACCAGACAGCAAACCCTCTTGGTCGGCACAACGATTAAGTAAATACTCATTTTTCTCTCGTTCTTGCCGAAGGTGCCTTTCCATCAGCATGTCAATTTCTTCCAGTCATTCATTCTCTGCCTGGGGAGGTGTAAAGTGTGCTTCTATTGTCTGGCAATGCCTTACGAAATGAGCGGCCTGGGTCTTGAGTTGGAGGCTCTCTTCTCTCGAGGTCTGAATTTCTAGTGCCATTTTACTAAACGAGATATGCACATCTGCATTGACATATTCTGTCGACTTGTCAACTTGGCCCTGCTTCTATTGCCCGAATAATCAGCTCCCGTGGATTCCAAGACAAGAAATTTACATTGACTGGAGAAAATCGCTGCGGTGTTTCACGAGGACTCTTGTCGGGGCATATTTCGTGTGAATGGATAGCCATCTTACTTTTCCCCAGATCTTGTTGTCCGGCTGACGGGGAATTCATGATAATTATCAAGAGTGAAGATATAGAGTTCAGGAAGGAATTATTGCTTTAAGCTGGCTTATCCAACGTTTATATAAGTGGCACCGTATCCTCGGCAAGAGACGAATCATGTCTGGCGTAAGTACCGTGTCATTCCGTGAACATGATTCTCAAAATCTAATATTGATCCAATAGTTCTGGAGTACATGACTCGGTCTGTCCTCCAATCAGGACTGTCGCAACGTGTCTGGACATTTCTGTAATCATGATTCCAAATACCCAAAAATGGGGTATATAGTATAAAGTTAAATCAAGCTCCTTCGGCTCCGACATATTACCGAATCAAAGCGTTACTCTGGCTCCAGAATTGAAAACCCCTGAAAATGAAGGTGGTGGCGGCATCAAGGTAGGTCTTTGTGTATATCTTGCACAAAATAAGCATCCACCGCTTCACTGAATGGGAAAGTGCGCAATTTCATGATCATCATTGAACTCATGTGAGACGCGAATTTAAGGGTTACCGTTGGTCTAATAGGAAATACAAGAATGTATGCTCAAAAATGGGTATGTAAGTTAGTGGGCTTTGCCGATAAGATGAAAAGGGTATTGCGCTAGCGCTCATGTTCTTGCAACACAATTTGCATGTAAATGAAGTTTTCACCATTACATGAACTGAGAACTCCACCGATAAGGTTTAGCGTGAGATCGGTGATACAATACACTTCCCGAACCGCGGAAAGTGCAGTTGACAAATTCATGACTCGTTGTTTCGACCAGAAAATATCTATATTAGGAAAGTGATCTGCGTGTTATCGTCCATTAATTGGTAGCCGTGCCTTACCCTACGGTCTGGACACCAAACACGACTAGCCGCATTTGGTGTCCCGCAGCGCAATGTAATTCTCACCGGAATGTAATTTTTTCGCCTTTATATACAATTTTTTTTAGCAATTTAGAATTTATTATAAAAACCAATAACCTCTCCCGACTTGCTGTATAACGGTTCTGCCTCTGCCTCTCTTTAAGTCTTTGTAATACGTAGTGTGGTAGGAACACCGTACTTTTTCTCCAATTCTTTTACCGCCCGTCTCTCATCTTTTTTGTCTTCCTTTGCCTTCCGCTCAGCTATACTATATTTAGTATCTTTAACACGTATAATACTATCATCACTAAGGCCTATAACATACCGTCTAGTAGTTTTTTTCTCCCGTAGGGCTCGGATAGTAGCCATTTCCTGTATAGTAGCCGTAGTATTGGTTAAGATGTTAAAATAGAACTCTTGCTTATCTAAGACCTGTGCGAGTGTTTTTTTTTCTTTGGGCGTTAAATTAGGCCGGCAGAGAAGAGGAGAGAGATGTTTTTGTCTTTTTTCCACATCTTTAAAGGTTTTTGAAGGTATGTTTTCAAGACTTGACAACAAAAGATCTAGTTCCGGAGAGGGTATTTTCTCTCCCGATAGATTAATTTCAATATTTGTAATAGAAGAAAAAGCATTTTCGAGGCTCTTATAGACTTTTTTTGCGTCAACTAGATAAATTCCTTGCTCTAAAAAGGTATTTCGATATATTCGGGATATAAGGGCTTTATCTTGGAATTAGTAAAGATTATTTAGAAAGGATGATTTTAATGTAAGAAGACCTCCACCCTATTGATTATTTTATATCTTAAAATAAGCCTTATAAGCTTAGAAAGGCTTACTATCTAAAGGTTAAAGATAATTTATTCGATTCAGCAGAAATCCAAATATCTTAATACCTGCTTTGGTTGTAGTATTAAGAAATTTAAATATTAGATATAAGCTACAGCCGTCGACTAAGAGAATACACTACTCTCTATTTTTAAGATAAGTATATGTTTTATAATCAAATTCTTCCATCCAATATACAATAAGTTTACTAATAATATAGTCTTTTTCTACAGTCACAGTTATCTATTTATTAAGTATTGGATAGTTATACCATAACTTTATATAATACTATCCTTTGAAGATAACTAAGGGCTATATTCACCAACTATTAGTAGTAATATATTCTACGATTGTTACCCTTTTACTATATTCTATACCTAGGAGGTCTAAAGCTTTACCAGATTGGCTAGAAAATATATATCAGGTCCGTCCTTATCCAATTTAAAAGCCAGTTTCATCAAAGTTATAAATATTGTATAGATTTATACCCTTAAGAGCCTTAGCTAACAAATCATACTAATAATAAAGCTCTACAATATCTATAATTCCTAGACGTTTAGAATCAATAATTTTCTGCCTTCTGAGCTTTATCTTAGTGTCTAGGAAACAACGAATATAGCGATATACCTAATCTTTTCCGACCATCCGATCGGGTATCTTTGACCACATAAGTGTAGCATTAGCCCAATACTCTATAATAGCAGGCGTCGGAGGAAGAAAAGAAGCATCCAAAGTCTTTATCTAATAGCCTAAAGCCTTCTCCTGATAGACATTTAGGGTATAATTCGATGGTTTAACCTCTGTTTTAGGCTTCATATTGCAATTAACACGTCGCCATAACAATCTATAATTAACGCCAAATTGCCGCACGACCTCACGTAAATTTAGCTTTTTTTGGCTTCGAGCGTGTTTCACGGCCTCATTTACACAAGATACCTCAGTTTCAATAGAATCGGCCATATTTAAGGTGGTACCTTGTAGTAATAAAGATGTGTAAAAAGAAAAATTACATTCCGGTGAGAATTACATTGCGCTGCGGGACACCAAATGCGGCTAGTCGTGTTTGGTGTCCAGACCGTAGGGTAAGGCACGGCTACTTCATAAGGTGGGACCTTTGCTTCACCCCGGATTAGGTAATTATTAGCCATCGTAACTAACTATGAAATGTGCTTTGTTCAACTCAAGTCGAGCTTACATCAACAGGCGAATTATCTCAAAGTACTCCTTGGGTTATGGTAAAAGCAATTGCAGGCTGCAATTGACAATTTCCGACTGGTGTCAATTTGTCTCAATTGTGCGTCGGAGCACTTCTGCTCGCGGTCGCTGTTTCCCATTTTCAATTGCCCAGCCGCTCGGCCCTCGAGCGCGAATAGATCGATCACAAAATTATGGACAGCAGCGTACATCTACCGTGATAGTGCTGAACCTTAAGCTTTTTGCCATGCAAGTTAAAGCCATGTTTCCAGCAATCAATTGATCTTGGATCTTGCCGTGACAAGATAGAGGTTACCGCGCCGCTCTAGCAGACTGGTAGAAAGGAAACTACCAGGATGTCGCGGCAATATCAAGAATCCCGTAAATGTAATCTGTATTTCATACTGTTCTTCGTTTAAATCGCAAAAGTTTTGCCTAATCATATTTGGCGCAACTCGACAAACATCTTACCAATACCGACCAACGTGACCTCGGCAACGCGACCCTCCTTTGACCCCAACCATGGGAAACATACTCGTTGTTTTGGAGAACGGAGATCTCTGCAAGAAAAATGATCTGCGTTCCCTTGCATCAGCTAAGGCACGTTCACGGTTAGCATGCAAACGGCCCTTGGCTAAGTTTCGCATCCGTCAACAAGTGAATCATCCCAATGGTCCTATGGACTATGGCTAAGCCATTTTCGGGGGAGGCGGCTCTCAGCTGGGGTCAGCATGTTGAAAACCCCCTAATTGTGCGTCGCATTCCTGCTGGAGTATGCGCTCCGTTCAATAAGTCGGGCCGCTTGGGCCTCGCGCCTGAGAAAATCAATCACAAAGGTATGGGTTGTAGGGAACTTCTTTTTCAATATCGCCGAATCAGGGGCTGTCTGCAAAGCACCCCACGCCATTGAGGATATTTATAATCCACACTGTCCCCCAGAGATCAATCCATCTTGCCATCATACGGTACAGTCTACACCACCGCTCCAGGGCGGCTTATGGCTGAAATATCATTAATAGCATGTCGCGTCAACATCGAGAATCTCCAAAATTTTTGGAGCATTTTGCCCTCATCTATATTGATCAAGGGGGAAACCTTCGCCACCAGGTATCTGCTTCCATCTTCGATAGTGGCCAGTTTATCCTATCCCCACAAGTTATCGGGGCGTTTCTGAAGGCGGTGGCAGAATCAAGGACAAGCAGCTTTCCAGAACAGCCCAATAGCCAGCTCGTGCCGTCCACAGCATGGCTAGCGCCCAACGTACCCAGGACAGCAGAGAAGAGGGGTGTTCAACAAACACCAAGGCTTGCGCAAGCGAAAGAGCAAGGCTGGGGTACCCGCACGGCCATATCCCACATTACAGCCCAACTCCCCGTCAATCAGAAAGATCTTCTTCGTCGATACTATGAAAAGGTCTTTCAAAATTTGCAGCAGGAGAATTGCAGGGTGATCGCCAAAACTTATATAAGGCTTGCCGAGCCACGTAAGCAGACACAGTATCCCTATAATGGAAGGAAGTCCGTGGAGGGTAAAACGCAGCAGTTCAATCCTGAAGAGACTAAGCCGCCATGGTGGCCACTTGGTGTGACTCATCGGGAACCTGACCATCTTCCTAAATCTGGTAGGTCAATTTTTATCGATCTCGTTAACCGCGCTAATTTCAGACAGAACGCATTGCGCTCCTCATCCATATTCTTTGCGAATTACGTATCAGCCATGGAATCACCGCGCGAAAATTGAAAAACGCAGGGCGGCTTGTTCAACGTCAAATTACTCCGAATGAGCGATTGCAGCTATTGGATGAACTTTACTGGGTCAGAGAGGAGGAGGAAAAATTCTTGGATGCAGTGACTGGTAGGTTCATATAAGTGTCTACAGGCTCTGAGCTAACTAGTCACAGACGGGAGTGCCAGACTTCCCATATCAAGAGCGAACGTACCTCAAGACCTTGAATCTGTCTGCCAGCCAAGTGATGCCAGCAGTGAGGGGCTTTGGAATAGCCAGCTAGTAGGATTCGAACCGCCAATCCAAACCACGTCGACATCTATGAAAGCTACCCGAGGGATTTTGGATACACCGGTATACCAGTATTATACTATGGATGAACCCTGCACTATCCCAGAGTTGCCCTCTCCATCGTCTCGAGACCTTAAACGAAAGCATTTCTGTATTGAGGATGCTATCTTGCCTATATCTTCTACACCTGTAGACTCCTCTTTTTCTTCTTTGTGCCATCCTTCATTATTAGAAAATTATATGAATATGCCACAATACCTAAGACAATATTGCATATCATGGTATACTGGAGTGAAGCAATGAAGTGGAAGCCTAGAGTCCCGTATCAGATGCAGCTGTCACACTTAACAGAATGAATACTACTATGATTTATTTCAGGTGCCATCACTAGCGTAGGCCAATGCCGAATTGGCCACCTAAGCTTCTTTATTACACTAGCTTGGGAATTGGGGGAGGTCATCGGCAGCGATGCTGATACTGATTGGGTTTCAGTGGTATATAAGCTGTGCCTCAGTGAGGTGAGTCTGCAGTTGTCTTCGGTTCAGCCTTTGCCCGCACCGCCTTGGGCAACTCACTCAGCTTTTTAATGATAGGCCTTGCAGCAGTCCGGTAATGAAATCTAGGTCGAAATACACCCAACGGTTCTACTAATCGCTAGTTCCATGCGCTGGGACGTGTTCACTTGTCTATGGTCGATATAGACGGAAGGTCACAACTTGTAATGCACAGTGCGACATGAGCCTCCATTTCCACCCGACTGCCTCTGCACAACAATTAGCCGACGTCATTCCACATGGTTTAGCACTTCTAAACCAAAACTTTATGTTAGTATCCGAAAACAAAAGTTTTCACACTCTAGTCCTGTACTCAAATGCTCCATTTCAGGCTCGCTGGTTGCAGTCAGTACATCCAAACGACCTCAGTCGGGCGAATGCTTCTTTCGATGCATTCGTAAAAACTGAAGCACCCCTGTGAGCTGAATATCGGATCCGGGGCCAAGAGACTTGGTGTGTGCTGGATTTGCATCCTCTGCGTTAAAATGGCTGCAATTTCACATTGATGGCCACAGCGGATTCATCGCTACGGCTGCAGACATTAACCCAGAGGTACGAGCCAAGAACTCTCAAAGCCAGGTTGTTAAAGATGCAGAAGAACACAAAGAACTCCAAGGACGTTTCATTGATATGATCAGTCACGAGATACTGAATCCTTTCTCCGCGGTATTGCACTGCACCGAAGATATAATGGAAGTAGCGCGGGAAGGATAGCTTAGTAAAGTGTGTGTCTCGCGTATTCGAGAATCTGCGGAGACAATCAGCCTATGCATATCCCACCAGAGAGATTCTTGATGATGTCCTTACATTCTCGAAAATCGACGCATCGATGCTGAATCTCTCCCCGAAGAGTTTAACCAAAATTACACTCTAAGAACCTGATTTCTCTCTTTCAGTCCCAACTACAAAGGAACGATATTCAGTTTGTTTATCAATCTGACTTTTCCTATTCGGGCTGCGGAATTGAATGGGTGATAGCCGATCTCGATCGGATGGGCCTGGTTCTCATTAATCTTCTCGCAAATGCGATTAATTTCACTGCCCAGTCAAAAGTACGCGAATAAGCCGAGTGTCAATAGGCGCTTCCAAAGACTGGCCGTCATCTTACCCGCCGAATGTTGTGTTTTTTCGATCCGGTGAGGCCACACTCAGCCTCGATAAGACAGCATCACCAAAATGGGCCGATGGGGAGTATGCCTACATTATGATCGCTGTTCGAGATTCTGGAATTGGCATCGATGACCATGCTCAGATCCGCCTTTTTGAGAGGTTCAAGCAAGCTACTCCGAAGACGGAAGGAACATACGGTGGCTCTGGTCTAGGTCTGAATGTCAGCCGAAAGCTTTGCCATCTCCATGGCGGGGAGATTGGTGTTAGTTCCAAAGAAGGCCAGGGAAGCACTTTTTGCTTTTTCTTCCGGGTTCGCAACAGGATGCGCCACTGGGGAGATGGGATTGATATGGATGACATCTCGGATGTTGATAGATTATCTCATGATATCCAAGCGGTATGCATCGACTCATCCGGCGCCAAAGAACTTCCTTCAGACGTCAGAATCCCAAAGGACCCGCCGGAGAGTGAAATTGAAGAATTGAGTCGAGGCGGCCCTTCCGATGAACGAACAACTCATACAAAAGAGATTGCGCGGAAAGCAGCGAGTCGTATCACCGGAAATGATGCTGCTCAAAATTTCATTCGAAGCATACTCGTTGTTGAGGACAAAATAATCAACTGGAAAATGCTCACACGGAAACTGAAATCGTTAGGGTTTGGAACAGTTGAGGCAACGAATAGCTTAGAGGCTCTCGATGCCTTCCAAAGCAGCAGACCTGATTGTATTCTCATGGATCAGGAGATGCCTTTGATGGACGGAAATGCGGCAACAAAGCACATCCGAGACCTTGAGGAAGGAGGCAACAATCATATTCCGATTTTAAGGGTGACAGCGAATGTCAGATCAGCACAAAAGTCAGAGATGCTTCAAGCTGGGATGGATGACGTAATTCACAAACATTTCAGTACTGAAGAACTTATTGCGAAAATAAGCCAATTCGTTCCCACGAAATTGGAAACGAAAATTATTGACATTTCGGTTACTTTAACGAGCATTAATTGAATAAGGTTAGCTACTTATATTGCTGCCCAGAAATGATATGATATTGAGGAACATATACTTACGTTCTGCCTAGATCGCTATACGCACAAAGATGCCAAGAGACTTCATTGCATCATTGCAATCCGATTATTTTATCGCAGTCCAGCTAAGAGAGTCAATGCGGCGACTCGCAACAAAGGGTGAGAATCCTGGGTGATTGTGAATGGGCGCTCACTCCATTCTCACCCCATTCTCACCCGGGCGGACAGAAAATCGCGAAACAGGTTACAATTCGCTCTCGGCTCACCTTTTTAAATTTGTACTTTCCGATCGCGCAGCTGTTTGCTATTCTCATAAAAAGGTACCACCAAATCGTCAGCTCACTGAATTTATGGTCTGCACAGCTCCGCACGCTTTTAGTTTGAATTTGAAAATCAAGTCAACTAAATATTGATAATAGCTTGTAGACCGAGAGGATCGAAGTACTGCCAGATAACTTCATTAATTACAAGAGTGTAGTCCATTATACGTGTTTTCCGCGCCTCGCTCTTTTTCGCCCTTGTCTATAAATCATATTTCAATTTGGTCGAGTAATAGATTTGCAATAAAGATGAAATACATGCACCCTAATCTGGCCTCAATTCGACCTATAGTGAAAGAGAGGTAGGAACAAGGAAGCGACCCAGCCGTGCGAAGAGGGGGGCTACATCGGAAAATTAGAAATTATTCTAGGGAGTACACCAGGCTAACCAATTTCAGACGTCCATATTGCTAACGTCTAGAATTGCTTAGCTTCTTGAGATAACTATGAGGCCTTTTTTGTGTCACAGTGTAGATCAGCCAGGCTAACCAGTTTCAGACGTTCATATTGCTGACATCTGAAATCGGTTAGCCTGGGTATCGAACTGATGACTACAAGGATTTCACTTGAAGGTGGTACTGAAATGGTTGTTATGCTTTAGGATGGAAATGTGCGCATTTACATGGCAGAGAAATATTGTCAATGACGGTGGGCGACGGGGCTCTATTAAATAACAGGACGCCCAGTTACCTCCACTTGCACACTGTGGTGATTGTACTTGGTCAACTTGGTAAACTTCAACAGCCGCTGATGTGACGTTTCCGTCCCGATGATTGTATGATCTCACAATAACCACAGAGGTGGTAAAGAGTAATTATCTGCGGAACAACCGGCACCCCGTAAGGTGCACTATAATTCGATGTAAATTCTCGATATGCACGTCATTGACAGATTGTTGAGGCAAAAGAAATGGGATGCTGGTGAACATTTCTGCTCTTTCACCATCAGAGCAAATTTTCCTTCCTCCAGCGATGATCCGCATGGAGGAGGAAACTATGTTGGTTCCAATTGATACATGTTTACTGTGCAATTACAAGTCAATAATAATTAAAATGAACGACAATACTTCATTCCCAGGCAAACCTCGATTAGAAATTTAAGATAGACCTTATATTCCCATTCAAGCGGCATGGTTCCGTAAGATCTGGCTGTATAAGATCTTGCTTGGGTACCCGCGGGTCGACCATATGTGGAGACACTGGCCTGTTGAGCCAATGAGACCCATTGCTCACCAATTGGACGTGGGGCGGCCTATGGCACTGCATCTCTATCAAGGTCGATAGAGCGGACTTGTTGTTGTTAAGCTGATGGTTTTATAATACGGCTGATTCATCCGTTTCGTGTATCACACAGTCATCAATATCGCAATCGAATCTATGCCAGTCCCTTCCTGACGCTCATTGTAATCCATTTTCAGATTGTCAGGATCACATTTGTCCTTCATATTGGTAGGGGAATATACACCCTTGCGAGGAATATTTTGCCGTTCACCTAATTTATATTTTCTTCTTAACGATCTGTTCTCATGTATCAGTTCTGTCTCCAAGAAGCTTTCAGGGACTATACATCAGTCCTGATTGCCATGCAACATACCTTTTCTGTCTGCTCGGCCTGCGTTATGAATTAGCAAGAAGAAAGAGGCACTGAAGTTGGGGCTGGGAAAACAAGGAGACGAACCGACTAGCTGGGGATTATACATGCCCATTCAGGCCGGACTGCCCAGATTTGTCATATGCATTTCCTGAAAATGGGTCGAATCGCACCATTTTTGGCGATCTATTCTCATGGCGTGATGACGCAGGGCCATAGCTTGATAGTATCGAGCCCCGTGTCTTCTGAGATGACGCCGTGGACTCTAGCGGAAGAGGGCTGCTGCCTGAGGCCTCAATTGTCTTTTTGAACTTGTTGTGATATGAGGCTGGTGCAGATCAAGAACTGATCCGCACCATCGGAATTAATTCCCAAGATATCTATATGTAGCATCAAGTTGATTTCCAATCAACTTGATCTTCTCGTTGTATATATAGCTTCAGGTATTCCCTCTGAAAGAATAAGAATCAATCTTCCCTTCGAACTACAACAGAACTCTTCAACCATCGTTAGGCGCGACCGGCAGCAGACGATTGGTCTGATTGCGCTATTCGTAAGCAGATATTGTTATCCTAGACAAGAGAATAACAAGAGGAAAACTGCGGGGGATGTACTTCAGCCATCACTTTCTCGGCCAAGCACAACTAATCCACTGCATACATAGATGATGTTTTAATACGAGGAGCTCACGTATCTGTAGATAAGAAGCGTGTTTTCCAAATGATCAATCGATATTAAGAAAGCCAAAGTCGCCTCTAGATACAAGACATAACGCGAGGAAGCAAAAGAAAGATAGCTTCCTTGCGTTCAGGGGAACCCATCTGAGATAAAGCTATGTGGGTCCACATCCCCCACTTATCGTGTATACCTCGTCAGTCTCTGACGCTTAATGCAACTTTCCTGGTCGAATAAAATTGTTAATGATGATAGTATTTCACCGGCTGCGTCTATCACATAAACTATGGAATTCAATTACCGTTTCTAAGGTTTACCAGCCCAAGCCACCATCAAAAATTCCTCAGCCGAAGTAAGCTTACAGTCAGGTAGTAGTCGGTTCCATTCGTCAGAGACCTTGAAGCACCCAGCAGAGATTCCTAGCAACATATCTGAAAACAAGGCCTTTGAAAGCCAATCGCCCGCATATTCAGGAGGTATCGAAGGATGGCTGAATTGCGGTATCCAAAACGCTGGCCATTCCCTACTCTCCAAATCCTCTTTTTCACTACTTGGATATGGAAAGGCTCACCACCAGGGCGGAGGTCTCCAAGGGTATCTATACCATATCAGCATTTGAATTAACATACAGCTTTGTGCGGAAGATGGATATAGTCATACCGTGGGCTGATTCGCCAAGGGCAATGAGTTCCTTTAGGGATACATCACTCCCTTTGACGCCTCCAACGACAGGCCATTTTCCTTCAAAGACAATGGCCTTAGCAACAACCTGCCCAAGATCTTGCACTTTTGTAAGCGTCAAATATATGTTCTCATAGTTTTGTGGTACAATCGCTCGATGGCTATTAAAATCGAATGGTAATTCAGTCTGAAGAAGATGAGCTGCAGACTTGTAAGGGTATGTAAGGTAGTTCATGAATAATCCTGGCTGAAACATCGTGTACTCGAGAACCTATTTAATATGAATCAGTTACTACCCATGTTCTTTCTTGTCCCCCCGCAGCCCCAGTGCTCCTTCACTTTATTTTTGTGAGCATTTCATTGTTTTGGTGTGGAGCTTACTGTTTGCTCCCTATTCGGCTCTTCGAGGTATCGCCGGATCTCTTCTTTGAATGAATACCAGGGCATTAAATCAGATCTGAAAACAGTCAATATTTGACGGAGTACAAAGCTCGAACAGTAATCGCTAGGTGCAAATCGTTTGACGCCAGCTCCAACGGCAGCATCAATGAGGTTTTTTTGTATCTCCCTCGATGGTTTATCCGTTATAACAATAAATGATAACACGGTATGGATTCCATCAAGAACTCTTCCCAGTTGTTTCGAGTCTTGATAGTCCACCCGTGCCCAGTCTACGCCTTCAGGAACGGCACCCTGTATCAATGGGTTAATTAAAACGTCTCACCGCTGGAGCGGAAACTCGTACCCGTTCACTTCAGGATAAGACTAGCACATCATGTTTATGAGAGACAAGAGCGTCTATAACCTCACGTGCAACGGCTATGAATATTTAGTGATGTTGTGGAATTATGATTAGGGTTTTTTATAGAGCTTACTGCTGGAACCACCCGCAACTGCGACTTTGACCATTTCAATGCGATACCAAAGGGATTCTTATTTGTAAATCAAGTCGTATACTTAAATTTGGAACTTATTTTTGTCCTTAGTAATGTATTTATAGGTTCAAATGGGCGCATCTCGATTACATAGGGGCAGAACTAAAAATAACTGCACCCAGAGATAGCCCGTCGTACATAGGAAGGGGCTTAAGGCGTCCAATTACCTGCGCACGCACCCAACGGCAGTTTTCCCACCACACGAAGTAAGAAGTCATAAAGTGACACCCACAGAATTGGTGGAGGAGGATCCGATGCATGCGCCATGTCACTATTCAAGACCCACCTCAAACCACGTGTTTCATTTGCTCTGATCAATAACGGCAGAATGGAAGTTCCCGCAGCACTGTGAACAAGATTTAATCGCTTGCTTCACAAGAACATCGTCCCCGAGCTGGAGGACATTTTTGAAGATAGTCTCGGCGGGCTCCACTGGAATTATTCAATAATGGATCAGAAAGGGTCTCCTTGGACAACGTGTGTGTTACAGAGCCTTCTTCAGAGGCGACAGAGTCGGGGTGTGCAAGCAGATGGAGAAAGGCGGGCCAGCCATACTTGGTGATGGATTCATTGATACGATCATTTGAAAATTTCATTGGTACCAGTAATGGCCCCAGTCGAGACGCCTGAACTCCATTCCATTGATCGGCTTTACGACAAGGCTGTGCAGTGCCTCTCCGACCGACCAACCCTCTCCTTTCGGTCATTGGCATACTTTATGATCCTCGGTCTCCTTTTTTATGCAGAGCTTAGGCGTCCCAGGATTTCTTCACCCTCAAGCTGTAACATCATCTCCGTCCCGAAGGCCCCTCCTTTGCGCAACCAAGAAGCTTAGACCGACTCCACCCAGTAGTATCGCCGATCCGAAATCCTCTTGGCAGCCAATGCCGATCCCGAATCTAATGTTTTCTATTCCAAACAACCATGAAGTCTTCTGTGACAACGTTTTTATCTTCCACCCCCCCCCTTCTGTTTCATGAGCAAGCATTCTACCTACTGAGGATATCTTGATCCTTGACGTTCCAGCAATGTATCTTGAAGCAATTTATTCCTATTGTACGGATTTATTATGATGACTACAAACAATTCAACACACTCGCACAGTGAGTAACTCTTGAATAGAGCAAACCCCTTCGCAAAGACTCAATACCCTCAGACACTTTCTGATAGACGCTGAACATTATTTTCTTGCCAGGGGTAGCAGAAATCAATCGTATCATACGACTTAGATCGGATTCGTCGGATGACAAAACATACCACCTATCTGGCGGCGCAATATCCGGAGTAGTAGTTGTGTCCTTTGCAGCAGTGATAATAGTGCTGCTTTTTATATTCAGGAAGCAGGTTGTTATTTGCTGCACCCGCAGGAAGCAGCCTGTCGCCGACGAGGAGCAGACATTACCTCCACCCACGTATGCTCCTTCGCAATCGCAGTCTGCGCTACATGATGCGCCTTACAAGAATGGCTCAGCCTGGCAAGCCTCCGAAATGTCGTCCGAACAAAATGCTATTCACGAAATTGGGCAGCCTGCGCCGCACGAGCTTGGGTCGCTGGATATTAAGCCTGAGGGACATGGACGTGTAATCCATGAGTTAAACTAACCTCATTCGGGCTGGGAACAGCGGCCATGTACGGCAAAATTTGATATTTTTGAGGATACATTTTGTTCTTGGTGGAAGGAAGATGTAGTGCAATATCTGGATTTCTTTTTGGAATGTTCTCCGCGCCGGTTTTGGGGTCGTTTTTTTATTCGCATTGAGGTCGAGCCCTTGGGCATTCCATGGTATTTAATTTGAGGAACCTAGGCTACAATAACAAAAATCTTTTCTTTGTAACTTTTTGTAGCTTTGAAGAATTTATCAGGGGGAAAGTATATCCGGGTCCTTACAAGTGTTAGGGTATCCATAAGTCTAGTGTGATTTTTAGGACTCATCCACTAAAGAGTTGGGAATTTCCACCTACGCAAGATATTACATAGAAAAAGCAGAATTCGGACCAACAATGTGGCGATGTTACATGTGTACGAATCCTTGCTAGCCTAAATTTATGCGGGATACTTGGGCCGGCAAAGATACCTTGATAAATATGAAAACGAGAGATTCGTCGCTCGACTCAAAGTGGCAAGAAAATGAATATAACTTACTTCCTATGATTGAGCAATGGGATTGGTTTTCACTGGCGGTTTTCTCATTTTCACCGTGGCACAGGTGAAGAGAAAGATTAGTATCTTACTAATGTATACGAGCAACCGTACCCGATCGACAAATTCGCGGGCACTGCCGCAGCTCGCCAGTGGTTTCACGAAGCTGCGCGAACAGCTCGCAAAATGTGGCGAGTTCCATTCGCCGGTACCTTTCTTCGAGTTTATCCCAGAGGTTGCGAGATGTCCCAAGTCCGATGACATGAATGCTAATGTGGGGAGACAGACCGGAAAATGGTGTGGTATGCCTCAGCTTCGCAGCGCGACCATTCAACGTGGCGCTCGAATGCCTGGACTTCCACTTCGGGGCACGCTTCAATGGCACGCTGCCTCACCGCCCCGTTGAGGCGGGGCTCCACCAGAGGTGGATGTTCGTGTTGTGTTTCGGAAGGAATATTGATTATAGTTGTTATTTCAGGGGGAATACATAAGGCTATATATATACAAAAAAAATCAACTTGATGCCTCGTATAGATATCTCGGTAATTAATTCCGATGATCCGGCGTCGTTCCTGATCTGCACCAATCTTATATCACAACAGTTCGCCTTAATGGGTGTACTTGAAGAAGCAATCAGGGCTGTTGTAGTTCAGAGGTATGAGTTAATTTGTCATTCAGAAACATTAGGGGTGCGTCTCCATCCTCCGCTTTCTGAGTCCTATTGCGATCGTCAATATATGGCAAAGTTGTCATTTGCTAGAAATCGTGATGTGTTATATCACTATGATTGCGTGAAGTCTGAGATATATATCTCGTATGGCTTAATGTTGAGGAATTTTACAACCCAATAAACAGGGCAGAACTGTGTTTATTAGGCAAATGAGTTGAACGAGAATGAATATTCGTACTTTCTAATTAGAATTTCGATGTAAACAGACCACATACAAGAAGGAGACATACAAGAAGGAGAATGATATATTTCCAGGTCAGGATTTGGAAAACCCGACAGGGGGTTCAACTGAAGTTGCCAAGTTGAACCCCCAAAAGCCACCATGATTGGTCAGCCCGCCATCCGGAAGTGATTGCTACCGCCTTCTTATATCAACAAAGCCTGACCCGCCAACTGCCACCGTCGAGGCTGGTCGTCAGTGTTGTGATATGAGGCTGGTGCAGATCAGGAATCAAGTCGCAACGTCGGAATTAATCCCGAAGTGTCTATACGAAGAAACAAGTTGGTTTCCAATCAACTTGTTCTTCTCGCTGTATATATAGCCACATATTTCCCTCTGAACAATAAGAACAATAATCAACTTTCCTCTGAACTGTAACAACTACCCGTACCGAAACTCTCCCTGAGATGAAAGACGGCTCAGTGAAGCACAGAATTCTATCCCAAGCTCGGTATTTCCCACACTAGATACAAGCCGCTATTTTCAATGGCTGATCCCGTGTGGGCAACCGACGCGGAGAACAACCAAGATCAGAAAAGGTGGGCTGTGCTTACATCTTCAAATAGATGTTTCATCACACACGGCTCGACCAGCCTAGATGTACTTCTTGAAATGATCACCTCCATTGATAAAAATTTCGCGAGATCAATCGGTTTCCTTTCTAGGCCACATACGTGAAGAGACCGAAAGCATATTTGTTAAGTAGCTGAGCCAGTTCGCTCGCCAGGGTTGGGCAAACAGGAGTCGCAAAGATAGGCGGCATGACCAATAGTTGCCATTGAGTGAAAGTTGAGGTAGACTACGGAGCCCGTCGATACCATCTAGGAAAGTAAAAAGATGGCCCACTGAGAACGCAAACTTTATTCGCTGGCTAAATTGGGAATTTACGGCTCACTTTTATATTTCTCATCTCTCAATTAAACAGGGAGTATCGTAAAGGTTGAAATAATTCTGCTCGCTCCACTATCTGATATACTGCAGTGCATCTTGGGTGAATGAAGAAACACAGGCCTTAGAGGCAGGGCTAAAACGACCATTACTCTGTGCCACTCCTCTGTCTCCCTTTTCAATCAGAGTTCGTATCCTCAAGCAGCCCAAAGTGGTGAGATTATCAACAATACATGGTCGTTCAAGTTGAGCCAACACCGAATACCTTGGATCCACACCCGTGCAGCTCGTGCGTCGAGGTGGGGCCACCACATTTGCTTTGGCGTCTCGACGTTGAGTGAACGACTGTGAATGTTCAGCGAGACAAGGAATTTAGAAATGCTAGTTGTGACTGACTGAAAGATTCCCTCCGTACTTTGAAAGGCCAGGGATAGTGCTGGCGTATGGACCACAGGAAATGACGGAGGAGAACAAACAATGGCCCGCAGGATTTGAAAGCTGCTCCTATTTTCATGCTATGGGGAATGTCCCTCCTCACTTATCTATGATGTTGGTATACAATGATTGCTGAAACCTGTATCCTACGGACGCAAGAATTTGATTGACGAAGAACCGTCTCTGGTAAGTCGTATCCTCAATCTATCCTCCCCTATTTATAAGGCTAGCTACTGCATGCAGTCCCCGACACTTTCATCGAATTACAAAGTCCCGTCATCCAAAGCAATCACGATTTGGAGACTACCTCTTTTCCAGCTTTCCAATAGCCCGGCAGCTACCATGGGTAGAGTTATGAACGCGTTCACAAGAGTTCGGGAACGGCGCCGCACCAAACAGTTCAAACTGAACCATGTACCATTGTGCACACCGCAGTCGTCCCTTGACAAGAAGATTTTCTTCCCCAACTGGCAGCCTAGACCAGAATGGAAACCCCGTCGAGGTGTTGACTTTGTTGGTAACGCTTGTTGGATTTTCACGAGCCCAGACGACCCAACCCTTCGTCTTGACGAGATGCAACTGAAGCTTTACCGAAATCTCTCTTTCCAGCCGGTATTCGAGAATGGCGGAATCATTTACAAGCGCGCCAACGAGCCTCCGCTTACGTGCATTACGAGTCCAACTGCTTTGGAGACCGCAAAGCCGTATTGCGCGGGGACATACTGATAGTGGAGACCAAAAACCGGCGCTGTGCCAATGCACTATGTCCGCAATGCTCTATCTTCTCTTTCGAGACATTCTGAATCTCGCTAAAGGGCATTCTTGATGTACTAGGAATATTGGTGCGTTGAGATTAAGCTGAAAAGTACATGGACGAATTTGAACACTGGCGAGGGCTTCTGCTAGACTGATAGTTGATGGACTAAGAAGATGCCAACACATGTACTTTAGGACTCTAGTCGAGAATTGATTCATTTATCCTTGTGCAGCGAGAATAGACGCGACTCATACTCGCATGGTCCTTGCGTATTCAAGAGACAGTAAATTAGAATGAGATGCCCCGGGAATCAGCTCAATATTTCAGTAATAGCATTCAGACTGAGAAGCATGAAAGCGTCCGCGTCAGAGAGCGATCTCTTCCCGCCCGCTGTCGAGATCTCCAAAGGTCTCAAAAAATTAGCGGATGATCTGCCATAGACTTTCAACGCGTAATTGTTTGCAAAGTTCACTGGGGAAGAAAGGCTCGGATGATTCTGCAGTGAATCTGCTTCCCGGTTTTAGACTATTGCTGTGGTAGCCTTGTCTCGGATTGATATTCTGATGACTGATGCTTCGAGCCATAGCCCTAAGCTAGCCCCGGAAACACGAATTAAATGTACCGATGATTGTCTCACATATGTAATTCGCGCTGAATTCGAAGTCTTGGTTGGAGCATTCCCAGTCAAGGTAGAGTAAATGATATGAGGCAGGTAATAATTCAGGCTTATTAGAACAATCACTCATGTTTGCTCACCAGGACCGATCACTCACCGAGAAAAAGGTTTACCGCAACGCCTACACGCCACGGTTGGGTCTTTTGGCGACAGAGCAAAAAATGACGAGCTCTTGGTGTATTCAAACACACATTTAGACTGTTGGAATTTGACCGGCGCAGCTTAAAGCCGGCCGGATGGCGACTCTCAGAATCTTCGAGGATCATCTTTATCAACCCCACCCTGCCCCTCCCTTGCCACTCCATGACACCCTTCATGTCTCCCAGTCGAGAGAGCTTTCCTCCCCCCGCCTCTAGGAAGAAAGGCTCGGAATCCTTCACCTCGATCACTGATGGACTTGCCAAGAGAATCAGTGGTCGCTTCATTCGAGCCGAAGGTAACGCCCCTACCGCAACCATCAGCACCTCGCCATTCGTATATTGGAAAACGCAGGAACTAGTGTGGAAATGGGACCAACGGAAACTCTGCGGTGCGCGAATGAACATGCTGCTCAACTCGTCGCTGCTCCCGCACGGCCAAGCATGGAATGTTCCTGACACGGATAACATCTTCGTCTCTGTTGGACCACTGGGCGTGATTGTTCACGAGCCTGCACATCTTAGAAATCTTGACTGGTCTGAATGTGCGATCGGCGTTTCTCAAGACGAGAAAGGATCTGGTGCTAGAATCATTCTACAGGGCCGCACTAAGAGAGAATCAGGCAAAAGCCTGAGCAAGCTCCTCGTCCGTTTCAAAGACCCGATTCTCCCTCAGCCTCTGCTTCCACCCATTTCTTGGTCAACCGAATTCTGGATGTCAGATTCCGTGGTACTCGACCCACCTTTGGATGAGGGGGAGCTGATCATTGAAGGTCTCCAACTAAATGTCAGTGGCTCAGAAGAATATCATTATATCGGACTTCCGGGGACGGATTTTGGCGCTCTGTTCAACACACTCATTACTTCATGGGGCACTAGCGAGGACTGTTTTAAGTATTCCTGTGGGTACTTCTGGCTACTTGCATCCATCAGCCCTGTTCACTTGGCTCCAGAAGCCCACGGCTCCTCTTTTCTATTGGAAAAGTATCCCCTCTCCTTTCGCGAGCAGATGAGAGGAGAATCTTGGCTTGTTGCAGCCAAAATTACGCTCAAGCTGCAGAGGCCATCACGTCTCAAGTCGAGGCTCCAGGTCCAGGTTCACGCCATCTCGTCTGGCTGTGTGACCTCAACTCGACGACCTGCCGGCTTTCAATGAGGGGGCTGTAATTGTTTCCAATGAGATTTATCTTGTATATAGCGGTTATATCATCAACACTTTGGGCTTTTGAAGACTATCAATTCAAATCTTCATATATGTACATCCAACCGATGAGGACACTCAAGGGAGCAGAATTGGGAAGAGGGCTTCTATTCCGGGTACACTTATTTTCTGAAGTAAAGAAGTCAAATTAGTCGATTCAACGTGGAGCTTGTGAGTCTCTCGGGGGTTAGGTGGGAGAGCCTCTAATGTTTCTGGAAAAGAAAACCTATCTTGTGGAACCTCTTGCTTCATTCAACACTATCTCTCCAAATGTATTCTTTCATTTGCTAAAAGCATCTCAAAGAGCCAATTTCCCTGCTGCACCGAGTCGATGAGCATAGTCCCAGATCCACGACAAGTTTCTCGCATAATCAAGCTGGGCAGAACCTGACGGCACTACCTCGAGACCTACCAATTGATCAGCTTGGTATGTAGTAGAAACATTAGGTGATGTCTTACCGGTCGATGATCTCTTGGTTCCTGTAGAATCACTGCGGTCTGATTGTCCTGTGGAAACATTTCGGAGCCATCGTCTGATTTGGCGCTTGAGCGGATTTCTTTTTCTCCCTTTCACAAGGAGTTTGCGATGTTCACACGTTGTAGGTTGCCGTTTATTTTTGATCGGTGTATGACCAGCATCGCGGCGTTTCCGAAGGATGTGGTACCTTTTCCCTCTCAGAGACTCGGCGCTTCTTCTTATTTGATATTGCTGCCAGTAGGCGTGAGACAGAGCGTTCCAGGTCAAGTCTCGGTTTGATTCCAACCAGGGTAACAGGTTTTCCTCCTCCCAGGTTGACCAACCAACCGTACTATGGGGAGCCATTGCTCAACTGAGCAGCAGACCTCAGGAAAATGTGGCAGTAAGATGCAGTTCAACTGTGAATTATTCTGGCTGAGGATCCTGTGCAGGAGGAGTTACATGTTTATGAAGTTTTCAGTGAAAAGAAGGTCTGTCACATATCGTTTCAAATGGCTAGGGTGCTGAGCGTAATCTTTCACCGCTGACAAGGTTCGAAAAGATCCATGGTTGGGCTCTTGCAGCGTCTTGGCAAGGAAAGAAAAGAAAACAAAAACTGGTGGGCAGAATTTGAGCTGTTGAAAATCACTTAAACTGTTGAGCAAACGGAGAGGTAGCGTTTACTAAACGCTCTGTAGAGTCAATGTTCGATGTAAGAAATAGAGTTTGACAATAGCCCGATCTCAGGGATGGAAATTGAGACTGCATACTGCGAGATTATCTACCTACGACTTGAAATCGGTCGACTAGTGGATATACTAAAGCGAGAGTGAGATACCCTCGACCGGGAGCTTCAGGTCTCGCCAATGTTGTAAAGTTTCCAAAAGATGGGCGTTGCCGAGTCCTCATAAACTCACTGACAAGACAGTTGGCCTATATCTAGACTCCAAAAAAGAATGGTATCCAGGGGACGTCTCCTTTGTCTTAAGAACTATCTTTCTTGGCCCTGCGTTCATTAAATGACGATGGATGCACAGAGGCTGCCACAGCTGCCCTAAAGTGAGATTTGAAGGCACACAAAGTAACCGTACTATATCTGATGTCGGCTATTTGAATCGAGACAATGTAGGCAAGAAGAGCCCGTACTGAGTTTTCATAAACGATGCGGATAAAGGAAGACTAGGTTGACGTATATCTTACCCTACAGATGTGACCGACACAAAATGGGGATACCCACCATGCGCCTCACATATTGAATCTTTTTTCTCAATTTACTGGAGCCGCTAGGATCTTGCTGGCTCGAACGACCCCAGCATGGTCCTGAAATCAAGGGTTCTGTAGATGGCGATGGCTCTTCGTTTGTGGCGTTTGCGAGGGTCAGAGTTCGCTAGCAACAAGGAGTAGCACGTTGCTTGGACGATTGGAGCGAACTGGGCAGCGAGGCGACAGAGGTGAGTCATTCTGAGGCTCTGGGAATTTGTAGTATGTACGTGTCAACAACGTTGTTGTACGATATCGTGGTCGTGTGTTGCGAGTGTCACGGGTAGAGACTCGACGGGCGCGCACGTCCAAGCTAAGATGCTCCCGGCGGATCGGCAACGCGCTCATCCATGGCCACTTTTTAGACCGTTAGATCAAGATGCCGACTTAGCTCTCGGCTTTTCTGAAGAGAACTGGACGTTGCGTTGGTCACAAATCTACGGTGGAGTATACTTTTACCGTAAAGTCTGCTCTGCATCCTGCGGAGGACTTTTAGCGAACCTTACAAACAGCCCTGGCGTTGTTACATATCCAGCATCACTTAGTCAAGTATACATGCAATAAACTACCACGCCCTAACTAGGTACTCCAATCATTATAGTGCTAAGCCAAAAAGCAATTCAAAAGCCACCAGACTTCATAATTCACAGGTGCCGTTCACATTATTGGATTTCCTGACTTCGTGCAAGAGACCGCTCCCTCTGGAAGTGTAAAATTAACTCAGACATGCGGCACCACGGCTGTCCCATGATACCTTGCATAATTTGAGGTACGATCGGTGACCACATCTTTGTCTCGGAATAGCTTCGAAACCCTCTAGATTTTTCCAGCCATGCTGCATGCCGTCATTTATTGAGCTAACCCTGGAAATGACTCGTGTCTCGTATCATGATCTCCAGCAGGCTTCTCATAAATCGCAGTGGTATTGCTCTCTTGTATCTTCGGCGGAATTTGGGGGTTTTCCATAGGCGCGTCTACTGAAGCTGCCCGTTTACCACTTGGTCGACGAATGAAAAATGTCGTGGCCCCGGCTATCGCAATAACTCCGATGGACACCCCGACACCGACACCAACTTTCTCGTCGATGGAAAGATTTCGTGATGAGTCGGATTCAGACGATGGGTGGTCAAGTGCACTCAAGGTCATCGTTGAGCTAATCTTTGGAGTTGGTTTGGTCATAATTTTGGTTGGCGTGAGTGGAAAAAGGGTTGTCGTCGTCGAGGCGGAAGTTGCGTAGATGTCAAGAGGCACAAATACCTCATCCCCCATCTCACAACAGTCGTGCGTGTCACCGCAACACCAAGTCTCAGAATAATCCGTGCCATCGCAGGGCGTCATTTGTGAATTTCCCGTTTGTAAGTCGGTGCCTCCCTAGACATTTTGTTATCCATGGGACTGCTGTCCAAATTACCATCTGGAAAAAAGGGATTGTCAAAGTAACAAAGGGGTTATTGGTATTCACGAACCTCACAGACTTTCAAACAGCCAATATCCGGCCAGGATGATAAAGAACACATATCACGCCAGTAAGTGTCGATGGTACCCGAAGACTCATCCCCTTTGATTTTGCAAAGGCCATTGTTGAGACATTCATCAGACTGAGCGCAGCACATGCTGACGGTACCATCCAGACTATTGCATATCTTTGCGTTTTCAGCATCAAAGCTAGTTCCATTGGGCGTATAGCAGGTAACTATATCTGCCATTGAAAGCGATGGGAGTTGGAGTGCCAAGTACAGAATAAAGCCCAAATGCGGCTTAGCCTTTCGATTGATTCCCATGTCCAATGAACAGGGGACTGTTGAGAAAGCATACGAACATGAACTTTCCTTTTGGAAGGGACAATAACAAACAGGGGCTTACAGCTTCGAGTGGATCCTCGCCTGAGCCTGATTGGCTGTTCATTGTGCACTAAATAAGCCAAGAACAATTTCATTATTGTATCATGCTCCAAAGGGGAGCTAGTTCGCCTGAGAGCATGGCACGGGTAGCTTCAAAGTGTGGAATCATAATATTCGACTCAAATATACAATATTGGCGCAGAGAGTAGGTGACCAAAGGCCGAAATAAAAGTTTTGACTCAAGATATAGAGATTGGGCTGGTATGAAAGGAACGCAAGGGATGCAATGAAGCTGGCGCGGACCGGATCTATCGAATAGGTATCCTAAGCAAATAGCTAGAATGGGGCATCGGAGACCCCGCTGCCTTTCTTCTCTTACTCCCATCTCATCGTCTCCAATTTTGCCTCACTGCGCCTTGTCCGAGAGTTTGAAAGTTTCGGATTATTCACATCGAGGTCCTGGCTCGAGTTACGCGATCAATTTTTCGTCCAGAGTGCCTTGTCCCGTTCGTTGCGGCCGACACCCACAAACGCCGATCGAGCCCTGAGCCGAGTATCTTGTATTGCTAGCCACCAGTCTCTTGTCTCGTGTTCCATAATTTCATGCAATTTTTCAAAACATACATTTAAAGCCCAAACCGCGGTTGTAATCGCATTCTGTTATTTTAGAAATTGCTCATTTGAGCAGGAAAACGGGTAGACTTTTCTTATGTGGTCCCCACTATAGAAAGACTTAAATACAATTTGAAGAACCATACACAACATAGTATACACAAAACACCACGTTTTTCAATCCGTTCCGGCCTATGACCCAGCACTGCAACGTACTCATGCTACCTAGAACGTTGATTTATACCCAACCGTTTCTGAGCAGATTGTATCCAAGTGAAAAAATTTCAGGCATGTCAAATGTGTTTTGCTGAAACTCTTCTTCAATTCGATATGGTTGGAGTACGGTACTGCATTAAACTTGGGATTTTCCTGCAGCTCGCAGGCCATTCTGAACCTGCGACCCCAGCAGGTGCAAGTAAGTCTTTTACAGTACATAACCCAGAGGCAGTACAACTGGAATCCTTATCTGAAATAACGCAGATCGCAACTGACTTTACGTGCTGCATTGCAACACGCTCTTTCAACACGCTCCGACCAAACTCTCACTACTGCCCGTCGTCAAGTGGTATAGTCAACCGAGTCTCACAAGTGTTGAGATTCTGCCCAGCGATTGCAGACACACTAATGGATTATTTATATTTTCATATTGATTTGCCCCAAGCGCGCGTTGCGCATGATGAGAAGTGCCGTTATCCACTTGTGAGAAATCGGCCAGTATTAGTCATCTCGCGTCTGTGGGTACCCAAACAAGATCCTATCCAGCCAGGTCTTACGGGACCATGCCGTTTGAATGTTATGTCAAGTTTTTCTTCAAGTTCTCATTAGGTTTTGCCTGAATATGAAGTACCTGAGTTCGTTGTGACTTATATCTAATGTTTTGACGTCCTAGCGGCAATTAATTGCGCCGTATGTGGAAACATATCGCGCTCACTCGGTTTGTCAAGGTCATATATAGTGGTTGCTTCATAAACTGCGAAAGTTGAATTATGAAACCTGTGGTTGTACAATATGTATGTATCAATTGGAACCAAGATAGGTTACCCTCCATGGGGATCATCGCTGGAGGCGAGAAAAACTTGCTCTGGGGGTGAGGGGCTCTTCGAAATCGTATATTGAAGCTACAAGCCGTTTCCGTCAAATTAGGCACGAGAGCAGAGCAAAACCCGTTCTCTGCGGAGCTGGCAGCCATGGCACATGTGTTGAAAATGGTAGCGGAAATCAAAGACTACAAAATTACGTTGCTCACAAGCAACAAGGCGGCGGCGCTCACGCTAAGGAACCCGCGACGACAGTCTGGCCAGGAGCTGGTTTGTCAGATGTACAAGTTGATGAGAAGGTTGCGGAGAAATGGGAATCGGATCAGTTCCCACTGGATCCCTACTAGCGAAGACAATAAGCTGTTAGGTCTGGCTAAAGAACGGGCCAGAGCTGCGACACAAGAAGATTCTCTCCCACAAGAACGCGCCCCGAGGATGAAGTCGACAACATTGAAAATTGCACGGTCCCAAGCAGTCCCCAGCAGTGAGCTACCAGAGAACATAGGAAGACACGCAAAACGAGTGGATGCCGCACTGCCAGGCAAACACACCCGGCAGTTGTATGATTGCCTAACGTGGAAAGAAGCGACTGTACTGGCCCAACTCCGAACCGGCATGGCTAGACTCAATGGGTATCTCAATCAAATTAATGTAGCAGAGACGGATCAATGCGATTGCGGACAAGCAAGAGAGACCGTGGAGCACTTCCTCTTCCGATGTCGGAAGTGGACGGCGCACCGGACGGAAATGCTACAATGCACGCAGACTAACCGAGGAAACATATCCTTCTTCCTGGGCGGAAAACAGGCTTCTGATGATCAGAAGTGGACGCCAAACCTAGAGGCAGTACGGGCCTCCATACGTTTCGCCATTGCGACGGGCCGACTCGAGGCCACTTGAACATACCGACCAACATAGCCCCCACCCCCTTCTTCCGACCCTACTCACCCACCACCTCGTGCTACAGATGGTAGACGCGCTTCAACTGCCGAAGATAGGATGTTGAACACTTGGAGAAGCGCCTTCAAGCCAGCCTACTAACCCACTTCCTAACCACGAGGAACTCGCTGCGACACTGCTTTTTGGAATTGTCATATTTTATAAAGTTTCATATATGGGCTTGCAAGAGACATAGCATATGCAGATGGACATGTACAGCTGATTAGTGATAGTTGCCCTTTCGGCTCAGCCGCCAAGCGTTAATTAATTGTTTGTTTGTTTGTTTGTTTGTTTGTTTGTTGTAATCAGACTCCATACCTTCCATTGGGATATCGACAGCAGGATAAAGAGGCGTTCAGCGACATGGAAGCAAAGTATTCTGGCCGTAAATCTCCATATGGTACTGTTGTTTTTAAACGCCCTGTGAATATAACAAGGGTGGCGATGATCTTACGGCTCCTGTTGGTCTTGCGGCCATGTTTCAGTGTTTTCCCGTCTAGTTATGATCGCTGTCGCTAGTGCGTGCAGACCCCCAGCCGATTCTGAGAAATCTTGTTTCTATTGGAATATTCCCTCATTATTACTATTATTATTATAGACTCAAGAATTACGTACTCATCAGTTAATACAACTTGCCCCGGAAACCACGAGCTGAATAGCGCGCACATTTACTCGGATCAGTTATGCAGTCAGAATCAACTGCTACGAGATAGCCATTGCAACTCTGAGCGAGGCTTCTCTATGCAAGGGAATTCATCTCGCTATATCTTGACAGGTAATTGGAATGACTTCAAATCTTTGCGACAACATCTGGACTTCCTCTCTCCTGCGCTTGGAGACTTTGCTACCAGCTCTGCTACCAGCTTTTGTTAGATTTCCTCGGCCTCGCTCGTCTATTTTTGTTCCGCGGATTGAAAATGAGATGCACATTCGGAACTCCAATAGCTGGAACTTCGTTACTATCTAACAGAGTAGCCCATTTGCCGTGTCTTATGTTTGGATTTCTCATTTGCTCTGTTCTTGACCTTCTTTGTATTGAGTCTATTAGTTTCGTATTGTATCGAATGAAATTTTGCTTTGCGATTTTAGATTAAGGATTATTCATGAATACTAGTTCTATGACCAACGATGCATGGCTTGGTCAGATGTGATCAGGAAGTTAAATGGATTCTGGTCAATATCAAAGTGCAATTTAGCTACTGTATTCGTCGATTCTGAGCGCCATGTATGCCATCGTATACTTTTGCTTGCGAACAAATTAATCCTTTTTGTTGATACGAAAGGTCTGAATACGACGAAGCCTAACATTCCACATTACTACTTAATAAGAGACATCCGCACTCGTAATCAGACTACAGTTTCATCTTGATAGTAAAGCAACACCAAAATATCATATTGTATCTAACTTAGATCGGTATTTGACTTAAATTCAAGCAGACTATCTTTCAACTTCCTCTTTCTAAGAAAGCATATATGTATTGGAATCAATTGATAGATACATTTTTGAAAAGATGGATATAGACTCTGTTATCCTTCATTGATTCATTCAACAATTGGCATTCGTCACAAGAAAGCCAGTAATCCCACTGCGACCGCGCCCATGAAGTATTCCACTTGAAATAGGTCTGATCCCTCTTCTTCAGCACCACACGTAGTTGATCATCGCCCGAGAAGCATCCACTTTCAGCTCTACAAAGCTTGCATAGAGTATAGATATTGATTCGTCTCTTTGCTGGGAGGAAAAATGACAATGGGTCGTATGGACATATGATGATATTGTATCGCTGATAGTCACTTTCCAGACAGGAGACACATGACCAAGTAATAGTACCCTTCATTTTTGGGATAAGGCTCTGGAGAAGCTTTCACTGGGATGATTCACTTGATAATACGCATCCGCCTTAGGAGTCGAGTAGTCGAAGTAGCCAGCGGTCAGTTATAGCAGTATGTGGGAAAAGAAAGTGCCTGCACTAGCAATCATTCGAAGAATTCTTGTCGATAATGCCGATCGTTTTAAAGGGATTTCCGCTTACTCAATTACAAAAAGCAGATAGTGGATCGCCAATCACGTCACGCCAGACAGCACCGGGACCGTTCATTCCATCTGGGTGTGTAGTATTCCTGACTCACAGAAAGTGCTGGTCGAATCACAAAATTGGCGCAGTTGCAATCGGAGGGCAAAGAGCTGGCTCACCCATGGTTCACAGTAGTGGTACGGTGACCTCAGAGAAGTGAGTCAGAATGAAGGTCCTCAGCATTATGCTGCGCGTGCGAAAGTGCCATGGTGGAGGAATGTGGTCAGGCCATTGGTCTATTTTGAAGAGGCCCGTCGAATTGCGTGCGGCTTCCATGCCACCTCCGATTAACTATGCCCAAGTTCTGGCGGCTTATTGTGAAGTACTGAGGTACACGGCTTGACAGGTTTTGTCTTTGCTGCACATTCCGAGAAGTAACGCCTACATGATTGCTATCCAAGGGTATTCCATCCGTAAATCCATGACTGGACTTGTGCAGAGTCCTACGTGTCCACATATCCTATCTCAGGGCTGGTATTAACTGACCAAGAGTGGCAGCGGAGAGGCCGCCGAGAGCTCTGAGTTCTTGGTGATTGTCAATATACTCTGATTATGGCCTTACTATTGAAAACCCCATGCCATGCCAATGCCATGCCAACTTAGTGAATACCTGTCTCCCAATCTAAAGTTTTGGAGGGACGCAATTTTGTGTCTTTCGTAGAGTAGTGTATGCAAACTGCACGGGCACCCGCTTCCTGCGGTGCTTTTCGCTGGAACGGCCGAAATGTGATGGAAAGCGATTCCAAGGACGCCTTGGGGAATTTTCGGGGGTCGCACAAAATTGAGCAATCCCTCAGTCACCATCATTCTCTGAGGGCTTCTGGATTTCCTCGCTGATCATTCACTGTCGTTCACTCAATGTTGAGGAACCAGAGTGGATATGGTGGCCCCACCTCGACCCACGGGCCGCACCGGTGTGGATCCAAGGTACCCGGTGTTGGCTCAACTTGAACGACTGTGCATTGTTATGGTCTTGCCAATTTGGGCTGCCCACGGTTCACATTATGCTTGAGGAGGAATGGCAACTCTGATCGTTCCCTCCAGGGCGTGTCTTGTGTGGTGCGCTCAAATCCCACTATGCGCCCGTATGATTCATTGCCGTGCAAGTGATTATGCAGCTAGCAAAACTATTTCGCCTGGTGACAGGTTTCTCTCCGTCCACCAGTTAAGTGGGCTTGACAAGGGAAGAGAGAAACGGTAAGATAGTCAATTCAGTAATAGAAATGAGGACTTCCTAGTGCTCGCCTCAACTTTTACTCTTCAACAAGTATCTGTCATTCCATATATTGTTGATAGAACCCCTGTTTGCTCATCCCCGTTTAGTCAACTGATTTCGCGAGTGAATAAAGTTTACGACCTCATTCGGCCATCCCTAATTCAAGTGACTGGGACTCGTACTTTATCTCGAGAACAACAATTTGTCATTCTGCATATTCTTGGGATGCCTCATGTTTGCTCATCGCTGTTGATTCAACTGAATCTGCTGGTGAATAAACTCTGGTCTCTCAATTAGCCACTGCTCCACTTTCTTGGTGGCATTTCCTGGCATTCTACCTGAATCTTAATCCTTGCCAAGTATTTGTCATTCGGTCTTTGCTGCTCCTGTTTGCTCACCACTGGTGAGTAGCCATGTTGATTGAGCGCAGAAAACCGCTTGCTGGTATGCCGTTTTTCCTCTTGCCTAGAAAGAATCAGAGATTCTCACAATTTGCCACTCTTGATCCAAGCGAAAGACGAGGAACTCCGCCCTGAAGGGTATAAATATGCTCCCATCCGTCTTGCTTGACTTTCCTCTTGCATCTCACCTCACACCTATCATTTGCGAAGATGACTTTGATCTTTTCTTTTGTCTATAACTTGTGAGTGTACCCAGCCATCAGCTCCAGGCTACCTATCTCTCACTGATAATACTCTTCCTCCAGGCTTGATATACAAAGGCTTGAATACGTGAGTACCACCATCCCTTATCAAAAGCTTATACTAAAACCGTATATCACTCGGGTTCCGCTAGGCATCCAATACATCCACCATAGCACGAAAGGTTTGTACCAAGGTGAGGTGTTGATTCATTTGACCCTTAAAAAATGCACTATGTCCTATCTAACAGTCTCACAATAGAGCTTCTTAAACGGTCTGTGTACAGTTCAGATCTGAACACATTCTATGACAACCATGACAGGCTCTTACCCCCGATAGATTACGGTGGAGCCTATTTATATGGTAGGCCCAATAACAACCTCATGAGGTCAATCGCTGATCAAACGAACTTGTATCATAAGAATCTCTCACAGAAAGGTGAATGGATTGATACATCATGAATACCGGCAAACGCTGAGTGTGATCCGTATTCACTGACCTTTGATTGATTCTGTATCCATTAAGCTGACTATCCTTCTATGGCAGATATATTCACGGCCCCCTCCCCAAGTCCTGGTATGGGCTAGCCCAGATGCCGGATAGCTCATGGAGCTTCCTACCCTCTCAATCTTGGACTCGATAGCAAGGGACTAGTTGTCGGACAGGCCACCCATCATGTACCCAAGGGAAGGCCGATTCCACCTCGAATACAAGAGACGCACTTTATATTGAAGCGTTTCTATCCTTGCGACTTTGGTTACAAGACCAGAAGACACTATAAAGAAGGAACAGCTCGTCAACCACATCAGCGATAAGGATGTGATGCCATCAGGTACGTATCTCAAATCGGCGGATGTCGGTCTTTTCCAACCCGCTCTTTGCGCTGCTTTCTCTATATTAATCCACGCTTAGGTAGCTCGGACCTTCAAGGTATAGAACGTGGGTGAGTGATGGCACTTCTCAAACAATCCGAATGACAGATCATTGACCCCTCATAAAGCCTTTCGATACACCGGCAGTAAGCCAGTGTGTACGCAATACATGGCGCGTGACGCTAAAACCAAAGGAAAGCCCAGATCCACTGAAAGGCTATGTCGATGGTTTCAAGATCGCCCATCCACACCCCATCTGATACGGCTCTCCCAGAACGAATGGCCATTCATCAGGCTTCGCTCAGCCCTTGCTGATTGTGTCGTGGTCCAAGTAATTGAATGGTGGAACTGCCAGCCCCCATCAACCCTATTGACTCCAACCCGGCGTATCGGCTAACCTCGCGATCTTGCTCCTCGATGAAGCAGTTTCATGGTCAGTTCTATCCCATCCATATTTTTCATGTATATTGGGAGGGCATTCAGCTGACAAGAGCGAGCTTCGTACACTCAATGGGCATAGACCCCGCAGTCACGAGAACCAACCTTCATATCTCAAGCTACGGATTATCGGTCATGGCAGAGCTCCGAGGACTGCGTCTAGTTATGCAGCCATGTTGAACGACCTCTTCGGTGGCAAGGGTTGCACTGCCGTCTGTTCTCATATATATCACCTACTTTTGGGGTTGATAAAGAGTCTCCCGCTCATGCCTACCTATCCTTATTCTTCCTCTTTTGGTACTAATATAGCCAATAGTGCGACTGGTTGCCTCGCGCTTCCCACACCCACTCCATGCGTGTGTCATCTCAACATACCCTCCAATGCCTGCTCTGGAAACCCAGGGGCTCAATCGCACTGAAAATCTACTGCATAAAGAGCATACCGAACAGGTGGCTTTGGATCGCGTCCGCCCCCCTGCATTTACATTCGTATGGCTGACTATCGTTCTAGCAGACCTCTCACGTTCATCGAAAGATTTGTTACCTGATCTCTGCTCATTCCATTGGTAATGCCGTCGTCTCTAATCAAAAGCTTGGTTTTGAGCAGGCATTAGACGCGAGGCCGGCTGCAGTACAGGCTCTGGAGGTTAACAGTTGACGGCTAGCGTGGCTCCCTGTCTCACCTCACCCAAGTCAACACCTACGCGAAATGAACAGTTTATGACAAGACCTACTGTTGGGTCCGCATTATGCATTCCGATGGCTGATCTCTATTGTCATTGGACAAGGCCACTTTACATCACCGTCTTCCGCGTCGGCATCTGTGAAGATGCTGAAGAGACGTGCTCTTGGCACGCGATGAGCTAAGCCTTTCCAAGGTCGGCTTCACATTTATCTAGAGGCAGAGCTAGTCAAGAGTACTACTTATAGGCCTGTGGTGGCCATCTCGCCGTCGGCATGGCCACTTATGATGCGTCTGCGGTATGATTGATTGTCGGTTTGAAGGGGTGATACCCGATAATACATACTGCGAGAGGATCAAGTTGATTGAAACTTGACTCTACATATGAAGATCTGAGGAGCCAATTCCAATGATGCGGCTCCGTTCCGGCACCTGCCTCAACTCACGCCAGCGGCGTGTCCATGTGGCTGCGTGGACTTTCTGGTGGGCCGACTTATGAAGCAACTTCAAACATAAAGACAGTTCCAACCTTTCCCGTGCCTTGTGATTTTTCAAGACGGCCTACATTGACGGAATCAGACTTAGGTCGTTCTTCCTAAACGGTCAGACGCGCCGCTGACTACTTGCCACAGCTAACTTCGCGTGACGTCATTTCCCAAACGCGTCTCCGCTGGGCTTCTTCGCGATGAGTGCATCTCACAAGTGAGCATCGATGCACGAGCGTTGAATTTCACGAAGTATGTATCGTTCTTATCTGCGCTTTTCCAACGGCTAATTCTTCTTTATATTCTCGTCGCGATATTCTCTTCGCGCTGGGTCTACACCAGCTCACGCTCTTGACAATCTCAACGTTTGTGAGCGGGAAAACGTGTCAGACAAATAGAAAGGAGGCCAGCGGGGAGCTCCAATGGTCCGAATATGGCTCTAGGGAGGGTAACTTGGGTCTTTACCCAATTCAAGCTAATTGTGCAATCAGACTTGTATCCAGTCTTGGGAGCGCTGCCTTGACATGGATGCGATGTTCAACAGTGGGATCAGCAGCAAGGTCAATCGAAAACGTGACTTCATGAGAGATCTTCCATACATGACGGGGGCACATTGTCGCAGCATAGCAAATTTGGGGCTTTCACCGCGTTCTTGAAGCTAAAGGTCAACTAGTCCGACTTCAATTGGGGTAGCTCCCAAGCGCAGCTCGCCCTGATGGGGCTTTAACGGTGTGGTATTCGAACTTACCTACTCGCTCAGCTTTTTCGTCTAGAACGAAAAGGTCGGACTCTACCAGATACCAATACACTACCGCGCAATCTCTCGTGGGATTTTCTGAGGTCGGGCATTCAACGCGACCACAAAGCTTGAAGTCACGGTTTTGACATTAGAGGCTTCTCAAATGGAGGTCTTACCGTGCTGGGTGCCCTTATCAATCATATACTACTTGTCTACCTTGATCTAAAATGAACCCGGTGATGGCTTCACTGCAGCGAATCACGGTCGGAGTAGAGGCCAGGCAAGGAAGTCGTTCTCCTACTCATGGCGGGTGATTCTGCTATGTGTGATGCACGATTCTTCTAGTCGGGTCTACGGATGGTCCCATTGCCTGACATTTAGTCCCACTCTGGCGTGCTTGCGAGATGTCCTTATGCGGCCAGGCGGTTTTCAGTGCATGCTATGTCACAACAAGTGATTATTGAAGAAATCAGCCGCCCTTTTCTGAGCTTAAAACATCTAGGACGAAAGCAGATATGCGAGACTGACCGAAGGGCCACAAAGGATCGACGCCCTTGATACTGATAGAACAGATTTGGTCTTGTGCCCTCCGCTTCAACTCGAAGCCCCTGGTCGATTTCCGGTCCCCTTCTTTTTTCCAAGATCAATTCTCCCTCTCAAAACCACCCATTTGATTCCTTCGAAATCTAGGTGATCGGCGGAGTGTCCCAGGTGTGCGTGCCTCTCCGAGCAGTCTAGCAGATCTGCGGGGCAATGCCTGAGGTCTCTCTTGTTGCACTGCACCCGCCTGCAAAATGTGCACCGGGGTGGATCTATATACAGAGGGGGAGGAATCCGCTGACGGAGTATCGCATGGGGCAATGCGGTGACACCCTAGCTTCTGGCTGCATCAGTGCTCATTCGAATCTGCGATGGCCACCCGCGTAACAGGGCGTCTTGAGGCTCTTCACTTCGGCTGCATCTCTTTAGTAACCAGCCTTTTGATAGACGCGTTCATTGCACTTACCAGACGCAGCATGACTCGTGCAACTCAGGTCTGCATTGCTTCAACTCCTCCATGCAACCCATGTGCGACAATACTTGGCAGTCTCGACACTGCAGAACTACATTCTCGTCAGTAGGATGGCCATTCTCGGCAAGGCAAAATAGGCTGTATATGTCGTCAACGTCTGTGCGGATTTCAAAACGGCGGACCTTCACGCCCTGCATCCCAGGCTGTACGTGGGAGATCAAGGTCGAGGCGGCGCTTTCAAGAGAATCAGTGAGATGAGTCAACTCGTGATGAGCCGACGGACCCGCAGAAACGCTCCCGGCTCTATTTTCGTACGACACCTGGTCGGCCATGTCTTCGCCATTGAGCTCTTGCATAGAATTGGTGCTTGTGGGGCCAGCTGTGATTCTGCCTACGCACGGCTGTTGATCAAAATCTCGCCAGGCCGCTCATGAATATTTCTTCCGCGACCCCAAACACGAAGAAAACCAACAAAAATCTGCGCAGCATCGAATGTTTTGCAAGAGGATCGTCAGGCCATAGGAACTGATATAGTTCGAGGAGACGTTCTTGCCCCGGCTTTATAGATGGACTCCCAATCGCTTATTGCTACCGATCCGTAGGCAAAGGACTGGCTACATTCACAAATTCTGGTAGTGAACCCACCTGCATTCCTCGCTCAGCAATATTTTATAATTCTGCCTTCAAATTACGACGGTAGATGATCTCCTTGGCCGTTCGGGGCACACAATTTGATTACTGCATAGGGAGTCTGCATTGATGGGGGGTGGCTAAGTGTGAAAGACCGCCGTCAACTTGGATCTGCTTCAACTAATGAAGCCTTGGCTCCCTGGAAGAATCACCCAATGAGTAAATTCGGGTCATGATTTAGCATTGCCGATCCTGAGATCTTCAAAGGGGGTTCTGGGAACTCAGTCGCTACTGGGAAGCAAGTCAACGTTCCCCGAACTGCTTCGATGTTTAGAATTACGCTACTTTGTGGCATGGATGAGTGACGCGGCACGTCACCGCTGGCGTATTCTAGTGAGCTCTAATCGAGGCTATGCTCGTGGACATTCGCACGTCCGTTCATCAACATTTAAAGTGGCGGTTCTTCCCTTAGGGCTAGCAGTGACAATCTTGAACGTCAAAGTGTTTCCACAGTCATTTCATCAGTACTACTTCATATGTATACCACCTTTCCAGCGAAGTTGCGTCCGCAAAGATGCTCGCCATCCTCGAGCGGTCCCACATCAACTCGAGCCTGCGAGTCGTGTCGAGCGGCAAAGATTCGATGCAGTCGTCAGCTTCCTTCATGCCAAGCCTGCATCAGGCGTGGTAAAGGTGACCTCTGTTCCTATCTAGCGAATGTGGACCGGAGCGCATCTTGCGAGCCGTGCCGTATCGCCAGACAACGATGCAGTATTGAATCACGCACGTGCAAGGGCTTTCTTGGAGGAATGTCCCAAGAGACTCGCATTCATAACACAAGCTGCCGAAGCTTACAAGCGCCATCGATTCGGCTGACATCGTCAGATCAAGACGAACCGGTCAGTAGCTCGAACTCTGCGGCAACTTGAACTTGGCTGATGCTCATGGTCCTTGAAAGACGGTTCCCCTTACGGAATTGAATGAAAATCAAGCCTTCGATGTTGATTCTCGCTCTCCTGAACATTTGTCTGCTGCAAGTCCTCCCGCTACCATGGCATATTCCAGGATGAAGCTCTCAGTGAGTCGACCCCATGCACGATCTTAGAGCCAATCAGAGGTTTTTAATGTATGGAACCAGGCATTGCTGCCATCTCCGTTGGAAAGTCCAATTGTAAGTCCCATGTTCGCACTAGAAGAATCACATCCGACTTTCCATCAGCTCCTCTTGGTATTGAACTACATATTCATCTCTGCAATGCTCCCTGATGATGAGGCGGCCATACGGCGAATTATCTATCGTCACTCAGCTGACTGGGAAAGAGAATTTGTCTTGCAGTATGATAAACTGTCGAATCGGAACGAATCGTGTATGGACTGGTAAATCATGGATCCCATTGCAAGAGGGTTTTTTGTTTCTGAGTGCTGGATCGAGTTGAGCGATCCTGCCTGATTCGTGCAGGCTAGTTGTATAGCCCATACGTACGCCTACGTGCGCTTTACATACAAAAACAGTAATATAGGATCTGTCGATTCCGAAGAAAGCTGTACGCACTAGTACGGAGATAGACCAATGGGATCATTGAACAGTACTTGAGATGTGTTCTTCTAAATACATGATGATTTGCAAAATAAGGGGGTTGGGTGTGCTGATTCAGCAGTTGATGCCTAAGGAATGAAAAATGATGTGATGTTGAATAAAACGCATAGACGCTAGTAAAATAGACCGGATCTAAGCACGCGCTGAATCATCAATCTGTAATAGGAAAGGTGGTAATCTTCTCCTGCGGAGTTCGACATATTTCACAAGCGGGTCGCCACCCCTTTCAACTTCCGCGTCTCCAATTGTCCCCCACCACTTTAATCACCCACCATGCCACCAATTCGGTCTAAAACAAAGCAAGATTCTATTCACCAAGAGGGTAGGATCGAGCTAGCAATTGAGGCTATTCAGAATAAAACAATCTCTTCTATTTCAGCCGCTGCGCGTACGTATAGCATTTCGCGATCAACACTACGCGACCGCATCACAGGCCGCGTTTCGCAGACCAATATCCACGCAAATAGTCATGAATTGACTCAATTTGAAGAGGATACGCTTAAGAAGTGGATTCTCTCTATGGACGACCGTGGTGCAGCCCCTCGGCCTAGTATAGTGCGTGAAATGGCTGATTTACTGCTTGCATTGCGGGGCACTGACCGTGTCGGCAAGAACTGGACTGGAAACTAATCAATCGTACGCCGGCGATCCAAACACGCTTCTCGCGTCGATATGACTATAAAAGGGCTGAGCAAGAAGACCCACGGGTCCTTCGTGGGTGGTTTCGGCTTGTGGAAGAGACTATATCGCGCTATGGTATTCTGCCTGATAATATCTATAGCTTCGAAGAAACAAACTTCGCAATAGGCGTAGTTTCTGCCGCAAAGGTGGTCACTAGAGCTAAATATCATGGCCGTAGATCTACTCTACAACTAGGTAATCGTGAATGGGTGACTGCAGTGGAAACAGTCAATGCTTTAGGCTAGGTTTTACCGCTTGTTATATTCAAAGGTAAGCGCTATATTGAGTCTTGGTTTCACGATACACTAAGGGGCTGGCGCTTCGAGGTTAGCCCAACTGGATGGACATCTGATAAGATTAGCCTTCGATGGCTTCAATCACTCTTTATTCCGGTGACCGCAAGCTATACGCGTGGTCGGTATAGGCTATTGATCTTTAATGCTCATAATAGCCACCTTACGCCTGAATTCGTTCATTTATGCGCCGCAAATGATATTGTACCGATATGTATGCTGCCGCATAATTCGCATCTATTATAGCCATTAGATGTGGGCTGCTTTGCAGTTCTAAAGCGATCATATGGTCGCTTAGTGGACCAACAGACACGTATAGGAATCAACCATATCGATAAGTTTGATTTCCTCGAAGCATATCCACAAGCCCGCGCAGACGCATATCAGGCGAAGACTATTCAGAATGCATTTAAAACGACTGGTTTAGCCCCATTAGATGCAGGACCAGTGCTATTAAAGCTGAACATTCAGCTTCGGTCACCGACACCTATCACTGAACGACCTACAAGCAAATCAAGCATTTATTGCCCTGAAACACCTACAACAATTCTCCAGCTTTCTAAGCATGCGAAATCAGCTAAAAAGCTACTAAAATACCGGTCGAAATGCCCACCAACGCCTACTAAAGAGGTCATTAACCAGGCATACAAAGCCTGCGAGCAAGTGATGCAAAGCATGATCTTAATAGAGAAAGAAATTAAGGATTTACGGGCCACCAATAAGAAACAACTACGAAAAAAGAGGCTATCTAGGAAGGAGATAGTGAAGACTGGAGGTATGTTTGTTTATGAAGCCCATGAGCAAGGCATTGATTGGTCTACTAGGTGGTTTAGAAGGTGGTGGTGTGTCCTTCGCAGCACCCACACAGACGGCTTCGGTGACCGGTAATGGCACCAACAGACGGCAATATAAATGCAGTTATGCGGAACGCCTGGTCATAAGGCTGATAGATGTTCAGATAGGGTTTAAGTTGAATATTTAAATGCTTCATGAATATAAAAATAAAAATAAAAATGGGTGGGCGGGAAGACCGGGAAATAAGTTAGGACAGGTTTTGCCCCCCCCCCCCCCCCCCCCCACCAACCTCCTCCTTCTTTTTGCGTAAATTGTTAGCGAACAAGTCCCCTGAGGTAGCGCGGTACTTTGAGAATGGAGTAAACAAATATTCTCGCAATCAGTAAGGGTGCGGTATAATGAGTATCAATGGCGCATGAAGAATGAGCGAGCATTGCTCGGTATCGGCTCCCATCCAATGACGAAGGTAGTCAGTCAGTGAACGCAAGGTAGCATTGTTTTAATACTACTTCGTACCTTTGGATTGGTACATTTGATTTCCCAAAAGATGTTCGAAAGCTGTTTACACGCAGGGTGACGGTGATATTCACGAGGCCTTATCCTCCTACATTTTTCGACCTAATAGGGGTTAAACCCTCGGAAATCACAACAAGCGCAAGCCGCTTGATTAACACCACCGACATTTATCTCTGAGGCCGTGGACCTACGACAATGCTCATGGGAAACTCAGATCGCAGATATCTCCTACAGCATGCGTTTCATTAATGATGGGCTGATTGCCGAAGAGATATTCGTTCCTGAATCTCTTCTGACCTCAGTCCCGCTTAAAGACGGCTGGGGCCAAGAGGCTTCAAGGAGATCATCTCGTTACCATCAACACAACAACCAAGTCGAAGAAATTCACGTTCCTAAAAAAAGGCAGCCTACAACACGCAAGGCGCCCGATGGGTTCTACAAAGTGGGCACTGGGCGGCATCGACCAACATCAACCCCAGCAGCAAAAGGTGAACCAGATGAAAGGATTCCAATTATCCTGGATGGTGAAGGACAAAGTGGTATCGAGTCACTTGGAGACAGGAATACCTCTCTCCGCCCCCACTGGAGAAAGTCAATCCAGCATGAACAGCCTGGAGAAGTACACAGAGACTTTGAAGATAGCAACTCGCGAACCTTACCTAACAACGGTACTCACTTGTCCCACCTGCCTGTCCACCAGCCCAGCAGTACAGCTACGAAGCCGCGGAAGAGCAGCCTGATGAGCCTGTATGACCGGACCAGCTTAGTCAATATCAAGCACCAACGCAAGTATTGGCTCCGGCTACTTATTGAGTACGGAGCTTACACAGCGCTTGCGGCTTTTGCTTATCTTGTTCTTATAGGGACTCCCTTGTGGAAAGGGGCCGTATGCTGGCTGTATTGGTTGATGCAACGCAGGTTTGTCTTCTCAGGTGGCTGGGCAATCGCGATCGCTTTGCTTGTTTTGTGAGTTGACCTTTAGGTTGATACCTGTGAGCTTTTTTAATTATACACAAGGCCAAAAGCCTGGCTAGAATACTTACATTCTTGTCTTCACAGCTATTCCTTTACGCCACTCCTCAGGACTTTCGAAAATGATGCCCTCGGTCCGGACTATTACCAGCAGCGCCGTATTATCCCGGAAGCCACAGATACTGCTCTCCTAATCCCGTGCTACAGGTCTGGACCTATTATTGGTCAGACTCTCAAAGCTGCTTTAAAAGTCTTCCCCGCCTCGCATGTCTATGTGATCGCCAACGGCAACTCCTCAACTCCTCTCGACAACACCGAGGAAATATGTCGAGCCAATGGGGTCAATCATATCTGGTGCCCTGTCGGATCCAAGATTGTCGCTTTATTCATCGGCTGCTATGCTGCCAAGAACTTCCGTTACACGCTCCTCATTGATGATGACTGCATCCTACCCGCCAATTTCCCAGTTGTCGTGTCTCGGTTAACCGATTCAGTCCGCTGTATTGGATACCCAATCAAATCTGTCAATACCGATCCATCAAAGAGTTCATATTGCCAACAGGCTCAGGATCTCGAGTACAAGCTAGCTGGTTTACAGCGCAGTTTTGCAGGACACATCGGTAGTGCCACCTTTCCCCATGGGGCTGTATCTCTTTGGGAGAGATCTTTTTTGAAAGAGGTTTTTCAGCACCATCCCGGATTTAATATCAGTGAAGATTGGTTCTTGGGCAATAGCTGCCGACGCTTAGGTGGCAGGATTCAGATGTGCACTGCTGTCTTTGTGGAGACAACCACACCATCTGCTCTTTTGTTTGCCAAACGCAGCCACGGCAGGGGCGGCTTCGGTGAGATGACCGTATTCAAACAGCGATTCCTGCGCTGGGGCTTCTTTACCACCAACGGAATGTGGCACAATTTGTCATATCTTCTAGGGTCCTGGAAGTTGGGTAAATGGGAGGCCGGAACGAAGCTCTTCGTTTTTCAGGAGGTACGTAGCCAGCTATTTTCAGGGCTTGCTGATTACTCATTTCTCGGAATTAATAGGTGTATGAGACCGTCTTATACTTGCTCTTTCCTTTCATACTACCTGTTTCACTTCTTGTTCGACCAGGGTTCTGCATCATAATGCTAGCGGCAACATTAGGGCTATATATGCTCAATACCATCATATTTAACGAAGTCCATCTGCGATTGAAAAATGAGCGCGTCAGATGGGAAGTCCTGTGGTACCATGTAGGTTCAGGCTTTCCCTTTGCAGGGATCTCTAGGGTCCCGCTGATGACAGCGTGAGCTAGATACCCTACAAAGTGTTCGTTGTCCTTACGAACGTCACCAGCTGCTACTGGTCGCTATTCAAATATGCCCGGTATTTCGCAAGGCGACACCCTAAGCTCACGGAAGATCACAAGGCGGTCGGGATGGTGTTGAAACTGGAGAAGATGACACAGAATCGACAAGGAGAGCTCAGGGGACTGAGTAGAAGTATGACGGCCAGGAAGGTTGGTGTACGTGAAGCAGGCAGCAGCTGAGCTTCGAGAATTCCTTTGCCGGGGCTAGAAGTTCGTTTTCGGGAAGTGGTACACACTGCGTCTACATGTACGGATAGCGTAGTAATAGCAATGCCGTATCGCTCAGCGATCATCGAGTTGAATAATGATTCATTTAAATAGACAGTCTTACCAATCGACCCTTGCTTTTCCTGGATTACAAGGAACAAGGGGCTCGCGTTGTCCACAGATATACTACCAGAAGGTTCGTGGCACAACAGCCTTGGTGTACACATCACCTTTAAAATACCCATAACCATAACCAGGTCTTAGAAACGAAGCCAATCACTGACTCTGCTTCATATGCCTCATTTTTGTTGATGCCAACGAATGTTAGGTTGACTTGTGTTACATTGTCCTTTGCGGATTGCGTTCCGGTCGGGTGCATGGTATAGACCCAGTCGCATTACAACGCGCTAAAAAGTCCAGATGTCACCGCTTTTCTGGATCCCGTGTGCTACTTTTGCGATTGAAACTGATGAACAATAGCATTAGCAGCGCCTTCAAAAGTGATCCCTCCCAAAATCATGAAGACAGGCACATCAACACCAAATGTCTTGCCAATCCAGTTACGAACCTCAATCGCGCATAGCGAGTCAAGTCCATAAGAATGCATGGGCCGGTGCAAATCAAGTTGACCTTCTGCCACGCCCAATAGCCCTGTGATACGGGCAACGGGTGCTTCACTGACGATCTCCGTGCTCTCATTGACTGATGTGGCGGCCACAAATTTGGCAACGACATCCTTCGCTTGTTTGCCCGGCTTTAAACCGTGTGCATTGTCCACACCCTCAGCCTCACCAGCTGGCAGTGGAATGTGATGCATGTGCTGCCAGAATGGCTGACTCAACACAAAAGATATTTCTTCAAGATGCCCCCAGTGGGATGGTGGACGAAGGCCGACAATGGGATGGCAGGTGGTTGGGTGCGTGGCCAATTTACTGGATGGATCGCAGAATATTTCGAGCAATGCAACAATATCGCGGATGCAAGTCGGAGTATATTTGGCTGTTTCGTGAATTTGTCGTCGTCCGCTTGCGTACTCGGCATTGGCAACGAGATAGCCTGCGTCGGGTATAGCGCCAAGATTGAAAGAGATGGCTCGCTGGCCCTGAGAGACTCGATAGCGCGCCAGAGAATCTTGATAAGTGTTTCCGGCATTGTATGGTGCTAGGGAGCCGGTTCCCAAAATGCCCATGACGGATGACAGCATGATGAAGAAGTCCATATCTGATGGAAGCATGGCATGGAGGTTCCATGATCCTTGTAGCTTTGGCTGTAATGTACTTTGCCAACTAGAGAGTAATAGTTCGGAAAATATTCCCTCCTAATCAACTTGTTAGCATGGATTCCATAAAGCGTAGAGTCTTCCATTGACTTAATCTTCCCTGCATGACCATGGCGGCTTGGATACATCCCTTGATTGGTGGCATGGTGTCTGCATACTTGTTGAGTAGCGCTCGCAATGCACTGGGATTCGTGACATCACAGGCGGGCATTTCGCATTGAACACCGTGACCTTGGAATTGTAATGCCAAAGACTGTGCCTCGTTTGTCTTGGGGCCGGATCTTGACAAAAGAATAAGATATCTAGCGCCATTATCAACGAGCCATCTTGCTATCGATCGGCCAACGCCTCCAAGGCCCCCTGAGATGACGTATGTAGCATTTCAGTCAATGTAGTCGATAGTCCTGCGTGACGCGAACCTGAAAGATATGTTAATACATGTCGTATGTCCCAACGAGCAAGATATGCTTTGCTTCAAATTGGGGTACACTCACGTTGATCGCGTCCGACTCAAACAGGCGTACTACAGCGGCATCGGAACTTCCTGACTGCTTTAAAAACGCCATGACTTCGTCCAGCTGCGAAATTCGAAACATGGAGACCCGCTCTCGTGCATTCAGAAGTGACTCCAAAATGGGCGTGGAAACCGCATATTCCAGAGACTCCTGCAACACCTGAGTGTTATCACTAGCAAGGAAACAAACGTTGAGAGAAGAAGAGCCAAACTGGAATGCGGAATGGGAGTCATCGTTGGAAACGAGCACCACTCGCCCATTCTCCCGCATCATGCTCCTGAAAGTCTGTTCTCCCAGTTCATTGGCGACCGAGGTTGTGGCGAACACAATATCAAACCTGGACTGAGGCTCTGACTGTATGGATGAAAAGGTGCTTCCCACAGCAGACGTCGGTATGATGCGTTGTTCTGGGATATTGAATCTCTCAGAAGCCCACTGGCAATCTTCATTGCTGTTTGCTGTCAACCATATTTCCGAAACACCCTCGTTCAGAAGCAAGCCTACTGCAGCTTGTCCCAGAATGCTGCAACCATCCATAACCAAAACAGAATCGCGGTTTCGGATTCGACCAATATCCAACAAACCATGATTAGCTGTCAGGAGAGGGGGAATAGCCCAGCACGCATCTTCAGTGGATAATCCATATGGTAGCTTAACAGCAGATGATGGCTGAACGGCAGCAGCGGAGCGGAAACAGTTCTTGTGAACCGCAAAGACCATATCTCCTTGCGCAAAACTGGACCCAGATGGTGTGCCTGTTACGATTCCGCTGCAGAAGCTACTAAGCTGAGTGCCTTTTGGAGCCAAGCCCCGGGCGGCCAACTGGTCTTGATATTGCAGTGAGATAGCTCTGACGGTGATTGACAACGCATTGTCAACAACGGGAGCGGATATCTTGACGAGGTATGGAATGCCATTTTTATCTTCAGGGCAAGCCGCTGATAGCTTGAAAGTGGCATCAGTGACATTCGTAGAAGTCATTTGCCAGGGCAAGATTTTGGATTCCATATCGCATTCCAGGTATTTCGCCTCAACAAGACGGCGAGTATGCAGGCAACCATCAATCTCGATGTACTCTTGTTCGTATTTTTGAGACGGCTTTCGGAACAGCATCTCTCGTGTAATCTGCTTGAGATGACGTATATGGCCAGCGCTGCCGTCGAGATTGATGTCGAGGGCGATAGAGACGAGATGTAGACTATAGTTCTCCGCTCGCAATGTTCTCAAGAGACCATCCATCAGCCCATATTCTGGTGCAGCTGAGTCTCCACCACCTACCAAGACCCACAAAACTCCAGACCACGTCTGAGAAAGTAATTTCAGAACCGTCCAATCCTGCTCTGACATTGAGGCGAGGAATGATGCACCATAGCCAACCAAAGCAATGCAAAGACCGTTTGAGCTGGTGGTGCGACTCGTCGATGCTGTAAGGATGTTTGCATCCACGATTTCAAGAGGCTCGGTAAACATGTCTTGCAATGATGTAACAAGAGATGCGGCGAGAGACTGTTGTTGGGGGAAAGCGTTCAGGTTGACAATGATACCACTATAGTACGTTGGCGACGCAAGAGTTCGAGGGATGGACGACGGCACGTCCACAGCGGTAGAAATAACACAGCCAAGCTGAGGAGCGGAGCCATCGAAATCCTTGAATACCATATCGACACCTGAAAAACCACAGTGTTGCAGAACCTGACCCCACCCTTCCGCACTCAACAGTGATAGCGGGCGATCAGCTTCAGGTCCAACCCACCATCCAGGGAAAAGTCCAAAAATAAAGCCCAGAGCCCACCCATCAGGCTGGAGGAACTCTGTCAGTATCAACTTGCCACCGGTTTTCATTGACTTTCTGACATTGCGGAACGTATTTTCCAGATCGGCGGTGATGTGAAGCACGGCATCTGCCACGACAAGATCATACGTCCTGTCGGAAATTCCCTGATCAGAAAAGTCCTTCTCGATGTCAAGGGTTTGAAACACCATTTGAGACTGATGATCAGGGAACTCTTCCCGTGCCTTTTCCAAAAATGTAGACGACACGTCTGTAAAGCAGTACTGGTCGCATCGAAGGGTTCCGGAAGCGTTGGATAATTCTATCACGCCATGAGGGCCAATCATAGACAGTGCTTTGACCAGATGGCGAGTTGCAGCTGCAGTGCCTCCACCGACTTCTAAGATTTTCATGCCACCATTTTGGTGGGCGAGCAGATCGACAAAGCTTGTCGTTTGCTTCATGCATCTGTAGGTCATCAACTCGTCGTAGTATTCTCTCAGAAGGCCAGTCTGCATGAGAAGCTCTAGGGGCGTTGCAATGCCCCTGACGAAGTCGACAAGATGCAAAGCCACTTCGGCGTAGAGACGGACCACTCTGTTCGCAGACTTGACTCGATCAAAAACCGAGCCAATGGTCTCAGTGAGCGCAGGCAATGTACCTAGGTAGTAAGGTTGCAAGGTTTTGACAATAACATTTGAACATAGCTATCCCTGAAGCCATCGAAGCACCATATGTTAATGTGCGATTACTGTCAAAACAAAGAAATGAATCAAGAAACAAGAACATTTGAACATTCAAATGTAATAAATTTCGGAATTGATAGTGACTGCGGTCTTCAAACTCAAACTATTTTCTCAAACGGTCCGTGACAGTCACAACACTATCTACACGAATGGTAGCATCGCCAGAATTGGGAGGCGGGGTTGTACCGTGCAGATCCGAGCGACGGTAAGATACATCTGCTCTAGCGCCAGCGTAGTAATTTTCGTCTTCACGGGGAAATAAACGAGTAGAGCTCTCTTGTGACTCCAGGCTGTGGCCATCATTATCAGCGGTCTTATTTAATGAGACTGATGGCATCGCAATGTTTTGAATTTGCGAGTCTGGTGCAGAGTAGCTTTGTGATGCCGATGTGCCGTTGCTCTTGTTGGAGCTGAACAGAGATTGAACTTTGCTAGGGAGTTTGAAAAAGTAGTTGTTGGCCAGGTGGCGGCCCAGCACAGCCATGGGCGGTAGACAAATACACAGCATGGTGACGGGCGCCTCGGCACCAACCCAGTAGGCCAGATGGACGACGGTCCCTATCAAGGAAATATTAGACGCAGACCAGAGTATCATATATCGGAGACTTTTGACATACAGGTAATATCGGAGTTCAAGCTATTACCAGTTAGCAAAACTGTAATGAGTCGACCGATGGAAACGACGATGACACTGTTTGTTCTTTGTTAGCCGCATGTCGCGATAATCATTGGCGCTATTCAACGCTTTACCTGTAGCCAAGTACAAAGACGCCGATGATAGTCATTCTGCGTCTCGCAGCCATTTCCAAGCTCCAGATCTTTGGTAGGGGCAACACCAATATAATTAAGTCAATGATGACACTGGGAATTGCGCTTCCAAGCCAAAGGTGCTGGGCCGTGCCGCAGTGTCCAGGTAACAAAGAATCCCAGCCCTTCTGGACGGGAGTGCACATGAATATGGTGCCCCCAGCCCTTCTGGACGGGAGTGCACATGAATATGGTGCCAAAGATGATGCCGGCCAACCATGCGCAGTTGAGGCAGTGGGTAGCGATAAGTGTGTAGTTGAACCATTTGGCGTTTGCGTGCCACGGAAAGATGCGCGAGAGGAGGAGCAAGGCCGAGACCTTGGTGAAAAAGAGGCCGATATCGTAGACGTAGTATACTGCATATAACAATCTGAGGAAGATGAGCAGATCCTTTGCCTCGACAAACTGGGCGTGGCGACCGAGGCCATAATGGCCCATGGCAAATGCCAGTCCACATAGAGCGAGGATCGAGGGCTACCATTAAAATGAAGTTAGCACTTTGCATAGCTCGTAGTATGCGTTTCTTCCTCTTCATTCTCTTCTCTTCTCGTCTCTTTCATTTTTTTTCTTGGGGAGAGAAAAAGATCAATTACAAAATCACTTACCACTGCTGCTAAAGCAGCCCAATCATCCCACCACAGACGCTGAGTATGTCTGCCCGCGCCGCGTGCCGCATTGTTGCGGGTGAATCGCGACTAGAAACGAAGCGAGATAGCAAGGGCTGTAACGATAGTGACAACAATGAAGAAAGCCCTGATGCCTCCGGAAATGTCATCGTGCACCGCGGAATGCGGTAAGGAAGCGGATGAAGACATGGTGTAAGACAGAGCGGGAAGAAATCGTAACGAGGTACGACAATATTCGCTGAAAAGTGAGTCAAATTTGGGATGTTTGTCACCTTCAATCTTCAAGTGATGGGTTGATGTGAGATTTGGCCTCACTTAGATAGAATGGGATGCGAGACAGACAGCCCGCTAGCGGCAGGCAGATGGTCATGTCATTCCGCTTGAAAAGATATTGATCGGAGGCTAGCATCAATGGTGAACAACCACAGTAGCTTTTTTTATCACAAGGAGGGGGCGGAAACACTGTGTTTGTCTGCAGGATCGGCCATTTGCCATGTTTGATCAAGTCAAATGTCTTGATGGTTGGTTTATCTCCGGTGCTGACGTGCATAACAGTGGAGCGTATCGTGCGGGCTGTTTTCAAGTGAAGAATCACCACGCAGGCAATTGGGGTGGAACTAGCGCGAGCTTGGCCTAACCTCCGCATCGGCCTTTTCAGCGTTGACTGCGGCGCATACTGAATTGAATTGATCTGTCACGAAACGGCCCCCAAGCAAGGTTCCCCTCTTCTCTTCACCTGAATCGCTTTTTATTTGGAATGGCATCTCGATAACTCCACTTAAGTCATTTAGCCGAGGCCCGACCAAGCGGACCTTGGTGTCCCCGTTTGGATAAATTCGAAATAGCCTAATGGGCCGATGATCATCGAACCAACATCTGAATCTTGGATTCGATTTGCTCCACGGTTGTTTGATTCACGCCCCCACGGAAGACGGGGCCACCCGTGGATCCACACCGGAGTTGCTGCCTGATATGGCAGCTTGCACGAGATGCGGGCTTGCGGGGCGCCTTTCAATTTGGAAAGAGCCATTCTAGCCAGGGAAGTCTAAAAATCAGCCCACGAAGAATTTTGCTGGCCGCACCGCCGAGTCCTTATGGCAGATCTTTCAATAGGTTGGCCGAGCCACTGGTTGTGGTTAATTGTGTCTACCCGAGATACAGGAAATATCAAGAATTGAGTTTTGATATAAGACTCATCATCATTATCGAAACTTAGAGATGTTCTTGACAATGCTAAATAAGGTCTACTACAATGAAAGAGTACGAGAAGGACTAGTTGAGTATTTGATGAACTCTTAAGTCCACACCTTCTCGCAAGCCTAATATAATGGAAATGAACAACTTAAATAAATTCAGTGATTTAATGGCGTGACTAGACATCAATCAAATACGATTTTCTGTAACTTCACTCAGGTTTCAGCTAAAGCGCATCCAAAAGCCCAAAAGACAGTCGTCTGATTGATTCGAAATATCGGCTCACATGCCATGTCAAATATTTTGATGGCAATTGGCCCTTGGAGACTGGTAGTCTTGCCGATAGGTCTGCTGATACTGCGGATAAATACTGCCTGAAAGGGCCTTGGCTGCAATGATATTGTGGGAGAATGAGCAAAGTTTTGTTTATGCGCATAGCCTTCGTTGAAGCAGCAGATTCTGAGTACTCTTTCAACTGGGTATCACTCCAAGGCCAAGAAATAAAATTCATAATCGTCCTTTCTTTCGCTCAAATATTCTGTTCTTGTAATGGTAATCTGCAGAGATGCCTGAAGTTTAAAAATCATCAATAAGATGAATTCCACTGAAATAAGTAGACAGGGCTCTCAATATATCGAAAAGCAACTGGCAGTTAGCATACGTGCAGCGCGATGTCGTTGACGAGGAATATCCAGCGCGTACGGGTGTGACTTTGGCGGCCGCCGGTTTTAGACTGCTAAAGAAGTTGATGCTCGTTAGCTGGCCTTTCATGAGGTGTTCATATTGCTTAAGAGTAGATTCCTTCAATACAATGTGCCTAAATCTGCAATAAAGTCTCTCACCAATATTTGATGGCAGTAACAAAAGTGACCTCGCCAGGTTGGATGAGGAGTATGGCTGATTCTTTATGGATATATATTAACTGCAGTTCCGCTGCTCATTCTGAAATTTTGTCCATCAAGTGGACTCTACACTCTTTCGACGGGTAACTCTCCAGAGAAGCACCACCCACCGTCTCAACCAGCCAAAACAATTCAACATGGTCGCCAGAATCTCCTACAGTTCCCGTCATACCGCACGGCCCCTCCAGCCAGTTCCGCCTGGGAAGAAGCCTTCCGACCACTCTCGCATTAAGATAAAGTTGCGTTTCAGCGAAAGAATTGGACGCCGAGTAGCAAAGCAAAGCATTCCCTGCCCTCAAAAGACAGAGACACATCGCCGCCGTCGGCATTTGCTCAGCCGTAATGCCGCTGACTGCGAGGCGACTCGAGTCGATTGGATGCTCCGACTTCGCCCGATGCCACACCGAGTGTGCTAGGTCTCTCGCAGTGCATCTGGAGATTTTACCCGTACGGTCGCTCGATGCAACTCAATTTGTCTGGCTTCAGCTGCCAGACTCAGACTCTTGGTGACTTTTTTCCCAGGCCTGCGATATACAAAAGAAGCCGCTGTCTCGGTATGAACTCCTTCGTGCCTGTCTACATTGATTTATGTATCTTACACAAGCCTGCTTTGAATGGAAGTGCGACTGTCTTGAGGTCTTGCAATTGAGAATGAATAATATAGACGTGTGCCTGGCTGTAGCGACCCATGATATTCACGTTGAAATACGTAAACAGTCCCTTCTTCCATTTAACTAAAGATTTTTGACCCACAACGAAAATGAGAAATCTAAACAAATTCAATAACGAGGAAACATATCTTATACACATCCTTGCAATTTTTCTCTTCATACACTTCCTAGCTTTCCGTCCAGCAGCATACTCCAAAGCCAACCCGCAACTCACAGTGGCAGCGGCCCCTCAGTCACAATTGATGAAAGACGGTTCCTTTTCGCGCAGATGTAGGCTGAATGGCTAGATGCAAGAGGCTACGATAGCTCCCAATTAAGCCATTCGTGCAATCAGCACTTGCATCACCTCGTGCGAATAAACAATGAGCGCCAAGGTGGTCATCAAGCACATCGCATGAAAGCTAGGCCCCCAATGATGTGGAACTCCTAAAGCCTCCAATGGCTGCAACATGTAGATGACTAGCCCGAGTATGTTGCTTGCCAACAACTTCACAAATGCAGTAGCGAGGGGGGTCGGGAACGACGCTGGCCCTGCAAGAGCATGCATTGTTGGCATCAGCGCTAGCATGATGATGGACAGGATATCAAGAGAAGTACCGGAACGCGGCGTCGACTGTCTATTTCTCACTTGAAGATGACCTAGTGCAACTGCTGTCAAGCCAACAAGATAGCCGAGCTGTGTCCAAGACCAAATTGGTAGGAGGAAACCCGCTGCAGGCAGGGCAGTAGCCCATATTGAGATAGTCCCCGCGAGCTTGATAAGACCACTCTCACTTGCCAGTGGCTCGTCTGTGATGATCTCAATCACATAGCTCAGAGCTGCATACAGATAGCAGGATGCAATGCTGACAGCGAAGAGAAGGACAAGCACAGCTGTGGGTACCAGATCCAGGGAGGTCGGCAGATGGAAGAGAAGGAACTGAACTGCGTAGACCAAGAAATAGAGGAAGCCAACACTGGCGATGATGGCGCCGCAAAGGCAGCTGGGAAGGCGATTGGTATTCATTGGGGAGTGAGGAGGAGACTTGCTTTGAGAAGGAAGACGGCGGACTGGGTCTCAATATATAGGCTCGAAATCTTTCTCACTGCATTCGGTGCTCATCTCAAGCGTTGATCTCCGCGGAACGGTGACCCACCAACTAAACGCAGAAAACGCTCCGTTGAGTGAGCATGTGTGCTAGAGTTGGTGGATGAACCACTCAACTTGACGGGAGGCTTTGGATATTTGTATTGACTGACTATATCTCAGGCGCATAGAAACTTGAACTCAGTAATAGAGTCAACCCCAACTGTCCAGTGACTAATTTCATTCTCCGCATCATCTTGCTTTTTGCATATAATAAGCCCTGCAATATGCAACAGCTCATTGAGTTATCGCAAGAAATTGGTCAGCAGCAAATCGAGAATCGCTACCTCCGCGAATGTTACAAAGCACTCAAAATACTGCAAGAGAGCACGGCAGACATGATCATGGTACTTGACGAGCTTTTCGAGTCGCAGACACAGGAGTCCATGACTCCCATCTATACGAAAATCTTCCGGCTACAAGAAAAGACATGCCAGCTGACTACGCGCGTGGACAGAGCCCAGGAAGCATGCGAGGAACTATGTCCACTTCATATGTCATGCTCCGTTCACCAACAGCTAGAGCCCATCATACGAATGATCATTGACCAGAGAGCTCTAACTGCTCACGCAGCCGATTTTGATTGCGAGTCCCTGCCTTGAGGTTTTTGAAATATTGCAGGTATTGATGCAGGAGACAACGGTGGCAGGAGACTCGATCATTATGTATGGTAGAGAAATATGCTCTGAAATGCAGTGCAATGTATTCATGCTCTTTAATCCTCGAATCATCACTCAGCTTGGAGTGCGTCGGTTTCAAGAAGTTTCAGAGAGGGATAGGGTTCTTTTCCTGCTCTGTGGCTGCTACCCATAGATTGAGCAATTGATTGGTATTGGCTTATCTTTTGCTTGGGAATGAGCCATCCAATTGATAAACCCAATGAAATGCACACGAGCTATCTATTTGAATCCACTAGAATGTCTTGTTTAAACAGATGCGAGCAGTGAAAAAGCCAGTAGTAAACAGGCATTCAGTAAACAGGCATTCAGTAAATAGACGTTCAGTAAAGAGGCGTTCAGTAAACAGGCATTCGGTAAACAGGCATTCGGTAAACAGGCATTCAGTAAACAGACATTCAGTAAACAGGCATTCAGTAAACAGGCATTCGGTAAACAGGCATTCAGTAAACAGGCGTTCAGTAAACAGGCATTCAGTAAACAGACATTCGGTAAACAGGCATTCAGTAAACAGACATTCGGTAAACAGGCGTTCAGAAAACAGGCATTCGGTAAACAGGCGTTCAGTAAACAGGCGTTCAGTAAACAGGCGTTCAGTAAACAGGCGTTCAGTAAACAGGCGCTCAGCGAACAGCCGCTCAGCGAACAGATGCATTCGGTAAACCAACAACCATTTCCAACCACAAGAAAAATTCAGTCCAAAAAGGCGGGCCACCAATACCGATATTCTACGTTTATAAAGGGCCCAGGCTACCAGTCTCTATCACTATTCATTTCATTTTCCTCAACTTTCATCCCAACTCTCATCCTACCAATGGCTATGCATCCGAAAAACGAACTTTTGACCACCTTGTCTTGGCCGGACTACCCCGAAGAACTTGTCACCGCCGATGAATCGTCTTCGCAGTCAACGAACGAAAATGCTCCATCCGAAAATACCGATGACTATGACTTTGTCATTTCCGATGAAGCTACCACTGAATACTCGTCGAGCGTGCCAGACTCGACCGGGCGGGACTGGTCCAGTGGGCAGAACGAGGAGGTAAGACAACCATCTATTCCAGTTCCGCATGACCGAAACTGACCTCTTTTTAGCTTGGCCAATTATGGCCAATCAAAGCTATTGCCGTACGTCGCGTCAAAGAGGAGGGATCATACACTCTCAACTACTTGGTGCTGTGGGGGTCTTGGGAGGAAGAGCCACCCCGAAAGGAGCACTCCATTGGGACGAGTATCCCATTGAAACAAGTGGCCGTGAAAGAAGTTGTTCATATTTAGAGCCGAGTAGCTAGGCTCGTTTCATTCGCAGATGCTTTCCATGAGACAGATGATGTCCCGTCGATTAGAGTATATATCAGCAAAATACCAATTGTTGTCCATTTAGATATGTTGTCAGGAGCCGGGAACGATTTGAAGCTATTTGATCGTCGCTACCAGGGCTTATTACAGATATATACTCACCATTCAATGGGTCAGAGCGCTCGGTTGATATCGTAGAAACTAATTTCGTTATTCAATTTTCAATCTGGCAAGGCCCATTTAAACGTTGGGAGCAACAACTTGAGGGCGAGAAAAGATTTGAGTCTCATGAGCAAAGCCACAAATTTGACAGCAAAATATTTCGCAGGTCCACTTAAAGCAGAGGATGCATCAGCAGTCCGTCGCTAGTCCGGTCGTGTTTTTTTGAGTCGGGGATGGAATTTCCGTAGGACGCACAACGGCCAGAGTTCGAGTGGTGGACGAAGTGGTCGTCACTCTCTCGGTGGTGTTTCGGCCAACTGTGCACTCACTCCCGACTTGGAGAGAAGCGTCGATTGTACAACTGGCCGTCTGGCCTTGCAGGTTTTGGAACCGTATCAGACCAGTATCATCGAGTTGAACGGTCGCGACCGAGCTTCTGTTCCCGGCATCATGGCCACAGATCGAGACGTTCATGAAGCGCGGCCCGTCCGCCACTCCTGATTTCACTGTTGGCGAGTGGCTTATTAGCAATAATCCAGGATGCATGGGGATGCTTTCTCACAGTCACATGTTTTTCCTTTGAGATTCCCAATTGGATCCGAGGTGCCCGTACAATCCCAGTTGTCAACTGAATAGATACGGCATTTTCCATCGACATCGTAAAGCTGAAATCGGCCCGCAAGGGTCAGGGGTAAGCCGACAGTGAAGAGATAAGGAACGAAACGCATGGTGCTAGACTTGATGGGTAAGACTGAATGTGCGATGCTCGCTTTTATGTTCTCTTCAGGTAATACAGGCTACGAGACTTGGAAGGCCTAACATGATTAATGGCGTGTTCCCAACTTCCAGTTCAACCCGCAATTTTGACCCGATCGCTGGAGCCTCATCTTCTATCTGGCATCAATATATCAACATTCCTTGCCTCCAGATTTCTAAATATTGTGCTTGATTTGCAGACTAAGGCCCCATGGAATATTGCTCACGAGGTCAGAAGTCATGTTTGTTTTTTGCGCTCCAATTGCTGAGCTCACTATCTTCATTCACCTCATGTCCACTGTTTTTCCGAACCCTATTGAGTGGGTCAGAAGATATCAAAGGTTTTGTTCTCCATTCTTTTAATCTAGAGATACTAGAATCAGGCTTACCTACAAGTTAAATTGGCTGGCAGGCGCTATTGTATTCTTATCATGAGATAATCGTACCTAGGGTCCGGCAATATTGCGGTATTGGTGTATTTTAATGGATGGCATTCTACCCATCAAAAAAGAAGCGTGCGATGTTGTGTTTTTAAGATTTAGATGAGCGTTGCGTCACCCTGTATATGTTGATAGCGGCCAGGTCGAGGATGCCAAAATTCACGATTTTAAAAGCAGTCAAATTGAGCATTTCCAAGTTATGCTTGGCAACTGTTCCACCCTGGATCGGTTTAATCGGTGATTAGGTGTTGAAGTCCACCGAGACGTTTACTCAACGTTGGAAGACCGCACCTTGCAATATAAAATTGACTTTCTTGATCACTGTCTTGGCAAACATTCAGTTTTTGCAAAGCCCGACTGCAAAAAAAAAAAAACATATATATAAGCGCTCAAATTGCGCTGCTACCATGCATCCATGAATCAGATTCGATTTCCCGCATATTTGAACCCCCACGATGTTCTACAAGATGTCCTCGCCTATGGATCGGAAGCACTGTCAAAGCCCAGAACCATTGATCGATTGTCCAAACAAAAAGCCGCGCGAATTGTATGAGGATGGAGAAGCCTCATTCCCGAAAGCGAAGGTGCTTGACGGGAGCCCCAGTAAAATGCCCCAGGTGAGTGTCCTGTCATGGGAAATCAGCTATTCTTTCACACGTACTGATGACTGCAGCAATCCCAGCCCGTTGGCGCTCTGACGGTGCAGATAAGACAACTACTGGAACTCGATGGGCCCCTTGCGGCACAAGGCCTCAATCTTCTCGGTTTCTACTTAGCTATGTGGGAGTGTTATATTGTGAAGTCCGCCCAGGGTCTGCGTCTGGTGAATGAAAACAGCAAGCTTCAAGCCTCGTATGACTGGCTCATCTATGAGAGGGATCTTCTCACACAACAGCTGCGGGAGATGGAGCTGATTCTGGAGGATCGAAGGAAGAAGGCAATTCACCTGCAGCATACGATGCTGGATTGTATGCCTTCAGGTCTTATGATATCCGCTCATCCTCAAGAGTAGCGATCTGGGACGAATCACGGATGTGATTATATTATGGCTGGCCGCCCTCATATAGTGGCTGTCACAAGCAGCAAAGTTGGCAAAAGATAAGCATATGAGTCTTTATACGTTCTCGAAACTATCAGTGCTGCCTTTTACATTTGTTTGAAATTAGAAGTGACAAACGTATCGCACAACAGAGTTGATTGTCCAGCCCCCGTGGAGATTACCAAATTTGGTAGGACCGATTGATCGGGGAATTCTCTATTGAAACCTATATTCAAGTACCTGCGAATCATTGGTATGGTTTGGCTACCAGAACAAGTTCTTCCCCCAATCATGCGTGGTTCAGATTTGTTGCGAGATGCGAGTAAGACTCAGACTCAGAGAATGGTATGTAATCACGTGAGAAGATCCGCGGGCCTACAAAATCCCCGTTTCGAAGGGTTACGGGAGTAGCGGTATCCCATACGGTATCCCACAGCACCCGCCTGAAGAATGGCATGTCTTGACTCCACGCTGAAGCGCCACATAAAGAGGTCACTGCAACATGCTCTCGCTTTCCTCGACCTACGGTTTATTGCTAAAGGACTCCTAGCCAGTGAAAGGGATATGCGATCTTGATTAGGCCGCATAGTTCTTTCCCTGAATGTGACAGTTCAAACAAGCGAAAAGCTGACGATGGCCCGTAAACCCCCAAGGAGAGTACTCTGGTATCTATCAAGCTTCCTATACGTTCTCAATATCCTCATTTGAGAGCCATTTTCGAACTTGATTTGTGCGTCAATTTAAAGGCCCTCATGGTATAACATGCATAAATGACAAGGGAAGAATATTGATTAATGGTACGACGCAGGCGACACTTGCTGTTAAAATCATTAGCAGATGTCAAGGGCGAAGAATGAATATCACGTCCGGAAACGCTATTATCCTCAATAATTCTGTGAAATTTTCCAGAAGTGGAAATAAATAATACATGACCATCATTTGATCCTAGCAGATACGTGAGATTTGATCTTCAATTTTCGTTAAATTGCATTGCAGCCTTGCATGATTCTCCACGGTTCATCCTAAATATGAATTGAGCTATCATTCAATAGTTTCCGACACCCTGTTCCCAAACCGTGGCAAGAGTCAGAATCGCTGGAGGGATCTCCAATCTCATCGGCTTCTCTCAACCTTGCAGTCCTTGCACTGCTTTTCCTTGTCATTAAAGCTGCTGACCGGCGCATCCTTGCCCACTGTGGCCGTTTCTTTCTTGCCGGTCGAAGGCGAGTCATTCAAGCGCGAATTACGATGGGACGTTAGAATAGGACAAGGGAAGTGGGAGGCCTAATAATTAGCATATTTTACTCAAGTATCATCTGAAGATGACATACCATTTGATGGGAAACAAAATTCCAGAACCCCGGCTCGTCTGCTGAAACAATGTGTACTTCGCCAGTTTCACGAATGCGAATCCCGACGCACACATCAGCATGGCAGAGGGCGCTGTATTCGAGAGCTTTCTTTATGAGTCCTGCTCTGCGGCGGCATCTTTTTTGACGCACTAGTTTTCTGGATTTCGATTGTGTAGCAAGTGTGCTCTCGCTTGCGGTCATTTCAGATCGTGCAAAGGTGGGTGATATTTTGATGCGATGCTGGAACTCGAAAGCTCAAATTTAAAGCAGCAGACTACACGTCATTTAAGAAAGCGGTATGAAATTTCTTCATTTACCAATAAAACTCATGGGTTCCCTCAAAGTTCAGCTTGGTCAAATGGCACAGCTATTGACCTAACTTTGAAGGCCGCTCTTCGAAGAAATGCGTCGCGGGGACTAAACAGAACGCAATCTTGGATCTGTTCCACTTCACCAGTTGAACAAACACCCATCTTCTAAAACATTGGCTTGCAATAAACTTTAAAAACTTCCAAGCTTCCATGGGATATTCATTTGTCATCGGGTCAAATAAAAAAGTCACGCATGGCATCCTAGTAAAATGCTGATGCCAGATGTAGCTAGCTCCAGCAAGATTTGGTATCGACTCGATGCTGTACTGTTATGTGCCGCTCAAGTAGCGGCTTCATCCCCGCCTATTGAGATGAGCGGTGTATGACTCGCAATTCAAGGTTGAACCGCAGTGCACACCTGATCATCATCAATTACCATTCCCACTATTAATACCAAGCGATCGATAAAGAGGCCAGAAGAGAAGCTTTGGATTCCAATGGCAACTGAATTCTTACCTAGAAGATAGTCTTTCACAGTACGCTGCTCCGTTGATATTGGCAGACCTCGATAGCGCTATTATATTGTTGGAGTTTAGGTAGCATGTGCATGATAGCTGTGAGAAGATCGCAGAGAATGCAAAGAGGGCTTCACATCATACAATGTTCGCATTGGTTCCTTCTTGTATCTTTGCAACGTTGACATAAACCCCCGTAGAGCTAGACAAGGAAGAAATGCGCAACGCCAATCTATATGTTGTTTCCCCCATACAGTGATAGCTTTCCTCCAGCGTAAAAAGGGAACGTGACCCAGCGACAAATACTGCACAGGGTCCTAGGATAAAGACAATGTCTGAAAATTAATCCTAAGGTTGAGAAAACGGATTTGAGAAATTCTTTTACATAAATGAAGAAAGAGGGCCTTCAACTTAACCTAGATATATTGATGTTGGGGTAATTGATTCTCTGCGCCTGGCGTGCATTTTCTGTCGCGCGTCCACCGCTCGTCAGACGGTCTTTTTTTCTGCCGTCCTTTTTTCTGCCGTCCTTTTTTCTGCCGTCCTTTTTTCTGCCGTCCTTTTTTCTGCCGTCCTTTTTTCTGCCGTCCTTTTTTCTGCCGTCCTTTTTTCTGCCGTCTTTTTTTCTGCCGTCTTTTTTTCTGCTATTTTTTTGCCGTCTTTTTTCTCCTGTAGGGAAATAGCAAAGAACATGCAAAGCCACAAAATATCGAGAAATTGATAAACAATGACCTTCTCGCCTGTCGAAAGCCTCCCTGGGAATATTCCGGTTAAAGAGCTGAAGCGGGCTGCTGCCAGATTGCCCTGATATTACAGCAATGTGGCCAGCTGGTCATGGTACCTGGTGTTGCAAGCCTACAACGGGTGCACAGAAATGGAAACCTTTCCGAGCTACTACGCTGCAACAAAGGTATAATTCACCATGCTCTCCGTTGGTGTGCAAACGATTGTTTTTCCGCGAAATAAGCAACAGCTTCTTAATAAATTTTGAGCGATAACTTTATTTTACTTTTTCCAAGTTTGCTTCTTTCGTACTTAGACAAAGCCCGTATGCCGGTTCCATCAGCCTTGTAAATGGCAGTATTGATTGTCATTAGACAGTCGTTCAAAATTTATGGACGCTGCCCCTTTTCTAAAACCATGACCCTTAAGTCATGTGGTATCCTCCCCAGAGCGTTTAAGCTTGGCGATAACGGCGACGACGGGGCCAGTGCAAACTTGCACTCGATGATTAGACAGGTCATCGGAGAGCCTTTGGGCAATAATAGAGGGTTCCTCAATATGGTGATTAGATGTTCGGCGGTCTGTCAGCTGGCCCGTACAACAAGGCGGCAGCCGAATGTGAGAATGCCGCTGCAAATAAACCCTAGATCGCCAGGATAGCGTTCAAGGAGAGTTTCCCACGCTGAACTGATAAAAGGAGAAGCAGAGTTACGCAGAGGCGGAAGGGAAGAGTCAAATATCTTAAATTGAATAGAAGTGTTGGGACGCGGGGCTGGCCAGCTGGTTGGCGGCGATAGCGTTTGGATTATATCAAGGCAGGCTGTGGCGTGGTCCTAACTCGCTGGTTTCACTTTGCAGCTTATCATAAATGGTCGTTACTGCATTTAGAGCAAACGTGCCTACGGTGACAAGTTCGCCAGTGGCAACCAGCAGAAGAGTTGAACTTTTCACAAATGACACAATCGTTATTTGGGGCGGCGGTTGAGCGCGTTGATCGTGTGGTTGGGGTAGTTGGTGCCGTCTTTGCTGGGAGTACGTTGTCGGGGCGTAAGTAGGAGCTTTCGAGAGCTTTCCCGATTTCCCAGTCGCCAAGAGAAACGGTGAGGTCGCCTTTATCGACGACCATCTGGTTGTGGTCTAAGGACATTTGCAGGATACACTCCTGCCACTTATATGCCCTAGCAAGGTCACAAATACGGCGGTGAAAAAGAACTATTCCACTGATGCATAGTAAGTGCTTGGCAGCAAAGAAATCACACCAAATAGCAATGTAATTACTGAAGCAGTGGGCCCACAGGGATGCGGCTTTTTCCCCAGTCCTTGATTAGAACCACCTTGCGGAATTGCAGGCCAGACGAAGTGGACTTTAAGTCGGAGGGATCGCCATCTGGTGCCGTGGCTTTGAACTCGGGGCTGCGAAGTTTTATGAGGTCCTTCTTTGGGCGGAAGGTGTGTTCGAAAACGGCTATAATGGCAGCACGGTCGAGACCGGGCAAGCGGGGGAGGACTGGCAAAACAAGAGATGGGACCCTACCGTCGTCGAAGTCCTCGTCTGTGGTGAGATCTATAGGTGGGCGCTTACGCTGCCCGTCACCCGCAACAAGGGAAGCAGACACGGTGGACATGAATGAATCGCGTTGGGTATCAGAGAGGGAATTCCAAATATACTCCGGTGGGTAGAACGAGGAGCCCAAGGTGGTCTGTCCCCTAGGACTAGGACTGGGGCCTCGGAACTATGTCGCACTATTCAACATTGTAAGAGGAACTCTTGAAAGAAGAAATCGCTGCGAAGAGAGCCCAACTCTCCTTCGAAGCGGCGATATTCCGCTTCGAAGGAGAGGATATACGAAAATATCTGTGTGCGATTACAAGCACGGAATATCATGGACCCGACGCAATTGGGGGGGGGGGGGGCTCTCCGCAACAATCCCGAATAGAACATATCATCTTTTGAAACCCCCCCCCCCTCCCCGTTGACTCCTATCTCCTGCTCCTGTCCCTCCACTCTCCCTCCCTGTCACAACCCATCCATCCTCGTCAAGTCTGTCCAAAAAGCATGACTTCTCATAAAAGACCAAGGCAGGTTACCCTCTCTTCTGAGGAAACTCATTCCGATGATCCCTTGGATGACACGGATAGTGAGTGGGAGAGGATCACAGAAGACCCTGTCAAGCGAGTCGCGTTTGAAAGAAAGTGCATTGAAGATGAGCTCACCGATCAGAAACGAGTAATTCTATTGCAAGAAAGTCCCAGCAGAAGGAGTCACTGTCGTTTCTGGGACTGTGTTCCCAGGAAGTTGAATGGAGAACCCAATATCAGGTCTGCTTTTCGTTTCAATGTTAAAGACCTTTCCGGTCGATACTATGGTAAGTCCTCACAGTCCCGAAAAAATCTACCTTGAATCTCACCAATAGTAGAACCGAACAAGTACTATCATGTGTCATGCATGGAGCAAATATTTCCCGACCTGAGTTCCCTGGTAGAGCGGGAGGTTTTGCATATGGAAGGCGGGGTCACCCAGCTGACCTCAGCCTGCTGGCAGATATCACAGTTTCACAATGCCATTGAAGATTGGTTCCGCTTTAAGGGCCGTACCTTCGAAGTGGACATATACGATCGATTCCGAAGAGCACATGCCAAGTGGGACCGGAAAGACAGCACAGTGGAGATCAACCATCAACTCGGGGATCATGAGGGTAGTCGTCAGGATTGTGAGAAGTGTGAAGAAGTGCCGGATGAACCACTGAGAAAAGATTACTTTCCTGAAGAGCCTCGCAGTAGCCTACTGAGTGAAGTTCTGGCCTCCGTGGTTGGCGTGGGACACTTGGATGGATTAGATGGAGATTCGAATGCTCGCCGTTGTAAGAAGATTCGGCGCAGCTAGTACTGCTATAATTTGTCGATCATATTGTTGCTCTGATATTATGACTATGAATCGTTTTTAGATGTCTCGGCTACGAGTGATCATTCTTTTCTCAAAATCAACAATTGTGCGATCAGAGATTGGCATGTTGTTTACGCTTTACCTCGCTTTGTAAGACACAGCTAAAGAGAAAGAACAAAAGGCACATCTAATATTTATGATAGTTGTAGGCCAAGAGATGGTAAAGGTAAACAGGAGACAGTTCCATGCACTCTTTCCGCATGGTTCAGCAGTCCCGATTTTGACATCAGCTTTTCGCCGCAAACATGGCACTGGCAGTGCATATCATTCGGGAACGGCTTGATATGCCGGTTGACAAAGTGCCGACTGAGAGAACCAGGGTTCTTGTACATTCTCAGACGCTCATTTTCGGGCAGCCCAGCATTACCAAGGCAAATAAAGCAGATCGTTGGTCTTTCCTTTTCGTTTTTGACGCAGACAGAAGCGATGGCTTGAGAAAAAGTATCGTCTCTCTCTTCTGGAAGGGTAAAATTCTGCCTCTTAGGCACGGGGGCAGCAGCGGGTACATCAACTGCATCGAGCGGGCGTTTCTGCGGTGGAGGACGCGAGGGAGCACCTTCTTCCGCATCACAGACAGCAATCACCGCATTGATTGCAGCAATTCGGCGTTCGGTTTCTTTTTCGACTGTCTTCCCTGGCATAGTCAAGACACTGTCGATAAGCGTCATATGCTGTGGTGTCATATAGCCTGTACGCTGCAACGCACCCATAACTTCTTCATCAACAACCTTTCCGGCAAGTTGCCGCTCGCTGTCTATCACTGGCTGCTCCTCTTTGTACCGCTCTAAGTTCTCGCGAATCAAGCGGTGCTTTTGCCTTCTCTTCTCATTTCTCAACTGCCTCACTGAGTGCTGAAACAGGTCCTCTGCGCGATCGTATTTCTGGCACAATTTCTCCACGTTTTTCTTTTGAGTTCTCCACCGCTTGTGAATTCTTCGGAAACCCTGAGTTGCAGGACTCTTCTGCGGGGGATCATCCCCAAATTCCCGCTGAAATGCGGCCTGCGCATTTTCGTACGTACGCTTCTTGACATCTCGGATCCGTGAGCGCGCCTGCTTCCTCTCTTCCAAGGAATGCACATGAGGAATGTCATTGATACAGCTCGAGTCCTCTAGCCGGTATGGTCTCCGAGGATCAATGGACCGACTCATTGAACAGGCAAACCGCATGAGTTGCTTCTGGGCGGGCAGGCCCCTTACAATTGCCTGAGTGTCCACATGAATACCCACGCTGTAGTGCCGAACAAAGGTGTCAATACTTGCATGCTGCAGCATAACGTTCTGTAACTCATTCGATACATCCGCTGATTGGGGGATTCCATTAGCCACCTAGTTATATAATGCGGAATTTGTGACTCACGACTATCATTAAATGCTTTCGCTGCGCCGTATCGAAGGCAATACGGCTTCGCGACTTCTTCAAAGCCTGTGATCTCACCACCTCGTTTCATTCGGTAGCTTAGCCATCCTTTATTAAGACTCTTTTCCAGCGCTATCCGAATTCCGTCCGGTTCTCGTAGTGCGTGACAGAAAACATGTCGATCGAGGATTTCATCCTTGAGCTTCAATTCCTGCTGTCCAAGTCCACTGAGGACCCGAAGACTGTATAATTTCTCTGGACAGTTCATCACCGGGCCGTCTTTGGACAGACTTTTAAACGCGCCAATCCTAAATAGCATGCCCAGCAGGAAAACATGAGGACTGAGGACCAAGGTAGGGTCGAAGATAATTTCCGGGATCGGGAATGTGTTCCTAATTGAAATGATCAGCAAAATGGCGGAGACAATGACGTGACTGAAGAAGGATAGGAAGGAGGAAGGAATGACTTTTCAAGGGGATATTCTCACGATTCTTTCTCGCCGAGAAATGACTTTGTGAATTCTGGCCTCAGGTAGATAAAAAGTCTGGGGCGTCCTCCATCCGGATCCCGGATTAACGTCAACTTTAGATCCTGGAAGCGAAGTTGTAGCAACGCTCCGGGCCGACTACCGGTAATAGCCGCTAGCTGGCAGAATAGGAGGAGTTGGATCCGGTACCAGCCACAAGGGAAAGTCATTTCTGTGGTGGACAGGATTACTCGGGCGAATTCAGCCACGTCCTCGACATACATGGTCGCTTTGGGGCGCTTCTTGAGGGAAAGCTTTTTGTCCGTGGCCACTATCGCGAGCACCTATGGAACGTCAGCGGGGTACAATCGATGCCGGTTCTGAAACTCAACCATGATCTTACATCGCGGACCTTGACCTGGATATCCTTGCTGAGACCGTGTCCAACCTCGGCCGTGTATATCAGATGCCACCACTTCCAGAATGCGTCAAGTGTGCTTTTTTTGTTCACTCCTGCGGTGCGACGTCCATCCTTTCCCCGTCGCTGGTCACAGCGCCAGGAGAAGAGGGCTTTAAGGAAGCGGACCGTCTGCTCTGTATCAGAGAGCCAGGAAAGACATTCTACCGGATCACGGTTTGTGCCTCGGCAAAACCTGCGAAAAAACATCAGCGAACCAGGCCATGTAAACGGCTTGCTCTAGTGGTATCCTACCTGTCCCAGAAATCCTGCGTCTCATCCAACCGCTCTTGAGTTTTCGGACTGTAACGTTTCTGTCGGAGCTTGGAGACATCTAGAGACTCGGCTTCTCGAAGGTAGTGTTCTGGTGAAAGTTGCTCCTCTTCATCATCTAGCGCCAGCTCATCCTCAGACTCAAGCTCAGCTTCGGATTCGCTGCTGGTGTCGAGGTCGCTGGCTGCAGTGGAGGAATCAGAGTCGGAGGCGTTGTTCGAGAAGACATCTGGCAGAACTGAGCTGGCGTCGCTGTCGTCGTCAGCTGGAACTGGGGACGGCGAGGCAGGCATGGCAGCGGATTACAGTGCGTGACAGAGGCGGCAAGAGGACTACAGAGACCTGCTGAAGCACGAGAGGGGGGGGTGGTCGAGGCTGATATTATTTCAGTTTGGACGAGTCATCTGTTGGAAACTCGGGCTTGGAGCTGGAAAAGCTGCTGGAAAGCGAGCGAGGACTGCCGGTCGGGGACCATGCTTGGGGGTATTTATGGAAACTCAGAGAATCAGAACGGTCAACAGGGGAGCCAAAAATGGCTCCCCTCCCACCTTGACTGGGAGTATGAGCGAACATGGGACCCTGCGGCGGCGGCTGCAGCACGAATGGACATGGGCTGGAACGATGGGTCAGGCACCAGGAACAGCCGACAGGACGCTCGGGTGGCATTAGATGGTGAGGCCGTGGTCTTTGGCACACGTGACGCCAAGACCGCCCACGGTGAGCGGGCGGCTTAAAACGGCGTCAAAGGCCGCCGTTTCTGGCCTCCAATTCACCGTGTCATCGCTATTTGGAGTAATATTAGTAGTAGTAGCTATAGCTATAATAGTCTTTATAGCCTTTATCTACTAGGTATTAATATCTATAATCTTTAGGATAGATATAATATAATAAGCCTTCTCTATATAGTCTAAGAAGGTAATACTAATCTTTAAGGCCTTTCTAATAAGCTTATATTATAGCTTAGGGGTTAACTTCTAATAGAGAAGTTTTATATGTTTCTTATAGAGAATAATAATATTATTAGCTAATTAGGTAAATTTAGTAAGGAAGACTATGAATTTCTCTGTTTTTTTATATAAAGTTTTTTGAAGTTAAATTTAGTATAGTCCTAATAGACTAGGTCTCTATAGATCTACTTTAGGTAGTCTAAGATATTATTATTATTATTATTTAGAAGAGGTATAATCTAATTATATAGGTCTTATATAGATTAGGGGTTAAGAAATAATCTATATTTATATATAGTTTTAATTCTATAGTAGTATACTAATTATAGAACTTTATATTAGTTCTATTTTTATTAGTAAACAATAGGGAGTTAGTAAACTTATAGGTCTTTACTTTAGTTCTCTTAGATATTAGTATCTCTAGTTAGGGAATATTATATATATTATTAAGGGCCTATCGAAGTTTATCTCTCTCTTATTTAGCTTCTTAATACTATTAAAAATACTATTTTAAAAGATCCTAGAGTTAAGTAATATCTATATAATTCTACTTATAGATATTAATCTTCTTATAAACTATATTTAGCTTATCTACTATATCTTTCTAAATATTAAATAAATATCTATATTAATATAGATCCTTCTATAGGTACTCCTATAGATCCTTAGATTAACTAAACTTAATAAAATTATTCTTTAGGTCTAGTTTAGGGATATCTAGATAAATAAAGATAAATAATCTCTAATTCTTCTTTAGGCTTAGAAAGTTAAGCTCCTCTATATTATTAGATTATCTATAACTACTATTACTATTAGTAGGCTCTTTAGATTTAGTTCTATATATCAGTATCTTATAGATAGTAGGGGTTTTATAAACTATAGTAATTTATTTATTTAAGAAATATAAAATAGGTAAAATATAATCTAATTAGCTAAGATATACTTCTAAATAGATATAGATCTATACAGCTTTAAGTAATATAAAATAATCTTTGTTATAATATAAGAACTAGAAAACAGAAGAACTTTCGTACGATTTAACTAAAGTATTAAAGATAAGGAAAAAGGAAAGAGGGGAGTTAGGCTCCTACGCGTTATTATATAGGAGAATCAGACGGATATAGGATTATGTGATCTGTTATGTGATCCCGTAACCTCGCAACCTCGACATTAGTATTAACTCGGTATCGGTTCGTTACACTAACTATGCCTTTTTATTTTATGTGTGACAATCTTTGACACATACGAAAGAATTTTGTATCGTAGACCAAATACTGCATCTAGATTCAAGGCACCTGGAATTCTTGTACTAGACTGGGGTGCAGGTTGATCGTTTTCTCCTAGGAAGCTCAGAGCACCATATAAAGTGAGTGGAGATCGCTCGCGGTACGATTTTGTGACCCAATTGTATTCCAAATATGTCAGAAGCAGCGAATTGAGTCAAACCCTAAACGTCATTTACAGGCTTGAGGTATGTCTTCGCCACTGAAAATTAGCCATATTTGTATGATACCAGGCTCGGCTGACATTCCAATCTTCTATTGCATGTTGGTACACCGCTATAGCTCTTGGCTGTTGTATTTACGAATGGCCGGAATAGTCATGATTACCAATGAGCATGCCATACTCTCAAGGTCTGTAGTAGCTATAGAAAGTGTTTCTGCTAACCTCGCATTTTAAAACATTGACTGAATGGGTGAGTTAATTTAATCCTCCGAAACTGCGACATCAGTAGTACGGTTAACTTGCAAATAAGTATCATTGATCAATTGAGAACTGATTGTTGCAGATCTGCAAATATAGTGTTTTCCATGTCTGCTACTCTCCTCAAAATCAGCTGCGATGCAGACGAAGCAAATAATAGCCTTGTCTGTTTTGGTGAGCGGAGATGAAAAGGAAATCATTGGAGAGAAGCATTTGTAGCTCGGGAAAACATGAGGTTTGTCTTGAAATATATTGGCTGCCAAATGCTAGAATGATATTTTTGATGGCCCGAATGCCTTTATCGATCTCAAAGTTTCTTGCTGCCTTCCCGAGATTGATTGAAGTCGAGACATTTTTGCTGTAGCTGAGAAGAAAAGAGTTCAACGGTAGCATCATTTATTGAGAATCTGCCGATGGCATAAAGCTACTTGGAATGTGATATATGAAAACACATTATGAAAGACAGAGGCGTTTGATTAGCAGTACTTAAGATTGGCATTGCGCCGACGAAAGAAATTCCAGCCACCTCGGATGCAGCGGCGCCTCAAATCGCGATAGGATCGAATTAATATGATTGTAATCAAGTGGCTGATCCATAGATTGACTAAAGCTTTCGAATGACACTATTCAATTCAACTTAGTAGATATCCCATTTCGTGAAGCTTGGGAAAATGCGCCACATACAAGTAAGCAGCCTCGCCTGCATCCAGAAGCTCCCAAAATGTTTCAACTGTAGTTGTAGCACCGTGACATCTTTGGAAAGATTATAGCGGAGATTCTCATCTGATGTGCTGGACTTTCTATGAAGATCAAGAAAAACAAGCGCTGTAAAAAGGATGAAAGTGATTGCAGGGTCCACTGAGAGACAGAATGCACTGTCCCACTGATATGCCAACGTAGCGATATCTCGAGAGGTGCTAAGAACGCGTTGCCAGCTTGGCAGCCAATCGTCTTCTCGCCGATGACCACATTCAACGATTGAAAGGAGCAACTGCGCCATTCTAAGATGAAAGACAGTAATTAGCCTAGCATGGTGGTCACCGGCGCCTTCATTCGCGAACGCATTCCGTTGAGGATTGAGCCAGCCCAGGGGAAGGGCTAGACAAAGTGTAGCTAGCCGTTGCTCAGTGTTCCCGGCCTCCAACATTACTCTGTCGTGCCATTGCAACATATGCATACGGATGACGCGACCAACTTGACGCATAATGGCAGTCGTGACAGTGTGAATGTTGTCTAGCAGGGTCTCTTTGTTTGATATAATGGCAGGAATAATTTCCAGCAAACCATCACTGTGGGGTGGCAAAAGAATCCCCTGAATTACACCATCTTCCGTCCGAGTGAGGGATATGGTTGTATTGATTATCATCTCATCAATTAGATATGGTGTACCAGAGGCAAGATTGGAGTAAGTGTCGAGTCGGTAGATTCGCCACCACAACGCTCGCCATTCCTCAGTGTCTTCATCGCTCACCGCGTTCCAGTCGGGGTATAGAACACGGACTTGATCAAGTCGATCTAAGCCAAGGCGATATGCCATACGCGTCACCTTGGAGATACGTAGCCAGGATGAATGCCCTGGAGATTGGTGTAACTCGTAAAAGGCCAGTAAATACGCTTTTCGGACCTGGTCAAGCGATGTTTTGTCTCCAGTCAGGTCATCCTCCAGCAGACTTGACGTCAGCAGTGATTCTAGCGCAGCATCTAGACACGGACCATCGTCATCATTGTCACGTCCAGCGAACTGAGTCAATTTTGCAGTAATAAGAATCATCGTCGAGATAAGATCTTTATTGCATAGCGAACTTTTATAGCGGCTAATGAAGCGCTCTCTTGAGAATATAGGGTTTGCATCTTGGACGACCTCGAAGAAAGTTCTAGTGCTGCATGGTGGTTCTTAGCTAAAAAGACCGCACAATCAGGTGGATACTCACAGGTATTCCTCCTGGGTAGCGGAAAATGGTACTGGGCTGGCACGAGAATACCTATTGGTATTTCCAGGTAGTGAGACTCTTCGAATAGATGTGTCTTGTAACACGTCGCCTGTGGGCCTGGGACTGGAATTTATGGAGGTGTTAATAGATTTAAGCTCCTGAGTGATGCCGCTCTCTTCAGAGAGTTCTTTTCAGATGAGTTAGTTCACGGTAACGATTGGGTACAGATAGAATATTTACCAGGCGCTGCCCGTGACTTTGATTGGCGAGTGACGTAATGAGCACCGCGAGATGGGCCTGGCCTGCGTCTCACAATAGTATAGGTGCATTTCTCTCCTAACTCATCGCAACGGGAACAGGTTGGCCGTGCCAGATTGCCTGTTGGAATTTAGTCGGTGCAAAACCCCCTGGAGGTATAGATTCGTCGTCATACATCTGACTTTCTTCCTATGCAACAGCTTAGTGACGGCACTCCATGGCAAGCAAGGAGACAGCTGGTTACCTGATACACCTATCACAGACTCTCAGCGGCATAATTCAGTTCTAGCGTGTGAAAAACGAATATGGATACTCCGAGGAGGAAAAAAATGGATGTCCCGTTACGCCATGTAGTGGAGATGAAAAGTACATGGCTGAGTCATGAATCGAATAACTAACTAACTAAGTTATTGGTTTATATCTATTAGTCAGAGTATGTCCATTTTAAAAAGCGACACGCTTACGTAGCCAACGATGGCGCGTCAGGATGGAGTGGGTCCAGAGTTACTCCGGGGAGTATCTCTTTACCTCAACGCTGACTGGAGAGGCAACTTTCATGTGGGCGCAATATGGTTGCAGAGTTAAGAGTGGAGGAAACTCCGCCTCGATAAAGTGGTTGAATACATTGCATACGTCAGGCTCTCATCAAGATTAAGAAATATAGTATAATGGGGATCTGCCAGGCCTTCCAGAATCTGGGCACGAAGGATCTTAGATTACAAGTCAAGGCTGTCACCCGCTCGGTTGAGGATCTATGACGCAAAGGAGTCTACAATTTTGAGCTATTATAATATACGTTCCTGCGCGTTTCTGATTGTTTGCAGGAAAGTTCCAAACAGCTGACTGAACTCTGATATGTACTACTGTCTCTTCCACATATTGGCTCACATACGGTGACCGCAGCTCCGGAGTAAGATGATAATAATTCATTTGAGTGTGAATGTGGTCTATTAAGGAGAGTTGGTGAAAAGAATCATTCGATTATCGATTCCATATTCAATACCGCCAGAATGTCTAAGTCTAACCCCCCAAGGAGTGTCATCCGAGCCATTTATTGCGTTGAGATGCTAAGACGTCCTTCCTGGTAACCGCCTCCGATACCTTTGAAAGGATAATTGCCGTCGACCACGCGTCATGAAACGTCGAATTGCAAGACATTGCCGAAAGGCTCTGGTACCAAGGCCACACAGAACGCTTGCGCGCCGACAGATTTCACGGGTTGGGCTTCATCAACCGCGACGTAGGCTTTGTCTACCGTGAAAGGTACAAATTTCCCTGCCTGGCCTGGATCGTCGGCTCATTTATCCTTGTCGGCCGCAATCCCTACTTGTTCGGCCAACAAAATGGTATCCAAGCTAGTGTACATGCCCAGGGTCTGGCCTGGCTGTGCTATGCGCCCCTGTAGCTTTGAGATTTCGGATCACTGCCGTGGCCGCGGAATTCGAGAGACCTCGAGTTGGCATCCACTGACTAAGATGGTGATCATGATGAAAGCAATCTATGGAAGGGATGGTTGCTACAGAAGAGTAGCGCCTCAGATATAAGCATCAGTCGCTCCGCTCGACGGGTGAGGCTCCTTTTAGTGCCCATAGCCTGACATGGCTTTCCGGATTGAGCTCACAAGGGAAGGTGGCAATGCAGCGGGAACATTCGAAGTCTAAAGATCAAAATATATCCAACGAAATGCCGGGCGGGAGTACAGATATGGCCAAATTTGAGCTTTTCTGCGCGGCGTCACTATTTGACTCTTCCGGTCGATCCACCACATACAAGATATTTAGCCTAGAAAAGATCTCGAAACGGTCAATAGCAAAGCACAGCGTATATATGCAATTTCCAATCCAACTAATTATTCCTTCGCAGTGGTGGACATTAACGCAGTATTTTGTCTTTAACGTGGACTCCCCTGTTCCCAAAAACAGCTTCATATCCGGCTCCTCATGTTCCTAAAGTAGACCCAAAAATCGATCCACAGGGAGGCGAATTATCTGGGGTCAATGGCTCTGAATACATTCCTACCTCGATGAGAAATTTCTCAAAGAGGAGCCCAAGAAACCCCCTTAACCCGAGGGTCTGGATTCCTCCATTCAGATATATCATTCGGGACACCCCACACATATGGCTCCTGGCCATGACCATGTTTCCCTGTGAGATCTTCAAGAATCACTGTCAGCAATGTATGGGAAATCGGTAAATACCAGGCTTACTTCATCTAAAGCCAGAACCATCACCTGCGCCACGATCGAATCACTAAAAGGCGATTTATCTCCAACATTGGCGATACGACCACTTATAGTTTGGACACAAGTTAACTTGTGTCGAATTGCCAGCTGCGAAAAGATATGTTGCTTAAACGAGTTGTGGCGATAACAATACGAAAGGTGGCGGCTTGATGTGAGAAGAATGCTGCTCAAAAATCCCTTTTCAGTGAGTGCAAGTTGAACCCAATCCATTATCATTGCGTCGACAAGGCTACTGCGGGCCTGGAGCTTCTTGCAGTGAGTTTTCAAATACGGTACGACGGTCGTTACATCTAAGGTCGGTTAATAAAGCATAATCCCGGCCAATGATGGAAGATCAACCATGTGGCATGTCACTAAGTACTCACAGTGGTCAAGCAACAAGTAGTCGACGGACTGGAAAGGGATCACAGCTAAGCTGGCGAATGGGTCTCTTCGACCCGCCGGCGGGTGACCGAAAAGGCTTCGCGGTTGGGCGGTCAACTTCGCACTCTCGGACACCTTCGCGTCAGGCAGCAAGCAATATTGATTATTGTTTTGTTCTCCTTCTTCCGGCGCCGCCGAATATCGGTGCTTGGCAGCCTGGTATTGCTTGGTCCGCAGGCGTCTGACCCTTGCATGTGCTGCCCGCGATGCATGGGAGTAGGCCGCCTTACGCTCTCGTTTATTGGCAGAGGCATTTTGCTCAGGATGAGCGATGTTGATGAATTGGATTTTATGAGGTTCGGGGAGTTGCATTTTTTGTTGGCGTATCGTTTGTTCGCTCGTAGGTTAGGCTACAGCCAATTTTCTGTGTTTAATCCCGCGCATTTGTCAGCACCGCAACTTGGCCAATCGTCGCTGGGTCGGGTGTTAAGTAATGTAATTGAGCTTCAGACCGGATGGCGCCATTGCTTGGGACAATTAGCAGCCCCCGCAGGTACGCCAAGACTTCCTCCTTCCCGATAAGGTAAAGTACATTTGCTTATGTTGACGTATCAGTTACGGTTGGAACACTGTTTGGCCGTGTTCATCATGGCACGGGTGCCTCTCTGCACTTCTTGGATCTTGCTAACGACGCTTTCCAAGTCCAAGCTTATGACGACATGCCGAACCCCAGCCCTTGCAAAAGAGCACCTTGATCCCATTTGCAGCGCTCAACTCATTTGGTTGGGAGATTGATGGTTCAAATCTCAAAATACCTTGAGGCATGCAATTTGTGGCCAATATTTTAAATTTTTGTGTTTTTTTGCCTTTGTATTTTGACACCTGTTGTGGTTTGGAGAAACTTTGATTGCTATTGTTCAGAGAGAGATTGAGGCTATATGTATCTAGCAACTACAAGAAGGTCAATTTGGAAATCAACTTGGTTCTTCAGTCAGGCATCTGGGTAATTATCTACTACGAAGCGGCTTGATTCCTGATCTGGACCGGCCCAATCTCACATCAGCACTCGGAAAAAAGACCACTGTTAAATTTAACCATCCGATTTACCAAGGCTGAATGTCAGGAATGCAAGTAATGACCAAAACGATGTAACCAGATAGTTGGGTAGGTTAGCAATAGATTCTTAGTATTAGGAAATGAATACGAGAATTGCGACTAATATGAGACCTCCAGCATAGTGTAGGAGACCTTTTCTCCTTCCTATGCTGCCAGCGGCGCAGCTCTCGTTGGGACAAAGACAGCTTACACCGTGCTTTCCCACCCGAGGATAGGATCCATGTTCTCCTGCACCGTCTGCTTCAGAGGCGTCCATCCATCCTGGCTTCCCCACCGTCTCAGGAGGGCCTCGGACAGGGTCTGGTCGGTTGTGATCTCCAACTGTGTCATTCCCCGGAGATCTTCCACGAATTCATGCTGAGGGTAGAGCTGTCGCAGGATTGCGAGGATGTCGTTCCAATTGCAGGGATGCGACCAGGCCTGGAGACGTTCGTTCCTCACGCCCCGGTCAAGAACAGCGGCCAGGTGGAGCCGGGCAACGTCTTTCACGTCGACGGCAAACACTGGCGTTGTGACACGTTTAGTCAGCGGGGGCTTCAGACACCAGAGTCGAACGGGCATTACTTACGGGCTGGGGCACGGGACAAGAACGCCACATTCCGATCGTACAGCTGCTTGATCCACGCCGCAGGTGACCCAATATGGCTTCTGTCAAGCGGCTCGCCCATGATCGAGGACGGGCAAACCGAGTTAACGGAGAAGTGCGGCTTTTTCTCCTCTACGAACCTCCAGATCGCCTTCTCGGCTTCAACCTTGCTCGCTTGGTAAACAACTGAGCCATGTTTGGGATCATCTGCCGCTGCGGACCAGGCAAGCTGGACTGCCTGGTCATTCCACGTGCTGCGGTCGACTCGGGTGACATTGCCGGGTGCAGGGATCGTCGCTGCCACGATCGAGCTCGTGTAGACAAACTCCTTCACCGAGGGCTCCGTCAGAGCCGCCTCCATGATCGACACGGCCCCCGCCACGGTCTGTGGGATGACATTGTTAGGCTCCGGATCAAAGTTGACGATAGAGGCGACATGGCAGATAGCCGCGACACCTTTCACGGCCTGGTCAAATGCGCTGGGGGTCGCCAGGTCGGGCACAGTAGCAAACTCGAAATCACCGCTGGCTGCATATGATTTAAAAACGTCGTCCACCAGCCAGGATGCTCTCTTTGGATCGCGGACCGTGCCTCGCACCTTGTAGCCGCGCTCTAGGAATTGCTTGGCCACCTGCGACGCGACGTAGCCGGTGACGCCGGTGACGAGCACCAAAGACCCCGTGGGGATCGTGGGATTGAGTTCAGGCATGTTCTTAGACGGCGTTAAGAGGGAGGTGAACAAGAAGATCTCTGTAGTGAGTGTGCTTCGTGCAGGAGGGACTCTGCCTTCGCTTCACAGGTTACAACCAGCCATTTAAACACGTCCAGCACTTCCAGGCCCCAGAGTACATCGATACCATGCGCTCGGTGGTAACATTGCCCGGCTGACGAACCTGGCTGACAAATTGCGGATTAAGACTTCAGACAGCAAAAGTGCCGGATGGAATATACGCGACGAGTCTTCTTCCAAACCAGGCAGGAGCAATGCTTGGCATCGTCAACGGTTGCGCAACATGCTCACGTACATGAAATTTCCGCTGAAATACACCAAAAACTTGCAGTATTCTTTCCAGAAATTTCTCGGAATGTCTCTCTTAAGCATTCGACATTCTCACGAAACATGGGAGCACAACAGCCAAACCTTGACCCATATCGGAAGCCCACGGATATTGCCTGTCACCGCATTTCCAAGGCCTGCGGATGCTGTCGCTTGAAGATCTCGAAGGTGAAAAGACTAGAGAGGATTGGAGTTAGCCCATATACTGCCGTATAAAGTGCGAGAGAGCCAGCCCAAGTTTGGGCTGTCGAGTCGACAATGCCAATTGCGCCATCGGTGTGCGTAAGAAAATGAAATATCGAAATAACCAAAGGGCTAAGCTGGATTGAAACGTGGTAATTGATTACGGACTGATAAGCATGCCAAGCTATCCCTCGAATTTGACCTAACAGCCCAATAGCAAATAAACTTGGGCAATTAATTGGATAGATCTGCTCAGTCTCCTGATTCTAGTTTAATCCATTTCAAACTCCGTCCAGAAAGTAGTCCTGAGAAATGGCACGTGAAAACGCGTTTGCCTCACGACCCAGAGCTTCCGATGACTCTGGCTGGATTTTGTTTACGTTCAAAATCATCAATATCGCGTTGCAGAAAACCGAAAAGAGACCTATCAACTTTCCACGTCGAAAAGGGCATATAAAGCGCGAACATGAATGGGCTTCTCAACAATCATCCTATCCTTAAGTTCCCTATCAGTTTCCAACGCCCCAGCCTAGATAGCTCAAGGTATGTTATGCATCACCGTCGATACCAGTTTGATATACAGATACCAGGAAATAGTAGCATGGCATCTACACGTACAGTGCGTCTCGAAACCGGTGCAACAAAAACACTCTTAGACACTCTTTTTGGCCCCACTGCCAAGACCTTAAGCGCAGTTCATTTATTAAGGTGCCCGCATTAAATTGAGAACCTCTATAACGAATACTGTATAGCATCGTATCCCCTCTAGTTGAAGTGGTTCTAAGAATTTGGATAACGGGTAGAATTGATAGTTACTGTGCTGCTGCTGGGCTTTTGCGGCAGATCTAAACTGGGTGTGGCGGCAACCTCAATAAATGATCTGCGCTAACGCCTTGGCAGTGGGACCGAAAAGAGTGTTGAAGAGTGTTCTTGTTGCACCGGTTGCGAGACGTACTGTAATCCGTCCATGCGGAGGACGCGCGGTCTTCCACGTCGGGACTATAACGCTCTACACAATGGCCTGGGTTCTTTGCCTTCGGGGCAATCTGAGGAATCTACCTGTGAATCCGAATGCTGCATCTTATTGCGCCAGGGCCATGCTTCATGGCCTTGAGGTTCTCCGAGAAACAATCAGCCTTGACGTGATCAATGACACCGAGGTGAGGTGATAGGTCGTGCGTTTAAGGTTGCCAAAAGATATATCTCAAAAAGATCAACTACGGCACATCAAACTGGTCAAAATCTACATAAGCGGGTTGTACCTTCCAACATATATTCGCAACGAGATTCACAGTCGAGCGTTGCTAATGAAGTGATGGTATTGTGAGATCGTGTCGAAAAAAGAAGGTCGTAGTTTTACTAGTGAGCGTATTCCGCGTCCGCCCGCATCTCCTATGTACCCCCTCCCCGAAAGTAACAGATAAGTTCTTCAACCTAGACATCAATACACCAACCAAATCCACATCGCAGTCTCATGGCCCGCAGCTTACAAAGCCCATCAGAGCGAATACTCCTGTTGACGAGGGTGCGGAAAGCACTCAGATTATGTGGGCTGACACGCTGGACGAAACCGAGATTTCACCACAGGCAAGTACACCAACTCCGGAGAGGCGTTCACAAAGGCCAAGAAAGACTTCATATGCCGATACTTGCACTAGCTAAATAAGAATGGGCCAAGGATTCGAAAACTTGCTTTACGTCATCTCGTGTTGCGGTTATTAGTCATCTAGATAGCTTTTCTTTGGTTGGCCCATTTGGATTCGATCGAATTGCTGCTTCATTCAAAATACTGGCACGCTGCTATTCAATTCTAATTACTCTTCCCTTTTTCCTTTCATTTCAGGGCCGATGCGTGCGACGCGCGCGTCTTCCAGTCGCTACTAGGGGGAATTGGGTGAATGATGAATAAGCCAATCCCGAAAGGTCCTAGTGGTATTTGACCACTCCCTCAGTTCGTCACTTGAGAGTGTTGATTTTGAATACTATGGAAAGTACAGAATATATGCGATGTGGGCTTAGCAAGATCGTTTAGAGCCATGCAAGCATGGTTGAAAACAGGTATATGGGGGTGCTGAATATTCCTCGGGCGCACTAGTAAAACTGCGACCCTCTTTTGTCGACACCATCTGTTAGATTACGGCCCCTAAAACAGAGGAGGAGTTGTTGACGGCTACGGCCGAATGGATTCAATTGAGCGGTACCAAAGCAGTTTATCTAAAGCTTGGAGAAGTGCAAAAATAGGGGGGTGACCAGCGGCGAGTAAATATCCTGGGGGAACTGATAGATCACACCACACAGGCCAACCCTGGGCAATGGATCAGGACCTAGCCCGTCACAGAATTAGAAATGGTTAAATTTTTCTGTGAGTACGGGTCTTGTAGTTGGAATCAAACCCGACCCAAGTCGAGGTCTAATATGATATTGAAGTTATTCCGCGGGTTTGCTTGAAGATCCACAACGCCGTTTCACAGGTAAGCCTGATTGATCCTTTTTACGGTTAATTAGTTATACTTTCGGCATAACTTAAATTTTCTTCCGCGGAGGAGCTTCGGCAACAATGCACCAAAACGGCTAATGACGCACAATGAATTTGGCTTTGCGACGACCATCCGATTCCACAAGTCGAATGTGGGTGATTGCGGGCTTACGGTCTGATCTGAACAACCAGGATTGGGGTGTAAAGGGATTGGGTGCAGGTTATTCATTTAATATGTTAAAGCGCAAAATTAACTTTTGGCCCCTCACGATTTGGTGACTTGACATTGCTGACGGGCCGGAGGGACATCGTGCCACCAACATTCCGCAAGCGGAGTCCGCCTCATTAGTCAACCCGCTGTTTAAGCGACGGCCAGATGGGGTCCATAGGCTTCCACGTGGACAAAATACAATGCACCGGAGTAGCTTTTCTTAAAAAGCAAATAAATTGAACTTTTTTCTATTTCGAACTTACGCCACAATGAACTAGCCACCCTGTAAAGGTTGAATCTATACTGTATACTTGTATATAGATCTGGAAATACATCCCATCATTTTCCATTCTTGACGTGGTTTTAAGAGCTCGCTAGACTCGAGTATTTGTTCGCGATATTCAAAGTTGGAAGAGGCCCCCCAAAATAATCATATGGTTTTGTCTTGATAGCACCTGTCACCCTCCACGCCTTTCATGAAATGTGAAGTAGGTGACGGGGGTTTATGTCGTCCGTGCTACGGTGGCGGAAATCTTGGCCTCAAAACAGAAAAGGAGCGCGAATCGGGCATAAGTTGCTTCAACAACGTTGAGTAGGGAGATGCTCCGTGGGGAGGGGGATAGTCTGATGCGTTGTGGACACTGTAGGCAATCTTTTCCGTTTCTTGACTGGTGCCATAAGTTTCGTGTTCTGCCGGTGGTCTATTCGCATAGTCCATTCCAGTGGGGTCTATCCCCCGGTTTCAAGTCAGTAAATAAAATTTCAGGAGCAAATAGCTTCACAACCGGCACTTTCTCCACTTTCACTCATTGCCTATAAACTTGTCAAATCCCTTTATGCAGTATTGAAAGCGTTCTCCGGGGCCGCCTTATATTTCGTTTCCTGTAATCGCAATGTTAACCAAGAACATTTTTTCCAATGCTTTTTGCTTGTTGCATTATGCCCAGTTGACGATCTCCCACGAGCATAAAGCCCAACACCCGCCCGGCGTTCGACCGCCAATCAACTGGACATTGACAGACACCCACATACATGCCATCCCCCCAGTTCTTGCCCAGGCTATTGCTGAACATGGAGGTGATCCGTCCGGAGAAGCAACTCCAGATTGGTCGTTAGAAGGAACCCTGGAAAGCTTGGACAGTATTGGCTCGGCTCATGGCATTCTGTCAATCTCGACGCCAGGGGTTCCAATCGCAGGGACCGGACAGGAGGCCCGTGATCTTTGCCGCCAAATCAACAATTACCTGGCAGACTTGGCAATGAACAGCACCAGACTGGACTTTTTCGCCGCACTCCCGGACTGGAGGGATATTGCCGGTACACTGGCTGAGATTGATTGGATATATACTGAACAGAAAAGTGCGGTCGGTGTTATTTTCTACACTTCTTATGGTGATTATTTACCCGGAGATGCTTCTTTCTCACCAATATGGGAAAGGCTGGAACAGTACAAAGCGTTGACATTCATGCACCCCGGGACTATGAATGTCAGCCCATTTCTAATCAACGGCAAAATCCCTCAACCTATTGTCGATTACCCGCAGCAAACGACCAGAGCCGCTGTCGACTTGGTTCTAGGCGGCACGAGATCACAAACGCCGAACGTCGATATGATACTTAGCCATGCTGGTGGAACATTCCCCTTTATTGCCGAGCGTGTGTTGGGGAGCTTAGCACTTCAAAATGGATTTTCCAATATCAGTGCTCTCAAAGCCACTGCTGAGTTTGCGCGCTTTTATTACGATATTGCGCTCAGTGGAACAGCAACGCAATTAGACGCCCTTTTGGTCCAAACATCTCCCGACCATATTTTGCTAGGAAGTGACTATCCGTACACTCCGCCTGAAGGAATCATTGCAAATCAAGCCAGTTATATGGCTTGGGCCGCAGCACACCCCCAGCTGAGCCCTGCCACCCTCACGGCAAATGCCAAGGCTGAAATCGAGTCACACAGGATCTCATGATCGTGAGTTACCAAGGAGCATCTATTGCACGTTTCTTCTCAATTTCTAATCAACTCTAGTCGTTAGAGGGGTTTTCTATGTCTCGTCGTTTACTCTGGGCTTGGATGCCCATCCAGAGTAGATTGCGCCATAGCTCGCGAATGGGGTGTAGAATCAAACCCCAACCCATAGCGAGTTTTGGGTTCTGTACCTAGGAACCAATCCAGCCTAATGGGTTCTGTATCTAAAAACAAAAACTCTTTGATAACCTATTTGGCCGATTCTTGCACCGAAAAACATTAATTTCAATACTCGTATCACGGGGCTCCCCACGGAGGTGTAGATCCCTATAATGGCGGGTGACGAACTTCGAATTTCCGCCGAATATGTGGAAGGTGCTGGATTGAAATGATGCGAACTTTGATAGGGATCCCATCAACTTCGTGGGAAAATAAGTGGAAAGAGCGCCTATGCTGTCAGGCATGAAGCCTTTGAGTTTCTGAGGCGTCAATTCCTAAGAGACTACAAAATTTAGCAAAGGACGTAGGCCCCAATGGCTTGGTGAGACCATCTGCGGCCTGTTCCTTAGTTGGAATATATTGAAGCTCAATCTCGCCTGCATCCAGCACGGCTCGCTGATAGTGAAATTTCACATTGAAGTGCTTCGTCCGTTTGTGGAACTCGGGATTGCGAGAAAGCGCAATGGCGGACTGGTTGTCAGCCATGATGTTAGTGACCGGAGACCGATACAGTTGCGTTTCAGCTAGAAAGGTGCGGAGCCACTGCAGGTGCAGAATAGAGTTGTACTGTCCGATGTATTCGGCATGTGTCGTAGACGTGGCCACTTCCCCCTGTCTCTTGGACGACCAGGAAACTGGCGCCCCTGCAAGCTGGAATACATAGCCAGACGTCGAGTATGCACCGTCAGTAACGACAGAGCCCCCGAAGTCGGCGTCTGTATACCCGATTAGCTGTCCACTGCGGTAGGTGAGACGATGAGACTGTGTGGCTTGAATGTAGCGAAGCAGTCGCTGCAGAGCAACTTGGTGGTGTGCTTGCGGCTGAGACGTGAAGCGACTTAACGTGCCTAGTGCAAACGCAATATCCGGTCGCGTGCCAACCATCAGATACATTAACGAACCGATGGCAGTCGCATAACGAGCCTTTGCTTCCTCGTCCAGAAGTGCCTCGTCTGGACGATGATTCAGGATTTGCCTGGGATTCATCGGCGTAGACTTCGGCTGACAAGTTTCCATGCCAAAGTCTGAGAGTACCTTCTGGATGTACTGGTGTTGGTGAATGGATACGGACCCATTGACGTAATAGTCGAACTGGATCCCGAGGAACGAGCGTGGCGTCCCCAGGTCATTCAATTGGAATTCTGCTTGCAATGCTCGTTGCACTTGCTCTATCTCATGCGAGTTTGCTGCAGTAATGAGAAAGTCATCGACGTAAACACAGACCACGCAATTGGATTTGTAGAATACACAGTTGTCCGATTGGGCCATGGTGAAGCCGTGGGCGGCCAGGAGGCGGTGGGCGCATTGATACCAAATCCGCGGGGCCTGCTTGAGGCCATACAGGGAGCGGCGAAGCCGACAAACATATCCTGGCTCTTCGAAGCCTTCGCAAATCCATGTAAATGGAGGAGTCAACGTCACCATGCAGGAATGCAGTGACAGTGTCGAATTGGTGGAGTTTCCATCCGCGCAACACTGCGCTGGCGACAATGCAGCGCACCGAGTCCATTCGTGACACAGCTGCAAATGTTTCATGATAATCGATACCGTGTTTCTGTCGGTAGCCCTTGATGACCAATCGAGCCTTGCGGGTTCCGTTGGCTTTGGTTTTGAAGACCCATTTACAGCCTATCACATGATCTCCAGCTGGTACGTGTGTTCGCAGAACCTTTTCCCATGTTCCGTGTTCCAGAAGAGGCGAATATTCTTTCTGGATGGCTGCCCACCATTCCTGTTGATTTGAGCCCGACACGGCCTCGTGGAAAGTCGACGGGTCGACTTTGCTCACAGATGCAGTTTTCAGTGCGCCTGCCGAATACACCTTGCCGAGTGATTCCAGCAACCTTCGCGAAGGCCATCTTCTGCGGCCATAAAACGAATATCCAAGATCCTGTGTCAGGTCAGTTCCCTGTTGGCTTGGATTAACTGCCGGAGGTGTCTCCTCTTCACGCTCAGATGGCGCTTTCTCTCGCTCAGCCGACGGAGGCAATGGTGAAGCAGGTGGTGTGGGCAGCCCGCTGGCTGAACTTATCGGCAGTGACGGAAAGACAGCTGATGGAGGAGCGTTGTCCGGGAGGTCATTGCCTGTTTCCTCATCGATGAGTGGCGCCACTGGGGTCCTCTCATCGAACTCGACATCACGGGAAAAGACAGTCTTTCTAGAATGGATTTCATACAGCTTGTACTGGTTTGGTTCACAATAACCAAGTAGTCGGCACTCGGATGATCTCGGTCCGAGTTTAGCTCGGTGCTCTTTTGGAATTAAGACCCATGCACGGGAGCCGATCCGTCGTAGATGTAACAGCGATGGCGGCTTCCCATATATAATTCCGTACGGGGTCTTCTTCCGAAGGATTGAAGCTGGAGCGCGCAGCTTCAGATAGACGACTGTGTCTACCAGCTCGATCCACCAGGAAGGAGGAAGGTTCGCATCGGACAGGAGCGTGTTGATCCGCTCCCGGATAGTGCGATTGGTACGCTCGGCCAGTCCATTCTGCCCTTTGCAGTAGGGCGGCGAGGTGTCAAACTCAACTCCCTGGGATTCGAGATGTGTTCCAATGGGCAAATATATCGGAGAGGGGCGAACGCGTATGAACTAGTACAGCTGGATAGCATTTTTGGGAGGGTTATTCTATCTAGGTGCTCGATCGAGTTGAGCGATCTTGCCTGATTCGTATAGGCTATTTATATAGCCCATACATACACTTACGTGCGCTTTACATACAAAAACAGTAATATAGGATCTAAGCCCGCGCTGAATCATCAATCTGTAATAGGAAAGGTAGTAATCTTCTCCTGCGGAGTTCGACATTTAATTGTTTATAATAGCTACTCCAAGTGAGGGAAAACTTTATTAGCAAATTTTCTTTATCTTAGATATTTTATAATCCTAGCGCTTTGCTAAAGAATCGTGTTTACTGATTAGATATCACTAAGAAATTGGTCTATATTTGGAAAACTTCCGTATACTTTTCTGATAGAGCTTGGGTAGTATGTCTTCTGAGTAGATAAGTTAAGAGTCTCTGTATATCGACAACGGTATAATCTTCAACTCAAGCAATCAAAGCCCTTGTGATCAATCATATCTGTGTTCTTTTACTCTATCTGAGAAAGGCCTGGTCTCTACTCTTGAACTTTTACGGTCTTACTAGGCTGTTTTGTAGGCGGACGTGAACCTTGCACGGCTTTTTGGTGTTCCTCTGACTAGTACTCTTAAGTTGGAAGGACTCGATCACTTATTTAGGGATAAGCTGTATGTTATTGAAACTGACCACTCGGAATCTTTCTTTCGCTGGGCTGATGTTGTCCTTTCCTTGACATACGAATCAAAGCAGCAAACCGATGGCAACTATCAAATCCGGGTGGACAAGGGAAAGGTACTCGTGTCAAGAGAGGATCATGATTTCATTGCAACCGGTCTTCCGCGGCAGCTGGTGGATCCTCATTCATATCCTTACGATGTGGCATCGGAAATCGACATTGTCAGGTTAGCTCAATCCCAGATAACCTTGTGGGGGGATCTTGCTTTACAATGTGCGTAATCTCACAATTACTTTCATAACTTAGTCTACCATTCTGCTGATACTTCATATAAAAGTGAGTGAGGCCATCCAAAGCGTATTGGAAGGACTGTCGGAGAGAATCGACAAATTACAACAAAAACACGTAACACCTGGCTCTCGGAGATACGCTTCAGACGAGAATACTCAAGCTAGCTCTTGGGCAACGACTGCAGTTGAAAACACAGAGGGATATTCGAAAGCCAGGAAATATAAGAAACGTATGCTGAGCCTGCCTTTCAATGGGTCTTTCAAGCAACTAACTAACTAGCTCTTTAGGTACGAATCACAATTGGACACTCAAGGAGGACTGCGATTTGCCTGGCTGGTTTGAGCAACATCGGAACATGTCCAGGAAAGAAATTGAGAAGCGATACCTCGTTTTCTCGGGCAAACGTCGGAGCTATTTTTCTCTACAAACCAGACCTCACAAATTAGGCTTCGGGTCTCTTTGTAACCAGAAAAAGAAGCCTTTACATGAGCAGCAAGCTGCTGCCCAACCTCCCATGTTGAGTCAAGCACCTTCCATCGATGGGGAATCCAGTCGCCCAGCCCAGCTCTCCTTATTTCTCGATCATTCTATTTGCCTAGTCAGCGATCATATGGGACTCAGACGATCGAATCTGTACCGTGCATGTCACCGCGACAAACGCCCAGAACAAATAGATCGCCACGAGAGATAGAAAGTGATCTTGAATCGGAGAGTTTTGAGCCAGACTGCTTCATTTCTGACGTGATCCAGCATAATCGCTACGAACAGAATTCGGCTGGCCCAATTGGCATTATCGAAAAATCAGTCGGTCAAAATACACACCCCACCCCCACACCCCTTGCAACCCTCGGTGGTCAGCCTCCCAGCCGATCGATGAGCGGTCATTTTTTCAACCAATTGATGAGCCAGAACAATCCATCCCAGGTGAGAATACCCTGGCTTCATAGGGAGGAAATTAATAGCGCTGAAATTGTTCTCACCTACAAATTGAAACAGCAGGGCGGGTCGATCAATCTGGCTTGAGTTCCGGGTCGGACATGGAACCAAATCTGAATGTGTCCCTTAGGAGAGAAACACCGATCGAGAATCGAGGAAACTACAACTGAACTTCAATTCACTAGCATGCGATATAATTCACCGACTACTCATGGGACTTCTTATGGCCTGCAGAACTGGCAGCCTAGCTCGGAACAGCCGATTTTTCGGGATATGAACAGTGTTGGAGGCAAGACTAGACCTTCCAATATCAAACAAACAACAACTGGAGATGATGGCAAAAACAGACAGATGAATGATCCCAATATTGAAGCTAACGTCTCGTTAAACCAGCTATATTGTGATATGAGCTCTGCGATAGTGAATCAGCCCCCTACGGAAGATTTACAGCTGATTCCTCAGCCCGTTCTTCTGCCTAAGCCAAGGAAAAAGCGTGCGCCACACCGCAGAACCAAGACTGGCTGTAGCACCTGTCGCCGTCGCAAAAAGAAATGTGATGAGCACAAGCCGTCATGTATGATCATATGTTTTCGCAAGGCCACTGCAACATCACTGACTTTCAATCAGGCAGTGCTTGTGTGCGAGGTGGTTATAGATGTGAAGGTTACCAGACGCCTAGAAATGTACGATTACCCATAGCTCCGGTCATGCCCAGACCATCAAGACCGTTTGAACGGGACACAAGCGTCAAGTCTCGTGACCAGGATATTGCAGCCGACCATACTGCCTCCTCTCATCAAAATCCATTGTCCATGCATGCGATTTCACCGCCTTCTCATCCGACACTCCAAGACTGGACGATTCCTTCTATTCATGAGCTCCTTCAAGATACTCGCGTTGGGAACGAGCTTCCTCCCATCTCGAACTGAGTCACACACTGGTTAACACTGACAAGGGAGGTTATTTCTTTCGGATCATGTCTCATACAATCATCAAGCCCTTTTCGGCACAAATATCTATAATACTAGCTCGATAACTGTGCAGAATATGTTGACTGTTGCACTGGGCGTGTTGGAGTGTATCCGAATAAGACTTTCAAATGTACAACCTCCACGGCCATTCTCAATTCTAGTTGGATGCGGATGAATGTAGATTTGAGAGAAGAGTTTACAGAGCTTTACAACAGCTAATTGCTCTTTGAAATATCTAACTACATAGTATATCATGTACCAGTCTTTGATTCTACATATGGCCGTTGCTTCACTATTAGCCGAAAGCCGCGCTGCAGCTCCTAGGGATATGGTTGGTCGGTTGCCAACTATCCAGGCATTGTGATTCAGGAATCAGGAATTGAAAGCAAATGAAATGAGCTATGATACTTCCCATATAATTGCCAAGCAATTCCAAGATATTGACATTGTGACCTGCTTATTCGTGGTATAGCTACTGGCCCCATGTATTTGCCCTTCATCACCTATAAGATGTTAGATTCTATTCTACGGTTGGCTGGCCTGGTGGGTAAAACAACATAGTGTTTGCTTCCAGCAGGCAATCGATCGGTCAGTAGTTTGAAGCAACTTCTGCGGTATGCTGAAACTAATTAAACGTAAATACAAAGGTCTTCAATCGACTGCCCTACTCATTCAAGCTTGATCGCAGAACCTATAAAGTATATCTCATCGCAAAGCTACTCTTCGTTGATTTAATTGCATTGCAATTTACTCCTCGGCAAACCCCACAATTCTGCTCAAACAGATCGGACTATATAAGATATCATGTCAAATAATGCCCAGCCGCGATCACCTAATGTCTTCGAATCTCAACCGCATTTTCATCTTCCGTCCAAGATATGGTCGCCTGAAGAGGACAGGAAGCTAGTCTCGCTTCGCAGTGAAGGCTGGCAATGGACCGACATTAGCCAAATGCTACCCGGAAGATCACAGACCGCTTGTCGCCTGCGGTATAAGTGTCACTTGATTCGCTCTTCCCAGTGGACTGATGAGAGAAAAAATTCTCTTTCCCGGGAGTACGCAAGGTCAGTAGCTGAGTCCCTTCTTCTTGCACTATATTTACTCGAATTAGACTGAGAGAGCATGTATGGTCGATGATTGGAGATAGATCTGGTATTCCATGGAGAGTAGCCGAGGCAATGCATTGCAATTTAGGGGAGCAGGAGATATCACGTCGCGCTACATTAACTTCTTGTAAAACGAGATTCGCCGAGAAGCCTCATATCCTAGACCTCGATCATTGCCAGAGAGGGGGAGACTTGTCACTTTTGGGGCAGAGTGGAGTAGAAAAAAGAGACAAATATGTTAAATTACCCTCTATCGGGACACTCTTCCCAGAAGTTCCCAACCGTGAAAGGAAATAGTTGCGTTTTGGGCACTTACATATGATCTTGCTTGCTTGCCGTCTTTTTTATCATGTACCAAAAATAGAGACTCTCTTTCAAATTCTTATCGCATGATAACTTGGTCTAGAAATGGCTAGCTTGGCACTTAAAGAAGTGTCTGAGGTGAATGGTACGTACATACAGTATGATGCTAAACGGGTGAGCATATTCTCAGCTGATCGCACACCGCCGCTCCTGGCCTAGCCTCTGCAACCCGCACTTTTCATGCACTTGTATCCCAATTCGGGGACGACTGGTGTGCTTTCCTACACTCTACGTATGCTTTTGTCTCAGCCGTTCCTAATTCTATTATACTGGATGATGGAGAGGATCTTTCGATAATGGTAGCAACCCAAGACCACCACTACTGCTCCCTGTGGAGCAAGCTGCGAGCAAACGCCGTCACGCTGACAGACAGATTCTCATACTTATGAATGCGTACCAACCCCTTCTTTTCCCAATGGAGTCAGAATTCTTTCAGGTCTTAGTAATGCCGCGTTGGACATCTGCTTCATTCACAGACTGACAGGGGACTGCGACAATACCTGGACCGCCCCTGGACACTCCACTCCTTGGCCGAAGATGCCCCTCCCGCAATTTCTCCGGCAGACTCGGCTCATCAGGTACGACTAAATTGCATACATGACATGCAAATCAATTGCTTCGTCGAATCGATTGATCGATAGCGCTACAAACCTTTTGAACGATCTCGAGCTTCCGAAAACAAATCCTCACGCCCATTCATTTTGCTGTTTGTAGCCTTGGTATCATCGTCTGCAAGAAAGCTATTTTTCTTTCGCGACATAATCCAGAGCCTCATCTTTGGCATAAATTTTGTAGCGTGTGAGGTATAATGTTCCTGGGTACTTCCCATCGAGGCGCATGGAGGGCTGACTGGGCGAGGATACCTGCTTCGGCGGTTGCGCTCGCATAAACTACGAGCAACATGCGTGTTGTTAGATATCTGCAGAGAAAATCATATTCTGGAGTCTGAGGCCTATGACCGTTATTTAAGAAATATTTAACAAAATATATTGTCAGACTAGTTGAGACGCATGCCCATGAGGCCATGCGTGATAGCTGTGAACAAGGTAAACCCCTTTTTCCGGCCTGGAAACGGGAATTTACCGATTTCAATGAAGTACGTGATTGGCTTATGCCAGAATTGTATGACATGCCCTAACTGGGACCACTACTCTGATTGTGTCGTGAGTGCTGTTACAAATTACCCTGGTCACCAGTTTACATCTTTCACAATATCACACTCTCTCTTCCTTTATATACTTTTTCTTCTGTACTTCCTAAATACCTTATTGTATTTCTTCTCGTCTAGTAAGTATAATTCTAGATTCTTATAATATTGACTAAATCAAATATAAGCTAATGTATTGTTTCTTATAGAAATATTGGATGTTCCTCCCTTTAATATAGATACTATTATACTAAAGAACTTTAGTATTAGACCTTAGTTTACGAAAGCTATTATTTATAGCAAAGGTATTAATATATTTAGAAATATATTCCTTTTTAATTTCTAATCTGTATCTAATCTTACCCTTGTTGCTACGCTAGTTGCGTATAATATAGACTAGTAAGATATAAGTAATATAAAGATAAATTTAAAAGGGTAAAGGTATATATATATTACTTAATAAATTAGGATAGCTATCTTAATATCCTATATATACTATTTAGTAGGTTATAGGCCTTTCCTTTTATATATAGTTATAATTCTAGATAATAGAAAGGTTATATTTAGTAGTTCCTATACTTTATATATATATAAAAATACTACTAATAGATACTCTTTCTAATAATATTCTTCTAAGAACCTTATTTATTTTATATAAGTTACTTATCTGATCTCCTATTATTATATCTTATAATATCTAGTTAAGGATCCTACTATAGAAGATAATAATATAGAGATTAAGGAAGTATCTCCTCCTATTATTATACTATAGAAATATTATTCTACTACTTCTATATCTTCTTCTAAAGAGACTATATCTCCTATCTCTAAGAAGCTATATATAACTATTCTTACTTCTTCTACTATAAAAACTCCTATTTATACTAAGTTAGTCCTATCTTCTATAAGAAGGACTTAGAAGATCTAATCTTCTTTTCTTATAGCTTTTTCTTCCTCTTCTAATCTAAAAGGATCTATTTATACTATTAATATTAAGTATTCTAATAGACTAATCTATCTAATAGACTAGTACTTTTCTCTACTAGATAACTATAATATCTATTATTATACTAAAACTAGTAAGTTTAAGCTAATACTAGTAGTATATAATTAGCTTTCTTTTATAGAGTCTTAACTAGTCTACGATTATATATAGATAATAGTAGTTCTAATAGAATATTATATTCTTAATCCTAATAAGAGTAAGGCTAATTTAGAGGGGAATCCTTTTATACTTAATATAATTAAGACTATATCTTAAGTAGTTATCCTATCTATAAAGAGAAATAATTATTATAAGAAGAAGTCTATTCTTAAGAAAGAACTTAAAGAGTTTAGAAATATTATTTATAATAAGCCTAAACTTTCTATCTATAATACCTTTAATAATAAACTTTTATTTAATATATTATCTAGATCTCTAATAACTCCTTTAAAAAAGACTATTAGTAAATAATCTATTTACTATAGCTAATCCTATAAGAATATCTTAGTATAATCTATACTATTTTATACTACTTTATAATATTTATAACCTTTTTCTAGGGATGATTCTTAGTATTTTTCTATATTTAATTTAATTATACTTTCTTTTATATTCTTAGCTAGTACTTAATAAGCCTTATATATCTAATATAAATCTCTACTTTATTCCCTTTCTTTTTTATAGACTTTATAACTTAGTCTTTAGGATTATAATAGTAAAGGAACTATCTTTTATTAGTATCCTTTTATATATTATTATAGTATATAGAATACTTCTTCTTAGAAGAATATCTTCTTTTATATCTATATCTTTATTTTTAGAGATATATCTAGCTCTATTATTATTATTTAAGTCTAAACTTAATTCTTTCTATAACTCTTTAGGATTCTTCTATTTTAGATCTTCTTATATATATTAGTATTTTATTATATATCTATATACTTTCTTAATAATATATTCTATAATTATATCCTTCCTTATTAAACTTTATTATATATTATTATAGTAAAACTCTTCCTACTCTTTATAAATAAAAGTTAATAGATTAAAGTAAGTTAGTAGTAGAGTATTATTCTCTAGGATCTTCTAGATCTCTTTAGGTCTTTTTAGATTTAAACTAATTTATTATATTATAGTTTAAACAACTTATAATATCTATAGTAACTTTAGGTTATTTACTCTGATTTCTAGGAGTCTTAATCTATTTATAAGATTTTAGAGTATATAGCTAGATAACTCTACTAAAATATATATTCTAAGGATATAGATTACTAGAATATAATATAATCTAAACTACTTATTTTTAAATTTCTTCTTATTTTTATTATATATTAATACCTAGTTATCCTTCTAGAAGTTAGTTTTTATAACTTTACTATTATAGATATAATCCTTCTTAATTATATAATTTAGTAATAATTTGTTTATCTTTATTTATATATTATTTAAGTTCTATAGTATATCTAATCTTTCTATAAAAGGATATATTACTATTATATTATTATTATTACTAGGTATTTATAGTTATTTACTATATACTAAATAAAATAGGCTAAACCCTATTATACTATATTTATATATATATATAGTAAAAATAGTCTATATTAGATAAAGATCCTATAACTTTATTAGTTTATTTATTAAATACTTTATTAGTATTTAATCTAATAATCTATTAAAGTTTTCTATCTTTCTATTTATATATAGATAGTATAGAGTAGTTATTTAATATTAGGTATTAAGAAGCTAGATATAGTATCTTATTACTCTAGCTAATAGATTTCGGCTATTATTAATAATTATTTCCCTTAGTATACTATAATTTATAAAGATCTAATTATATATAAATTAACCTAAAGCTTCTTTTATAGCTTCTAGAATAGCCTATATAATAATATAGTTAGTAGTATAATTAATTGTAGTAATAATCTAGTAATTACTATTAGATATATAAGAAAGATATCTAATTAGATTAATATCTTATTATTTAAATAGATAGATATTATTCTCTACTATATATTAAACTACCTCTTATTCTAATCTTTTTTAAGGATTTTAGCTAACTTAGTATTTAGGGTATAATCTTATAATATCTTCTATATCTCTTTTTATATTAGACTACTATACTTATAGATAAATAACTCTATTTAGACCTAGATATTCTAAATAACTAAACTTTTTATAGAGATATAGTAATAGTTCTCTATAAAAGAGAGGTTCTAAATAAGATATATAAACCTTATCTTTATAAGTAAAGATTAACTAATAATAAGCTATACTTATAGATTTTATTAATAATTTTATATTATAGTATAATAAGTTTAGAGTAAACTTTTCTATAGCTTTTATAAGCTTCTTATTAGTAAGAAGTATTCCTAAATCTAAATACTCTTCTATAGTTATTAACTAATCTTTTTCTAGGACTTTTATAACTATTTATTCTACTATAGTTAAGATTATAGTAAGAGTAGTATTCTAAATTAAAAGAAATAATATATTTATAGGGTCTTTACTAATAAAATCTAGCCTTCTACTAATAATATTAAGAATAATTATCTCTTTATCTTTTTAATACTAAATCTTTAGATTATACTCTTAATACTCTATAACCTAATAAGTAAGCTATTTATTATAGATTAGTAATATTTATAAATATTATAAACCCTAGTAATTAGTTATAATAGTTATTTTTATACTATTTTCTAAATAATAATCCTATAGATATAAAGTCTCTTTAATAGCTAATAACTCCTTTTTATATATAGAATAATTTAATTCTATACTAAAAAGCTTATAATTATTAAAGATTATAGGATAGAGTTTTCTATTCTTATCTATTTGGTTTAGGACTATCCTAATAGCTTATTTAGATATATTAGTCTTAATTATAAATAGTTTTATTAGGTTAGGTTAGATTAATATAGAAGTAATAGTAATAAGATATTTTAATTATTTAAAAGCCCTTTTATATACTACTAACCATAAAATTAGATAAAACTTATCTTTTTAGAGCTACTTATTAGGCTTTTTTAATAATTTATATAGAGATATATAGATTCTAGTAAAATCCTTAATAAACTATTAGTAATATATTATAAGTCCTAAGAATTATTAGACTTTATATATATTTATAGATCTTAGCTATAATATAATTATATTAATCTTTACTAATACTATTAAGACTTATCTTCTTTTAATATAGAACCTATAGAACTTAATATATTTAGTAGTAATCTTATATTTTCCTAGTATAGTATATAGCTAATATTCTTTTAGTATAGCTAATACTTTTTTAAGATACTTATAGTATTCTTTTATAGTTTTTAAGAAGATAAGGATATTATCTAAATAAACTATAATAAATTAACTAAGAAAAGGTTTTAATATATTATTTATAATAGACTAGAAAATAATAGATATATTATATAGTCTAAATAGTATTATAATCTACTTATATTTTCTTTATATTATATTAAAAGTAGTCTTTTTAATAAACTATACTTTTATTTAAATCTACTAGTCCCTAGATATTAAATCTATCTTAGATATAATCTTAATAGTATCTATATAATTAAGTAGATCTTAAATTTATAATAATAGATAACTATTTTTTAATATTAGTTTATTTAATATATAATAATCTATATATATCCTTTAGCTACTATTTAGTTTTATAATAAATATTATAGAGAATCTCTAAGTATTTATAGATAGTTAAATCAGATTCTTTTCTAATAGTTTAGATATTTATTTTGCTTATTCTTATAGCTTTTACTTAGATAATATATATAAATTAATATTAATAGGTATAGTATCTTTAATATATATATTATATAAGATAATCTATTCTAGTAATAACTCTTATAGTAATATTACTCTAAAGATATCTTTATATTCTATTAGAATAGTATAAATCTTTAGATTCCTATATATAAGAATCCTAGATAACTTAGATATTTTAAACTCTTTTACTATCTCTAGATATATAATATATAATACTCTTTATATAGACTTATACTTTAGTTCTTTTTATATTTATTTAATTAATATTAAATTTAGTTATAGGTTATTATTATTTAAGATATATCTATATTAATTGTTAGTCTATATAATATATATCTAGTTATAATTATAAATCTTTATAGTAGATATTTTCTAATAGATCTTAAGGTTCTAATATTTTAGGAAATCCTACCTAAGAATAAGTTTATATTCTAGTAAATTAAGTATCTATACTAAAATTATTATATATTAGCTTCTAAGAGCTATTAGGAGATAAACCTTTAATCTTATAATAAGCCTTTTTCTATTAGGTATTTAAATATATATATCTAAGCTTATTTTATAGTAATTAGAATATAAATAATTTTTCTTAAGGAAGTTAATAGAAATAAAGATATAGGAAGTACTATAATTAAATAAGATATAAATAACTATATTTTTATTTTAGTTATATACTAAAACTTTATAGTATAATAAAGAATCTCCTATAGTATAGAGATCTATCTTAATATTAGTAAGTTTAGTTTTCTTCTTATATTTTTCTATATTCTCTAGTTTCTATAAAATAATTAGGATAGTAAGAACTACTAATACTAGATCTAATAGATTTAGATCTATATATACTAGTAATTTTAAAGCCTTTTTTATATAGCTAATAAGAGTTTTAGTTATCTTAGTTATCTTTAGTTTTTTAACTTCTTAGTATATCTAAAATCTCTATTCTAACTCTTCTTAGGTAATTAGTAATTTTATTTAATATACCCTTTTTTATTATAATTAAAATATATCTAAGTTTCTTTCTATTAGTTATCTTTTAATTTATTTATAGACTTAAGAATATCTAAATCTATTATATTAGGATTACACTAATTACTATATAGATTACTACTTCTATTCTTCTTTTCTAGATAGCTAGTGATTATAGCTCTTTATTTAAATTATATAAAATATTTAATTATCTCTATAAGTTTTATTAGGTAATTTTAGTTCTTTATCTAATACTTCTATAACTATATTTTTATATCTTTCTATAGGAATTAAATTAGAATAGTCTCTAATATCTTAATTCTATATTTAGCTATAGTCTCTTAGAGATCTATTATATACTTAATAAAGATATAATCTCCTTAATAATACTTCTAGAAGTAGTCCTATTGTTTTTCTCTACTAAGATATTCTAAGAACTTATATTTAATCTATACTCTATATACTATAAATATATAAACTTCCTAGTTAGGATCTATAACTATAATATATTGCTTATAATATTTCTAAAACTAAGCTACTCTTCTTTTAAGAGCTCTACTAGCTTAAATCATCTTATTATATTCTTCTAATTATACTCTAGTAAACTATATAATCTTGCGAAAGTAGTGTTTATAATTATAGAGATACTTTTATATAGTGTCGTCCTGAATTCGGTTATTATATTTATTAATTATATAGACACTCTTTATTAATACCTATTTAGTAGCTAATACACTTAACTAGATACGAATAGTATTAGATATTATATTATACTAAATAGCTTATAGTACTTCTTACTTTATATATTTATACTTAAATATAATAGTAGTCTAGATAATAATTTTAGATATAGCTACTAGGTTACTATTAGTACTCTATATATTTATATAAGTCTCTACAAGTACTAATAGAAGGATAGAAAGTATATATATAGTTTACTTATCTATAGATAGAGCTTACTAGTAATCTTCTAATCTATTATTAGTAACTTCATATAGATAATAATTATTTATTATAGTTAATATGTTTTAGCCTTTTTTTTAGTGAAATTGAATATACTGACTCTTCTTTTCTTTATAGTAAAATTCTTCTAAAGATATTAAGTCCTTACTATATTTATCTTTTTACTTCCCTTAAAGATAGCTATATTATAGTTCTTAACTACTAGTCTCTGGTTTTACTTAGAAGGATATCCTAAAATAGTATAGTTAATATAATATAATATAATAACTTAAAAATAAAATACTAATATATATAGATCTATAGGATTTATTATATCTTATCTATACTTAAAGTTTTGACTATCCGATTATAGTAGTTTATACTTATCCAACGAACTTTAGCTTCTGAATTCCCTTAGATAAAAGCTATATATATAGTATTAAGCTTTTATATACTATTACTATATTGAGACCCTTTCGGCAAACCTCGTTATCTTTCGAATTGTTTTTTCCAGGGTCGTACAGATATTTATATTATACTCCTAGTAGCCCCTAATAGGCTATAAAAGGCACTATCTTTAAAATAATACTACTATATAAGATCTTTAGATACAAATAGGTATATATTACTAAGTTAGGGGAAACAATAGTTAATATATATATACCAGTAAACAAATATAGTAAATAGATATATCTAATTATATATAATCAGATAACTATAGATAGATGGCAATAGATATAGATATAGATATTGCTATATATAAACAAACATAACAGATCGTAATATATGAAATATATAGGGAGAATTAGATAAATTTATCTCACTATACTTAGTTTTATAAATAATCTATAAGATATAAAAAAGGATTAAAGTTCTCTATAAGAATAATATCTAAATACTTTAACTTCTTAATATATTAAATATATTTTAATATATTCTTATATATTCTTTAATAAATATTCCTAATAGAATTTCTTTTTTAGAAGTTCTTTTATATATATTCTTCTAAAATATCCTATAAGTTACTTATTATAATAAAGCTTAATTAGTTTTTATCTTAGATTTTTAGTAATAAAGATATAGAGATATTCTTTATAATATAAAAGGTTCTTAAAATTAATACTTTAATACTTTCTTTATAGAATATCTTTCTAAGTTATATTAATTCTTTTTTAGACTATTTTATCCTTATCTTAGAGTTCTTTAATTAATAATTTTAGTTCTTTTAAGGATTTATTTATAAGTAGATCTTTATTTATAGTTATAATAGCTACTATTTAAGAAAATATAAATTAAAAGTAACTTAAAATCTTATAATATATTATATTATAGTCCTAACTTAGGAAAAACTTAGTTATATTATAATCTTAACTTAGAAAAACTTCTTTATTATTCCCTAGATCTAAATAATTAGCTTTACTAGACTTATCTATAGTCTTCTTTAGATCCTTCTAATCTATAGGAATAGTAATATTATTTTAAATCTAGTTTAACTCTAACTTTAGGTTATTAGCTAAGCTATTTATAGTTAAAAAGAGAAATAGTAATAGACTTCTATAGGCTAATATAGTTATAATTATTAATCCCTACTTCCCTTTACTTTCTTCTCTAGATAGTATTATATTAGTAATAAACTACTATACTTTTATAAATAATTTAACTATAATTCTCTTATAAATTAGTCTTAATATCTTCTTTATAGATAGAGACTTCTCTTCTTCTAAGATATAGGATAATCTATCTATAGGATTAGTCTTTCTTAAATAGTAATATATTATAAAGTTAAATAAAGTAAAAGAAAGGTATTAATATATTTATCTTTTATTAATCTTAGATTAATCTATAAATAACTTTAGGTTATAGTAATCTATTAGAACCTTAACCTAATATTAACTTTCTTTAAGATATTAATACTAGTATTTAAACAAATAAATAATTATAAATAGCTTTTAATCTAGTATTATATAGTTCTATTCTATAAATAAGAATTTCTTTAATCAGAAAGTAATAGAATACTATATCCTTTAATTATCTAGTTATAAAAAGATTCTATCTATTCTAAAACCTAAAGTATTAGTTTTAAGCTATATAAGTCTCTCTAGATTAAAGTATTATAAGAGAAATATAATTAAAAAGGTATTAATAAGATCCTAAAATGCTTTCAATTCGTGGTTATTTAGCTTAATATTCCCTAGTTTTTTCCTATCTTTATTTTCCTTAAGAAGCTCTATAAGTAGTAATATAATTAAAAAGTAATTTTTAATAAATCTTTAATAGAAGTTATAGAATCCTAGGAAGACTTAAATCTTTTTATAGAATATAGACTACTTCTATTCTTAGATAGCTTAAATCTATTCTAGATCTATAGAAATACTATTTCAACTAATAATAAAGCTAAGGAATTTAACTTATTCCTTATAGAATTAATATTTAGAGACTTTTGTGAATAGCTATATTTTTCTTAATCTTTTAAGTATAAGATAAAGGTATTCTATATATTCTTTATAGATCCTAGAGAAGATAAGAATATTATCTAAATATATAATATAAATAATATTAAGAAGGCTATAAAGTATAGTATAGATATAGCTTTAAAATATTATAGATATATTAGTAAGACTAAATAGTATAACTATATATTTAAAATAGCTATATCTTATACAAAAAGCTATCTTCTATTCTTCTTCTTCTTAAATATAAATTTAATAATATATATCTTATATATTGATTTTACTAAGGAATTAAGCCCTAGAAAGATAATTAAGAATCTCTAAAATAAAGGGTAGAGAATATTGATTTTTAACTAAAATCTTATTTAGACCTTAATAATTAATATAGAACTATAGCTCTCTATCCTTTTTAAATATAAATAAGATATATATACTAGCTAGGCTTTTTAATAGTCTAATTTAACTATTTGTTAAGTTTTTATTAAGATACTTCTATAACTCTATAAGTTTTATCTATAAGAGGGGGTAGATTAGACTATATAGAGATAATATATCTTCTTTAAGTTTAATTAAATAGTTAGTCTCTTTTTATAGTAGTATAATTTTAGAGTTCTATATCTTAAATATATCCTAGAATACTAGTAATTCGGAAGGGATTTAGTCTTAACTTACTATTAATTTATTTTCTTCTTCTTTTAAGAGAAGCTAGATTTCTTCTAGGGTTTTAATAATTATAAAGATATAGACTTAGTTCCTATATACTTTTATAAACTAGTAAGACTTTAATTATTTAATTATTTTTCTATTATATTTAAACTACTATTATTTCTACTATAGGGCTAATATAATTTATATTTCTTAGATAATTATATTTAATAGTAATACTAATAATCCTAATAGATAGGGATCTCTATTAACTATAATATAAGGATATAAAAACTTTTATTTAGTTCCTTAAGAGTTATATATAATAATTAGAATAGTTTATATACTATAAATAAGAGTTTTTTATTAGTCTATTACTTCTAGAATAGGAATATTATACTTAGCTTAATTAAAGTAGTATTTCTAAATAAATTTATAACTAATAAGATCTATCTCTATATAGATATTAATATCTATATATATCTTAATATTATTTTAGATATAAATCAGGATATAGAGATAAGTAACTATTCCTACTTAAGACTAGAAGTTAGAATTTATAGAAATTAATTCAATCTTAGTACTTTTTTTAAGTCTTTTAACTAAGTATTATTATAGTAATACTAAGATCTTAAATAAACTTCCTAGATCTTTATTCCTAGGGCTTATAGTAATAGATAATATTTATTTATCTAATAACCTAGTTTACTATAATTAAAATAACTATTTAAAGAGGTTTTAGTAAATAAATTAGATAGATTAGATAGATTAGTCTCTTTAATAGATATATTATTTAGATTATTCTTATTCTAAAAGAGAAATAATTAGGGTTTATCTTTAAAAAAGAGAGATTTAGATATAACTTAGAGTTATTATAATTTAGATTAGATCTAGGACTATAAGGACTTTTTAAGTATAGATTTCTAGGACTCTTTTAATCTTATTCTATATTATTAGATTAGTTTAGGAATAAATTATTAGGTTATAGATATTTTAAGCTTAAATTTAAATTATTAATAAATAGATTATATTTATATATCTTTACTTTTATAAATTCCTAGGTACTTTATATTTCTTCTATTTATTATACTTAAGTTTTAGAAGAAACCTTTATATATTAATAAATATATAGTATTAACTATAGCTATAGTTTTAATATATAGTAATATATTTACTTATTCTAAGAGATCTAAGGAAAATAATATTCTAGATCTATAAGATAATAATAAAAGGCCTTTAGTTTTTTATTAGTTTATTAGTAATAATACTTTATCTTATTACTAACTTCTTTAGTAAAGATATTTTTATTATATATTAAGATAAAAGTCTATTTCTTAAAGTATTCTTAGTTATTAAAATAATTATTATTATTATTTTTAAGATATCTTTTCTCTATAGTCTAGTTATTTTTATAGTTAGAGTTAAGATATTTAATTTTTATAAGGATCTTTATCTTTTTATTCTTATAGATCCTAGGATTATTTTAAAAGATATATTTAAGCTATAAGAGTTAATTTACTTATTCTTAAAGACTAAATAATTTCTTAAACTTATTGATCTTAAAACCCTTTATTTTCTTATATATTTTAATTTTAGTTCTTCTATAAGCTATAGATAGATTATTTAAGAAAGCTTTAATATTAATTCTAAAGACTTAAATAAAGAGCTTTTTAAAGTAAGTATAAATTATAAGAAACTCTTCTAGGTATTCTAGTTTATATCTCTTTTTTTCTAAGGTATTTATAGTAATACTTCTAGATCTACTAATACTTTTAGTTATAAGATTACTAGTAATTTCTTTAATCTAGTTTAGACTAGATTTAGCTAGATTTATATACTAATCTAAGACTAATTTAACCTTAGGTTATCTAATAATAAGAGGGAGAGATATAGTAGGCTTAGATTAAATACTATTATAAGAGGATATAGGGTTTTAGTATATAGAGAGTACTATTATTAATCCTTAGGTAGTTAAAAGAGAAAAATTAGAATTATAATAGTTATTAAGTTATTAGACTAGAGACCTATAACTAAATAAGAATATCGGATAGTAGAGATCAAATAGAATAGTTAATATATAGAACTAATTCTTGTAGGATAAGAATCATAGTTATTGTTTATATATTTTAATATTACTAGAGCTTACTAGGGCTTAGAGTAGTTATATATTAGTAGGTATATTATAGTAGATTCACCTATAGAGTAGTTATAAATTATATCTAAATCATACCTAAAGGGATTCAGGAATCCTATGACAATCTTAGTAAAGAAAACAATAGGACTACTTCTAGAAGTATTATTAAGAAGATTATATCTTTATTAAGTATATAATAGATCTCTAAGAGGCTATAGCTAAATATAGAATTAAGATATTAGAGACTATTCTAATTTAATTCCTATAGAAAGATATAAAAATATAGTTATAGAAGTATTAGATAAAGAACTAAAATTACCTAATAAAACTTATAGAGATAATTAAATATTTTATATAATTTAAATAAAGAGCTATAATCACTAGCTATCTAGAAAAGAAGAATAGAAGTAGTAATCTATATAGTAATTAGTGTAATCCTAATATAATAGATTTAGATATTCTTAAGTCTATAAATAAATTAAAAGATAACTAATAGAAAGAAACTTAGATATATTTTAATTATAATAAAAAAGGGTATATTAAATAAAATTACTAATTACCTAAGAAGAGTTAGAATAGGGATTCTAAGTATATTAAGAAATTAAAAAACTAAGGATAGCTAAGATAACTAAAACTCTTATTAGCTATATAAAAAAGGTTTTAAAATCACTAATATATATAGATCTAGATCTATTAGTATTATAGGATTCCTAAATCCCTTTAGGTATGATTTAGATATAATTTATAACTACTCCGCAGGTAAATCTATTATAATATACTTATTAATATATAACTATCCTAAATCCTAGTAAGCTCTAATAATATTAAAATATATAAATAATAGCTACAATTCTTATTCTATAAGAATCAGTTCTATATATTAACTATTCTATTTAATCTCTACTATCTAATATTCTTATCTAGTTATAGGTCTCTAGTCTAATAACTTAGTAACTATTATAATTCTAATTCTTCTCTCTTAACTATCTAAAGATTAATAATAGTACTCTCTATATACTAAAACCTTATATCCTTTTATAATAGTACTTAATCTAAGTCTACTATATCTCTTCCCCTTATTATTAGATAATCTAAGATTAAATTAGTCCTAGATTAGTATATAAACTTAGCTAAATCTAGTCTAGACTAGATTAAGGAAATTACTAATAACCTTATAATTAAAAGTATTAGTAGACTTAGAAGTATTACTATAGATATCCTAGAAAAGAAGAGATATAAACTAGAATATCTAAAAGAGTTCTTTATAATTTATATTTATCTTAAAGAGCTCTCTATTTAAGTCTCTAGAATTAAAGTTAGGGCTTTCTTAGATAATCTATCTATAGCTTATAGAGAAACTAAGATTAAAATATATAAGAAAGTAGAGGGTTTTAAGATTAATAAGTTTAAGAAATTATTTAGTCTTTAAGAATAAGTAAATTAACTCTTATAGTTTAAATATATCTTTTAAGATAACCCTAAGATCTATAAGAATAAAAAGATAAAGATCCTTATAGAAGTTAAATATCTTAACTCTAATTATAAAAATAACTAGACTATAGAAGAAAGATATCTTAAAGATAATAATAATAATTACTTTAATAGCTAGGAATACTTTAAGAAATAGACTCTTATCTTAATATATAATAAAAATACCTTTACTAAAGAAGTTAATAATAAGATAGAGTATTATTACTAATAAACTAATAAAGAACCAAAAACTTTTTATTACTATTTTATAGATCTAGAATATTATTTTCCTTAGATCTCTTAGGATAAGTAAATATACTATTATATATTAAAACTATAACTATAGTTAATACTATATATTTACTAATATATAAAGGTTTCTTCTAAGACTTAAGTATAATAGGTAGAAGAAGTATAGAGTACCTAAGAATTTATAAAAGTAAAAATATATAAACATAACCTATTTATTAATAATTTAAATTTAAGCTTAAAATATTTATAACCTAATAACTTATTCTTAAATTAGTCTAATAGTATAGAATAAGATTAAAAGGGTCCTAGAAATCTATACTTAAAGAGTTTTTATAGTCCTAGACCTAACCTAAATTATAATAATTCTAAGTTATATCTAAATCTCTCTTAATTTAGAGATAAACCCTAACTGTTTTCCCCTTAGAATAAGAATAATCTAAATAATATACTTATTAAAGAGACTAACTTATCTAATCTATTTAATCTATCTATTAGAACCCCTTTAAATAGTTATTTTAATTATAGTAAACCAGATTACTAGATAAATAAATATTATTTATTACTATAAGCCCTAAGAATAAAGATCTAAGAAGCTTATTTAAAACCCTAGTATTACTATAATAATACTTAGTTAAGAGACTTAAGAAAAATATTAGGATTAAATTAACTCTTATAAATTCTAACTCCTAGTCTTAAATAGGAATAGTTATTTATCTCTATATCCTGATTTATATCTAAAATAATATTAAGATATATATAGATATTAATATCTATATAGAGGTAGATCTTATTAATTATAAATTTATTTAGAAATACTACTTTAATTAAGCTAAGTATAATATCCCTATTCTAGAAGTAGTAGACTAATAAAATACCTCTATTTATAGTATATAGACTATTCTAATTATTATATATAACTCTTAAGGAACTAAATAAAAGTTTTTATATCCCTATATTATAATTAATAGAGATCCCTATTTATTAGGATTACTAGTACTATTATTAAATATAACTATCTAAGAAATATAAATTATATTAGTCCTATAGCAGAAACAATAGTAGTTTAAATATAATAGAAAAATAATAGAATAGTTAAAGTTTTACTAGTTTATAAAAGTATATAGGAACTAAGTCTATATCTTTATAATTATTAAAATCCTAGAAGAAATCTGGCTTTCTCTAGAAGAAGAAGAAGATAAATCAATAGTAAGTTAAGACTAAATCCCTTCTGAATTACTAGTATTCTAGGATATATTTGAGATATAGAATTTTAAAATTATACTACTATAAAAAGAGACTAACTACTTAATTAAACTTAAAGAAGATATATTACCTTTATATAGTCTAATCTATCCTCTCTTATAGACAGAACTTATAGAGTTATAGAAATATCTTAACAAAAACTTAATAAATAGTTAAATTAGACTATTAAAGAGCCTAGCTGGTATACCTATCCTATTTATATCTAAAAAGGATAGAGGACTATAGCTCTATATTAATTATTAAGGTCTAAATAAGATTTTAGTTAAAAATTAGTACTCCCTACTCCTTATTTTAGAGATTCTTAATTGCCTTTCTAGGGCTTAATTCCTTAGTAAAATTAATATATAAGATATATACTATTGAATTTATATTTAAGAAGAAGAAGAATAGAAAATAGCTTTTTATATAAGATATAGCTATTTTAAATATATAGTTATACTATTTAGTCTTATTAATATACCTATAATATTTTAAAACTATATCTATACTACGCTTTATAGCCTTCTTAATATTATTTATATTATATATTTAGACAATATTCTTATCTTCTCTAGGATCTATAAAGAATATATAGAATATCTTTATCTTATACTTAAAAGGTTAAGGGAAATATAGTTATTTATAAAAGCCTCTAAATATTAATTCTATAAGAAATAAGTTAAATTCTTTAGCTTTATTATTAGTTAAAATAGTATCTCTATAGACTTAGAATAGATTTAAGCTATCTAGGAATAGAAGTAGTCTATATCCTATAGGAAGATTTAAGTCTTCCTAGGATTTTATAATTTCTATTAAAGGTTTATTAAAAATTACTTTTTAATTATACTACTACTTATAAAGCTTCTTAAGAGAAGTAAAAATAGGAAAAAACTAAGGAATATTAAGCTAAACGACCATAAATCGAAAGTGTTTTAGGATCTTATTAATATCTTTTTAACTATATCTCTCCTATAATATTTTAATCTAGAGAGATCTATTTAGCTTAAAACTAACACTTTAGGTTTTAGAATAGATAGAATCCTTTTATAACTAGATAATTAAAGAATATAGTATCCTATTACTTTCTAATTAAAGAAATTCTTACCTATAGAATAGAATTATATAATATCAGATTAAGAGCTATTTATAATTGTTTATTTATTTAAATACTAGTATTAATACTTTAAAGAAAGCTAATATTAGATTAAGGTTCTAATAGATTACTATAACCTAAAGTTATTTATAGATTAACCTAAGATTAATAGAAGATAAATATATTAGTATCTTTCTCTTACTCTATTTAACTTTATAATATATTATTATTTAGGAAAGACTAATCTTATAGATAGGTTATTCTATACTCTAGAAGAAGAGAAGCCTTTATCTATAGAGAAGATATTAAGACTAATTTATAAGAGAATTATAGCTAAATTATTTATAAAAGTATAGTAGTTTACTACTAATATAATACTATTTAGAGAGGAAAGTAGAGAGAAGTAAGGATTAATAATTATAACTATATTAATTTGTAGAAATCTATTACTATCCCTCTTCCTAACTATAAATAACTTAGCTAGTAACCTAGAGTTAGAGCTAAACTAGGTTTAAAATAATACTACTATCCCTATAGATTAGAAGGATTTAAAGAAGACTATAGATAAGTCTAGTAAAGCTAATTATTTAGATCTAAAAGATAATAAAGAAGTTTTCTTAAGTTAAAACTATAATATAACTAAGTTTTTCTTAAGTTAAGGTTATAATATAATATATTATAACATTTTAAGTTACTTTTAATTTATATTCCTTTAAATAGTAGCTATTATAACTATAAATAAAGATCTACTTATAGATAAATCCCTAAAAGAACTAAAATTATTAATTAAAGAACTTTAAGATAAGGATAAAATAGTCTAGAAGAGAATTAATATAACTTAAGAAAATATTCTATAAGAAAAGTATTAGAGTATTAACTCTAAGAAACTTTTATATTATAAAGAATATTTTTATATCCCTATTACTAAGAATCTAAAATAAAAACTAATTAAGCTCTATTATAATAAATAACTTATAGGATATTTTAAAAGAATATATATAAAAGAACTTCTAAAAAGGAAATTCTATTAGGAATATCTACTAAAAGATATATAAGAATATATTAAAATATATCTAATATATTAAGAAGTTAAAGTATTTAAATATTATTTCTATAAAGAACTCTAACCCCTTTCTATATCTTATAGACTATTTATAGAACTAAATATAGATTTTATTATAAGACTTCTAATTATAATCTTTAAAAGAAAGAAATATAATATAATCTTAGTAATTATCTACTAACTTATAAAATTTTCTTAATTCTTCCCTATATTAATAATAATATCTATAGGAGATCTTACTAAACTTTTTTTTAATTAAATTAAACTTAAATATAGAAACCTAGAGAGAATTATCTTTAATTAAGAACCTATTTTTATAAATAAGTTCTAGTTATAACTTTATTACTATTCTAAGATTAAACTATAGTTCTCTATTATATTCTATTCCTAAACTAATAGATAAATAGAAAGACTTAACTAGGTTTTAGAAGATTATCTTAAATATTTTATTAATAAAGAATAATTAAACTAGGCTTAACTCTTTAAGATAGTATAATTTATATATAATAATACTATTAATATATTAATTAATAAGATCCCTTTTTATATATTACTTAAATATAATCCTAATTTCTAAATCTAAACTCCTAATAAAATACTTAAGAAAGAGGTTTCTAATACTAAAGAATAAGTAAATTACCTCTAGAATATTTATAAAGAGACTATAAATAAGCTTTAAATTATATAAGAAATATAATAGAGATCCTATAATAAAAATTATAAGCTAAAGGACTTTAAAGTAGGAACCCTTATATCCTTTTTAATAAAGAATCTCTATTTTAAAGCTAAAGAAAAGAAGCTATTCCCCTATTGAATTAAGCCTTTCTGTATTCTTATAAAAATCAATATCTAAGCCTATTATATCGTATTACTAGAAAAATACTTAAGATTATATAATATCTTCTCTATCTCTCTTCTTAAACTATAGAATAACTAAAATAATAATAACTTATAAATACTAATACTAGAACTTAAAGATAAAGAAGAATAAGAAGTTAAAGAGATTTAAGATAAAAAAGTCTTTAATAGAGTACTATATTACTATATAAAATAAATAGGATAGCCCTTAGAATATAACTAATAGAAACTAGTAGAATACTTAGAAAATATAAAAGATATAATAGCTTTATTTAAGAAAAACTAAGCTTATAAAATAGTATCCTAATAATACTAAAAACCTTCTAAAACCCCCCCGAATTAGTATTAAACTAATACTAGATAAAGAAAAACTATACTAGATAAGACTATTTAGTTTAAAAAGGGAAGGATAAGTAAGGTAAAAATAATAAATTACTATAGAATTCTATACTAAGCTATAAGTATCTTAATATTAGTAATTATTACTATTATAGCTAGAGTTAAAGTAACCCTAATCAGAGTTATATTATATCAATATCCTACTATAATCTCTACAAAGAAGGATTAAATACTACTCTATTAGAGAGTAAAACTAATATTACTAATCTATAGATATAAAAGATTATTAGAATAATAAAGAGACTAAGCAGAAGGTAAACTAACCTTAATATTTAACTCCTTCTATCGCTTAATAATAAATATAATATATACCTTTATAACTTAGTCTATATTCTATAAATCGAAATAGAGCTTATAACCAGAAAGATAAATAAAGATTATCTTTTAGAAAGATACTAGGAGATAAATAGATCTCCCTATAGCTATAGCTTTACTTTCCTTATCCTAGATAGATATAATACTACTAATAACTACTATAGTAGTACTATTATTTTAAACTTTATATATCTAGTTAAAGATTAACTAAAGCTAATATAAATTATTATAAATTCTATAAGATATCTAAGATAAATTAGTACCAAATTAAATATAACTTAAAGAAGAACCTTATTTAAAAGTAATTTTTACTATACTTTTTATATAAAGTATAAGTAATCAAGTTTATATAATCCTAGTTATAATAGATCTTAGGAATAATATCCTTAGGAGGGTAAAAAGCTATTTTAGCAATATATTTAATATAGAATATAAAGGAAGGATAAGTAATTTAATTATAAAGAGGATATAAGCTAGTAGAAGTATTAGTAATACTTCTATTATTTTTATTAATCCTATTACCTCTATTATTATTACTATTACCTTTACCTCTAGCCTAACCTTTATCTCTAGTTATATAATAATTGTTATAATAAGGAGGATTACTAAAAATACTAGAAGTAGTAGTCTTAGATATACTAAAATAAAATAAGATAAAAGTAGAGAGTAAGAAGATAGAGAGTTAAGAATTAAGAGTTAAGAAAAGGGAAAAGATAAGAGTGAAAAAGATAGGAGAGAAGCTCTTATCTTAAAGATATTAAAGAACCTATATTGTTTTATTTATATCTATATATAAAGATACCTAAGGTAGTATTAGTCTTAGAATCTTTGTTTAATATAATACTATTAGATATAAATTATCTAATTAAATATAAGTTATATAGATAGTCAAGTTGACTATTATTAAAAGGGGAGGATAAATTATTACAGGATTCCTGAATCCCTTTAGGTACGATTTAAGTATGATTTATAGCTACTCTATAGATAAATCTACTATAATATACCCGCTAATATATGACTATCCTAAATCCTAGTAAGCTCTAGCAATATTAAAACGTATAAACAATAGCTACGATTCTTGTCCTATAAGAATCAGTTCTGTATATCAACTGTTCTATTTGATCTCTACCATCCGATATTCTTGCCTAGTTATAGGTCTCTAGCCTAACAACTTAGTAACCATTACAATTAGACCTAGTATTAGTAGTTCTTACTATCCTAGTTATTTTATAAAAGCTAGAGAATATAGAAAAGTATAAGAAGAAAGCTAAACTTACTAATATTAAGATAGATCTCTATACTATAGGAGATTTCTTATTATACTATAAAGTTTTAGTATATAGCTAAGATAAAAATATAGTTATTTATACCTTATTTAATTATAGTACTTCCTATATCTTTATTTCTATTAACTTCCTTAAGAAAAATTATTTGTATCCTAACTATTATAAAATAAGCTTAGATATATATATTTAAATATCTAATAAAAAGAGACTTATTACAAAATTAAAGATTTAACTCCTAATAACTCTTAGAAGCTAATATATAACTATTTTAGTATAGATACTTAATTTACTAGAATATAAACTTATCTTTAGATAGGATTTCCTAAAGTATTAGAACCCTAAGATCTATTAGAAAATATTTATTATAAAGATTTATAATTACAGCTAGATATATATTATATAGATTAATAATTAATATAGATATATCTTAAATAATAATAACCTATAGCTAAATTTAATATTAACTAGATAAATATAAAAAGAACTAAAGTATAAGTCTATATAAGGAGTATTATATATTATATATCTAGAGATAGTAGAAGAATTTAAAGTATCTAAGTTATCTAGGATTCCTATATATAGGGACCTAAAGATTTATATTATTCTAATAGGATATAAAGATATCTTTAGGATAATATTATTATAAGAGTTACTACTAGAATAGGCTATCTTATATAATATATATACTAGAGATACTATATTTATTAATATTAATTTATATATATTATCTAAGCAAAAGCTATAAGAATAAGTAAAATAAATATCTAAACTATTAGAAAAGGGTCTAATTTAACTATCTATAAGCACTTAGGGATTCCCTATAATATTTATTATAAAACTAAATAATAGTTAGAGGATATATATAGATTATTATATATTAAATAGACTAATATTAAAAAATAGTTATCTACTATTGTGAATTTAAGATCTACTTAATTATATAGATACTACTAAGATTATATTTAAAATAGATTTAATATCTAGGTATTAATAGGTTTAAATAAGAGTATAGTCAATTAAAAAGACTACTTTTAATACAATATAGGGAAAATATAAATAGATTATAATACTATTTAGACTATATAATATATCTACTACTTTCTAGTCTATTATAAATAATATATTAAGACCTTTTCTCAGCTAATTTATTATAGTTTATTTAAATAATATCTTTATCTTCTCGAAAACTATAGAAAAATACTATAAATATCTTAAAAAAGTATTAGCTATACTAAAAGAATATTAGCTATATACTATATCAGGAAAATATAAGATTATTACTAAATATATTAAGTTCTATAGGTTTTATATTAAAGAAGGATAAGTCTTAGTAGTACTAGTAAAGATTAATATAATTATATTATAGCTAAGGCTTATAAATATATATAAAGTCTAACAATTCTTAGGACTTATAATATATTACTAATAGTTTATTAAGGATTTTACTAAAATCTATATACCTCTATATAAATTATTAAAAAAGCCTAATAAGTAGCTTTAAAAAGATAAGCTTTATCTAATTTTATAGTTAGTAATATATAAAAGGGCTTTTAGATAATTAAAATACCTTATTATTACTACTTTTATATTAATCTAACCTAACCTAATAAAACTATTTATAATTAAGACTAATATATCTAAATAGACTATTAGAATAGTCCTAAACCAAATAGATAAGAATAGAAAACTCTATCCTATAACCTTTAATAATTATAAGCTTTCTAGTATAGAATTAAATTACCCTATATATAAAAAGGAGTTATTAACTATTAAAGATGCCTTATATTTATAGGATTATTATCTAGAAAATAGTATAAAAATAACTATTATAATTAATTACTAGGGTTTATAGTATTTATAAATATTACTAATCTATAGTAAATAGCTTATTTACTAGGTTATAGAGTATTAAAAGTATAATCTAAAGATTTAGTATTAGAAAGGTAAAGAGGTAATTATTCTTAATATTATTAGTAGAAGACTAGATTTTATTAGTAAAGGCCCTATAAATATATTATTCCCTCTAATTTAGAATACTACTTTTATTATAATCTTAATTATAGTAGAATAAATAGTTATAAAAGTCCTAGAAAAAGAATAACTAGTAGCTATAAAAAAGTATTTAGATTTAGGAATACTCCCTACTAATAAAAAACTGATAAAAACTATAGAAAAGTTTATTTTAAACTTATTATACTATAATATAAAGTTACTAATAAAGTCTATAAATATAGCTTATTATTAGTTAGTCTTTACTTATAAAAATAAGGTTTATATACTTTATCTAGAATCTCTCTTTTGTAAAGAATAGTTACTATATCTCTATAAGAAGTTTAGTTATTTAGAATACTTAAGTATAAATAAAGTTATTTACCTATAAGTATAGTAGCTAAATATAAAAAAGGATATAGAAGATATTATAAAATTATACCCTAAATACTAAATTAGCCAAAACCCTTAAAAAGATTTAGAATAAGAGATAGCTTAATATATAGTAGAGAATAATATCTATCTATTTAAATAGTAGGGTATTAACCTAATTAAATATCTTTCTTATATACTTAATAGTAATTACTAGATTATTACTATAATTAATTATACTACTAGCTAGGTTATTATATAGACTATTCTAGAAGCTATAGAAGAAGCTTTAGGTTAGTTTATATATAAATAAATCTTTATAAATTATAGTATACTAAGAGAAATAGTTACTAACAACAGCTAGAATCTATTAGCCAGGGTAGTAAGATACTATATCTAGCTTCTTAGTACTTAATATCAAATAACTACTCTATACTATCTATATACAAATAGAAAGATAGAAAACTTTAATAGATTATTAGGCTAAATACTAATAAAGTATTTAATAAATAAACTAATAAAGTTATAGGATCTTTATCTAATATAGGCTATTTTTATTATATATATATATAAATACAATACAATAAGGTTTAGTCTATTTTATTTAGTATATAGTAAGTAATTATAAATACTTAGTAATAATAATAATATAATAGTAGTATAACCTTTTATAGAAAGGTTAGATATATTATAAAACTTAAATAATATATAAATAAAGATAAATAAATTATTACTAAATTATATAATTAAGAAGAGTTATATCTATAATAGTAAAATTATAAAAACTAGCTTCTAGAAGGATAACTAGGTATTAATATATAATAAAAGTAAGAAGAAATTTAAAAGTAAATAGTTTAGACTATATTATATCTTAGTAGCTTATATCCTTAGAATATATACTTTAGTAGAATTATCTAACTATATACTTTAAAATCTTATAAATAGATTAAGACTTTTAGAAATACAAGTAGATAACCTAAAGTTATTATAGATATTATAAGCTACTTAAACTATAATATAATAAACTAGTTTAAACCTAAAGAGACCTAAAGAGATCTAGAAGATCCTAAAGAATAATATTTTACTACTAACTTACTTAGACCTATTAACTTTTATTTGTGAAAAGTAGGAAGAGTTCTATTGTAATAATATATAGTAAAGTTTAGTAGAAGAGAATATAATTATAAGATATATTATTAAGAAAGTATATAGATATATAGTAAAATACTAATATATATAAGAAGATCTAAAATAGAAGGATCCTAAAGAGTTATAGGAAAAATTAAGTTTAGACTTAAGTAATAATAATAGAACTAGATATACCTCTAAAAATAAAGATATAGATATAGAAGGAGATATTCTTCTAGGAAGAAGTATTTTATATACTACAATAGTATATAAAAGGATATTAATAAAAGATAGTCTCTTTACTATTATAATCCTAAAGACTAAGTTATAAAGTCTATAAAAAAGAAAGAAGATAAAATAGAGATTTATATTAGATATATAAGACTTATTAAGCACTAGCTAAGAATATAAAAGAAAGTATAATTAAATCAAATATAGAAAAATACTAAGAATCATCCCTAGAAAAAGGTTATAAATATTATAAAATAGTATAAAATAGTATAAAATAATATAGATTATACTAAGATATTCTTATAGAGCTAGCTATAATAAACAGATTATTTACTAATAGTCTTCTTTAAAAGAGTTACTAGAGATCTAGGTAATACACTAAATAAAAGTTTATTATTAAAGGTATTATAAGTAGAAAGTTTAGACTTATTATAAATAATATCTCTAAACTCTTTAAGTTCTTTCTTAAGAATAGACTTCTTCTTATAATAATTATCCCTCTTCGTAGATAGGATAACTACTTAAGGTATAGCCTTAACTATATTAAGCGTAAAAGGATTCCCCTCTAACTTAGTCTTATTTTTATTAGGATTAAGGATATAGTATTCTATTAGAACTACTACTATCTATATATAATTATAGGTTAATCAAAACTCTATAAGAGAAAGCTAATTATATATTACTAGTATTAGCTTAAACTTATTAGTTTTAATATAGTAATAGATATTATAGTTATCTAGTAAAGAAAAGTATTAGTCTATTAGATAGACTAGCCTACTAGGATACTTAATATTAATAGTATAAGTAGGTCCTTTTAGACTAGAAGAGGAAGAAGAAGCTATAAGAAAAGGAGATTAGATCTTCTAAGTCCTTCTTATAGAAAATAGGACTAACTTAATATAAACAAGAGTCTCCAGAGTAGAAGGAGTAGGAATAGTTATATATAGTTTTTTGGAGGTAAAAGATATAGTCTCTCTAAAAGAAGGTATAGAAGTAGTAGAACAATACTTCTATAGTATAATAATAAAAGGTGTGAAGGGCTAAAGCAGAATTTATATTTAATTGAGCTAGGCTATATACTATATATAAAAAGCTTAAAGAGAGAATTACTAAGTAGGTGTTCTATATATTAGGTTATTATAGTTATATATACTATATAACCTTATACTAGGTATTAACCTATAATAGTATCCCCCCTTTAGGATAGTCCTTCTTATATATATTATAATTATATTTAGTTATCTTCAGACCTATAATAGAGTTAAAACAGGACCGAATTGTCTTTTAAAGATATCCAATATAGAGCAATCTCAAATATCACTAAGACTCTATTAGGTCTATTCTACCTAACCTATCTATTTTACTAGGGCTTTATTATAGTATCCTTAACTAACTTTCTTATATCTTATATCTATTATCTCTTCTACTTTATACTTAAGTTTCTTATTAACTAGTATTAGTAGGGAATATAAATTATCTATAATCTATAATAGAAATAGATCTAAAGTAATAGATCTAACTAGCTTTATATAGAATATTAGATAGATACTAATAGATACCTTTAATTATATTATATAAGATATAGAAATATCTAAAACTTAATATTAAATATATAACTAGTCTAGCTTCTTTAATTATTATTGTATATATATATTCTATAAATTTAGCTATACCTAGTTATCTTTCTTATAGACTAGTATAATCTATTATTACTTATTTAATTACTTTTCTTATAGAGTTTATATAGAAGTAATTATAGCTTAGGCCTAATTAATAGCTTCTTATAGTTAATTTATAAATATTTTGTCTACAATTCCTAGTTATATATAGGTTTTATAGGGTTTCTCTATCTTTTCTATTTTAATAGGATTAATATAGTAACTATATATAAAGAAGAAGAGGAATAATCCTATTATACTAGTATTATAATTATTAATTACTATAGTAATAATAGGAAGTAGTATATCCTAATTACTTTATATATAGATTATAAATATATATAAGATCTATTTAACTTCTTGGTTTATATACTCTATAGTACTATCGGATTATAGATAGAAAATAGTTAATAGTCGATATTAAATCAATAGCTTCTTATATACTATTCGCTAGAATATACCTATAAATTAGGATCTATAGTTATTTATAACTACTTATAATAGCCTATAGTATATATAAAAGTAGATAAAGAATATATCTACTACTCTCTTAGTAGTTATCTCTACTATACTTATAAGAATTATACTCTTTATAAGCTAGTCTATAATTACTATTAAATTTATTATATCTATATATACTATTAGGGGTAGTTCTATAATAAAATCTATAGATAATTCTATCTATATTTACTATAGAATTAGTAGTAGTTTTAGTAGTCTATACTTTATATTATACTATATAATACTATAGTTATAAATTATATAGTTTTATAAGAAATATTATATATCTCTTACTACTCCTAGCTAGAAGAATCTCTATAATAGTATTATATAAGTAATATCTTAATTAGAATATACTATAATATAAGAGTTATAGATCTTCTATATAATCCCTATATATAGTATCTTATTATTTAGGATCTATATCTACTACCTAAAGTAAAGTAGCCCTTATTTATCTAGATAATACTCTAATAGGCTTATTTTTATATTTACTTTAGTAATAATTCGCCAATCTCCCTTTTCTAAAGCTTTATATATCTTCTAATACTCTAGATTAGTAGATCTTATATTCTTCTATTCTTATTATAGTATAGGCTTCTTAAATAGAAGTATTTCCTTCTTAAAGTTAATTCCCTCTATTACTAGTAGATTAGGTTATTCTATCTTAATCTATATCTTTTTTAATAGGGTTTAGAACTAATTCGATAGCCTTTTATCTATAATATATTATAGGGTATCTTAGCTTTATTATAAAAGTATATTAGGTCTTATAATAAGTTTTCTAAAGTAATACTTTAGTTTATAGTTAAACTCTATAAGTATATCTATCTATTTTATTTATTATTTGTTTAGATATTATACTTTACTAAAGTATTATAGATTTTTATAGTCTATTATAATAGTAAATCAAAGTACTATCTTTAACTTTAGTCTCTACTTTTAGAGGGTATATATAATTACTAGTAGCTCTTTATTATAAATCTTATAATTTAACTCTACTAGTAATAGTTTCTAGGAGAGGTAGATATATAGATATAGCTACTTATCTAGTCTATATTATAATAAGATAGCTCTTATAGCCTATCCTAATATATCTATCTCAATAATAGTTTCCTTATTCTCTTCGAAATATACTAGAATCAGGGTATTAATAAAAAGACTCTTTAATTCTTTAAATATTTATTAATAGTTATTATTCTATATGAATTAGATATCTTTTCTTATTAATTTTATTAAAAGTATTAAGAGGTTAGCAAATTAGAGTATAAATAAATAATAAAAATTAGTAAATCTAAGGAAGCTCTATATATCTTATATTAATTTTAGTACTTCCTATTCTTAAATAGCTATAACCTTCTTTAGATTAATATAGATTCCCTTATCTATTTATATAATAAACTTTAAATATTTTATAGAATCTTGCTTAAACTCTAATTTTCTAATATCATATTGTAGGCCTACTTTCTATAGTTTTTATAGTATTTATTCTACTTTCTATTAGTAATCCCCTAGTGATCTATTATTATATATAATAATATTATTTATATATATAGATATAAAATCATCGAGATATTCTTATAGGGTCTTATTAATATATCTTTAGAAAGTTATTAGTATACTAGTTAGTCTGAATAGAGTAATATTCTATTTATATAGGCTATATTATATCTAAAATACTATTTTCTATTCTTCTCTTAGTTAGATATAAATCTTATAGAAAGTAATAATAATATCTAGTTTAGAAAACTATCTAGCCTACTCTATATTTCTTAGTATCTCTTTAATTAGTAGTAGTAGATAATAATCCTTTACTATTAACTTATTTAATCTATAGTAATTAATATAGAATTATACTTCTCTATTTAGTTTTCTTACTAGTAGGACTAGGGCTACAGTAAGTAATTTACTTACTTAGATAAAGCTTTTTCTAAGAAGGTCTATTAATATCTTCTATAGATATAGAAGCTCTTCTCTATTTATATTATAGAGAGGACTATATAGGGATAGTTCCTTAATACTATTATAATCTTGTTTTAGGGTGATTTTGTAGTTAATTCCTGGTTGATTTAGAAGTAATTTATTAGTTAACTACTAGTTAAAGATATCTAACTACCGCTAATAGTATTTTAATAGCTTATCCTTAGGATTATCCTATTTCTTTAGATATAGTACTTTCTTAATATTATCTATTATAACTTTACTAATTTATAGTCGATTCAGCTACTTCTCTCTATAGATAAAGTTATATAATAATTAGGCTATTAACTTCTTAATCTATATTCTCCTTATATTAATTAATCTAATTATATAATCTATATAGTTCTAGTACCTTATCTACTCTTTATTTCTTATAAATATATTAATATACCCTTTTCTTACTAAGTATTAGTTATTAATATCTTATAGCTAAAGGTCTTCTAATATTATACTATTCTCTTACTAAGGAATAATATATATAAATACTTATCTTTACTAGTAGCTATAAATATCTAGGTTAAAGTATATAACCTAGGTAATTTAGCCCTAATTTAAGACTACCCTATCTAGGATCTACATAGATATCCTAATATATAGAAGGTTAAATAACTAAACTAATACTTTATTTATAGTTATATAATAATAGTATCTACTATTAACTAGAGCTTATATAAATTAGATTTTATTTACTCTAGCGTCGACTAGAAATAGTAGTATTTCTTATTTTAATAGCTTTTTAACTCCTTTTTACTTCTATTTACAACTTAGAACTAGAGTTACTCTTTTCTTAAATCCTTATTTAAGAAAAGTTTATTCTTAGAAGCTAATATACTTAACTTATAGTTAGTTATATATCTAGCTTTCTTATCTTTAATCCTATAGGAATATCTCTCTCTTAGTCCTTAGTACTATATAGTTAGTAAGGAATATTTTATAATAAAGTAGTTTTATTTACTATAATAAAGATATCTTCTTTTATCCTATTATCTCTCTATCTCTTTATAATTAATCTACTTTACTTATCTACTTATTTTAGGCCCTAATCAGTAGTGTTTTGTATAGAATTTAGTTTAATTAACTATAGTAATTAGGATCTAATCTATTAAGTCCTAGTACTACTAGATATATATATAATATAATCTTTCTAAGATATTAATACTAAGAATATCTATATTAGTACTAATTTTATAAAACTAAGTAATAAGATCTAAAAATATAGTAGGAATACCACGATTTATTAACAAATTCGTTATATTTTTATTTAAGGATCTTAATAAGATCTATCTCTTTATTTTATTATATTATTTAAGGATATCTATATCTATAAACTCCTTCTCTAATCTAAGAAGGAATTTTATAAAAGATATATTATTTGACTAGTGTATCTAGTAGAGATATCTTATAATATATACTTTAATATTTAAGTCCCTATAAATACCTTTAAGATAGTCTAGAATTGTCTATAGATCCCTATTGTTTTATTATAATTTTATAAAGATTCTAATATTCTTCTAAGTAAGCTTCTTAAGCCTAGAGAATATATATATAAACTAATCTTAGGATAAGCTAATTACTATACTATTAATATATAGTTTATTCTCTATTATTATATACTATATTAGCTAGTTAGCTACTTTTCCCCTAAATAGGATTAGGTCTAGTAATTATATCTTTAGGTAATATATAGGTTCTAATCGTAGGGATTCTAGGGTTAATTTAACTATAGTTTATACTAGAGTTAGTTCCCCTATTGTCGTTATTAATTATAAGACTAATTACTCTATTATAGTCTCTAGGTAATAGATTTGTTTATCTTAAGCAATATACTCTTAGTCATATTATTATATTAATTCCTCCTATACTATACGTTCTATATTAATTTATTTATTCTATTTGCTCTATATAGCTTATAACTATACTATTTATTATAGTAGTATCTATATCTATAATAGTGGGCTTATAGACTTCTATATCTTTTACTTAGGGATCGTATCGCCGAATCACTCTTGATTTAGGGATAATTCGTATATAGTTTTAGATTTTTATAATATCTAATTAGAAGCTTTTTATTTATAAAGGGCTAAAGTAGAATTTATATTCAATTAAGCTAGGCTATATACTGTGTATAAAAAGCTTAAAGAGAGAATTACTAAGTAGGTGTTCTATATGTTAGGTTGTTATAGTTACGTGTACTACGTGACCTTATACCGGGTATTGGCCCGTGATAAAAGGAGATACTTCCTTATTCCTTGTATTATTATCTTCTATAGTAGGATCCTCAACTAGACATCGTAAAACATAATAATAGGAGGTTGGATAGGCAGCTTATATAAAGTAAATAAGGTTCTTAAGAGGATATTATCGGAAGGAGTATCTGCTAGTAATATTTCTGTATATATATAAAGCGTAGGAACTATCGAATATGATCTCTTTACTATCTAGAACTATAATTATATATAAAAGGAAAGGTCTATAATCTATTAAATAGTATATATAGGATATTAAGGTAGCTATCCTAATTTACTAGGTAATATATATATACCTTTACCCTTTTGAATTTATCTTTATATTATTTATATCTCGCTAATCTACATTACGCGCGACTAGTGCAATAATAAGGGTAAGATTAGATATAGATTAGAAGTTAAGAAGGAATGTATTTCTAAACATATTAATACCTTTACTATAAACAATAGCTTTCGCGAACTAAGGTTTAATACTAAAGTTCTTTAGTATAATAGTATCCATATCAGGGGGAGGAATATTTGATATTTCTATAAGAAACAATACGTTAGCTTATGTTCGATTCAGTCAATATTATAAGAATCTGGAATTATACCTACTAGACGAGAAGAGATATGATAAGATGTTTAGGAAGAGAAGTATAGGAGAAAAAGTATACAAAGGAAGAGAGAGTATGATGTAATGACACACAAGAAGGATAGTAAACAATGTGAAGGTAGTATTAGTAAGCTTTAGCTAATAAGTAGAATCACACCGCCGGAGAGAAAGACGATATAATAATAATAGTGATACTAATTGCTAAGCTATGATAGGAGGTTAAAGAGAAAGAGGGCTTATGGCTGGAGGAGGGGTTGATGCTTTATATAGGCCTCTTATGAACGGGAAGCTCCGCGAAGCTAAGTGAGAGGCCTCAGGCTAATACAGGCGTTTGTATAGCCGGAAGGGGTAATTATAATACTATTCGGCAAATACTATATAACCTGTGATCATAGCCTCTCCCTCTATACCATTCACCACGTTATCGTCAAAACCATCTGGAAAACGACCGACAGACTAATATTGAGCCTGAGGCCGTCGATTTATATACTAGAAGGGTAATTTAAGAGGTTCTACCATCTTAATACCCCTGGGATATTACTATTGTATAACGATCCTCGATGTTACTAGTATTCCCTTATACGATATATACTATACAATGAGACTGTTTACTATATAGCCGGATATATTATTATATACTATCGTGCAAGATGCTTTATAAGTAGCCAAAAGCGAGCAACATGGCGCTCTCGAAAAGGCGAATCGTGAATATTTGTGATCCTCTATATGCATAATCATACTATAGGTGTTTTATATACTATTGCCCTATGCGAATACTTAAGATCGAGACGATCTTGGTTAAGTGGGGGAGGATGAGATAAATTTATCTAATTCTCCCTATATATTTCATATGTTACAATCTATTACGTTTGTTTATATATAGCAACATCCATGTCTATGTCTATTACTATCTATCTATAGTTATCTGATCGTATATGATTAGATATATCTATTTATTATATTTGTTTACTAGTGTATATATATTAACTGTTATTTCCCCTAACTTAGCAATATATGCCTGTTCGCACCCAAAGATCTCAATAGATTTTATTATAAGATTTCTAATTATAATTTTTAAAAGAAGGAAGTATAATATAATCCTAATAATTATCTACTAACTTATAAAATTCTTTTAATTCTTCTCTATATTAATAATAATATTTATAAAAGATCTTACTAAACTTTTCTTTAATTAAATTAAACTTAAATATAGAAACCTAAAAAAGATTATTTTTAATTAAAAACTTATTTTTATAAGTAGGTTCTAGTTATAATTTTATTACTATTCTAAGATTAAACTATAGTTCTCTATTATATTCTATTCCTAAACTAATAAATAAATAGAAAGACTTAACTAGGTTTTAGAAGATTATTTTAGATATTTTATTAATAAAAAATAGTTAAACTAGGTTTAACTCCTTAAAATAGTATAATTTATATATAATAATACTATTAATATATTAACTAATAAAATCCTTTTTTATATATTATTTAGATATAACCCTAATTTCTAAATTTAAACTCTTAATAAAATACTTAAGAAAGAGATCTCTAATACTAAAGAATAAGTAAATTATCTCTAGAATATCTATAAAAAGGCTATAAATAAGCTTTAAATTATATAGGAAATATAATAGAGATCCTATAATAAAAATTATAAATTAAAGAACTTTAAAATAAGAATCCTTATATCCCTTTTAATAAAGAATCTTTACTTTAAAGCTAAAAAAAAGAAGCTATCTCCCTATTAAATTAGGTCTTTTTATATCCTTATAAAAATTAGTATCTAGATCTATTATATTATATTACTAGAAAAATACTTAAGATTATATAATATCTTCTCTATCTCTCTTCTTAAACTATAGAATAGCTAAAATAATAATAACTTATAAATATTAATACTAGAACTTAAAGATAAAGAAGAATAGGAAGTTAAAGAGATTTAAGATAAAAAAGTCTTTAATAGAGTACTATATTACTATATAAAATAAATAGGATAACCCTTAGAATATAACTAATAGGAATTAGTAGAATATTTAGAAAATATAAGAAATATAATAGCTTTATTTAAGAAAAACTAAGTTTATAAAATAGTATTCTAATAATACTAAAAACCTCTTGAAACCCCTTTAAATTACCTTTAAATTAATACTAGATAAAAAAAAGCTATATTAGATAAGGCTATTTAGTTAAAAAAAGAGAGGATAAGTAAGATAAAAATAATAAATTACTATAGAATTTTATATTAAGCTATAAGTATCTTAATATTAATAACTATTACTATTATAACTAGAGTTAAAGTAATTCTAATTAGAGTTATATTATATTAATATCTTATTATAATCTCTATAAAGAAGGATTAAATATTATTCTATTAGAGAGTAAAACTAGTATTACTAATCTATAGATATAAAAGATTATTAAGATAGTAAGAAGACTAAGTAGAAGATAAACTAGTCTTAATATTTAACTTCTTTTATTATTTAGTAATAAATATAGTATATATCCCTATAACGTATTCGGTAAGCGAGTGACGCATATAAGCGAGTAACACACCCCACCCAAAACGCATCTATAAATTAGCACTTAATTAATTCAACCACCCATTATACCACCAATTCGCCTCCAAACCTCAAGAAACTCAATCAAGCAAAAGGGTAGGATCTTATTAGCTATTCAGACTATAAAGAACCAAGAAATCAGCGCTATTCGTAAAACAGCACATCGTTTTAATATATCGGAGCCGACACTTCGCCGCCGCCTCCACAATATTCAAAACCGCGCGAATTCACACGCCAACTCACATAAATTGACAGAAATCGAAGAGGAAACGCTTCAAAAATAGATCCTATCGCTTAATAATCATAGAGCAGCGCCCCAGCTGACTACTATATAAGAAACTACAAATATTCTTCTTAAGACTCACAAAACAACCCCTATTCAAACAGTTAGGAAAAAATAGGTTTATAACTTCATAAAAAGGTATCCTAAACTATCAAACCAATTCTTAAGACACTATAATTATAAACGTATAAAGTACAAAAACCCAAAAATTATTAATAAATAGTTTAATCTTGTTCAAAAAACTATACTTTAATATAGTATCGATCCTAATAACATTTATAACTTCGACGAGACTAGTTTCGCAATAGGATTAACAGCAACTATAAAAGTCGTTATAAGGGCTAAATACTACAATCGACAATCGCTTTTACAACCCGGAAATCATAAGTAGATAACCATAATTAAATATATAAATACTTCAGGTTAGGTCTTATCTCTATATATAATTTTAAAAATAAGGTTTTTATCAAATCTTAGTTCAATAACCTTCCAGATAATTAGTGATTCAAAATAAGCCTAAACAGCTAGACTTCCGATAAAATTGGTCTTCATTGGCTTAAAAAGCTCTTTATTCTATCGACTTCTTTGTAGTTAAAAGGTCAGTATCAACTTTTAATACTTAACGGCTATAGAAGCTATTTAATCCTGAGGTTTGATAAAATTTATGAAAAAAACGATATTATACCAATTTATATGTCTATATATTCATCACATCTTTTACAGCCTCTCAATATCAGCTATTTTACAGTATTAAAGCGCTTATATAGTCAGTTTATCGAAATAAAGATACACCTTAGGATTAACTATATTAACAAACTTAATTTCCTTAAGATATATCTGTACATCCAAATCAAGGCTTTTAAACCTAAGACTATTAAAAATAACTTCAGGACAGCTAATCTAATACCTTTTTTACCCAATCAAATACTCTTAAAGCTTAATATTTATCTTCGAACCCTAATACCCCTAATAAGCTAAAATAGTAAATCAAGCCAAAATTTTACACCAAAAACTCCCTATATAAAGAAAGAACTACGTTGATAGGCTTCATTAATTAAAGCTTTACTTTATATACAATCTTATAGTCCACCTAGCCTGTTAGATTGTGTATTAAACCAGCTTATAAAAGACTTCCAACTCCAGATACAAAGTCATATTCTACAAGCGCAAGAAATTAAAGAATTACACACCACCAATAAGAAGCAGAAGCAAAAATAGACTCAGTCGACTAGGCAGATAGCTCACAAAGACAATATCTCAGTTCAAGAAATTCATAAGCTACGTACAGAGCCATTTAAGGCCCAAGTAGCCCATATCAATACCTATCGTAAACAGGTTTCAGAGGGTTTACAACCACCTACGCGGGGCCAGCAAGGATATGGAATATATAGGAAGCCAAGACATAGAAGAGAAACATACCCAGATAGAGAATATAGCTAGTTAAATTAATTTAATGGCGTTTTGGTTAAGAAAAATGCATTTAAAATAGATATTGTATGGTAGGTGCATCACTCGCTTACATACGTCACTCGCTTACCGAACACGTTAGCTTAGTCTATATTCTATAAATCAAAATAGAGCTTATAATTAGAAAGATAAATAGAGATTATCTTTTAAAAAGATACTAGAAGATAAGTAGATCCCTCTATAGCTATAATCTTATTTTCTTTGTTTTAAATAGATATAGTATTACTAATAACTACTATAGTAGTACTATTATTTTAAACTTTATATATCTAGTTAAGAATTAACTAAAGCTAATATAAATTATTATAAATTCTATAAGGTATCTAAGATAAATTAATACTAAATTAAATATAATCTAAAGAAGAACCTTATCTAAAAATAATTTTTACTATACTCTTTATATAAAGTATAAGTAATTAAATTTATATAATCCTAGTTATAATAGATCTTAAAAATAATATCCTTAGGAGAGTAAAGAGCTATTTTAGTAATATATCTAATATAGAATATAAAAGAAGAGTAAGTAATTTAATTATAAAGAGGATATAAACTAATAGAAATACTAGTAATACTTCTATTACTTCTATTAATCCTATTATCTCTATTACTATTATTATTATCTCTACCTTTAGCCTAATCTTTATCTTTAGTTATATAATAACTACTATAGTAAAGAAGATTACTAAAAATACTAGAAGTAGTAGTTTTAGATATATTAAAAAGAAATAAGATAAAAATAGAGGGTAAGAAGATAAAGAGTTAAGAATTAAAAGCTAAGAAAAGGGAAAAGATAAGAGTTAAAAAGATAAGAGAGAAGCTTTTATCTTAAAGATATTAAAGAACTTATATTACTTTATTTATATCTATATATAAAAATACCTAAAATAGTATTAATCCTAGAATCTTTATTTAATATAATACTACTAGATATAAATTATTTAATTAAATATAAGTTATATAAATAGTTAAATCAATTATTATTAAAAGGAGAGGATAAATTATTATAGGATTCCTGAATCCCTTTAGATATAATTTAAGTACAATTTATAATTATTTTGTAGGTGAATCTACTATAATATACCTACTAATATATAACTACCCTAAGTCCTAGTAAGCTCTAGTAATATTAAAATATACAAATAATAGCTACGATTCTTGTCCTGCAAGAATTAGTTCTATATATCAATTGTTCTATTTGATCTCTACCATCCGATATCCTTGCCTAGTCATAGGTCTCTAGCCTGACAACTTAGTAACCATTATAGATAATAAGAGGATGTATTCACCAGCTATCTGCAGCAATACATTCTACAACTATAACTTTTTCTCCGTGTTTATTACTTGTAAGCTATTATAATTTATTTATTCAGCTAGAAAATACTTACTAAGTTCTTCCTTATCCAATATAAAAGCTAGTTTTATCGAAATTGTAAATTAACTGTAGGTGTATACTATCTAGGGCTTTAGCTAATAAATCGTACTAATAATATAACATTAAGATATCTACCGCTCCCAGACGTTTTAAATTAACAATCTTTTGCCTTCTAAGCTTCATTTCTGTATCAGGAAATCGTTTAATATAACGATAAACCCAGTCTTTTCCGACCGTCCGATCAGGTGTTTTTGATCGAGTAAGGGTAGTATTAGCCCATTATTCTATAATATTTAGTGTAGGGGGTATAAAAGCTGTATCTATAGCCTATATCTAATACCCCAAAGCCTTTTCTTGTTGTACGTTCAAGACGTAATTCGATGGTTTAACATCTATTTTTGGCTTCATGTTCTGTTTTACATGTCTCCAAAGAAGCTTGTAATCAACGCCATATTCCTTAGAAATGGCGGACAAATTCGGCTTTTTGAGGCTTCGGGCGTATTTAATGGCCTGATTTACACGAGATACCTCGGTTTCAGTAGGTTTGGCTATAGTTAAGGAAGTCTTTTTAAACAATATAATAAAATTCAGAAAATTTTCCATTCCGGTGAGAATTTCCATTCCGCTGCGGGACACCAAATGGGGCGACCCCATTTGGTGTTCTGCCGCGTAGCGGTGTAGGCACGGCTAGTTTTTTTTTTTTTTTTGATTCAACGTTGATCAATACTGATACTTAGATTTTTTACGGGAATGGATGGATGGATGATTGATTTCCAGCCGACACGCTTGTACACTTCAGCACTCTCCAGTAGCTTATCAAAATTTGAGCAACCTCATTAGGCCCCTCATCATTGTGAGTTCCGAGTTATTTTCACCTCCATCATGTTCATTTTTCAAGGCCCTCAGTTTAGGGATTCCGGTCATAAATTCTGTTGGAAATCAATCAATGATAGTGTAATTTTTTTTGTCTTTTCTCTTTTGTCTCAATTAATTAAACTTACCGCATTCATCGTCAATGACAGTATGTGTTGAATATGGAAAGACAGTAGCGGGCGGTGATACCACAAGGAAATTTCATTGAGTGTTCGTTACAAAAAGTTGAAAAAGTACTGTTCAACGTTGATTAAACCCCCTGCAGGTACTAGATATTTAGAAAACATTACACGTACCTCTGGATCATGTGCATTTGCTTATAGTTTGCCGCACCCGAATCAAACTAGAAATGTTTTTCACCTTCATCCTTGATGCCTGATTTGTTAGGCTTTACCAGACTTTTTGAGAATTGCTAATACCACCCCTCAAATGGCTAAACCCACCCCTTCTAAGCCGCTTTGGGAAATTCTGCCGTATTTGTAATATGAGCCCTTAACAAGGCGGTGTAATTTAAAATGGGCGGTCAGGCGAGGTCCAGGCGGATCCCAAGCTTATGGGAGCAGCTAGGTGCCGTTGAAGATGCTGTAGATCGTGAGTTTTATGAGCAATGGTCCCAACAAGGCTCACAGCAGCCAGCAACTCAGCAATCGCGGAGGAGACCCGATACGTGTGGAAATTGGGGCGTGGAGGGGCATAAAAGGCCTGGATGTCCGCAGATCAACAGATTTGCCAGTTAATTCGACTGAAAATGCATTTTCCGGTGTTTTTAAAATCAGCCCCTGTTTCCTCTTTAGGTTAAGCTTGGAATGAGATAACTTGCTTGCATATTAAATGTCGTTAAATGTGTGGTAAAATGGAAGCTTTTTACGTGGAGATTTAATTTAATTCTGGACCGTATTCATGCTGCCGGCAGAAAATTGATGCCTTTGTGCCTCGTGGTATTACAAATACGGCGGTGAGCTTAGAAGGGGTGGGTTTAGCCATTTGAGGGGTGGTATTAGCAATTCTCGACTTTTTGCCTAAAATAATTTCAGCCGCTGAGCAGAGGGGTGAGCAAGGGTAAGCAGATAAGTCGCACCCTCCCCCTCAACAGTCGACCATCATCCTTACCAAAGCTTTCCTCCATTAAAGTTGACTTCTCTTCGCAACATAGCCCAAAACCTCCCTTCTCAAAGTAACCCCTTTGTTTGTCTTGTTTGCAGGGTCAACATTTGGCATTCTATAGGTCCCGAAGACCATACAAGCTTAATACGGAAGGTATTCCTATGCTGTTATTTACAAGTATACAGGAATACTGCCAAAAAACGGGGTCAGGGGAAGGGTAACCATAAGAGGAATAGCGTGTTTCGAAAGAGGGTTCGAGAAAGAATCTCTGTGTGCAAATGGTGAAACTGATTTCGATCCTCCCTGTACCGTAAATCATGATTCGTCCTAACGTATGAAAACTGAGGGGTCAATATACAGCGTGGGAAAGCTGCTAGGCACCTAACGGTAAGCGCTCAGTCTAAGCGCCCATGGATGGCACCACAGTACCACACCGATTAATGCATCAAGCCACAGCGTCAAGGAAGAGTTTATAGTGTTTATTTATAGTAACGAACATAAAGCTTTGACGATATAATGCATTCGAATCTCCCCAGCAGCTCACACAGGTAACGGCAATCACATCCCAAACTCCTCTGCAAGTCATTAATATCCAGTTACATGCAAAAGGTATTGCCCATAATGATTAGGAAGACAGGAGGGTGTACAGCTAACATAAATGCATGAAGCAGACTCCGAATTGGGACTAGAGCTTCTGATATTCAAAATGACCGCAAGTTCCGGCCAAGTTGGTTCTTGCTCAAACTCGAGATGTGGCCATTGGAACAATGAGCACAACACCTACAAGTGCAAGGAAGCAAAATGTCGCAAGAGATGGAAGATCTGTCAAACCGGCGATCATGGCGACTCAGGGGTATATGCGATCTGTGCCAAATGTCCCGACCACCCAGCTGGCGGCCCAGACGGTTTCCTCGAATACATTGACCTTACGGTCTGAGTTGATCCGAAACTATTCGATGCTTTCAAGCCAATTTTCAACGGGCATTATCTTTGGGCATTTTTGTGTTTCCAAGTCTGATTCCATATCATCGGCCTCTTCTTCGTCAGTGCCCTCTAGATCCAGCCAAGAATGTTGGTATATATGTCTTTCGTTACGAGAGTATCCTGTCGATCTTAACCATTCAAATATCCCGCGAGTGGCTCCTTCAGAAAGGGATTGTGAATAGTAATCATAGTTATAATCTTCGAGTTTGGCCAGTTTCCCATTAGCGGAAAAAGCTGATGCCTGAACAGAAGACTGACTAATTTCTGCTTCGGAGTATTGAATTGAACCATTGTTTGTCAAAATCCATTCCCAATAGTCGTATTTCAAGCAGTGGGAGTTACACCTAGCATGCTTTCGGACTGGGAGCTCTGTGTCATCAAGTTGTGTAAATCCGAAGGGCTTCCAAGGCCAGACTGGAGGTCGGTCATGACCTTCGCAGGCTGTGATGAAAAGGAGCCGACATTCGTCGTCGCGTGGTATCAAATCGCTATAGTTGGTCTCCAATTTTAAAGTCAGGAACGTCTGTGTTGTTCCAGTCCACGCAGAAGCTGGAAGATCCAAAGCAGTCATTCCTGCTCGTATGTCTCGCAGAACCGAGCTCGCCGTATTTGTGAGGATCGCGCCAACCCAGAGTATACCGAGTCGAGGAAGTCGGTTTGCTAATAATGTAGCCATTGAACTCTTATTTTGGATCGAGTCAAGAACAGCAAAGGCCGGGTTCAGCCAGGCACTGACGAGATTGCACTCAATATCTGCATTGAAAAACGTACTGCACAGTAGAGAGCGCAAACCCCATGCGTTGGAACTTAATGTCATATACTTTGGCAACAATTCGCTATGCTCTTTCATTAGATTTGGGATAGAGACAAAAAAGTCACTAGCACAATTCTTTCGTTTGAGCGAAGAAACTGGTTTTGGAACCGGAAGGGAAACCGTTCTTTTCCTCAGAAATGGAATGTACAGTACCCCGGCAAGGGCAACTGAACACTGAGCATATAGGTAATGATGCACACAAAAACGATTCAGGTATTTAAGAGCGGTCACCGAGTCCGGTAGATTCAACTTGGCACTCGAAAATCTGTTTGTGGGCAACCTTAAACCCGCATGCTTTGCCGAGGCTGACCATGGCGACAAATAAACACGACCGTTGTATTTAGCGGTCGCATCCCAACCATCGCCAGAAAATAAAATAGTCCGCCACCAGGAGACTTCTTCTTCACATACATAGTCACCGATGTCAATTTCAACCACGGGTTGGTTATCCGGTTGCGGCGATGAATTGTTCGTCTCCTGTGTAGCAAAGGCCATAGAACATTCATGATCAGCAGAGCGACCAAGCAACTCGACCCATCGAGCAGATAGGATATATGCCCATGCCAGGTAAAGAACTGACAAATAGTTTCCCTGGTCATAACCTGAGAGTCCCTGGACTCCAGGCCAGTCTGAAAAGGGAGAGTCTTCTGACAACCTCACATTCAATGGACTGCTAACTGCCAAAAGAAGCTGTTTGGGCATAACCCTTGGCTGTGAATCACAATTCCCTTCGGAAGTTTTCCAAGTTGATCGGCCATTAACGAGAAGATTGCCATCCAACTGAGTTGATTGTTTCTCCTCGCAAGCAAACGAGGTAGTCTTGTCCCAGCTGGCACGCTCATTGCCGAGGAAAGGTGGGGTTTGAATGACGAGTGGTCTGAGGTCTATAGCATGGCGGGGTAAGAGGCAATTCTCGCTCTGGGAGCCGAGATAAGAAGACCATGTCTTCATACTCTCCTCAAGAGCCTCGTTGAATTTATCATCACTTGGGCGTACAGCATCGCTCATAGTTACACGGCACAAGTTAGGAAGGGAGCGTAGCTGTTCAAGACTCAGGCGTAGTAATCGAAGGATAAAATCGCTTTTGTCTCTCCGTCAAGATCAAGAGAGGGTGGATTGGAGAAGAGGAAATCAGGGGGTGAAATTAAAGGAAGAAAACCAAAAGATCCATTGAAGGAGCCAGGGCGAGCAGTCTACCGATTGACTATTGTGAGTTTTTGAGCGGCATAGTCAGACGGCAAAATGCGTGGAGATAATCTTGCAGCATTGGCCATAAGAAGAGCCTTCTCACCTATGACTGGCGTAAACGAAGGCTGCGCTGGGGAAAGGAGTTGACTGGGCCTGGCGGCAAAGGAGAAAGCAGGTATGCACCTTGTTTGCTCTTATTGAGCGGTGAGCTCAGGTGACGGTGAATTACCAAATACGGTTTAGCGCTTCCAATATAGGCTTAGCGCTTATGGGCGTCAGAGCATCGCCGTGATTGCTTCTCTCTTCATCGCCGCGACAGTTTTTCGCCGTCATTTCGCCCATTTTTCCTGCTTCCTTACCGTCTGGTTCCATCACAGCTTACTAGAACCACTCAAGGTTCGCTTATGCGTAGTTGAGCACTGTGCTTCCTAGCATGGTTGGTGTTATTTGCAGGACGTGGGAAATCTACATACGTAATTAGCTTGGTTTTTTTTGATACTGTAGTTGTATTGAAAAGACAGCTTCCTTGAGATCCTGGGACCTGCGCACCACACTACAGACATGGATGTCGAATGGAAAAGGTTGCTACGGGAGCGCCTAGGTGAAGCGCACGAAAAATGCCAAGGCATTCCGGACAGATATGTACAATCTCAGACAGCATCCGAATCTAGACGACAAAGGTCAAAAACCTTGAAGGAATTGACTTCGAGTCTTCCGTAGTACGAGTGGCAGGCGATCATGCCATATCGCCTGAACTATACGTGAGTAAAAGTACCCTGCACTCTGCTTTTGAGGTGGTATCCGTTTCGATCGCCGCTCTTACTCTCTTTAGCGCTGTCCTTTTGAATACGTAATGTATGGGGAATTCATTGGAGCCAATTTCATTTTATTTGGCTGCGTCCCCAATTTTTTTAATGTGATGGGTAAGAGGTCTCCTAGTCAGCATTTATGTAAGGGAGGAATGACTCCAAAGTGGAGCAAACAGTAACAGTAAGCGAGCCAATCAAATTTTGCGTCAGCGGCTGGCGAGAATGACACTACTACTGTTTGTTTTTAAACCACATTCGTTCCAGGACCTATGACCTAGCAGATCTCAAGGCCAGATGCACATGCTCTGCCCAATGCTCGTCCTTGATTCTATATACTATTAAAGGCGATTAATTGGCTTTATGGTTTCCTCTCACCACACGAACGGACTTATAAAATATAGAATCGTCAATATTTTGGTGAACTTTTGGGTTTTGCCTTATACTGTAACACTGATATAATCATCTTTGTGTGTATTATTATTACTCAAATCGCAGTTGAGACCAGAGCCGCAATCAGATAAAAACAAACTGCCCCACAAGAGATACAGTGATATTCGAAATCATAGAGCCCCACTTTTCCCTATTGGGCTTAGTTCCCAGCATACTATGTAGAGACCTGCTGTACGCACACCCCCTTTTGCTGGATGCACACCGTATCCCTTCCAAATTAGGTATAGCGCGTATTCCCAATACGATCCTTCTTTGCCCCTCCCGTAAGCCATCTATAATTCTGCCGGCCCTAACCCTTGCATCTGAACAAAAAAAAATCACGTTATATTAAGCTAAACTAAAATAAGAAACTGATGCTGATTTGTTAAAACCCCTAGAAACGCGTTTTCTCACTGCTGCTATCTTTTTTTGGCTGCCGCAGCAGCTTTCTCAGTAACTAAATCTTCCCGAAGTGGTATAACTTATCGCAACGGGTCATATTATGACAAACCATTTTGCGGCAATTCAAGCATCTCTGCAACCTCCCTTTCTTTTTTTGCCCTTGCTGAGATATCTGGAGCTCTCTCTGAAGTTCTCTCTGAAGCTGACTATCCGCAGTTTCCTCGTATAGCCGAAATATCGGAAATATTGCAGTTGCGGAAGAGTGGAATAGACTCGGCTTCGGCAGCCATTTCCGAGAGGAAGAATGATCCAGAGTAGTTGAAAATCGCAGAGATAGTGAAAAAGATAGAAAGGAATTTTCTGTAAAAGATTGAGTTTTTTATTGGATTGAGAAGACCTTTTGATAGCTGTTGATTGTATTTGTTGCTTATTATCTTACAGATTTTAGCATACCCATAATACGAAAACAGCACTATACTTGATTGGGAAGGATACGGTGTGCATTCAGAAAAAGGGGGTGTGCGTACAGCAGGTCTCTACTATATAGCCTTGATGAGTCATGAAAAATTACTCTAAGTAGTATATACACGCTTCCGCCTACAAGTATTATATTGCTTAAAAAAGTGTACAGCGAAAATCGAAAACAGATTCCCCTCTAAACACATACATTGTTTCTTAGCCCTTCTCCGAACCAACTCAATACATATACATAAACAATAACTAGTTAGCTGTATCTATATCTTATAATATATTACATCTATTATTAAAGAGTTATTGTACAAGGATACTCGAAATTAGTTTTATCTCTTTCTCCCCTTCGATTTATTCTTAAACTCTATTCTAAAATACACTAGTCTGTTTTTAATTTAGCTTTTCGTAAGATAGTAACACCTACTTTATATAAAGTTATATAATTATTTTCTTATATTATACTTGAAATAAGTATATCCCCCTAAAGTTTTCGCGTCTCTCTTATCCTTAATAACGGGTTCTCTTTCTATAGGAAAAAGAGAAGAGTAAATTTACTAGAGATATATAGCTACTACTAATTCTAAAAAGATAAAGAGAAGGAATATAATATTTACCTTAAACCAAATATATAATATTAGGATATTAAGAATACTAGCTCCTCTTAACTTAATTAATTACTAGATTATAGGATATACTACTAGTTAGTAGGACTAACTTCAATACTTTCTAAGCATCTATATAATTAAAATACTATTATAGTAACTTATATATCCTATAATAGCCCTAACTTAAGACTTTAAGTTAGATAGAACCACAACTATATTATAGTATATTTTTATAGATAGAGGAAAACAGAAAATACATAGCTCTAACAGAATATAACTAATTAGTAAAATAGCCTTAGTATAATTAGAAATATTATTAAATTAAGCTTATTTATAAGATCTACGAACAACAAACCCTTATAATAATAAAGACTATATTAAAAAGACTAATAAAGGGTTGCTAAAAGACTTATATAGTCAAAGCCCACTAACGGTACGGCGGCCTATGGTACAATCGCGTTTAGGGTACATAATTCGCTTGGATGGACCCACTTTTCTTGATTTTTATATATAAAATGTTCACTTATGGTAAATTTATCTTGGTATACCCCTTTTTATCCTATCTTTATTGAGTTATTTGCTTGGTTAGCTAAATTAACTAATTAGAATGTCTAAAACCTCTGATCTTCTATCTCTACTATATATTAGATTAGCTACTAAGGTATCTTCTATACTACTATTACTAAAATATACCCGATTAGGTATATTAGATACCTAGAAGTAGGTATTATGTGCCTTTTGGACTAATACTTGTCTAAAACTGATATAATCTGCTTATGTAGCTTGGTTCGAGTCCTAATTTGATTATAAGATTAGTTGTGTATTGGTCTTAAGAATTGTTTTATCCTGATATGATTATCTTAATATACAGTCTAATGGGGCTAGTATATGAAATTCTTTATTATTCTGGCCTATTCTAGACGAAAGGCTATCTAATTAGGTTAGTAGGTATATTAATAATGGGCTTCTAATTATAGGCTCTTTAATCTAGACTAAGGTAAATGAGCTTTAGTCCTGTATCCTAGAATATTAAAATTAATAAAAACCTGCTTTTTTAGATGGATGGCTTGCTTGTTTTAAAAAGCGGTATAATATTTGATATTATATCTTCTATAGAGAAGCTGCTTTGGTCCTATCTTCTATATATAATCAGATGAAAGAGATTTGTATAATATGTGACCAATATGAACCATCTGAGATATATAATATAGATAAAACTAGCCTATTTTGGTGATAAATGCTAAATAGGGGTCTCTCTGATAGAAAAATTGCTGGAAAAAAGAAAGATAAGACTTAAATCTCTTTTGTTGTAATAATAAATATAGATAGTTTAGACTAAATGTCTTTATAGGTAATTAGAATAGTAAAAACCCCTTGTGTGCTCCGGGGATATGATTTCTGGGGTTTAGGCTGTATATAGTACTAGAATAAGAAGGCTTAGATATATTAAGATATTATAAAGGAGTGGTTATATGCTTTTTATATATATATTCCTATATATAAGAAAGCATTGTTATTTTTTGATAATGCTTCTTTATATATTGCTGGTCTTAAGAAAGCCCTACTACTAAACTATATTAAGGTCCTATTCTTTCTAGTAAATATAATCTTAATTTACTAGCCTTTGGACTAGGGAATTATCTAAAATATTAAGTATTATTATTAGAAGAAATAGATAAGATAGATAATTGCTATTATTGATTAAGGTCTTGATCTAAAAGTTCGGATAAATATCTTCTATATGTTGTTTTGGATTACTTAGGTTTGGAAGAGCTTAGTATTAGATGAAATAATTAAGAATTGTTTTATTAAGAGTTCTTTGATTTATTTAAAGTAGAAGAATGAGATTAAAAGTAGAGATAGGACTAAAGTTAATTCTTAGCTATTTTTAGAGTTAGGGCTTAGTAATAAGATTAAAGCTTTATATAATAAATTAATTGAGAGGCTTAGCTATAATAATATTATACTATTTGATTAATTCTTGAATCCAACAGAGGAAGATATTGTTGAAAATAAGACTAATAGCTAAGATGAGACCAATAGTTAAGATATATATATTAATGCGGAGAGCTTAGAAGTATAAGATCTTGAAGAAAATGGGCTACTACTAGAGATATTATCTAATTCTGAGGTTATGGCTTATATATAGAGTATATTACTATGGGCTGGAAGTAAAGAAATGATTATATTAGATGATATACATCAGATTGAGAGCTTAATCAGTGTTTTTAGCTGAATTCAGGATATAGAAAAGCATTAGGTAACCTTGGAAGATATAGGATAGAAGCCTAAATAGGCAATAGGGCTTAGGGCTATATAGTTTTAATATTATGTTATTATTTATAAATGGTACAATCCATTTACGGTATATAGTTTACTTGGGATGGGAGGGTGTACCGTTAGTGGGCTTTGACTGTATTACTAGATATTTAATAATAAAGAGTTTAAATAATAGTAATATAACTAGAGTAGCTATCTCCTTTAGATTAGAGAAGATCTTAATAAAGATAAGATAATACTTCTATATAGTATTATTAATAAACTAACCTAATATATCGGTAAGAATATAAATATATCCTTCTTTTTCTACTAAGCTACTGATATATAAATTAATAATACTATAATAGTTCTCTATAGCTTAATATATTTATTAGTTTAGAAGTAACTAGCTCTTCTCTCTTATATATAGAGCTAGTACAATCAAATAGGAAAGATACTATTAAGGATATAAATATATAGAATATTCTCTTAAAGATCTTTATTAATATATTAAGAGATCTAATTTTATATAATATTTATTTAGTAATTAATATATTAGATAAGTATATAATAGATCTCCCTTTCCTTTTAGACTTAGTAGTCTAAGAATTATCTACCTACTTATATATAAAATAGATTATCTTAAGCTATAACTAGCCTAATATTATAGAATATCTAGATCCTATAACTTAGATAGCACTAATCTTATTAGAGCTAAATAAGATATCTATATCTAATACTATTAGAAAGTTTATTTAGTATAAGGTTAATTAGTTATTAAAAACTAAAAAATATAAAGATAAAGTTTATAATATTATCTATAACTATTTATTAGAAAACTTATAGAGGACTTTCCTCTAGGTAGCCCTAGCTTATCAAAATCTTAACTAAATATTATAGAGATATATCCTAAAGAAGCTAAAGGAGCTCCCTTCTAGACTAGATATATTATATAGCTAAATAATTAATTAGGTTCAAAAGTTAGAAGATACTAAGCTCTATAAGTAAATATTAGCTATTATATTAATAATATATTAGTTGATTGCTCTTCTTAAATTAACTATCCTAGTTATAATACTAAATAATCTCTCTAATAAGAAAGAAATCTTATTAGAGATTATTATAACTTATAGCTTATTCCTAACTTTATATAAGAATATTATTATTTTTATTTATCAATCTATAAAGGAGTTTCTACTTAGAATATTATAAGATAAACTCTTTCTTAAAGATAAAGAAACTAAGTATTATATTATTTTCTTATAATCACTATAATCTTTATTTAAGATACTTTGGTATAATATCTTTAATATAGAAATTATTAGAATAGCAATTAAAGAAGTTATATAACCTAGCCTAGATCCTTTAGTAGCTATAAGATATATATATCTATACTAGATTAACTATCTTTAGATAGATTAATATAATAATAAAAATCCCTACTCTTATAATAGAGAGCACCTATACTCTTTTCTATAATAGAAATACCTTAATTAGCTAGAAGCTCTTAGTTTTTTATAAAGCCTATTTTAAGATATAAAGATTATACTAAAACTTAAAGAGTTACTATAGGTAAATAATTATTTAAATATTAAGATAATCTTCTTTCCTTATCTTAGTAAACTTATAGAAGAAAATCAAGTATCTAGCCTTATTAGATAAAATCTATAATATATCCTACTTTATCTAGTTCTATAGACAAAGAATTAAAAGTAATTCCTTTTAAGTATATAATATAGCCCTTATCTTTAATCTAATTAAAAATATTATAAGGATAATCTACTAAAATAAGAAACTAAAGTAGATCTTAAATAGTCTAGTAGTAGATAAGACTTAGAGTTTATATCTTTAAACTCTTAAGAGCTATAGGAACTCTATCTAGTTAATTATCTAGTTATCTAATAGAAGCTAATTTATATTCGTATTATATAATAAAACTATTAGAATTTAGGATTTAGCTATAGGCTAGTCTAAATTAAGCCTTAAGAGATATAATAACTTAATCTATATAATTACCTAGTTGACAAATAGAAGCTAAATTATATCTATTTTATTTAAAAAGAATATAAGAATCTAGGATCTAACTACTAGCTAGCTTAAATTAATACTATAGGGATATAGTAAAATAGTTAATATAATTACTTAGTTGCCTAATAAAAGCTAACTAGTATCTATATCAAATAATAAAACTATTAAGATTTATATTCTAGCTATTAATAAATATATATCTATTCTTAAGGAATATAGTAGCTTAGTCTAATTAATTACCTAGTTATTAGATAGAAGATAATTTATATTAGTATTATAAAATAAGACTCTTAGAATTTAGGATCTAGCTACTAGCTATTATATATATATTTTTATAAGTAATAGTAAGTAGGTTAACTTAATAGCCTAGTCTCTAGATAAAAGCTAAATTATATTAGTACTAATTAATAAGCCTACTAGGATTTAGAATCTAGCTATCGGTTAGTATAAAACAATTCTAGAGGAGTCTAATAGTATAATTAATTTAATTATCTAGGAGCTAGATAGGAGCTACTTAGTATTAGGATCCTAGAATAAGAATATTAAACTCTAGGATCTAGCTATAAGCTACTATATATTAGTCCTAAAAAGGTATAATAACCTGGTTAGTACTATTATCTAGTTATTAAATAGGAAGTAACTTATATTAATATTATCTAATAAGACTCTTAGAATCTAGAAGTTATCTATTAGTAGCTATATATTAGTTATTAAAGACTATAGTAACTCTATTAACTTAATTACCTAGTTACTATAGAGAAACTAACTTATATTAATATTAATTAATAAGATCCTTAGAATCTAGGATTTAATTACTAGCTAGTATACCTTAACTCTTAAGGAGTATAATAATTTTATTTATTTGATTATCTAGTTAGTAAATAGGGTTTAATTTATATTAGTATTAGATAATAAGACTATTAGAATCTAGAATTAAGCTACTAGTAAGTATATATTAATCTTTAAAAGATATAATAATTAGATTATATAAGTTACCTAGTTACTAGATAAGAACTAAATTATATTAATAATAGGTAATAAGACTATTAAGATCTAGTATCTAACTATCTATAAATATATATATATTCTTATAGATAATATCAACTTTATAAATTTAATTATCTAGTTACTAGATAGAAGCTGGCTTATATCTATATCTAATAATAAGACTATTAAGACTTAGATTCTAACTACTAATAAATATATATCTATCCTTAAAGAATATAATAGCTTAGTCCGATTAATTACCTAGTTACTAGATAGAAGATAACTTATATTAATATTATAAAATAAGACTCTTAGAATTTAGGATCTAGCTACTACCTAGTATATATATATTCTTATAAGTAATAGTAAGTAGATTAACTTAATAGCCTAGTTACTAAATAGAAGTAAGCTTATATCTACGTTGGATAATATAATTATAAGTATTTAGAACTTAATTACTAATAAGTATATATCTATTCTTAAGAGATATAATAATCCTACTACTTTAATTACTTAATTACTAAATAGTACTTAATTTATATTAGTATTAAATAATATAACTATAATAATTTAGGATTTACCTACTAGCTTAGTAACAACTACTATTAATATACACTTTCCTTACTTCCTCCAATTTAATAGAACTATACTAAATATTCTTTATACAAAGATTAGTATAATAGACCTAGGGTCCACCGACCCTACTACGTCTAGCCCTAACTATTTAATAGGAATATATAGATATAGCTTAAGTAACAACTCTTCCTAGGTGATATATAATAGGTTTAATCTACTATGGTTGCCTACAGAGTATCGACCTACTAATCCCTCTTTATTTGCTATATCTACAACAATCGTAGCAATCAGTTGTTCATCAGGTCGTATTATATTCCTCGCACTCTCAGAACACAATCCCCTATATAGCGTATGAATATAATGAACAAGTACTGTCAATTGTATGGCTTAGACCAGTTAAGTTCTTACATTCATAAGGACATGGCCCAAATACATTAGGATAAAACTATCGCTACGTATCTAAACCACTATTAGGTTTTACGAATATTGACTCGTTTTGATTTGATCAAACAGCCTCTGGTTCTAGACAAGCAGTTCACCCATTCTATAGAATGTAAAAGCGAGAAGACCGAACTGAGGATACTGAAGATGCTGCGGTATTGTTGTTGTTCAATCTCAAGGAAATGGATTCAAATAGCGACTGGTCGGATAGGTAAACTAAGCCTGTTTTATCACTCAGCCACTGGTATACCATAGATTGTGAACCTGTATAATGTGCTAAACCCCTCCTGTAATAATTAAGTGGTTATCAAGCGATCGGGACGCTATTGGCTGATAGTCATGTCGGACCAGTTATACGCCTAAACCTATAGGGGTGTCTGCCAGGTGGTAACAGTCATGACCGTAATTCTGCCAGTTCGTTCCGACAAGCAAGCAACATCACGTGATTTGAAACGGTTGTTGAGCTGAACCCGCCAACAAAACTTCTTCCCTCAACTCTGCACTTGTTGATATCTCTCATTTAACTCTTGTTTTTCTAGTTACTGAAATAAGATCTTGCTTCATATCAGCTCTCAATGTGATTAAAATTCCACGAAAGCCCGCGATAACTAGGAACTAAAGTATTATGGCGGCAATTCGAAAGACAACTGAAGAGACGTATATTTTTCTCGAAATCAACGATAACACACTGGACGATATTGACAGTTCTTATCATTCAGCTAATAAATTTAGTTTCTATAGCCCGCGATATAGGCTTAGGGCTCTTAATGGGCTTCTACTCGAAATCATCTACCTAGTACTTATCTAGCTTAACATACAGTCGCTGACTGATTTTCGACGGGTTAACAAAAGAGTAAGACTAATAACAGATTCAATCCCACAGTATAAATATATACTTGTTTATATACCAGTAGTAATTCGTATATACCTCAATATAGAAACTACACGGTTCTTTTTATACCTGGATCTGTATAAGAAACTATCTACAGCTGAGTATAATAGCTATAGCAACTTTGGTAATTACTTGTATTTAGTTATCTATTATCGTATTTATTTTCTATGTTTTACTAAGAAAACTGACTATCTTCCTGTCCTATAGAAGGATATAATCCGTAAATTTGGTCTTTACTCTAAATACCTAGTAAGTCTATCTCGTATAAAAAGCTTCCCTAGCTGCTATTCACCTTAAGAGATTAAATATCGGTAATAATAGACTTTATTTAATTATTTCTCTGTACGGTAAACTGGGATTGCTGTGCATCGGACCATCAGCTATATAGAAAAATACGCCTCAGAAATGGTATCCAATAGACTAGTGGCCTATAATACGAAACTGTTACTGTATAGAACAAATGGAATAAACCTGCGACCACCTAGATCTGAAGACTCCTTTGATGGATGTTGCTCTAATCCTAAACGCTTTATGGGCATTATTCGTGCTCCATTATTTAATTCTCAAACGAGATCCCTGGACTGGGGTTTCTATTGTGTGGCTTGTAAATCTCATTATTATTGTCGACTATTTTATTGGCGTCGAAAGTTTACGGTATATAGTTTCCAGGATTATGTTAGAGAATGTGGAGAAATAATAGAAGGAAAGCATGTTCCCTAGTGAGTTAATAGAAAGCACGAAGGTATGAATGATGCTTGATAGCTACTGCTACCTTTATCTTAAGAGAGTGTGTATGATAGCTATTACTGTAAAAGAGAAGTAACTAAGACCTTACTTCTCCTAGTTGTTCACGTTCCTCATCCAACAATCTTCTATCGGCGTATTTCGTCCTTGCCGGGCTTTACTATGTGTCGTACTCACATGTGGACGGAGGGGTCCAATACCTCCTACTTCACTGGAGAACATTTGACATTCGTGCCTTGACGTTCCTTGTATTGTTTGAATTCTTTAGTCTTCCTATAACCGCATGTGTATATCCTGTAAAATTGGGTATATATCTTGAGCGCCTTAGTTTTGATTAGTAAAGCACAGAATTCTATCTAGATTATGGTAACTTACTAGTTTCGGTGTCAGGATTTCTATATTTGGGTTGATATCCTGATAGTTCTTGGCTTATGTCTAGAATGATCAGTAAAATGTCTTTATATACACAATGCATAATCAAGTTGTGTAACTCACACACTTGTATATATTTTCGTAGGAAACTCCGAACAGTTGTAGTTTAAGGATCAAAGGAGAAAGTGCTGCTTTATATGTGATATCCGATATCCCTCTGCGAAATGTACGCGCTATGGCTTGGGACCGGAAACAAGAGTGCTTCCAGCTCCCTATAGGCGCTTATAATTATAGGTACTGATCCAATAATTCAAATAGCTCATGATAATCTAGGCAAGCTACAGCTAATCCAAATTTTCCTAGACGCGCTGAGACTGTGATGAATGCAATAACGCCATCATACCGCTCTACTGCTGTCTCCTTGTTTTAGACCTGAGCTTTGCAGACTAATTATACATCAATATTACGAAATCGGCAGAACGTTTTGCTTACTTAGTTTCTCGGCTATGATAAAAAAGCATAAATAGCATAAAGTAGGCTATATTTGAATGTGGTCCTAAGCTGAGGCTATTGTGCTCGAAGATTTTCCGTTGGATTCAAATCTCTCTCATCAAAATGGATAACCAGCCCAAAATTGAATTACTCTAAGCCGAAGTAGACGAAAATGATCAAAGCTTTTTCCGTCTTCTGGTTGATGGGTTGTCTATTAAATATATCACCGTGGAACCTGGCATTTACAATGCCGAAGATATGTGTTTTGGTCCTTCCCTAGTCTCCCTCTTGCCAAAGTTCCCTACAGGAGACTGGAATGATGGACTAGTGGCCAAGGATACAGACGGTCGGCCACATTTTGCGTGCTTTAATCTGACCTAATTCCCTGGTGTTCAGAATGCTTGGTATGGAACATATGTCGACTACCTGGAGCTTTCGATCGGACGAAAGTTACGAACGGGCATTTATGAAGCTAAATGTTCATTATTCGATGATATTGTCGTCGCTAAATTCGCTCGTTTTCCCTGGGAGATTCAATACATCGAGAATGAGACCATAGTATATCAATGGATATCCGGCTATACTATTGGTCCACGATTCCTTGGCCACTTGACTGAAAATGGCCGGGTGATTGGGCTCTTAATGGAATGTATAACCGATGCAAGGCACGCCGGTACTTAGGATCTTGAGGCATGTAGAGAGGTATTGTCTCGACTACATGACTTAGGAGTCCGACATGGGGATACGAATCGATTTAATTTCCTCGTCCGTGATTCGAAGGCTACTTTGATCGATTTCGATACGGCTCAGAAATGTGACGATCGAAACTTGCTTCGACAGGAGTTTGAAAATCTAACCGGGTGCCTCAAAGATCCGTCTGGCAGAGGAGGTGGAGGTCTTCTTTAAAATTCGCATGCTGACACCACGGTAGTCACTGTTGAGTTTCTTTTTTCATCGATCTATATCGAGAGCAGAAAATTGAAGCCGCTATCTTAAAGAACTGAATATTTGCACCAGTACATTTGTACAGCTTCCTTATTCCGGTCGGGAAGGGAAATACGAAGGGAAATAAAGTCATCGTCTCAAATTACCTTTAGTGAAGGGTTTTGCAATGCTGCCTAGTTGTTGCAGGCTCCAAGTGCTCTTGGGATTGCCCCTTACTATATCGACCGCCCCCCTTCGGTATTAGGTTTAGCGCGTGCTTTGTAATACCCTACTAAAGATTCTACAGTACGGCAGTATAAGGGAGATTGAGTCATGGCACTCCAATGTGGAGCATAGAGTAACAGTGAGCCAATCGAATCCTTGCACCAGTGGCGAGAATGACATTGAATTAGGATGGCAAGTAGTTTTGAAACTACGGCAGTCCTCGTACAGTACGTACTGTGGTTCCTGAATTGGGATGAGTACAACGTATGTGTCGAAACTACAGTACAGTAGTTTCTGTTGAGTATCACAGTGGCTATGGTGGGGATCCTCAAGAGATACGTAAATAGATGAATACATGAGTCCCATATTCGACAGGTAACTTACTGCAATTTAATGCAATCTACTTCTCCCAACATTTCTAGAACTTACCATCGACCAGATTCCAAGGCGTCAACGCCTGCGCCTGCCTAATTGTATTCGTGTCCTTGTTTCTACATACATGTACAGTACTATTTGACATTTCACTGTTCCAACGGCGACTGATTTTGATTTTGGGACTTCAGCAGCATATCATTGTCCATCACCAGGGAACATCAACCCAAACCTATTAGTTCACGTATTACTTAATATCGGAACCTGGAATGATATTGAGGACGTCTTGCAGATGAGCGCACCTTTGTCGGATTAAGCAAGATTAGTAAGTAAATGCATTGGCTCTTTATTTAAACACTAGTATAACCCTTTTAGATCGAGCTCAAAAGTTATCAAAATTTGAAAAATGGACCCTAAAGTAGTATTCTAACTGACTACATCGATAATAGTATTAACTCTCTATAGAGTAAGTCTTGCTTTGTGGCTCCTATCTATCGATACTATAAGCTTATAAAGGCTAAGTAAAGGACTACTTATCTCTAGTCAAGTTGTAATAGGTAGTTTCGTATTCTTAGGATCAGTCGCTTCTATTCTACTGGTATTATTAGAAGTAGTCCTAAAAATATATAAGTTACTTAATTCGATAATATCAATATCTTCACTAATAATATTTTAGATATATCTTAATCGATACTACAGCTAGAAGTTAATAGTATACTTCTTTTACTTATATTAAATAAGATAAGATTAGTTAAAAAAGAGAAAGATCAACACTAACCTTTACTAGTATCTAAGTATTTCTACTTTACAATCATATCTAGCCTATATCTTTTTTACCTTTTTATTCATAAGAATATATATTATTCTATTATCTTCCGTGACTTTTTCAGTAATTTCTTAATTACTAACTTCCCCTTTTATATATTTGTTTAACTAATAAATAATAGGACTAACATAGAGCTTTATTTTATTTATTTATAATAATTACTTTTACTAGCCTTAGGTTTATTTATATCTAAATTATTAGAACCTAGGTTATATATATAAGACAATAGTATATAGATATAAGTTTATTAAAATTGTTTTAGTAGTATCTATCTATATTTATTACTAGATATTAACAAGCCTTATAGATAACCTCTATCAGCTTAGTAGGGATATTTCTTATTTTATTAGGCTTAATAATATTTACCTATATACAGCCTAACTTATAAGCCTAAATCATAACAGTACTTACCTTTACTAAGTAATCATCATAACTTACTAATATACTTAATAGCTCCAAATCGCTACTATAAGCCTAAGAAAAATACTCATTTCTATATACCTTTTTCGAACTTAACAAAACAATATAGTTATTTTATCTTCTTATAAACATACCCTACAACTAAAGTAAGCTACAAGAGGCTATACAATAACTAAAGAAGCTGAGCAATACAAAGGGGCATTCAGATAGAGACAAGGTGGTTGAAAGTCGGCTGTACTTAGAATAATATACGAGAGATCAGAGTTTGCTACCATAAATAGCAAATCATAAAGAGTTTATAGACTCTCAATACTTAGCAAATATACACCTTAATTCGACCAGTCATTGTAAAACCAATACTCCCAGTAGTACCAGGATCAACAACAACAACAACAACAACATCCTGAATTCAATTCGCCCCATCTTGCAGTCCTCATCAGCACCATCCTAGCTTACTGAACCACTCAAGGTCCACATATGCGGAATTGAGCATTATACTTCCTAACACGGTTGGTGTTAGGGCAACGTTGGAAGTCTATACAAGTAATTAGCTTTGTTTTGTTAATAGTTATATTGAAAAGACAACTTCATTAAGATCCTAGGACCTGCCCACCACACTGGGAGCAAGTGAATAGAAAAGGCTGAGTAATATGGTTATCACTTCAAGCTCAATTTAGTATATTGATCAAAGCCCATACTACCTAGGCTTATTATTTTTCGACCTTGAGCCTTGTGGACTATTTTACTCTAACCAAAAGCTCTAGGATACTCTAGCCCTCAACCTTCATCACCTCCCTCAGCAAGTTTTACAGAACTTGAAAAAGCGCCTACCAAATTGCGAGCCCTACGTGCTTACTTACTATGATCTTAACTTGGGAAACATCATAGTCCAAGACAGTAAGGTTATTAGTATACTTAATTGGGAATACGCCGTCTTCTTTCCTATTTGGTATAAGTATGTTTCCGCCTCTTTCGGATTTACAGACATAGATATCGAATGGAAAAGGTTGCTACGGGAGCACCTAGGTATATATAGTAAGGCGCACGAAGATACTAAGGCATTCTAGACGGATATGTGCAATCTCAGATAGTACCCGAACCTAAACGATAAAGGTCGAAAAACCTTAGAGGAATTGTTTTCGATAACCTTGAACTAGTGAAAATACGTATACTTTTCGGAAATCTCTGCCGAGTACCGTGAATCTGATCAATAGAAATGCAGCTGTTTCATCGGGTGGAATAAAAGTTGGTTATCATATAGGGGGTTCTGACTGGTCCAGGTTTTCTGTAATCAAGATCCTAGGAATTCTTGCCGCGCTCCCCCAAGGGTGATGTTATGTACCAATCACTTTGGTATTTGAACTTGGCTACTCACAGGCTTAGCCGCTATCGCTATTTTGGTTCAAGACGTATCTCGCTACAATTTATCTGTACTGTAAGTCACAAAATGATAATGAGATATAACGCCCTCAAATAGTGAGTATGGGAGCTAAAATCGGCCTTCGACTGGAGAGACCGAGGTCTGAGGAGAGTGTACAGTTAAGGCTACTGCGTCCAAGAACGCAAGACCATTGGCGTGAATTGAATTCACCGCAACTGGCCTTACTGATAACCTTTGCAATACACGAGTTCATTTTCCATTACGTAGGCGGCAGTAGGATCGTGTCATGCTTTTCGCAATCAGTTCCTGCATGGGCCACAATATGAGCATCGACTGAGGTCAGAGGCGTGTGCGTCATTTTCGCTATTGGCCTATGTTATCAAGCTGTGCCTTCGAACGTGCATTGATTGGGCGTAGGGGAATCGGAGAGACCGAAAGGGGTGCAATGTAACCTCAGATAGCCTCATCGAAGACATCCAGAACCTAGAATAAACCGGTGCTTTGTATCGAAGGAAGGACATCAGCGACGAACAAGGCGCACAAAGGAGGATCTAGACAGCTTCGCAGCATGGCGCACACAGTTTAGAGGGAAGTGAAGAGATCGGTGCGAGATGGCCACGATGCCGCTGCGGCCTCGTTCACCCCAGGAGTTTTGTTCTAGACAAGAGATATTGCAAGCTCGGCGTCGGATCGAACGGCATCTCTGGTAAAAGGAAGGGGGCAGTGAATCAGGCTGAAAGCCAAGGCACTATTGTGGGTGGGGCCGAGATGAAGCGAAAGGGGGTGGCGATGAGGGTGACAATGAGTGCAAGATAGAGGAGTGGAAGGAAAAGGTAAGAGAAGGAAGAGAGGTCAAGAAGGCATGGCTTGGTTTTTATGCCGGCGCAACAGAAGGCGGAGCTTACAGAACGGTGTATTATGGCGCTAAACTGAAAGAGGTAAAACTAGCCAGATACGGGAATTCACAGGTCCGAGTATTACAAAAGCTATAAGATCTTGAACGCGGACTTCATTAGGATGGAAAACGTCTGCCCTAAGAAGTAAAAAATCTGGGGTGCCCGTTTACTCCTTCACCCTGAACCAAAAATGAAAATCAGTTTCAACCCATTCATACACAAGAAGTGGGTGAAAATGAACACAGTTCTCGGACGAGATAGACGAGGTCCCTAGTGCTTGGGATGCGCTCGGCAATGAGTGACTGCTACAGAAGCTTCAGAATCCATGCAGTTCTAACTTGAGAAAACGATCAGAGCTCTGTGGAAACAAATAGCTTACCGCCTGAAGAAAACCGATAGTCTTTGCCGATAAGGAGGCTTGGAAAAATTTGACGGCAGCTGAATCCGTCGGCCAGCGAGCAGGAATATCGATCGCTGTCAAGGCGCTACTTTGCAGGCACTTTTGCATAAGCCCCATCATGATATAAGGTATTGCTCTCAGGTATTGGGTTTCTGCTTGATCTTGTGGATATTCCATGCAAAACTCTAAACAACCTGGATGAGAGTTAGACAAGCCTCAAGCGCTGCGCTAACTTCTTGGGTCCCACCAATTTTTAAAGCCCCATCCATACAGAGTAGGATCTCACGACATGTCAGAAACTGGTGTGTAAAACCTAGATTGCTCAGAAAACCAATGCCAGCCAGTAGCTTGCTTGATTAGCTGTAATGCTTAAAGGGGTCTGTGTTGGCTTTGAGGCGCGGTACCTGGGACATTATTGAAGCAAGCTCCGCCTCAGTTGGAAAAAGACCAGGATGTTTCACGAGCTGCTCAAGAGAAACTGACGCTATTTCAAATAGTCCATATGTCAAGTTTCCGGCCAGGTAAATTTCCCGAGGTGATAGAAGGTTGGGGTGTTGATAAAGTCGAAAACGGAAAATCAATTCGTTAGTTCTATTATTGGAAATTTGTCGAATAGCTACCCTTTTGTGTGAACTTGAGCGACGAGAGGCAATAATCACAGGCCCGGCAAGCTCGTTTTTCGTCAATTCTCGGTAGGTTTCCCATGGCGATTCAGTCCGTACGATCAACCCGGAAGTGATCTTCTTTTCCCCGGCAATCTGGGGTAGGCCAAGGTCTTTCAAAGAGCCGTGAATGATCTTTCTGTCCTTTTTCATGGGATCTTCATTGGACTCTATGGTCTGCCCCGGTAGGCCATCATTCATACTTGAATTCAATCCAGATGTTGGGCGCAAGGACTGGGTATAGCTGAGTTTTCAAGTCAAAGAGAGGATTCCAATGTTCCAATGTTGACAGTATCTTCTATGGTGAGATATTTGGTGAGATATCGAAGTAAATCGGGCCCGCAATGAGTTCTGGCTAGAGATTTTCAAAATCCAATTAAGTGAAAGTGTACTATGAAAAAAGGAATTTATCGGTTTATGACTCTCTTTGGAATTCCTGTGGTGCCAAAGCCATTCCCTGTACTCGGAGACAAACAGTGCATTTACGATTCGAGCCATACTAAACAAAAAAAAATCTCCTAGTGTCTGACTGCACGGAATTTATATTCATCTTATGAGTGTTTCGGTTTAAGTAACATGTTAATGTGAATCAAAAGCATTAGCCAAGGGTGTGGAAATCCTTTCAATATAACACAGCCGTTCTCGGAATCGTCTTGGCCAGCACGCACTTTCTTCATTTGGCCTTGGAGCGGACGTCAATAAGAATGAATATTGGTGAGTGATGGAACACACAAAGCAGAGATAGTTTCAAATTTCTTAGTATGACATCCCGGTTGGCGAAGTGTATTCTGCAGAAGTAGTTCTCTGGATTCGAGACTGTTTATCATTTTGCACCAAAACACAGCATGTGCAGCAGGCAGAAGCCACGCAGTCTCCGCAGGCTGAGCCTTTGATATGAAAGTGCCTCTTGATTTTATTTCGTTGCAGCATAAGTGGTAACCAGTGTATCGCGCAAGTCCCAAGTATCAAAAATAAGCAACACTAGGGGTACTGTATCAGTAACACTTCCGGCCTTGAGGGGGGTTGTATTTCTTCATGTTACATCAAAGTTTCAATAGCTCTCTTTCTGCTTTTTCTTGAATCGCGAGGTTGTTTTGCCAAAAAGACAGCACGGAAAGAGACATGCACAACAACCTATTGGGACATTTTGAGCCGGTGTTCTCAATGATGACAACTGGCCACTTACAAGCTTTTGCTGGGTTGCAGCAGGCCCAGAGCGAGTAGCTCCAATCATAGCTAACAGAGTTATTGGAATCGGAAGTTGTCATTCTATCAAAGGGTGGCTGTAGAGTGGCTTGACCATAGTCCTCCAGCGGCAGGAGGGTGAAAATCGTCTTTATTATAGGGGTGGCATCCTAAATTGCTCAGTTGCCTGACTGTCAAAGGGGCTGAACAATTTAGAATGGCTTACATTGTTATGACAAGAATAATTTGATATCATTCGTGAGAATCAAGAAGACGTTCATAAACGTCTGGTAGCACAACTACCTGATAATTCCAAGGCGACTTTTCGACGCCCGAGCATCACAATTACTTTCGATGTTTCAATTTTATCCTTTTATTCATTTACAGACTAAATAGGAGGGCCTGTTGCACATTTGGTTCACATAATCAGAAAAATTGAAGTTTAAATCTTCCAAAATTGGTTACGTTTAAAATTTTTGTGTTTTAATACTGTTCAAAATACCGAGAACGATATTTCCGGGCATATTTCATGACTGTCAGGTTCCCTTCGTAAATCTACTTGTAAAATTTTTACTGGTTATTTTTCTCGGCCACTCATATGCGTTGTGCGCGTTTATGCATTACAAAAGCTAGGCCCTTCGTTTTTGAGTCTTGGAAAGATAGATACATGCCTTTCGGTGCGGGTGTATCGTATAAACAAAACGTATGTATTACATTACATTACAGAGCAAAATTTACAGGCTCGGAACTAAAAGGAATGTGGCTATGCAGCAGCCGTCAAGAAACGGTAAGCTCAATACTCATTAAATACGTCGTAATGAAGAGGGTCAAGGCCTAAAAGCCTTTGGCCGGGATAAACCCTTTTCCTACAAAATGCTGCAAACACGCCCTCAACAGATAATTGCCTTCATGAGATACCCTCACTTCCATTTCTTGCATAGCGTATAATCTATCTAAGAGTCAAGGGTCATGCTTTCTTTCCAAAAGAAGCCGGTCTACAAGAGCCATGATATCTGTTATTATATTACGAATACATCAATTCACGATGACAAAGTATCTCAATTGTATAAACACCACAATGTGACTTTCCCCATGCCCGATCCCTATAGCCCTTACTGGCGATGCGGCGCAAACCAAGAGAATGATATGATTAAAAAGATGTATAGTCAGCTATCTATCTATTTCTTGAGACTCGCGATCTCGTGCATCTCTCGAAAGGCTTCAATTCTCCCCAAGCCTGTCTCAGGAAACCTGTGTCAAGGTGAGGGAACTGAGGTGCAATCTGCCTGAGAGTCTTCTTCTCGCTCTTGAGTGCGAGCAACTTCCTTCTATCCCTTGCATTGAGTTTTTGGCGCAAGTCATTCAAATTTGGCCTTAGCGCGGGTGGTACCGCCTTTTTGTGGTGTTTGCTGGGAACTTCAGCCAGTTCCTTCCACAGACCTGTGCTATATGCCTCTATATCGAGTGACTTACCATCCCCACCAGGTTTTCTCACAAGCAATTCGTCACGGAATTGAAGGGGGCTCGTGGATTCAATTCGTGCAGCAGTGATTCTCCCATCCTTCTCATTCTCAGCATCATTGCCAGTCTTAGTATAAACATCATCCCTACCATGGTCTTGTACTCTAGCAGGGTAGCGAGTAAAAGAAATAAACTCAGCACACTTCTCCCCACGACAGCCTGTTCAGTGGTCGGAGCAGGAAGGGCCGACTTTGAGATGTAGTTGAATGGAAAAATTTTCCTATCGAACTCATTCAAGCAGCCTTTAGGTGAGCCTAGCTCAAAGGTTTCATTCCCACCCTGGCGTTCTGTATCCTTGGCGATATTCAGAGGTTCAAGTATCCTCGGGTCAATTACGTCAGATCCCGGGGTTGTCGGCAGTGAGCTAGATTGAGAATTTGCGGTGGATAAATCGGTTTCCACGGAGCTGCATCTGGCACCTGATGAGTGACTTTCGCTACTGCTCGAGCAATAATCCTCTTGGGGCGACTCTATGATAAAGCACGTGGCGGCCGGGATCGGAATGGATCTTTTGTTTGAAACCAGGGACTCATCTACTTGGCGGCGGGGGAGATAGTGAGAAAATCGCAGCTTCTTTGCACCTTTCTCTTCGGGTTTCACAGCAAAATTGCCGTCGGTTGCTTTTCTCTTCCTCGGTGGTTTTGGATTTCTCCAAATGGTTTTATTGAGCCCGTGCACGTCATGCAGGTGATGCCTGAGTTCGCGTTGATTCTCAAATGTTTGAGAGCATCCGCAAATTGACGCCTTTGGCGGCCACGAGATCTCCTGCATATGTTGACTTTCGATATGCTCTCGTAAATTACCGCTACGTGTCCAATACTGTAAACGCTCCTCGGCTGGCTTTTGACGGTTCCCCAAACAGAAAGGGCAGTAGGCGGGGCGAATCACTGTGTGGCGGTACTTGACAACTTCGCAGTGCTGGTCCTCCCATGACTGGAGATGTGTAGTACAATGCACCTGCCAATCTTGCAATAGAAACCACTTCATACACTCATAGCAATAGCGCAGCGATGATTCAGGGACTTGAAGCAAGAGTCCTGTCTCACGTCGAACGCAATCGTGAATGTGGGCGCTTCTCTTACCTTTCGCAAGGCTGTGGAGGCTTGTATCAGAATCAGTTTACATATTGGGTAATAGCAACTCACTTTTGAATCTCTATCTGGCAGTCCTTTGCTGGACAAAGACCCTCGATTGGCTCTTCATTGGGAAGATAGATCACATCTTCTTTTCGAGAGCAAAGAATGTGGAGGTCTTCCACAAAGGAAAGTTTTCCTTCAAAGGTCAGCTCATCTGTACAGGACATAGATTCTGCAATTCGTGCGAGCTCTGGCATAATCAAGTATTGCGCACGTGTGCAAGTGTTTTTTATCTTTTGTGCCGGCTCCCCCTTTCCGCGATTTAGGATTTTTTCGTCTCGCTTCGTTTGTACCCATGAAGCTCGGTATTTCTTCAGCTTAGCTCGATGCTTTCGAGCAAGTGCTGCTTTATACTTCTGCTTCATGACTCGAACGACTTCTTGATCATTGCATTCTTTGCCAACTTCAATTTTCATTTTCATCTCTACCATTTCAGGTAGCGTCAGAACACTCTCTTGCATGTGAGCAGGTAATTCAAGAGGAAGCCCTGGCTGACAAAACTGGCCGTATCCCTGGAAGAACATAATGTGTTTTGTTGCAACCTTCTCATCGAGCATAGCTGAGACTGTGTCTACGGACGAACAATGAGCTTGGTAGTGTTCTGGAAACGTTTTCGGGTCTCGTTGTGCTAGAATTTGAGAAACTGGTGCCGATCCATACCGTTCTGCGTTAAGGCATCAGTGATTATGACTCCGTTCAGGGGGGTATGACGTCTCCATAACTTACTTTCAACTTCTTGGGCTAGATCTCGCCTGATGCAATGTATGGTTGGGTGCTCACTGTATCCAGCCGTATCAAAGAGCATGCGAAGATAAATTGAGAAGTCCTGGTTTGTGAGAGGGGTATCTTTGGGCCCGCCAGCCGTTACATTTCGGAAGATGGGTTTCTTCAAATAGCTCTCTTTCCATTGCAATGGAATTTCTCCATTAGACAGATCAAAATTTGCCAAGTCTGACCGATTTTCGATTGCGAAAAGGGCGCCATGTCCCAGCGCAAGTCCAAGAATAAGGTCGCCAGACGCAAATGGTGCTCGCTTACTATCACGAATACCGATTCCGAAAGTGAGGGTGGATTAGTTTTCTGAATGAGCCAAAAGTGATATTCACGTCATACATTGTGTATTCTGGGTCCCGATTATTCTTTAACCAAGTCTGATTGACTCTCCATCCAACTTCCCATTGAGCGGTAGGTGATGGAAATAGGACCAAATCAATGTGCTGGCATCATAAGTTAGAATTTAGACAGCGTTTCGAGACATGGTGTACGTACTTCATACCGGAGTCCTCTTTCATGTTTGTTGCTATGCGAAGGCATAAAGGACCCAACTCTTGCTCCCGTAAAAAGGTATAATTGAAGAGCAAATAAAATTTGAACTTTCATCAGCACAGGGATGAACTTTTTGTGATCAGCTTTCCACATCGAAGCAACAACCCTCAGAAAGTCGTCCTTTTTGAAATTGTATTTCTGTTTTTTTTTGTTCACGACTTTACCGTCTTTGGTCAATGTGTTTTTAATCCACTGCAATTTATCGTCAACGGTGCCAGACTAAATATGTCTGGAATGCAAACAGAAACTTACACCATATATTTCTTTTCGATCTTGTTCAGGGACCTCGGTTTTGGTGAAATCTTTGAATCCGCCGAAGAACCTCTCTGCGCACGCTTTACTCGTTCTCACAGTTGGTTTTTCATTGACGTCGAGTCGGCCAACGGTAGAATCGACATACCAGCGCATAAATCCCTTCACCATTTCATGGCTTGGGGGGGCGCAGCCTTCAAATGTCTTGAAATCTTGATATCCGTTCTCTGGGTCAGCTGTAAAGCTAGGCAAAAGTCAGCCTTTCCTTCAATCAAGTTCTGGTAGCTTCGACCTACTCAAGCCAAAGATCAAGAGCTTCTTTGTGTAATTCTCTAGTCCCCGGAAGCTTCTTATCTTTGTTTCGAACTTCGTCTTGTCCTTTGAAAACACCAGGAAGATAACCATTCTTCTGCCGTTGGAGACGACGCCTTTCTTTTGGCTGCATCATCACTCCTAGCAGGAAAAGCCTGTCGGCCCATATTCAGATATCTGTCCGGCTTGGGGTCTAGCAATCGACTTTTTCGAAGTGATTGGTCTTTTGGCATAGACAAGTTGGTGTGAAGAGTACAATTCATGAAACGATGAAGGGGAATCGGAGCCAGTTTTTATATCCGACAGACTCCAACCCCGACGTCAGGCATGATAGAGACATTACTGGCTTTGGCCACGTCATGAGAGTAAACAGATAAAGCGAACAAAAGAAATTTACACAGCCTCATTTCTGATACGGTGGGCAGAAAAGCTGTATATTTTTAAACGGGAATATTCGGCTTACAAACATCAGCACGCTAGTTGTCACAGAATAGATGGCCCATTAGGCCATACCGATTTTGGAATAGCTAAAGCCATACGAGGGAACAAACGCTGATTGGATGTGGAGCATCAAGGGGTGATTAGGTATCGAATGATCACTGAGCAATACTCAGTGATCACTGAGCAGCCCTGATTGGTCACTGAGCGATCAGTGTGCCTTAGTCATGCATCACATGACTCGGGTGATTCGATCACTGAGCCTGAGCCTGTGCTGACATCTACTCACTGAGCCTGAGCCTGAGCGCCCTCATAAAAGCGGCGGCAGCCGAGAAAGGAAAGCCCCACCTGGCAGACAAAATCCGGTGTATATACCTGCATATATGTTTATTCTATGCATTACCAAGTTTCTCCCTTCTTTGGAGCTGTCAAAGAGGTATTGTTATAAATGATCTAAGTTAGCGGCCAAAGCCCGGATTGAGCCAGGGCTCCACCATGACTGAACTAGAACTTGAAAGAATTCTAAGTGACATAGAGTCATGATTCTGAGAACTTTGCCAAGTTTAATTTAAAGGAAAGCCCAAAAAATGGCATAATGCCATTATTTATGTCTTGCTCATGGGAACCCATGATGTATCATGTGTGGAGCCAATATCCAAGATGGGATATACATGCGATCCAACCAATCAAATTCACGATAAGCTTCATTCCATTGAACCTTGGAAAATGGATGCCAACCTTGAAAGAGGAGAAATCAGTTATAAAAACCGTTGTCTTCCTATTCTATTCTTTTTTCTTCTTCTATCAATCCATATTTCTTCGTTCTTAAAGTCTACATCGGGTAGAGACGAAAGACAGTATGGTGAAAATCAAGGAGTTTGCAGTCGAACAAGTAATGGCCCCTATGAGATGCTAAATCTTATGAATCGTTGGACGCTAATAAGTTACCAGTGGATGGATCTCTATGAGAACGATGCTAAACATAACCTTGCTGAAACATGCTGCGCATCAATCTCGCTAGACGACCTTGAAGTCTTGTCGGGGCAGCAAACGGATATTGTGAATCATTCTCAGAAACAGGTCTATGGAGCTATACGCGGCTCGAGCGCCCTCAGAACAAACATTGCAAAACTTTACTCTATGAATGGGTGTAAAGATGTATCTGAGAATAACGTCTTGGTTACAAATGGTGCTATTCAGGCGAATTTCCTTGCGCTATATACAAACATTGGACCTGGTGACCATGTCATCTGCCACTATCCAACATACCAACAGCTATACTCGGTTCCCGAGTCCCTGGGTGCGGAGGTCAGTCTATGGAAAACATCCGCGGAGACAGGTTGGCAGCTAGACTTGACAGAGCTCAAGTCGTTGATCAAACCCGATACAAAACTCATCATTCTTAAGTATGATTGAAACCGATCGCCACCAATATATGATAGACACTAACAAGACCTGAAGCAACCCTCAAAATCCCACTGGTGCCGTCCTTGGTCGCAAGTTTCTCCAAGGGGTCGTTGATATAGCACGGAGTTATAATATCATTATTCACTCAGACGAGGTGTATCGACCTCTTTTCCATTCGCTTGACCCTAGCAGTCCCGAAAGTCCTCCTTCCATATTGGATTTCCAATACGAGAAAGTGATATCAACAGGTTCAATGTCCAAGGCATTCAGTTTAGCCGGCATCCGACTTGGCTGGATTGCTTCCAGGGACCTCGAGATTATTGAGGCCTGTGCGGCCACTCGGCATTATACACTCATCTCGGTAGGCCAGATTGATGACAACATTGCTACGCATGCGCTATCTAGTCCATGTGTAGGAAATTTGCTGAGTCGGAATGTTCAGCTGGCGAAGCAGAATCTCGAAGATCTCCAAGCTTTTATTGAGGAATTCAAGTGGACTGCATCCTGGGTTAAGCCACAGGCCGGAACCACTGCTTTCGTCAAGTTTATGAAGAACGGACAACCAATTGACGAGATAATTTTCTGTCAAAAATTGCAGGAAAAGTCCGGTGTGATGTTTGTGCCGGGAAGTCAATGTTTCGGGGAAGGAGAGGACTTCAAGGGATTCGTGCGTATTGGATATGTTCCTGAGCGTCAAGTCATGGTGGGTGGACTGAAAGCTCTCAGGGAGTTTATGTATGCCGGGTATGATGGAATTCCTGTTATCCAATAAGGCAGATTGAGTTTTGTATGCTAGATATTCGTCAAAGCAAAGCTAAGATGCAATTAAGAATTGATCTTCTCCTCTTTGATGCAATTCTCCAATGGCTAAAAGAGCACAAGCTCCAGCCCCAGTTGTGAGAAATACTTGTCCCATGGCAACGAAGTCCCAGATGACCAGAACCTGAGTAATAGCTCTCGAGCTCTTGTAAAATTACCCATTCCTAGAGTCTGCATGTTTTTCATACGCTCCTGTATAATGTCCCGTTCCGCAGAAATATCTGTCTCGCATCCAGCGCTGAAAATAGGCCAAAGAATAAGAATGTTTGCAAACGAAAAAGGTGGAATTTGAGTGACGGCCTCGAGGATACTGCTAATATCCGCTCTGACCCGAATGTCATGCTTGGGCAGCATATTTACCCGTCGGTGTAGGTGTAGCAAGGCGGAGTGAACAAAAGCACGATGCGTACTCTGAAGTTCAAAGCCAAAGGCTCTATCGCCGTCTTGTCTAGATTCCTGCATGGGTTTCTCAATAAGAACCTGAATTTCTGCCTCTAGATTGATCTCGGATGCTGATGGATTGCTCAGAATAAAATTCTCAATCGATCCGGATTGTCCTCTTCGGGCCAAGCTTGATATCTCAGCCATCATAGGAATTAGTTTTAAAGAATAGCCACAAATGTTATCCACATTTGCTCCGGATGACGACAACACTTTACTCAACGTGTTATCCTCAGATATGTGAGTGCATTGCCCATTATGCCCAGATAGAGCAGCAATAATATCCATCGTTTTGAACCATTTGACGAGAAACTCTATGAAAGGCTCAGTTGCAGAAGATGAAATTTCGTGGCCTTCCAAAAAGGCAACCAGTAACCGCAAAACTCCACGGAGATGAGTTCGCCAAATCTCCATGTTCCCATTGCAGACATCATTTGTGCACAATGCCATTGCTGTAGTAACCATTTCAACGCTTAGCCTTGGTTCAGAATTTGAAAGCTCTTTGCGTAGACTGGAAATTGCCATATTCGTATATTTTAGACAAGTGACCATTGGCCTTGGACTTGAATCTTTGACTAAACGGCCATGATGACTGCATGCGGATGCAAGAAGAGCGTGCAGAAGATGTGGCGTCACCAAAGAAGAGCTGATCATTCTTTGTAACACAAGATCTGGGGCGGCTGGAAAGAGAGTTTTGGCGGTTTGTGTAGCAAATATGTGCATCAAGAATTTGGATTCATCCGAAGATAGCAATGGTGATAAGTTCAAGGTGGGTTGTTGGATTGAAGGAATAAAACCCACAGTCAATTGCCTTGGGGTCTTTGCAACATTTTGAACAGGGGAAGAACTTTTCTTGTGTTCAATTTTCTGTGAGGGCCTTGATTTTGAGGGTGCTTGTGATACGATGTTTAAATCGTAAGAACAGTGTCTAGGAAAGCGTTTGCAGCGCAAGCACACTGGCCTCTGGAGATCGCACTATCCAATGTTAGGTAATTGAATATACAGACTGTGTATCAATAATTCCATGGGGCTTAAACGTCCACCAAGCAGCGTTAAATACTAGTAGTACTACTCACTTTGACTTTCTTTCTGCGGCACTCTGTACAACCATCACGTCTTCTTCGAGCAATGGCATGATCGTTGGCCCGACTATATATTCGATTCTGAGGTGAAGTCGGCATTCTCAGGAGCGTCTACACCTGTAAGCCATGGCCTTTTCAAGATGTGAAGAATAGCTTATTTTTTGAAGGTGCTTTCCTCCCGAGAAGGCCTAGGAGGTGGCCAGTATCAGATTCTAATTCGGCACTGTCAGTCGACCTGAAGTTGGTGCATTGCGGGATCCACCAGACCCCTATGCGGGCAAATATGCGACGCCACCAACCACGGGCCACAAAATTTCGCTGGGTAGAATATCCGGTAAAATATGATTGGCTGGTTGATCAACTACAGATGAAATTTGGACAGCATGTTATAAAATATCTGCAGGTTTATTTCGGAATATCTCGGTAATATGTGGAAAATTACACTCTACGCAATTACTGGTATGGACAATGTCTCAGAAGAATAAGATTCACTATACACAGGGCTTATGAGAGTTAGAGGCGAGTAGAAAGGAGACAAAAGAGAAAGGCAGGACATAATAGAACAACGCCATGAGAAGAAAACATGGGGAAAAATTGGTACACCTAGGTTAGATTGGAGGGGTCCAAAAAGTCATCATATAAAGGATGCTGGTGCGCAATCTTGCATGGTTTTGAACCCCCCGCATTGGCAGAATGCCGTCTAGTTTAAGGGGGTCATTTCGCAGTCTTCTTCCTCGTTTTTTTTTGCGTTTTGGACTTTTTTATTATTGCATTGCAAAGGCGACTTTACCGGTCAACCTCGCCGAACACCAGATCCATGGTACCTAGAAGAAAGATAGAGGTTAGCAATGTTCGCTGTGAAGTGATCTGTATGATTCTGTGTAAACTTACCGATAATGGCGACAGCATCAGCCAGCAAGTGACCACGAGAGACCTGGTCAAAACCACCCAAGTGGGCAAAACCAGGAGCACGAATCTTGCAGCGGTATGGGCGCTCACTGCCGTCACTGACCAGGTACACACCCATCTCACCCTTAGGGGCCTCAATAGCGGAGTAGGTGTCGCCAGGGGGCACGGAGTAACCCTTAGTGAAGAGCAGGAAGTGGTGAATGAGGGCTTCCATGTTCTCCTTCATGGCAGCACGGGGAGGGGGAGAGATTTTGTAGTCCTCCACACGAACAGGGCCGGCGGGCATCTTGTTCAAGCACTGGTGGATGATGCGAAGAGACTGGCGGAACTCCTCCATACGGCACAGGTAACGGTCGTAGCAGTCACCGTTGACACCAACAGGCACGTCGAATTCGACCTGGTCATAGGCGTCATAAGGCTGGGACTTACGGATGTCCCATGGAACACCAGATCCACGAAGCATGACACCAGTGAAACTCATGTTAAGCGCATCAGTGGCGTTAACAACACCGACACCCTGGGTACGAGCCTTCCAGATACGGTTGTCGGTCAGAAGCTCCTCAGTTTCGTCAATACGGTCGCCGAACTGAGTAGCCCATTGGTAGATGTCGTCCAGAAGACCAAGAGGCAGATCCTGCGACACACCACCGGGGCGAACATAGGCGGCGTGGAGACGGGCACCGGAAACACGTTCGTAGAATTCCTAAAATCGATAATGACCCTCGGTTAGCAAGAATATCCTTCTATATGGCATTTTCAATGATGTCAAATCGGGCCTCCTGAAACTCACCATGAGCTTCTCACGCTCCTCGAAACCCCAAAGGAAAGGAGTCAAAGCGCCAACGTCCATGGCGTGGGAAAGAACAGACATGAGATGGTTCAGAATACGAGTCATCTCACCGAACAGAGTCCGAATCCACTTCGCACGGTCCGGAATCTCGACGTTCAGCAGCTTCTCAACACCCAGAGAAAAGCACTGCTCATTGGTCATCATGGATACGTAATCCAATCGGTCGAAGTAAGGCAAAGCTTGCATGTAGGTCTTGTACTCGATCAACTTCTCGGTACCACGGTGCAGCAGACCGACATGGGGATCGGCGCGAACGATTTCCTCGCCATTGAGTTCCAAAATCAATCGCAACACACCGTGAGCAGCAGGATGCTGAGGACCGAAGTTAACTGTGTAGTGACGGATCTTGCGGTCTGTACCCTCTGCCTCGGACTCGAGAGGAGCAGCAGATTCGTCGGGGTTCTCGGGAGAGCCCTTGTTGGCTAGAGAGGTGAAGGTCGGGTCAGTCGGAATCAGCCGCGTGGCCTGGTAGCTGGTAGCTTCGGCATGTTGACGAGAAACGGTCGTGGTTATGGAACGAGAGCGAGGTACAGATGTGTTGAGGATAGTGGAGGGGCGGAGACAGAGTCTTTTGGGCGCATTGCTCGCCAGGCGAGCGAATGAGGCGGCCATGGAGGAGACTGGGGAGGGGAGAGAGACCAATTGGCGAATATACGGGATAGGCTCCTCAATCCAGGCACATCCAAGGGGGACAAGTGGAGGCTCTCTGCTGCAGCGGTAATGGAACCTGGCAATAATGAAGATGGAAGTCGCGCTCCAGTTTTGGCAGAGTCACGTGAGTGAGCTGTAGGGTCATCAGCCCAGTTCTGGTTGGATGACCGGAAATTACATGTATTGTAACTCAATTAGCGGAGACTGTATGTAATAATTCGTAATATGTCAAACAGCTCTGTTCCATTCATGCCTCAGGCAACCAGCCCAGAAAATCACCTCAAGAAATTATTCTTATCGCCGATCTGCTAAATTTCAATCTTCAACCTTCACTGTTTCACCCCGCCCTACCCACCATGGCGCCTCTTGTCCCGTCGCAGGAGGAGCTGCAACGTCGCCGTGTAAGCACTATCGTCAATGGATTTTCGCTCTTGTTGAATCAAAAGGCTAACCATTCCTAGATCATCGGCATCAACGCAGAGACTGTCACTAACATTCCTTCCACGGATTTTCCCGGACATTGGCCTGGGGAGTCGCACGGTTGGGCCCTTGATCAATTCAAGCAAGTACGTTACTGAGAACTCATAACCCCCTTCTAGTTGAAGGAATTGGAGCTGTGCTCATAATACCCCACTGCAGGATTTCAAGGTCGAATATCACCGCAATGACCGGTACGAAGCCTCATTCTCCCTCATCGGGCTGGATGCTGCTGTCGCCAATGCCTTCCGCCGAATTCTGATGAACGAAATCCCCACCCTGGCCATCGAGACCGTCTACGTTCATGATAACACCTCCGTTATTCAAGACGAGGTTCTTGCACAGCGTCTCGGTCTCATCCCACTTACCGGTTCTGTGGAAGGAATCAACTGGATGCGCTGGGAGCAGAAGATTCCCGGAGATGATGCTCCGGAAGTTGAGCTTACCGATTTCAATACCGTTGTTGGACAACTCAGTATAGAGTGCACCCAGAACTTTGACGCCGCGAACAATGAGACGGACGCTCGCAAACTTTACCACAATGCCCACGTCTACGCCAAACACCTCAGCTTCGGCCCGGTGGGTCGCCAAAGTGAGTTTTTCGTCGATGACGGTGCCATTCGCCCCGTGCACCCCGACATTCTGATCGCCAAGCTGCGCCCCGGTCAAAGGATCGAAATGGAACTTCACTGTGTCAAGGGTATTGGTGCCGACCACGCCAAGTTCTCTCCTGTTGCTACCGCCTCCTACCGTCTTTTGCCAGATATCAAGATCCTGAGTCCCATTATCGGTGAGGACGCAAAGAAATTCGCCAAGTGCTTTCCCAAGGGCGTCATCGGCCTCGAGCCAATCACTGCACAGGAGGCCGCTAAGGAAAGTGGTTACCAGGGACATACAGGCGAGTTGAAGGCAGTCGTGAAAGATGCTTTCAATGATACCGTTAGCCGCGAGTGTCTGCGCCATGAGGAGTTCAATGGTAAGGTGAAACTGGGTCGTGTGCGTGATCATTTCATCTTCAACGTGGAGAGCACTGGTCAATTTGAGAGCGATACCCTCTTCCTTGAGTCCGTCAAGGTTCTGAAGCTTAAATGCGCCCGGTGGAAGCGGGGTTTGAGTGATCTGATGGCTTAGTGTCATGAAATCATTACTCGTTTATAAAATGCATTTGACTGGCGTTGGCATGTTTTGCTTTGAATTTGTGTGCGCTGTACATTTACGAAAAGTTCGGTCTAGAAGTTGGCTTTATAAGGCCGGAGTCCGGATACCATTGTTGTTAGAACACAGAAGGCTAGTCCCTGTCTTTGAATTCTAATAATTGACTGAAATCATGCGTTGTATTGTAGCATCATAAATAAGCCTCTTCCTTGAAGGCCAGTCGTAGAACAAGTTCAAACCGTTTATCTGAAGTGCAGCCGGAACCGGAAGTCGATAGTGTATGCCGGATCACTAACTGCAATCTCTTGGCCGTTCTCTAAAAGCTCAGAAAGCTTGAGTACTAGATTTGGCCGTGTGTGCTCCTCCAGCTGTGGAGGGAATCGCTGGTAGAGTGTTTTTTCCTCTGTTCGCATGCTTGGCTTCTTCAGTTGGGCTTCGGCCTTCTCGCCGAGGCTGTCTATGAAATCACCCAATGTCATATTTGGATCCACATCCATATTGCGAGCAAGATTACCGCACACGGGGCAATCTGCCTTTTTCTCCGCCTCGAAGGTATATGTGTAAACACCCTCCTCTCCGGCATACATCATGTAGTTCTCGAGGTATGGATTGCATGAGGTTGCAATTTTCAACACCTCAGAAGTCGTTGAGGCTGCAATTACAGCATTAGTTGATGCAATCGCTGGAATAATATTCTTCACCACCCCTTGGGTCATCTGGAAAGTAACGCCGTGGATATGGAATTGCTGGGCTCGCTCGAGAGCGGTATTGTACACCCACGAAATATTCTCCATATCATCGCTGTCAAAAGTATCATCTTTGCGCTTTTCTTGCCAGGCAATCTGGTGAGCCCATTCGATGCAATGTTGAGGCTGACGAGGGATTGTGGCGATAGTACAAAGGGGTACCGCAGGCCGTGGAGCATGCATGTCAAGTTGACATTCGATACATGACGACAGAGTTGGCAGAATCACACGGGCTTGACCCTTGAATCCTTTTTATACAATCAACGTCTGGATCTCGAGACAATTTGGGGGAGGGGGCCTACCTTCGGTACCACCGTCAACTAATGGCTTGAGACTCTCCGGGTTTTCGAGGTCGACCATTCCGATTAGCGTTGAATTGATCCAGCGGCGGGCTTCAATGCTATCAAGGCCACAGATTACTATCTTAAATTGCATGTAGTAATCCTCATCTTTATCCTGAATCTTGCCCACGTATGGAGTGATTTTGACACCTTTGACTCGCTTCTCTACAAAAGCAGCAGCAACTTCTGCTTTGGGCTTTCCGATATCAGCTTGGCGGAACAGGAATTGTCGGTTAAGATTTGAGATATCGATTGTATCTGCGAACTTCTGTCAGTATTCATCCCTTCGAGATGGAGTAGAAGGGCATACCCATATCGATGACATGGATGTCTTTAAATCCTGAAAGCGCGAGATTTTTTAAGATTTCACATCCCAATCCACCAGCTCCGCTGCAATTTCTTTCTTTAGTCCTTGGATCAATCTTGAAGACAAAGTATTCGGAGAATAAACACTAACATCACTCTGTATTCAATATTAGCGGCAGTTGATAGAACAACCAGGTATCATGATCTTACAGAATTTTAGAAGATTCCAATGCATTAATTGTTTCTTCTCCTGGTACCCAATCCTCATCGCTGAAAGGGCCGGGTTTGGATAGAACCTTGTAGAGATGGCTCCTGTACAAATTGTTAGATATCGGTCATGGCAGTAGATAATTACTAATGTGGCAATGTGAGACTGACCATCGCCCTTTCTCATTCAAAGGTACCGCCACAGAAGTAGCCATTTTGGTGATAAATAAGCTTTGTGAGCTACTATCAAGTTGTGGCTCGTCTGTGTTTCGCCGATATGACTAGCTTGAAGCTAGGGACAGCTAGTTGATATCCTGGGACAATCGAATCGGTTCAGGGTGATCGGAGATTTCAAAAGTGTTAAGTATCAGATTACCTTCAAAGGTCTTTCGAATTTCACAATGTGGCACCGTGTAGAGCAAAGTTGTGATGATGGAGGGGAATGGAGATGGATGCAATGCGGCGGTTGATGAGGCAGAGACGGCACGTGACAAGTCCCGCATACAAAAGATATCCGATACCACAATTCATGAACCTATTTACAGGACTGCCTCGACGAGTTCCATCTGCCGCTATGGATGGTCTTCTTACAGCGATTAAGACCGTGAAGCAGGCCTCGGGTCATTCCTTGACAGCGGTTGAGTCAAACGGCCCTCGCCATGCCTTGACAGCTCCCACCCTAGAGCTTAACCAAGACCTGACTGCGAATCAAATCATAGATGTGTTGAAATCTCAACCCTCTCGAGAAGAAGTTTCCACCGTTTTAACTATACTCGATCCATACAGTAAATCAAGGACATTGGATCTTGATATTCGACTCCCTGGTCCAGTATCAGCCCAAATCCTTCAACTTTTAGTAAGCAGCGTCATTCCCAGCCACTGGGCGTCGCTAGTGGGTGATGGCAAAACAACATCAAATACAAAAACGAGGGCGGCCTTACTACGCTGCTTGAGCAGTGTTGCAGGTATTGGCTCTCTAGTGGCCCGACTTCGATCTCTCATTGCATCTGTTCAGGCATCGTCTCAGCAAACCCAAGGGTCCAACAATCAATCCGCTATCTCAGACATTCTTTCGGTATTTGCCACTTTATTGGAGCCGACAGATTTCCTTTATCGCACATATGATGATATACTAGCCCTGAACGACAAAATTGCCAAGCAACGGGTTGCGTGGAATGAAGTTGTGTCTCTTATAGCCTCCGGCAAGGTTGTGTCTACAGCAGCAGAAGCACTCGCGGTGGCTAGTGACGTACCATCGTCTCCAACTCACTGGCTTGCAGATGGACGTCAATATGCTAAATGGCTTGGTACCAATATCTCTCACATGATCTCGAAGCTCGATGTCAATGGCGAAAGCGGTTGGCTTCATGTGGCCTCCTTAACAGAACGGGCCCTCAGTCTGGGTTATTCCTGTAAGCTTCCTAGACACTACACATTCCAGTTGGCCTAATTAACTTCAATCTAGCTTCAATTCTTCCCGAAATATATGTCAAAATTTTCCATGATCAGACTTTTCACCAAAGATTAGCCTTGCTTCTTGACAATCTCAGGTTGTCAGCCCAAGTGAATATCCTCCAACTTATCATTCTGGACTTGCCTGTCAGATATCCATCCATCCGCCAATGTGACTTCCTCAGTGACCCAGAGACGCATCCAGAGATTGTGTCTGCAACTGCAGCCGTGTTGTCGATTATTATTGGCGATCGGTCACATTTCAAAGACGAAATCACAAATTGGCTTACCAAAGGTCGCTTCGCAACGACCTTCCCAACCACCATCGATCGAGCTCTGATAGCAACTTACAACAATAAAGACGGTCGGTTCATTGTATCATTCCTTATATTCATATATACTGACTTTTGGTAGATGCTCTCAAGTCTTTATTAATTCGCAGTCTCGAGAACTTTGCAGATAAATTTGCTATAAATCACAACAGTGATCGTGAACATGATGGTTCGTTATCACTTATATCTGCACTTGCATACAAAATAATACTAAAAAATCAAATAGCCAATGCTCAGGTCATTCTCTTGGTGGCAGCCCGTTTGCACCGACTTGACCCGTCTCAGATTAAGGAGGTCGGCCACTCTGGGGCCTTCTTGTCTTCCATCTCTAATCGGCTTGCTTCTTCTTCGAATAGAGCGCGAATTATGGGCATGATTGTGGGAACGGGTATCTCAGAGCTTATGGAAGAGCCCGGCAACTCGTTGAAATTTGACCTTGAAGAGATGAAGAGTGCAGAAGCTCAGTGGTACCTGAGTCTAGTCCGAGCTAAAGACGAAGTTGGGTCATTTGAGACCTTGAAACATCTTTTGAACCCCGCCGATCTAAATTCTGCTCAAGCTCGAGAAACCCAGAAGCCCAAATCGAAATCTCGCCCTCAAAAGATCGTGGAGGTTGTCAGCGATGATGAGGAAGATGAGTCAGAGGATGAAGATCTCATTCCATATGAGAAGCCTGACGAAGATGTTGATGATGACGATGAGGACCCAACCTTGGTTCAACGAAATAAACCAACCGCACCTGTGTAAGTACGATGGCTATTTGATCCTAAATTCAACTAACAAACTCTAGTTACGTTCGTGATCTAATCACATATCTTCGAGACAATGAGAACGTCGAACGCTATCACCTCGCAATCACGACAGCACCTAGTCTGATCCGTCGCAAAATTGGGTTTGGGACTGAGCTCGCAGAACAAATTGAAGAGCTAGCACTCACAATTGTTGGTCTTCAAAATGACAATAATCATCCGCAGTTCCATGAATGTCGGCTCCAAAGCATGATTACCCTAATTGTCTCACAGCCCCTAAAAATGGGCCGCTGGTTCACAGCCATCTTCTTCGACGGGGATTTATCTCAAGTCCAACGCTCTGCCGTTCTTACAGCACTTGGCCTCGGTGCCCGTGAAGTTGCTGGGAATGGGGAAGAAGATGCAAAGTCACTCAACCTTCCAACCTTGCAGGACACCTCGTTCCCATCTAAACGGCTTTCGCCAGCTTTGGATGCTATGTTCCAGCAAGATTCTAAGGAAAACCGAAATTCCCCCATCGCAACACTCACCAACGAAATGTCAAAAACATCTCTCCAACCGCTGGCGGCTAATGCTGCCGATACAATAACAGGACCCAACGCGCTGAAGGTGCGCACCTTCTCATCTCGGATGGAGGTTGAGAAGAAACGTCAACAACGCGACGCCCAGCGGCGGAAGAACGTTACAAAGGACCTTTACAAGGTTCTCGCAGAGGAATTTTTCTTCCCTCTCATAAGCCGATTCACCGTCGTGATGCTCCAATATTCCTCGTATGTAATATGTTCAAGCTCTCTAAATTTACACCGCCAGCTAACATGTTTGTTTCTTCTCAAACAGTTCATCGATTTCGTCATATAACCCATTCACCGTCCCCCACCTTCTCACTCTCTTCCTTCAGACTCTCTCCCTCATACTCTCTACTTCCGGACCCCACAGCCCCTTCTTACCAGGTCTCACACATGAAACGCTCTCCCTCCTTTTATCATTACATACAAGTCCTATATCGACGGACCCCACGGTCACCGCTGCATTATTGACGTTGTTACTCGCAGCCATAGACTTGAATATAGCTTCAGGCTCAAATGGCGAAGAACGATTAGTTACGGAGTACGCATCTAAGGTCATCGAATTGCGTGAGTGGGCTTCTCAAGTCTTTGATAATACACCTGCTGGGTCGGGTATTGCAAGTTCTACTGCTCCCGTCGACACACAGGATCAAGTGCGAACTTTAGCTGCGGGCATTATGGTTCGGGTTGGAGAAATTACGGAGCGGTACCAGGGACGTCTGATGGGTATTAATTCTGGGTTCCAATACTGAACGATCATCTGCTTGGCCACTAGAGATCTAGATTTGAGTTATAGCAAACCTTGTTGATCCGAATTAGGAAACTGAGGCCTACAACAAAATATATGAATTCCTTCACGATCTATCATATGTCTTCATTTTATTCTGACACCACAATTATCTCAAATTATCTATTCGAAATTCTAGCATTCTTTTCAAGGAACTCACAAAAAAGAGTTTGAAAAAGTGAAAGAGACAGGAAGGCTGAATGATAAAGTCACATGAAGCCATAGGATCTAACTTCCCTCCTCATCCGCCTTTGTGGCTATTCATCCTTGAAAAGCTTCAATATGTCGTCAGTCTTATCTCTCTGAGTCGCCAGCTCCAAAGGCGTTGTTCCATCTGATCTTGATACGTTACGGTCACAACCATGCTGGAGTAAAAGCCGCACCATTTGCTCTGAGGCGTTTCGCACAGCACAAAAGAGTGGCGTTTCTCCATCGTTATTCACAGCGTCCATATCAACGCCTTTCCCAATCAGAATTCTAGCAATATGATCCCTTTGATGAGTAGCAGTCTTATGCAAGGGCGTATTTCCTTGATAATCTTTCGTGTTCGGATCTGCTCCACAATCAAGAAGTATCTGTACAGCAAAGTCACGATTGTAGAGACAACAAATACTGAGCGCGGTACGTCCAGCATTGTCTCTTATTTCAATGTCTGCACCGCTTTCGACGAGACGTTTCACAAAGTGGCGGCGCTCATTCATGGCCGGGTTGTATAACGGAGGGAACCCTGATCCATCATACGCGTTTGGATCGGCGCCCCTTTCAAGCAGACCTTCGAATATTTCAGCATTTTCTAGACGAACTGCCTCGGCCAGTGCTCTTCCGGAATCGGCGTCTCCCTGGAATTTTGCATTGTGATCCATCAAAAGCCACAACGTGGCACTCTGCCCTTTATATAAAGCGTGAAACAAAGGGGTGTTTCCGTCGGAATCCTCTGCTTCGATATTTGCTCCATTCTCAAGAAGTAACTTGACTATCGCAGCTTGACCAAAATACGCTGCGACATGAAGTGGGGTGTTGTATCGAGAAAAACTGCTGATGGAATTGTTCGACTCAAGATAAGCCCCGTTCTGCAATAGGAGCTTTCCAATTCCTTCATGGCCTGATTTCGCCGCTATACACAGCGGGGTCTTGTCGAGTCTCTTACAATCGACGCCAGCTCCATACTTGAGTAGCAGCAATACCATAGCTTCGTTTTCATCTTCAACAGCCTGGTGCAGTGGCTCTCGGTCCCAGTCGAGGAGCTCCTCCACGCCATTGCGCAAGGCGTAGTGTGCAGTCTGTGGCTGATTATTCTGGACTGCCCATAGTAATGCTGAGCCTGTGAAAAATTTCGCGTTCACAGAGTAAAGATATGCATTCAAAATTGAGTAAAGACGTCGATTACTTTGAAGCAAGGCATTGATGTCTGCTTGTGACTCGAGGTGTTGTCCGATGGCATCCAGAATTTCGGTCGGAAAGTCGAGTAGATACATGATAGGAGAATGCCAAACCGAGAAACAAGCGTTTCACTAACCTTGTCCGAAAAGCAAAGAAGATATGGTATGGATCAGGGAGGCTGTGAGGTTTGGGGCGTCAGCCTCATTGCCCCACTTTTGGTGGACAGCAGCTTGCTTTAAATGCTCGGGCGAGTTAGCTGCCTGTTACCTGCATCTGAGCTTGGCATTAGGTACCGATTTTATTGTCACTGAATGTCTGGTTGGAAAGTGGAAGCCTAAGAAAATCACCATGAAGATGACGATATTGATAGGCGCTAACCATGATGCTGGCATTTGAAAAAAAGGTCGTACTCATTATAAAGAAATATTCCCAGTTTCAGCCCAGTGGCAGCGTTCTAGTTTGGAGAAGTAGATGTCACTTAACTTTCATCTTGAAAATGGGCAATGGTATCATTGGAATGAAAACTATTCAGGGAAGAGAACGCTAGATCTATGATATCGAGACTGAAGGTAGGAAGGAACCTTGGAATGGATGCTACTCCGCGTTTGCGAAGCTTTTCTTCTCAATGGCAGCGTCCATCATACGATCACCACTAACAATGCCAGTTGTACAAATAATAATCTTACGGCGTGGTGCTTCCTGGGCCGCGACGAACCGTAACGCAGCAATCTCTGTGAATGTGATACCACCCAAGAAGTAAACGTAAACAGTCTTGGTGGCATTATTGCCGCTCAAAGTTTGACGGGCGCGCACAGCCTTATCATCGCCCTTTTGGACGATGCTGAATGTGGATCCGCGGGCACTCTTGACAACGTCCTCAAAGCCGAGCCACCCAGGAGACCCCGTGCTAGCAGTATTTGCCGATGCGGCGGGAGTACCGCCTTTGATGAGGGATGTGATGTATGACTTTTGCAAGACACATTGGACTAGTCGCACGCTGAGTGGGGCAAATCCACTGTAAACGTATGAGATATCTTCAGGTTCCTTCTCACTGACTTCCTCGATAACCAGACGCAGGCTCTTTCGTAAATACCCGTAGTTGGTTTTTGTCCCGGTATGTCCACTTGTAGGTAGAAGCATGGTCGTTGCAGACGATCGAGGTTGAAGAAGTTCCATTTTCTCCAGAGCCCAGAAGGTAAGGATGTGTTGGTGGCCGTAAGCTTGAATCACTTGACGTTTGAAGTTTTCCAAGTCCTTGGGACGAAGGCCACCGGCCATGCATGATTCTAGACACAGCAGTCGGAGCACATTCTTCAGAGGAGCATCGCGGGCGATGAGCTCTTCGATAGTTTCATGTTGATTTATGGGGTCGACGCCAGCGGCATTGCTCTGTTGCACGTCTAAGATCTTTCGGAAGGTCTCGGACCGAGTGAGACGCATGATTTCTTCAGCGAGATTGGTATGAGTCCGCAGAGACTGGTGCTCCAACTGGTAGGCGGGCAATTTGTTGACGAAATCTCGGAGCTCGGTGGTTGTCTTCGCACTGTGGCGGGTTTCGTATTCAGTCTCCAAACGACGAGCCACCTTGTTCAGAATGTCGCCGACAATAGCAAAGTTTGCATCTCGCAACTGATTGAACAGCTGATCAGAGGCATCAAGCTGAATCTTCCTCTTCAGCCCTTGTTTGGCCTGCTGTGGCGACTTAGATGACTCTTGGGTCTGTGGCCCAGATGGCTGTCCAACAATGCTGGTATCAATCTCAGCTTGGTTGTTCTTGATGCCCACATATTCGTCAATCAAACCCTCATATGTGAGCTGCGTCAAGAGCGGAGTACCAAAGTCGACATCACGATCGATAATAATGAGACTCTCGGTATCAGCGCTGGGGAGTAGCCCTCGCGCCGAAGGGTCTGCCAACCCGGAACTCTCCTCCGCATCAATTTCTTTCCGCATACGCAGTAGCAGATCAGCTAGGCGGCGCGCATTGTCACCTTTACCGACAATTCGAGGAAAATAGCCATGTCGCTGTTGAAGTCCCATCAAAGCTTTGGCAGATTGGAATATGCAGCCAGGATCTTTGTGCTATAATCATTGTCAGTTTTGATCGAATTATGTGTTCGATAGAAATCCACTTACCAGGTACAGATCACCAAAGGCGTCATCTAGCTCAAGAGATAAAATATCTTGCTCGAGAGGCAAGAAATGCAATGGAAACTCGGCGATATTGACATCACCAATGATACCAGCCTCTTCCAAGACCGCGTTACTCACGAGAGTTCGCCTTGGAGTCAAAAAGATAGAGAACTCATGTTCTACATTCCCATTATTCTGTAAGCGTTTGATCTGTTCTAAAGAAATGTTAGCCCAATCTGATGACTCCCGATCGACAACTCTTTGGAATGAAAGCCAAATGAATGAGCTCTGTTTGTAATCTCGGGAGTTTCTAAAAGAAAGACCACGCAGAGTAGGTTTAATCTGCGTAAGTCTGATGATGTCCCAAAATAGTACATTGATTGAGGTAACAGGAAAACAGAACCAAAAGAGGAAAACATGAAGCTCAACATGGAAAAATCGTCATAACTTACGCGCCACAGTGCGCATATGCTGTGCCTTCTCGCCCCGAACGAGAAATACGACATTTCGCTGCGACGAATCTATGTTTGCATTTTCCAGCAGAAACACTCGATCTACGCCATATTCCTGTAGGACGGAGAACTTAATGAACAGGCTCACTGGACCAGCCAGCTCCTGACTGACGACGAGGTTCTTCTTGCCCCGAGCCTACACGCCATTAGAACAGGCAGAAGGGCGTAGAGAAGGTGATACTCACGCCCTCCAGCAGGGCTAGCAGATCCCTGCGGGCCTTGTCTCCGCAATAGTCGGCATCTCCCAGTGGTGCCATCGCTGGAAAGAGAAAAAAAGAAAAGGAGGCTGTGGTTAACAGGCAACCGGATCAAACACACCCAAAAATAACGCGGGGATGGCTATGTTGCCGCTTCGGGTTTAGTAGCGGTGACTAAGATTGATCGCCTGTATTGGTATTGTCCCAGACCCTAGATCGCCACCACCACCTCAGCTATTAGCTTGCGTGTACTGTGGTAAATACCATACCTAAAAGTTACAAGTTGGTCTGGCCTTCAAGCTCCCCTGACACACTGGGCTCTTAACTTTTGTGATTCTCTGTTTCATTCTCAAACTCCTATTTCTCCTTTAATCTCTTATTCTGTCCTCTGACTTTACCTTCTCACCTTTCAGAAGCCTTGAATAATTACCTTGACATTCAAAACAACTTTCTTTCATCTCGCCAAGAAATCACATCCCCCGCCATCGCAATGGGCCTCTTCAAGAAATCCGATAAAGACGGCGACGGCGACGACAACCGTCGTGCCCTCTTCGGCTCCCGCAATAAGAACAAGAGCCCAGCCCAGAACTCGAACCCATATGCGCAGCCCATTCCCCAAGACCCTTACACCAAGGCCAAGATAAATGCCGGTGTGGCCCCAATGCCAGACCAGCCGTCAGGCAACTCCCCCCACACCATCCCATCCGATAACAAGTATTCCGGCTACACGCCCAATGCCTACGGTAACCAAGGCGGATACGGCAGCAATCGATTTGGCAGCCCCAACACCGGCTCTGGCTCTGGCTCCGGAAGCGGATCCCGATATGGAGCCGGCGGCTACGGTGGACTAGGTGGTTCAGACCCCAATGACCCCGCCGCTGGCGACAACGCACGCAACGAGCTATTTGGCAGTCGGGCGCAATCGAATGCCGGCGGAGGAGCTCCACCCCCTTATAGTCCTGGCAGCGGGCAGAGTGGACAAAGTGGACAACAGGTCGGACAGCCTGGCTACGGTGGCGGAAACTCTTACGGTGGCGGAAGCAACGAATACAGCATGGCGAAGTTCGAAGACCGACAGTTGACAGCGGAGGAAGAGGAGGAGGAAGCAGTGCAGACGACTAAGCAAGAAATGCGCCACGTTAAGCAGGGAGATGTTTCGTCCACGCGGAATGCTCTCCGTGTTGCGGCGCAGGCTGAGGAGACGGGTCGAACTACATTGGCTCGTCTCGGTGCTCAGGGTGAACTTGTTCATGGAGCCGAGCAGAGCTTGGACATGGCGACTGTTGAAGGTCGTTTGGCTGAGGAGAAGGCTCGAGAGCTAAAAACGCTGAACAAGAGCATGTTTGCAGTTCATGTGTCGAACCCATTTACTAGTGCGTCGCGTCGTCGTGATCGTGATGAGAAGGTCCTCAATACGCATCGTGCGGAGCGTGATGCTCGTGAGGGTACTCGAGCAGAAGCTTTCCAGACGAATACGCGAATGGATCGCATGTTCCGTGATATTGATCGTGAGGCTGGCAAGCAAGGGAAGCCAAAGAAGGCCAGCGTCACCGAGCGTGCTAAGTACCAGTTCGAGGCCGATAGTGAAGACGAGGCTATGGAGGATGAAATTGAGCAAAACTTGGACCTTCTTAGCGGTGCCGCCGGTCGGCTTAATGGTCTGGCTAAGGCCACTGGTAAGGAGCTTGATGAGCAGAACCGACACTTGGAGCGTATCACAGGCAAGGTGAGTTTTACTATGACCATCCCACGAATTATCTCTAATGTCCGATACTAACTTTTTACATCAGAGCGACTTCGTCGACGACCAACTTGCTGCGAACAGGGCCAAATTGGACCGTATTCGTTAAATCTCCACACCATTACTGCTGGAGCTGGTGTATGCCTGGTGCTGTGCAGCTCGGTATCGATTGATACTTGTTTATTCCCTCATTTCCACCAAATCACTTTCTCTCATTGCGAACACTCATCACAAATTACGGCGTTCTGAGCTGACTTATTGGTCCGGCTTTCTCTTTTGCTGCATTCTTTGCCCTGGTGACAGGGTTTCGAAACGGACTATTTAGACTATGGATTTAGTATCATAATTTTATCCCCTTCTTGTGTATGCTTTTAAATCTTCAGATGTGTCCATTGGCATAACGGAATGGCCATTCCTTTAGTCCATATCTATAGTTCATCTCCACTATTCATGGGTGTAGATCACTATCCAGCTTACGAGCGTACTAGTTACCTTGGGGGATCAGGCCACAAGGCATCATCACGAAGTTCACCAGTTAGCGGGTGCCTATCAACTTCCGTATACATACAACTCCTATTAATATTTATCCGATTGTCAAGTCAAAATTGAAGATGAAACGAAAATACATGATATGACGAGTCAATTGAGACTGTAAAACGCCAAGCGATATAGATGTTATATTTGAAACTAAGCTGATGCTGCACAACTCTTTCCACCTATCAAGGTTGTTCGGCCTGTACCTTACAACTTAAACCGTAGTAAGGAACAAGCCAAGCAACACCAAAGGACGAGAGTACAACACGAACCACTATAGTGAGACGAAGATACAATAGACAGTTTACACACAAAGATAAAAGTATTTTGAAAAGTTTGATTTGAGCGCTTGATTGTTGATTAGACAATATCTTTACTAGAGCGACTGCAATGAAGTACACCCGGGGCCCAAAATCGCGCTCCAGCCCACAGGATTCACCGAATAAGAACAAAGGAGAGACAAGAAAATATAAAAGGGTGAAAACAATTTCGCACCAATGCCACGGGTATCAGATCCAACACCAGCCCAAGATCGAAAAGCAAAGACCCGGTGGAAACAGAGGGCGGCCCTAACAAAGAAGACAAAAGCCAACCGGAAAGAGGGTAAAAGAAAAAAGAAGAAAAGAAAAAGAATTGGATCCAAGTCCACGATAACAGATCTAACACATGCAAATGAAATAGATGCAAGGTAGAGAATAGAAGATTAAGAAAGCCTGCTGTGCAGGGAAAGGGCGCAAAAAATAAACTGCCCAATGTGAAAAAGAAAAGAAAAAACGCATTGAACCTTCACAAACCCTTGGTATCAGAAAAAAAAAACGTGACTCCCAGGTCTAGCGAAAGAATAGAAAAGAAACAACCAGGAACGCAAACCAGCCGGTACCTCTATGGTCATGACGTGCAGTAAGATAAGAAAAGCGTCAAAAAAGGCTGTCCCCCGTGCCCTTTTAGTGTATCCTGAACCCGAATCAGATCGTCCACAGGCTATACATATATTAGAACCCCAACGCCCTAATCGGGAGATGAATCCAGAAATGTAGCGTGATATAAGAAATAGGTAAAGGGGGTTATCCCAAATTGTTGTACAAAGTAGGCACGAGCAAATTAATCCAGATCTAATAAATGATCATAGACAACTCGGCCAGGACATAGGACAGTTCTGTGGCGATGGATTTGGGATGGATCACTGGCGCGAAATGATATACGCCGGGCGGATGGGAGAGAGTGCTCAAATGGTTTCATGGTCCATTTGAGGAGAAGAGAAATTCGTGGCGTGATATTCGAGTTGGAATAATTTACTCGTCTTCGTCGGCGGAGCCGGTGTCTTTCTCGCCCTTGTGGACCTTCTTGTGTCGGCGCAAGTTTGAGACCACTGAGAAGTGGCGCCCACATCCTGCAACATCACAGGCAAATGCTGAATTCCTTGTTAGCTGAATGGTCCCTTTTTTTTCGCCTGTTTTCGCGCTGTGAAGTCGACTTTTTGCGTAGTTCTGATTTGACTTACGTTTTTCGCCAGTGTGACTGTACATATGTGTCTGCAATGAAGAGGGACGGGTGAAGCGCTTGTCGCAGACCTTGCACTTGTGCTTCTTTTGGGTGTTTGAAGGCATCTTGGAGCTGAACTGGCTCATCATGGACTGAGGACCAGGAGGCGCGCTTCCAGCTAGAAGGCTTGTGGGCCTTGGGAGTGTGCGCGATTCATAGGATTCAGAGGTTGTTGAGCTGTAATCAGTCACGGAAGAATCCACAGAGCCTACTGAGGCACTGTAGTAGGGGTAGTTTCCACCCGAGGAAATTGAGGAGGCGGAGGAATGAGTTGAGGGGAAACCATAGGAATCTGTCGAGCCGCGCCCACCGCGAGGGCCATAAATGTTACGGGGGGTAAGATCCTGGCTGAGCGCCACCATTCCTCGACTGGCATCCAGCGCGTCACCAAATGTGGGAGCAGCTGCTTGGGGTTGAGTAGAGCCCACGCGAGCATCTCTGTAAATTTCACGCGTTAGAATTTCTGTGTTTTTTGCAGGGTTCTTTCGCAATGGATTCAAACTTACGTGTGAGACATGCGACGAGCATCTTGGGATTGAGCAGGGTGAATTGGAGCGTAGCTGACGGGGTAGGAGCTGGTAGGAGCGAAGCTGCTCATGGGGGGAGCGGTTGTGTAGGATGAAGGCTGCTCGAAAGTAGTGCGAGGCACCTCATGTTGCATAGCCATGACCTCTGGGCCGTAGCCGGAGGGTGTGTAGTTGCTGGCTGGCACCATTGAGGGCGCGGATACAGGGATGCTTGGGTATGGCATGGACATGGGTGCGGTTCGACCAACTTCCTCCTTCACGGAGCTAATTGGTAGAGCAGCACCATTACCCATGGCAGTCGCGTATACAGGGGGAGTCGAGTGGGAGGATGTGTGTGCAGCAGCCCAAGGGTCTGTGAATTGTGGTGGAGTGTGGTGGTAGACATTGTCGAAGCTCATGCCGCCATACGGGCGGTTCTGGTTTTCAATAACCATCGTCATGGAGGATAGGATCGCGAAGAGTCGCGAAAGGGATATAGGGTATATGCGAAAGGATCAAGATGTTTTATTCGTCTTGTCGAAAGGGCCCCAAGGAATATGGCGAGGGGTAGCAGGGTTGAGGCTTGAAGATGTGTAGATCGAGTGGTGTTGATCCGGGGGAGAATGCAGAGTTGAAGAAGAGATGAACACGAAGATCAGATTAATTTTGGGAACTTTTTTTTTAATAAAAAAAAATTTAAAAAGCCCGAGGACGAAGAGGGAAGAGATAGAAACAGTCTGGGGAAGGGGATCGGCGAAGCTTAAGAAGGGACAAACAATAAGTATAAGATGTGAGGCACGATACACTCCAGAGCCACTGACGTCCCTCGTCCCTCGGGGACGGTTGCAGATCGTTTGGGAAATAATACCAGTGATTTTATTTATTTTAATTTTAAAATCATTATTTTTATTTATCCATTTTTTATTTATTTTTTGAGGATTTGAATTTCGGGTTCCATCATCTCCATAATCTCAAATAAATGGCTTTTTTGAATTTTTATTTCTTTTTAATATTATTTTCTTCCCTTATTTTATCTTGCAGGATTGGACGCATTGCTTTAGTGCGCGAAGTGGACTAACAACGGGAACCAGTTCCTCGGACCCTCTCTCTAAGAAATTTAAGAGGGTTTTAAGAGGTGTGTAGGTGTAAGTGATGACGGTGATGTACGGAGTAGATGATGTAGCTAATGCCGGCAGTACATTGGGGAGATTTGCTCTATAGCATGACATACAGGAAGTGCCAATGTTCGGAATTTTAGTATAGATCCTAGACTCTAGTACTACCTTAAAAGAAAGAGGGTTAAGACTGGTCGACTGATTAGGCTGAGGAATGGAAGATCTAGAGAATCTCCCCCCATTAAACGCGCCGCAAGAATGTGCCGTATGGACAAACCGAGAGGCAAAAAGCGCGACTCCGGGATCGGACAGCGTACCTGGGAACCACGATTGTTCGAGAAAACTTGCATTTGAAATAAATTTAAAATAATTTAGAATAAAATTAAATTATAGGAGATGAGAAATTAACAACTTGAACCATAGGAATTTAAAATTAAAGAAACGACTATACCAGAGAATCAAAAAGGGGAGACCACAAAAATCATGGGACCCAAAAAGCAGTGATCTCAGAGCTCGAATACCAACAACCTCGAACAACGGAAAGGCAAAAAGGGGAGAGCAAAGCAGCAAGTGGAGGGAGGCAGTGTTTCCGATGGAGCGCACGGCGTAGGGGAATGTCCCGCACAGACTAACAGCCCTGGAGCCGCTGAATGGTCCACCTGTGCCGTGTCTGAGAAGGCGCTAGGCAAGATTAAGCACTAAGAAAAAAAGAAAGAAAAATGTGGAAAAATGGAAAATTCAAGAAATTGAGGAAATCAATAGATAGAGAGGTTTGGGATTTTTTATTCAATTTTTTCCTAATTAACCCAGGGAAAATAAAGGGGACGCCAAGAAATAAACTCACGATGCAGCGACCAAGGTTCGCCCTGACTGTGGTGTTTCAAGGTAGCGGGGAAAGACGAAGAGGGCAGATCCCAGCCATACGTCAAAGGGTATACCCGTTCCGGGGCTCTTGGTCTCTGGTGAGTCTCTCACTTGAAACAGCGTGTCCAGGTCAATTGATTTGGAGTCATGAATCTTATCCTATACACGGCTACATACTATTATACTGTGATACTTTCTTTTTTTTGATTTTTCGGGATCTTTACTCACGGTCCTGAATAAATCCAAAGTGATAAATAGAATCAAAATCAAAAATCACACTGACTTTACCAGTCCCAAAGCCTAAAGGTAGGAGCGCACGATGCATTGAAGGTTGAACCCCTTCTCGGGTTAGGGTTGACTATTGGGCCATGGCTCTCGCCCAAACCCAAATGTGGGAGGGGCCCACGGGGACAACTTTGGGCCCAGCATGATTGGTTCAGAGGGGACCCTCTTAGGAGGCAAAGAATTGTTACTGGAGGTGGGGGGGGGGGGGAAATGGGAAGCCCAAAAGAGAAGAAATAACATTTAAAAACATTCAAATCAGAGTAAAAAAGGAAACTATGACGATGCCCTCTCCCACCCCCCTCCCAGCCATACTAGACGGAGTATGTGGGAGAAAGAATCACTAGGGGGGGGGGACTTTGACACGGCCCAGGGTTGGTTTAGCGTGGGGAAGACCTTACTTCATCAATGCTGAGATTGAATAAAATAAAATAAAATAATTTCAGTAAAAAAAAAAGAAAAAAGGAAAAAAAAAAAAAGGTAATATTCAACCACATTATTTCTTTGCTACACGCTATCTTCTTTGCCGAATTATCGAATCAATAGCTTGTACATTATTGACGCCTGCATTCTGATCCGCTTCCTCATTCTCTTTGCACGTCTCACGTCTTTGACGGGTTACAGTTACGGGAAAGGGTGTTCAGGAATTCTTTTTCTATTGGGCTATTTCTCTTTCAAAAATGCGCATGACGACGACTAATGGATACAGTAAACCCACACTCTTTTTTTTTCTCTCCGTCAAACACTGCTTTAAATGTATTTCCCTGCAGTGGTGAAAAGGAAGAGATATTCTAGCCTTACCTCATCACGACCCATCATTGTGTGGAGGGATGTACGATGCGCCGACCGAGCTCCACATCAGAAAGGTCGGGTTTACTCTGGCCCACCTTGGAGAGTAACAGAGGGGGTAGATCCCCATCTGCATCTATAATATACAATCATGTACTTCGTTGCACCATGGCTGATATTACCATGGAGAGGGGCAAGGGTTGTACACGGTGTAGAAGCTAAAAAAGGACTTTTGTCGGATGTGATGACGGAATGCCGGGTTTTTCTCCTACAATTTGAACCTACCATTTGGCCAGAGAGAAAGAGAGGGAGGGGCCATGCGAGCTGTATCACTCTCTTTCCAGGGCCTCTCAGTAACCTTCATAGAGGGGGTGTGGACAGCAGAAGTCCGAGGGGGATCAGATAAATCCCCGTGCGACGGGGGAAGAGGAAACAAGTCCGGCGACAGCGAATCAATCCGAAATCTCGTATTTCACCACATAGGTCTCCTTTGCCTCAGAGCTGCAAGCCATGGCCACCGTGTCTCCTCTCTCTCCCGCCTCACAGGCTCGGAATAAGAGAGGGGAGAGGGGGCCAGCTGAACACCGACGTCAGAGGACGGACCAGCACATCCCGCCATGGAGACATTAGCGGCGCGGCTCCTGCAATAGCGCGGCAGATGTGACTTTTGGGCTTTGAATCCGATACATCACACATACCCTTGAAGGATCGAGTGCCGTACAACAAAATCTTTCTCCCTGACGAATGTAGAAACTATTGTATACTCTAAAAATCCACTTATGGTGGAGAACTAAAGCACCCCGTGGCGACGGAATATTATCTATTACCTATTCTACACTATTACTACCCGAAAGAGATGAAGGTCCGAAGACATCCAAATCCTCCTCCCCCTTCCCCTCTCTTCAAGCTTCGTGATCACAAGGATCTGAGGTAATATGAAGGAGCCGAGGAAGGCTAAAGAACCTCCCTTTCCCCGAAATTAACTTTAAACCATACCCTTTCTAATCGCGTGGTTCTTCACAAAAGCAGAAAAGGGAAAGAAAATTTTGGAAATTGAAATGAAATGAACGCCCAAACTGCGGTAATAGTTCTCTTAGACAAATGTGGATTTGGACGGGCTATCCAACCAGTCCATGCGGGAACATATCCCGTACTCCGTACGTATAACTCGAGAAACTCGAGAACCAACCAATTCCGCCATCTTCAAGCCCCGTAGATGATCACAGGAGCAGCCACCGCCACGGAGTGGAGAGCTATCGGAAATCGCCCTGATGCCGGAACCATGGACCTCAACTCAAATCATCTGGAGGTTTGTGAGTTTTCTCTTTGGTTATGTTGCCGAATCACCATTGGCCTCTCCGCATCCGCGTTCGCCCAACACAACGCCACGGGCTTTCCACGGTCGCCTTGGTTTCCAGAAAAGCAAACAAGAAAGGATAAAAACCCAATCTCCAAAAAAGTTCAAGTTCACAAACTGGAACACAGTAACCAGGGAATAGCCGAATGCGGAAAGTCTAAGATTTACCCATGGGTCGAACAGTTGTTCCTCGATCACAACCGTGGGTCTCTCCATCGTACGCCAAACATATACTACCGCCCATACTAGTAGCAAGCCAGCATTGAGTTGGAGTAAACTATTGATATATGGTCGGGTTACTCCAATGCACTCGAACCAAACATGTAGCTCGATTTCCAAGGTTAATCTCTCAGGAACTCTTATTTTGTTCCCGAACAATCTTGAACCAGATTTTAATATTAGGATCATCTCTATAGTAGTTTTGGAGAGGGGGCTGTGTATACAATATCTCATTTCCCATTCAACTGTTCCCACTCGGAGTAGTTCTCCATTCAAGTACTAGTTTTGCCCATTACGGGAATTCGATCTCCTCTTTCCCGTTATGAAAACCAAAAATTGAATAAGAAATGAGAAAAGAGAAACAGAGACCACAAAAAAAGCCATTAGGGTCTGGCCGAGTCCCGCCAATGGAGCCGATTGATGAATCTAGACTGATAAGTCGGGTTGGAGCGCCGCACCGCGCTTGGGCACATCAGGTACCGATACTTGGGGATTGTTGTGCCCCCATACTGACCCGTTCTCTTCGTGGCTTTCGTCAATGCGCGAACTGAGAAAAACAAGCACCACCCTTTCAGCCATCCCGTGTCTGGCCCACCCGAGATTCACCGGCAGGACTTTACTAGATGGATTGCATCAGGGGGTTACTTGTTTTCTCAGTGTTCGTGGTAGAATATGGAAGGAGGCAAATTAGGTTATGGATTGCGCTGCATTTTTCATTTCTTTCGGGCGGAGCAGGCAAATAGTCTTGACCTCTGCCCCGTTTCACATCTCGTACCCTATATTGTATGGATACACATAGTACGTACTTACGAAGCCTGGTATATCTCAAACAATGACATCGATGCATACTGTATTCTCCTCCCATGTACAGTATAAACTTAAATATGCAAGCTGGCTAAGCTGGTCTGAGATGCGACCGTTAAGAGGGGCCATCCATACCCATGGGTTACACGGAGAGAGCCGGATAGACAGGGTAAAGGGGAAGATCGGACGTCAATCCACAAAGCATAGTTGATGTCTCAGGTTATTTTATTTTATTTTACTTGTTTTCTGGGCCTTTTTGGCCTTCACGCCACTCCACTTTCCATCATAGAACATTTCAAATGAACAGAGCGAAAAAACCAAAGTACTACAGTCTGTAGGTCGAGAGGTCCATGCTAAACACGGGAGATGTGGAGCATCGTCAGCTAATTCTATTACCATGTCAAAATCAAATCAAATCAAATCAAGAGTACTCCGTCAAAAAATGAATAAAACAATAATTTCTAAACCCAACTCTCTCCCTCACACTCACACAAAAGACGTGTTGACCGCTTTTCTTCGCACTTACCCCAGAAAGGAACAGCGCCAGACCGTAACACGGCTCACCCATTTTATGACGCGTCTCGAAATCAAGCACACACACCCTATCCCCCACCCCAAAGAGGTAAGACTGCCCAGCACGACGGGATCCCGGCTTTCAATCTCACAGAAAAGTCTTGAGTTTCCGAGAAACCCGCTGAAAAAAAAAATGACTCCCCTAGCTCCAAACGGCGGTCAGCTTCATATGCCTTCGAGCACACCCCTCTCTTACGCTGAAATATCGGAGAAATATTACTTATACTTACCAGATACATCTGGAGAGTGCGGGTCACCCCGGATGGGGACTCGTGCAGAAGACAAATACAAGACTCAGGATGAATCTACTCTGAGTCGAATGCATCTTGCTTTCGAGGGAACTGACCATGAACACCTTGACTATCATTATCGTGTCCACGATCTTCTTCACGTCATGATGTTGATCATTTTCAGCATCGTCATAGCCCTATGAGCTCAATACAGTAGTAATCTTAAGTGCCGCGTCGGGCCAAATCAGTGACCCACCAAATCATCTAGTCGTTTATAGTAGTGTACTCCGTACGGAGGTATCATGATGTACATATGACCCCGGAGTAACGGAGAGCCCGGTATCCAAAGGATGCAGCTATATAAGCACAATATGCCTCATCTGCAAGCCGATACACAATTTATCAAGTGGTCTATTGTGCATGGAGTCATGGAAATAAAGTTTTACCCTTTTCCCTGTCTTAAGGAAAAGGATTTCACATTGCATCGAGGATTATGTGATAGCTTTTTTTTTTTTTGCTTTGTTGTACTGTATTCCGTGTATACCCCGTAGCTACCGAGTACAGGGTACTCCATAGTCACTAGTTTTACAACCACTAGTTAAAAGATTAGTGGGTGGGGACAGCACAATCTCACCAGACGGACAGTACAAAACAGAAACAGGGCATCTGTCATCTGCACGGGGCTCCGATCTTGGCGGTGCCCACACGGCAGATCGTCAAAAAGATTATCCTCTAAATTCTAAGGTTGACTTTCGTCTCATGTGCGGCGCACATCACCGTTCGGACTTAATTCATGAGTCTGATGACCGACGTTGCATCTGAGATTGAACTTGGCATCATTTATATGGAGAAGCAAGATACAAGGTTCAGAAGAAGCTGCATAATCAGACGCGTAAAGCAAAACAGATCGAGATTTGTTGCTATACATAGAAATTAAAGCACAAATGAGAATCAAATAAAATAATCCACAGCTTGAAACATCATCAGCTGTAGGAACACATACCCACCGCTACTGTAGACAATGAGTGGGAAAGGAAGGAGGTCCAAGAGAGTGTGTCCACCACGGTTAAATGGGTTAAATGGTAAAGTTGGGCGACGACACCAGGGCATCCACCTCCACGCAGCAAAAAACAGGATACGACAGAAGAAGAAGGCTGCAAAAAAAACAAAACAGCTATGGACAAATGATGATTGGACAAATCCAGCCACCATTTTTTTGCCTCTTCCCCTTTTCCCCCTCCCCCTCTTCCTTTTATCCACTCCCGATACCGGAAGCCAGCTCATCTCGGAAGACGAGTTAATCCGGGTAGTTTAACTTGGGGGAGACCAAACTTAACAAACTACACTAACACAAACGGGGGGGAGAAAGAGGGGAGCACAGACTCCACCACATCCACATTCTTGTGTTTGTGCAGAGTCCTCGAACCAGTCGACGCAGTGCCGGATATGGTTAGTCTGACTCCATAAAAAGACGGCAGATAGTCGATAGCCGAGCTTGGCACCACAGGATCGACCAATTGAAATACAATTATTCACTTCGACCCACTGGGAGCTGACGCGTGCTTGTCCCGTGCAGCGTTGTCTTGGTCAACGTGGTATGAGTAGAGACATTGTGTCCTCCACAGAAACCCGCATTGCGACGGGAAAAAGGCAATTCATCATGTTTCTAATATTGGGATCATAACTGAATTCATAAGATCAATACTTGAAGTATACTTGTCAATAGTAAAAAGCACTTTATATTTATCCTATTTATTTATTTTACAGCAAGGATAAATTAGGCTTTTATATAGCATATTTTAGTACGTCAATCACGAATCCCATTCTCGGTACATAATGTACGTAGGGTGTGGAAGGATGGGACCGAAAAGCAAGAGGCTTGAGGCTTATGACGTGATGGGGGAGGACCCAACATTGAACCGGAGGCACCACACATCAGCCCAGGACCTTGATCCCCGCAAAGCCCGTTGACCTGGTCCCCTAGGATGAGATCCCTGCGTGCGATCCTGGTGGGTCTCCACTATTGCCGCTAAGAACACTGCCACCCTCAGGGTCAACGCTAATCACACTCTGAAACGCCCGGCGCATCTTGAAGTGTGGATCCGCACCGGCCATTTCCTCCCAGATTGGGCTCAATCGGGAGTTCCTCGATGCTGACTGGTTCCTGAATAGGATGTCCACCCCAACCGTTCGAGATCGAAATGGACACTCTCGTGACTAACTCTACCAGGCAATAAATATGTCCTGGTTATTATATACCATTAAACCCACTTATTATAATAGTGAATACAATATTAATTGTAATAATTATTATTGTATATTTTCTTTCTAGTCTGAACCACGCATTATACACACCACGGTTCTCCCTAGCCTAACCTCGTCCCGAATCCCAGGAACCGTTCCAAAATTGACAAATTTGATGACTTTCCTGCTTCTGGCAGGTAGTATCATTTTCAAATTCGATGTAATCTCACCTTGCTAGTACTGAGGTCCATTCATTTATTCATTACGTATCAAGTCTCCAAGACTCGAAGGCTCAGCCCACGATGTCATCTTGCTTTCCAAATAGCGCCTATATACGGGTACATATGCATAGTAAATGCAGCCCAAACATCCCATACATCTACATGTACTGGTACCTACTCAATATCTAGCATATACGTAGACACTAGGTGCTTGTGCAGATATCATCTGTAGAGGTACCGATTTGGCAACTGAAACAACCCCGCCGTCAACTTTGGTTGGCCTTAACGGGCTCCTCTTAATATTTCCGATCGCACATATCCGACCGTGAACCCAAACTTTGAACTTTACTCTGGCCTAGAAAGGCTGACCCAAACATACGGTGTGTGTGCTATGTGTTGTGCACTCCCTAAACGTGGGCACCGTGTTACCCACTCACCGATCTTGATATCGCAGCTCCCCGCGATGTGCAAAAAGTAGAAGATACATAACATACATCTATAGTCTGACCCCTTACCAGGTGCAGGAATCAAGCTTCATCTTCATACAGACGGTGCAAAAAGCGGATCGCAATCTACTTGGCAGATGTCATATGCTGGCTGTCCCGTCTGGGGGCTACATATTACCTGTTCTGGAGCGTCGACCGCGGCAGTTTGAAGGGGGGTAGGGAAGGGGGCCGTTTCAATGACATCTTCAACTTGAACACCATCACCTAGCACCAGTAGTCAAATAATGAAGCCCACAGAAGGAGCGCACTACTTCATCCTAACGATCCACTAGAATGGCGCCCCTCACTGCTCCTCCTAGAAGTGCCGCCGTCATAGTTGAGAGTTGATGCAGGGTCTCAAGTCCCTTGCAAGAATACTATCACTCTTTGTTTTGAAGAAAATTTCTCGCGTTATGGCCTCTTCGTTGCCTGGTTAAGTATTCAATGTAGTCCTTTTCCTTGCTCTGTGTGTATGGGTATACCATTGCGCTCATTAGGATTCAACTGCATCCTCGCTCTGTAGTATTGGTTCATAGCGTTCCACTTGCATTGTTGCCCTCCCAATCATCCAATGCGCAAGCCTTCTCCCAGAATCCCTGACCCCTGCCTTCTTGCGCAATACTATGGATTACATGCTTGACTCTCATTGGTCGCGAGTCTCTTAATTGTATTCCCCCTCTCCAAACTTCACATGAAAATACCGGTATCTCGCATGCTTGACAGGGCACTCCATACGAGGGGCATTGTCTGATCTCTGCAGTTGAAGATCACCGTATCATGTTCTCTCATGCATATACTACACATTACAGATACTACACAACACCGGACTCCGTATATCAAACAAAGAGAAGAGAAGGAAGGGAAACCGCCAAGAATCACGGGTTCCCTTTTCCATCTTCCCTAGTTCCATATTCCTTGTATCTCACATGGTCGAAAGAAGCTGTTAAAGTGGGGATTCAAGCGCGTCTTCGGGGATCATACTAGATGCGCCAAAAACGCCCCCACGATCTTCTAAGAACTTATTTCATAATAATAATTGATCATATTCACGAACGCAGCTCGGATCCATGGTCCCATGGAGAACGGAGTACGGAAGCAATTAACAACAGTTCGAAATGAGCAAGCGGGTTCAGCCTCCGAAGAGCCACCATCCAGCCGTGTCCGCCGCCACCAGCGGCGCCAGATGAATAGGCGAAGAAAACAAGAGATTTAAATTGCAAGAAATTAGAAAGAATAACTAGGCAAACCAAACTTTAAAACCTTGATCCCCAGCGTGGCTCCTAAATAGGATAAGTAGACCCTGAAAATCCACCAAGTAAAAAGCCACTGAAAGTGAATTTTGAAATGGGGGCAAGAAAGACAGCTAGCTGATGTGTACCTTATACGAGAGAGGCAATGTGGATTGAATTGGAGACTTGATCTTGTGAATTGTAGGCTCAGATCTTTTCTGGTGACAGTATGTTGGTGCGTAACACGTACACCCTACCCCCCTTTATCCCAGGATCTGTGTGAGCCAATAGATGTACGCAAGGCTGGAGAAGCTTGACCTCTTTTACGGAGTACTCCAGACACGGTAACTCCAAAGGACGGATTACCTTCTTTGGATATTGATGGATACAGTGGTACCAGGATACATAATAGAATATTCTCCATTCTCATTCCCCAGTCGTCGAGAAAGAGAACTGATTGGGGATGGGGATGAGGATTCCGATATCCAATTCAGGGGGAGGCTGTGTTGAATGGGCTGTCCAGCGACATATTCTGATACCGGGACACGGGAACACTGGAATCTTTTAATTGGATTTTGAATATTGATTTTTTAAAGTTGGTATTAGTGAGATTTCTTATTTAATTTTATTCTTCTAGGCTATTACGGAGTCCCGAATATGTGCATAGTCAATCCGAGTTTAACTCATTCAGTATAGTGTCCGATATCACACACGGGTTGATGATACTAGTACCGGTACTCCAAACATACTCCCTTCATCCTTCATAGAACCGGATACTAGTGAAGCAACAGTATACATACAATGTACCTAGGTATATGCAGGGCAAGAATGTGTTCGCCCGGGCCCTGTAAACCTAAATCACAGATAGTGCAGATGCAGAATAAGGGAATCAAATCAATAAAAAGAAATAACCAAAGTATAGGATTTGCCATGAAAGAGAAAAGAAAAAGGTTTAAAAAAAGGGTCTGAGACTTTCTCCTCTTTTCCGTATTTTCCCACTTTTTTTCGGTGCCTACACCTTGTTTCCTATTGGCTGGTTCCCGCGACCAGACGAATTTTCGCGCAATTCCCCACATCCCAGCAGTACGCCTGACGTCCGATGGAGAGCTTACGCGGCCACTTCCTGCGCCAAGCCTTCCCACGGCAAGCTTAGGCATTTGGCGCTTCTTGGCAATGAGTAAGTTGGATCGTTCACACCCTTTCCCCCTCGAGTATGCCACAAAGTTCTACGCAAGGAAAGAAAAGAAAAAGGGCAAAAATTTTTAAAATAAAATAAAGTAAAATAAAATAAAATGCAAAGAGTGTTAGAAAGAATAAACATAATCAAAAGGGAAAGACTAAAGTATAAAAAAAATTTACTCCAATTCACGACCAATACGGGTTACGACCAAATCTGCGTGATCCAAACTCGAATCACAGGTTCTTGTTCGTTTTCCCGGCCCCTCCCCTGGGGTTCTTACGAGTCTGCGTTGGTTTTCTATTTTTGCGAATCCTGGTGGCAAAACCATGGAATTTGAAAAAAGGGAAAAGAAAGGAAAGGGGGGTTGTAGGATTCCCCCTCTTCGTTGCGTTTTGGAAAATTCGTCTGCCTTCTCAGCCGTGGAGGATTTGAAGTCTATTGATAGTGAGCTGTAGTGAGTTACATACATAGTAGCTCTCGGATAAGGTACTATACAGTAGATCCTGGCGCAGCCACCGATTTCTGCAGATATCGAACCCCAGGTACTCGGCGCTGGATAGAGCCAAGATAATCATGATTGACAGTGATAGTCGTATCAAACTCAGCGATCACTGCTTAATTCTCCCCTGTCAGGTCTTGTTTCCAGGGTCTGCCGGGATCTGAGGCGGGTGATCAGCTCTACTGTAACGTCTGGATGGATCAGCCCTGTCTTTAATGTTTCTTCATATATACCTGGGGTTTCGCTATAAAATAGATACCAAGTGCAGACAATTTGTCTATCTTTTGAATTTTTTGAATTTACCTAAATTATATGGACATGCGTTGACCATCGTATACCTTTAAGGCTGTGCCCTAAATACTGGTAGATGGATCTAATTTTGGACTACAAAAACTTGAAAGGTTCTATCATGATGTATTTGATCGATCAAATTCCCAGCTTTTGAAGTCTTTGATATACAACCACGCCGAACGTCCGGTCATCCCTGCATGAAATGAAGAAAATAATGGGAAAAGCAACTAGAAAATGGGAAAGAAGACAACGGCTCGTAAAACAATACAAAAACCCCTTAGGTGAATAAGTTATGCAATGAAAAGAAGCAAATGAGACCCTTGAAATTACAAAATCGTCACTAGACGATAATAGACAGCTCCGGTCGATCCATACCATCGTCCTCCACGTTGGGGTAGTATGGGACCATCGCATCGGCACCCTGCACATATGCATCATTATACAGTCGCCAGTACGGAATTCGTACTTTGCGAGCTGGGTGGAACAGTCCAGCCCAGACGTAGTTCATGACCGTTCCTGTTCCGACAGCCATGCGGATGGCATCAATGGCTTCGATTATTCGGTCAATGACGTGGGGACTAGTTTCGAAAATATTGGGGAATACGAGGTTAAGTAGATGAACCATCGCGTCCTCACACCCAAGGCCAACAACGCCTAGGGCAATATGCTTGACCACGCTGGCGGCGGTTTGTCGATGGACTTGATCCCGATCAATAAGCGCATCTTCAAGAAGAGGTGTGACGGCATAGACATAGTCCTTAGCCATTTCACCGATGTACTCAAATAAGAACGACATGGCCTTGAGAACGCCATTCTGCACATTCAGTTCGGGAACGCGGTATTCGTTCATCAAAGCTGGAAGAACAGTGAAAGGAGCACAAGTCTCGGCAACGATACCAATCGCGACAGCTGTGCAAACACGGGATTGACGCTCCTGCACTCGAAGATTGTTCAACAGGGTTGCCAACACATCCTGGGGACCAATGGCCTTTGCGATGAAACCAAAGGTGTTGTTGGCCGCACGTCGGATTCCCTTCTTGTGGGCCTTGAGCATATCAAGGAGTTCGAAACAAATACGCATCCATTCACGGGCATTCACGGATTCAGGACCACGATCGGCAATACGGCCAACCAGGTCAATGGTATTTTCCTGCACCTTCTCGTGTCGATTGCGAAGAATGGGTGTCAAGCGGGGGAGCAGGTCCCGGATAGGAGGTTGCATCTGGTTAATACCGACCACTGTTACAATTGATCGCAAGGCACCCAAGATTGAACCCAGAACCTCAGGGTATTCTTCACCAAGGTACTCGTAAAGCACAATACCGAGCTTGCCCATAAGAGCGTCTTCACCACATTGCTTCATAACCATCGCGATACGCGAGATAAGATCTGCCGCTTGCTGTCGGACGGTTGCAGATTTGTTGTTTAGTCGCCAGAGAATGGTACTGACAATCTGGGGGAGATAAGGCTTGCAACGAGTGCCGAGAGCGTTGACGACAGTGCCAAATCCGTTCAAAATGATAATGTCTTCAATGCTTTGCTCCTGGAATGCGTGCAGCACACCATCGATGAGTCTCTCTTCTAACCGCTCTGAAACATCCGCTGCGCCCAAGGAGGCGATCAACTTTTCAACAGTCTCCACGGTCATCTTGCGGTACGGTTCGCTCTCATCCTTGAGATTGTTGACGACACGCTCCAGGATCTCGCCAACACCGACCTTTTGACCCAGGTCAACAGTGGTGTCTACCACCTGGCGGTAATTCCTCCGATCAAGAGCCATACGTCTCACCCAGAAACTCTTGAAGAAGTCGGTCAAGACATGCTCTTTCAGGTAGCCAGCGGTGACACCCTCAGTGCTAGAGCACTGAGACACCACCTTCAGAACCACCTTCTTCATTTCCTCATCTGGAGAAGAGAATTCACGGAGTAGAATTTCCATGATCTGAGTAGTGTAGTAGTTGGCATATTCTTCATCCATGAGCGGAATGATATATCCAACGGCCTTCAAGAAAGCCGCAAGGCCCTTACCACGCTGCTTGCGCGCACCAGTCCAGAGAGGGTTGAGGATCTCATCGAAACTTTCGATACCATAAGGATTAGCAGCCTCGGCCAATGCAGCCACAGCCAATGCTGTGACGGTTCTGACCTTGGCTTGTTCGTCGCTGAGGTTGTCTGAGATACACTCGACTAAACCCTTCAGATGCGGTAGGATGGCACAGCCCATGAGAATGGGGATCTGTTGAACAATCTTAACACCAGTGTGCCTGGCCTGCCAGGACTTCTTGCTGCGACAAACAGCGCGGAGGAATGGGAGGAGGGCGGGAATACCGAGTGCGGAGGCCACGACGGCGAATGCACGTGCTGTGGTGTTTCGTACATACTCATCAACGTGGTCGATATCCGGACGCATAACACTGATCATAGTAGCGAGACCTGCAGCCTTGGCAAGGTTGGAAATAATCTCCCGACCTTCAACACGAGCATAGTAATCCTGATCAATGAGCAGTGGCTCAATAACAACGAGAATCTTATGGACAAAAGGACGAACTAAGTCGTCCAGCTTGTAGAGTACTCGGTCGATGACCTTGACCAGCAAGTGCCGTTCTTGATCTTCTAATGACTTTTCCATAAGCAACGGAAGGATTTGGTTGAATAATGGGCCCGCTCCAAAGTTTCGCGCGTTATCTGTGAGTTGACGTAAAGCAGTCTTACGCATAGGTGGTGTGCCGTTCTTGACCTTCAGCAACAATCGCATGATCTTTCGCTCCTTCAGGTCATCCACGCTCATGGAAGTTTCATCTCCGGCCTCCATTAATTTGCCAAAGTAAGCCATATCTTCTGGTTTAAAGAACTGCAAGTCACCCACGCCGGGGATATCAGTCGGAAGTTCCTTCCCCATAGAACGAATATTCTCAGGCTCTTGCATCATGAAGCCACCGACAGTGCCGCCCGTAGGCGCGGGAGTAGCCATCATTTTGCGGGCGGGGTTTCTGATAGGCTCATATCCTGGAGGAGGATCCAAAATCTTGTATCCCTCCGTGGGCAGCATCATGTCGAGTTCTTCATCCGACCAATCGCTGTTTCTACCAGAGATATCGGTTCCAAAACCGGGAGCTGCCCCTCCACCTTGAGATGGGTGCATAGGGGTGGCAAGGCCTTGGTTACCGACAGGGGTCGCAGCAGTGAGAGAAGGGGCTTGGTCCCATCGTGAACGGCGTTTAGGCGCGTCCTCTGGGCCACCGGGGGCCGGCGTTTCATCCCATCGAGATCTTTTGGCCCTCGACTCCGAAGTTGTCTCGGTTTTTACCTCCTCGTTGGATTCTGTCGCTACGTCCCAGCGCTTCTTGCGTTTTCTGCTGGCGGCCTCGACAGTTGCACCATCCTCGGCATTCTCCTGGTCGACTTCCATCTTCAGAGACGCCTGGTGCTCGGTAACATCTTCGCCACGCTCGCGCTGCTCAGCAATAAGTTTCTGAACACGCTCTTCTTCTTTTTCAAGTTCACGAAGAGCCATGACCTCGCGGTAAGTCTGGCCATCGCCATCGCCATCGCCTTCGGCGTTCGCGTTGGCAGCGAAAGGATCGGCGCGTGTTGGTGTCAAGGCTCCTCGGTTGAATCGACGCTTTTGATAATCAGTTTCCCGATCAGCTATGCGCGCAGCCTTTTCACGACCTAGCAACATGTCCTCCTCTTCAAGACCATTTCCATGCGCCATCTCGTCAATTTGATTTCTTGTAGCAGTGTACTGGCCGACCAAATTATGACCGCCATTTACATCTTCCATCTCCTCATCATCGCCGTTCACAGCGATAGATGTGTCGTAACCGGTGAACCTATCCGCTCCATCACGTTCGTAAAGGGTGGTATCGAAGGACTCGGTAAGGGAAGCCTTGGTCGAATTGTCAGCGCGCTGACTAGACGAATCAAAGGTCTTAGAACCTTTCTTGCTAGCGGAAGCAGCATTGCGCTCGGCCTGGAGCCGTCGAACGGCTTCAATGTCGGCTAAAGGTATAATCAGTACGTGACGGTGGTGAAAAGAGAAGGAGGCGCAGAAAGCTTACCGTCAGACATTCTGAAGATTCCGAGTGAAGTATGAGAATTTTATCGCGTAGTGGGTATTGACAGTATAACCGCAGCTACATCCGGGTAAGATACCGTTAAAACGGCAACATCGATGATGAAAGGAAGCTGTGTATCTGATGATCTGCGCTGGGTGCAAAAAGCATGTTGCCCATGAAGTCGCGGGAGTGGATGACTAAGGTTAAGGGCCATGTCACGTGACCCCTGCAGGATCGCCAGCATCATCAGGCTTCTCTTTACAACAGTATATTTAATTTTGAAATTTACTTACTGAATCTATCTTTCCATAATTTGAGTCTATTCAATGAATCAAATTTAGACCGCCTCCTCAAATTTGTGTTGTAGTGCAACAAAAAGGACCAAATACCATCTGAATGCCGTGGCGTCCCAAGGCGCTTACAGACTATTTATGTCCTACCCTAACTGTATCAGTGAGTGAAGGATTGCTATTTTAGTCCTTGGCTGCGTCAACCGGGAAGAAATAGATTAAATTTGGCAGTATCGAGCATATATACTACAATGGCAAGTGACCTCAGATGAAACTAGTACATACTTCGGGTATTAACATTTGAAGTATACTATGGCATTGGCAACATTTACATCGATCATGTATGATAGAATACGAAAGGGTTATCAGAAATTGAGAATTTTGGTGGTAACAATGCTCATGTTTTCAAAGCCACAGCCACTTAAATTGAAGAAAGATTCCTCAGTTATCTTCCAGTAAAAACTTTCAAGTCGACCATTCTTTGACCTTTGGACCTCATGGATACACCTTGGCGGCTAGCATAATCCCTAGGGTGGGTACGCCAGGCTACGCAATAGAACTTGATGAATGTGCATGATTGCACCTGGCTAAGCATCAAACCGAGAACTGTTAATCGGTGTAAACTATATTTATGCAGGTAAAAGGATCCGTAGCTTGGTTTTTTAATCCCCAGCTTTTCATTCGTGGAGGGCTGGTCAACTGCCAACAAAGAGACCCATTTTAGCACCCTCGGATCCTTCGCTCCGAGCCATGTCTAGTTGATCGGCGCGTAGAAATATAAACGAAACTTCTTCATGCAAGCTAGGAGAATTTAATTAAATGCCTTGTGAGGCATATAAAGATACAAGCCACGAACATGGGGTTGATATCGGGCCACATGAACCATCGAGTCAGCCTGATGGCAATTTACATCACTGAAACCATTACAACACTGAAATGATTTTGAGCCTTGATTTCTTTGTTTCGCCTATACACCAAAGAGATAGAGACACTTGTTTAACAAGAACATCTCCTTTATCCATTATTATTTCCTTCGTCTTCAAGATTATTTCCGTCTGATCTTCATCTCCATACTTAGGAAATTTATCCATTCTACTTCTCTGCGTTTCTGAAGTTCTTTCAAGTTCACCGGCTTATTTTTACGTGACAAACATATACTACAATGCTCCTCCAAACACTGACAGTCTTCCTGGCTGTGGGGACATCCGCTGCCTCTGCTCTTCCTGGTCCTTTGAGGCTAGCTGCCACATTCTCTCGAATTTCCAACGAGCTTGACCACATGAGTCTGGGCAGCTGCTCCATCTCTAACGCAACCATCCCCCTGAACGACACATCGGTTTACCTCCCTGCACCTGCATCCAACTTGACACTCAAATATATTGCCATTGGCCGGGGGACACAAAACTATACCTGCGCAAGCTCCAGTGCTTCTTCAACTCCGGTGCAAATCGGTGCCGCTGCCACACTTTTTGACGCCTCTTGCCTCGCTTCCAAATCCCTCAACTTGCTGCATGAGATACCTGCTGTCGTTGGAAGCACCCCTATTGGATCACTTGCCTTTCTTGCAGAACTCCTGAGTCACACCACAAACACAACTGACCTCATTCTTGGAGAGCATTACTTCAATGCAGCAGGATCCCCTGTTATAGATTTCAGGTTGAGCGGCCGGCGGGATTGGATTGTTGCCTCGAAGAATGCATCGGTTGATGCACCCCAGACGAGCACTGATGCAGACCAAAACGTTCCCTGGCTAAAACTTGATCGCACATCTGGATGTGGGATTCAGGTAAGTGTAAACTGACCCATGTTACGATGGCTATATTCTGACGGACACTACAGGAAGTTTATCGAGTCATGACATACCAAGGATCGGCACCCTCAACATGTGCCAGGCTTAACAAGACCCTGGAGGTTCAATATGCGGCAGAATACTGGTTCTATGGGTAGTTTTTTCTAGGACCTATGTGTGTCCGTGCATGGCACTCTCAGCCGCTGCTTCATATATATGAAATATCATGCGTCTTTCAAGATGACAAAAAACAAAAACAAAAACAATTGTACATAGTAGTACTACCACAATGATTCTCCGAATATATATGTGCCTGTCTTCCAGGATTGTACTACTAGGTACTCGTTGTTGTGTGAATCATGATGGATTCGACGAATGTCTAACCTTGGAAACACATACTACATTCAGACTTAGCAGTATCCGTGCTAGGCATGTTTATAAGAACGAAATTAATAATTTTGAGACAATTCTTGACAAACGTTCGATAAATATTTCTGAAGTGTCAAGATGTGGACTACTATTGAATGATGTATAAGAAGGATTGAAGTACACACATCAATTGATGTAGTTGACTAGTTAACTAACATATATCGATGCTTATTAAGTAAGGCTGCCAAATTGTGCTGCCCCAGGAATCAGGTGGCGTTGACCGCTAGTTGAGGTTGTGGCGCAGCAAATGCAAGACCAACACTTTCCAAGATTCAGTATGTATTTCGCGCCGCAAGGACTTTCCAGCTATGGAATTTGAACAGCTGTCAAATTCTGACTCAGACCGCACGGATGATGCAAAAGGTCAAGGGAGTTTCCAAGAAAACCAAGCTATAGCTTGGTACCCTATTCAGGTGGCGCATGGATCCAGTATAGCCGGAGAATTTCTGTCTGTGCAGCGGCGCTTGGACGGCAGGTTCCTAATAGTAAGTGTTGAAATTTAAAAATCAAAGTAAATTGACACTAAACTAAACGCTGGATAATTCTGCCTTCCATTCGGGATCGCCGTGGTGGACGTGAATCATAAGTTTAGTCGCCATCGCAATGACCTAGGAATTGCCACTACCCTGCCGAAGAGCGTAAACAATTGATGGCCTCGCATTGGCTTTGTGTATTGAGCTAATGCCTGCTAATCAACTGAGAATCAGTAATAATTCAAGGTCACCTGGGCAGTAGGTAATGCCACCGCATTGAATAGTTGAAGTGAAGATGGTTGCCACCATGCAAATCGTATAAATATCACGTGATGTGCACCCGAACGCGCAGGCGCGTCCTCAATTCACTTCCATCACCAGCTCAGCTTTCACCTCGACCTTATCAATCTTAACAGGCGCAACCGTCGCATAATGAACGCAACCCAACAGTGATATATCAATAATCGATTTCAACGACCGGAACTCTTCTCCTGAATCTACCCTCCTCCCCTCCAACAATACCATATCTCTCAAACAAATCGCATCCAAAATGTCCACCGACTACAGCAAGAAGACCAACGCCGAGCTTGTGGAGATCCTGAAGGGTCGCTCACTGCCTCATACCGGCAAAAAGGCGGACCTGGTTGCTCGTATCCAGCAGGATGACGAGAAAGAATCTACCGGAGCACCCGCCGCGGCTCCCGAAGCCGGTGCCGCCGAAGATGTCATCGATTGGGACGACGACGTACCTGCCGATTCATCAGCGGACCCTCAGCCTGCTACCGAAGCAGGTGCCAACGCCATTGCTGCCGGCGGCAAGGGCGCTGTTGCCAACCCCGTTGCAGTCCCCAATCAGAAATTAGACACCGATCCTGCGACTACCGACGATTTGAAAGTGGAAGCAACTGGCCAGGCAGAGCCTGCGGCCGCTCCAGAGGCTGAGACAAAGCCTGCTGTTGATTATACCCGTGGTCTACCCGCGACTGAGCTCGAGGAGGAATTGCGGAAGCGTAAAGCTCGTGCAGAGAAGTTCGGCATCGTCGAGGATTCTGAAACAGCTCTGAAGGAAGCCGAGAAAACACTGGCACGGGCTAAGCGCTTCGGCACTGGCGCTGAAGCCGAAGCCGGTGTTAGTGTGAAGGGTTTGGATCAGGCTCTTCCTGAGGAGAGGCGTAAGCGCTCTCGCAATGACCAAGGCGGTCGTGGCGGTAAGCGTCGTGATCATGGGCATGGACGCAATCGCAACCGCCGTGGAGATGGCAACCAGAACCAGAACCGTGGTGGTGGTGGTGTTGCGAAAAACGGTCCTGGCGCACCGAATAGAGTGCAAAAGAGCTGGAGTGAGAAGGATAACTCAGCAATGGAGGCTCGTAAGAAGCGATTTGCGACTGCGGCTTAAGTTGTACCGAGCTTTCCATTGATATTCTCGACCAATTGTCTGCTCTTTCACTCCTTTCTTTTCCCTTCTCTTTTTGTCTTTACATATTCAGGTCTTTACGGGGCGTTTGTACCAAGATGCTAGCAAGGAACTCAATGGTCGATTTGGGGGATATGTGTTTCTTATGTGTTTCTTATGTGATTCGAATGAAAATCAAGATTACCATTTAAAATGTGTTTATAAAATGCATTCTTACCCTTGATTATATCAAAATATAAAAAAAGGTATCTTACTGCCGTGCTTCTCAACTTCTTACATTGTCGTAGAGTAGAGAAACCTCAATACTGCGTACAGCAGCATTGCCAAGTCTCATGGGCATGCGCAGTCAGCTGAAAGATGCATTAGCTTCTGGTTCCTGCAGCGTCGCAGCTGGCCACTCTTGCGCCCGCACGCCCCAACAACCCGGCATGGCCCCTCCAGATCGGCATTTGAGATCGACAACCCACAGACCTTGTACGAAAGCGCCATCTAAGTAGCTCGACGACATTAGATTATTGAATCATGAAACAAAGAAACGCCCGCACTCATTATTGAGTTCAAGTGGAAAAAGATTCAAAATCCCGCGCACAAGTACGGTTACAGAGAAACCCTGGCTCATTCCCCATGAGCCCGGACAGTGCTGCGTTTGCCGCCGTTCCCCACTTGGGTTGAGCCTGCTCTGGCGAATCTGAGGCCAGCAATGGCTTTTTTGAGACGGTGGCTGCTGGGGCTAGAAGTAGATAGGGCGGTCAAGTACGTCAAGCACCACTGTCCCCGTCGTTCATTGCTGGGAATCCTGGTGGAGCATCACAGCCTACTAGGCTAACCCGCTGCAGTGGTCCTAATGGGGGGTTTTAAACACCGGGATTGGGGCTATAGGCCATCTATACCATGAGGCTGCCCAGGTGTCCAGACATGTCACTGGTCGATGACACCTTACGAGTCCAACTATAGGTACTCCGGGATATGTTTTCTCGTGCAGAAACGAGGATTCGTCTCCACTATGCCTGTTTTATTGATTTTTGGGGCTTCTGAGTCAGACAAGGATGTGGTTCCCTGGTCAAATGCGCGGGACGGGCCTTTCGTACCAGACTCTGGATAACGGTTCTGGTATGATTTGACGGAGATGAGTTAAATAATGATTTTAAAGTATTAGATGGTAATTTACGGAATCTTATGAATCAGGAATATATGGTGTCACCTTTCCTTGGGGCACGAGAGGGCAGGTTTCACCCAAGTCTTATTGCAGATGCAGATGCAAGTATGGGAGATGTACCATCTGAAACTACTACCAAGCTTGCAGGGGCCCTAACGCCCACGTTTGGAAATTCTCCGAGTCCGGGGAGGGAAGAGAAATTTTTTTACAAAAATACATAAAATTAAGAACAGCCAAGTAAGAAAAGCCGTGTGTTGAGAGACCTCTAAAAAGCAAGTATTGAGGATCGACGGTGCAGTGAGATCGTGTTCGGCGTCCCCGATCGATGTGTTGTCAACGAGGCGACGCAGACGCGGTGAACGAATACTGGCCCCTAACAGGACAAATTAAGAATTCAAGCTCGACTAAATCGTGATGTTCAGCTTCAATGTCGCTGATTTTGGGTTTGAGTTATTGTGAAATCCCAAGTTCTTGTGGAATGTTGTTCAAGGCAAAACCGCGGATGAACATGCCTCTCCCCCAACTTCCACGCTCCACGCCACTGACATGTACATTTACTCCGGAGTCCTAGCCAATGTAGACCAATGCCGCTGATAGCCTTTCCCCGAAACCCTCTTGCCTAGACCAAATACTTCCGACCAACGATAGTAGATTCTTCCATTCTAACCGGGCAGAAGACGGACAAAACACTGTCTCGAGTGGGCCGGTTTTCGGTTCCCCTCCATGCGAGCTTCCGTGCGCACAATCCTGTCACGACTCAACAGGTCGATGTGATAGGGATTAAGTTTGTAGCGTAGGGCCTTTGGGGCCGTGGCTTCAAGACCTGCACGATCCGGCGGCTCAGGATGTGCTTCCTACAGGTCTAGCTACAGGTCTAGCCCGTAGCGTAGTCTCGACTCATCACAGCGTGTTTGCCGTGCACCAATGATAATCGGGTCGTATGGCTTCTCCTTATCCAGTAGCGGCATAGCCGTAAATTCGAAAACCCCTATGATGCCACTTTCAGCATTCTATATGGTTGTTGGTGGTATTGAGGAGAATTTTCTATTTTTTTTAGATTTTTAGATTTTTACCCCCACATTGAAGAGGGGAGCGAAATCCCGAGTCAGCACATACAAAAAGTTGCGTACCTCTGCGGGATGACATGATTCTGAATTTTTTTTCTTCTATTTCCTCTTCTTCTTACTCTATACCAAGTTTTTTTCTCTTTCTATTGCAACCGAAAAAGTCTAACCCTATTTTGATTTCATTTCAGGCTCTTATGGATCTCTTACCCACTGACGTGGCCGAGGCTAGTGGAAAATCCTGTGCCACAGTGCTCCAGACTGTGGCGAAGCAGCTGCAGCTCGATGCCGATCAGCCTGACAAAGTCGGTGAATTTCAATCTTTTATCTATCTGACGGTCGCCGGGGATTTAATTTCCTACGCTTAATGACCCTGCATTTTAATGATTATTGATTGTTTTTTGTTGCATTTGTATAGTTTTTGTTTACGTGCCCGTTGAGATACCTCACTGCGAATCTCGATTCCCTACTACGCCTCTATTAATACAATTTACGCCTGCAAAAGAGTCCTGGTGACCAGCGTGGATGAAAGTAATGAATTGACGGTTTTTCTTCTGTACGTCATTTGGTACCCTGTTCTCTATAACATCTATGGAAGCTTATCCCCCATGCATACAGTGCCATCCCCGACATACTTTGAACTAGCATTATGATTACTATCTTGATGCACATGTACCCATCACTTTACCACTTGTCTCAACATTGGACCCAGGGACTTCAGTCACCGTTGCACCATGTCGTACAATTTTGGTGGCCGTAGTATGGCGCCAAATGCTGCTGCTCCTGCAGATTCATCACGTCGGCCGTCCAACTCTAATGTCCCTTATACTTCCCAACTTCCAAGATCCCAATTGGCAAAGCCAGTGAACTATACCCCGCGAACTAGTCGTGCTTCATCTGTGTCTAGTTCAGACGAAACTGGCCAAATACCGGCCCCAAGAGCAACATATCAGGCCGCTCCTCGCTCCAAACGACTATCATTGTTGCCACGGCCGACTACTGGCGGTCTGTCATCTTTAATTCCACCAGCATCTACATCAACTCAAATTCCTATTCCATCTACTATTCCATCGTCTTCTTCTTCTCCTAATCTCGCAATCCCGCCCACAGTTGCGCCCAGCCACGAAGTGCAAACGCACACGCAAACGCAAACGCCACCTGCCAAAAGAACCCGCAATGTTCTTCGCAGAAAGGCGCCATTAATAGGGAAGCATGTGGAGCAAAATAAAACCCAGAAGCTTAGTCTGGTGATTCCACAGGAAGACCAGCCAAGCAATATGAAGGACCCCATGCGGGGTTTTACTCCAGATGCATATTCCGCCGGGCCGTCTGTATCTGCATCTGCATCCTCCAAAAGTTCAAGCGAAAAGACAATTAAGAGTGGAGTGGTGTCTCCGATGACTCAAGGACCAGCAGAGCTGGCGAGTCTCCGGACTACAGTCAGTACTCAGAATCTTCCTCCCCCTTCACATGGCTTTCCATCCGCGAGCAGCCCATCCACAAGGTATTCTGAATCTCCAGGCATGTGGAGTCGTGGCTCCACTCCGACCTCGATGTCATCATACTCGCCTGGGATTATGCACTCAAGTAAGATTGGACGCTTAAGACAGCCTAGTCCATCCCAAACGAGACTTCCATTATTCACCCCGCCCCCGGTGTTTGCAAGCCCCCAAAGTGCACAAGGCGAAGGGAAAGAGTTGAAGCTTCACCGAACAGCAACTCCTCAAAGACCTTCTACCCGAAGCCCGGTGGTAAACACAAGCATTCCGACAAAACAGAGTTCGGGGTCTATCCCTACAAGAATTCAAGGTCCTCCTCACAGCCCACCGCCAAGGAAGTCATCTGTGAATTTCAGCCCGCCAAAAGACTCCCCAGGCAAAGACTCTGATATAGACGTGGAGAAGGCCAGAAGAGAAGTTGAGGAAGCCGAACGTGAAGTTATCAGAAGTCATAAGCGAACAATCACCAATCCCTCCAGCCCGGAGGCGACTGTCCCGAAGACACCACCACGACCAAGTCGAGATGGTACCCATCGCCTGAATCTAGAGACATCTCCAGTGATACAGAGTAATCTGCCATACCTAAAGTCAACAGGCCACACGAGACGTGAATCTATAGAGAAAATACGTACAACTCCCCAGCCATATTCCACCTTAAACCAATCTGCTACAATATCCGTGGACTCTTTCCGCTCCAAAGATCTCTCTCAGATCCCATCTCGGGAAGCAGGATCTCCACTCAAGACACGCAAATCACCGAAATTGACCAAGGATCCCCCCAAAAACGTGCCCAAGGAAAAGAACGACTCAGCAAAACCGGTCACAGGCAAGCGATTTGGTCTTTTCTCGAAGAAGTCCAAGCCAGAGCTGGAAAGCAATGCCGGCGAACAGAATCGTTCAGCGGCACGGAAGGGTCCAGCAGCTGGAACCGGTCATGAAGGATATGGAAAATACAGCCAGCGCGGTCGGAAAACAAGCGCGAGCAGCGCCTCTGATCCCAGAACTCGATCAACGAGTACAACTAGAAGCGCGTCTCAATCAGTTGCTAGCAGCAAGGGCAGCATGTCAAACCGGCCTGAGTTTGATCTTGACGATTTCCTATTGAGCCGTCTTGAACCAGTTATTATCAGTGGCGGAGGAATGGAAGGTTCAACGCTTTCACGAACCCAAAGCGAGCAAAGTATGAGCAGTATCAGCGTTACATCATCTAGTCTTGCTCGTCCTACACCACTGACGATTTCTACCGCTCAATCCACTGATTCGTTAGTGACAAACTCTACTGGTATTTTGGATGATTTAATATTTCCTAGCGAGTCCACCACTGCTTTGGAATCTACTCGAAGCCGGAGTCCGGAAAAGAGCATTAAGCTTGCAGATAATCCTCAACCACAACCTTCGAAGTCTCGGATGCCAGTTCCCAAGGGTAAGAGCCAAGGGATTTATGCAAGCTCCGAAGCTGCTAAGACACAAAAATCACTCTCTAACACTAGCACGACCTCTCTGGCTCCCAAGACTTCGAAGGGAGCTGTCAACTCGAATCAACCTCCAGCGCCAGCGAAGGAGAACCAACAAGTCAACAAGAAAGGAAAATCTTCGCGGTGGAATCTGTTTCAAAGAAACCGGCCCGAAGAGCCTAAGGCTTCTGTTCCTTCTCCTGTAGCTGCACCTCACACTGCTCAGCTACATGCAGCTATTTCACCAGCCTTGAGAACTCGCCCCGTTGCACACTATGCATTTGTTGATGCGGATTCAGATGAGCTTGATGATATTATTGGCAAGCTCGAGGATTCCCCGCCAACTGAGGAGGAGAAAATTGCGCCCGCGGTAGAAGTCCCAGCAGGTCTCAACATAAGAAAAAGACACCCGTCTATATTGCTGCCATCGCCTCCTAAACTTCAAGGCGAATTTGGTAAAGATGACCGTCCGTCTCCGAAGACCGCCTTATTCAACCGCAATCTCATGGATTCAGAGCCCGAAAGCAGCCCAGAAGATCGCCGTCCTAGACGACTAGCTTCTGTTGGCCGTATTCCGAAAGTTGTTTCTAGGCGTGACAGACAACACAGACCGGCTATGCAATCTTTCTCTCGGCCTTTCAGTGTTGTGGAATCCCCACCACCGATTCCGGCTCCCGCACAGCGAAGTGGACAGGACTATCCCAGTTTCAATGACCCTTCTTGGCAACGACAAGCAGAAAACACGAGTAAGGTACCGGACTGGGGCTATGATTTCAATCAGCCCTCAAGCGCGTCTGAACATGTTAGTGCTTTGAACTATCTCACGGGGCCTTATTCGGCCAGCGAGTTTCTTCATTTTTCACCGCCACACAAGGGCTCTACAACGTCAAGCAGCTCAGGAGCCTTGGCAGCAGTGACATCAGTGGTTCCCAAGGCAAATACTGCACCTACGGAGGATGAAGTTTGGGGGGAGTATGATGATTTGCTTGATCATGTTTTGTCACCCGAAGAGCCAAACCCCGATGAGTCTGACAAACATGAGGGAGATGAGAGATTCCAAATGGCAACAATGGCGAGTAGAGCTCTCCAGGACGAATTGAATAACCACAGTTCCCTTTGTCCGGGCTCATTCGTCCCCGATGAAGCATCGATCCGATCTAGCAGCGACTCCATTCGCTTGCGTCGTTCCCGAATCGTATCTGCTTTGCACTCATCAATCTCTCCATCCACTCAGCCATCCTACAGCAACCTTATTGCAAGCTACGGGGATGACGACCTCCAGAGTCCTACAAAATCAACTCAAGGCGTCTCAGATAATGTCAAAGCACAACAGTCCACATTTCTTCAGTCTTTGGCCACAGCTCCCAACCCTAGCCAAAAGTCTCAAAATGAGCGCAAATCTATACTGGGCTCACCAGAGCGAGAATGGGATGCTGTCACTCGCACAAACATGAGATCTGCTTCCCTCATGACTAGTCGTTGGCTATCATTTGGACGTGTCCTCTTCAGTCCTGCTCACAATCACGTCAAGACTGGAACACATGGAAGAATCCTTGTGATCGACGGACTTGGAAATGACGACTGGTCTTTCTATTGCTCATTGACTTATCCAGACGCGGAGGTATACAGCTTGAGTCGCCGACCTGTCTCTACACCGATGCCTCATCCTGCCGCATGGCAACCTCCTACAAACCACCATACAGTCTATCATGCTGGCCTACAGAACCCACTTCCATTCCCAAAGGACTACTTTGCTGTCGCGGTGTTACGGTTCCCTGCGGCTGGCCCCGAGGCAATCCAAAACAACATAGTTCAGGAATGTAAGCGCGTCCTTCGCTCAGGTGGTTACTTGGAAGTGAGCATTTTAGACCGAGATATGATGAACATGGGCGCACGAACCCGCAAAGCCGTCCGTCGACTCAAAGAGATGACATGTCTTGCCAACCCGTCTATAAGCCTTAAGCCAAGCACCGACAACGTCCAACGCCTCATTGGCTCGCAGGGCTTTGACAATCTTCGCAGATGCATGGTGCGGATTCCTGTAGCGGGAATGGTTGTTCGCTCCTCCGGCTCAACTGCTTCTTCTTCAAACAAGTCTCACTCTGCGACTACAACGACTGCCTCTACTGCATTCTCAATACCGGTTATTTCGGTAACCACCACAGGTAGCCAAAGTACCCAAACGGCTTCCAAATCGTCTCTTTCCGACGATACCAATGTCTCCCTTGGAGATCTCCTCTCTGACCCCTCACCTTCCGCGGCCAATGATGAGTCAATTGCCAAGATTGTGGCTCGTGTTGGTCGCTGGTGGTATACGAAGTGCTATGAGGATCCTGTCCTTCCCGATACCGAAGACAATGACCCTAGCATGTGGAATGACCGCAAGGTCCTTCGTGAGTGTCAAAATCGCGGCACTGGCTTTCGCATGTTAATTGCCTACGCGCAGAAGCCAAGTGAGGTGAAGCGACGCACTGCTAGCGTCTGATTGAATGTTATGTTCTTTTCCTTTTTGCCCTATGATGTATATGATTTGCCACTTCAATTTTTTACGACTTACAATACCCCGAAGCTTGGTCTTCTACTCTCTTTCCTATTTCTGTTTTGTTTTGTTACCCTCGCCACTTTCTATCTTGTTTTTGCTCTGTTACTTTTGGCTTCTAGCATTGGCGTAGGCAACGTTTTATGATACAAGAGTTGCATTGACCTCGCGGTCTATTTTACGAAGGCTAACTATTTACAACCTGGGCTGGTGGACATCTGATTATGTTCATGAAGATATGACCTTGACGATTTTTTAGTTCATGGGCTTTTTATGTACAACCCATGGTTGGGTTACTGATGTATAGTTTAGCTTTTCATCTTATTTATAAGCAGGACTTTAATGGATGATCAGTTTTACATTCTTTTATCAAATTAATTGCGCCACAAGTTTCATTTCTGCCTATGTGAAATAATGGTTCTCAGTATTATTTTTCGTGAGTTTAGATCCGATCCGACAAGGCTGAGCATCATCGTGCGTCATATCTTTTTCTAGAAAGCATCCACAAGGCAGTACACGCCCCCCCACCAAACCAAGTCGACTGCGCCACACTGAATCCACAAGGAACCAGGGACCATAAGCAGCCAGTTACTAGTTACTTAACTCTGGGTCTTCCAACTTTGCTTCTTACACAAATCAACAACGTTATTTACCATTGCGGCAGATTAAAGAAAAAGAATCATAATGTCCTATCAATACCCCCCACCAAATCGTGAGTTCCCTTGCGTCTCTACCCCAGAATATGTACCCCTCTTGCCCCGCAGTTCATACTAATTCGCATATTGTGACATAGAGCCGCCATACGGCGCATACGGACAACCTCCTCAGGGAGGTTACCAACAACAATACGGTGCTCCCCAGGGCCCTCCTCAGGGCCATTACCCACCTCAACAAGGTCAATATGGCCAGCCGCCCCCATCCCAAGGCGGTTATCACGGCGCACCCTCGCCCCAACCCCCCGTTGGATACGGCGCACCTCCACCATCCGGATACCATGCACCTTCGCCTCAGCCTCCCACGGGATACGGTGCACCTCCACCAAATGGACCTCCGCCCGCCGGATATCATGGCCATTCACCCCAACCATCCTACGGCGGTCCTCCACCAGCTGGATACGGTGCACCTTCACCTCAACCCCCGGTTGGATATGGCGCTCCTCCTCCCGGCGCTCCTCCTCAGGGCGGCTACCACCATGCACCATCGCCCCAGCCAGGATTCAACCAGCCTCCACCCTTTGCGCAAGGCTCACAAGGTCACGCTCCTCCACCAGGCCAACCACCTCTAGGTGGACCAGGCATGCCAGGCGCCCCTGTACCACCGGGTGTGCCGGGGCCTAATTCCTTCGCCGGACCATCGATGCCATCGCTGGGTTACACACCAGGACAGAAAGCGCCAGGCGATTTCCGTCGGGAAGCTGATGTCCTCCGTAAAGCGATGAAGGGTTTCGGAACCGACGAGGCAGCAATGATCGGAGTACTCGCGCGACTTGATCCACTGCAGGTGGCTGCCGTACGCGCTTCATACTCGCAGCATATCGGGCGGGATCTGTACAAGGACGTCAAGAGCGAGGCAGGTGGATACCTGCGACAAGGGCTGTTAGCTGTGATTGAGGGGCCATTGGGCCATGATGTTGAGTGTGCGCACGAGTCAGTGGATGGAATGGGCACAAAAGAATGGATGATGAACGAGGCACTTCTTGGACGCTCGAACGCAGATATGAATGCGATCAGGATAGCATATGAGCACAAGTACCATCGCAAGTTACATATGGATATTGCAGATGACTTGTCATTCAAGACATCCAGTCTGTTCAAGCATATCATCTCGGCCCGGCGAACGGAGGAGTCTGTCCCACCCAACCCAGAGGAGATGAAGATGTGGGCAACTATTGTGTACGAGAAGCGAGATATGGATAGGGTATGCGAGATCTTTGGACGTGCATCCAATGCTCAGCTTCGGGCTTTGGATCATGAGTGCCATGCTAAGTGGCGAACTTCGCTTCTTGGAGTTATTATGGACAAATACTCTGGTCATATGCAAGATACATTGTGGTTTATGGCGCAGGGTGCTTCGGATCCGGCTATGCGTGATGCTATCTTACTTGAGCAGGCTATGGATGGTGCGGGCACAAAGGATGAGCGCCTTGTCGTCAGGATTGTGCGCATACACTGGAACCGGGATCATAAAGAACAGGTGAAGCGGGCTTATCGTCATAAGTACCATAAAGACTTGATTGACCGCGTGCGTGGAGAGACTTCAGGTGATTATCAGAACTTGATGTGTGCTTTATTGCAGTAGGAGGGTTCTTTCCCAATATGAACTTGGAGGCAGTCTTGTTTTTCGCTGTATTTTGATATCACTTTTAGTATGAGTTTAATAATGCCTTTATGATGATGAGAATCTATTAATTGGTTATGCGGTATCTCTCTTCTGCCTGTATCTAGTGGTCTCTAAGTAGAACCCGGGCCGTGGTCCGAGGGACTCTTGGGGACAACGGCCATTTTGTATGGATTCAATAGCACTGGCAGAGAGAAAAAAGCATTGACAGAAGGTTTACGGCTCGGTTTTGATATGAACCCCGGAGAAACTTATTGGTCTGGTTCCGAGGGCATTGACATAGATCTGAGAGTATTGACAGAGATAGAAAAGCATTGATGTGGCCTGGAGAGCATTGACTTGGCTCACCTATAGAGGATTGTACTCTTTAGAAACCTCTGAAATGATTCAAGTGGGGGCACAATCTCACACTCAAGTACCTAAATTCTACGCTCCCTATATTTGGTTTAATATTACTGGTCTCAAAAGGAGCTTTTTGATAAGTACGTTAGGCAACTTCTTGGTTGATATTCAGGAGGCTACAAATTTTTATAAAGGTGTCTAGTTGCTTTAGGTATGTAGTTCTGCGTTCAATTGTACCTTATTCAGCATACATGCATTCTTCTCAAGTTTCGCTATCGTTAATATAATCATAACTTCATGCACGTGACATACAAAAAGCAAAAAGAAACCCTGAGTCTTCGGTCTTCACGGGGAAAAGCTCATGCCTCTCGAGTAACAACAACATGTGAACCGGGGAAGAGCCCAGTACGTCCAGCATAACATCCCCAAAACCACTCGTCATTAATATTTTCAACTTCTGTAATATCAGCACCACGTGGAAAGACGAGTTCATCTTGAATGTCCTCCTCAGGGTACCACGACCACAATGCATGAACAATGAGTCCTACGCCTCCATCGGGAGGAAAGCGTCGCAGAGAAGGTGCGTGAGGAGAGGTAGGAGTGCCTGGGCTCTGGATTGGAGAGTCTGCAGGCGACGTGTTTGTGCTAGTCTGGGAGCCCATAAGAGCCCGCAAACGAGAAGCCTTCTTGCGGCGTTCTTGGCCTTCTCTCCAGCTCCAGTCTCCACTGCCGAGTTCTGGGGATGCAATTGGCCCAGTGACGGTAGGCGATGAAGATGGTGATCGATTCACATGCTCGTCTTTAAGTGCTCGACCTCCCACGAGATCTCGCACAATGACGCGTCTTTGTCCGTCTTGATGGTCTTCAAAGCCAACGATAATCATTCGATGCCCTTGCAAACAGCGGCGCCATCCGCTATGCCCGTTTTCTTTGCTGATTTTCGAGGTTACAACAAGCTTGAGATAACAATTTGTGCAAACGTCGTAGTCGCCATTGTTGCATTCGAGGCAATGAAACCTTGTAACAGATGCTGGAATTGGGTAAGTGCAGATGTCGCAGTTGGTGGAAAAGGACAAAATCTTATAGCTTTCCGACTTTTCGATGACTGGGGAGTCATTCGCGGTGCCCGTTGAGGTAGAGATCCCACCTAGGCGGCGGACTGGTAATAGTGGATGTGTACAACATCTTCCCTGGTTTACGCAACGATTGCAGAATCCCCAGTCTCCCTCGTTGCATTGATTGCATTTCCAGTAGCACTCATTGGTAGAAGACATGCAAATGTCGCAGAATAGCCCAGTCCCCAGGCGACGGACTGGATTATCGGTCGTCATTTTCGTTTCTCCACTCATTGTGGTTCGAGCTGTCTCGGCAGGTTTCTGGTATTTGAAGGAGCCTAATACATGGATACTACGACGTTTGGTAGGTGCTGGCTGGCCATTTGAAGATGCCAGCATTAATTCAAATGTTGCCAGCGCAGTGTTTTTGAAGCCGGGCCATGCAAGACAACCCTGGCCTGAGCGATAGCATCGTAGACAAATATGGTATTTTCCATCTTTGCACTTAAAGCATCTCTTGTGCAAATCGTATTGAATGTTGGCTTTTCCGCATCGATCACACGGGATCAAAGGTTCGGCGTATTGAATGCTGGGAGACTGTGGGGCATTCGGGCGCGACGAGGATGGTCTAGGTCGTCTTTCAGATCTGTGAGGAACAAGTGGCGAGGAAAGTGGGGTGGCATGTTCTGTTGGGGTTGAGCTATGAGAGGCATTGAATGGCGAGGTAACAGTAGTAGGAGAGTTTGTCGCAGATTGACTTGTTGTAGGATTCCGGGAGGAAGTTCTTTCTCTTCCACCACTTATCCATACGTCGGAGAGTGGCTGTTCCGATTCGGTGGCTCGTCGTGGTCGTCGAGATGATGACTCTGCCCTCGGTCGCCCAGTCTGAGAACTACGAGTGCGCTCTGCCGTCATATCGCTCGAGGATCGAACAGCAGGCCTTAAAGACTCATCTGAGTTGGATGCTTGGTTTACTCGCACGGGAGATGTTCGCCGATTGCCACTGCCTTGCTCTGAATTTCGTCGTTGGTGATTTGAGGTCGGGCGTGGTGCGGCGGATTCTAGTAGGTGTGGTCTAGACACAGGTGGTCGCCTTTCGCCTTGTTCTCGGGGTGTCGATACTGCCTCGCCCGTTCTCTGGGTAGAATGCGACCTTATATGTGATCGTGAACTGGTTTCCGGTGATTGTCTCCGCCTTTGAGCTGGGCGGGGATCTGACTGTTGCATGTGTCTTCGACGGTATGCCTCGGCAATGCGTTCACTGAGCTCTTCCTCCTGTGCGGGTCCTAGATTTTCAAGATCGATATCATTGAGCAATCCTTCTTCGATGATTTGTCGCAGAATCTCTTCTTCCATTGTCTCCGTCTCGGATGATAGGCTAAGTAGGGACCGTAAGCTCGATTGGTGCTCGACACGTCTCGAACGTTCAGAATCGCCGTGAGTCCGAGCCGAAAGATGACCAGAGTCTTCATCTCGTCTCCGCCGAGACCTTCCATCGTCTCCATGGCGGTTATCCGGGTTACTGCTTCTCGCGCGGCTCGCTTCTGTTTGTACTCGTCGGCGTTCCTCGCGGCGCTCCTCCCGTCGAGAGTCACCCTGACTCTCACGAAGGCTCATCTCTCGAATCTCATGCATGAATTCATCTTCTGAGCTTCCAGTTTCCGCCTGCGGTGGTGGGAAAACCGAGTCACCAGGCTTATACCGTTCTGCGATCTCCTTCTTCTCAGCCTCCGATCGGGTGCGATCGGGCTGGGCCACCAAGACCATATCCAATAGTGTTGTGACTGTAGCATTTGGGCGGGTGTCGCGCACATCGGCACGACAAGATGGACAGGTGAACTTGGGAGATGCGTTGCGGGGTTGTCGGCGGGTTCCTTGTGCGGTGAACCATTCCTTCAAACATGAGCCGCAGTAGGTATGTAGGCAGTCGAGTAGAGTGAGGGGCTGGTATAGGAGCTCGGTGCAGATCTAGAAAGAAAAACAAAACAAAATAAGCGTTAGTTACACGTAAGGGGGCGAAAGGAATGGAATGCTTCTGGAACAGGGCAATCCGTGACCATACCGAGCAGCCCAGCTCCTTCTCCAGATCTGCCAACCCAGGGGGCTGGACTTGAGACATGAGCAGAAACGAAGTATAGATTAAATTATTGAGATGAAAAGAGGGTGCCCACACTTCCAGGTCCAAGGAACGGGGAGGTTGGAAACCAAGGTCGAGGCGGCGGTGGAAAGTGGGAAAGGTTCCAAATGATCTCCACCACAATCTTATCGTGATCTCACACACATCTCACACTTCAGCTCCTTCTTCAACCGTAAGTTGTAACTATGCTCAGCAACTTTGGAACTGTCCAAGCTTAGCTTTCTTTTCTTTTCTTTTTCCCTTCGCTTTCTTGAAGTTTCTTCCTTGTTTTTTTTCTTGGTCAGCATGATTTGCGGTTTGCACCGGTTAGACTTGGGTTGCGGTTTCATCGTCCCACTCTCTGCTGCGGCCTAACTGGCTCACAATTCTCACCATGTCCCCAATGATCGAAGTCGCAGTCCCACTGCCCTACGTGAATGGCATCCAGAAGCTTCCCAGATTCGATCAAGCCAGCAATAATCATGCTGTATCTTTATAGTAAACCTGACTACTTCAACTCGTCGAGAACTCGCGATGTTGGACAACGAATCACTGCTGTTAGTCTCACCACATACTCGACGGTGATTATGACAAGGCAGCCAACAGACTAAACCCAAGGATATCTCAGAATAGCTGAAGAGCTCCACATTCAGAAGCGTTGGAGAGGTCTAGCGGTTTTACTCCCTCAGCAAAGGGGGTTATACCAACTGATAACCAAATCATTTTACATATAACGAGACGCAATACTAGTAGTATGCCGCATCTTCTGCTCAAACTAGGATGTTCACCCGCCTTGATAGTTTGATCAAGGCACGCATATTATTGTGTACACTTTTCTATACAGTCAAATCCTTGGTTGAGTGGCAAGGCCTTGCTATAGGACCAGGATTGTGCATCAAGTTCAGCATGGTCTCACTAGGAAGATTCCAAAGCAGACATTGAACCGTTTGCTGGCGAGACTATGACATGATTTCACGACAGCCTATCAAAATGTTAAAAATCTGATTTCACTAAGTTGAACATTCTTACAGGTTGATAAATAGTAGTAGATTGAGCTACGAAGTACCGAGATGGCATGTTCAACATATAGTACATGCAAGGATAATTTGAGTATCGACGACGATATAATGAAAATAGATCAGACTCACGCAAATTGAACAGGGATTCTTCGGGAATTTACATTTATCTCGGTCGTGCTTTACGTTTGATTTCGTCATATGTGCTCAAGATGTGTCTACAGAAGTGGTTTATGGGTCAATTAGCACATTATGATCAGGATATCACCCATATGGCATCGCCACGAGCCTGAGAATTGCAATGTTTGTCAGCTTAAACATCTCATGTTTGCGTATGACCAAGTCGAAATTTAAATTTATTAAGTACTGATGTCTGTGCAGGAAGCAACTAGACTAATTATACCCTTGCCATTCGAAGGTGTCATATGTCTTAAAACGCTTACTCTTATCATCGGGCAATGCAACGCCAGGACCAAAAAAAGATAAGGGAACTTAGAGATAGACAAAGAAAGAAGTCTTCGGAATCTTCAAAAAGGAAAGCCTATATCATCACGTAGTATTAGTCACTTGTCGCATAACGCGAATTCTCCGTCTGGTCAACCTGCCGCAGATCGATTAGCGGTGGCGGCAATGCGAGACACGCCCGGTCAGCGCCCTGATCGCACGACAAAGGCCCGACCATTAGAAAACAAAGGATACCTCGAAGAAACAAAGGGGATACATTGAGTTTTCACAATCCTAGACTATAAGGAAAGTGGTATATGGCTTAACACACCGCTCGCCACTGACGAAGGCTTGAAGGGGCGAGTGTCGCATAGAGTTTTCTTCGAACATTTGAATCGCAAGTGGCGGACGTGGCTTTGGCCAGCTCAGTCTTTGGAATGATGATCTGAGCCACTATGAACAAAGTACAGAGAGGCAAGGAGAGAGAGGCGTTTTGCATTGCATGTTAACATGACTCTGATGCAGTATTACGAGTATTTGCGGGGTGGGGGACAAGAATTGGCTTTTTTTTCCTAGTTATGTGTAAGTTTTTCTTCTCCCATATTTTTTGATTCACTTTCTCGAAATTTGAATCTAGTGATTTGTAGGATAATTAGGCCGTGGAAATGCGATGTAATAGCGGAGCTTTGAAGTAAGTTGACGCTCTAGGCCGGAACGCCGGAACTATAGCCTGGCAACGGGGGTATCATGTGAGTTGTTTGGGAGGACTTTATCTGTGCTCCCGGTGCATCCGGGGCTCTGTTGGATTATCTGCAAAGGGTCATTTAGCACGGAATTCCCGGCGCACGATGCAAGCGTGAAACGATGAAGTGTGTGCTGGGTGGAGAGATTAGTGTAGGGGCCTTTGGGCTCGGGGAGAAAGTAGCAGGGGAAGGGGTTTGGGGCCATTTGAGATACACCCGAGGGAAAGCCGGGGTCTGAGCTTTGGACTCGAGTTTAGTTGGTTATTGAATAGTAGAGAAAAGAGGAGTGCAGCGGCTAGACGGCTTGAGAGATTCGAAAGTGAGGGGCGTCCAGACAAAAGGTGAAAAAGAGGGGACATGATATTATCGAGGGTGAAGAGACAATGCAGAACTGTCTACAGCAATGTTCCAGAGCGCTCTGTCTACTCTCGTAATGTTGATGTTTATAAATGCTGACATGAAATTCGCGGGGTATCCTTATTTTGGGATAATAAGCAGAAGTGAAGTGGCAGAGGCTTGAGGATGATGCACCCCGCAATTTTACAAAGGATAGGACACATGCAATCCATTATGCCATCGCGGGAGTTGTGGAGGTTTCTATCATTATCATGATAGGAACTCAGTATGGTCATCTGAAGGTAACGAAGGCAGACATCAGACTGATAGACAGCCCGGTTGCCTACTTGTGGAGTAGCCGAAGTAAGTACATGGGTGCATTCGAGGGGCGTTTTGATGTTCTAACGCAGTACGCATGGATCAATGTCGTGACCCGCATCACATCACTTCATTTTTAGACTCGAGCACTGTTCAACTTCTAGCCAAGAACTATCTGGAGAGCAGATCCCCCGTACCTACCTGTGCGGGTGGTAGATCATCCTGATACCGGGGTTTATTCGGAGACTTCCTACCAAGTTCAGCCATGCACATAAACACTGCCCCTCATTTATCCTCATATCTGCGTAAATCGCGCAGCGGAGCATACTACTCCTCGAATATAGATACACATATGAAAACAGAAGGCAGGATTCTCGTCGGCAATTGGACAAACAATCTGAAGCACTAGTTCAATCGCCGACAGATTTCCTTTAATGACTATTCTAATTATCGGAGGTTTCTCTCGCAGCGCTAATGAAAGTAAGTCAGTGCCAACTGTATGTAGCTGGCTGTAGCCAATACGCCATGTCACTGCCACCGGAAAATGGATACCTTTCAAGGGAAAGTTTTGATTCGTTAGCAGCTGGTTATCAGAAGTGTTGGGAAAGTGGCTTGCCCACCACCTTCCCCTTGGTTCTGAGGGCTTATAGGCCGATGATGGCGCTGTGATGGCTGGCGCCTCTCCCGCCAAGCGTGCTTCAAGGCTTGAGGATGATAAAGCAAACGTGAAATAACACGCAAGCCTATCACGCCATTGAACAACCCGACGGCTCGTATCATATAACAAGCACATATAAAACGTCAAAATTCTGTACTTCTGATCCTTTTCTGAGGCCATTAATAATATGCAAGTAGTAAAAGATTAACGTCTCGGTATACTTGACTATCTCAGTAGTTAGCTATCCAAAAGTGGTCATATGGGCGCCGCAATGGACGATCGCCAATGCCCCAGGCGGGAGCTACTTTGGTCCCGTACAGGGTCTGAGGGTAGTATACGAGAGTGGAACCCTAGGGGGAAGCTAAGGGGACGGACCTATGTTTGACAATCCAGTCAGCCTAGGAAAATAGACGTCAAGAGAAAGTAGATAGTGGCCCCGCTTTCCATTTTTATCACATTCGGGGTACACCTGCGAAGACTGGGGAGCATAAACTCCGCAATTTACGATAATCCACAATTGCGAAGTCCACAAAAAGGGATACAGAGAGAGAGAAACGCCCCTGAAATTTGGCCCGTTTTTTGGGGCGTCTGCTAGTCGAAACAGATGATGCCATGCACTGACCGCTAGCCATGCATTAGTATAGTCAGTTCGCCGCACTAATGCACTGTCTAATGCCCACCAAGCGATATGCAGCCACAGGACCCACTGTCAATGCACCATCCATCCAGTAACAGCACCGGGATCTGGCGCATTGACTACGGCACGAAAAATCTAGGCTGTTGCCGACTTGTCCTTGGGGAAGAAAGGTGGTACGATTGGTTTGTTTCCTATGCACAGCATGACTATAGGGATCAAAGTATAGCAGGGATACAGAAAAGGCTACGGTACAGTATAGTATATACCATACTATTGTTTTATTTTGGGTAGGATGTGGAGACCACCAAGAGTGCAGTGGCGGTTGCACATCCATCCCTTAATACAGTTTTCATGTACATGTCGAGGATGTTAGTTGTAGTTTTTAATCACTCCACAGCTTCATCGCACAGACCAGAAACGGTGGTCCCTGATCTGAGCGCACGTCCGTCTGAAACTGGTGAGGGGGGGCGATGATTATGCGGCCACTTGTCTACGTATACCACCACTCCCCTGCAACCAAGCGTTTTGCTTAGATATAACCTTGGCGAGAACGTGTCAGCGTCCCTACAGGATGCATAGGGTGGTCATGTGTGAATGCAGTGCAGATGAGGCGCCGGCAGGGAGTGTATGTAATTCTGGCGTGATGCGAGAGTCTGCATTATCAGTAGAGCGCTTCAATGGTGCAACAGCTTTGCAAATATCCTTGTGCAAGTTTCACGAATTTAGAAATCTAATTCAAAATTCTCCAAAGAAAAGAGCACCTTGGTGGAAATTGTCAAGGAGCTATTGATTGATCTTGAAATAGATGTTTATGTAACCATTATGCCAAACTGAGAGCTTGTACGAAGTACATCTTCAATGATTGGAGTAAATTCCTCCCGGCTTGACTGAGCTATCAAAGATAGATAAGGTTACTCTAGTTCCATGGGAGAATTAACCTTGGGGTACGAATTCGAATTCGTATTCACAAAGCTCTCCAATAATCACGAATCAACCCCACGATAATGTCTTGACTGGGGAAATACACGCAATCAATCCAAACCCCAGATCAAGTCATTGACTGCGGGGGCCGCGCATCGCGACCCAAATTGCGTGCATCTTGAGACCTAATGTTCATGATATCCGCGGGGAAGATAAGCGTAGAAATGAGCCAATGACAAGCCCAACCGCATTTTCCAAGGGTGCTCATCCAATGGTTCAATTCATCTAGACCGACTATGTGTACAGCTATCTTAAAGTTCAAAGTAAGGGCCAAAACGTATCTTTGGTACCTACCTTTGCGGGGTGTACTCAAACACAAAGCTTAGAAAGAAAGGAAACTCATTCCCAAATCCCCGGATCGGGGCTATTGACTTCAACGACTCGGGAGGCTGGATGCCGAGCGGGACTGCGGTGACCAAGGTTCAGCCACCATAACGCCTATGCAAGCCGAGTCTCCGTATAGCGATCGAAGCCCATACCGGTGAGTCCATGGGGATTAAAGATGGCGCGAGGGTGATCATTTCAAGCAACTGATCGCGAGCCGGTGTAGATGTACATTATACCAGTGAATAAAATACAAAGTTATTAAAAAGAAACTTCAAAACTTTCTTGGGGATTGATGGAAATGATGGTCTGAGGTCGTATACTGCGTAAGCGCTGGAGGGGCCGGACACTAAGATCTAGGGCTGAACTCTCTGGTTTTGGCTACCAATCCGAGGTGACATCTCGAACATACCATGGTGGCAGGTCTTGGTCTGAGCGCTGCAACACATTGACCACTTTTTTCTAGGGTCTCCTGGGGAGTATGATTTGGCGGTGCTTTGAACAGGCCAATGCGTTACTGCATTAACTCACGTTTTGATTCTTTCCAAGGTTGTTATCTGGGTAAAATAGCGATTTCGGTGCTAAAGGGCACCCACGTCTTAAAAAACAAGAAATCAAGGTATGCTTTCTTTTTTCTGTCGACATCGGACGAAAAGTGTACGGAGGCTCTAGCATTTCAATTGAAAATAAGGGGGGAGGACTGGCCAACGGGCGTTATCGTCTTGCAGTGGGGACAACATAGTCGGAAACCTTCTACAACCTTGCAGCTTCACCGAGCCGACCGGGTTGGCTATGTCAGGTTTATCTCATATTGAAGCCAAGGTATGTCGGACGATCTAGATAGTTCGAGGCTTGAGCTCCGCGGAGCTACATAGTCATCTGAATAGTAAAAAATAAAAATAAAAATCATATGCACTTTGCCCCTCTCCACGAAGTCTCCTGAGTCAAGTACAAGGCGGGGGTGGGTTTGAGAGAGAAAGAAAATCTGGAGTGATCAACATGGCGAGTTGGATTTGTTTTGCAGCCTGGGGGCCCCGGGGTTGATCGCAGGATGATTGAAGGAATGGAGAGAAGTCTCGACTCTCTACTAAGTGGAGCTCGCTAGCCGACCTGCCCTGATCCACTCTAGGTGCGGTTTAGTTGATTTGAGACCGGCTTTACCAATCTGAGGATTAGCGTCAAAAGAGACTCTTTTGTACAGTAACAGCCACCACCAACCTCTACTGCCACTATTCCCAACGGTGGTGGCAAAATAGATTAGGAAGGGGAGAAAAAAAAACTCTGCAACAAAGGATTCCGCAGGGGTTTGACGATCCAAACGCAGGACGGTTTCAAATTCAGAAATGCAAGTAATGCAAGCGACTAGCAAAAAATACTAGAAAGGCAAAAAAAGAAAAATCTATGACCCTTTTACATATACAATGAGACATGCGCCTCTACGCCTCCCGGTGAGTTGACGTTTGGGCGCTTGTGGTATCATGAAACAACGGAATCGAGTTACCCGGGTAGTAAAATCGACGAGAATACCATCACTCAAAGAGGAAATTGGATTTTGATTTTGATTTTGATTCTGTCGTCTTGTTTAATATCAAAATCTGGTTCTTGTAGTACTTTCAAAGTCTTTTTTGTAACAACCGCAATGATCGTGAGGTTTCACGATGGTCTCGATAACGGCAGTACCCGAGGGTAAATGAATTCTTGAACCACCAGAGCAATCAATGCTGGGGTTGATTCAAGAACGCGGGAGGGACCTTGGAGGAACCGAAAAGACGAGATGGGAACAGGTTGTGTCCACTGCGGCTGATCGTGCTCCGGGGATCTGGCGAACCGCCTCAAAACTAGGGCAATGGTCGCACACTAGGGTAAAGAGAGAGAAAAAGACAGGAGAGGACAGAATAGTGAAGCTGCACGCAAAACAGGGATAGGCTTGGAGGTTCCAGACACTGCCGCCAAGGGGGACAAAAAGTGACCAAAGTGACCAAAACCAAGGAAACTCGCGACTCTCGGGCCTGTCAAATGCAGTCTGACGTCATCTATTTCGCAGTGTCTGTCGACGTAAGTTCCCTACAGCCGTGGAAGTAACACCCGATCTCTGCATTTTCTTATATCAGGGGAAATTCTCCGAGGCCATGAAAACAAGAATCAATGGGTCAAACAAATTTAAAACACGATAAGAATGCGATCTCTCTTTGGCAGAACCAGACTGAAGATGAATATCATCTGTTCCTGCGATTCCTGCGACCTGTTGCATCTAATCTTTTCTGACTAACCCGAACCCACTGGTAGCAGCGACTACTGTGGGCAATACATAGTTCGGCCCCATGAGCTCCGGGTTTGGCGGCACGTTCTGGTGGGGACTATTAGTACGGAGTGCATACAGTCGCTGCTCGGTCGATCCACAGAGCGTTGACAAGATATTCCACACATCCACACCAATGCACTATGCATGTCACGGAGAAATTTCATGCCTGGCCTGTTTCTTGTATCCTGTTTCCTGGTTTCTTGGTTCCTTGGTTTTTTGAATGACCTCTATTGATTGGATTTATTAGATTTATTCATCTTCTTTTCTTTGTACCCCTCTACCCCTCCACCCCTCCATTCCCATCATGCGGCTGTGTAGCCTATCGAGGCTGAAGGGGGTGGAAACCTGTCGCAAGTCAGACTTTTGGGGTCAAGTGAACACCTCCTTACATGATGACTCTTGGAATTCAATCAAATCTTCATATAAAATCATAACTCTATTATAGTATCTATTCGGACAGAAAGATCAATCCGATAATAGATAATAGATAATAGATAACAGGTTAGTAGCCACTGTTATCCTAGAACGGCATGTAAGACGATTGACTTCCCTGGTTATACCATTTGGGGGTCCTGGTCCGTTCCATGGTCGCAACACGCAAACCTCTGGGGCGATGACCAAGGCGACGAGGCCAGAGAATTTGCGAGTCTTTCACCCCATCTTGATTAGTGGAGGCCGAAAGAGAGAGAAATAAAATGGAAATAAAAAATAAAAGGGGGGCCCTGAGATGGAGAGAATTTATGCAATCGGGGGTTGTATATCCATTAGGAGAATTATGTTTTGCGCGAGAGTTACGTATGGTTGAAATTGACTAGATGGAATTTCAAAATCAGGATAAAAATTGGAATTTGATATCAACCATGATGTTACGGAGAACATGGTTTGACTCCGTATTTCCAGCAAGAAAGAAAAGATTGAAAATTTTAAATTTAAATTAAATTCATTTTTCTTAGTTCGGATCAGGTCGAGCCAATGGTGGTTGCAAGGGTGAATTCGGGGACTCGGACCTCCACGCCACGAAAAGCTCTTGATAAGGATTTCAGTACTACGAAGAAGTGCAGTGGGAAGAAAATCAAAAATTAAAAATAATTTAATAAGATATAAAATATCATTTTCTCTTTCTGAGGATATAGTCGTGCAGTTTCATTTCTCGGAGTTATTGCTGCACTGCTAAAATGTATTTTATTTTCGTTTCCTACTTTCCTACCCCGGTCGCAGACCGCAGAGAAAATTGTGATACAATTGCCGTACGTCAGTCCAGAAACAGGGAACACAAGAAGTATGATGGAGAAAATGGGGTCCCCATTTCAAGCTAGCGAGCGGAGCCCACCTAGTGAAGAGAAAATCGAGATGATTTTGTAGAATCTGTAGGGCGATCACCCAACATTCCTGAGTGAGTACGCCACAGGCTGGCGGATAAGTCGGAGGGAGAGAGTAGGATATATTGAGGTACAATATGGGTAGCTGTACTAGCTATACTAGCTATAGCATTTAAGAGTCATGGTTACTAGTATAGTTACTGAAGAGGTTAGTTCTATAGATTGGTCTCGTTTCAAGAAGGATCTAAATTATACTGAATATAATATAATATATTATCGAAAATTATGAAATATAGTAATAATTATAATAATAAAACTAAAATTCAAGTATTTTTTTATCTTTTTTCCTTGGAAGTGACTTCCATTGTCCAGACCCACCGGCGTGTCCCTAACCATGCTATACGGGACGCACTGACGGTAACATTGGAGCGGAGTCGATGCAAAGCAGACGCACCCTAGTGATTTTCTGTGGCCAGGCGCTTGGAATAGTCTTTATTTATCTTGTTCCACTTTTTTTTTTTTCTTACGCAAAAAGGTTGTTATATGATTCCCGGATCGCAACGAGTTTTCATTTTTTTTTCTTCGTTTCCCCCTAGATTAGGCCTCTCCTCTCTCCTCTTTATTCCCTCTTCTCTTCTCCATTCTTGGTTGGGGAATTCTCGTGGGGAAATATTCGAACAACCTGGGTTTTCCTTTGATTTAACCTTCTCCCAGTCAAAAACGGTTCCGGGGATGGCTTTCTGATTCGTCCGCCAGCACGACTTATCAGTGACTTCGGAGGTACTGAGGGTGACTGAGGTGATCATCGATCCAAATCATCCAATCCCCTCACTTTTTTTCCTCATTCTACCCTTTTTTATATACATAATACTTTTCTGTTTCTGTTATATATTGGAATCCTTTTTTTATTTCTTTTTTTCTTATTTTCTTATTTTTTTTCGCCCTCGAAACCTTCGATTTGGTCTCTCGCCACTTCCTTCCCCCACTTGGATCGTGCTATATACTGCCACCCGGTAAGACCAGGATAAGCTTCTTTTTTTAATTCCCTTCTTTCCCTTTTTCTTCACTCAATCCTCCTCACACTCAATCCCTTTCTTTTTCTTCCATCCAACAATTACACCATCCATCCATTGTCTTCTGGACTACTCATGCCATCCGGTGTCACTCAATGAAGCTGTGATACCTGTTAATCCTAAATGGTCTGCGCTTTCCCTCTCGCCATCTGGTACCACACCCATCTGCATTTACCCTGCACGCCAATTGACTCTTCCCCTGTGCCCTTCACATCTGCATCGCAATTCTGCCTGTTACATGGCTATGCCATCGCTTGTACCTCGCCTGCTTCTCGGCTTTTGCCTTCCGTCCAAACCTCCATCCGCACTTTGCCACCTGATGGGATTAATTGAGATATGAACTGACCTGAGATATCTCCGATTTAACAGGTTCTGTTTTAATGATTTTGCCTTGAGCACACCTTGAGTATTCTGTGAATACCTTGATTCATCCCAATCCCAACCCTTCTTGTGTTGAAACACACAAGTCGGCCGGATGCCATACACTGCGCCGTTCAAGTCGTTGCTCGCCGCGCAACACATCGAATACTGTGATCCGAAATCAGATGTCCTTCCCGAAAGGCCTGGTCTGACTCGTTCTACATCACCCCGTCTGCAGAACTCCCGTTCCTATTCCTCTACCTCGTACGTTCGTCGACACAGAAGGAGCCCATCGATCTCCAAGTCCTCCCCCGTGCATACCCCCGAGTCTGCACGCCAATCGACCTCCATCATTGACCCTCATGCTAGTTTACGGCAGTCCCCGCCCCCATTAAGCAATGCTGCCATTCCTCCAGGGGCGGTAATCTCGCCCCCAGAATCCGCCCCCAACTCAGATGAGGAGTCGCCCTATCAAAGTGAAGGAATCAAGCTCGAGGAGCTGGAGGCAGCCGTCAAGGCCATTGAACAACGAAAGGAACACTCACCGGAGAGAATGGGCCCAGCCAGTCAAACAGGAACAGAGGCTCAATCCTCATTGAGTCATAATAATACTACACCTATCTTGACATCGAAGCCTAGCAACCATCTGCGATTATCTAAAGAAGCTCGGAAGATCTCTCATTCGCGATCTTCCACTGAATCAGCGATCTCGCTGAGAAATGAGGAAGCATTGACCAGCTCCCCCGATGAGAGCGATGCAGAACTTTCGCCTCGACCACCTATGGTCCGGAAGAAGTCGGGCGAGTTGGTTCGGCCAGCTCTCCGGCCCGCATCGGCTCGGCGTCGGCCTTCCAGTATGCCAGGGACCCCGGTCTATGCTAAGGCTGTGCACTTCGACTCACACTTGGAACACATCCGCCATTTCTTACAACTTGACCGACCCTTGGCTGTCAGTGCTGAGACATCCCCAGTGGACAACTATGATACAGAAGGCGAATTTCCTTTCAGCCAAAAGCAGGACAAGTCGCCTTCATGGGAGTGGGAGCTCCGCCTTCCAAATTTCCCAAAGGATTTGTCGGCCCGTGCCACTATTCCCGTTCGCTTGGAAAGACTGTTTCTCTCTGGAGACAAGAATGTCTTGGTCGGTTCGGTTGCTGTAGCAAACTTGGCGTTCCACAAGCATGTGGCCGCCCGTTTCACATTTGATTACTGGAGGACAGTCTCGGAGGTTAGTGCAGTATTCTGTCACGATATTCGCCGCAAACACATACACGATGAGTACGACCGATTTTCTTTCGAAATCAAATTGGACGACCAGGCAAACTTGGAGAAAAAGTCGCTGTCCATGTGTATTCGTTATACTGTGAACGGACAGGAACATTGGGACAATAATAATGGAATGAACTTCCAAGTTGATTTCCACAAAGCTCTCAAGGTCTCCACCTCTACCCCCAATGCCAACAAGTCATCTGGTGGATCCCGACCTTCGCTTCCCCGCAGTCGTACATTCACTGGCTCACACACCCGTCCCCAATCAATGCCATCATCCTTGGACGATTTCCCAGAGCTCAACAAGAATCTTTCCTTTGCCAATCCGTTCGCCAGCTCGAAGGCCTCGCCCCTCACCAAGGCTGCGTCGGATGACATTGATACTTGCGAGCCACCTAAGCGTCGGGAAAAGCCTACCCCTCAGGCATTTGGTAACCGCTATGACTTTGGTGCCTCGTTGACTGCTGCTATGCGGACGAAGCCTCCTGTTGACCGGACTACTCTCACAACACGAGCACGCTCTGAAACTCCCATCCAGGCGAACACGGCTAGACCAGTCGAGAAAGCTCCAGAGCCTTCTCCGCGCGAGTCATCTCCAGTGAGCATTGCACGCAATGGAGCCCCTGCGGAAAACTTGAAGCCTTCCTCACTGGTCTCTAGCAAGCCATGCCTCGAGTCCTCTGTGTACAAAGAGTTGGTCGATAAGTATTGCTTTGTAAGTTTATCGTAATACAAATTGACTACCAAAATCACGTTACTAACTTGATTTTATCTAGTATGGCACGCCCAAGTCCGCGAGTACAAAGCAGACTTTCTCCGTGAATGTTCCTAGCGAAGACGCAAGAAGGTTTCCCTCCGGGACTCCCTCGCCGCCTTTGTCTCCTGGGTCACCAGCTCCTCTGGAGCCTCCATCCCCAGGGCATTCTAGCGAAATCCGGTCTCGGTCGCCAGCAGCTATTAGTCCACGAAGCTCTCCACGCTCTTCCCCATCGCCTATGTCTCACCGATATCCATATCATCAGACATTGGGAAGGGATTCCTAGCCGAGCCTCATACCTCGCCTGTTATTAGAGGGTGAGTGACATACGACTGCTCGGGTCAAGCTACTTTCTGCCCCTTCGCATCTACTTTTTGAACCCAGAAAAAAACTCCTCATATTGACTGTTTCCTTAAAAGGAGGCCTGGTTTTTCTTTATCTGAAATGGGATCGAACACGTCATTTCCCAATCCGTCGATGGCCAGTTGCGCAAGCATGGCTTGGATCGGCGCACAATAACGTTTTTCTTTTTTTTTTCACTCGTCACGCATAGTGAATTTCTCTTGTGTCTGATATTTGTGGCCAATCATGGTCTTGCAACTGCATCGTACATGTGAAAGATTTCGATTCTTGCGATGCATAATAAACCGCGGAGCCTAATTTAAGATCATTGTACGTGTTAGCTGAGATTTATGGGTTACACATCGGGGCATTGGGAGACAAGATCGATGCGAGTTTTATTTGGAGCGGTCTCCTCCGTTTCCAGTCGGTTGTTTTGATACGCATGATGACAAGTAACGAATTTTCTTTTGCCTTTGGTTTTACTGTTTTCTACGCCCTCTACTCTCCCGTCACCTATTTTTTTTGAGGCATTTTCACTTCTTCCTGCTATCATGCAGCTCTACATTTTTCGCCAAAAAAAGTTTTAGTATCGCCCGCCTCCTTGTTGCATTTTTTTGCGTTTTCTTCATTGCGTACATGGCGCTTGGGTGGTTCGTTTTATCTTATGTTTTTCCAATTTTCTTTTTATTCGTGTTTTCAGGGACGACATATTTGACAAGATGCAAGCGAAAACGGATTTGCATGAGAGATATGATTTGCAAGATCAAGAGCAGTCCGCTGTTTCTGTACAGCGACATGATATCTTGATAGCATGAGGGATATGAATGAATGTGATTTGATTCATGGTTTAATGTTTCTTTTTGCACCGTAGCATGGTATATCTAAGCATGGGTATAGAGAGAAACTCTGTACTTGATTTAGAGTATTTACGGATGCAAACTGTTGTGTATTATTTTTTCCCTTCCGTCAATAATAGAATGACCATGATGAAATTATTTCAATAGCATACCATTCTATAGTACTGTATGGGGTAGAAGATGCCAATTCTTTGACATGGCATGCATAACTCCACCTGGGTCTACTCCACAGGCTCTGCATTGTCCGATGGATACTTTGATGTGGCGGGTCCCCCTTATCGCCTTTACCGGGTGGCTTATCATCCACGTGATCAGCCCCACCGAACATTAATGATTCCCGCAGTAAAGACCAGGCACACACAACGGCCCAGAACAGCGCTCGCAATCCAGCCCTTCATAACACCCTTTTTCCTCCCTGCCTGCCTGCCAATCACCGCCGCATTGCAGAATGTAAAACAAAATCTCTCGCTTACCTAACTCTCCCCGACCCCCCAAAACCAAATCACGCGTAGTCATCCACGTATTTAATTCCCGCTCTTCCCCTCTTTTCTTAGTCGTTCTCTCCCTCTTTTTTTTTCCTCTCTTCATCGCTCATCATCCTATCGGCGCGTCTTTCACCCATCATCAAAACTATCCAAAACAAATCTCTTTTATCAACCTTTTACACATAATTAAATATGTCTGGACGTGAGTAACCCTTTTTTTCCTTCATGACCTTGTTACTTTCGTGTTGTTTGTCTTTATTGTCGTCGTCGTGTTTTTCGTTGTGATGATGTTGGAAGTTGGTGATGCCCCTGGCGCCAATGTAATTGGTGGCAAACTGTCTCCGATCCTGGTGCCTGAGGCAACTATGCATCTCCCTCTTACCCGATCAGGAAATCCATTTTACTATTTACACCTTACTTCCACCTCGCTGTCACTCTATACCCTTTGAATATTTTTATGCTTTTCTTTGTCTTGTCTCATCTCATTCCACTTTACTTCTTCTTATCCATTTTTATAATGTCATCTGATACTAACATTCTATCCGTAACAGGCGGAAAGGGCGGAAAGGGTCTCGGCAAAGGTGGCGCCAAGCGTCACCGTAAGATCTTGCGTGACAACATCCAGGGTATCACCAAGCCCGCTATCCGCCGTCTCGCCCGTCGTGGTGGTGTCAAGCGTATCTCTGCCATGATCTACGAGGAGACCCGTGGTGTGCTCAAGTCCTTCCTTGAGTCTGTCATCCGTGACGCTGTCACCTACACTGAGCACGCCAAGCGTAAGACCGTCACTTCCTTGGACGTTGTCTATGCTCTGAAGCGCCAGGGTCGTACCTTGTACGGTTTCGGTGGTTAAATTGTCTTATCCTTGTATATTGGATATGGCATTCTACCTTGTCGTTTCTCTTTTCCTTTTAACGTGCTCAACGGTGTGATGGTTTCTTTTTCATATTTTACAAGATGATCTTTTTCAAATATTCTTACCGACTCCCTACTTTGTTTGGATTTTTACTGTCTCTTGGATTACGCTTGGGAGGAATGGATCGGATTTGGGGTTATCTTGGGCTTTTTTCTGCGATAAATTATTGAGAATGCATTCGGGATTGATTTGGTGAGCTTTGACTTCATTGTGAAGCTAGACTGAACAATTGCCTTTGATTTCCTCATTGCCTTTTCTCTTGTAATTTTGCGAATCTCGCAGTACGTAGTCTGTCATGAGTACATAGTCTGTCATGCCATGCTATCTCAAGTTCATTCCCCGCACAGACCGTACGATCGGCATGATGTAATCGACCCACTACCTCGGCCATGGAGTACTATCTTCACATTCTCGTAAGTTGAACGCTTACTCCTGAACATCGAAGCGTTCCCCTTCTTTCCAAGATTTATTTTCTCTATCCCTCGGCAATGTAAATCAATCAAGACCAAAAACTACACCGACAGCTTAACTCACGCCCATATACAAAACACAGCACCCGAAATCCACCGGTCGCAAACATCCAAGACCGAGCCAAACCTGTTTCACAGGCTGTATTACCAGTCCGGAAGATTACCTATCACCAAATAAGTCATAATGGCAGAATACAAGCTCACCTATGAGTCCCAGTTGGTATGTCCCAAGCACTCGAAGATTAAGAACACCCGTCCTGTTCCAACCCCGCTAACACAACGCTCCTCACAGGACGCATTCCACCCCTCCTACCGCTGGGAAGGCACGGATTCAAGCGAAGACTGGAAATCTAAAGCCCTCCGTGGCCCTGGCCTCCCAGTTCTAGGCAATGCAGTCGCCGGCGCTGTAGGGTCCGCCGTCTCCAATGTCGTCGTCTACCCACTCAACGTAATCGTCGCCCGACTACAAACCCAACAAAAGAGCTCCAAATCCAAATCCAAATCTAGCACAAAGGACGAAGATGCCGAAGAAGACACCGATGAAGAGGAAGAAGAGAAAGAATACACCAGCCTCCTCGACGCAGCCTACAGAATCTATCTCCAACAAGGCTTCGCGGGCTTCTACCCCGGTTTAGCACAAGACACATGCAAATCCGTCCTGGACTCATTCCTCTTCTTCCTAGCCTACAACACCGTTCGCCAGCGCCGAATAATTGCCCGCGTAGGCGCTGCCCGCGCAGCCAAGAATAAAAACATCGTTCTTCCCATCCTTGATGAACTTGCCGTCGGCGTTGTAGCAGGTGCTTTTGCAAAGCTATTCACCACCCCGTTGTCAAACATCGTCACCCGGAAACAAACAGCCGCTAGTAAAGGTGGTGATAAGGATATCTCGACAGGGGACATAGCTGCTCAGATTAAGAGGGAGAAGGGTATAGCTGGGTTTTGGTCTGGATACTCGGCTTCGTTGATTTTAACGCTTAATCCTTCTATTACGTTCTTTTTGAATGAGTTTCTGAAAAGAGTTCTTCTTCCGCGCGCGAAGAGGGAGAGGCCTTCTTTTGCTATTACTTTCTTGTTAGCTGCGCTGAGCAAGTCTGCCGCGTCTTCGGTGACGTATCCTTTTTCGCTGGCGAAGACACGTGCGCAGGCGATGAGTGGTTCAAAGAATGCATCAGGATCTGGTCAGGTTTCTGGTTCGAAGTCTGTTTTGTCTATGCTTACGCCTCAAATTGTCGCTACTGTTATTGCTATTGCTCGTGAAGATGGAATTCCTGCCCTCTACGCTGGTTTATCAGGTGAGGTTCTCAAAGGATTCTTCTCGCATGGATTCACTATGCTCGCGAAAGATGCTGTTTACGGTTCAATTGTGAGAACATACTATCTCTTCCTTATGCTTGTGCGTCGATACCCGTCGCCGGAGGAGTTACTTGAGCGCGCTCGCGAGCAGGCAGAAGAATATAGCGAGATTGCGCGTGAGGGGGCCCGTGACCTTGCTGAAAAGGCAAAAGATGGTGCCGAGGAGGCATTAAATCATCATTCGGGAGGTGTGGCTGTTGATATGACTTCTAATGCTGTGACAGCTGCTACAATTGCGAGTAGAAGTGCTAGCCATGGTGTTGATGCATCGTCTGGGTTGAAGGTGTCCCCTGTACTGGATGAGATTAATGAGACTGCTGAATTGGTGGGTGACTACGTTGAAGATGCGGCAGAAGAATGGAAGAGCTTCTATCACTGGTTTTGGGACAAGTATCGGGGGTATAAGGAGTGATTGAGAATATGTCAATAACTAAACTGCATCTAATTGTCGTTTGTATAGCTTTTGAGATTGTGATTATTATGTTCATTCCAACTAGCCAAATCCAGCAATCAGCAACGCATGTACAATATACGAGTATCATTAGCAAAATTTGAAAACTCTCCGTTGAACTTTATTTGCCTATATAAGCATGCTATCTATCCATCCATGTGTATCACCTGAGATATCCCAACACCCGTAGTCCGGTACGTACAACGTCAAAGAAACAAAAGCAAAAACAAAAACAAAAAGGTATCTCAAACGTAACACGAGCCCCTTACTTGTGCAGCCACCATAACCCAATATCTCAATGAACTCAAGACAACCTTGGAACCTTGAACAACATGAAAGAAACCCAAACCTAATCAAAAAAGAAAAAAGAAATACGAAGTAATCAAAGCCACCAAAGAATTCCAAATTGAGTACGTAAAAGCCTCTCCTAATCAAAGAGAGAGGAAAAAGTAAGAACACCCACAACCAGAAAACACTATACAAGGGTCTCAAAATACTCCACCAAAGAAGAAACCCTAATGTCTCTTCCGACGGTCAGTATCAGACCGCTCCGACCGCTCAGGAGAAACAGACTCCTTCGCAACAAAAGCAGCCTTAAACTCCTTCTTAGCCTCCCAAAGAACCCAAGCAGGCACAAACACCCAAAGGGTATTGAAGAAGAAAAGATACAGCCACAAATAAACCATATCATCTGTCGCAAGCTGCGAGGAACCAGTCAACCACTCCGGCGCAAAGGTCATAAATCCTCCATAAAGCTCAGCAGTAGCCAAAATAGTAGAAATAAACCACTGCATAGCTCGTGCATTTCCACGCGTAGATCCAGCCTTCCCATTGCCTGCTTTAACAATTAGGTAGCAGATGTATACAGCTGCAGGACCTCCGAGAAGAACAGTGAGGAGTTCCAGGCTGACGACTGTGGTATCTGTGCCTGCCCAGCGACGATCGGCTTTTGCGTATTCTTGCCATAGACGCGCTGAGGGGCCTGTACCGTAGGCGGGGCCGTAGATGCGGTCTGGTCGGTTGAGGAAGTAGGGGCCTCTAGCGTGCATTCCTGCTACGCTTGTCCAGCTGAAGAAGCATTCGTAGAGGAAGGAGCCTTCGATGAAGATGTGGGTTAGGGCATCGTAGGCGTGCCAGAGGAAGAGAAGGCGATTGCGCTTTGAGGAGCGGGGGACGAGTTGGTTGGAGAGGATGTAGGCGATTGGCATAAAGGAGAGGGAGAAGAGGATGCAAAGGACTGTCGGGATGTCCAGGGTGAATGGGGTTGTGGCCATTTTGGTAGGTGCGCAGTAGGGTTTACAAAAATCCTGCTCAAGGTGGTAGCCTGTTAGGCCTTTGTAGATCTGGTGTGCGAAGAACTATGCAGAGAAAAAGGAAAGTTAGATTCAATTAGGGGGAGATTTTTTTTGTGATGGGGTTCACGGGTGTGGAGTGGAGCTGTGATGATCGGCGGGTGCTAGTGCTAGTGCTAGCTAGTGTGGGGAGTGTGATCTGCCTTAGGTGTCGGCGTGGTGTAGTAGAACTTACTAGGGAAGCTGTAACGCCCGGATGGTTTCTGACCAGGGTGGGGATACGAGAGTCTCTGGCTGCTGTAATTCTACCTAATTGAGTCTTCACGAAGGGAGAGATCATGACGCGATAGGGGTCTGGGTCCAAGTACATATACTTGGGGGATAAAAAAATCCCTTAGAACATTTGAAGTGGGTATACAGGTTTATGAGACATACACGAGATGAGACAGAAAGCAAAGGTTAAGTACCTCTGTGAGGAGACATTGTTTCTATTTACATTACTTCTGTTCTATTTTCTGGTGGTTTTATGAATAAATAACAAAACAAAAGGGTAAAAAAAGGAATTGAACGCTTTGATGCTTGAAATACTACTTGGAAAGTTTGGTAGTAAGAGTTGAGTGGGCCTGATCAAGTAAAACCCATGTTCTTTCACACGAACGCCTCGTTCTTCAGCACTGCTTTGTCTCTACAGTCCCGAGATACTCCTTTGAGTTATGGCGTTAAAAGTGAAAGCGATCCAATTATGTCAGAACGCCTTCTCTGCCCATCACAAAGAAATATCTGTTTTTCTTTCGCCTCATGTTCGTGGTAAAGGTTTTCTGGCGGACCAAACTCGCCAATGCAGCAATCACCCCGGGGCTAGATTGGATAAGTCCTACCTAGTCTACACAAACTGTAGAGGCTCCAAAGTTCAAAAGGAGGTAGCTCCTTTATGGGAAATATCAGTCATCCGGTCAGAGTATTGTTCAGCCCCGCCTTTCATTCCTAGCCAATATATCTTCTTGGGGGTTGGAAGTCGAACAGGGAATATCATGTTTTTTTATCTATATCAGCAGTGTTTGAGATCAACGGCAGCTTGTAGAAATATCAATCGTATTGACTCGCTTATTCGCAGCTAATATTAGCCTTGCAGTTTCATTTTGTCGGGCTGGGTAGGTTGGGTGTCAGAAATCGAGACCAGCTAAATCTCGCCTGTCGATGGAAAATGAACTTGAAAATTCGTGTAGGGCCATCTCTTATTGAGGTTTTCTTATTAAAAAAATTCTGAGCTTATATCATAGCTCTCCTCTTCTCTTACCATGTCAGAAGTCTTTGGATTCTCTGATCTCCCGGCCATAACAAGGGCAACATGGGAAATCTACAGTCAATGCCAACAAGTTGCAAAGGATGCGCCCGACGGATTTCGAAAGCTTGCGAAGGAGCTAGGGTCGCTTCAGGGTGCGATGCGAGCGATGACAGATGACTACGCTTCTAATACTGCCTTCTTCGGGACGTTAGCGGAAGATCGACGACTAATGCTGGAACGATGTTTACACGCCTGTCTTGAGACCTTGTCACGATTGACAGATCTTCTAAACCATTATCGTGAATTGGGAATATCAGATGGAAGACACTTTTGGCAAAGAATCAAATGGAGCACGCAGCAAATGCAGATCGAAGACATCAGGTCTAAACTTATGGTCCATACATGCAATATGAGCTTATGCATGAGCCCAATTGAAAAGTAACCACTCTCCCTGGTCACTTCCACATAGCATAACTAATTTTTACGTTCTTTGATAAGTTCCTCCCTGCTCGAAATCGAACGAAAAATGACAGAGGCAATGCAAGAAGATGAGGAGATTCTGATTGCCCTCGAGACATCCCGACGCGATTCAGTCCTAATGGTATCACCGCTCAGTGTCGAGAGTGGCTTGACCAATGAGTTCGAAGACGCATTCTCTCCAGCTATGTCTCGGCCGACACTACCTCGAACATCTTCTCGTGGTTCAAAGAGCTCGCAGCAAATCGGATATCAAAGTCCCGGTCGGCCAAGACATGCATCTTCTTCATCTGCTTCCGTGATGTCTGGATCCGATAGTTCTCTCTATGGTGGGCCTGCTCCATCTTACTACCCTCACACAAGCCGCTCATATTCTCAAAGTTTGACTGGAGAGGTTCATGTTTCGCGAACCCTTAGTCCGCCTCCCCTCTACGAGAAATCTGTTGATAGTCTCGCAACGGATAAGATTGCTTGGGATGAGGATTCCGATAATCAGGACAAGCAGAGTATCGGGAAATCCAGCAATTCATCCAGCACAGAGTTCGGTGATAACAATGTCATTGAAGCGGTTAATAGTGCAATGTATCAGCTGCGTGAAGTTCGTCTCCAGGAGCAGCTAGCACGCCCAATCCGCTTCGAGCCACAGAATAAAGTGCACAAGCCAGATGAGGATACCATCAAGATATTCGAATCCTCAATAAATGAGGAGCGACAAATTCGAAGACTTATCACAAGTGACTGGCTTCGCGTTGCGACTTGGTGGCTGTTAAAAGCGCGTGCTACGTTGGCCAACTGTAGTAGACACAGCCTTGTCAGTGCACGCGGAGGAATAAGTATGCCAGCCGACTCGAGATCTGTCACGCAACAGGCATATGTCGACCTGCTCAAGGCTTCGTACATTCTTTATGATATTGTTCTTAAAGACGAGCATTCACCGACTATCTTGACAGACGAAAATCGAAAAGCGATTTTGGATCTTTGGGAATTAACGAGGAACTTTCTCAGTACACACCTCTTGATAATCCAGAACCTTCAATTCTTCGTGCTCAGATACTAGACATCTGGGAGCCTATCCAATCTGAGGAGACATCAGAAAGCGGGTTGGACCTTTCTTTTGGGCTCCACACTGCACGTTGGATAGCCGTCAACCAGGAAGATGCTGGCAGCGAAGAAGAACGTGTGCTTTATCGCACCTTCGTGAACGCAGGAATCGGAACCAAGAAGTTTCGAATGCGTACCCGAGGTGCTCCATACATGTTCCTTTTGACAGCCAAGGATGGCGAAAGTGAGCCGAAAATTATTCTCTGTAATCAGAGCAGCTCGCTTTGCCTCCAACGAGATTGTAAGTTTAGAGGCTCATTCTCTTTGCAAATTCTGGGTCACTAATCTCTACATTGTGTAGTCATTCCTGATGATTTACCACCATTAATCAATCTCATCAATTCAACTCGCACTGGGTTCCCAGGAGCCCAAATCTCAGAACCTATTTCATTCAAATTCGACAATACAAGTGTCTCGATATCTTTCCAGTTCGAAGCAGATCTAGCACACTTCATCAATATTCCCAAACTCTACTTCGACTCCGTCTGGTCAAGGGAGCCGATCGATTCCAAAGAATTCACCGAGACGGTCATTTTCAAGGGTTCAGTACAGACGTTCGAACAACTAAAAACCCCAACCATGAAGGCGATGAACCCACCAATGTTGATCAAGTCTTGCGATGTTCGCATACTCGAGAGATCATTTGGGGAAACCTGGCGCTGCATTAGGAGGATAGTAATCAGTCCATCGGTGGCAGAAAGAAGCCCCCGGTGCCTTGAATTCTTCATGCCCCTCAGTCGGGTTCAAGTCAAACGCGAAGAGCTATCCCGCCAGGTACTTCTCAAGTGGTCCGATACTTGCCAAGAGAGATCAGACAAAACAGATGGAAATTACAACACTCTCCACTCATATGTGTATGATCACAGTGCCCCAAACATCGGGATAGGATTACAGTTCAGCACCCAGCAAAATGCAGAAGACTTTGAAAGAGCCCTCATGGAAATAAATTTCAAATCAAGCTTTTCATGGTCTGAGCCTAGTGGCTCTTCCGGTCGCATATATGATGTGGTCGACACAGGAACTGAGCACAAGCAGTACAAGGCAGCTGTTCTAATACAGAACAGTGGACCATGGCGCTATTCGGATGTCTTTTACCTGTATCGCGACACAGACTATAGCTATCAACACTCATCTCTCCGTGTGCGATTTCCTCACGCCTCTTACGCGGATTACATCTCATCTCACTCTGATCAGCTCTATGTAGCCGATAAGCCCGTTGTCTTTTCACATACCGAGAAAAAGACAAAGGCAGCCATGTTCAAATTCGACAGCGATTCCATCGCACGCGCATTCATGAGTTCTCTCTCACCATCATATGATCTTGTTTATTCTCGACGGATACACTCCCTCTCAATAAAAACCAATATGCTAGGGAGCAAGAGATCGGGCAAAGGGGATGCTGAAATTCAACTTTGGCAACGTGGAAATACAACCCAGCTTGCTGCACGCTGGAACGACAGTGTCCCTGATAAGTGGCTGACTATGTCTCTGCCAGGGGACTTTTCTGACTCCCCAAAGGATAATTTGCGAGTGAGCTTTGCGAAATTGCCTTATTTTCGTGGTGTGAGTCTAGATTTGATGAATATAATGGCTCGGAGTCCGAAGACAACCAGCGTCATTAACCGTGAAGGTGCTATATCTATATCTTTTAAACGTGTGAAAGGTTCGTATGTCACGATGTCTTTCCTTGTTTTCTTTTGCTAATGTTTGTGTTATGATAATAGATCGAGAGGGGTTTCTTGAGGCTCTGCGAGGGAGACCGCTATCCCCCTCGTTCATTTAATCGTTAACTTGTTTTACGGGGAGGACTAGTGAATGGATCTGGTAATTAGCGGCGAGGAATGAAGCTCCTCTGCATGCTGAGAGTTGAAATTTTACAACATGTTTCGGAAAACTAAGCTTGAGAACAATACATCTTTTTTCTGTTACGTATAATTGATACCCATATGTTAGCCATGACGAAAAAAATTGCAGTATTAAATTCCAAAGAAGCAGAATGTAACACAAACATTTAAGAAGCTGAATTTAATTCTGCGAAGAAAAATTAAAAAGCAAAAAAGAAACTCTCCCTCGGGGAATCGAACCCCGGTCTCCCGCGCTTGACGGTGTTAATGACAAGCGGAAATCATGACCACTAGACCAAGGAAGATAAGACAGCTGAGTTCCACTCGGCCACTTGGGGTGGTTGATGTCTGCTTCGACATTTCCAGCTATATGAATATTTCTTCCATCATCCTTGAGGCTGTCTGTATACACATGGGAAATCATTCGGAAATCACCGCCATGTCAAGAATTTCATCGAGAATTTTGACAGTCGTCCAGTTAGTAATTATGTCACTCAAAAACCTGATGCTGAGACAGGGTCCGGGTGCATTTGTCATAAGACTTTGGTATAATAATAGCCCTGCTGCGGCTCTAGTCCGATGACCCAGTCACCTTGGGGAGTCATCCCGCAACTAGGTTCAAGCCGTCAACAGAATACGGGCACCATTCAACTGGAGACACGTCTGCGCTCGTCCTTGATTAAATTAATTAAATCTGTCTTTTTGCTAGGATCGGTAAGGAGCTTGGAAAAGTCGACCGTATGCCAGATTTTTCGTTTTTATCTGTAAATATATATCTCTGATAAGCTGCCAATGCTTACATGTGGCCGTCATCCCCAGTATTATTCAACACCTCTCATCTGAAGATGATTGCCTACCATGACTCTGCATCCGCCCATTTCAAGAATTCAATGGTCACCATAGCCGACCGAATGATAAATCACCCGGGTGCCCTATGAGACAAGACCCCGGCACGTGTAGACAGAGTCGGGCGCGCCTCCAGGGCTATTACTTTATAACGCTGCGACCTGCCAGGCAGAACTTGAAAATGAATCACCTACCTATACTACACTTTCCGACCAGACAGAGATTTCTGGATAGAGCGAGAAAATAAGAAGAACGAATCTTGAAACCCACCATGGAGACAGGATAAATAAACGAGCTCGAACCACTCACCTACACTGCACTTATCTACCTTTCTACACCAAAAAGCCTCAACCTACTACCCATCCTATATGATGCCGAACCCCCCTCACCACCGCAGACACCACTCTTGGCCTCACTGTGGCTCCGAGCTATGCCGACGCGCCCCATCCAACCTGGAAATCCGCATGCTTAAACCAAGCGACCAAGGTTCCAAAGTTCAACAACAACTGTTCTTTCAACAAGCAGCAACCATACCTCTGATAGCAGAGGAAGCAATAAGCGATGACGCCGATATGGCAGGTATAGTCCGGACGCCATCACGAGGCATGCACCGTCTCTGGTCTCGCCCCCAAAAATCCACAGGCTGGAACGAGATTCCAGCTTCCGCATCTACAGCTGAGGCCCGGAAGCATGTCCATCGCAGTGTTTTGCGACGGCTTATTCGTCGACCGCCTCTCGATAAAACCAGGTCATTGTTTGTGGTGCCTACTATGATGAATGCTGGTGACCAGGTGATGATATCCGGATGGATGCCATCTAGGGTGTCTGCACGGCCGGTCATGGTGACTGACAAGCGACGCACGTCTTCAGTGACCGATTCGCCGCAGTTTGTGTCGGAGAGGAGACATCGGAGGTCTCATTCTGAGCAGCCGCGAGTGTGGAGAGAGCCTAGCGCTAGTCTTTGGACTTTGAAGGAGGAGTGATTATTACCTGTTGGGCAAGGGTATATAGGTCATTTTGGTTATATGGACTAGGCGATTTGATTAAATTTATTGGAGGAAGGAGTTTTTGGTAATTTTTGACTATGCATGGTATTTCATAGAGTGATTTCTGGCGGGCCCAGTATCCTCAGTACTTAGTTTGATGATGCGAAGAGAAATGCTACCTATTATTTGAGACTGGGAAGTCTGTGTACTTCCAAGTAAAGTTGCAGATTATGTATAAGTCATTATTGCTGGTCCATAGAGTAAAAATGTCTACCGAGTGCCAAAGCTTTAGAGTCAACTAGATTGTTCAATAATGTTGTATGAAAGTTGGAGATCCTATTATCTTCTGGAGTGAAAATTTGTCCCCTTCGACACGGAGGACCTATTATCCAGCAATCCACCATTGGTAAAAACAGATGGGCCTATTTAGTTAAAAGTACTAACCTCATAACCTGGATAGGTAATAAGTACGAGGGGCGGGCCCGCGGGGTATCCTCACAATGAGCAATTATAAGATTGCAAAGATTGAAAAAAAGGTATGAGCCAGAGAAAATCAGCCCCAGGCATAGATGGTATCACAAATATTTTCATTCGGACCACAGAATGTGCATTGTGCTACTTTGAAATCACTAGGTAGGGAAAAAGGTAAACAAACAGATTGCGCATTAGAATTCATCTTGGCATTGCTGTTGCGTAACAGTTCGTGCTTTTCTCCTACGTGAAGCTGCCCGTTGAAGCATGGGCCCCCATGCTAAGAACCTCACTTATGTGTCTACGCTGTGGAGTGCTCGATGTATCGAATGTGAATCTCATTCAAGTTGCCAAGCGTGCTTGTTTCGGAGCCTCGGTGGTTTGCTTACAGTATGTTTGCCTCGCAACTTTATGATGCGAGTCTGTATGATATGTCGAGCGCGATTGATGTATACGAGGAGTTCTACTGCACTAAATGTGGGACCAAGGCGATGAGTCAGATTCTTAAAAGGTGTACAAGCGAGTTCGAGTGGATAAATAGCTGCCCGCAAAGTCGATCAAACGGCATGTTTACTAGGAATTTCCGTGCTTTACGCGAGAATGATGAACCTTGTATGCTTGTGGGGAGAGGACGTAATCTCTCAGCGAGAGGGACAAGGCTAAAGATGATCGGCCAAAGTAATATCCACTTATCAATCAGGAAATTAGGGAATTATGGAAATGAAAAGTTAGGTGCATATGGATGCATATTGATTTGGGAATTATCTGTAGTGATGACTGCATTCTTCCCGTCATTGCCAGCTGGCTTCCTCTGGCGTGTTTCGGAATGTTTATCGCGATAGGGAAGTAGACCGATCGAGACTATTTGAGGAATTTCAAGACAGTATGTAGTTGTTTCGCAGAAACGTCAAACTGTACCCTGTGACAAACGAGACAGCCCAAAAAATAACTTTGTTTACGTCGACCGGACTCTCGGCAATGATTCAACTGTGGCAATTCCTTTAGTTTGAAAGACTATACCCTGCATAGTCGACTGTTATCTCTCCCCGGAATGACCGTCCCGAATTTCATCATAGCTCTGAGCCGTGTCTTGGCTCAAAGACCCATTGTGGGGGCTATACTGACTCAAACCAGGAATTCGTGTGCGGGTGTCCTTGTCCTCGGTTAAAAGATCTTCTGGAAGGCCGCTAGAAGGAGACATGTCTCAATTTTCTCGTATGTGATTGGGTTAGGGAACAGATGACCCGAGTTCAGCAAAATTTGAAAGGAATCTATCCTTGGGCAACACACGGGGCAACCAACCCCAGGGTCGCATTGGCTAGCAGCTCGGCTGTCAGGATCCACATTTTTGAGGAACAAAAAATGGTTCATGATACTAATTTCAGCCCTGAGGAAAACGTTGGTGGCCTAACTCCGCGGAGACCAGCCCTATGAGGACCATGAATCGGGGGAGATAAAGGAGACGAAGAAGAACAAAAGCGTAAGAAGTGGAGCAGCAACCTTTGAATGCAGCCCTATGGCGTATTCGGTTCAGATAGGAGATTCACGAGATGGATACATGGATACGTGGCATACAATGGTGTCGTAACGAGCGGTGAATCTGCGGGGTCTGACCGAGAAAGTGAGCAATGATGAAGGCACATGGCGGACTGGATAAGGAGGCTCCAAGGCAGACACGATCGTGGATTGGCCCGTGGTATGAATGTCGGGTCACTTCTCACCGACCCTCCTCCACTGTCCTTCCCGCTAAACCTTACCGGTGGATTCGTCCAGTTTCATTCAAGAACTCCGGTTGGTGAATTCGAGGACCGGTCCGCTTGATGGACCCAGTGCACAAAGCATCATTGGTAACCCTCGTCCTGGGGCGTTCCCCTCCGCGCACAAGGACAGGTTTGATGCGACCCCGCTGCGTTCTGGTTGGATGCCCTACAGGGCCTTGAGGCCGATCACTCGGAAAGTACGAAATTGAGGAGAAACAGAGGATGCGAGTGAGACAAGGGCCCCAAAGATAAATAACATTCGTATTTCCCACGTCAGAACTCAATCCCACGATTTCCTCTGACTCGTATAAACCCCCTCCTCTCTCCCTCTTCTTCTTTCCTCCCATCTCTACCACGCCTATATACTATCCTCCAAGGAATGCGCTCTCAATCCCATCAGAGCGGAAATTATCCCAGGCGCTCTCTATCCCAGACTTCGGCTACAACTAGCTCCTCACGTAGCACCCAGCGCTCCGACGAAAAAAAACATCATCGTCTTTCCAACCCTCTGACCTCTAAATTATTTCGGCCAGACTCCAAGTCGCCTGCTGCGATCAACATTCCCAAGAATAGGCAGTCCGCAGACGCACACTACATTCCCCGCAGCAATCCTGACGCTGCCTACTTTGGCCAGGAGCACAGTTCCACCAGTCCAGTCAAAATGTCTCCTGAACCTTCATCCCCGACATCACCTACATCACCTCAGTCTCCCAAGCCGGACTTCGGGAAACGACCTCCTACTCCAACCCGCAAGAACAGTGATGACTACCGTCGCTACAGTGGTACAGTCAACCACTACGGTCGCCATTCAAATGACTGGCTTTTCGGCGGCTTCAGCGTGCGCGATACTGTCCGCGATGGCATCGATAAGCTACGTCACCACGACAAGGACGATTGAGCTCGCTGGCAGTCTCATCTCTTCTTGAACTCATGTATTTTGGGTTGCCCCTTTGTGGGTTGAGCCCTTCCCCTTCCTCAATACCGACCACCAATTTGGTTATTTTACCTCAAGACCTATATGTCGACACTTGATTCCTGGGCGTTGGTGTGAATCGATAGTTGATCCACCGTGAAACCGAGTTGTTTCTCTCCCACCCGCTGCTCTGTGGCCCTGAGTGCTCCATCAGCAAACCACCGCGATAGTCTGTCAATACGTTGTGTTCAGATCGCTTTGCATGGATCTAGCCGTGAGTCGACCATCTCAAGAAGGTGACGACCTGGTTTGATCCGGATTTCTATTCACCAAGTGTGCTGGATGTTTTGTCTTCTCAAATCCGCTGTGCTGGATCCTTTAGAATATTATCTATCTATTTATACGACAGAATGACAATACTCTCAGCCATGCTGAGAACCCATTTATGATTATCTTCTGCCGTCTAACTAATATATAAAATGTAGTAGTTATTTGAACCCCAAACTCTAATCTAGTTTTTTCCTCAGGCTGACCATGGTCCCCAACTTGAAGCTCCTTGACTCGGAGCAATCCAGTAACCGCCAACGGAGCGCTCCGTGGCTCCGGTCATCGGCACTTCCCCAGGTCGGCACTTCGGATGACATCCGTTCGGGCAATAGGTATAGTCATCGCCGCCAAGCAAAAACATTTAACAGAGCACGCTCAGTCAGATTGTCCATTTTTTGCATGAAATTGAAATTTTCTGCTGAGTATATATTATGAAACTTGCCTTCGGCCCTGCATCAAAACTTGCATCCTTCAGCCGGACCGCACAGACATTCGGCCCCCACATTCAGCTACATCGACCTGCATTTCAGCCCACATCATCCATAAGTGCACGCTGCCAAGCCCAATCTATATTTTCTACGTGTGCTGTAACAGAGGCAAACATGAGCGCGACTAAACCGCTAGTGGCTGTTTTGTATCAGGCTCTGCCGCCACCGATGTACGGGGGTGTGAGCAAGCCCCCTAAACCAGGAGGTAAGTTTGACTGATTGATGGTTCGAATACGTGCATTTCCAAATGGAAAATGTACCTTTGGACTAGTTACGTGTATGAATTCATACCATGACTTAGATTGCTGATCTTGACTATTAGGTTATCGTGACTCTGGTGCTGATATCGCCTATACGCTGAGAAAGGGGGGAACCACCGTGTTAACACCAGTGGAGTCGCCTGACCCTTCGAACCATGATCATTGGTGCTTCCCTGATACTGAAGAGGGGATTCTCACTGCTATCAGCAAAGGCGCAACTCATTTATGGGCTAACACGGTGCTTTTCGCGGAACATCCATTGCAGACGTCTTCACAATTGACTTCTCATGAATTCATTCGAGTTGTCGGCCAACCACCGCTCTGCGCAGATCAATTCGACGACAAGTCGTTTACAAATGACCTACTTCGCAAACAAGGTGGACTGACACTACCCAAATCATGGACTATCGATGATCCTCGTCCTACGGATCGCAGCGAAGTTGCACAAAAGCAACTCCAAGATACCCTGGACAAGGTCTTGAGTTCAATCAACGACAACTACCCCATTGTCGCAAAACCAGTTCGAGGACGAGGCAGTCATGGCGTAAAGATCTGTCGAAATCCGTCCGAATTACGCGAACATGTCATCTACCTATTCGATGAGTCACCTCGCGTATTGGCTGAAGAATACTTGAACGGTGAAGAAGGCACGATAACCATCTTACCACCAGGGGAACCTATCCCCGGACTCAAAACAGACCCTACAAAACGCTCGCACAGGTCTCTGCCACCAGTCACCCGCTTCAACCATGTTGATGGTATTGCGCCCTACAGTGGTAAGGTTGCTGTAACTGTGAACTCGCGTGCAGTGACAGCGGCAGAGATGGAGGCCGATCCTGCCTATGGTGAGATCATGGAAGAATGCGCGACTGTAGCAAGTTTATTGGGAACAACTGCACCGTTGCGCATTGATATTCGGCGATTTAGAGAAGGCTCAAAATTTGCCTTGTTCGATATCAATATGAAGCCGGTAAGTTCCCATAGCTGTTCCAATACTTGAGTTGGGCTTATGCTGATTTTTATTTAGAATCTCACGGGACCCGGACGTCCCGGCCGTGAAGATCAATTGAGTCTTATGGGCCTTGCGGCGGAGAGTGTAGGTGTTGATTACCTTGGTTTCCTACAATATGTACTTGGGTCTGCGCCGGAGTTGGGTGAACTTCGTAATTACAGCAGTCCATTGCTTCAAGCAGCGTGATATGATGAAATAGGAAAGAAAAACCGGGAAGTGAGGTAAGATTCAAAACGGCAAAATAGAAAGAAACATGCTACATAGGAAAAGAAAATGGACTAAAACAAATTAAAACTGGAAAATCGAAGCCATTTCAAATTAGCCTGATTCCCTTTCTCCCGTACAAACGGCGACAAGAGCTTATAGTTGACTGGCAATAACCCCTGTTAAAAAATCATTCTTTCTTTGGATGCAGAGTAAGCGACCAAATTCTGGGGTCGATACCAACGCTACATTTAAGATTCTATGATTAGCCTCATAATATTTAAATTACTACGGATTTCTAAATATAAAATTACCAATGGAATACCGGTCCACGTCTGTTCTGATAAGTAACCGTTTGATGTCCATCACTGCGTATCCAAATCATTCAAGTTTGGGCTGTATAAATTCCTCGCTGCTTTTTTTGGCTGCTCATGGCTTCAAAACCTGACGGGTCAGGATCTTTCTATCTTCCGGGTGAAATCACCGTGAGTTGATGAATTAGAAGTTGTCGAATTCGAATTGACGCAAATAGGTAGAAGATAGTTGGAATGGATATAGTATGGGAGCCTTCAAGTTGGAAATGAATTGGTAGACAAAGAACTACTACGTCCAGGGCGCTCAACTTGGTCAAGACCTAGATTCCGCCGATCAGAAATTACAAATTGTGGGATCCTGCACGAGTGAGATAAAAAGAAAATTGAACTGTTTTTTTTTTTTATCCAATGGCTGCTCTGATCTGATGCCCCGGATCCCTGTAATACATCCTTAAACATTATACTATCAGATCTATCACAGTCCCAGGATTGATCTTAAAACATAGTACTCATGTCCAGAGAAAGGAGGAAAAAAAGAAAAAAAAAACCAATTTTAATGAATTCAACCCCTCATGAGTGACAAATAAAATATTACTCATTATTCCCAGACGTCCAATTAGTCCGCATGAATTGAACTAAATCCCCTTGCCTCACCTTTATCAGTTTCCCTCAAAAAGTTGGAAACCTCACACCATGCACATTCCAACAAAGAAATATAGAAAAAAGATCTAAAATAGACGAGTGATATGCAAGATCAATGGAGAGGAAAACAAGAAAAAAACGAAACCAATCAACACCAGAAAACTCCTCATCAGCCAAGAATACCCAATAAAATCACGTCCTAGGTCAACTCAAGCCGCTTGCCACTTAGCAATATCCGCAGAAGTGATATCCAAACTTTGAGCCGTAAGCCGCTGCAAAGAAACTACCTGGGAAGCAGCTAAAGTTTTCTAGAGTCAGCAAGTGTCCAGGAAAGGTAAGGAGAGGGGCAGACTTCTTCATTCCGGGACCCACGATACTGGAACAGGAAGGAGGGGAAAACGGATTTGGGCAAAGTCCCACTTAAAAATCCACCGGGCACAAGACGTCGAAAATAAACAAGAGAGGACTTTTGGATTTAAAGAAGAAAGAGAAACGGGGACCCACTTGGTCGTTGGGCTGCTGGCGCATTGGCTGCCACTGTGATGACACTGGAATCGACATATTCCTTGGTAACGACACCATTGTACGAAGCAGCGCCGAGCATAACGCGCAATCGGTACTTGCCTGCTTTCGAGATGGTCAAAGGACTGAATTTGACATACCCGCTTTTTGCGTCGCGGCAGCTTGTCGTTAGATTGCCGCTTAGCCCTGTTGCGGGGCCTGTGCCGGCTTCGTCGCGCAGAGAGGCGTGAACGGGAAGGGCTAGCACGTTTCCAGATGGGGTGCCAATCTGTCGGACTGAAACGACCACTGGAATGGTGAAGGCTTGACCTGGGCGTACTGATGACGGGGGGGCAATTTCGAAGGACAGACTGAATTCGCGAGCTGTCATTTTTGCTGATTTTTTGCTGATTTTTTGAAGTGGGTTGAGCTTTTCTGTTTTCTGTTATTGAATGGAGATCTATGATCTTGTTTATATGAGCGGCGATTTGGACCCTTAAAGCTCTTGAGATCGACTGCGAGCCAATCGGACAGACGGATAAAGGCAAAGATCGGTGAAGTATAAGAGATCTATCTTGGGATAGAGTTCCCAAAAAATCGGGTAGGGCAGATTGAGATATAACCAAGAGTTATGGAGAGCTTTGGTTGAAGTCAAAGTCAAAGTTGTGGGCAGAGATGTTAATCTATAAAAGCATGAGATGAATTGATCTGGGATTCAAGATGAGAAGCAGGTGTCTCTTGGGGTTCATATAGTTTCCGGCAGAAGCCGAGACCCATTCAATAATCATGAATCTTTATGGATCCTTATCTGAGATCAGGCGTTAGACCCGTATGAGGCCCTAGATGTTGCCACTGCCAAAAGTACCACGCGATGCACAATCCACGATTAACGATCGGTGACCAGGAAGCTGGGATGGGGTACCACCAAGGCAGCCGGAATACTATGGAAATGACGGATTGGAATCTAAAAAGAAAAGCAATAAATCCATCCAAAGCCAACAAAAAGGAAATGATCAGCCGGCCGACTAGGAGTTGACTCGGGTCATGCAATAATCCTTGCTGAAGCACGTTCCGGGAACAGGGACACGAACAGTGGGGAGCTATGGAGCCGGTGTCTGATCGACATAGGAGAAGGATGTAAAAAAAGGAAATTAGAAAGAAAAGTAAAGATTTAGTTAGATCTGAGGAATCCAAGGTTGTGATGCAGGAAGATCTGATGCTAGCGGGTGGATCAGGTTTGAGCGTACACCCGGTACTCCACATGGATTTTGTTTGGTCCTTTCATGCAGTCTGACCGAATCTATAGCTAGGAAGGGCCTTACACAGATAAACACGCGCCTTGGCATGCAAGATCGACGTTCATGTGCAAAGAGGAGGAACAGACTGTGCATGGTAATAAGACCCCTCCCTCTAGAGACTCGACGGAAGAAAATGTGGTTTATTATTGATTATTTGTTTGATTTTATTTTTCATTTTTCATTTTTCATTATTGACAGTTTTCTATTTTCCCTTTTACCTGGGATTTTTAATTCCATTTTCTTCCCAATCTTTCTTTTCAATAGTTCAGTGCACGGTCCCACTAAATCCCTTAGCATAGGATCTCCCCGCTTGCCTCCTCAATAAAGCTTTCGCTCGCAGCTGTCATAGGCCTTTGGCACACATTAGTAACAACCAAATATAGACTGCTAGTCGCCTCACTTTCAAAATTTCAGACGATGCTAAGCTGAAATGACAAACAGAGGCAAATATATGGAATCTTGCGTAACTCCAAAGAACCACTAAGCAGAACAAAGATACTAAAGCCTAGTAACTAAATCAACCCTACCAAGGGAGAGAGGGACGAACAGACCGCAATATTGATTGCAGGAAATCAGATTTGTCTTTCTTCTAGGGGAGCTGCAGCCACACCCAACGGCGACCTGTGGCGCGTGTGGAGTTGAGTAATCCAATTCATATCCTGTCGGGCTCCCCGAGAGCCTATTTGCAGAGGCCCCCAAAAAGCCCTTGCAACCGTTCCAGATGGCCACCGGTGAATTCTTTCCATCTTGAGATATCATTGCATTTCCAACCGCCAGGGAAACAAAAAGTGTTGCCTTGGAAGAAAAAGACGTAGATTTTTTTTTATAGAGATGGCAGCTCTATCAATCTGATCACACCAGCCACAGTTGGTTCGGCATCATCAGCCTTGCCTCTATCCTGTTTGGGTTAGGGCCGAGAACCATTTTTCCGTGCTCCACTCGGGAAAGCATGGAGCCAACTACAGAAAGGGGCATCATGCAGCAGCATATGTACGCTGAGACGCAGGACCGGGATCGCGGAAGATGAGAGATACGTTCCACGAGGGGAAGAAGCTTCCACTCGCGCGCGCGTTCGTCGTTTGTCGCTCGCTTGGCACTGACACGGCTCTAAGAAAGTTGTTGGAGTCGATCAACTTGCCGATCTGACACGGACCGGCTAATAGTTCTATTAAGTTGGAGTCTAGCTCTAACTAGCCATTGGGGGTCGCTTGCGATCCCGTGTCATATCACCCATTAACCGACGACTGGATGATTTGCTGCCCCTAGGACCTACTGTCACGAACGAGGACCCATAGCAAATGTTGATCGCAATTAGGTCCGCACGGGTATACTGCGTGTCTGCCAGATGCTGGCCTAAGCGGCCATGCAGTGACAAGAAGTAGGATATGGTGTGTCGATGAATATGTCTACGACAGACAAACGGTGATGCAATATTCAGGATGCAGTATCAAGTGATATCTGATCTGAGACTGAGCAAACAAACCTGTGGGGTTTCATCCCAACCTGGCAAGATCATCGTCGAAAACAAGGGAGACGGGGGGAAACGTCTTGGGATATTCTGAATTAGCCGATCTTGATTGGTGTTTTGATCCTCTGAAGCAAAAATAATCCCAACAAAAGGAAACTTTGTTTCGTAGTGTCTTGTGAGAGAACATGCATCGTCGATCGCGGTCCAGGGGTTCGGTCTAGGCGCCCTGGATCAATAGTCGCACCGCCACATACTCAGCCGCAGTGGCTAAAACTGTGGCTAAAGCAAGGAGTGGCTGGTGTAAATGTGGCGGTGTGGAACCATATTTCCCAATTCAGAAGACGCTATACTTCATCACAAATCCCGAGCTCCCCGAGCGCTCATTCGGGCCCAAATAGTCTCTGATCTCACTGAAGACCACGCCAGAAGCCCCGCTAGGAGCCCCGCTTTATCGATATTCGACATGGGTCCCCCTGGTTTAGGAAAGTGGGATACATAAAGAAAAACCCAAACTTGAGTCGTTTTTCATGTGAAAGTCTTCACCGTCTGAAATTCCTGCTGCCTGCCTCGTATGAGCAGATGCGGTAATTGAGGGAGAGAGGAAATATATGACATGTCACTCGGATATCATTCTAGAAAAGAGATGAGGGCTCGGATGAAAGGAGGATTCGTCATGGGCGGACTACATCTGGAAGCATCATATCACATTCTTGCATTTTAATGATTCAGATTGACGCATGGCGTTTGGAAATATGTATGACGCAATGGCGTAATTTTAATATAGCTAAATAAATCGACAGAAACATAAAGTACAAAGAAAGAAACAGGAACCGTAGAATTGGTACGGAGGAATATGGGTTCAACTTCAGCTGCTGCCTATGGATACCATAAATTGTGCAAAAAGAAGTAGCTTTTCAGCAAAGCTGCTAAAAATGGGTATCTCAAATAATCAAGCAGAGTTTTGTCGTGGAAAGTCAACATTCGCAGGATGAATTTGTCAACGATAGTCCGTGGTGAACCATCCGTGAACATCATATAGTTCATCATGTCCTTCGTTAGGAATGCTGTCCGCTCTGCACGAACAAAGAGATCTGCTTCGAATGCTTTAACCTCCACGGCTAACTGGGTAGTGGGATCAGGCGAGTTTGTCGCCTTGAGAATCACCCGAGATAGCATCGCTGCATCTTGCATCCCTAAATTGACACCCTCGCCAGCAAATGGAGTCATGATATGGGCTGCATCTCCGATCAAAGTTACACCAGGGCGGTTTTCCCAGCGCCAACCAACGGGAAGCATGTACAGAGAATGCGGCACAGGATCCTGTGCTGACTCTATAAGCTGTTGTAGTCCTGGATGCCAGTCGTTAAACACAGTCTTCAGCGACGCTCTCACAGCTTCAGCGTCATGAGGGTCATGCGTAAGCTTTTCTCTCCAATCCTCAGAAACTTGAGAGATACATAAGAGATATAAGCTTCCGTCTCCAATTTGCTGACAGCAGATTGACCGGCCATCGGAAAAAGAAAACATCGAGCCGCGATTGGTTAACTCGTAACACTCTGGCGCTGTTTCTTTGGCGTTGGGAATAGTCATCATGTAACCTCCAAGGCCAGAGTAGAGTGGCTTTTGATCCGATAGCAGCTTTCGAACTTTGCTCCAAGCTCCATCGGCGCCGACTATCAAGTCGAATCCAGATTCAATGCCGTGGTCGAAGATCAAGTTGTGCCCCTGGTCGATTCCACGCAGATGACAGCCCCAACGGATTATCCCCGCCGGCACAGAGTCCAAGAGTATCTCTCGAAGGGCTTTACGGTCGATTTCAGGACGACCACGAGAAGAGCCTTCTTCTGTACCGCTGAGACGGACATATTTATGAAGCCTTTTGTCGCATACAGTTAAGGCTTCTCCGTCATAACGAACATTCTTGAGAAACTCATCCCATAAGCCTGCTTCTTTCAAGGCTGCAAGACCGGTGTCAGGGTGGAGATCTAGAGTTCCGCCCTGGGGACGAATATTTCTGGATTTCTCTGATTCAAAGACAGTGATTTCGAGATTTGGCTTATTGAGTAGCAGTCGAACGAGAGTCAGACCGGTAGGTCCAGCACCTACAATAGCAACCCGGATTGGAGGCATTGCGAAATGTTTTCCTGTAAAGTGATGACTCTTGAGGCTGAGATTTGTGAGTTGGTAACACAAAGATTCAGGTTCTCAGTGTAGCTTTATATGGTTGAGACCAGACCATGGCCGGTAACTGTAATAATGCCCAGCCCCGAGTCCGGCATCTTTTCAGTGGGCCTGGTTAGCTCAAGATGGTGTTCAGTATCCGCGGAGTGGTAGCGGTGATCTGATTACTGATTACTAGGGAGGGTTAGCCTCCTTCTCCATTGAGCCACGCGAGGCTGAAGCAAAGTACTGCATGCTATGTAAGAATTCAAAGAGCCAATCAAATTTCGGTTTGGGACCCCCAATGCTGAATTTAGCGTTAGTGTCTATGGATGGCTGTGAATCCGAGAGTAAAATGCCGACTCCGATCCCCGGTAACTCCGACTCCGAGGTTTTAAATGTCGATCATCGCATCACCATATGCACTGCTGTAAAGCTGGTCAATTAAATGGGCAAAGTCTCATGATATGTTCGAGTTTGACAAAGTAAACTCCAATTTCTAATGCTTAGAGTTTCAAAATAATGGCCAAAAAGTAAAATAGAGTTTATGGAAACCTGACAAAACCAAGAGGCCAGGACCATAAACCCACCGATACTATTATATATGCTGTGCATAACCCGAGGTGGTAGTAGTAAGAATTTTATCCTACTGATAGTACAGTGGATCGCATCCAGTGTTAGTGGTCTTCAGAAATGATAGAGCAAAGCTCCCCGGACAAGGCAAGTAGCGGTTATAACCTTAATTCAAACACCGCAATGCAGTGGAAGGTACTTTCCTCATTAGAAACCTGGGTGATCATAAGTTAAAATCAAACTTCACACGCGGCTGCTTTCCAAAGTCATGCCAGATATCTATACGAGTATGTGGGAGTAATTATACACCCGGCAGATGGCGCCCTTGGCCATTCGACAAAATCACTCCCTTGGTCCCTCGCTTCCCCGTCCTCACAATGGACCCCATACAAAGCCTGTTGACGTGAAAACCCACATCGACCCTGTGGTATTTGCGGAGCTGTTTGCCGGAACGGTGGGAATATTCATACTCTCTGTTTTGGTTTGGAAGACTGGCCACCTTATTCGCTCGTTTACCCAACACAGGGTTGTGGGCCCAGGAAAATCTCCGACCACTCGATATGCAAAGACGTGGTATGGGTGGGTTACCATCCAAACACATGAGAGAAACAAACAATTCCTTCGCGATATATTTTCCAAATTGGGAGACTGGACTGCCTGGAAATCGACTAGGACGGACTATCAATGGGCGTGGTGGGATCCCGGCCAGGAGGCTTTGGAGACTAGGCGTCGGGATCGAAAACGATTGCAATGGCTACCGAAATTCCTGATTAATTATGAATCGCCTATTGCTGACGATATCTGGAACCCAGGTCCGAGTTCTGAATGCCGCGGCGCGCTGAGTGAGATTGCGGAGGTGACAGAAGTGACCGAAGTGACAGAGGCAGCAGAGGCCGAAGAACCTCAGATAGCAGAGACAAGAAAAGAAGTTTCCGAGGAGAATACCCAACCAATAGGAGAGATACGTATCGGGATAAATAGCAAAGAGGATCATCCTGTCATTTTGAAGACCCAGGAAGTCAACAGACGCCGTCATTCAAGATTTAGTGCGGGCACCTCCGAAGAGGTTGTTTGGTCTGATGCGAGGATGCATATTTGGTCATCCACCCTATCCTTTGAAAACGAACAGATTTCTACCTTGAGAGATATCCCTTGCGTCAAGAGGGATGCATTTCTGGGGCGACACTCAAGTATTGATGAAGAAACCATACACCTGGCACAATTTGATGGACCGAGCAGCCCTCGACAGACGAAAGCACGTCAGCCAGCTGCCTACCAAGGCCACCAAGCCCTAAGAGATCATACTCGCCAGACTACCATTTTCCGCTTCCGCCGTGGACATGCGAGGAAGTACCAGGATTGGTCAGCGCAGATGCAAACAAAAGCAAAGAGACCTTCGCTGTATGACCTTAGAGATTCATCTGGACCGCCCGGGACGCCCTTTACCGAGAATCTGACAAACTTTACCTCGGAGCACAGCGCAACAGGGGATACTTTGAAGAGACAAGCGGCGGCGATTAGCAAAAATTCAAAGACTTTGACTAGACGACTTCCGCTTACAGTTGAAAAGAGCAGCATGATAAGCCGAGGCTCTTCTGCGCATCGGAGCGACCTCCAAGTGGCGAAAGCCCACTACAGCACCGTACCACTGCGGCTGAAAAGAAAACCCCAAGGGATATACCATTCCCGAGATTCACGGGATCTGCGACACTCTTTATATGAGTTGAAGCCCACCACTGCTAGTAGGCACTCCATCCACGATATATTACGGGATCAGGAAAGGGGCCGATCCCGATATCAAGGCCATCGCCTCTCCCATAATCGCATTCTGGAAGGTACCTCGTTATCTTTCAAAGAAGTCAGCGACGGGGAATTGAGACTTTTACACGAGTTAGACCGGAAATTGTTATGGCTGTTCAACGAAATGACTCCTGGACAAAAGCCTTACCACTTTGCTTTACTTGCAAATCACTGGCTGAATCGAGAAACTTGGCTGGTGATTGATCCCATCTCAAGAGTCTCTAACGATGCGCGAAGAAGGCAAGGTGATCCACGCTTCAACGTCCCTTATCCAGAACCAGAACTGAAGCGAAAATCCAAGTATCCAGAGAACTTACGGAAGAAGGCATTCACACCTCGAATTGACTCATGGCGCGCCGCCGTCAACCGACAGAGAAGAATTTCAGGGGCCCGGGAAATCTTAAAGCTGGTGGACTTATATGAAGATTCCGCTGAAGAGCCACCGGAAGGGCATATTGACCCTGCGTGCTGGATTTTGCCAAAGCCGCCCCAAGGGTTTGAAATGTCGACTAGACAGAAACATGCTTGGTACGAGGGAGGGGCCGGATGGCAGGAGAGACTTGACGACTGGCAACGAGTGAGTCGTGGCTATCGGCTCCACAAAGCCGTATTCGAGGGACGCGTTAACCGGAATCGGGCCATAGAGCTTGGACAGAGATTTGGCGGATACTGTCGTCAAACATTATTCAGCTTGAATCCTGGGATTAGTGGAAGCAACGTCGCTTCCCCTGCCATCAGTCCATGAATCCGGCCTTAACTGGTTTTTATGACTCAATCTTGAGTGGCATAAACTTGAAAACGCCATTTCATCTTCAATCTTTGATCTGATATCGTTACCGTTCACAGTCGTTGACCTATCATTAGAGCGGTGGAGAACCGAATACCACAAGACCACCACTTTTTGAATATAAAATTGTATTGCGAGAAATCGATTTAAGCGCTGAGTAATAAAACATGTATAAATCCCGCCATCCTCTTTCAGAGCGGCCGCGTTTTTCGCAATTGCCAAAAAATCCGGAAATCCTTGATATGTTGTTTGAACCCAAACCAGCTATCGAGGGTAGTCATAGCGGCGGGTAAACTGGTGTATAATACAGATGAAGGCTCGATTATCCCGTAATGACGAGCCGTAGAGGGTGTGTCCGATGTCGATATTCGATAGGGGAGGTGATAGCGGCGAAGACTTAGAAACCAGGAGGGTTCACACGCTGACTGACACGAGTCCACTTGGGCAGCTCTGTCAGGTAGAAGAAAAATGACTCAATTAGTATTGTATTCAGAAGATTCGAAGAAACCCAGCCGGGCTCAAGTGTTAACATACTGTGGATGCTCTTCCGGTAAGACTTCTCCTTCTTGTCGAAGAGGGTGTACTTGTCCTTGGGCAACATCTCCTCCTCGCGCGGCATCTCGGTATACCATCGCTCAACGGCCTTGGTGCTCTGGCCATTGCGAGCAAGAGCTGCACTGACAGTGTCAACGACACGGTCAACCGCGCGCAGGCGTTTGCGTTGCCGGGCCTTTTGCGGCGAGGACAGACGCCATGGTGTCTTCCTACAAGTTGGAAAAAGATGGCATTAGTTTTTATTGAATCGGATTGAGCAAAGAATCATTCATCATACCAGAGAAGACCCCCGAACAGGGACTGAGTGGGCTTGAACATGTTGAGCTGATGCAGCAGTGGAAGATGGAATCGGCGAAAATCGTGCTCAAAGTCGGAGTTGCAATTGGCCCGTGCGGTCAGTGGTATACTTGGAGCAGCAATTTGAACAGTCTCAATAATTCAGACAATAACATATAGTATTATGAGCTATGAATATAGAAACAGATGGATAAAGATTTAGAATGTATTGATACTAGATTATGCTAGAAAAACTTAGTAGTAAACCTCAAAATGCCATGATTATTCCTCATAAACGGTCTTACCCCGGCTTCAGTCATGTGATCTTGCAGAATATCTGTGCCGAGAATTGGATTCTTGTTTCTCTCTTCTCCTTGATCAATTCAGTCTGGCTTGGCCAGGAAAGACGTTCCTTGCCTTGCAATTTACTTCGCTTGCCCAGGCGGGCTTGTTCAATGGGCCCTGTCTAAAATCGCGTCCTCTTACACATATTACACAGCAACATGGACCCCGGCGCAACAGGCGATTCACCATCCCTCCCCTGGCGGGCATGGTCCAACATGACCATGTGGGGTGTGGCCGGGTTAAGTCGCGCATTCTTGTCAGGACTCTGTAATGCAGAGATTCACGGTGGTGAGGCCTTTACGGAACTGCTAGACTCGCGACGGGATCCGTCGCAAAGAACTAAAGGATTGATTACTGGTACATCGCCCCACTCTTTATACGATTTGATTGCGATCGGTTGCTAAAAGATCTGGAATTATGTTTAGTCTCAAATCATATCAGCGTGTACGTGCTTCCCCGAGGTTTTGACGGCGGATCGTTTCGAGCATGAAAGTGGGAAAGTGACTGACATCTTGCCGCGGGAAAACAGTATGGACGATCCATTGGTATGGGGAATGCTGCCGGCTCGGTTTTGGAACAAGCGATGGTCATTTGGTAGTCATGATATCTGTTACCAAAGCAGGTATGTTCAACCCCTAAAGTTATCGTTTGGTGCTGTTATTAACTTGGCCGACTCGTACAGACCGCTATCATTCTTTTTTACCATGGGACAAGTTCTCCCAACACATCGTCTTGCCCACTCACAATTTGGTGGACTTGGACAACCAGCCATAACCCAGGCTATTCGATTGCTATCAAAGGGCCCCTTCCGTGTCGATCACCACCGCGCCCCCGAAGAGCGCCAGCATTACAGCCTCCAAAATGTCTGCGTCGACCCTTTCTCCGACCTATCTGTCGCATATACCACCAATGGCGAGGATGCGCACTTGGCACCCTCAGCATACGCATGTAATTCATACTCATGGGTTCATATCTTCCCCGAAGGTAAGATTCACCAGGCTCCTCGCAAGACGATGCGCTACTTCAAATGGGGAATTGCACGCCTTATTCTCGAAGCAAATGAATGCCCGGATGTGGTCCCGATGTGGATCGAGGGCTTCGACGACGTCATGCATGAGAGCCGTGAATTCCCTCGATTCCTTCCTCGAGCCGGCAAAAATATCAACGTCACTTTCGGGTCAAAAGTTGACTCCGAGGCGGTCTTTGGAGGCATGCGATCGCGGTGGCAGAAACTAAAGGCCAAGGTCGAGGCAGCGGATGCCCAATCGCGAGACCTGCCTGTTGGCGTTCTGAGCAACGAACTGCTAAACAGCAAAGAAGCGGTAGAGCTACGCAAGGAAGTGACTATGAAGATCCGCAACTTAGTCCTGGACGTGCGGAGAACCCGTGGTTTGCCGGACGAAGATCCAAAAGAAGGTCTTGTAGAGACCTGGCTCGAGGAGGGCCCCAAGCGTGAAGGGCATATGAAAGATGATTCATGGGTTCGAGACATTTGAGCCCATTGTATATTACTGTATAAATAGTGCATAGATCAACCATAGACAATACTTACAAGCGTCTGTTTGGCTTATGTTATCTGGAACCGCCGCGGGGCGATAAGACGATAAGGCCGAACCGTCAATAATCAAGTTCGCCTCCATCTCCGCACATCCATCTGTCTACAATTAGTCTCTATGCCCAAAAAGCACAGAAAGTCATTTATACACACAAAGCCAGTCAATACACCTCATCATTCGATCGGGTCGTCAGGAGCGAATCAAAATGCACCTCAGACTGGCCAATTTACCAATGTTGGGTCCTCGAGAGGGCTTGAACCTAGCGACTCATCAGTCAACGATTTAATCGGCCACCTACGCCGAACACAAGTATCGAATGATAGCTCGCCCTCCGCATTCTCCCATTCTTTCGCGTCGCAAAGATCTATACCACCGGCGTTGCGAAACATTCTTGAGCTTCCCGAACCCCCAGCACCCCGCCCTCGACGTCAAACCCCAATCGGTGCACGCCCACGGCGTTTTGCACCAGGACCGCCCCCACCCGAGAGTTGGCTGACGGGAGCCACAAGGGATTCTCAGGCCACAGGAGAAAGCCTTGAGCCTGCACTGGAACGCAAGATAATATATTGCTTGGATAGGCTGCCTGGGGCTATCTTCCCCCAGCCCAACAGTCTTCTACATGCTGTTCTGAAGTCTATAGCTCAGAAATGGGATTGGCATACGGAGTATGATGGCTTGTTCATGTCCCAAATTCCTGCTCATCTCAAAACGCTTGTACTTAGCTATATTGCTTTTTACGGCGGGACAGAGACGCGCAGGAACCGGATAAATGGACTTAAGCCGCTCTATCCCACGAAAGAAGAATATGCTACGCTCTATGAAACCGATCCATCGGGTGAAGCTATTCACTCCATCGATGCAGATTCTATGACGACTAGGTTGGATTTGGGAAATGCCATTGGCTACCGGATGACATTTCGGCAACTCGCCAAAGAGTTGCAATTAGCCAACACACCAAGTATTTCATCTGAGCAGGCAGCCCAAGATTCTGTTCCGGAATCATGGGATCAAACCGAAGATGAAGTCGAAGAAAGTTCTATTCCTGGCCAAATAGGCCATACGTTACGCTTCAAAAACCTCAAATATCTCTCCTTTGCACATCCATACCACCCCACTGCCGACTGGAGTAGTCTTGTGAAACTTTTATCCCATCTTCCAACCATTACTCATCTTTCTCTCGCTCATTGGCCCCGGCCAGGCAGAAAGCCACAAGTCGCTCATAAACTTGCTGGTGACGAGGATCTCCAAGAGCAGCCTGGGCACGAGGTTCGACCGGGTAGTCGGAGTCCTGTATGGGCTGAAGCATCCGCGACTCTCCGCCATCTCTCTAAGAACACCTACTGCCTGAAGTGGTTAGACCTAGAAGGATGTTCTTCCTGGCTTGTTGCTCTTACATGGAGGGGTTTCGACCCGGACGGCGTCCCATACCCTGCTGGAACCAATGGACCAGATTGGACTGGCAGTTGGCGGAATGTCGATTTCTTAAATCTTGCACCTGGATGGGTTGTCCAAAGCATTCCTGGGGCATCCGATTCTGGCCAGTCATCAGACGAGCTCGAGAGCTTCGAGACTGGAGATGACGGCGATAAAGCAAAGCGTCAGCGTGCAAGGGAGTTCAGCAGATTCCAGGTGGATGTTCTCGTGGCGGAGGAAATGCGAGCTCTCATTAATAAACGCAGAACCAATGCAAAGGGGAAATGGTTAGCGGCCAAGACCGGGAGAGAGGAACTGCAGGAACTAAAGCTCCAGTTAAAACGGTTGAACTCTTAGAGCCGAGTCACAACATCGCAAGTTGTTTTCGCCGCCCTTGTTCCAGTATGAATTATGTGAATAAGTCTTCAAAATCTACAATAGATCGTTCAATGGCAAAAAATAACTGATTTAAATTTTTACTCATTCCTATATTTATTTTTGCTCCATAAAACTGTACAATGGTATCATAGCATTCGCCATTCCATCACCCGCGAACATCTTTCTCGCATCCAATTGATAAGGATATTTATTTCCGGCCCCTGTTGAACGTCTTCAAAGGGTCAACCTTTCCACCAGAGGGCTTCTTGCCTTTGCCCTTGCCGCGATTCCGATCCCTAGCCTTGCGAATGCGGTTCTCACTCGTCTTCTTAAATCCAACATATCCGATGTTTTCCTTTGAGATTCCCTTGCGTCCCTTAGCCGGCATCAGATACTCAGGCACATGCTTCAAGTGTGCTTGCACACGTGCAGCCCGCAGTTCACCATCGTGTCGCAGCTGGCGCAATTCATCTGGGTTCTCCTCGAAATGGCGCTTCAGCTTCTCACTCTTGATAAGCTCCTGTCGAATCTCGCGTCCACGAGCTTCTTGCACGGCTAGACGGGTGACAGCGCGCAGGGCATCAGTCATACGATAGCGAAAGGCGTCAACCTGTTGCATCTCGAAATGGTAGGGTCGAACCTCATGTCCCAGTTTAGCTTGGCGCTTGGTGATCTTGGTGAGAACAGTCTCGTCATTCTTAGAGCTGCTCACTGAAGTTGGCCTATGCTTTCCGAATTGATCGGCTGGGACGACAAAAGAAAGTGCCATGCCAGCTTTACCAGCGCGGCCGGTACGACCAATACGGTGGGTGTATGACTTGGATGTGGTGGGGAGGTCGAAGTTCAGAACGCAAGCGACGTTCTGGAAGTCAATACCGCGGGAAACACTGTAATCCTTCTCTTTACCGGTCATCTTGCGGCGTTTCTCTGGTCGAGACTTTTTGCTGGTTGACTCTTCGTTTTCGTCCTCGCTGCTGCCAATTTCCTCCTTCTCCTCCTTCTCCTCCTTCTCCTCTGCCTCTTTAGTATCGACAGGTTCCAGAGACTTCTTGCTTTGCTTAGCCGCTCCCATGACTTCCTGATCGTCTGCCGCGATGATAATATCGTAGACACCCTTGTTGAACTCCTCGACGACGTGTAGTCGAGAGTTGATGGGGAGTTCTGAGTTGAGTACACAGCTCTTGATGCCGAACTGTTCAAGGAAAAGCTTAACGCGGTAGCATCGGTCCACATCATGGACAAAAATGATAACCTTTCCTTTGACCAGCTGCAGCTTGAAGATGACATACGTGAGAAGGAACTTCTCGTCTTCGGCACACCTGTTGAAACATAATTAGCACCAGTTTCAATATTGTAAGGTGTTTGAATAGGTGGGAGCTTACTTAACAACGAACTGGCTGACACCGGCGCCCTTTTCTTCCTTATCCTCCAACTTCAAGATGACAGGGCTACGGCAGAACAAGCCCTTGAGAGTGTCCACCTCAGAAGTAAGCGTAGCACTCATCAGGAAAGTCTGCACACCACGAGGGATAGCCTTGGAAAGGGTGTTGATATCCTCGTCATATCCATATGATAGAACCAAGTCGGCCTCATCAATAACGAGATGTGTAAGTTTTTCAAGCGACAGAGCCGAGGTATTAACATTAGCGAGGACACGAGTGGGTGTCGAGATAATCAGATCCGGGAAGTCGGCAAGGAGTGTCCGCTGGACAGCATCCGAGACTTTCTGGGTCAAGTTGACAGACCGAACATCCTTTCCGCAAAAGGTGGTGAAGGATGTAACGACTTTTTGAACCTGCTCAGCAAGCTCGCGAGTTGGGACGAGGATAAGACCAGTAGTCGCTTTCAGAGATGGGTCATTCTAATTCCATTTCAATCGGGTCAGTAAAATTGTGGTTATCGACGTCAAACCCAAGTGTAACTAACAGTTTTTTGTTGAAGAATTGCCTGGAGGACTGGAAGAACGTAGGCAGCGGTTTTACCGGAGCCAGTCTTTGCACGGGCTGATTGTTGTCAGTTCAAGTCTTGATGTTCAATATAGAGATTAAGGCTTACCCAAGATATCCTTTCCTTCGAGGGCCAGCGGGATAGCCTTCGACTGTACGAGAGTAGGCTTGGAGAACTTTTCTTTAATCAAGGCCTGGCGCAGTCGCGGGTCAAGTCCAAGTGCTTCGAAATCAAGATCCTTCTCTTCCTTGCTCGCAGGCTCGGGAGCGGGGACGTCGTTTGCATCCAGTTTGCGCTTCATTATTGATGTGCTGTTTGATCTCTAGAAAGCAGAACTTGAATTGCTTGATTTGGGAAATTTCAGCGGGCGGTGAGATTTCGCAGGGTTTTTCGGGCGGTCAAAGGTTTTTTTTAATGCTGAATCATCACGTGATATCCCAACGCGGGGAAATCTTAACAAAAAGTTTCCTTGATCTCTATTCTTGTTCATAAGCCGTATAGCATCTTTCTACAAGTATGATTCATTCACACTCCAAAAGAACGCTGCAAACTGCGATGCCGGATATATTCTCATCAAAATGGCAATCGCCGGCAATATGAGTGTGGCATGTAGTTCAGCTACCACTGGCAGTGGATGCAACTCTCATTGACCCAACGCAATTATGAAGGTTATTCATGTATACTTTTTTTTTTTTGGCTTTCTTAATTGTTCAGAAAGAAAGAAATTTAGTCGGGTATGAGAATAGCCAATTATCTCAACAAAAAATCGCAGAGCAACATCAAATCATAAGAACGCGACGAAATGAATACGATATCTGAACCCGAGCGTATACAAATTCCTCCCAAATGACCACTGTCCGCCATTCGTTTGATTACGAAAAGCAAAGAGTAAAAAATTCCTTGTAAAGACAGACCGTTCGATCTGACCTATAATATCACCTATAACCTACTTGCAGAAATCGGCCTTCGTGTAGGTTCTGAACTTCGCTAACGAATCTTTCGTGATTCGGCCAACGGGGAAAACTTTCACAGGGTCCAGCTTTTGGTCTGGATTTGCAGGTTCGACTTCCAGTGGCTCTTTCGTCATTCTGGGCTCACTTGTTCTGTTTACCGGTTGGGTACCACGCATGTAGATTATTGCATAATAACAAGTGATCCCTGGGTAATTAATAGGAGCTATAATTGCCCCCGAGAACTATGTGTTGGATTCTACTCCAAGCCCAGATGGTCTAACACTGAACGGCCTTGAGATTTTGAAGATGTTAAACAAGCACAGGCTAAGGCCCTCTTCCACATAGCACTGAATAGCTTTCACTTCAAAATAAACAGACCAGTTTAGATTATTTGCTATACACGCGGAAGCGAAGGCAAGGAGACCAGAGTAGTCGATGTCGCAACAGCTCGGAACAAGACCGAATAAAGAATCCAGTTTCAACCGCCACTCTAAAACTGTCTTATACCTAGGATGTGCGCCCGAAACAATAATAGTGCTAAACCTGCCAAGTTGGTATTCGAGACCCCTCGGGGTTTGCACATCTCCCTATTCAACCGGCCTATTTTCACTTTGCGAGATTAAACCCAGCATTGGGGTAGGAGGTTTGCCAACCATCTCGTCGAGTCAAAAGAAATTGCCAATTTTGCAGAATTTTGGGAAATTCGACTATCTAAAAGACAATATCAGTAAGTCTTGCCTGGCCTCTAGAAGGTTAAGGTTTAAGGCTCCTATAGAGCTAATCTACAAATAGATGCTACCTCGTCGGGTTGGTCATTCAAGAATAGGACTGTGGACTTGAAGATAATTAATTAAATTCGAGATCTCCTAGCTGTTCTGTTTCGCTTTGTGGTTTCAAAGATAGCCTAAGGGTTTTAATAGTCTAAACTAATATCACATCAATCATGCCCGGCATACATTGATCGTCACATGCGATTGTGCCAGCTGAGATCATGATGCACATACAATTACTTCCTTTCCTTTATAGTATTTTATACCTATTCAAATCTACGAAATTTGATTTCAAGAACCGGAATATTCGTGTGTGTTGTTTTATTGCCCAGAAGATATTTTACAAAATAGAGGTATTATTACATCTTCCCGCGGAAAATGTCGGACTCGAAGCGATTGGAATATCCTCGGGCCCGATGATGTCGTGGTCCGATATCCGGAATAATGGAAACATATGGTTAAACTCGGCAGCAGTATTACATATCTTAACTTGAACCACCGAATTGACTATTTTTACTTATAACTTCTAAATTTAGAGTGTCCTGTCTAGCCTGAACACCCAACAGTCACCTCAACCAAACTCCGCTCTATAGCCCCGCATTCTGCAACCGCGATGACTTCTCTCAACGAACAGCTTACAACTCTGATCGAAAACTATACAGCATGTGATGTTAGACCATTCCTTTGATAGTAATAAGTTTGATATAATCATCTGGTGTTCGTACTCAAACTTATCGCGCAGGTATCGGATGCGCTATTGAAGCTACAGAAAGTCCCAGCTGGTAGCGCCCCACGAGCGGGATATCTAGCAGACCTCCGTAAGACCTCACCGTTCAATCTCTAATGCTTTAATGGGATATTCTATTTCCATAACAGATCAGGTTTACTCTGAATCAACCCTTCATGCTGACATCTCAACAGTCCCTTTCTCCCCTATAACCGGAAGAAACGACACGGCGCGGAAAATTGCCGCTCCAGCTACAACGTTCAAGTTTCTTAATAAAGCTGATACGCCACCAAATATCGCCGTTGAAAACCCCGAGAAGTATGGCTTCCCACCTGGGAAACACTGGGTAGACTACGCAGGCGATTTCCAAGACGAGGACCCAACTAAGGCAGGCTCAATCATTGTTATCGAGCAGCCCGATGAGCAGTATTGCGCTGTGACGGGTGGTATTATGGCGACGAGGATGAGTTATCTGGGAATAAAGGCTGCTGTCGTTGGCGGAAGGGTGCGAGACTTGAGGGAATTACAGGGGACGGAACTCCCGGTAGGTTCTTGATATGAGCCACGTTCTTATTTTATGTTGAAAATTAACTTGTTTTTCATTTTAGATCTGGGCGCGGGCCACTTCAACTGTTGGTACAGGTGCTGAAGCTAAAGCTGGGGTTCGAAATGTGCCGATTTCTATAGGTGGAGTGACTGTATCGCCGGTAAGTCGAGCCCACTGACTTTTACGCTGGGTCGAGCGATGTAAACTGATATGAGTGCGTGAATAGGGCGATATCATTTTCTGTGACCCAATGGAAGGAGTCGTTTCCATTCCCCGCGAATTACTGGGGGATGTACTTGAGACTATGCCCAAGTTGATCGCTATGGATGACCAGGCGAAGGAAGCCGTGGCACAGGGGATGAGCGTTACAGATGCCTTTCAGAAATTCCGGTAGGATAGCCACCTACAAGGCCTTTGAGTCTCTCAAGATGAATTGTGTAAATAAGCAACTTGGGTATCATATCCCTGCCAGTCTGATTTAAAACCGACCCAATCAATAGTGGACTTCAAGTATATAAGGTTTATATAAGACCAGGGTAATTCAATGACAGTGAAATGTAAAGTAGTTCATTCTCTCGTGGTATCCGGATATTTAATACATGAAAGGAAGATTTGGACAAGAACAAGTCCAATCGCTGTGCAAGGTAATATCAAAGATTATCGGTATTTATTTACTCAGCCACCCAAACGGCGGCCATACCCATACCAGTGCCGACACACATGCTGGTAACACCAACCTTCTTGTTGGTACGCTTGAGCTCTGTGAGGAGTGTGCTCACTTGGCGAGCGCCAGTGCATCCAAGAGGGTGACCGAAAGCAATGGCACCACCCTTAGGGTTGACCTTCTCAATGGGCAGGCCAAGCTCGTTCACACACCACACGCACTGAGAGGCGAAGGCCTCGTTGATCTCAAAGATATCGACATCATCCTTGGTGATACCAGCCTTCTCCAGAGCAACGGGAATGGCCTTCCAAGGGCCGACACCCATAAGAAGGGGCTTGACACCGACGATGCTGGCAGATACGTACTTTCCGATGATCTTCTGTCCAAGGCGCTCGGCAGTGGAACGCTTCATCAAGAGAACGGCGGCAGCACCGTCAGAGATCTGAGAGGCATTACCAGCGTGGATGGATCCATCCTTAGCGAAAGCGGGACGAATCTTGGCAAGTGACTCGGCGGTCATGCCCTTGCGGATACCGTCATCTTCCTTGACGGTGATTTTCTTCTCCTCGCCAGTCTTGGGGTCGGTCCAGTTGACCTCCAGGGGAGCAATCTCTTCATTGAAAAGACCAGCGGCTTGGGCCTTCTCGGCCTTTTGGTATGAGGAAGCGGCGAAAGCATCCTGGGAGGTACGGGAAATGTTGCGGTCCTTGGCCATGTCCTCGGACAGGACACCCATGGGAACCTTGCAGTTGGCGGACTCGGGGTGGTTCTCAAGGAGTTCGGAGAATTCGGTAACAGCACCGGGACTACAGGGAAATCTTGAATTAGCATACTACCCTTGAACAAGCAAGAAGGACCTCATTCTGCAAATATTTACTTACCCGTACTGAGAAGTCATGCTCTCCACACCAGCACCAATACCAACATCGATCATGCCCGACTTCAGAGCGTTGGCAATGTCAGCGATAGCCTGCAAACCACTGGAGCATTGACGGTTCAGAGACTTGACTGCAGTTGTCTCGGGGAAACCAGCTACGAGAGCAGCGGCACGGAACTCAGTAGCACCACCACCTGGAGGAAGGACAGAGCCGACCGCAACATCCTCAACGGCACTAGGATCAATACCACTCTTCTTGATAACGGCCTTGAAAACACCAGCCAGAAGATCAGCGGCGGCAGTATCCTTGAAGGCACCCTTGCCACCCTTTGTCAAGGCAGTACGGAGGGCACAGGTGACAACAATATCATCGGGGTGCTTCTCGGTCAAAGCGGCGGCTCCTTTTTGGCCACCGAAGTGGGAAGAAACCTGGGACAAGCGCTGCTGGGCTGTAAAACGTATTTGTTAGCCATGAATGCTGCCAGAAGGGTTTGGTCCACCAAATCCAAAATTAGTAGATCGCGAAGTACATACCAGAAGACATGACGTCAAAGGGAAATGAAGTTCAGATGGTATTTTGAGAGATAAGGAGAGTAAAGAAATAATCTGGGGGGGCTCAAAGTGCGGGAGAGAAGAAGGCCAGAGGTTTATAATTCCGGATGGGGGCTTTTTTATAAATCAGACCCTTCCACTCGGTGATATTGCCTTGGTCGCAAGCTCGCCGCTGCTGGACACACGATGAACATGCCGAGGTCCATTGGATGATAGTTATTCCGAGCCGATCTCACCGGGGTATGTCATAAGCAAATCACGTGGACGGAGACGGTCGCATGTGAAACAGCCCCTTTTCGGCATGTGCTTTCATCTGACCTACGTCAGGGGACATACTGACTCGGCCCCTTTGCTCAATAAGTAGAAGTGAGCACGGCTATCGGCGCACTGATCGGATTAGGGCGTTGACTTGCCCCCCTCAGAGAGATTTGAGGGCTGAGGCCGTCTCAACGTGTGAGCTTACAATCCCAACTGTGGCAGTTTCTAGGTCATCTTCAACTGGAACAAAAGCACAGCGCTGGGGGCCAGGAAGGTGTACTTTGTCCTATGTTGTGAAGTTTTATATCCATGAGAATCCTTGATATTACTAGTAGAGGGAGAAACTTGAATATATTGTACCTACCATTATATTTATGCATGTCCATTCGGGCATAGTTCTGTTTATACAAGAGCTTGATACATCTGTGACATGTTATTAAGACTTCTGACTTCCCAATATTGTTTCCGAATCAGCTCAAACATTGCCATTTTTCATATAATTGATCACCTGTGGCGGGGACTAGATACTGCTGTCTTGAACCGACACATGCAGATCAGAATATTGAGGTAGCATTCAGTAATGATGCGTTGACATTGCGGCCATTCCATGCTGCATAAAGAGAAGGGAGTTACGCCCGAAGATAACTGGACACTGAGGGAGTATTTTGTTTGGAAGATAACGCCGTACTATCCTGAGTCCCACTCAAGCCCTTTGTGCTTACCACTAGGAAGCAGTGTCATTGGCTAGTGTTCAATTGGACTATATACATTTATTGTGATAGAATATACGGAAGAAGGTAGCCTCACCACTGGGCAGGTTAACACAATGGCCTCCGTATGAAACGAGTCAATTCTAAGGTCTTCCAAGTGCATTTGGTATCATCACGCGTGACGGGGCCTCACCCATATTGCTTGAACCTGCGCATGCCTCTAAGCCATGGTATTGGGGTAATTCCAAAGCCTTGCGGATACATCTTTATCTGAAGTTGCATGATCCATCCTTTGAAGGGTATACTCGCCCTCTCGGCATCAAAATAGAAATCTACCAATACATATGCCATATCCATGGGGTTGTCGTCCGCCTCCGCGGGTCTCCCTTGGGACATTGTGGTGATCATGAAGGATTCTTCCGGGTCGGTAGAAGGCTGTGCATCCAGCTGCCCGCGTTCAGTATACAAGTTATCTTGCAACATTATCTCTCTTCCACGGTAGCCAAGATTAGACAGTTGGAGAAATTGCAGCTTGAGATGATCTGCCCAAAATTCAAAATTCTGCTTCCAGAGCTCCCGTATCTCGTTGACGACTTCAGTGGAGAATGAAGAACCCCAAGTTCCCCTATCTGCAGTGAGAGGCCCTGGATCTGTAGTGATCGCATCAACCAAGTTGACTTTCTTTAGACTCAATCGTTTTAAGGTTGGCGCTGCTGTCCGAAGAAAGTGCTTGAGAGCGTCCACCGTCACCTCGATCGAATGAAGATGAAGTTCCCCCAGCTGGTAAAACTGGATCCGCTGGGAGAGATCCTGAAAGTAGAGAGGGGACAGTTCTTCCATGGGAATCCATTGGGCAAATACCAGAAACTTCAGTTTGGGTGCAACTGTGATCAGAATATTGAGAAGACGTTTGAGGGTGTCTTCGTGGAATATATCATGTTTGTTATCTTTAATACGAATACACATATGCAGAGTTGTCAGTTCGCATAAAAGTGGCAGTAGTAATTGATACTGTGACTCTGGCAGTTGTAAAGACCCCAATGTCATACCGCAAACGTAATTGTCACGGATGGGAAGGGGATAAGCATCATTGCCGCACGTGTGGAGGGCTTGAACCTTCCGGCTGGATTTTATTATACCATTAAGCAGATGTGAGAATGCCAAACGCAGAGGTATAGACAACATGTGGTGCTGAAATTGTTGTGGTGGTGTGAGATTCGAAAGCATACCAGGGGTGTTGAGCTGGCTCTTCAATTCACGTAACCCCAGGCAGCGAAAAGAACCATAATGTGCTTCCCTAAGGAGAGTGTCTATAGGGTAACACTGTAACCCAATATTTATGGCGTTTTCGAGGCGTGGGAGACATTTTTCAAGAGCTTCAAAAAGTCCCGAGTCAAGAATAGCACGGTGCTCTGCTATTGTAGCCTCATAAACGGCAAATAGAGCATCAAGCTGAGCCTCGTACTCAGCCTGAGAATCGTTTGATTCTTCCGGTTCACGGCGAAATAAGCCCCTCATTTTCCAATGGGTCAAGCTCGGACGTTTGAAGCTTGTCTTATCCTTTTGTGGCCAGCCTTCGAATAAGTTCGGGATGATCCAAATTTCTTGAACGGAGCCCCGAAGAGCTTCACTTTCTGCAACCTCTTCCAGGCGGCTAAGGCCTTCATGGGTGAGAAGAAGTGATAAACTTCTGAAGTAGCGCGTTGAATAGGCTTCTAGTGTTTTTCTGTGTATTTGGTGGCAAGTGATCCTGAGCGCACCCCACTCCTGGGGCTCTAGATACTCACAAAGGTGAGACAATATCTCTAGAGGTAGATTTGTGATAGACATCTTGCACCAATCGTTTTATTTGGGCCCTCAGCAAATCATCACAGTGAGAGGCGACCCTCAAGTTTGATTCAAATGTTGGGATTTCGGTCGCGTGTCGCGTCGGGGGCAGCCCGGCCCGAAGATATCGACTTGCTAAACAACTTTAGCCGCGATTGAAGTCACTCCCATGATCTATTGCGCCTGGTAGATCAGATACACTGTCCACTGGCATCAGTATACACAAAAGGGACTCTAATTGGCGATATTCTGCGTTGACAGTCGAACAGCCGTCACTGGCAGTGCAGGGTATACATTCTTCAATCTATTTTAATAGTCAAATTATACTAGTTACATGTGTGTTGAAATATTTATTAAACAAAAAAGTCTTCCCACACTGATATCAAACTATAGTACGATTTCTTCAACAATTATCATTGTTTTATACTGGTATTCATACAAGTAGTTATGGAAATTGTTAGTATCTGCAGAGTCCAAGTGGTAGATAAAAACAATACTCAAGAACCCGAGGAGCCGATAGATCCTTTCGCGCTTCAGCAATTCGGTTGCCATTTGAAATCATCACATCCAAAATCGTATGTGCTTGTCGACTAAGGCTTTGGCCATGGTCCACTTGTGGAAAAAGAGCATTTGCCATAGCTTCATGAATAGCGGCAGCATATGTGAACTCCAGGGCATAGAGCAAAAATGCATCTAGAAAGAAATTGGTTTAGTTTCACTCAACTAGTTGTGGAGAGTAGATCAAACTTACCAACAAGGCACTCGTCGTCCGACAATATTTGCAAATTTTTGGCCGCTGACTTGATTCCGACTGGTATGATGATTTTGGTGAGAGCCAGGAAGTCTTGTCAGTCTTCTCTCTCGCTGTCCAGATTTTCCAAACGCTCCATCAAAGCAGAAAGCAATAATGGTCGAGTTGCGACAATTACACACTAATAAGACATGAGGTTAAAAAATGGAAAGACTATGCTTTCGAAGCTTGTAGCCGATTCACGTACTTAATGGTATAATAAGGTGATATGGCGCGTACCACTGGGCATGGTGTCGACCGAATTTCGGAACCTGAGATGGATGACGTTTTCGACTTCTTGAGCATGTCCTGCGAGTGTGTGCAGTATAGATTTTGTCTTATCCAAAAATACACCTAGAGAAGTCCTCTCGTACTTGTATACAGCTGCCAGAATGTCAAAAGTTTATCATTGAAGAAGAACTTGCATGTGGCTTACACGTCAATATGAACGATAGAGATTGCGAGAGTTTTGCTTGGAGGGCTAATGTGACATCTTTGGTCGAGCAAGTATCAGGTGGGTCAATTAAAGTGCTGGTTCACTGTCGTTTGTGGTCATTTGTAGTCCAACCGAGTAGGAAAAATGTCATGCATCATACCTACATTTGACTGTTTCAGCTCGTAATACCAGATTATTAGACTATGACTGGTAGTTTTTTACTAATAATGAAATTTGTATCAGGACTTGAGGTGATACTCGTTTCTATTTTATAGAAACATCCGGTGGTATGTCGCATTTGTGGTCATAAAGTTTTATACGTGATTTGTGATAAACGGACGTTGCGGAGTGATTGCGGAGCCGAGCCGATCAGATCAGATCAAACTTCTCCAACTTTCAACCTCAAGCTTAAACCTCCCCGTTCACCGACCTTTTCCAACCCCGCCACGGATTAACCACTCGCGAAGGAACAAAAAAAGCTCCTCCGCATAATCAGAACCAACTTATACATGCTCCGTCAAATATTTGCCTCGGCCGCCCCGTCGGCGCGACTCGCAAATCCGATCACGACCACAACCCTCAAAACCCAACTCACCCACCAACCAACATGGCGCATTCCTGTACGACTATCTCCAAGTGCTTAAGACCCAAAATAATGCCACCTCTAACATACCCTTAACCAGAACTCAACCACAATCCCGCGTTGCACCCGCCTCTTCACCACAACATCTGCGGTCCAAAACGTACCCTTCCGTCCAACTCCAAGCAAACACCAAGAACCGTTCTCCCCCTTCCGAGATGACGACCCCTACAGCCAATACCAACCTAAGCGACAATGGCCTCCCGATATGTCGAAGCTCTCGCCGAAACACCAATTCCGTCTTGAGCGGAAGTACCGCCGACGTGCGGCGCTGAAGTACGCCCGGCCGAAGTTTATGAAAATGGTTACTTTGGCTCAGTGGATTATTATCGGATGTATGCTTCCTTTTATTTTTGGGGGTGTAGGGCTGTGTTATTTTGAATTATACTGACGCTTTATAGTTGTTGCGGTCTATGCGATTTTGTTTATGAATTGGGATACTAGAGATACACCATTTGATGGGGTTAGTGATCTTCTTTCTATGCATTGTGTTTGCTTTTTGGTGAACGGACTAACTGATATTATTATAGCTTCGAGAGAGCATTTTTGATGCCATCAAGGGTGTATTTACCACCCCGTCACCTCCGCAGCCGAAGAAGTCTGATGAAAGCAATTGATTGGGTGTTTGATAGGAGGGTGGAGAGGCCTGGTTTTTATGGCTTGTCCTTCCAGCATAATTGTACTATAGAATATATTCATGAAACATAACCTGTAGATTATTCTTGGATCAATCGTCTGTCGAAACGTATCACACTCCTACCGTAAGGCTGGCCGACTATGGCCACAGGTACTAATATCTCATATCTTCTACATCATACTCCTAGTCATGACCAGCTTGTGAATAATTAAGAAGCGTTCAATTATATCAATGACGTGTCATTCAATTCTCATATCTGTCATTGATTATCATGAAGAAATCCAATGATTTGCAAGCGTTATTCACAGCAAGGAAGAAAAAGAAGAAACAAATATTGGATCTTTACTCCATCTTCCTAGGCTTGCACCATAACCTGGTTTCATCAGATCATTTCTGCCAGTAACTGTCTGGCCAATATGCAATACCCAAAAACAACACCATGAATGCCAACGCCTGTAAAAAAGAGGAAGAGAGGTTCAAATGAGTCAGGGCAATCTCGACACCATAACCTCGATGTTTGGTGCCAATCCTCTGAAAATGAAAATCAACCGGAACGCCGAGTCATGAAACGTGGAATGGACATGTTCAAAAGAAGAAGAGACAACATAAGAAAGAAGAAAAATAAAATAGAATAAACCAATTGAATGGCTTACCATTGACTTAAAGCCAGCTTCGTAGGTCACTGGTTGGAGTCAATGGGCTAGGAGCGGGGCGACTGTCGGGAAAATTGAGTGGTGGGAGTTCCAGCTTGGGTGGTTTTTCATCGACAAGGCCCTTCCTTGGGCTTCCTGAGGCGGATTTCTTAGGAGATCCAGGGTCTCCAGAGCGCGGTGGTCCCTCGCGTACCATAGTGTAGGGCCAGCGATCTTCGGCAGCAGCAGCAACCCAAGTTCGCAGACACTCATGCACAGCTGAGTAAAACTTCTCTTTGCATGTGCGTAGGCTTGCGCCCATAACCTTCTCGAAGCCAGATGCTCGCAGCTCGGAGCGAAGCTGGTTGCGTTGCTCGGCTGTGGGAAGAGAAGCAATCATCCCGTTGAGAAGGTCGAGGTGGGCGGCCAAGTAGTTGGTAGCATCCCACTCGACACCACCGACGTATGGAGCGGCGGGGACAGGGGGACGAAGTGGAGGGAAGTGTCGCTCAAAGTAGAGGCGAGTATCAACCGGCCGCGTCCCGGTGAAGGGATCATCGGAGTTGGGGTCGGCCTTGGGGAGGGGGATCACATTTAAGTGATGTAGGAAAATCCAGAACACCTCTTTGGTCACATTTGTAACCTCCTTGCACCACACGCGGTAGGGGCGTGACTGATATATGCTGGCAATGAAAGGGAGTGCCTGGTTGCTTTCTTCCGGGGATGGATCTTTCAAGTAATTGAGAAGTCGTTCAGCGCGCTGAGCGGGGCTGTCGGGGGATGAAGTTGAAGAGAGTTGCGTGAAGAGGAGGTTGATGATGATTCCACGGGTTGTGAATTCACTTGGACCCTTCTTTTCTTCATCGAATAGCATCTTCAGCAATGCAGGGAACAACTCTGCCTCGATACTTGTAAGATGTGCAAGGGCAATGGATGTTGTGCATAAGCCCTTTAGGCAAAGTAAAGCTTCATGGAGTAGAGTATCCTCGTGATCCTCCCTAATAGACAGTCAGATGCAAATCGGTGTGAAGGGTTCGGAAAAGGAATACATACCGCCACTCCATCTTCATTATACGGTATATTAGCTGCACAATCTCATCCATTCCGCCCTCGGTAATAAAGCTGTTGACCCAGCTGACCGTCTCATTACGAAGAAGAAGACGTAGCTTATGCAACTTTCCAACTTCGACCATTTCTGGCTTCTGTATCTCTCTCAGATAGTGCACAAAGTCTGAGGGATCTGCTGCAGTGTCCACGACTGCCGCTTCAGATAGAGAGGCAGTTGAGCCACCTGGGTGTAGAGTTGTGTAAACACCAACCGGTTGGGACAAATCAACTGATCTGGGACGGGCAAAGCTACTTCCACTATCGGGTCTAGCCTTCTTTCCCGGAGAGGATGATCCTCGACCAAACGTGAACCCACGGCTTCTGGACCGTGAACGGGAACTCTTGCGGTCTTGAGACTTCTGGTCATCTTTGGATTCTTTCCCTCGTCCTCGGCGACTGTCAGAAGTACCAGCACTGTGAGGGGTTCCGTTTTCAGTGCGATCTTTCTGAATGAAGTCTACTTTTATATTGGTGTCAAGTGAGCGCATTCTGTCCCGCATGTTATGGGGAATGTTTCTCGCATCCTGCAGATATGAATGTTAGACTAGGCAATCTTTGAAAGAGATAAAGCTTTAATTGTTGTATCGATAGGCTTACCAATAGCTTTTCAAACTCGCTCTCCACATCCTTGGAGTTGAGGTGTCGCTGCACATCAGCATCTTTCTCTTTGGCATTGAATGCGGAGATGGCAGCTTGCACACGAGACAGCCTGTTGGGATTTCCCTCTTTCACAGGGGACTTTGGTGCCGGGGGCTCAGGAGCCGACATCTTTCGCCCTCTTTCAAGCCCTTGGCTTCTAGAATTGGCGCTGTCGACTCGGTCAATCGCATTGCCATCCCCAGTGGGCGGGCGCTGCACTGACCCAAGCATCTCCTTTACCTTCTTATTTCCCGCGAAATTCTCCGACTTGGGACGCGGCTTGCTTTCACCAGACTTTGCAGATTTGGTAAGCGATGGTTGGTGATAATCATAGAAGTTTCGTTGCTGAGCGGGGCTGTATCCTTTGGGCGTGTAGAGTGAGACTTCGTCGGCGACGCTTCGGCGCTTGTCTGCTGTCGAATTCTGCCGAGATCGATTGGTATCCTGCTGAAATATTGGGATCGAGTCTTGTGACCAAACTGGGGATGAAACTGGGGAGGGCATGCTGTCAATCAGATCGGCTGGACTCCGATTCTCTTTATCGCGACTCTGCTTCGAGCCATCTTTACGACCCCGCTGAGATCGTTTCAAGATAGCGGAGAAACTATTCGTAGATTTGGTCTTCTTAGGCCTCATCTCATCCGACTGCTCGTCGGGTGACTCGGATCGTCCATCTTTGCGCTCCATATAGCTTCTCAGTGACTTCAAGGAGACGGCACTCTTAGTCTTCTTGTGTAGGGCGCCTTTGCCTTCCTTGTTGTCTGACTTCGCGACTGGAATGTTCTTATCACCAGCATCGCGGTTGGGGACTATTTCACCCAGTGGGAGGTGGCCGGGTGTCGAAGTAGGTTGCTGCGTCCATGGGAAGGGGTTTGGGTCAGAGGTTTTAGGTGTTGGAAGCTGTGGCGACATAGCATCGTCCGCGGACTGGTTTCTTTTGTGTTTGGATGAAATCATAGCCCGGAAAACCGAGGACTTAGGGACACGATTCGCATCGTCGAATATCTGAGGACCGGATGTAGTAGGGGCCATCGTTATCACCGTTGACCAGCAACTGTGGCATGTTAGAATATGGACCGATGATCTCGAGAGGGGCGCGCGGGTAGAGACAGCGACTTACGGGATGTCTTTTCAATGCAATAAAAACCAAATCACGCCGATGTAAAGCAAAAAGCGCAAATGGGGCAGTTCATAGACAGCCGATTCGAAAGGAAGAACAACCGCAATCAATGCAATACAAAACAGACAAATGCAAAGCCAAGGATGATGAAAAATAATCTGGGAGATGAGAAACAAAGTAGCCGGGCACCCGGGGAATTTGAGTGTCTGGCTGCCAACGGCAACTTCGAGGATCAGATCTCCACTTTGCTTTGGGTCTGAACAACTAGCGTGGTGAGGCAATCCTTGGGGTTGGTTGGATTGCAAGTGGAGGAGTAAACAACGTGCGATTGTCCTGGTTGCGCGGGGCAACGGGGCGCTGTTGGCGGTGAACGTGGGTAATCTTCACTGTGTATGAGGGGAAGACATGTCCACTGTCTAGACAGGTCACCCTGCATATGTATCTTCCTGTGGGTTTAGCTTTTTGGGCTTTCTATCACCCTTTCTAGGGGCTCACAGCGGTGTTTTCTTTTTTATTTCTCTCTCTTTTAGGTCTTGTTATTGTTTGCGAGAAAGAGGGGTAACATCTAGATCTATTATTGCGTCTCCGATGGTCGGTCAACAGACACTATCCTCAAATTTCAACTATGGGTAACTATGATCTACCAATATTGAACAATATCAACAATGAGTAGATATTGGCACGTAATAATTCTGATCTCACTTCACGCGTCATAAAAGAGGATACCCAATTTCGAACTAAATGAAGTCCGTATATTCAATAGTCGTTCAAGGCGGATGATATCATGCTACGTACTCCGTCGCCGGGATCAATGTGTTCTAGCCCCGCGGATAACAATCGCTCATGCCGTCCACCGCTAGCTTCCTCACGATTAGAACCAACAACTCGCGTGCGCTGTTTATGTCTATTTATGTCTAGTTCCTCTTTCCAAGGTTTCAACGGCTGACATCATGCCCAGCCTAAAGAGATCTGAAGGTGGCTTTGGGGCCGTTTGTGCCACGCCTTATGGGTTTCAATGGCCAGGGCTTCTAAAGATCCTACAAATCCTTAAAGTGGTCAAATTTTCCTATCCTCTTCTTACTCGGGGGCCACTGGCAGATGCTCCCCCGTGTTGGTGCTGCCAAGTGCACGCATATAGACAAATACATATTCGTCATCCCATCAATATTCCCTCGTCTGCTGACCTCGGGATGTTCATCTACGTTTTTCCAAGGCAGTTGGGTATACTGCATCTCTCCCGATGTTTTGTCCTACTACAACGAAAGGGCGCAGTTCAGGTGGGGTTTGATTGGAGCAAATACGGATTCATTGTTGACATTCCAAGGGTGATCCCGGGGGTTGGCAACTCGCGATCCACTACCGTTTGCAAACGCGGGGAGGCCCATCATGTCCGCGGCCATTGAATCATTTAAAAATGATGGACCTTGAGCCGGATCGGTGCTCTCTTTTTCTCATCTCCTCTCTGAAAACCGATCGAAGGCAATTTAAGATTAAAGTGAAACATGCACAGGCAACAGTGAAGATCGCGTTGCCCTTACGTATTGGGTTTATGGTGATTTCGGGCCAGCGTCTAGGCAAGACCCGCCGGTTCTAGGCGTCATCGGTTCAGTGTTGGGGCAGCCGCGACATCGCCCCAAAGCCAAAGAAAAAAAGATCGGGCACTTCCGGACTTCCGAAAGGTACTCAAGCGGATCTTCATGAACACTCCCCGATCCTGTCCCGACTCTGCAAGGACTTATTAAATCTACTTGCCCCGCGGACAACGTTAATTTAGCAAGAGCGCATTTCCGCCCTGTCCAGCCCACCATGAATTGCCCCTCGCGGACAGATGATACAATCACGCACCCAAGGTGGAACCAGAATCCAGCACCCTTTAATCCCGACACCACCACTCGGAATGACTTCAATGGCATCGCAAACTCACGTGTGCATCGTAAGAATGCCACCGGGGTAGGCGGGGCAGTGGGTGAAGATACGTTATCGATAGCTTCAGGTCCCAGACCGCTGAGCCCGGAGTCGGATCCAGGGAGCGAGAAGGTCCCGGACGGTGGAGTGACCGCTGTTGCCTCGGGGTGTGAACCACCCACGAGAGCCAGCGGATCGCCTCGCCGTCCGTTCAAGAATTATATTTCCTCTTCTGCTCAACACTGTGCACAAAGTCTCGTCAAGTTTGCCCGTTTTATCGGTCCTGGCTTTCTCATTGCGGTCGCCTATATCGATCCCGGTAACTACGCCACCGACGTTTCTGCCGGTGCACAATTCAAATATGCTTTGCTGTTCATTGTCTTGCTTTCCAATCTTTTTGCCATTTTGTTACAGTCGCTTTGTGTGAAACTTGGTTCTGTCACTGGACTTAATCTCGCTGAGAACTGTCGTGAACATCTTCCACGGTGGATGGTTTATATCCTCTACGTTTTTGCGGAAGCAGCCATCGTTGCCACTGATATTGCAGAGGTATGTATATTCTGCAAGGGAGATTTGGGGGAGGTCAGCACTTGCTAACAACTAAATTAGGTTATCGGTTCAGCAATTGCATTGAATTTACTTTTAAACATCCCACTGGTGGCAGGTTGTGCTATCACGCTGGTCGATGTCTTCTTTTTACTCATCTTTTGGCGCCCTGATGGGTCCATGTGGGGACTGCGTCTCTTCGAGTTCTTCGTCATGGGCCTAGTTCTGGCAGTTGTCATTTGCTTCTGTATCCAGCTGTCTTTGATCCAAGACCAATCCGTTGGAGAGGTTTTCCGAGGCTATCTGCCCTCGTCGGCAATCGTCCAGTCAGAAGGGTAATTTTCAGCCCAATATTCGAAATGCGTATCCACATAACTAATAGCAGAAATATAGTCTCTATCAAAGCTGTGGTATCCTCGGAGCCACTGTTATGCCGCACTCGCTCTTCCTTGGTAGCGGTGTCGTCCAATCCCGCCTGAAAGAATTCGATGTGACTTCCGGGTATGTCGAATCGTCTGTCCCATTGGGGAGCAATGGTGGCGAGGTCGAATATCGACCCTCTATCCATGCTATTCGCGGCTGCTTGAAGTATTCGATCATCGAGCTGGTCGTATGTCTCTTTACATTTGCCCTCTTTGTGAATAGCGCCATTCTCATTGTCGCTGGAGCATCTCTATATGACGTTCCGGGTGGGGCTGACGCCGATCTTTTCGGCATTCACGACCTTCTCTCTTCCTCGATCGCACCCGCCGCCGGTCTGGTCTTTGCCTTGGCACTTCTTCTGTCTGGAATATCTGCTGGCATTGTTTGCACCATGGCCGGCCAGATGGTTAGCGAGGGAATGCTCAACTGGAGCATCAAGCCCTGGATGCGCAGAGTTATCACTCGTTCGATTAGTATCATTCCTAGCATCATCATTGCTGCCGCTGTTGGTAAAGAGGGTTTGGACAAAACATTGACAGCCAGTCAGGTTGTCCTCAGCGTTATTTTGCCATTCGTTTCTGCGCCTCTTATTTGGCTAACTTGTTTCAACAAGTATATGACCGTCCGAACTGAAGAAGCCGATGACGACGATGGAAGTGTCACAGTCGAAGAAGTCAAGATGCGGAACAGCATTTTCACCTCTATCCTCGCCGTGCTTGTGTGGCTTCTTATTGCCGTTATGAATGTTGCACTTTTGGTTCTGGTTGGAATGGGCAAGGCATCTTAATCTACACATTAGATTGCAGAAGTCATTGGGTGAGCAATGGCTGGTTTTAAGGTTTCGTCAAATATGTTATTATCGCATGAAGCATACATAGATGGATAGCTGAGTAGATATTTACTAATAGGTAGATAGACAACAATAAACGCTACATATTATCAGAATTGAACCGTGTTCATCATAGTCAAGTATGACAATCATAACTATGATCCCAACTCCAACCTGGACCCCGATTTCTTCAGATAAAGCTCCGAAGAAAAAGGCCCAAGATATTGCAAACCAAATCTTGAAATCTTTGTCTCTTAACCCAAGCCACCCGCAGCCTCCCTAACCTTCGCCTGCTCAGGCGGCTCATCAATAAACTGCGGTGGCGCAACCTCATCCTGCAAAAAACTCGGCATGGCATCCTCGCCTATCCCCGTATCAAACATCGACTCCTCACCCAGCGCCTCCAACTCCGCATCCAAATCCGCCTCATCCACCTCCTCCGGCAAGTCATATGCCCTAGAAATACTCTCCTGGATCTCATTCCCCACTTCCATCAAATCCGCCATCTCATCCTGCATCCGTTCGATCTTATCAATATCCACCTTTCCGTACTGTTTCTTCAGCTCTTTCGTTGTTGTTTTCATAGCGTCAACGGTCGTCATCACATTCTTAAGATTATCTTGCATCATTCCTGCCTGTTCCATGTTCCATGATTGTTGGGAGAGTTGATCTCTTTGGGCTTCAATTTGCTTGCGGCGTTGTAGGACTTTAAGGGCTTTTTGGCGAAGAGCGTTTTTGCCGGGTCCGTCGCGCATTTTGGACAGTTTGGCTTGGTATGTTGAGAGTTCGGTGTTAAGGGCTGAGAGCTTGACGTCTAGGCTGGAGACGCGGTCTTCGACCTGTGGTTGGTTGTTAGATTGGGGGGAGTGTTTGGTAGGTTTGAAGTGTGTGTATCTGGGCTTGTCTACCTTGGTGATTGCGCCGTCTAGAGTCGGTTTAGGAGCCGCACTCTTGCTGCCGAATAGGCGATTCATGTTGGCGTGTTGTGCTGTATTTAGGTTGGAGAAGGGAGGCGGGGTGGGGTGTTTGATGGTTGTGGCAGATTGAAGAGCACTTGGATCTAGCTGATTGAGGAAAATCAGTGACCAGCTCGAAGCTTGGAGGACGAATATGCAGACACTTTGAGTTGGAAGTTGAGATGCAAAGCTAGGTAGAGGGGATTCGGCTGTGATCAGCTCTGGCTATGGAGTACAGTACAGCACAGCTGGGCAGGCACCGATAATGATAAAGCGGAGCCGACGTCAGTTTGATGCCTTGTTGCCTGAGGTATTGAGTACACGTGATATCGGATGCTTTTACAGTGGTGTCCAGTCAAGTGGATCTAGATCTGACCTTGACGAAATGTGGCCTTTTGCTTTTAGTATGGATGAATAGATGACATAGTCAAAATGCAGACGATCAAGGATGAAACACTTGATCAAGCCCAGGTGTAATTAACATGATCATTGCATTTGCAAGTATCAGGTGGGTTATACACTAGGACTGGCTTGGGCGGTAGGACTCGAGATTGGGCATTAGGCAGAGCGGGAGTACCTAGTACTTGATCCCCCACGCCAGATCTAGCGAGATCAGGAGGTATGAGGTACAAGCCCGTGGCTCAACTGACAGATGAACACGAATCAAGCGATCTAAGTATAAACTATAGCATGGGGTGTTAAACTTCTATATGCAGCTCATTACTCGTTCTCAATTTTTGATTATTTTTTTAAAAATGTCGGGGGTAAAGTGCACGAGGTCAATACCTCCGACTATGCAGGGCCCCAGGATTTAGATTTCTTAACACAATCCGAGCCCGAGATGGGGCATTCGCAATCTCCCAGATCCTTCATGAAACCCATGTAAGCTCCCCTTCGATCTTGGGGGGATTGAGGAGATATAACACTTTGTAAATTAGTAATAAGTCCCGTCATAGAGTATTAATGTACCATAGATATTCAGTGAAATATAATGCCTTTGTCCGGGAGAAAGAGCTGCTTATCTGCCGCTGGTCGGAGATGCGATCCCCGCGCAGATGATTACATGTGTGTGTGCTTGAGTTGAAGGCCGCCCCTGCACTGGAATCCCTTCCCAGCTTCAACTATCTTATTCGCGTCCTCCCTTTCTACTTCCTTGTGTCTGGATGGACTGGGTTGAGAGATCTTACATATCCAAAGTGTGAACTCTCCACTTCCTCTCTCTCTCTCTCTACCCCCTCTTCCCCCCCCATTTCTTCATTTCTCCATTTCTTCTCCTTCCCGCACTCCTCCCAAAAACCCACACCGGAGGATCAAATTCCTCGTCATTCTCTTACTGGAAGGTCGGTACACCAAAATTTCATCCCCTTTCGAGCTTCTTAATCCGCCCACTTGGTCTGTTCTCTCTCTCCCCACCCGACAAAGTTCTGTCTCGTGGGTATCGGCTTCAGTGGGATCGAACCGCACCTCCGGGTTCACGCACTGCTTAGCTCCGTCATTGATGCAACCAATCCCGAGCACCGACCATCGCTAACAACCAGATCCACAGCGCGAGTATCGCTCCAGCCTATATCGTTTCTTAATTCCGAGTCCCTTCCATAAGGTCGAAAGCCGAGTTTCACATCAACCCCCGCCTTCCGCGGCAACTTCCCCTGTGTGTGCGTGTGGATTACGACGGTGGTTCACCTTGCAAACTCGGATGCGATCCAACTCCTTACACATCCCTCCGTGTACCATAGACCGCTCCGTTACGATACCTCGGAGATTTTAACGACTTGAAACGTCCCATGAATCTTTCTTCTCGCCTATATACTCCATCATGTTCTGGCGTTTTGGGGGATATGCAAGTATCTCCACCATCGATACACTTCTTGACAAGCCTGATGTCACCCTCGAAGACCTCCTGGATGAGCCGGAGATCATCCAGGATCTAAAACAGCATAATACGAAACTCATAGAATTCCTGCGCGAGGATCATGTCTTGAAACGGCTTATGGACTACGTGACTGCACCGAGTTTGGTGAATGACGATGACGACGACGATGAAGAAGATACCAATGAAAAGAAAGATGCCGCAGTGACTGGCACAACAGAGCAAAGTGCTACTGACGACAAGAATGAAAAGGAAGAAAAAGAGGAGGATCCTTTAAAGAGTGTCCTAGACCCAGAGGATCTCGAAAGGGTTGAGAAACAACGCATAAAGCATGCCTATATAGCCTGCGAAATCCTCTCATCTGAGACATGGACAATTCTCGAGACTATCATGGAAAACCCCAATTATCTTCGCGACTTCTGGGGTTTCCTGCGGCGACCGGCCCCTCTCGACTCCCTGCAAGCAAGCTACTTCACTAAAGTGAACGAGACCCTGCTTGATAAGAAAACAGAGGACATGCTGGATTTCCTCAAATCGCTCGATGGGATTGTTCCCGCGCTATTGCAGCATGTAGATAACCCCATGGTTATGGATCTCCTGCTGAAGATAATCAGCCTTGAGAAGGTAGAAGGAGGTCAGGGTACTGTGGACTGGCTCCATACTCAGCGGTTGATCCCGACTCTACTTTCCTTCCTATCGCCAAATCAACCTGCTTCAGTTCAAACCTCCGCAGGTGATTTCTTGAAGGCGATTATCACCATCTCCGCAAATGCGACCCCGAACGACCAATCGTGCATTGGCCCCAACAGTTTAACACGTCAACTAGTTTCGGCTGAGTGTGTGCAGCAACTTGTTGATGCCATGCTTAAAGGTGGCAACCCATTGACTGTCGGTGTGGGCATCGTGATCGAGGTCATTCGTAAAAACAATTCCGACTACGACCCAGAGCATCTAGGTGGTGGTGAATCAATGCCCACCCCCTATGACCCAATTTACCTCGGAAACCTTCTTCGCTTGTTTGCCAAACATATTCCTCAGTTTATGGCTTTAATCCAAAGTTCGAAGCACGCTGTTTACGATGGAAAGCAATTAAAGATTGTTGAACGCGGCAGCTTGAGTTCTGCATGGGGTGGCAAGATTGAACCACTTGGTTTCGATCGTTTCAAGACATGCGAACTGATGGCTGAGTTACTGCACTGCAGTAATATGGGACTTTTGAACGAGCCTGGTAGTGACGAGTATGTCCAGCACCGGAATGAAGAACGCGAACGATTGATCAGTGAGGGATTCTTCAGTCCGCATCGAGATGATAACTCCGGAATGGAATATAATGACACTACAGCGGACTTCACAAATGGTTCTGCTCTAGGCTCGGGTTCACCAGAAGATATCAAGGGTATGCACATGCCTCGTGCAGGTGAAGAGGAAGGATTTGAGGATGTCGGTGCTTCGGGTGTTCTCGTCAATGAAAAAGAGACCGGTCCGGACACTGATCTGGAAGCTATTTCTGAACAGCCCGCTTCTTCACAAGGGGCATCACACATTGAAACAGTCTCAACCGCGTCTCCCCAAAATACCCCCACCTCCTCTGAGGCTCCATCATCTGCCACTGGCCTTGCCGATCAAATCGGTGACATCCATCTGAGTGCTGAGCAGCAGAAAACTATCGCAAAAGAAAATGAGGAACCACTGGTTGCCGCTGAGTCTGAAGATATTCCCCCTCCCCTCTTCACAGCGAAGGACCAAGCACCCGAAGCCAGTCCGTCGAATGACCAGGCAGAGGGATCTGCTACCAATCCCGAAATTCCTCAGGAGACAAGCCATAATGACGGTGGCGGCGAGGATCCTGCAGAGCAGTACATACAGTATGACACAGATGGACAACCTGTTGTAGGAGACTATCTGAAAATAATGTTTGTCGAGAATAAGGTAGTCCCAACTATCTTGGTAAGTAGCTTATCCCATTTGATCATTCGTGACCAGTTGCTGATTATAAATACAGGGTTTCTTCTTCCGCTTCCCGTGGAACAACTTCCTTCACAATGTCGTGTACGATGTTGTTCAACAAGTTTTCAACGGCCCCATGGAGCGCGGCTACAACCGAGCCCTTGCGGTCAATGTTTTCGAAAATGGCCAGATCACCAATGCCATTATTGAAGGCCAAAAGCGAAGCGACGAGGTTCAGAAGACCAAGCAGATTCGTCTCGGCTACATGGGCCACCTGACTCTCGTGGCTGAGGAAGTAGTCAAGTTCAGCGAACGTCATCCACCGGAGTTACTTTCGCGCTCTGTCATGGAGTCCGTACTCAATCCCGAGTGGATCGATTATGTCGAACAGACGCTGTCTGAGACACGGGAGCGGGACAACGCCATTCTAGGTGGAGTTCGCCCTGATATGTCCGTTGGGTCTCGCCAGACTGGCATGAGCTCTGGTCAGGGATTCAGCAGTTCAAATGCTCTCGCTGAAGCGGGTCTGAACGGCGGCATTGGTGGATCTACCTTCCAAGGCTTTGATATCAACCAAGGAAGTGTTTCCGGCGGAAACTTTGGAGGTGGCGGTACCTCTCTCTTGAGTGGATTTGCCAGCTCAAGCGACGATGACGAAGATGAGGAAATGGAGGACCAGGATGACAGAGATGCCACTCATGTGGATCAAGGCGAATCCGAGAATGTGGGTACTTTCTTTCCAACAAAACTTCACAAGCGCGATTCGTGACCGTCATGCGCATACGCCATATTTCCACAATGACCTCTCCCCCCTCGTTCTGTAACAATATATTTCGATGATCTGTATGATATTGGTGTAATGTCTGAAGCAGAGGCTCAGGGTGACAGAAAGCTCGGTACTCTACTCTTTTAATCGGGGGTTGACAGACCTTTAATCTGTGTTCTACCTTCCCCTTCTTCTGTTTGGTTCCTTTGGCTATCTCTCCGTTTCCTTTCCCATATCCTTTACCGACTCGTCGGCTGGCTTGTTTCAACCCTTGGTCGTTTTTTATTTGAGTGAACATTTCCAACTAACACGAATAATTACAGGTATCAACAAGCTCTACAAGTCAGCCAATCCCTATTCTGCCTCCTCCTCCAGCTCCATTGAGTACCGGGCCTTCCCGAGCTCGACGCCAGCTAGCGGCACGATTGGCAGCCCAAAAGCAGTTAGCAGCTGAAAATGCAGGGGGGGAAGCGGATGGAGACAAACCACACGAGGCCGAAAGCGGGGACTCGCAGTGGCCTAGCAACCCGTTCGTCATTGCCGGCATTGACGACGACGCAGACGGTAGCAACTCTGCATTCCCGAACACCGACTTTGGGTCTCATGTAGACGACTCTTTTGTTCCCGGCTTCCAGGAGGCTGGTTTCAGTCCGCCTGACTCCTTTTCCAACTCCTCGGATGAAGATGGCGATGGACAGAATGAGTCTATGCGGCGACGTGTCCGCGTACCTCTTGAGGTGGAGGACGAAGATGATGATATGGGTGAAATGGTGGGACCCAGCGCGCCTGGTATGATTGATTCGGACGAAGAAGAAGATGCTATCATCAACGAATCTTTGGGCTACTCTAATCTTACGGCTCCTAGTCGATTCACTGGGTTCCGTCGCCCACGAGCTGTAAGCTCCCATTTCGACGATGACCAAAACAACAGCAGCGATGGTGAAGATGATGGTCTGGTAGAGATTCTCGTTCCAGGCCGAAAATCCTCTACCTCGAATTAACGCCGCAATGCTTTGTTCTGCTTGTGATGATGTCTTTCTCCATTTTTTATTCCCAGTCTGCATTTTCTACAATATCTCGCTTCGTTGCATGCATACACGGTGATCTTCGATTATTAGTGGGATTTCCATGGATGCCAACGTATCCTCGTGTTCTCGCACCTTTTCCTTTTCCTATCATTTCTCGACGCTTGCTTGTTGGGGATGTTTAAATTCGTGCTGTTCTTATGGTACGGGCCCTGTACATATTTTCCATATTTGGTTAATCTTTGGGAGGATGACATCTGATGACGGCAAGTTCGCCTGCATGGATCTTATTTATGCTTTCTTTCTTTCTTAGGTTCATTTTTATCTTGCTTTTTCGATCTCGGTCGTTAAGCTGTTGTGTGCATCGCGGGGAGATGGGTTTACGGTTTTGACGTTTGGAGGTTGATGTCCTTGTACGATATTTAAGAAGTTGAATTGATCAATTGATGCTTTTAGTTCATATTTGCAGTATCATAAGTAGCGCCCCGCAATCCGGGCCATAGTAAACTTGAACTCTATACTAGTCTAAGCATTACCTATCTTAATCCATCCATTTCTACTAATACCGGTCGATCTTTCCGTGAGAACATCCATAGATGTATACAACAGCAATCCCTTCCCGGGTGGTTTTTATGCTGGCGGGACCAAGAAAAAGTGGGTCCCTGTCCACATCCCACCAAATCTTTCAGTGATATCACTTCCGGGTCTCTTGTGCTTGCCAGCCACGCCGTGTGACATCTATTCAATTAATTGCATTGTTATTGTACCCGTTTTGGCCACATTCAAAGAATCTGCCTCTAAACCATGGCTTCCCCCACAGAGTAAGTCTCGTTAGATCAGCTGCCCTACCTACCTTGACATATATACCAAAACTTGCGCATCACACAAGAAACTAAAGCAGATGCCAGAGATACAAAATTACACTCCTTAGAAGCTCATACTGCTCTTCTTGAATGGGTTCAAAACCATGGAGGTTATATTAGCGATGCCGTTTGCATTGCGCAGGACGACCAGCGCGGCGTCCACCTGCAAGTGAGAGCTGACCACCCGACGTCGGTCTCCTCGGAAACAAGGGTCATCAACACACCTCTAGGTGTTACGATGTCATACTTCAACGCCATTAACTACAGCTCGCCTAAGGGATCATTTTCTTCTCATGGTGTGCAGTTCCCACGTGCGTTCATTGATGCCGTCGGTCTGGAGGAGACTATGACATTCTTCTTGATGGCCCATTTCTTGCGAGGAGAGCAAAGTTTCTGGCACCCGTACTTGCGAACATTACCACAGCCTGGCCAATTGACAACACCTCTGTTTTTTGGAGAGGAGGATGTGGACTGGTTACAAGGGACGGGAATTCCGGATGCTTCAGTACAAAGGTACCAGGCCTGGGATGAGAAATATGACTCTTCAATTGAGAAACTGGAGACAGCAGGCTATCAGGGTACTGGGGAATTTACTTGGTAAGTAATAAAAAATTGTTGCTCTTGGAGTTTCTACTAACTGAATCTACCAGGGACCTATATCTCTGGGCATGGACAATTATCAGCTCGCGAGCCTTTTCGGGAAAGGTGCTGTCTAGTGCTGTAGAGTCTTCCGATCTTCCAGATGAGGGTATTTCGGTGCTTTTGCCTCTCATTGACTTGCCTAATCACCGACCACTGGCAAAGGTCGAATGGAGAGCCGGCGAGAAAGACGTTGGCATGATTGTTCTGGAAAACGTCTCTCCAGGCCAGGAAATCTCAAATAATTATGGTCCTCGGAACAATGAGCAATGTGCGCACTGAATGACTTTTCAAACTAAACAACATATGTGACGCAGCAGAAGCTAACCGGAATCTAGTACTCATGAACTACGGTTTCTGTATATTGAACAACCCAACCGATTACCGCATTGTGAAACTAAATGTATCATCGGATAGTCCACTTGGTATCGCGAAAGCCCACCAGATCAAGTTGTTTCCCCAGGTGGCAAAGAACACTGACGACCATTATTATATATTCAACGTATCATACCCGTTACTGGCACCGGAAGGTCCTATGGAGCATGCAATTATATCGCTAGCTCTGTTCAATGCTTTGACAATCATGGAAGCAAACGAGCGAGAGCGCAAACGAGTCGAGATTCAAGAATCCGGGATATCTATTCAAAAGGCATATGGCAACGGCCGCAGTACACTAGCGGCCTTGTCTCAAGTGTGTCTTGAGCTCATCGCGCACATTCTCCAGCTACGGGGCAGTGCACAAGACCTGCCAGCCCAACCTGCAAATCTCAAGCAGATATTCGCACAAACTTACCGCAATGGCCAAATCACGTTAGATCAAACCGCCTTGATAATCGCATCTTGGACCCTTGCTCGTGCTAGGGAGCATCAGCGTGGTGAACAATGGGAAGATATCAAGATCCTCTTGCACGAACACCTATCAAAAGTACCGGCTGGATTATTTCCAGAGGAGGTTATCTCTCGGGTACGCGTGCGTATTCTCGAGCGTCAATCTCTTGTCCTCAAGAATGGTGAACTGTTTCGACTTGCAGAGCTATTTACTTTGCTACCCCAAGAGCTGCAGGCGCCAACTCAGAAATATTTCATGACTCGTGTTGCGAACGGGCCCTGGGCAACAGACCCGCAAGTCATGTTTGCGCTTGCAATTAATTTCTTAGTTGCAACAGCTTTGTCTGATGAAGTGCGACCCCGGCTATCTTCTCGTTTGACTCGATGGGTGGACTTTTTGGTCGCAGAATATCCTTTACCCGCATGTGCTGCTGACGAGGAAGAATCACCAGCTCAGCAATTACTGAGAGTCCTTTCTAAGGATCGGGCTGGGTTCCTCAAACTGGCTACTCAAGATGGTATTACTTGGTTAGGACAGGATAGCCACTGGCTGGCTTCGGCCTCGTTACAGTGGGCCTGTATTGTGGGAGATGCTGAACGGGTATTGATTCCCGTTGAGCCACTACAGGTGTTAGTGACCGAGGAACCCACCATGGCCAAACAGGCTGTGCTTTATGTGCCGCAAGATGAGTAGATAGAAAAGAAGACCAAAAAGTAAGAGAGAGAAGACAAGGTCTTCAATGAATAAACTACATCTATATTTTCATATAAATTTATACTACTTTGTGTAGATGAAGAAAACGTCACCAAGCCCGAATAAGCAGAAATGACTAAGCACCGATCACATGACCCGGAGCCAATCACATATCACGTAAAGGCGGATCGTTCAGCACAGCGCAGGAATTGCCAATTGCCAGTTACCGCGAGCTCCCCCTTCTCTCTCTTTTCATGACCGCTTGACCCTCTGCACTACGCATAGTTGCCAATCCGCCATCATGATATCCAGAGCGGCGGCTCCCTCCACTTCCTCCATCTCCCACCTCTCATCCCGCTCCCTCCGCGCCCAGGGAGCGGCCGCCCGCTCCTTCGCGACCGTGCAAGAGGCTCCTCCCGTCAAGCACTATGGCGGACTCAAGGACCAGGACCGCATCTTCACCAACCTCTACGGACACCATGGCGCCGATCTGAAGTCAGCAACGAAGTACGGTGACTGGCACCGCACAAAGGATATGGTTCTGAAGGGTCATGACTGGGTGGGTAGACCTCAAATTCCGAATTGGATGATAGCCCCGGATTGGGCGGATGAAACGAAGAATTGGGATTGTGTGTGCTGATACTTCTTATTACAGCTCATTTCCGAGATCAAGGCCTCCGGTCTGCGTGGACGTGGTGGTGCTGGTTTCCCCTCAGGATTGAAATACGTAAGTTGGGAATATGGCACTCCTCAAGATGACCCTCAACTGTGAGACGTTCTCTTGTTTTATCTGACAATCGTTTTTTCTATGCATATAGTCTTTCATGAACTTCAAGGACTGGGATAAGGACCCACGCCCTCGTTATCTGGTTATCAACGCCGATGAGGGTGAGCCAGGTACCTGCAAGGATCGTGAGATTATGCGAAAGGACCCCCAGAAGCTCATCGAGGGCTGTCTGGTCGTCGGTCGCGCGATGAACGCCAATGCCGCCTACATTTACATTCGTGGTGAGTTCTACCATGAGGCAACTGTTCTCCAGCGTGCCATCAACGAGGCCTACGAGGCCGGTCTCATCGGAAAGAACGCCTGCGGTACCGGTTACGATTTCGACGTCTACATTCACCGTGGAATGGGTGCCTACGTCTGTGGTGAGGAGACCTCCCTGATCGAGTCCATCGAGGGCAAAGCCGGCAAGCCCCGTCTTAAGCCTCCTTTCCCCGCTGCCGTCGGTCTGTTCGGTTGCCCCAGTACCGTCACCAACGTCGAGACTGTCGCCGTGGTGCCAACTATCATGCGCCGTGGTGCCAACTGGTTCTCATCTTTCGGCCGTGAGCGTAACGCCGGTACCAAGCTATTCTGTATCTCCGGTCACGTCAACAACCCCGTCACCGTCGAGGAGGAGATGTCCATCTCCCTGCGTGACTTGATTGAGAAGCACTGTGGAGGTGTCCGTGGTGGATGGGACAACTTGCTTGCTGTTATCCCCGGCGGTTCTTCTACTCCCGTCATTCCCAAGTCTGTGGCTGATAACCAGCTCATGGACTTCGATGCCCTGAAGGACTCTCAGACTGGTCTCGGTACGGCCGCCGTCGTTGTTATGGACAAGTCTACCGATATCGTCCGTGCTATCTCCCGTCTGTCTACCTTCTACAAGCACGAGTCTTGCGGTCAGTGCACTCCCTGCCGTGAAGGTAGCAAGTGGACCATGCAGATGATGCAGCGTCTGGAGACCGGTAACGCTCGCGAGCGTGAGATCGACATGCTCCAGGAGCTCACCAAGCAGGTTGAGGGTCACACTATCTGTGCTCTGGGTGAGGCTTTCGCCTGGCCTATCCAGGGTCTTATCCGTCACTTCCGACCTGAGCTCGAGGCCCGTATCAAGGAGTACCAGAAGGAGCTTGGTGGTGCCTCACCCTATGCTGGTGGCTGGAAGCCCGAGAGCCGTGCTGAGGGCAAGCTGATCTCCCCCGGCCAATAAATGCAAAAAGACCTTCTTTCTCCTGTTCTCCTTACTCCACATCTCTCTATCATCCCTCTGCTCTCCCTCTACTTTTGCCTCTCAAAAACGATGCAGGAATCGGTCAGTTTCATTCTCACAAACTAGATCTCTCTTAGATCTCCCTTTCTCTGGCTGGTAATGATGGTGTACTGCCAGTTAGGGAGGTTGTTTCCATATTATTTTTCCTATTTTCTTTACCTGTTCGATCCCCTTCCTGTCGCGTCTAGGTAGTTTCCTTTCATGTACAGTCGATAGCAATTGATGCATTTTACGTCTTAATTTTGATCTATTCTGTAGTCAAGGATGATGTATATCAATACCACTCTGGTAAGCCTATATATGTGTTCAAATTGTGGCCTTACTAGCATTTAGATACCGTTTGACAATATAGAGATTTAGACTACATCATGTGTATACTGAGCCTGCACAGCAACTTGAATGCCATAGGTATATACGAGAGGCGATTAAATAGACCCAATCGCATGGCTAGGTGGGATGAATTAACTACGTTAACTTAATCTTCAAGGCTATTAAATGGTAGGTGATGCTCTTTGACTTGATAACTAGGTGGGTTTAGATGGACTTGCAGCTGGGCTTGAAATTAGACAAAGGAGCCAAGGGAAGATAGTACGTAGCAAGATCATAGGCGGTAATCTACAGACTAGACTACTATGTGGATAGAAATGTCACATATGAAGCAAAAAATTGTTTGAGTAGAATACATGTTCACGTTGGGGATGATACAAAGGAAATTATGAGGAGAAACATGCTGAGATAGAGTTAGACATGGGGATTTAAAACAAAAGATAGACCCATGGATTTTAATCTTTGCAAACTTAGAAACCACCAGCCATGATGGTGCCGTAATAACGTCTGCTTATTTCCAAAGTCTGTTGCATGCGAGCATCGCCGGTTAAAGGTAGACGCAGAGCCGAAGAAGAATCAATGGACTATGAAAAAGCAAGTTAGTAAATTTGGAAATCCAGCAATGTGGAGGTATAATCCTTACCTGAACATCTTCATGAGTCATCCAGCTAGCCAATGTGCGGCTCATCTCCTTGAAAGCAACACGTTCTTCGAGGCCATCCATGCCGGAGCCAGTGCTAACACGATCACCCATGGCTACGAGGGCATTTACCAGGCGGCTCAATCGGGTTGGGTCGCGTCTACCGCGAGGAGCAGTAGCTAAGCGCAGGAAATCTTCGTAGATACCACCGCCAGATGACCAGCCGCGCATCTTGCGCTCGGGCCCTTCACCGAATCCAGTGACAAGTTGGTCAAGGGTGTCGTAGTCTCGTGAGATGATGGTGGTAGGACCGACCACACGACAGAAGGTAGCATGGGCATCGTTCCAGTGTCTGCCGCGGATAAGGCAGTCGACTTCACGGATGGCATCACCACGGTCACGGGCATCGAGGGCCTTGGCAACCCAGATCCATGCATCTGGAAGCTGCAGGTCCGTGGTTAGATGTTGCCAGGCAGAGTCAGGTCCAGCCTCACCCTGGAGTGTAGGGTCGGGAAGGTGAGGGCCGAATCGGGCGAGAGTTTCTTGCACAGCACGCTTGCGATCGTCGGGCTGTGAAAGGTGTAGCAGAACGAAAAGAGCAGGAGCAAGTTCTCCGCCAGCAATGAGTTCGGAGGCATAGTCCCAGACAAGACGATCGGTTTGGACTTGGTTGATCTTGACGGCGTTGTTCTGTCCTACTACTGTAACGAGGACATGGTGGAATTGGAATGATAGGCGGTTGCTCAGAACATCACCGGACAGAGACTCTGGAAGGAGAGCAGCGGGAAGCTCAATAGAAGGAATCTTTGTGTTACCATTGACAGCAGAGTAAATTTTAAGCAGGACCCAAAGTGGAGATTCACGGCCCACGGTATCTGAACCAGGCTGTACAGCTGCACGAGTACCCGCACGGTGCGCAGGGTGTGGGAAAGCAGGCTCAAGACCAGTAGCCAAGTCATCGAGGAACTTAGCAACAGCGGCCTCAATCGGCTCATCTTCAGTAGTCGAGTACCAGAGACGAAGACCAAAAGCCTGCAGCCAGTCCAACTCGAAGCGGTCAGTGAAACCGAAGCTAGAAGCTCGATCCTCCAGCGCACCGCCAGATTTACCCTCACTGCGCAGACCATTACCAGCAACCAACTCGTAGAGAGCACGAACAGGCTCGGTCATTTCAGAGAGAACATTGTTTTGACGCCAGACCTCGATTTGTTTAGCCATATCAGCCCTCGAGGTACCATCCCGACCTATCTGAGCAACCAAGGTAGCAAGGTGAATGTTTTGACTATCCACCAAGGTTTTGCAAGCCTCCTCAACTCTGTGAGAGCAAAGAAGATGAACGGCGCGCTCCTCTGGGGACCGAATGTGATCCTGGTCATGGGCATGTCGGTCGCGAATGATACCCTTCCACAGACGTGTCAACCGATCCTTCTTAATGCGATGAGCAAAATTAGATCGCAGCTGTGGAGGAACACCCGCAGAAATGTCGTCCTCGATATCCTCGTTGAACAGAATGTTGGTCAGCTGCCAGATTAATCGCTCCTCTTCTGTGCCATGGGAAAGCGCGAATTGGTGGATATTGATCTTAGCCATACGGACTAATGGTGTTCCATCCACGCGCTGAATGGTAGACTGCTGCCTTTGGATGTCAAGCATTTCCTTAGACTGAATTTACAGATTAGTGATCATTTCCAACAAGCAAGCCTATGTAAACGATAAACGCACCTCGATGGGCTGATTGTAGTCCATGACGGCCACATCTCTTCCCTCACTGAAGATCGAGAAGCGTTCATGCCAACGGTTACCGGCGCCCTGAATAGGCGCTGTAAAGTCACCTTTGGCGCAAACAATGGAGTCCAAAGGACCCCAGCGGGGTTTGAAGGATTCGTGGAAAGCGAGGTCCTTTAGATCCATAGGGGTGGTATCGTCGGCAAAGGTTTTTGGTTGTTTGGGATATGGCCACTGTACGGAAGAGGAGAAAAAGTTTTAGCTGATATGATCTCAAATTTGGTTAAAACTATCTGTGAGCATGAGAAAATGGAAGTGCTAGATACATGATGGGTAGTACATGGACAGGGAAAGCAAAGAATAGTGAATGTATGCAAGGGTAAATAAAACGTGTACAAAACGTCCACGGGTGTAAACAACGGGTAAACAAAAGATACAAGTGAAAAGGGATCATAGATGGGCAAGGAGAGGGGAGCGAACCTCAAAGCCCTTAGGCTGCGATTTTGACGCGTTCAGCTGAGAAGCAGTGTTTTGCTTCTTAGGCTGCTGCTGAAACAGCGAGTTCATCAAGTCGATGCTGTTGGTGAATCCCTTCTTTGGAGAGGCCATTTTCTCACTTGGCGAATCGTCATTGAAGAGGTGTCGGTCAGTAAAGGCATTTGCCTGTATCTCCCGCAGCGCGTCACGATTCTGTTTCCGAGGGCTTATAGTTCGCTGAAGCTGCTCAGTCCAATCCCCACTAAGGTTTAGACTGGGTTTGGGAGGGGTGCCGAAAGGCCTAAACATGGGCTGGGTGGTATCCAGAATACTGCTCTGGTCATCGTCGTGCTCCACGGTGCGATGAAGGTTGGGGAAAGAACCCGCCATGTCCATTTCCTCATGTTCATCAGATCCAAATATCGAGTCGCCAGATTGTTGGCTCACAGTGACATCGTCGTCATGCTCAATAATCGAACCCGCGGAGCCTTCCTCTAAAAAAGACTCAGTCTCGCCCTCAGAAACCATCTCATGGTCTTCATTAGCCACAGCCTGATTGCCAAAAGATCCAGGAACCAGTTTGTGCTTCTTGAAATCAAAGGTATCATCATCCATGCCAGCCATCGATCCCACGAATGATTCGTCGATAGAAAAAGTGGCTGACTGCTCAAAGCTGACGGGATGATCGCGCTGAGGCTTGGGAGTGTGATTATCAGGGCCTGCACTCATAGTGCTTTGGTCAAGGCTCTCACCTTCTTCATCCTCATCATAGTCAAGTCCATAAGTGGTGAAGTGAGGCACAATGAAAACCCAAGTGCCAGTATCAACTTCGTAGTCAACGAACTCGGTGTCGGTAACCTTCTGAAGACGGTCAATGTGCTTATCAAACAAAGGTCCGCTGGTAATAGGGGCAGGCTTCTTCTTGTCACGGCCACGGGGCCATGAGTTCTCAATACGCAAGGTGGAAGGCACATTGAGTCCCTTGCCCATAGGAGGCTTGGTGGCTTCATCTGGGTAAACAGTAATCTTGCGAAGCCCGATATCAACAATAGTGCCGAAAAGGTCACTGAGATCAGTGCCGTTGAGATCAACAGGGCCATTGAAGGTGACGTCTCCGCAGTTTTGACGACCGACAGTAAAGTCTACAACACGTCTCAATTGGTCACGGCTCAACTTGCTCAGCTCAGCGAAAGAAGGCTGCATCCAGTATTCACCAGGCTTGGGGTCACTGCCAGGAATAGTAACAAGGCGCTTGCTTGTGGTAGTAGCACGAGTAACAGGCTCGCCATTTTCGGGAACAACAGCGAGATTCACCGATTCCATTTCAGGGCGGTCAATGGTATCAATGCCATTAAGACTGCCGCTCTTGCGCGTGGAACGGAGGAAACCGAGTTCTTGAGGAGTTGGCTCAGGGCTCTTAGACTCCACGCGAACAAGCTCACCACCTGACACGCCAGGGGAGGTGGAGTCAAAGCTGACCTTCTTCTTCAGCTTGTCAGTAGAATGAGATACATCCTCACCGTTGGTGATGGGAGCTGGAGATGAGGTAGAGGGACGAGTGAACAAATCATTTCGCAGGCTGCGGTCAATTTGAAGTTTCTTCAGCTTGTCGCCGCTACCACGTCCACTGCCAACTTGCAGGGCGCCCGGAGACAAGACACTGTCGGAGTCAGGGTTGAAAGAGTTGCGAAGGTTGCTGGTGGAGTAACTCTTGCTGAAGCTACGACCAAAGCTACCACCGACACTGCCACGGAGGCTACCACTGCTAGGTCCAGAGCCTAACAAGCTGTTGCTGAACCCAGGAGTGCTGCTTGCACTGGCTGGTGACCCATAGGTGGAGTAGGAGAATCCGTAGCCCTGGTTTCTCTTGGGAGGGGTAATAAGGCGATTGGCGGCCCCAGGCGTCATGTTGTAGACTGGCAAGGGGGTACGGCGTTTCTGTCTCTGGCTAGCAGAGAGCGGGGTGGCCAGAGGACCAGGAGATGGCGCATTGGGGCCTGGAAGGCCAGAGAAAATAGACTGACTTCCATATGGATTGCCATCAAGAAGCGATGAGGTCAAACTGCCAGGAACGGGCTGTTGGGGTTGTTGCTGGGCGGGCTGAGAAGCACCGAATAAGCTATTATTGGCCGGCTGCTGCTGTTGGCTTTGGCTTCCAAAGAACCCACCACTGGTGTTCTGACCGGTGGAGCCTTGACCGAACAGACCACCAGTACCACTAGTAGAACCGAACATGCCACCGGGCTTCGGTTGCTGCTGGCTTTGCGTATTGCCGAACAAACCACCACTAGTATTCTGCTGAGGCTGGCTGGTGCCAAAACCTAAACCACCGCCAGTTCCAGTAGAAGAGCCACCACCGAAAAGTCCTCCAGCAGGCTTTGGCTGCTGCTGATTCTGCGAACTGCCGAAAAGCCCACCGCCGGTGTTTGTAGATTGGCCTCCTCCGAAAAGTCCACCGCCAGCGGCAGGCTGTTGCTGTTGCTGCTGTTGGTTTTGTTGCTGGCCGAACAAGCCACCGCCAGTTGTTCCGGTTCCAGAGGTGTTACCACCACCGAACAAGCCACCGCCGGTACTCTGTTGGGTGGTGCTTGAGCCGAAACCACCTCCAGTGCCACCTCCAAACAAACCCCCTGGCTTGTTTTGGGTTTGATTTTGCGCTCCAAATGCGCCTAGGGTATTCGCTCCAGCCTGTTGCTGGCCGAAAGCCGGGGCTGTAGCAGTGGTACTGCCGAAGGCATTGGCAGGAGCCGTTGTCTGTTGGCTACCAAATCCACCAAAGGCACCTGTAGTGTTGGTGGCTGCTGGAGCACCAAAAGCTGGCTTGTTCTGTTGGGTGTTTTGACCGAACAAGGAGCTCCCAGTGTTTCCGAAGGCACCAGTAGAACCTGTGTTTCCAAATGCTCCACCAGTTGTGTTCCCAGTGCCAAAGCCGGATGGCTGAGCTGCACCTGTGGTTGGCGTACTTCCGAACATCGGGGTTGCAGGTTTGGCTCCGCCAAACAATGGGTTCGAGTTTGATGATCCAAATGCGCCAGCAGTTTGTGTTTGGCCGAATGCGCCGGGTGCACTTGTAGCAGCAGCGCCACCGAAAGGAGTAGTACTGCTGGATCCGAACCCAGTATTTTGTTGTTGAGTTCCAAAGCCACCACCGGTGCTAGAACCGAACGCAGTAGAGCCAAAGGCACCGGCACCCTGACCACTTCCGTTACCGAAGCGACGTCCTTGCTGATAATCGGCTAGTCGTAACTCTTCAAAAGAAAATTTGCTGTAGGGTTGCATAAAACTGATGCTATGATAATTGTTGGTTGCAGTTGAATTGGCGTCCTTCTCGGTGAATGGGCTGAATGGAGTGCTGCCTGTGCCTTCGCAGGGAGCCAGGGCACCTTGGAAGGCAGTGCCGGTGGAACCAAATCCAGTGCTAGGCGTTGTTGTATTGGTTGCTCCAAAACCACCACCACCGCTGCCAAAACCACCAGCGGTGTTCGAGGTGCCAAAGCCGCTTGGACTAGCGGTCTTTCCGAAAAGGCCTCCAGCAGTGTTGGTATTTGTGTTGGTACCGAAGGCACCACCGGCAGCTCCAGTTCCGAATCCACCCCCAGAGCCGAATGCAGTGTTCCCTGTAGTGGCGTTGTTGCCGCCGCCAAACATGCCCCCAGCGGCTGGTGTTGTTGTTGTGTTGGTAGTTCCAAAGCCGCCAGGACGGTTTTGTTGTTGTCCGAAAACTGAACCAGGTTGTTGATTGTTATTGGTGTTGGTACCGAATGCTGGGGAGGAGTGAAAATGTTAGTAAACACGGTCGAAAAATCAAGATGATAGAAAAATCAAAATCAAAATCGAGCGGGAGGCGGAATTGTCAAAGTTCCAAGCTCGAGTGAGTGTGTGGGCCACTCAGACTTGACGGAAATCCTCAGTTTTGCCGATCCACGCTAGCGCCCGTTGTCGTCCCAGCCAAGCAAAGGAAATCGCAGGAAGGTTATCCACGCGACCACGTATATAAATCCCACACCGTAATGACTTGGACCGATCCGTTAAGCCTTGTGAAAGGACGCAACTGAGGAGACCGAAAAGGTCGCGATCGCAAAGCTCTGTCGTCTTGGGCACGTACCTCCACCGCCACCGGAGCCGAAGCTACTGGTCGTGTTACCACCGAACAAGCTCCCGCCAGTGGTTCCAGTATTTCCAGATCCAAAAGCAGGGGTGCCGGTGGATCCAAAGCCTATATGGTAGGAGGGATCGCGGTCAGAGGGACTGATCTTTCAAGCTAGGACTGGTGCCCCTTCTCTTGTCGCGGCATCGCTGAGCATCGAGTAAAACCGCGGTAAGGTCTGTAGTGGCACGGCTAAGGAATTCATAGGTGTGATATTAGGAGTGATCCCTTGCGCGTGTCATGGCCATGGCGGGTCGACGTCAGGAGTACCGGATTGTTGTCGAGAGCAGAGCGTCCAAGGGCGTAGCAGAACGAGCAAATCAAGTTGGAAAGGGGGAAGGTGTAGAAGAACAATTTGGGGATGAAGCAGCGCAAAGATATAAATTGTAAGACCTACCTCCTCCAGTATTATTATTGGCGCCGAATGCAGAGGAACCAAAGCTCGAAGCCTGGTTGTTCTGCCCGAACCCTCCTCCACTTCCAAAGCCGAAAGACATGTTGTCGGTCGGATTCCGAGGACGCTATGAGTTCATAAGGTGGGCTCGTGCAGGTGAGGAAGACGGTAACGTCGTCAACGATGGGTTGGATGACAAGAAATGCGCGTGGAGGAAGAGAAAGGGAGAGAGAGACGCGACAGAAATAGTAAAGTCAAGTTTGCTGAGGCAGAGCACGATTATGTCAGCACGGGCAACAGTGATCCGTCACGTGGTTGGTGCCTTAAATCGGATGCGGCTTGGATTGGATTCATTGGTGCATCTTGTATGTAAATAGCATTCATGCATGATCGGAATTATGCAAAAGTATGTATCTTATGTATCTCAAAGCATGATATCTATGGATATGCATTCATGCCAATCAATGGTGCCCAGTGAGCTTTACATATACATTTTTAGGCGGCGATTCACATCTGTTTCGTCCCGAACTACGAGCTTACGGCTATCAATTTTCTTTTACAAAGTCGCCTGTCTTTGAATCCGGGACACAAATAAATTGAAACAGCTGCCCGTTAGACTGGTAGGGAATCTCAAATACACCAAAAAGAAGCTCAAACCCGGAATTATGCAGGTAATAAAAGGGAATCTCAACCTCCCGTCGGAGACTGCTCTCGAACCAACTGCAGAGAGCAGAATCATTTTACAGATTATTTGGAACAAACAATAATCGAACAGAATACCAAGACGGTACTCTTTTGAGATATCATTATCGTAAATTTCATTAGTCGCTCTCTCACTTCTGACGAGCAGCATGGACGGTCGCGATAATTGTGTCAACAACGGAGGGGTCAGAAAGCTATTAAACCAATTAGCATACCGGAATGAAATGAGAACAAAGAAAATGGAAGATCTTACAGTTGAAGTATCACCCAAGCTGTCCTCCTCGCCACTGAGGATCTTGCGCAGAATGCGGCGCATAATCTTTCCACTGCGGGTCTTGGGGAGATCATCCACAACGAAGACAGCCTTAGGGGCAGCGAAAGGACCAATGGACTTGCGAACTTGCATGACCAGATCCTTGCGCACCTGGTCGTTTGTCTCATTACCCTCCTTCAGGGCAACGAAAGCATTGACAGCCTGGCCGGTCAACTCGTCAGAGATACCAACGACAGCAGCCTCGGCAACCATGGCTAATACAAGTTAGTGTCTTTTTCATCTTCAATTTTGGAGTTGACAGGATACTCACGGTGCTCAAGCAAAGCAGCCTCAATCTCAGCTGTGGACAAGCGGTGGCCAGAAACATTGACAACGTCATCCACACGCCCGCGGATCCAGTAGTATCCGTCGTGATCACGACCAGCGCCATCACCAGTGAACTAGATAATTATTAATAAAGACAACATCGAGGAATTAGTGGGAAAGAATGACATACGTAGTACCCCTTGTACACATTCAGGTAGGTATCCATGTAGCGCTTGTGTGCACCCCAAACGGTACGGGCCATGCTGGGCCAGGGTTGCTTAAAGGCCAAGACACCCTCAACGTCGTTTCCAGTGATCTCCTCACCAGAGACTGGGTCGATAATAGCAGGCTCGATACCAAAGAAAGGCAGAGAAGCACTACCAGGCTTGGTGGGGGTAATACCACCAAGAGGAGTGATCACGTTAGACCCAGTCTCGGTTTGCCAGTAAGTCTGTAGCGTAAATAATTAGTAAAATTCACAAAGTCATATCCTTCGTAAGCTACTCACATCGCAAACATGGGCCTTTTCCTTGCCAACAGCTTCGAAGTACCACTTCCAAACTTCGGCGGCAATAGGTTCACCAACAGAGCCCAGGATACGGAGGTGCTTCATCTCATGGTGAATGTGCTCATCACCAGCGCGCTTCAACAAACGGAGAGCGGTAGGGGCAACGTAGAATTGAGTCACGTCGTACTTATCAATGACATCCCAGTAACGAGAGCAGTTGGGATAGGCGGGAGTGGATTCGAAAACAACGGTAGCACAACCCAAAAGTAGAGGTGCGTACACGACGTAAGTGTGGCCAGTGATCCAACCCACATCACCACCGCAGAAGTAGCGGTCATCTTCATGGATATCAAACACGTACTTGCCGGTCATGGCAGCACCCAGCAGATAACCAGCAGTAGTGTGCATAACACCCTTGGGCTTTCCAGTCGAACCGGAAGTGTAAAGAAGGAACAGAGGATCCTCTGAGTTCACAGGCTCTGGGGCCAGATAGTTAGGGTATTTCTCAACCTCCTCGTGCCACCAGATATCACGGCCTGGGGTCCATGGAACCTCAGCGCCAGTACGCTTGTAGACAAGCACGGTGGAAACACCAGGGCACTGCTTGAGCGCCTCGTCGACAATGCGCTTGGTGCCAATGACCTTACCACCACGCTTGCCCTCATCAGTAGTAATGACAACCTTGGAGTTGGCGTCATTGACACGATCACGGAGTGAGTCGGATGAGAAACCGGCGAAAACAACTGAGTGGACAGCACCAATACGGGAACAGGCTAGGAAAGCAATGACAGCCTCGGGAATCATGGGAAGGTAAATTCCGACAGTGTCACCCTTCTTGACACCGCGCTGCTTCAGAGTCCAGGCTACTCGAGAAACCTCGCGCAGAAGCTCGCCGTATGTAATAGTGCGGCCCTCATTGGGCTCGTCGGCCTCATAGATGATGGCAACCTTATCGGGGTTCTTCAACGCATGACGATCGACACAGTTGAAAGAGGCGTTCAATTGACCCTCAACGAACCAGGCGTTGTCGCCGTTCTCGAAGGAGCCGTGGTGTGTGGTCTGAAAGTCTTTGTCGAAAGTGAGCAGCTCACGAGCCATGCGAGCCCAGAAAGTGTCGGGGTTGCGAATTGACTCTTCATAGAGCTTCTTGTATTCATCGATATTCTTCAGGTGGGTGCCAGTGGGGTGCTTGTCGTGGAAAGCTTGGGGAACGTGGAAGGTGTCGACCTCGTGGGCCTCGAGAACCTATTCCGAAGTCCGGATTAGCAATCAGATGGTCCACATCCCCAAATCAATGTGAGTTTAGACTTGAGGTGTCTAAATCAAACGGCAAGTGAGAAATCTTGCAAGTGAACTTACCACGGAGGGTTTAGGGTCGGCCGACATTATTGTGATCACCAATGCTCAGGGAATTACGAAGAAAGAACGCAGACCTCTAACGGTTCAGATGGTTAGGAGATAATTCCGGGGAGAAGAGAGTGAGGGATGGTGGGGAGCTCATCTCAACTTACTTTGGGGGGAGTTATTTTTTTTGAGACGACGGAAAGTGAGAGAGAGTACAAGAGTAAAAACAACGGGGGATCCGCGACAGTTTAGTAGTCGGTCCATTCACACCATTGCCCACACAGCCGGACAAGTGGAGATCCTGTTCTTGATTTTCCATTAATACTTTTTTTTTTACGGGCTGTCAGTATTCCCAAAGTTTGGGTGGGGCATGGCTCATCTGTACTTTCGTACCCGGCTTTAGCCCTCCCCCGCTTGCGTTGGCTCGGCCATCTGGGATCAGCTGGTATTCGTTTTACCAAAATTACGCCCCCTCTGGATCTTCTCTTGGTATCAGAAAACCCGTGGAGTTGTCGTCCAGAGCTTGGAGCTCTACAAAAAAGGCAAACTATGATCGCATCAAGACCCTGGATTATAGCCGAATCCGCCTTAGGTCCGAGTTCCGAGTATGCTGTATGCAGTATCTCGGCACGAAGCGGTTCAACTTGCTAGAGAATTCGATTTTGATATGTATGTATCCGCAATCTAGATGGAATACCCCCCGTGCTAATTGAACCAGGGTCTTCGGTGTACGAATGCTGCAGAAGGAAGAGAACCAGCATGTACTAGTACACATGATTCTCGGGTTTTTCCCCAGTCGCTTTTAAGTCCGGCTTCATAAGTGTATCTTGGCCACTCCACAGATCCCTGTAGACCTGCTCTTCGTATGTTACTCGTTTCTCAATTCATCTAAATAGGCAAAAGACAAAAGCACCTTATGCTACTACCAGTATGTAAACCCATTACCCCGTAGTTATTTACGAGGCTAAATAAGATAAGCGGAGTTTTGCGCGCGCAACTGCCTTATGCGGCATGGACCGTGCATCCTCGCGAGTGTCAGGAATGTGGTCCTTACGACTGCGACGGGTGCGGTTCAACTACCCCAACAATTAGTCCAGACCATTATTGTATCCCGCATACGGCCAGGCACCACGTTCACAAGATAGTCTACATCGGAACCGCACCGGGAAAAGCCCTTACACCACCGGGTCAACGTGTATTTCTGTTGTGACTGCGAGATCATGCGAGCCAAGAGACGAAGTGGTTTTGGGTTCGGCCATGCGGGGATCAATAATTGGCTCTTCCGTTGCTCCGGGGAAAGCTCAATATTAGGTCATCCTTCTTATTTCCCCCACCTTCATCCCGCCACCATTTGTCCGAACCGATCGAAATCTATAACAGAAATACTCTGTTCCTGGATTTCCTGATGTTGTGAGTGAAAAATCTCAGTCCAGATGGTCAGCAAAATATAGAGATATGAAGGGCCGAGAAGGTCGGGTCGAAAGAGATTGAATGGTATTGATCCGTGGAGCTGGGTCGACATCGTGCAGAGGATCTCGCCACTGCCAGTGGGGTGGGTGTCATGAGTTACTGTATAATATACTACAGTATAGTCTATGGGCTAGTGCAAGTACTCCGTACTAGTAAGTTCGCCTGGACACTACATTAATTGATCATTCCGCAGCCTGGGCGGGTAGATTTCCATTTCCATCCCAATCCCGAAGCAAGTCAGGCCGAGAACACCGGGATCCCACTCGTTGTTCCCTCCCGCTTTGTGTGCACGGCCTGTGGGGGATGTCCAGCCTACCAGTCGTGTGATTTGAATACCGAACAAAGTTTATTCTTGTTTTTATTGTTCCTGAGCGGGTTTGTTCGAGGATCTAACCAAATCTTTTAGATTAACACGTTCATCATCTCCCCTTTATATACGACCTAGCGACTAGTCAGTATTAGCACATAAGTACCATAGTGGGGTACCATGGCACTAGACAGGCGCGGTCAAAGGTCCGTAATTTGCCAAAGACCCTAGTAACGGATTGTGGTTAGCCCGAGTTCCCCCCTTTTCACGATCCATTGCCAGAAAGTGGGATATTGTGGGGGTGGGAAAAAAAACAGAAGTGGCAGAAAGAGGGGCCCTTGGTGTGTACATACAGTGTCTGGGCAAGATTCTGGTAAGACACGACTTTCAAGACTGTCGAAGCGATTCGCGATCATCGGTTGCATTGCCAATGGGCTCTGGAGACTCCCACATTATCTAATTTGTACAGTGGGGAAGACACTTTCTGCTACTGTAGCACCGATGGCAGCCGACGTCGTGTTCCAACTGCAGGGTTTGAGATTTTCCACAATGGTATAGTTTGATACCTACATGAGAATCGGGAAATCAGTGGGAATACGAGGATGCACCTATTACATACTGTTTTCTGCGCTCGTTAAATAACCCCTGTCCATCCATCCTGGTCGAGAGGCCAGAAAGAGAGGGGCACGCACTCGAACAAAGAATAAGCTCCACACATTCATCCCACTTCGTGCCCCAACAAACTTCGCACGCCTCGGACAAGCCGGCGTTGATGCATCAACAAATTCCACTGAATAAAATACGCAAAATACGCCTGTAATCTTCAGTCCATCAATCCAATGTCCAATGATACGCATGCCAATTGATTTGTCGTGGGGCAGGATTGAACTATCCTGGTTGTGGGCTCGGTAAGTATAAAGTGGAGTGCCGAGAAAAGACCGTGTTATCTCCTTTGTAGCTCCTTTGAATCCCAAAACCTCCCAACAGAAATCGCGATCACTTAACTTACTGTATTTGAAATCAAGATTTAGTGTAGTGTGTCATATCTATTTAGAGACCTTCTAATTGGCTGCCTCTTGGTACATTATGTAGATCATGGGTAGGGATAAAGTGTCCGGAGCAATGACATCCAATTTCAATGCGGCTCATGGAAGGACTAATGCAAGATTTATTATCTCTTTGGCCCTAGAAGCTGACGCCACATATATGGAAACATGTGGAGACTGTCGAGGATAGGTGAAAAACAAGCTCGATATGGATCCAGTAGTGGGGAAATGCGAGGGAAGAAGCGAATTCCTACCATACAGGGCGTTACTTGGCCCCTTGTATAGTACTTCTCAACGGTGTTACAACTTTATGAAGAGCTAAGTTTCAAGGTTTCATTACCAAATGAGGCTCAACTGTGGCGTCGTGGAAATACCTATGTATTGATCTATAGATTCAAACCTTTGCCCGCTTTAGACTGATCGTAATGGACAACGGCTTCGAGTAGAGCCTGGGTCCCAAGTGCGCTATATACACAAATTAGTACGACTTACTACTGCTTGTTGATGAATCTGTCACTTACCAGTCTTCTGGGGAACAATACTCTGTTGGGTGGTGACTAACACCATCTTTGCAAGGTACAAAAATCATCGCGGTCGGACAGTGCTTGTTAGTATAAACGCTATCATGACCCGCACCGCTTGTCATGAGGATCGATCCATCGGGTCCAACGAGGCTATCCGCGGCGGCCTTGATAGATGCGATGCAATCCGGATGGAATTTCACTGCGGGAGAGTCGGTATCCAGCGTCCAGTTGAATGTGACGCCCTTGCCATCATGGCTTGCAATGTCACTGAACGCTTTTAAGCATTCATCCTGGACAGCATGGACAACGCTATCATCTGGATGTCGGATGTCCAGCGTGAATGTGACATCAGATGCAATAGTGTTGGTAGAGGCATTAGAAGGAATCTTGACGATGCCGGTTGAAGCCAGTGCATCATGGCGCTTAGCAATGTCGTTCGAGGCCGCAATCATTCTGGATGCTGCTAGTAGCGGATCATGGCGAGCACTAAGAGGCGTGGTTCCAGTGTGGGCATCCTTGCCCTGAATTGTGAATGTTAACCATCGGTATCCCTGAGCACCCTGCACAATTCCAATTGAACGTCCATTCGCGGGAAGAATGGGGCCTTGTTCGATATGCAATTCGAAATGAGCACCAAGCTTGAACCCATTCACGGCATCGCAGGGGATTTCACCCATATATCCGTGTCTCTCGAGTTCAGATCGAAGAGTTATATTTGGGTCATGGATATCACGCAAATCCCAGGCCTTCTCGATGGGAATTGCCCCAGCCCAAACACCAGAGGAGCACATTGACTTCGGGAATCGAGCTCCTTCTTCGCTGCAACATTTCAAACTTTGGTTAGAAATATGGGCAGAGTCATCTCTAGTATCATGAACTTACTTCGTCCAGTTTACTACACCCACATCAAAGTTGGTCTGGAAGCTGTTCTCCTTCATAGTTCTCAAGACCTCAAGTGCCGCCATGACGCCGAGAATACCATCATACCGACCACCTCGAGGTTGAGTATCTAAGTGACTACCCATTGCGATCATAGGATCAGATGACTGAAGTTTTCCTGTCTGACGTGCAAACATATTGCCCATTTGGTCAACGGAAAGAGAAAATCCCAGCTTTTGAACTTCCCCAGCAAACCACGCCCGCACGCGAGCATCGTCGTCATTCAGAGTTAAACGAGCCATTCCTGTTTGTGTCGGCTTGCTAAGGGCATATTAGGGAGATAATTTCGGCTAGCAAGGACATCTGAGATAGGCAAGTACGTACTTTCCATATTTGTGTGCCTCCCCCCATTTGCAGGTTTCGTGCAATGTTTCTCTGAGCCGATCGGCGTTGATTTTGAGACCTGAAATCGACTGCAGCCGAGAGGATGTAGAAAACCCCTTGGTCGGAGCAAATTGCAGGGCGCGTGCCACGCGTCGTGTTGTATACATATTATACCGAAATCGAGGTAAAAATGGCCTGCCTAATCCAAGAACTTGAAATAAACTTTGAAGTTGAAATTCAGATGGCTGACTGGGGTGTTTCCCTGTGATGAACTCAACACCTTGCTAATTATACAGACCTTATTTTACAGACGGCACTCGACGCCTTCTCTGAACAAGGGTGTATGGATATGAAGTGGAGCGAAGATATTAATCCACTCAAGCCAGCTCCAACAGTGACTCGAATTCGCCGAACGATCACCTGGTGGTTTGTATTGAAGAATTGAGTGGCGGGACAAAATGGACAGAAGGAACATCGGCAGCGACGCCTTCCCGCAACATCTACAACTTTGGAGCCCACCAAAAAAAAATCTGTTCGGAGAGAACAGGGGCCGCATTCTTGTGTTCTTCGAATCCAGATTAAGTTTTCTGGTCGCGATCGAAAATATTTGGTCGATATTAAAATTGTATCTTCTCGGTGTTGGTCAATGAGTTTGAAAGTTTGACACGGAGCCGAGCCGACAGGTACAGTACAGAATCGAGCCATAAACCAATATAACCATCCACATAGGCATAAAGCGGCCAATACCCGAAATATCACACAGATAACAAACAAAAATCTCAATCGATATCAATCTAATGAGAATCATTCAACACTTGAATAATTGCACAGCCCAAAATATATATAAAAAAAAAAAAAAAAAAAGAGCAACTCCAAATAATGAACTCCCCCATGCAAATCCTCCTTACCGGGGATACCCCTTCCCCCGGCAACAACTGCCAAAACACTGATCTCCTGGAAATGGTTAATACTCATGCTTAAATACAACTAAGGTGCAGGAATACCATTGTAAGGAGCCGGTGTACTTGCTGCCCTCCGTCTAGAAGATTGAGCACTGTGAAGGGTTAGAGGACATGACGCCACCAAAATCGAGAACACCTTACTACAATGTTCTTATGGAGTCGGTTTCATAATCTTTTGATTTAGAATCAGAGTCATTTGTTGGTAGAATAGCCCGGACTTTCTCCTTGAGGCTTTCAAGTTTTCCGTCTTCTTTGCCAAACATTTTGGTGGATATTGTACTGGTGCAGGTTTACCACAACAGATAGTTTCAAATTGCTGGGATTTGTCTCAGAAAAGTCTCAGAATCGTTCTTGAGAAGTGTCAATGAGATTTGATGTTTTCAAAAAAAATGCGGGGGAAAGTCCTATTTAATATATGCTAATCTGTTCTGAAATCTGGGGGTTGTCAACTCCGATCTTCAAATTGAAATGACGTGGAGTGGAGAATCTGCCCCCGTATAGATTTCGGTGGACGCCGATATCCACCACATGCTACGCAGCATGACACGAGAGACTGACACTGATATTCTAGTGTCGGCGGATTCCTATCCGATCGACTGCTCACTTAACGGAAGGAGCTTATTTCCACCTCAAGTGGAGGAAAGGATTCATCACCGGCAGATCGAAGGCATCGTGATTCGTCGCTCGGATATTGCTCTTGATCCGGTCGTAGTCTCAACCTTCCTGAATAAGGGTTTTTCAGGGCCTAATGCCGCGGCCAAGACTGCTTTTACCTAATGATCAGCTATGGGTAAATAAAGGGCGAACTGGAGCCACCCAAAGTTTCGCCACAGACACCTCACATTTAAAATACTGATTATCAAATCCTCTACCTTGAATTACTATCTATGATATATGGTTAGATATTATATCAATGAAAGTCGAGGTGTGAGTATCAAATACCATTGAGATGTATTATTTGGCTTATAAACTATTTTTTACAGCAGAAAATATTGCCCATATTCATCGCAGATAATCCACGTATCACTTCAAAATTATCCAGGTAGTTCCTGGACGCTCTCGTGATGTAGCTCTGCCCGGTCATGTCTACCTCCTAACTCCGCCAGACCCTTTCCACTCATTTCCTGTGGATCGAATAATTCAGGATCAGCAGACAGCTCCCCGGGTGGCAGCTTATTATCTTCGCCTGTCGCAAGACCTCGCTTACTTCGTCGGTGGCGTACAATGAAGAAGGCGAACAGTGCCAGCACAGCTAAAACCCCGACTACAACACCAACCGCAATCCCCGCCTTGCGTCCAGCACCATCATCACCAGAGGCACGATGTTCTGACCCTGCAGTCGAGGTAGACTTTCCCACGTCTGTGCTTGTAGGAGTAGTAGAACCGGTCGTGGTAGCATTTGCGGTGGAAGGCCCGATATTCCATCCTGACGCAGGATCCGCATATAGCTTCCAGCCATCAGTGATGAATGTAGTGATAAATGCCATGTTACTTGTTGGTAGACCATAGGATGCATAGGTAAGGTTCATATCACCTCCAGCATAAGAAATGCAGTCCACGTCAAGATATCCATCCGTGTTCGGGACAACATTTGCAGTGTAGTCTCTAAAGTGCGAAAAGGAATCAGATAAGATGTATAGTAGTGTCTCTAAGGTTATCAACACTCACGAAGGACAGCACGCAGTCTGTGTACTTGACCCTTCAGTAAGAGTCTCCGCGACCGAAGTCCAGTTCCCAGGACAAATAAACGGACCCAGGGATGTCCAGTCATCCCCCGAAGGTTCGAGTATTTGGCTGGGGTTACACGTTGCGCTTGTGTTGGCATACTGGTGGTAAAATGGGTCAAAGGCCCTATACGTGAGGTCTCCATCTGTGCCGTTCATACCAAGATACTGTGTCGAGCAGTATTCCGGTGCCGTCCATGCTGTCGTTAATGGAATAAATGTAGTCGTGTAGCCACTCGTCACCTGTGGCGGATAGGTGGAAGTCATTAGATGATTTTCCGTGGAGATCAAGCTAGAGTCACAATCGGACCATTGAAATAAATAATATTCGATACGTTTCTTTCGTTTTTAGCAGACACTTATTATATGGCTAAGTAGCCTCCAATCGTGACCTTCGGTAAGTTATAAGTTATTGCTGGGCATTGAGAGATTGAAGAAAGAACATTTTACCGGGGAGCAAGGTGGGCTAAATTCAACCCCTGAGCCGCGTCCAGGGTTATGTGGGGCTCAACCTGGAGACTTCATTTGTTTATCAAGCAAGTTAAATCAGTGAAAGTGGATTATATGGTCGCTTGGGGCCGCCCCGGGGCGATGGGGGAGGATCGACGACAAGATCGGTGACCATGTATTCGCATGGAGCAACATCATCTTCATGCCCTATCGTACATGGGCTCAAGAAAGTTAGTTATCTATTGTCTGTAGCTATATTCTGATCAGAAAGATTTCCGAACGAAGTATGACTCGGAAAATGTAATCTTATAGGAAATTCAAGTCACCTCCAAGGTTCTGCTCTACTAATAGTAGTATATATAGTCGGAGAAGGGCACTCAACCCAAAAAGGTCAAAATGATCGTTTTTCACACAGCGTAGTTCCTAATATGAACTAATATCGCATAGCAGTGCTGGTACTGGTACTGTTGGCTAGTGTGATAAGACTGTACGCTCCAGAACTTGAGGTATAGAAAAAATTCCCAAGCCCCGAATGCGAAAATTGACTGCCCTCAGGCGCTGACACATATAAATTCTTATCAGAGCTTAACTTGAAGAGTTAATGACTAGAGCCACTGGGCTATCTTTGCTATGAGATCACGGAAAGTGGTGACTCGTCACGGTCCAATAGGCTATAGTCAAAGATGTGGTGGTTGCATGTGAGAGCAACAGGGTCCTTAATGGGTTATATTGTCGTCCCACGACAAAGGTTGAAGAGCTAGGGGGTTTTATCTCAGATGGGAATGGAAATATATTCGCGATAGACCTGGGTTTTTAGAAAGTAGATTCTCAAAGGAACTGGTGCGGCTGGATTTTGATCATATGTGCCAGGTCCAGATTACTCCAAGTTCTTTTTCTGTAAATGTTTAACTTTGTAGCTGGGCTTGGTTATATGTAGCCCTTGATTGGATTTGGTCTTGTGACTTGTCCTATATCTGTCCTTGGCTGAGCGACAATAACAGAGGAAAGCCGGGGATCCGAAAGGGGACCGACGGGGCTTGTAAGTTGTAACCTGTGGAAATCGTAGCAACAATCAAGTGAAATTCTTTTATGATTTGCACTTGCAGACATGTGGGAATCTATATTGTATTACAGGTATCTTTATTTTCTGCCGGTTAAAAAATCGTTTATGCCAGAGTGAACCTATCGGCCGCCATACACATGTGCACTTACATGTCAATGAGCGCAAGTTTACATCATCACGACCTGATCAGCGCCAGGCTGTTGAGTCAGTTGTTTGGAGTTGTGGTTTAATGACCTTCGATAAAGATGATCACAGTGGGCAGGAAGGTCTACCCGCCAATATTACTACTACGGGGCCAATGATCATTCCTATCGGAAAGGTTCCTCCAGGCACCCGAGATGAACTCGAGTTTATTAAAGAAGGCCTCGTCAAAATCACTTAAAAGTTTATTCTGAGGCGCTGGCAGTGGTAAATAAAGATTAGACCCTCTCTACACGCTTCCTTTGGATATCCTCTGGGAGTATCTTCTTTGGAGTGGCTGCGGGGTGGGAGAATAAAAAAGGATGACAAACTGAATGTCTACGTGTATCCGCAAGCTTTGGAGTAAAGGATCCTGCAGCTTCGTATGCCTAGCGGCATATTAGTGCGCGAGCTGGGTTGGGTGTGCAGAAGGAATATGAGCGTCAGTAGACTGGCAGTCCTCTTAAATCTCAGTCAGCAGAAGTTTAGAGGGCTTTTTGTTCAAATTATCGGGCTTGATAAACTTGTGAGAAGTGTGATAGAGGTTGTATTCGATGAGTGACCGTTCAATGTTCAATGGAAACCTGGACTTGGATTCTCGGGTTCGGAACACTTGAGATATTACAACTATGTACTAAAAGTGATGGCGTTTGGGATTTGAGACAATGGCGACCTCTTCAACAAATCCAAACAACCTAGCGCTACAGATTCAATGTACGTAGCTTCCAATGTCTCACCTAATTGTATGAAGAGTTACCAATGGCATCCACATATAGAAACATAGAATGTCATTATATTATAGGACAAGATGCATATTGCATATACAGAATGCAAGTGAAGCACTCGCCTAATTGAAACAAATAAATCACGAAGCAACATAATATCCCAGTGCTCGCCTGGCGTACTTCCGGGCTTCATCAAATTCATGAAGTCCGCCTAGTGTCGCTGCAAGGTTGCCACATATTTTGAGAGTCAAGGGATGATCAGGCCCGTACATACGGGTTCTCCCAGCAACAACTTCAAGTTGAAGCTCCTTTGCTTCTACGTACTCACCCTGTTGTTGCAATGCCCAAGCTGCGTTAGACATGCAATTTAACGTAATCGGACTGTCCAGTCCAAAGATTCGAAGGCTTGCTTCCACAGCGCTCAATTGCAGTACTCTTGCTTCGTCCCATTTTTCCTGTTGTGCCAGAATTTGTCCAAGATTGATTTTATCAAGCACAATTGATTCGTGGTCCATGTTGTCTCCAAAAGCCTCAATGTCGCGATCCAGGCCCTGTCGCAACATTCTCTCTGCCTCGTCCAGTTCTCCTAGGTTACTGCAGGTGATAGCAAGGTTCTTTATTCCTGTCCTCAACTGACCTACGGTCTCCGGGCCACCTCGTTCCCAGATATCTACCAATTGAAGTTGAACTTCCTTGGCTTCTGCCCACCTCTCACTGTCAGCTAGTGTGTGAGCGAGGTCACTCATAATCACGTGAACGAGTGTACTATCTGATTGCTTAAGCCGCAACGTGTTCAGGAGTTGCCGTTGCAAAGCTTCAGCTTCTTGGTATAGTCCTTGGTCCCCCAATGCGGATGCAAGTACCCTCTTGCACTCGATAGTCGGTATGCTTTCTTCCGGAAATTTGTCTTTCCTGTAATCTAATACGGACTCCTCAATCCTTTGAGCTGCAATATGCCTGCCTTCGGAGAGGTATTCAGTGGCCATTTTGTGCATCGCATATGGCCAACCATCTCCTGCCACGTGAGAACATTTCAACAGGATTCTAGCCTGTGAGGACTCCGACACGGGAGGTCGCAGGTTCTGTAGAGAGCGACTGACATATTGGATGATGTCATCTATCATTTCATTTTCTGTTATCGGTATGACTTGATGGGATATATTGCTTTTTTCCGCTTCTGGCCATTCGATGGCGATCCGGCTAGTGAGTAGAATTCTGCATTTGACCTGGGCTCTAGACAGATACGATGCTAATCTTGAGATATGACGTATGAAGTGTTCCTGAGATCTGCATTGGTCGACAGCATCCAAAATTAGCGTCACCTGATCGTAATCGCTTAGAAGCTTCTCATAAATCTCTCTGAAGACCACACCCCCTCCATCTGATGTGATTCCTGCGTCCGTTTCCGAGTGGGAATGTCGGTGAAATGCCTGCATGACTTGTTGAGCTTGCTCATGCTTCGTGTGGCCAACCTGAGTAAATTGCCATAACAAACTTCTGAAAATTGCCGAGGATGTAAGGCCGCGACAAAACGCGAAGCCAGCAAAAGCATTTGTTTGTGAGGACTCTTGAAGTTTCTGCTCGGCAAGAGCAGCTGCATAAGAAGTCTTTCCGTAGCCAGTATCGCCAGTGATGTTTAGAACACGGCCATAGCTTCTTTGCCAATTTTCGACCGCGGGTATCCGGGAAATAGCTCGGTTGGAGATGAAAATTGGTTGGTCCATAAGAGCTACCAACGGCGATTTGAAATCCACTGGTTCAAGCCACCTTTTGACTTGTTCCTGTCCTTCTTTGTTAGCTTATCCTCGTGAATCTGGGGTTGTCGAAGGCAGCCTACATGATCATAGTCCTTGTAAGGTTAGCATATCGTCGCTAGCCGGCACGCAACATCATAAGACATACATAGCTTGACTCAGCTCCGTCATCTGGCAACTTTTTTTTCTTATTCTGAATGTCATCAAACCATCGTGCCAAGGTGTTACTAATCCGAATAAATCCCACATCAAGAGGACTAGAAAATTTGGTCATATTGATGTGGTCGGCGTCTATGCTTCCAACTATTTCCCGCCCATTTTCTATGGTAGATGAAAATAGGTTCACAACCTAAGGTGAGCTTCATCAGCTGTCATTTCTCCACGACGCCTTATGAATTCACCATACCATGATGCCCTTGATAGGCTTTTCCTCGCGAAAGGAATGAATTTCCAACTTCATTTGTGTTAAGATCTGATTGAAGCCTCTGCCTATCCGTTCAAGGGTTTGTGAGTTAACTTCAAGATCGCGAAGCACAGAAGTATTTGGCGACTTCCAGAGCAGTTTTGCTATATCATGCGCTATCTTGCCAAGACTTGCAATCTGAGAGCCTCTGTGCGGTGTGCCCAGGAATATGATACCGTGGGTTGCAGGCAGTATATCTTTCAGATATGTGACTTCAGCCCGGGAGGCGTTTAACATCTGTTAAGTGTCAGCGGCGCACATGAGATGAGAAATGTCAAGTTCCTTACATCCTTCACTATGATGCCACCTAAACTATGCGCAACGAATATCAGAGGCCGAGCTCTCTGTGTTTTAATCATTAAAATTGGGCCTTCTCGGTAATTGATTCCAAGGTTCTGGGACTCACCTCTTCATCAGAAATCCGACAATCAGCAAGATCATTGAGTAAGTTCATGGAGTGTTGAAAGACGGTTGCTTGAGAAGCAGATGAGAAAATGTGATCTATGTCAACATCATAGCCCCAGACATATATTCTGGTATCTGGAAGCACCTCTGGTAGCAAATCTTTCGGCCAAAATAAGCCCTCTGTAGCTTTCCGGGTAAAATCATGCACACCCGGATCCGAAAAGGGAGACCCTTGCTCATGCTCGAATTGTGTTGAATTTCCTTTGCTTGAGCGATGCAATAAAGACCTTAAACTCAGCTTACTCAACCTGTGGTTTCGCTTTTCAGTGGAATTCGAGGTGAATTTGGTTTGTTCTGTGTCCGAGGATGAATATGCATTCGAAGCGGCTGACGATTTGTATGTCCAAGTATCTTGAGGTTTTCCAAATAGCCCATGGACAAACACGATGCTGACAATTCTCAGTTGGCGTCATATTCAACCATCAGCAAGTAGAATGGATGGTTAAAATTTACTCAGCTACAGGCTTCTCCGCACAATGAATGACACTCAAGCCATTCCTTTGCACCATGATGTACTACCCTATCCGCTATGTTCAATCTGCGTAATAAAGGCTGTAACCGTTTTAATCACTGGATGCGGCGTGGGGAATGATTAGGAACTCAGTTTAGCTCCAATTGAAGTTCGGATTAATTCTAAGCTAGTCAGCACGGTAACCTGCCTTTCCTCAACAAAAGCACAAATACATACCAATGTGTGTCAAATTTCGCCGTCGGTGACTGGTTAGAGCCTGGAGTGATGATGCCTTTTATAATCACTCGACGACATCAGGCAGATTCAGAAGGAAATTTGTCAACTCGCCCCATCGGTTTGTTTGGCCCGATTAAGGTGCCTTCTGATTGATTCGAATTTAGTTTCCAATGAGCGCATCGGGTGCGTCGCCATGACCTGCCTGCTGCATACTTCGTATACGAGTCACATGTTTCCGGTCAGATGAGACTATCCAATCAACTAGCGCCGAGCAATCACGCCAAGGACATCTGGAGTCGAGTCTCCGGAGACTCGAAAACTGAAGGTGTGTGTCATTATGGGAAAGGAGGTCAACGAAAAAGGGTCTTGTGGGGAAAGGAAGAGAGAGATAGAGAGAGGGAGTGGGATAATGTGTCTGCTAGTTACCTAGTCCCTGTTTGCCTATTTCTGCCGGCTGAAAATCACGATATCGCCAAGTTGAGCCTTAATCCTACCATGTATCTTAAGATGTATCCTCGAGATATAGTAATCTTTCTTTCTTTTTAAATGAACTTACTAGTGTAAAGGTTATAAGAGGTTTTTTCCCGATGATCGCTATTTTCCCCCGTACACCCGTACACAGCCTTGCAGGATCACCGCAGCGATATAGTATGGGGGCGGCATGAATCCCTCGGCGCCTATACACTGTCACCCATGAGCTTTCTTTGGACCAATTGATATACCTGAGTACCGTCCTAGAAATAAAAATTGAAGATAATAACATAGAATGTAGTGATAAGCTTTCGGATATTATAATGATCCCGGCTTGTTCAAACTGCGAACACGTGGGCGTGGAGTGTTTTAGCACTGATATAGATGGGGGTGTTGTGCCCAGAAGGTTCTTCCCAAGCCTACCATATAATTTCGCGTTCGGCACTGTTCTAATAGTACCTCATTTATGTAAAAAGCCTCGAAGACCGCATCGCCTTTCTCGAATCATAGCCACCAGCTCATGCTATTCAGAAAATTCAGACACCAACTCCGAATTTTCCTCTATCCGTGGGAGCAAATATTGACTCACCTTCCAGACTGCCTCATCAGACTGCGGAAGAACCTGCAGACCTGGTCGGCCAGATTGCGAGTAACAGTCTCCAGCAACAGCCTTTTTTTGCAAGACACGAAAGCCACGATGGTTTGTCTTTGCTACAATCACTACTTTCTGGCCCGGTCTCCCGGCTACCTTTGAATGAAAGGTCTGACAGCCATTCTCTCTTGGATGAAATGCCATCGGAGACAATACCGGCCATATCTGGACGGGACGCAGCTGAGAGGCTCCTGGATATCTACTTTGAGCATTGTGATTTCTTTTCTCCCATTCTTTCTTCCAGTGAAAATTTTCTCGAAATGATCGAACCCTTATACAACAATTCTACACCTGATCGGTCTCTGGCAAATGTGCATTTTCGCGCCCTAATTGTATTCGCAACGTCTATATTGCTTCTAAATCGGGTTGATTTCACAGTCCCATCCTCAAAGTCGGAGAGCTTTTTCAATTCCGCAATTCGGAACATCCATTTTCTACTTTGGAAATTATGGTGCCACTGCTATAGGCTCCCTACTTGCTGCTGGAGTGGTTCAAATGGCAGGCCTCAAATGTCTCTCCGGCTGGCAATGGCTTTTTATCCGTAAGTCACACACCAAAAGTACATTCAATTTTTTTTCTAACTAGCTTCAGTGGAGGGTACACTTACTTTGCTGATCTTTGTCTTCTTCGTGACGTTCCTCCCCGCCAACCCATCCAAAACTGCCCCATTGCATCACAGCTGGGATTTCTTCTCCGAACGAGAACTTCCTATTGTGCGCGCCCGTGTCGTGGCAGATGATGAATCAAAAACCACTGACAATGCACAAATGTCTCTGAAATCCATCGTTCAAGCTCTCTTAGATTACCGACTACGGGTTCACATGATTCTCAACATTGTCAGCCTGGCTCCGAAAGGTGGATTGCAGCTCTACGGGCCTACCATTATCAAGTCGCTAGGATTCTCTACAGTGAACGCGAATCTGCTCAATTCCGTGAGCAGCGTGCTGGTCATCATTCTTTCATACCTAATTGCATTTGGATCGGATAAAACACACATGCGGGGACCTTGGTGCATTGTCGCCTTTATCTGGTCATTGCCTTTTCAGGCGCCTTGTTTGGCATAGCAAATGATGGGAATGAATGGACTCTATATGCCATATTTACACTTCTGGCCGGAGGGAATGCGTTGGCTCAAGGCCTCAACGATGCCTGGGTGAGTATCAATGCAACAAAGCCCACAAACCGCAGTCTGGGACTCGCATTGGCCGTCATAGGGAGTCATATAGGTGGTATCGCGGGACAACAACTCTTTAGATCCTCCGATGCCCCTCGCCATACCCAGTAGTTTCTGGCCATCTTGTTGCTGTATATTTCCTCTATTCTTGTTATCTTGTTACTCATCTCACTATACTGGCGGGCAAATAAAAAGTCTAAGTGCGGGATGATCAGGGAGTCAGTCGTCATAGCTAGCAAGAGATTTGATCTTTGATATCTATGATAGACAGGCAGGACAGCTTGCAGGCAAACCAAGTATAGCCTTTGAAAGGAAAGTAAGTATATGAACATCGATAGTCATGAGTTACACTTTAGACTTCCGGGTCTTGTAACTATCTGCGACGAACAGGCACATAAGAATGAATGGTGTCTAGCAATGTTTTTACCTTTGACAACATCGCCCATAGTTTCCTTTGTCCAGCCATTGTACCACAGCATGTCGTCGCTTTTTTTTTTTTTTTTTTTTTTGAAACAGTTGGCCCCCGTTGCACCGGAAACCGGGCCAAGTGGCACGGAACGAGGATCATAGTGGGTCGGCTTGGTATATTTGATTGCGTGCATCATAGAGTGTATTTCTTCGACAAAGTGCTCCAAATTCTCGATTTGAAGACCCTGGCTTAGCAGCTTTAAGGGTCATATAGTGGTATTTTTGTATCGGATCAACCCTGAGCGAGGCCGGCACAAAAGCTTATACCACCGAATGTTCTGCGAAGGCGCTCGCTCACCTACAATGAGCAATGATTAACCGAAAATGCAAACAGCGAGAAATTTTTGAATTCTCATTAAGCCACACTGCCACAGCGAAATTGTGGACATGGTTGAATTTCCAGAGGGTCCACCCACTTTACGGGTGATGTTGCTAGAAGGCGCTGTTGTCAGAAGGCGCACCATGTCTCCGGAAGGCCGTGAACCAAAGTTGCCGAGTGACATCAAACAAGCTAATATATGAGTCCGGCCACATCCTGAGCGTTAGAGACTAGAAGTCAAATTTGTTTCAAGAAAGTTCGTTGTTCCATGTCTTCCAGGCGTCCGATCTACGTGAACCCCGCCGCTGCTAGCGAGCGATGCGACTTTACGCCCTCCCCCGCCGTCGCCAAGTTTCACAAATCGCTTCCCAACTATGCACCTACTCCGCTTGTATCTCTTCCAGAGCTTGCGGCTGAGCTTGGGATTAAATCAGTCTTTGTGAAAGATGAAAGCAACAGATTCGGTCTCCCCGCATTCAAGGTCCTTGGTGCATCATGGGGCTCTTTCCGAGCTATCGCGCAGCATCTCGGATTATCGGCCACTGAGACCACCTTAGAAGAACTCGCAGTGAAGGCGAAGGCGAGCTCGATGTCTTTAGTAACTGCAACTGAAGGCAATCATGGACGAGCCGTTGCTTATATGGCAAAGCTGCTCGGCATTCCCGCCGAGATATTTGCGCCCCGGTCTATGGATGAGGACACGCGCAGTCGCATTGCATCGGAGGGTGCTCAAGTAACGCTTGTTCAAGGGGACTACGATCAAGCTGTCGAGAAAGCTGCAGAACAAGCACAAGATGAAACTGTACTCTTGATCCAAGACACTGCGTTTGACGGGTACGAAGATGTCCCCGCTTGGATTGTGGAGGGGTATTCTACGATGACGAACGAGGCCGAAGAACAATTATCTCTGCTCGGTCTGACCGCCAACATGATGGTCACTCCTGTTGGAGTTGGAAGTCTTGCTCATGCTGTGACGAGGCATTGCAAAACCCGAGATGTGGGCGTTGTTGCTGTCGAGCCCGACTCTGCACCTTGCCTATCCTCTAGTCTCCGTGCTGGGAAGTCAATTTCCGTCGGGACAACTGCGACTATTATGAATGGAATGAACTGCGGTACTGTATCTACAACGGCATGGCCAGACTTGCAACGCCTTGTTGATGCCTGCGTGACTGTATCATCATATGAGAGCCATTGTGCAGTTCAGTATCTAACGTCGAAATCAGTGCCTGCTGGGCCATGCGGCGGTGCGTCCTTGGCTGCACTGCGACGCATTTCTAAAGAAGCATATTCATTGTTGAGCCATGAATCTGTCGTAGTGCTTCTCAGCACGGAAGGCGCACGGCAATATTCGATCCCTAAGGATGTGTCTGTCGAGGATGCCGTGGGTCTTACTCAGGCGCTCACTCAAATTGATTCATCCAACCCTACTTTATCTGTCAGCGATGGAGCGGGGGAAAGCGAAATCGCCGACTACTTAACGGCATGGTTTGCTCATCGTGATATCGATTCACATCGTATTGAGTCTGTTGCTGGTCGTCCCTCTGTTGTAGGTGTGCTTCGTGGAAGCGGCGGAGGAAAGTCACTTATGTTCAACGGTCATGTCGACACCGTTAGCAACTCAAGCTATGAGCAAGGTGTAAACCCCCTTTCAGGAGTCATCGCCATGAAAAATGAACAACAGGCTGTATTTGGGCGAGGAAGTTTGGACATGAAAGGTGGTCTGGCAGCGGCACTTGCAGCAATGGCAACAATCAAAGCAGGGAAGCATGAGAAGCTTCCCCGAGGAGACATCATTGTGGCTGCTGTATCTGACGAAGAGGATGCGTCACAGGGTACTCAAGACATTATAGCTGCTGGATGGCGTGCCGATGCCGCGGTAATCCCCGAGCCAACCATGCAAAGTATTATCACTGCGCATAAGGGGTTCGTGTGGATTGAAGTTGATATTCTCGGAGTTGCTGCTCATGGCTCTGATCCTGGATCCGGTGAAGACGCCATCATGAACGCTGGATGGTTCCTTCGAGCTCTCGAGGAGTACCAGCAAAGCTTACCTGAAGATGATCTCCTTGGCCGAGCATCCTTGCACTGTGGTCTCATTCGAGGAGGTGAAGAGCCGTCTTCTTACCCTGGAAAGTGCACCATCACAGTTGAGTTCCGCACTATTCCTACTCAGACCGAGGCGTCTATCATGAAGGATGTTCAAACCATTCTTTGCAAAGTTTTGGAAGAAAATCCTCGTTTCAAGTACAGAACGCCTCGTATCACTATATCACGTCCGACAACGAAGCTTTCCAGAGATCACCCTCTGGTAAAGAAAGCAGTCGCTTCTTCTACCCCAATTTTGGGAAAGGCACCAGAACTTGGAACTGTGCCCTTCTGGTGCGATGCAGCTTTACTAGCCGAAGTGGGGGTTCCATCCATTGTCTTCGGTCCTTCGGGTGAAGGCTTGCATAGCAAAGAAGAATGGGTTACTGTAGAGAGTCTACAGCAGATGGAAAAGATATTTGTCAACTTGGTTAAGGATTTCTGTAATTAGTTAAGGAACCGTACATGTAGACTACATAAAAAACTCTATGCAAATGCGATCGATTGATTTTACATCATGGTAGACCCGAATAAATTCATGCTTTGTATGCTAATCGTGGAAGTGGGAAGTGGGAAGCGAGAGAAAAAAGCGACTAATCAACCAAGAACCTGCCACTCACGAGTGTACCAACTTCCCAAGCCCAATGCAAAGATAATAAGACTGCCATCACGAATAACATCCTTTACCAGTTTGATTCCCGAGCGTATCCCATTTTGCCCCCCAAACAATACCCGTGTTCCACATAGAAGCAGCTCGCCCGTCATAAAAATAACAAATGGGTTCTGTGCAGTGGCAGGCTTCGGAGGGAGACTACCAAACAGTGCGACAGATGATCCGATGATGAAGAGCAGGTAGAAAGCGACACTGAGCGCAAAGAAGATGTGCAGAGTCTTCCACAGTCGTACGCTCTTTGGGTTTTCTTCTTGTGTCTGGAGCGCTCCACCGACCAGGTTCGCGAGGAAAGGGGGCAGGCCGAGTGCAGAAGCGATAGCTGCAGGCCCAAGGCCAGGTCCTGCACTTGGTGCTTGGCCGGGAGCTCCGTCTGGTGGTGGTGGTGGGCCGTTGGGGTCTGTCGGCATGGATCCAAGAAGGGAGTTTAACAGCTTGAGGGTTGGGTCCTCTACTTCATTGGCCTCTTGGCTCTGTTGATGCTGGGCCACTTCAGGCGCGGCTTGTCGGAGCATAGCACGGAAGGCATCTTGTTGAGCTTGGAGGGCCGCCACTGATTGTTGGTCTTGTTGAGCTTGTAGGGATGGGGAGGGAGATTGAGAGATGGCGGGCGAAGTGGGCTGGGAAGGTCGGGGAGAAGGTGAATCTTCTTCCTGGGCTGCGTGTGAAGAACCTTCGTCAGCTTTTCTGTATTGATCATTTTCGACATCTCCATCCTGGTCCTGCTGCTAGGGTGACATACTTGATTGCGGGGTGCGACCGCTTAGACTGGTGATCTTGTCCAGACGGGCGGAGCCTCCTTCCCTGATCTTGGCCTCACGGCGCTCACGGCGTTGGCGAGCGGCTCTCTGAGCTGGTGATTCATCCGGTGTCGACATTTTAATAAAATCAAATTGTTGAAAGCGATCAATGTGGACTGCGAAGTTCAAATGTGCAGGTCCGAGATGTGGATCGAAGTTACGGGATGAGGTTGTGGTGATGGAAAGCGGTAGGTCGCGATAAGCAAATCAGTCAGGCTTTAGCTACTCGGTGCATTTTGCTAACTTCAACTTCCCTAAAGCTACGGAGTTCAAACAATAATATCCCATGTATCCATATTTAAAACATCAAGAGAAGTGAACTAGCTTCCTTCCGGGACTCTTCAGCATGTTACTGGATCGATTCTGCCAACGCGATAAGTGTTTGGCCTCATGCCACTCCCAGAACCGCTAATTGCCTACTATGTACGGTGGCATATCGTCGCAAACACAAGAGACGTCACTTCCCAGGTTATATTTGATATGTCGAAACTGGAGCAAATGGCAGGCACCTCAGAATTCAGCGATCAGCATATACCCATGAACCATTATGACATCGATGCTGTAGATCCATCGAACAGTGCGGATATGAAAATGTCTTCTCGAGTATCGATCATCATTCAGAAGCTGATGGACCTATAAAATACCCCCAATTTTCGCTAGGTCCCTTGGTCGGTGAACCTGATCTGCTCCAGGGATTGATCTAATCACTAGTTTTGCCGATCTCTGAGCTGAGATATCATTGTTTATTCAACAGTTGCTCATGTGCTTACAATGCCATGTCGACCTGTACAACACAGCTTTCAGCCGCAATACCAGACGAACCTAAGCAAAGTTTACCAGGGTCTAAGGACGGAAACTTGAAAATGACTGTTTCCATCGTCGAGCAGGATTTTAATACAGCATTGGCATTGAAGTCACAGATCTGCTAGTGACATCATGTTACGGATCCGATTCCTTGATGATGGACGATCCATCACGAATATCAATCCAACTGGCAGAAGAAAAAAGATCAATTGACCTGCTCATATAAACCTTTGACATTTTGAATTTAATCTAAAGAGGAGGGGTTGTGTACACGAGATCATTGCATGAATATTAGAATTGGGTGTCTAAGCATAACTTGAACGCCAAGAACGGAACCCCGCTGAGAAGGACGGAGAGGAGGCAGCCAGGCCTTGGATGTGAAGAGATCGTCGTAAAATCAATTTCTATTGCATGAAACGACAAGATTGTCGCAGATAAAACACTAAACTCACAAATGACAGCGTGTTTGCCATCGTCATACACCAGATTTCCCGGTTGAACCCACTGATGACGTAGTTCTGGGGAAGCTCTCGGTTGCTCCGTCCGCCCAACTTAATGGCAAAGGCAGTTTCTGCTTCAACAGCTGAGCTTGAAGCAAACACATACGAGAGGAGCTTGTTTTAAAGTTCTCTCCCCGCCTGATTACTTGAATTGAATCTCCATTGACGTGGGGGCAGTCGTGAGAAATCAATTTTCCGACTCGAACGATCTATAGATCCCCTAATCGTAACCCCCGGTCTATTGAATATTATCTCTTATACAGCAACGAAGCGCCCGCACTTCCTGTGGGTATAATTGCAACGCAATGACGGAACCACCGAAAGTTGAATCGCCAGAGCGGCATCGTGTCGGAGAACACTGGAGTGGTGCCAATCCTGTTCCAACTGTTCAGAAATTCATTGAGCATCTCGATAGCGAGAAGAAAGAGCGCGATCGCAAAATCGATGAAGAGAAGAGGTCAAATGATGAGAAAGCCAGGCAACAACAATGGGAAGACACACGTGGAAAGCAACATGCTGGTGAACAAGGAGATGCGGTGGCTCATAAGGCCCGAGAGGTATCTAAAGCTAAAATGCGGACCGTGACTGATCCGACAACGGGAAAGGAGATCGGAGTTGAGGATCAAGATGAGACTTCTATGGAGGCTGTCAAGAACCCTATGGTTTGTGCTTTGGTCAGCTTAACGAGCATTTCAAGAGCGCTAACACACGATATAGTTGACAGTCCCCAATGCCAACCTCGGACAGCCGACTGTGAGTATATGATCTATGCAAAAGAAAAAAAAAAATTTGAAGACTAATACGGATATGGCAGGATGTTTATACCAGCCACGATCAAGACTTCGCGGAATATAAAGAAAAGCAAGATATCACTGCACCTCCCGATCCCATAGCCGAAGGAACCACATCTGATGTCCCCATTCGCGGCGAGAAAACCAATGTCCTTTTCCATCCTACACCAACAATCACATTTGAACCTATGTTCAAGCAATTAGAATCTCGTGCAACAGTACTATGTATTGCTATTCCATTCTCGATTATTGTGCTTGGACGATATTTCGGGGGCTCGCTATGGGGGCTTATCCCATTGGCAGTGTGTATTGCCAGCGGTGTTTGGCTATGGGTACAAGAGGTCATTCGCAGCGGTAAAAACATGGAATGGAGTAGTGAGCAGCTTCGAGGGCAAACTGTATGTATTGAATTCTTCAACATTGAGAAGCCCACACTGATGTGTTCTATTTCAGGCTACTGCAAACCTTCTCCCGGAGTCTGTCGAATGGATGAACTCACTCCTCGGTGTCGTCTGGGGTCTTATGAATCCTGAAATGCTAGCACCAATGGCCGACACAATCGAGGACATCATGCAAGCCTCTGCGCCAAGCGTGGTTGAAAATGTCCGCATCGCAGAGATCGACCAGGGTAATAATCCATTCCGCATTCTGAGCATGCGTGCTCTTCCAGATGATCATGTTCAAAACTTGAAGGAAAACATTCACCAGGATAATTTGAAGAACAAAGACCCCCAGGAGGCTGCTGCCACCGAGGAAGGAGGAAGCTACTATAACATGGAAGCCTCGTTTGCTTACCACGCCAAACCAAGCGGCGGGACAGCTTCTTCCAAGGCCCGCAATATGCACATGCACTTAGTCTTTTACCTTGGTATTCGTGGTTTATTTGGTATTCCATTCCCCGTTTTCGTTGAGCTCACCGAGCTTGTGGGTACCGTCAGACTTCGTCTCCAGATGATGCCAGAGCCTCCCTTCGCAAAGGACCTCACTTTTAGTCTTGTTGGTATTCCACATGTCAAGGCTGGATGTGTGCCTATGCTCAAAAGGGGTGTTAACATCCTCAACCTTCCATTGATCTCTAACTTCGTCAACTCCGCTATTGGTGCCGCTTGCTCTATGTTCGCTGCACCGAAGTCTATGACTATGGATCTGAGCATGATGCTCAAGGGTGACGATATCCACAAGGATACTCTGGCACTGGGTGTGATGTGGATTCGCATTCATCGCGCCGTTGGTCTAAGCAAACAAGATCGTCGCGGTAGCGAAGGTGGTGGTAGCGATCCTTATATCAACCTGTCGTTTTCCAAGTACGGAAAGCCAATGTACTGCACCCGAGTGATTACAGATGACCTCAACCCAATGTGGGAGGAGACTGCTGCACTAATTGTCACACCAGAGCTGATCAAGGCAGACGAAAACCTGAGCATTGAGCTCTGGGACTCTGACCGCAATACAGCCGATGATATTGTCGGTAAGGTGGAACTACCAATCCGGGAGATGCTCCAGCATCCTGGCCGTATGTATCCTCAGATCTCTAAATTACAAGGTCTTGACGAGGGCAGCGAGATGCCTGGTCAACTTCATTGGGAGGTTGGATACTTCGGAAAACCCAAGCTACGACCTGAGCTGCGGACTGATGGAAAGAAGAAGGATCTTCCTGAGAATTTGAAGGGAGATCCAACATTTGAGGATGAGAAGGGCGTTATCAACAATGAAGAAGAGGATGCCGTTGTGCATACACCACCGGATCCTATCTGGCCTAGCGGTATTGTTCATATTGTTGTCCACCAGATCGTCAACCTCCAGCTTGCCAATATCAAGGGTAGCGATGGAGATCGCAAGGGTAAGGAGTATGAACCTGCTAAGCCCTTTGGCGAGAACACAGAGGAGGAAGGTGGTGAATTGCCTACAAGCTACTGTAAGATCTTACTAAATGATCAACTGGTATGTTATTTCTCCAACTCTATAGGCCGCCCAAAATGTACCCAATATACTCACATCCTCAACAGATCTATCGCACACGTCCCAAGGCCGTGAGCTCCAAGCCAATTTTCAACGCTGGAACAGAGCGCTTCGTGCGTGACTGGCGATCAGCTGTTGTCACAGTCACCGTACGTGACCAACGCTACAGAGAACACGATCCCATCCTGGGCGTGGTCCCAATCAAACTCTCCGACATCTTCCAAACAAGCTCCCAAGTCACCCGCTGGTACCCACTAGACGGCGGCGTTGGATTCGGACGAATCCGTATTTCCCTTCTCCTACGCCACGTCGAGACCAAGCTCCCACCTACCATGCTCGGCTGGGACGTGGGCACATTCGAGTTCACTGCAGACAAGATCATTGCAAAGGACTACGGCCGGATTTCCAAGATCAAGATGCGCACTGGTGGCAGCATAGGCAAGATATCCCGACACTCAGCACGCACAGAAGGCAACGACGTGATCTACGACACATCCGACGAAACCTACCGCGACAAGCTCCGCATGCCAGTCAAACATCGCTACCGATCACCAGTCGTCTTCGAGTTCCATACCCAAGGCAAACGTACCGCTGCCGCTTACGCCATCCTCTGGCTCCAGCATCTAGTCGATAACGAGGATACGGACATCGACATCCCGATCTGGACTACAAAGAGTGGCGCTCGTTTAACACAGAACTACATTACGGAAGAGAACTGGCGTGCTAAGGAAGTCCCCGGGCTTGAAGATCTAAAGACAGTGGGCCGCTTCCAGTTCCGCTGTCGCTTCTCACCTGGTATCGACGAGTCGCACGAGCAATTCGTCATCGATAATGACTCCCGCGAGACTTTCGAAACATGGGAAGCCTGTGTATCACAGGGTGTCCGCTCGCGAAGCGTATTAGTCGAAGTCCCCGAGGAAGTTCAGCAGAAGCACGAACAGAGTCTAATTGACTCTCGTGATGTGCTGAAGCATGCTAGCCCCGCTGAACAGCGCCGCTGGGTCGATCGTGAAGGTCACGATTGGAGTGGTGCGTTTGGGCATGATCCACGGGCCTACACTGACTCAACGGGTAAGAAGATTGCAGAGCCAGGACAAGACGAGCCGAAGCATGATCCTATTACGCCCCCGCCTCTGAAGGGACAACCATCTGTGCATCGAAGCTTTGATAATGGGGATGGCCAGCATGATGGGTCTGATTCTGATTCTGACCAGGAGCCAGATGACGATGATAGCAGCCAAGCGCTTTCTAAGGGGCCGTCTACGATTAGTGCTAGTGCGGCGACGGCGTCTTCGTCAAGGACGAGTGCCGAGCACGGCGATAAAGCGAATAGGAGGAGTGAACAGAGACAGCAGCGGGGTCTGATGCAGTGGCGTCCTGCGCGCAATGCGATATTTGCAAAGGATGAGGCGAAGTTTGCGCTTCGGAAGATGAAGAAGAAGGTCGGTGCTGGTGGGCTTACGGGCCGCGAGCCAGATGTTGAGACGGAGACTTGAAGACAAGAAAAATTAGGATTGTTGATATTGCTGTTGATGTCATTTTGAGGGGCTTGTGCCTCAGTTTCGTATCTAGTGTTATTTTGAGGTGGGGACTATCCATCTTCAGAGGATTTAGTGTACTTTTTTCTATGGTTTTGGACCGTTGCTTATAGTATACGATATGACGACATATATCCACAGATTAAAGAGAGTTTAAACATTTAAATTGAACACTTCATTGGGATAACTTTTCTAGTTCCTTGGCTGTTGAGGCAATGATTGACAGATCAACAGTTGAAAACACGCAGTACGATTTACACATGGCAACTGCACGAAATCCACTCTGAATGATGATTTGGAGACTAATTGCATCATACCCGTAAGCAATAGCCTTGGTCTCTATGCAAAATGGTTAGACCCGCCTCCGGAGTTTCTTTTGACAAACTTTGTTGACACCACTATATGCACTGTACTTCCCGGGGTGGGGGAGTGTGTGGTTGGGAGGTCTTGGCTTTATTGTGGCGGCGTCATTATGCACGATGCGTCACTTCTGCCACGCTCCGTTGGCGCCGGCTGTGTGATGAAAGAAGTCATTGGAAGCTTAACCGTGTGACAAAAAAATATGTATATTGAAAGAAATTAAGTATTTCTAAATTAAATAAGAAATGTTGGGTACAGTAAATCACCAGCATAACTGGGTCAAAACCACAAATAGAAAATAATAGTAGTAGGAAGCAAGAATGTATCGCTTGTCATAGAAATGCCACCAAATGCCTCTTATAATGAGGGGAACCGTGATTCGTGAGGTAAATGAAGTAAATGCATCACCGTTATGCATCAGTAAAAAGAAAGAAGAAAGAAGAGGTCATAGCAGGGTCATGAGCGCCCGGCCCCCAAATGGTTTATTGCTCCTGCTGACAGGAAGGAAGCTCCATCTTCGGTTCATCCACAGTGGAGGCCGAAGAAATGCAAGGTGTTTCAGGAGTAGTTGTCGCCGAAGAGGCACTTGAAGGACTTGTATTCCCGATCGAGTGAATTGGCCCCAAAGTCCATGTCCATTCTCGTCGGCGCTTAACGCGACCCTGCCGCGGAGTCTGCGGTGTAGACGATCCAGTATATTGATCTGTGTCCAGGCCGTCCAGAAGAGCAACAGCCCGTACCTGCCGCTCTGTTCGCATTGTTCGTCGTTTCTTGCGTTCAAGCTTTGACAGTGTAGATTTCGTTACGCCTTCGTCTGCACTGGCTTCATCCGACGTACTTGATGCTGACGAGGTTTGGCTAGAATCTGACTCGTCGGTGGAGTCGACTTTTGGTTCTTCTGGCCCCCGGTCTGCCTGGTGGGGCGCAGCCACGGCCTCTGTCTGTTTTTGGATTTCCTTCTGCTTTTCGTCTTCTTCTGTTTCTAATACGAGGTCCAGGTGTGATGCAGTGTAGTTTGTAGTGCGGATCTCCTCTTCGAGTGGTACGCGGTAGCTCACTTGTTTCTTGGCTGGGAAGAAGACACGGCGAGTTCCTGCGCTCGCAGGCCCACTTGTCCCCGCGGATATGGAGCCGGAGCGTCGGTGTGAGACTGTGTCGAGGGGGGAGTTGCGCAAGATACTGCGCACTCCTAGAGGTAGTTGGTAGGCACTGCGGTGGTTGAAGGTATTATTATTGGAGGGGTGGTGCACATAAGGAGATATGGGTTTGTCGGTGGGAAAGCGGTGGCTGGGGCCCTTGGAGGGTGAGGTTGCTGCGGAGGTGGGAGATGCAACAACATCGTAGGCGTTCTTGAATGTGTTTCGAACTGTAGGAGATGTGCCTGCGGCGGCTGTGAAGGGACGGGAGAGGCCTGTTGTTGAAGTGCCAAAGGTCCGTGGGAGAGCAGAGGTTTGTAGAGTGAGTTTCGGTCGCCCGGTCATGGTTGGACGGTCACCGGCGGCAGGTGAAATGCAGGACATAGTAGTGGATGGGGAACATGAGGATCTCACTTCAGGCGAGGGGTAGAGTGTCAAGAGTGTCATCGAGGGTTGGGAAGGGAGGAGGTGGGAGGGGAAAAGATGGGTTTCCGTGGTTTAATGTATGTACTTCAGCATCCGGGTTGGTGGGGTGAACGGGACTAAGAATAGTTGGTAGCAAATGTGATGAGATAAATAATAACTGGGGCCCATCTAATCTGCGTGCATAGGGGACATCCTCCCCCTATTATATTTTCTCTTGATGTGCGGCTAGGTACAGGAATTTTTGATTGGACTTATGAGATCTCTAGGCGCAGAGATTTTTGAATTTCTATTTTTTTATATTATTTTCCCTTTTCTTCCCTCTTCCATTTTTCTCCCTCCAAGGATGAATTTAGAACTAGCGACGCCACAGCCCGGTCGGAGGTGGAGATCGGCCTCGATCGTTGCCCGTTCTAAAATAAATCTTAGCAGAGACCAGCTGGGAACGATCGTCGGGGGGCGAGATGAGACTTATGCTAGAACATCATTTTTTTAAACCTCTAAACTATACATGGTGTGGCTTTTTATCAAGTATTTATATGGGCAAATCTCTACGTCAAAGGCTTTTAATTATATGTGAGCCATAGTGATGTCTTTGTTGGCTAAACCACTAGCAAACCACAAATTCTAGATGTTCCAAAGTTCTATTTATAAAAAAAGAGGACACGAGCCCAGAGCAAAGTGGGGCTCTATACATCGAATGAGATGAAGCCAGAGAGAGCAGCCTAATGGAGTTCTACATAGTACACAGTGGACACGGTGAATGGGCACGGGACTTATTCTCTGTTTGATTCATGATCTGAGTCAAGTTTAATCTAATAGTTCTACTAGTGTATATGTCTTATTCGCCTCTGGATCGACCCTCTAGCACCAGGTAGTCGATTTTCGTATCCCGTACATTCCCCGCTGACCAACCCAACTCTATCAATGCTTGCTCCACATAACCAATCATCGTGCTCTCCGTCACAACAACAAACCAGTTGACGACTTTCCTTTCCACCGAAAGGGGGGATTGGCACCGTGCGCAAGCAAAAATGCACCAGCGGCGCCAGTCCAGGCCGACTAGCAAGAAATAACGGCGCTTTCTGTTTGGTTATACAGCTACTGCTGCCGACCGAGTTCACATCTGCCCCATATTCCACCAGCAATTTCGCAATCTCCACTTCTCTGTCCTCGATGGCTCGTTGAAAGAGTGTCTGCGTGATCGGCGGATAAACTCTATTAGGATTCGCCCCGTGTTCCAGAAGAGCCTTGACTACCGCGGTCTTCCTTGCGTTGGAACAGTCATGGAGTGCCGCATAGATTAACCCCTTTTTGCAACGTGGAGTTTGCATTGTAGCATCCAATCCTCGCTCTTGGAGAAGATGCTGCAAAATTTTCAGCTGTCCCGATTTCGTGCCTTCGGTCAGCCATTCAGCCTCCAAGGGCTTTAGATTCCCTGTATAACATTGCTCGGCCATTTCAACCATATCCCATCTGCCTAATCTTACTGCAGTGCGCAATGCTGATGAAAGACTCTCAAGAGACTCTTCATCGCTGGACAGCATCTCAATCCACCCTTCTAGCCCCTCTTTGTTTCCACTCCGTACTGCAACTGACAGTGCATTCGTACGATTGTAAAGAATGTCTGTATATGTGTAATTATGGTACCAAAGGGGACACCCGGCTGCCACCATGGTTTTCATCACCTATTTATTGTCAATCCTACATGCAATATTCATGGGCATCATCTTGATACGCGAACTGTACCCATCCACCTGAAGTCCCTGATCTACCAAGCCTTGAAGCTTAACATTATCCCCTCGCTTGGATAGCACTAGCAGCCAAGGCAAGGTTCAAAAATACTTACGGTGGCTCCCATTCTACGACCCAGTGACTTCGTCTGATAGACATATACCACCGTAAGAAAAAGGAGTAGCGGGCAGCAGTAAACAATTGCTCTGCATTCCTTTGGCCCCATATCACTACGTCGATGATTTTGTCGATCCAAATATGTTGTTGATCCTTATTCAAATTGGCCAGACGCGGCAACTGAAGAACGTCATAAATCAATGTGGAGAACATGCATGGTCTCTGGGCAAGAAGTCGAATTTTATTCCACATGTGCTGCCTTTTTAAGGGAAATCGTCTCCATTCGGCAACTTGAAAGAGATCCGGGTCTTCCTTTAATCAGCGATTAGTTGGTAATCGGGCGTTGATCTCATCTGCGAAAAGGACTGTCTGAAGTGAGCGTTCATTTCGTATGATGATCGATCTCGTAAACCCGATATGATCAACGAACAATTCACAAGCCTTGCCTCGTATAAATTCTTCAGGGGCAATACCTCGATCGCCTCCTGGATTATGAGTTGCCAGATCTCTGTGGGGGCTTGCATGGTGCTTGGTTAGGGAAGAGGGGCCACGAGATGGACCCTGAAGTCTAATTCCATGTGTATCTTACGCGCTAAACGAGATTCTGTGGGACCTAAAACGCATGGCGGGATAAACTGTACATTTCATCATTTTCCTATTGTCGTAACATTGTGTTTCGAGGTTTAATAGGGATGTGCCAAAAAAAAAAGGCAATGCAGCCTCAACTAAACTTGAGTGCTTGCTTTGTTGAGGCTGAGGGTGGCAATGCTCGGCGTCGCCGTCGAGGCTGAAGCCGAATACCTTAGCGTGGGATCTGGCGATTCGGTTTAATCTCGAATGTATAAACCCTAGGGTATTCAAGCTCTCTATCGTGTTTTTATTATTGACAGACAGCAAAGAATGGTGATACTACAATGAAAACCTCATCGAGTGTTCATGCCAAAAAAGGACCACTTAAAAAAAAAGTCGTTAAACGTTGATGTAAACCCCCCCCCCCCACCGGTAGGTTAGGTATGAAAAACACCCATCAAGGTGGCCTCCATTCGCTATTAGTTCGCGAGCCCCCAGATCGACACCAGAAATCTTTTTAACCTTCATCCCGTTCTGGCGTTTTAAGCAAAGCACTAGGCTAAGTGTATTGATTCTCTGTAAGTAGACTGTTTATCAAACCGGATGACGGCCGGCCTGAACCTATTCAGTCCCAAGGTTGAAAGGAAACCCCGCCCGACGCTCTATGCCCGGGCGCATCGTATTCAAATGCGTCCAAGGCTGTTTCTAAAAGACTTTCTTGTCTAGAAAGAAGGCCAGGGATCCAAGGATATGGACCCTGGTGAATGACCTTTCCAAGTATAGATAGGTCAGGATCGAAGTCTTAAATTGATCACCTTGCAACAGTTGGACTTCGCCAAGATGGTACTTGATCCGCTTTCAGCCCTTGGGCTTGCGGGGAATATTTTGCAGTTCATCGATTTCGGTTCCAAGCTGCTTTCCAGCTCGCGCGAGATTTACAAATCTGCCAAAGGCCTTTCAGCTAACCACCAACACCTGGAGCAGATCACTATTAGCCTTATTGATTTGAACTCCAGGCTATCTCAAGGCTCAGCTTCAGCATCTCCCACGACATATGGACAGACGCTCAACAGACTTGCTCTCGCTTGCAAAGATGACGGCAATAAGCTCCTATTGGCAAAAGAAAGGCTCAAATTAGAACAGACAAACACCAAATGTAAAAGTTTTCAACAAGCCTTAAAATGTGTGTGGAAAGAGCGTGATCTCAGGGACCTTGAAACTCGCTTAGATGGGTATCGATCCGAGCTCAAAATACAACTTTTGAAAGTGTTTGGTGATCAGCAGTCTGACGTCCTGACCGTGCTTCGCGGTCTCGTGAATGAAAATGAAAGGATGGAGATCGATCGGAATCAGCAAATTCAAACACTTGCGGGTAAAGTAGATGCTTTAGGTCGTATGCAAGCGAGAACAATGGTGGATGTAAACTTTACGGAGCTTGCCAAAACGTTGGCTCAATTGCGAACCGATGCCTCTAATTTATTGAAGGAGCAGACGATCCTTGCAAGTTTGCGATTTCAGCAGATAGATGCCCGCCATGAAAGCATCCCTGAAGCACATACGAAAACCTTTAATTGGATATTCCAGAGCGCAGAAGGCGCAGATGATTTGAGGCCTAAAGTCAAATTCATGGAATGGCTGAGAAGAGATCGCATAGACCAAGGTCTTTACTGGGTTGGTGGCAAAGCCGGCTCGGGAAAATCAACACTGATGAAGTTCATCTGCGACCATCCCATGACGATGGAAAGATTGAGATGCTGGGCGGGAGGTGGACGTCTAGACACTGCAAACTTCTTCTTTTGGCGGTCGCTACGTTGCAAAAGTCTCAAGAGGGGCTTCTGCAGACATTGCTGTATGAGATCTTGCGAAAATGTCCACATTTAATTTCAGATATTCTGCGAGAGCGATGGGCAAAGATTGATCAGAGGGATGGACTCGTACGGAGCTAATAAAGGCACTCAGCATGCTTGGGAGGCAGCTCAAATCCTCCACACGATTTTGCTTTTTCATTGACGGTCTAGACGAGTACCCTGGCGAGCCGCGAGATCTCCTTGAAATGTTGACAAAACCGACAGCTTCGGAAAATATCAAAATGTGTGTTTCGAGCAGACCTTGGGAAGTCTTCAAGCAAGCGTGCGATAAGGTCATTGCGAAAAGGCTGTACCTACAAGACCTAACCCGCCAGGGCATTGAGATATACGTCCGCGAAAAGTTTGAACAGGATCCGAATTTTGTTCAAGCAAAGGACTGCGATAGCAGATATACAGAACTGGTGTTAGAGATTGTTGAATTAGCACAAGGGGTCTTTCTTTGGGTCTTCCTCGTTGTTCGGTCATTGCTACGAGGCCTCACATCCGCTGATACTTTCAACATATCGCAAACCCGGCTTTGAATTGCCCACTGACCTGGAAGAATTTTTCGTCCACATGCTGAATTCGAGGTGGTTGGTTGAGGTATGTCTAGGCCATAAACACAATCTGAAGATGATACAGACCCTGCTATTTGCTCGACAACAAAAACATTTAAAACATTTTTTGTCAAGTAGTTGAGTTAAATACTAGTTAACCTTTTCAAAGTTGCATTCGAGAGTTCAACATTTAATTTTAATCTATGTACTATCACTAGGTGAAGTTACAACATTGGAACTATATGGTCTCCCAGCCCCCGGATTATGGACCAATCGTGATTGGCGGAGACGCGCGACCAAAACATTCCGCCGATCCAAAACAAAACCATCAACACCACCCACCTCCGCTGCCGCTTCCTCCACATGAACCTCACAATTACTTTGGCTGCGTGAATATGCCTTACTCAGATGTCAGTGTGACAGTTTCTGACTTCGATCCCGAACACGAAGCCCTCGCATCCACCCGACAAATGGGTAGCCCCCGGTATTCAAACGTCCACGACGACGAACCCGACTTCCTCATCAACACCTCCACTCTCGACCAATGTTTCCCCGAATTCTCTCAGCTGCCTACCTCTGAGGAAGAAGCTGAAGTAGATGGAATTGTCGACGATAACAGCGAACCCTCCATGGAGTTGGGGCGCGCAGTCGGGAAGTCTGCGCGTCGCATAGACGACTCGCGAGACTCCGTTATGAGCTTTCAGAATAGTGTGCGGTCCTCTTCCCCTGCTGTGCGCGTCGAGTATCCAACTCCTCAGAAGAATCTTCCTCCTCCTCGCTCAACGACGCGACGTGCCGTGAGTGAAAATCTGCGAAAGGACGCCCAATTGCGCCGGGCCAACCAAGCACAGAAAGAACATATGATGAGCCCTCAAGTTTCGAAAAATCAACGCGAACAACGCCGAACTCTGTCAGATATGCACGCAAAAGTGCGAGACAACTATGATGGATCATTTTTAGAGGATGAGCGCCCGGCCCCGTTTGAAACAAAGTCCCGATCTACGCGTTTTAGTCACCCAAATAACTCTCAAGAGATCGCCGACGCGATTGAGCGTGTCTCTCGAGAAGCCTACGCAAAAGAAATCGGAAAGGGCAACTCGACGGCCTCTCCACGACGACAAGTTCCTAGCAACACCCAGAAGAACAACATGGGTGACACTATGACGCGCAACTCTTTTCTTCTCCCCGACCTACCTAATATATCAGAGCTAGTATCCGGCGTCTATGAGGATGGCACACCAGTTTTCTCACACAGACGCTCTACACGCTTCGTGTCTCCGCCTCACGATGTCACGGATGTATCTTTCACCCGCGAGCATATGCCTCTCGACGCCATTCCTATTCCTGAGGACGAGAAGGCCTTGTTTGTTTCCCTCCGACTTTTGCAGGACAAGGTGTCGGAGCTGGAAAGATTTAAATCAGATGCAGAGAGGAGATTAGAGCACTACCGCGAAGAGAATGCGTCACTCAAGACAAGCAAACCTCGTCATTCGGAAAAGTACACGGTTGACGATGCCGAGAGCAGGAAGGCTTCGAAGCGCGCAGCCAGTGAGAATCAAAGTATGTATTATCCCTGGTTTTATCCCTCGATATTCGACTAATATTGTTCTTTAGAGCTGGAAGCTGCAAACATCGCCCTTCAGAATCAACTTGACATCGCCGATCGAAAGTCTCAGGTCCAGGAAGCCGCAGTACGACGCTTGAACCAGGACAGAGAGTCAGCCATTTCCCAGCTGGGTGTGGCCTATCTCGAATTCCGCGAATTGAAGGCTCAGAATGAAGAATTAAGACGAGAGAATGCGGAACTCAAATCACAGCTGTCACATTCTCCAAACAAGACAGTCCGCGAACAAGAGACTGCTGATTCCGAAGCCAGTCTCACCGGATCCGATGCCGACGAAAGTCAAATGTATACAGGTCGTAGTGCAGACATGAGTCGCAGTACTAAAGATCTGAGCTCAAAGAGCGCTAATACCAATACCAAATCCAGACGTCAGGATGAGTCTCGGGCCAAGGTCTCGATGCAGGTGAACAAGGAAATATCTCGACTAGAGAAGGAACGTGCTGAGCAAGAACTATTTTCCATCGACGTGCCTATGATGAAGCGCTCATCGAAGTCGTCCAAGGCCGCCGTTCGCCACCCAGAGTCAAAGTCTGCTAAAAAGCAGCCCAACACCAGCAAGCAGCGAGTCAAGAGAGTTGTAGTAGAGGATGTGAGCGAACCTGTGGAGGCTACTGAGCAGAGTAGGATGCCTTCTGAGGTGGACGAGCTCACCTTGCTGAGTATTATCGATGTGAGTATCATCGCCCAGACGCAGATATTGATCGCTGCTAACTTTCTGTCGTAGGAAAATGAGATTGCTCGTCTGCGCAAGACTTTGGAGGAGGAAAGATTGTCACGCAAGCAGCGTCGCCCCAGCGCTGTAAAGGAGCCTACTACCACCGAGACCGTCAACACTACACGCCAAAGTATTTTGAAGGCCCCCATGCCACGTAAATCATCTCTACGTGAGCCCAAGGTGCAGATTCCTCGACCCGCATCGGCAGCCGGCGACATTACTACTCGGTCAGTAACAACGACCGCTGAGGGAGATAACAGCTTGGTCGTCCCAACAGCTGAACGCCCGCGACGCCATTCCGATCACTCTGTGAATTCCGTTTCCTCCCAACGCAAGAAGCGCAAGAACATCGAAGATATGACGTCCGCCTTCATTCTCCCTGACATCACTCTTGGCCGTGCGGAGTTGGCTGCTAGCAACCCGACTCGTCTCCCAGAATCTGATCAGCGAGCCTTGGACAACCTTGCCCAACACGAGGGCAAAAACTGCATGATTTGCAAAAATGTGCTTCCCAATGACACTTGCAACCATGAACCTGTTAAAGTATCTAAGCCTGTTCCCGTTTCCGACCGCATGCCCAAGCCATCTCCCTATAATGAGGAACCAACTATGCGTCCCTCTCAATCCCCAGCCGTGGCACTTGCAACCGTCCTCAAAACCCTTGAAGATGAGTTGTCTCACTTGAAGATGCAGCTTGCCACTTACCAGAGTGCTTACAACAAGCTGGATGTGTCGTTTGGCAAGCGACAGCGAAAGGCCTTACTAGAGAAGATCGAGACTGTTTTGAGGGATATTGATATGAAATCTGATCAAATATACGCTCTGTACGATGTTCTCGAAGGTCAAAAAGTTGGCCATGATATGACAGAACAGGAGATGGAAATGACTTTGGAATCCATTGGCATTGATATAACCGGGGCCCCGGATGTTACTGGCACAACGAGCAAGTCTTCGCGACTGGCTGAGTCGGATGACGAGGATGAATTGCCCTGGGAAGGAATTGAGAGCACTGCCGAGTTGACTGGGCGCACCTAATGTCTTTGTTCTGATGTGAATTAGCATTCAAGAGTGTTTTAGCGTTATCATTTGTGGTCGTTGTAATTTTACTGCTCGCAAGACCTTTGTTCACTGCCAACTTTCTTTTTCACTCGCTTTTGATACTGTAAAAGAAATAAGCATTTAAGCTGATTGCTCATGTATTCAATTTTGTATCCGAGTATGTATCTCTTGAGGAGATCAGGATTGAAAAAAATGAAATAGGAACTCCATAGAAAGACACCGTCGCTATGCTTTATACCGCCATAAATCAATCTCATATGGAAAAAACCAGATAGATCAGTCAGATCAAGGCAATTTGTTCAGCTTGAACCGTCACAGCACTGTCGTATACCAGGATTCGCATCCAACTCTCAAGCAACACTTCGTTGCGCAACCTCATCTTCAACAAAACACCCTAGTCCCGCAAACGCCTCCACCATCGTTCGCGCGTAGTACTCTCGTAAGTCATATCCACCAGCTGCAACTCTTGTGTCATTCTTGACACGATCCAAGTACATAGATGGATAATTTTGCTGCAAGGTATAGTAATCCCTCTTTTCGGGGACATAACCCATGAACGGATCGTAAGGTTTCTCCGGTTCTGGCGTCTTGATCTTCCGCAGGCCTTTGATAAGTCCAGAGCTAGACGCCATATCACTCGCCGAACCAAATGCACCGCCCCGCTTCAGCTCACTTCCACGCAGCGCAGCCTGCTTCTGCCGAATACGGTCTTCCTCACTCCGTCTCGCGGACGACTTCTTCAACAAAACCTTGTGACCCTCACGAGCAATAGCCGCTGCATCAGCGCTGGATCCAGATGCAAGTCGTGAAAGCATATCTTCGCGACCGGCTTGTATCTCGCGACGTTCGTTCTCAATCTGTTCGCGGGCGAGCTGACGTCGCAGGCGAGCTTCTTCTTGTTCCAGAGTCATGCGAGCTTGGAAGGAAGATGCTTCTTCTTCCTCGATGGCTTGATTTGTGCGGATGGACTGCATGTTTTCGGTGGCGTATCTCTGGAGCTGGGCCTCGGTCTTGGCTACGTCGATGCGGGAAACTAGGTTGGCGATTATTTCTTCACGTTGTTCGAGGAAGTCATCGTATGCGCGCTTGGAGTCAAATTCTTCCTCACGGCGGTTTAGGCTAGATATGTTAGTATGGCCTGATATAACTGTCTCTGGGCTGTGGGTGTCCGTACATGTGCATCACTCGCCGCCGAATATCGACCTCCCTCTCTACTCCGATGTCCTCGAAAGTCTGTGCTCGGAATCGGTTCTTGCGCAGCGTTTTTCGGCAGCCTGCTACAGGGCAGCTTGAAGGGCCGGATGAGAAGATTCGGTCGACACAAGATTCGCACATCTTGTGGTAGCATTCTGGGTTGATGAGGAACCGCATGTTCGGATTGAGGTATCGGGAGGATTTGCAGACGGGGCAGACCTCTGTAACACTTGAATCAGTATATAGCACATAGACGTCTCACATGGAGAGCTTACCGTCTTCATCCCTACGGCTGATCCCATTCTTGGAGGCCATGGTGAGTGGGATTCACCGCGTTGAGTGAGGATGGGCGGGAAGATGAGCTGAACAATGAATATATGACCCACATTGCGCACGGACCAACTCCGGCGGCCTTGACTCTTCAATCTTTTTCTTTTTTTGCCCCTCCAACTCTTACACCTACACTCTTTTATTATTTGGTGTAAAGAGGCTTCTTTCATCGTTATATTCTTATTATCCTTCAAGATGGGTGTTCCGGCCCACAACCTCGATGCCCTTGAGCAGCGCCGATTAACGCTCGAAGACAACATTCTTAAACTACAAAAGTCTCTCTACCACTGGCGAACCTGGGAAGCAGAGTACGATGGCCTTCGCGACGAGATCAAGGACTTGCCGAGCTCAGCCACGTCTGAAGACTTGTTCGCCGTGGGACAGGATCTTGGCGGTTCTTTGGTGACCGAGGAGGAACTACAAACTATTATTGGGACGCGGTCTCGCGGACAGGTGGTTGATCTTCTCGGTCGACGTATCGACTATGTGAAACAGAATGTTGCGACTATGGAGAAGAGACTACGCGCCGCTGAAGACGAACTTTCCGGGTTGGACGAGAGTGAAAGCGTACCCACTGAGGGCGGTGCGGATTTTCCGATGCGGGAGATTATGGAGGAGCTGGATGAGGACGGAGAGGTCATTGCTAGCTCTGTTAATGCCCCAGGTGATCAGGCGCCTCAGCTTTTGGAAGTTTTGAAGAAGGTTGGCGTGGAGAATATCCCCGAGAAAGCAGGTGCGAGCGAGGGGTCAAGCAAGGATTCCTCTGCTACGGTTGAGAAGAGTTCCAATGCACCCAATACGGAGACAACAAAACCTCAGCAAAACGGCATTTCGAATATACATACCACTGTACCGGAAACAAATGGCTCACAGGAAGATGAACTGGATCTCTCGAAGCCTGTGTCCATCGTGACAGAACAAGACCGCCAACAACTCTCCACTACCGACATTGACGAGTCTGAGGAAGATGCGAGGCTACGCCGCGAAATGATTGAATATGGTATAAACGAAGTGGGCGCTATTGTTGCCGAGTTAGAGCTGGACGAGGACGCAAGCGATGTGTCATATGAGGAAGACTACACCTGGGCTACGGATGAGGAGGATGAGGAAGAGGACGAATTCGGTCGGACTCGTACGGAGTTGACCGATGATTATCACGAACAAATGCGAGAGCTGGAGTCCAAACTCAATGCTCGTGGAATGTGGAACATGGGCAAGGACACGCAGACATTCCCGAGTGAAGTACAACAAGAAATTCAAGAGCCCGCCCCGGCAAATGATGTTCCGGTTGAAGAGATTGCCGACAGCTCCTCCAAGGGCAAGAAACCGAAGAAGCGGGTAGCGTTTGCAGATGACCTCGATATCGCTCCTGCTCCGAAAGCACCACAGATTCAACAGATCCCGGATACCGAGCGTAGGACTCTTCCACCCAAGCCTGAGCCTTCTCCATTGTCAGATGCCATCATTGAGCGCACAGATCGTGTACAAGATTCCAAGTTAACTGCATCTGCTCCGCCTAAGAAGGCCTCTCGGTTCAAGAGTGCTCGATCAACTCCCTCGAGCGCTGAGACAGACACCCCCGCTAAAGCTGCACTGGATGTTGTACCGACTGTCGCAGACACCCGCGCTGCCCAAACACAAGTAAATGCCACTCACCCGACCACATCTCTACCGTTATTCCCAGCCAAATCTCAAGAGCCCAAGCCTTTCTCCGCTCCTATCAGTGATTCTATTGAAGAAACCTACACCGGTCCTCGGCCACCAGAAGGAAAAACTCTTGCGAACAAGCTAGTTGAACGAGAAATCGCTCCTGGAGCAGCTAAAGCACCAGAGACGGAGGAGGTGGACGAAGAAATGCACCGTCGTGAAATCGCTTCTGAATTTTACAGAATGCGAAACCATATGATCCAGAATAACGGTGGCTTCTTGAACGAAGAGGAGCAGGCAATGATCCCCATCGAGACTGACGAGCCACCAAAGAGGGTCAGCAAATTCAAATCTGCTAGGATGAGGTAAACTCTACTTGGTTCGATCCCTCTATTCAAAATATCTTGATCTACAACTATACCCATATACAACGATAGACTGTTGCACCACAGCCCTGGATCTTTCATATGCTTGTAAGATTTCTTTCAATCTCTCTTTTGACCAACAATCTCCCATACCCTAGTAGACCAACAGGAATTTATTGCCATGGAATTTTTTCCATGGCAAACATGGCCATACTATTCCCTGATATGGATCTATCAAGAATAATTCCAAGATCAGAATCAAAACGAGCGCATCTCTGGCTATATCACCATCAATGATCAAATAGCTCTTTTGAACCACAGAAATCATTCGTACTGTGCTCGTTCCCCCCACGATCTGTTCTTTTCGGGAATAGAGTACTTACGATGTTTTCTTCTGAGGATTTCGAGTGGTTTGGTTATTTGATAAGTAGAGATATAGTATTTTTTCTCGCCCACGACATTATCCTAAATACAATTTTGAAATGTACAACTAGTCCAATATCTCCAGAGCATCCTGATACTTCTCACCCAAACAAGGCGCAAGCAAGAATTTCTCAAAAGTATCCAGTTCCCTCAAAACCAGTCCTTTCTCCCAAGCAACCGAGAAATCACCATATAAAACAACCTGCCCAGACCCGGCAACCCACGTCGCATCAGTCGTATCCTCCCATACCTCCGATCCAGTTGTAAAAGGAAGTAAACTTAAAAAAGGGACATTCGAACAAAGTCCCGACTTCAGCACAGAAAACACTCCCTCAATAATGAAAGACATGATAGCCGTCCGCCGAATACTTTCTGCAAAAATCCATTCTCTCCACGTAGATGCCGGCTTGAGCTCTTCCGTTGCACGAATATGTAACTGGAAAGTCATTAATCTCACGGTATCCAAATTCCGCTCCGCGATCGAGCGTTGTCGGATATTCCCATCGAATAGCTGGATCGTTTGAAAAAGCATAAGAGCCTGCACAGCCGCGAGAAGATTCTCCAGGGACTCAGACTGATAGTCCTGGCCGACAAGGAAATCTGCTTTCGACTCGAGTATCCGGAAGACCATATCTTCCGTCTCTGGGCTCTTAGTGCAGTATGATGCTGTCACGGTGAATGCATCTTGGATTGCGAGAGGGAGATATGAATCATATAAGCGAGGATGAATAAACGGTGTTTTATTATGCTTGAAGAAGAGTTGTGGAAGGCCTTTAACCACTTGTAGTATTTGATTTGTTGACCATTTATCCAGAGCTACGAGCTCAGGATAAGTATGCATAGGTGATAATCCCTGGTCTGATAATGGAGAAGAACTCATCGTAAACCATGAGTCAATGTTGATATTGTCGTTAAAATTTGAAAGCGGCTCCGCTAGTTCCGTATATGGAAACAGGTCATTAACGTATATTGGGAAGGCGGTTGCGATTTGCTTGTTTGGATGAGCTTCGGATTGCCGTGGAGCTGACGATCCGTTCATGTAGCGACATGGTATGCCGCGAGCGAGACATCGCGAACACTGTGGGGATTGTCGACTACAACGCCGCTTGCCTTCCGCACATGCGACACAAGATTTCTGGCGGGACCGAGTAAGAATCGAGCTATGAGGCATGGTGATTGGGTGAATAGGTTGTTTTTCTGGGTTGACGTTAAAATCCGTGGGCCGAGTCATCGCAAAGCTGACAAAATCCGCATGAAACTCCGCAGAAACTCCGCAGCTCCCGCAATACAAGTACTGAGATGTCTATTTTATTGGTCAAGTTTGCGGGAATGATAAATCAATATGTTCTCATATCGGGGAAATTCGGATTTGTATGTGAAAGTCCGCGGTGGCTTGAATTTGAGCATGAATGATATGATCTTCTTGTATGTATAAAGCCAGCCTCCTCGTAATGTTTTTGATGAACGTTCATAATGAACATTCACACACAATTCGAAATCTCATTCTCATCTATACACACAAGAATACAATTTATCCCTTCGCAATGGCTATTACAGAGCTCATTTTCCCGACCATCAAGCCCATCAAGGAGGTTGTTGATGAAGTCGAAGAGAACTGGCCGACCATGAGTAAGGCTTTGATACACCCAAACCCGGGTCTTCTCAGCGCCTTTAGAGGCTGGGTCGTCAGTGAGAACGACAAAGATGTCCGTGACCAGTACCGTGAGGTTCTCATTTTTGGTAAGCATCATCAACGCGCGCAGATCTGCCTATATAGAATCTTGAATGGCAGCGCTAACATGCTGCAACAGAGTGGGTGGAGGAAGCTTCTTTCTATTCATTCATCGCTTCTGCTCAATTTGCTTCCTTTGTCGGAATGATCAAGCGATTTATCCAGGGACCACCGATTTTGCAGCTTTACAACACGGATCTCAGCCCCAAGAATGTAGCTGTGGCTCCTGTCGTGGAGATTATCCGACTTATTATCTCGGACTCGGAGAAAGTCAAAGAGGCACAGGAGAGCTGGAAGGTGTTTTCAGGGGAAGGAGCTACCAATGGCCAGGTCGCACCAACTGTGGTATCTGGTCACAGTTTGAATCTTGAGGGAAATGTCGTTGTTGGGATGCTGGGATGGGCAAGCACAGAGGTATGAAGATAGAACCCGACTTCTAAGATCAAATTCTTATTTACTCACAATTTATAGGCCCGTGAGACTGGACTGAAAGATAAGGCATTTGAAACCGCACTGGAATCTCTAAGCTTGCTTGGGGACCTGTCACGAATCATTGTTGAAGTGGATCCGATGGAACTGTCTGCCCTCTAGAGTAGGCTTGAGAGATGAGCTTCACATACTATGCAGAATACACCCATGGGTGCATCTGTGGATGTCAATATTTATGCTTGATTTGCTATAGATAATTTAGCCAAGACTAATTTCCACTCTATCGTCACACCTTCAACTTGAACATCTGAACCTATCTCATTCACACAGGTAGACACACATGTGGAAATCTGGCTAGAGCAGGTCTGCAGCCCTTATCAAATTTATCAAATGTGTTGGAGTAAAAAATTGATCGCTAGGAACCTTTTTTCTTAGCGGGCACCATATGTAGCACAACCCTTGGAACATAGAGCAGTGGAGGTATCAAGGGGACCAGGCTCTTCGAAGTTGAATTCTCATGTCCAATAACGGGTGCATAGTGAACTATTTTACATTTTCCGCTATTTTCTGTCATTTATGACATCTGCAGTCTCCAGTAAACTCGGGTTACTGTCACGGTGTTGATTTATATCTTTTGTCACCCGGACGTGAATCGAACAAGGCCGTTTAGCTGATCAGCCGAAAGATCGCCAACCAACATCCCGTCGTCAGAGGATATCATGTCTGCCCTTCGTTTACCATTTTCATTGAGCTGAGATGCCTGAGAGGACAAGGCATTCGAAAATTGACCCGGTATAGTAGTATCAACTGCCTGGACCTCGGTCCACGTCGAGGCCAACGGAGTAGAATTTTGGAACCAGTCCATCGGGTTGTTCTGGACCCCGCCATAATCTTGATACCTTTGATTAGTTTCCATCAGTGGGTGATTAATTGATGGTTGGTATACAGGCATATTGGACATGGAAAGATTCAGTGGATCTGAGGCTGTCTGATCAGGGGGTTGCCAATCTGACCACGGCAGTGATTCTTCAGGGTGAGGCGGTGCTCCCATCGAGGAAGCGATGGAGAAACTGGGAATTGTGGAGCCTAGTTGCACTGTTGTTGATGGCCCGGATGCGTATTCAGTGGTTACCATCTGATCGAGCCGCTTGCGTACATATTTGATTTGCCGCTTGACAGGTCTCCAGCGATGGTCCCGCAGGAGTGCATCACTGTTGAATAATTCATGCAGCGTGATGAGTCCCGGATGAAGTCGCTTTAGCCATCCGCTACAGAACTGCTGCTCAAGAGATGAGGCTCGATCTTGCGCGAATAGAATCTGTGTCAAAGCTCGCCCAATCGCATCGAGTCCTAATACATAAGAATGAATAAACGCGGGAGGGGCGACGACATGGGATTCTTCAGATGATGTTGCTGTCTTTATATGATGGAAAATCGATGCCAGTCCTTGCATGGCTTTTTCGAGCTCAGTGAATATCGTAGTTGTTAAAACAGATGCTGCGGTTTGATAATCCGAGCTAGGGGCTGATCCATCACTGATGATACATTCTTCTCCAACACTAGGAGACGTAGCAGAAATTGGCTTCCCTCGTGGGAAAAGGAGATGGATAGATGTAGTATAGTATTGGGCCAAGAGCCAAGCTCCAATGGGATCTTCCCCTGCGGCCGTATCGACACGGTCGATCATATCCTGCATTGCTTCACGGGCATCGACACAGATTGCGGCTAGATTGCGTTGTTGGCTGAACAAGTGATCCATTCGCATTATCAACTGATCTTGCCAATGGCTCACTGGCGTATCGATAGAAGGAGGGCCTCGCGTGGGGTGGGGATAAAGAGCATAAAGGTGAGCCGTGAAGGAGCTAACATGGGCAAGCAGCCAGACAGACTGTAGAGATGCAGTTTGAGCATGTTGGGAAGTAATGTTTCCCATGGTGCGATCGAGCTGTAGTATAGTACATTCGGCTGCACTGGAAGGTGGAAATACTTGCATTATTCGCGATGGTAGCAGATCGGCAAACGAGATGTCCATCTGAATAAATGACCATAGAGTGAGGGCGAATGTTATCCACCACAAATTTTGAATCATTTCGACCTCCACGGCACCTCGATCTATCCCATTTATATGAGTCTTGTCCGTGATTGGAATTTCATGGATCTTGTATTTCAGCTGCGTGGCAGTCCTTCCGGCGAAGGTGATATAAGCGACAGCCCGTCTTGCTTGGCCCCTACAACTAAGATACCAGCATATGAAGAAGCAGGCTTGGGCGGTTGTGAGGTCAGGGCTTTCAGTCTTCAGATGATGCAGTTGACCTATGGCCCATTCTAGTAGCTCTACTGCCTGTCTTTCCCCCTCGGGGTCTTTTGTAAACTCATGCGCATCAGCTAACATAACTGCCAACAGGGTAGGTTTGGCACGATTGGTGCACAAATCAGTCATTAGTAGTGATTTGGACAGTAAAATGCTCAAGGGGTGGTGGGTAAACCACAAGTCGACCATTTGAGCAAGAAGATGACTGTTATACTTTGCCAGTGGACCCAGATCTGGCGGAGAACCCTGTGTAGCTGCAGTAGAAGTTGAGGGTGCAGTCGTTGTATCCGGCACGGTTATAGGAGTGTCAAACATGGTGGTTGTTTCATCTTGCAGCATACAAGCTCGGTAGTATCGCTCACCAGTTCCAAAAAAGGCGCGGACGCCGAGTCGGCTAAACTTGAGCACAACAGTTTCAACCAAGTCCAAGGTGACCAGAGTCAAGAAGCCGTGATAGTTCATACCCACAACAGATTCGGTACTACCGATACTACTAGCGCCGCCACCACCACTGCTACTGCTGCTGCTATCGATTGCATGTCCTTTGCTCGCCGCCAAGTTCGTTGCCAAGGAGCGATTGAACTCAACCACTCGTTTCTGAAACCGGTTATTGCGCTTATAAGGAGCTTTGTCGCCAAATTGTTCTCGATATATGGAGTCTAGCTCAGCAGCCACACTTGACGACAGCTGGGTTTTGTCGCTGTCGTCATTTGATTTCCTAGAAGGTGGTAGAGAGCCCCCGGCAGGACTGTACCAAGTCTCTGGGTAGACATTTGTTTGGGATTTGGCCGCATCAGCCTGGAAACTTGCTGGGGGTCGTCCTTTGAGCCCCTCCAGATCATAGACACACTCAACGCCGCGTTCTCGACAGGTGGCACAAATTTGCTCGCCCGAACAGGCAATTTTGCGTGTGCGACAAAGATTACAGCTTCTGCGAAGCTCCTTCTTCTTGCGCATCATGCGTTGGACGTCCTTGCCGGGATAAGAGACCAAGCTGGGGTCCATTATCGACTCAGGGACGGGCCTCGGAGCCTGAGACTATCGCGCTCGTTCCACGCAGTGGAAAATGTAATTTAGCGTGTGGTGGAAAGTCCGGATTGAACGGAAACTTAGACTTCGTACCAACTTCCTTTATCATGATTTTTACGAGAATTGTGAGATGGCCGAGGGTGTTCCTCGATAAAGTAACGCCAGTGAGGCTCGCCGTTGGGCTGGGCTTAATGGATTTGGCCTCGACCACCCCGAAATTCTGAAGGGTGAGGGTGAGGGTGAGGCTGGAACGCGCTAAGACCGTCTGCGGGCTGCTTACTGCCCAGGTGGAAGTCTAAAAATAAAATGTAGTTTGTGATCTTATAAGACTGGTAAAGAGTATATAGAATATAGAAGCCTTTTAAAATCAAGTCTATACTAGTGGATATAAAAAAGAAACAGCCCGAATAATGAGACCAAGAAAGAACAGCTCAAAACTACAAACTCCATACAAAACATCCCCACCACGCGGACTCAAAGATCAAGTAGTGATTGTGACGATCTTGCCCGCAACAGGAAATCCTTGGCCCAGGTCAGCTTTGTATTCGCGCACGACTCGCTCAAAGATCCAACGACCAACATCGCCGCGGGCAATAACATAACCGACCGCAGGCTCTTCCGCCGTACCCTCTTTAACCTCGTGCTTGCCATTCCCTTCGTTATCTGTCAGTAAACTAGGGCGAATAATGGTATAATTGGAAATTGCACGGTAGTCGGCAGGCTGGTCCAATTCCTTGGTGATCATTTCCTCCATACTGCGCTTATCCTCATGTGGCTGTTTCAACATCCAGTGGTAGAGAGGCATCATTGCAATAGGGAGATCTCGCTTCTTGTCGATGCCGGTGGTGCTAATCACCGCCAGTTGTGGGGCGTTCGGCAACTCACGCGCAGCAGCCAAAATTGTCTGCATTGCTGAAGCACAAACAGTTGGGTCAACTAGCGTAGGTCGCAAGGGGTTGCTGAACGACATTTGACCCCCAATACCGGAAATGATGAGATTCACGGGCTGGTCGTTTGGCCCGATAAGAGCTTGTCGTACAGCAGCCACATCAGTGACGTTCCCCTTCACAATGGTAAGGAGTTTGTGCAGTGTAGTTTCGGATAGTCCGTGCTGTTGTATGAGCATATCCTGAAGCTTTTGAGGATTGCGCACCACTTTTCAGGAGAATTACTGTTAGCATCGATGGAATCGAAACGAGTAGATAATTATTGAAAATTATCATGAAGACACTTACAGGCATTGCAGTGGTAGCCGGCATTGAGTGAGGGAACCAAGCAGTTGATGGTGCATCCACCTGTTGCTCCGAAGAAGGCGAGTATGGGGAAGTTCGATTGAGTCATGATGAGGAATTAAAGTGTGAATTATCTTGTATTTTGTTCAATAATGAGCTGATGATATTATGGTCAATGGCAGACCATGAGGAAAGACAATTTATATGTGTGGTGGTGCAACTATACGGTCGGGTGGATCACGCATGAAGAACTTTGAAGTTATTGTGGAAAACCCTCCGTGGCCGCTCGGAGTTTTGCTGATACGCCCCAAATTACCTATTATTAGAGTTTTGATGAAGAAAAAAAGGTGGCTATGGACACAGACTATTACATTATTCTCCGTGTAGATTTTTATTTTATTTTTCTCTTTTTTTGGTCCTAATTCAAGGAGGCTCATCTTCTTAGAGTACTAGACGGCAATTATTCCTACCGACTCGAAGGAACATGGGTGCCCACGGAGATTTGAACGGGCCCACCTACCAATGTGTAGAGCGTCGGAGATATTTTCTTTGGCGAGTCATCCTTCTTCAAGTTCTGTCCGGTCTCACCATCGAACAATATTACATATGGAAATAACAGCTCGGAGATTTGGCAAACACCCCCCATGCCTGCGAAAGTGCCTGGCCCCGAAGGCTATACACGACATTTTGAATATTGGATCAATTAGAGTATCCTAGAAATCACATAGATAGGCCAATTGATCCTGCCACGTTGATTGATCTCTCCTTCTTCCACAAACTTTCAAAATCGTCCCGCTCCATGTCTATGAGGCGGGACACATGATCCCCTATTACCAGCCAGAAGCTTCGCTTCAGCTCTTCGATCGGACTTTGAAAGGGTGGGAGATGGCTACTGGTGCAAAGAAAAATAAGTCTGATCTGGGCAGTGATGGACCATCTACTGCAACACATACTCAGTCTTCGGTGGCTTTGCTTAAAGCTAGCTCTAACTCGTTTTCTTTCAGTTCGGCTCTTGCGAGATGATGATATCTGAAAGGTCGTCTGCCTCTATGTAATTGTGCTTTGTAATGATAGATAGATAAAATGATTAATCAATTGCTGAATTGCCTCGACGTTATTTAGAAGTATACGCAAGTGGACAGGAACGGATGTTTCCTGAGCAATAGCAGTGTTCACCGGCGCAGCAAACAGTGCAAACATTATCCACCTTCAGTGCCCGTTTAGACAAAAGGAAAAGATCCACTGTCCACCATCTATTGATAACAACTTCATCACAAATTTCATCACAAATTATTAGACTAGATTCATGATATGTCGGATTCAGATACTGAACACTGCTTTACCCCAACCCACACGACTGTCCCTCATGAAGATCAAGCTAGCCAATCCACCAGCCTGTCCCTGTCTCCGCCACTCGCGAACGAAACATTTTTGATCCGAGACCCCCAAACTAACCTCGTTATCACCCTCAAGGACGGAGAATTATGCCTCCACCCACTTGAGATCACCAACACAATTTGCCAGTGGCGGATAATCGAAACTGCAAGCGGCTGGCTTGGATTCCGAAACATTCACTCAGACACATACATTAGACATAACAATAGCTGGAGTAACTGGAAGTTTGTCGCAGATGTAAAGCATCATGACTTGTGGGAATATTTCACGACAAGACCTGGCTTAAACGGACGCCATGAGCTGCGTGTTAAGCATTGGTTTGGGTTTCGAAGCATGAGGGTTGGTGGGAAGGAGGGAAGGGAGCTTGTGGTCGCTGAGCACGGGGAGAAGGGTGTGACGTGGGAGTTTATCAAAATTGGCTGAGAGCTAGTGCAAGTGGCCTCGTGTAATGTACTCAAAACCCTTGACAAAACGTATTGAGTATGTAGCAAAATTTGGTTGTATATGCATATTCATTTCGCGCAAGCTATTCTATCCCCACTTGCCGCATCACTAGCTAGATTATGTTTAGCATACTTTGAAGCTAATGTACATAAGTGCAGAGCAGCTGCCCAGCGGCGTTGAATATCTAGTTTCGCGGTTCCGAATCCTTTCTTATATTCGATGGGATTAAGGCCCCGTAGGCAAGGCGCGCTAAACATATCTGATACTAGTAGACCACACTAGACACACATAGTTTGCTCAGAGTCTAAGGTACTAAGATGTTGTTGATCATGAGATGCTTAAAGCTAGTAAGCCACGCACTCTGAAATCACAGTTTATACTAGAAAGGAATTAGCAGAGCATTATTGAAATAGCAACAGCTGGATAACTCACCCGAAATTGTCTATTTTCACGATCTGTCAAATCCATAAAATCCAAGTTCTCCTGATGAGCATCCCCCTCTTGGCGCTGATCCCGACGCTTATTCTCCCAGATATAGTAATATCTCAAGAGAAGCGAGAAAACAATCGCAACACTAATAGTAACCACGATCGCAATCTTGGCCGGAACGTAATTTGGTTCATCCTCCGTGCGAAAGGTCAAGGGCCCAAGAATATTACCCAGACAGAAGGACATAAGCAGGATAGCATTCATGCTAACCTTCTTCGTATGGCCCGCCACATTGGCTCCAGCGATTGAGTACATAATTGGTAGCGCGGAGCCAGTTACCTGTGTAAGGTAATTTCCTGCTAGCTGGGCACCTTTCATTTCTTTTGGTGAGAATGCTAAGAGACATCCGCCCAGGAGACCACATAGCAATGAAGCGACGACGCAGAGACAGCGCTGGTCGTAGCGAGATGCTACCCATGAGGCCGCTAGAATACTGACAATGCTCACTGCTCCGTTTGGAATGTTGAGGAGCTCTGTTTGCTTCGTTGTGAATCCGATGTTCTGGATTATGAGAGAGGTGAAGCTGCTCATTGCTGCATTGGGGACGTCCATGGCCGTCACAACCACGACAATCAGCCATGTCTGTGGGTCCTTGAGGACCTCGATGAACTGGTGCCATTTAAAATGTTTGTTCTCAATACCGGTCTGGTTTTCGCGAAGGCGTTCGATAGCCAAGATCTTCTCTTCTTTGGTTAATTTGGAGGTCATGGGGTTATCCGGGAGGAAGATGAAGATGCAAATTCCGACGGCGATGGTGATTATGCCGAATATAAGGAACATAATCTGCCATGGTTTAAAGCGGTCATTTGTATAGAATAGGAGGCCGTATGATACTAGCGCTCCCATTATAGAGGCTGTGCCAGTACCGAGATACCAAATTCCCATGCGGGTTGGTTGTTCTGATTATGTTCAGCTCAGATTTCAAAGATGAGTTAGCCTGAAAAACTTACCATTTCGCTTGTACCACATCGATGTGATCAGAATTAGCCTATATGATATATTAGTTGGAACATGTCGATGTGCATTTGAATGGGACTACTCACGCCGGTGCAATTGCACTCTCAAAACAGCCCAGCAACACTCGAAGAGTCATTAGCCCACCAAAGTTCTTAGCGGTGCAATTCAATGTTGTCATAAGTCCCCACAATGTAACTAGAAATCAATTAGTCTATTCCATAACAGAGAACAATCTCAGACATACCGTTAAACCCTAAATATTTCGCTGTGGGTAAACGCTGCATAAGAAATCCCGTAGGAAGTTCAAAAAACAGATAAGTCACATAGAAAGCCAGCGTCAGATCTGAAAATTGATTCGTCTGCATATTCGTATCGCTCAGAAGACCCATAACAGAGGCATAGTTGACTATCGAACCAGGCATTAGATAGGAACTTTCTATTGCGAGGGCCATAACAACGGTATGGCATGTTTATCACCTACTTAGCACCTTATCAAGATACTGCAGGTTGTATGCAGCCCACATCAAAGGCATAATCATCCAGTCAATCTTCCGCACGAGTGCCTTCTCATCGACCTCAATTGCGACAGCATTGTTCTCTCCATGCAAGAATTCGAGCGCCGCATCAACATTTCCAGCCGATAAGCCATTCTTGACTTCGTAATCGATCGACCCTTGCGCCACAGAGGGACGGTGCTCTTCAGGGTGTCCCATTGCTCACATAAAATTGATATCCGGATCGAAGTTTTCGTACCAGAAGGCTGGGATAGTAGAAGATAAACAGCCAGGAGCAAACAAAGTTGACAACCCTTCGCGTCTAAATACACACCACGCAGTCCATGCGTAGTATCTCCCCTCACAGCTCGGCATTTGCCGAGTTACCATATCACTGATAACACGAAGCTTCATACTACATCAAGAGGTTCGATGCCGGCTCTCGCAAACATTTTGTGCGGAGACGCGGGCTGTTCCGCTCTTGACGCGGGTGCACAGACAGATAGCCAGGTCGAGTTGAAGCATGGTTGGTTGAGATGCGATACGCATCCAACCGGAGGTGCATAGATAGACGATCGCAAGCTTCTGACAGGTTGCTTTGGCAGCTTGTTAGTCCTGAAGAGGAAGGTGGTGAAGAGAGGTGTCGGTGCGGACTATACCCCGCACTCAGAGTCATGAATGGGGGTTTGAGGGGATGATATGTACCATAATTGGCTTGGGGGCAAAGATAACGAGAAAAATCACCATGAAATGATAGACTTATCAAGGGAAGGATTGCAGAGAAGATAAAATATCCCGGCAGAGGAATCAAGCCTCGGCTTGGCGGCTATTGCTGTTTCTCTTCTTCTCTCTGCTCCTCGCTCCCTCCTGGAATTTTTGGGAAAGGATAAAGAATAAATTATCAATTCACACAGATGCATGCCTTTCTTCGCAATATTTTGGCGACACTAGTTATTCCAACGCACTGTTTTTCTGGGGAACCTGGCGCGATCTTGTTGGGTTTTTTGGGCCATTTAAGCGCCTCTGCGGCGGCTCAGGTACGCAGAAAGACACCTGGAAAAGTAGTTCTGGAGTACATACACACATGAATATGAACTCTTGTCTATTAACATTAGTGTGATGCATGAATTCAAATTCAAAAGAGCTTTGAAAAAATGTAAATCTGTGTGTACGGGATATTGTAGACTCAGACAGCTTCCTATGCTTCCGGTATCGCATAAGCAGGCGCCTATGCGTACACTCACAAGTACATGTAGTTAACAGCTACTACGTGAAAGCTTAGCGATCCAGGAAAGTGAGCTCTGTGCTCGTTAGTGTGAATGTGGCTGGCGAAGAAGCATAATTATTCATAAGATCCCCGGCTACTTCATATTGTCAGTCAACTAAGCTTTTTTAACCCGAACTAGTTGAATCTGCATGCAAAACTCGGAGCTATAGTGTAGTATATTTTTGCTTCTTCTTTTGAGAAAGCTCGTTTTTTAAGCTCCTTCACTGTATATCGCGTATTTCGCCCTAGAAGGAAGATCATCGTATGATACCAGATTGCGCCAAGTTGCGTTTTCGGATACTCTCCATCCGAGATGCACTAAGCTCCATCTCCTTGATCTACGATGCATCACGATAGCTGCAAAATTGAGGCAACATCAACTGTAGACGATTACTCCATAATTTATCTTTTTTTTACAATGATACAGCTCACCTTAGCACGAAATATACCTAGCATGAAACATCTCCTCACGATTTTCACCTCAACGTCACTGATCTTCGGCACCGCATCCGAAAATCGGATCCGGGGACCATCATCAAAGCAGGAAACACCAGTCATTCAGTGGAAACCCGAAATTTCAAGAAATCGCCAGATCCGAAAATCCTTTTTTGACATCAGTTCCGCTCCGCCGAACCGAGTGGTTCCTGTGATTCCCAGATCTTCAGTTAGAAAAGCATTGATCCATGGTTTGACTTTGTGAACAGCAATATGAGTGGTTGCATTCCGGCAACCCACATTTCAAAAGCTCTTGGGGTGACTTGCAAGACCCATGGATGACAGCATTCACACTGTGAAATCCACTCCAGAACATGAACTCAGTAACAGCTCATAGACTGTGCCGATGGTCGCAAATCATTGGAAATCCTGACATCTCGGCTATGGCTCTTGCCGGATCCCTGTAGGATCGACTTTACCAGCTTGTGAACTAGTTGAAGGATGAGTCCAGACGTACCAATGGGCTGATAGCTTGATTCTGAACTTCCCCGCATGAAGGATCGGGGTCAAGTGATCTCACTGTGGGGGAATACTGGTGTATTTTCTGCTCTTTTGCTTCGTTTCCCCCCATTTTGCCTCTAGATGACGCTGAGATCGTCTCAGCCCTGTGCTGAGCTGAGCTTCCCCCGCATACCTTAGCGTATACTGTATGTAAATTTGGACATTGCCAGAGAACGGAGTACGCGGCTTGTTTTGATGTTGGGGGGTAGTTTGGCCAATAATCTTACGATGCTTGCCAAGGTTTTTGGGGAAAGGAGATCTGATCCGTTTGGGGTACGGGGTGCATCACAGTGTGGAGAGGCGTTCAATAATCACCCCCGAGGTAGCCGTGCGACTCGATTATTGAAAGAGTAATTTACCTATAGCGACGAGAACTTGGTTGAGTTGAATCCTGTGGAACGTGTTTGCTAATTTTTCCTTTCCTTTTTTTGGTGGGGGGGGGGGGGGGTTGGGTTTCAAGACTCAGCGAAAAGAAGCGTAGGATGTTGTCGGATTCTGTCGAGGTCTGGATTGCGACCGGGATTGGAGTCGAGGCTGCACAACGCGATGCTCACACCGCATCGAAAGAATACAGTTTGGGAGAATTGAATGACAATTGTGATTCTTCAACTTCTCTATTAGAATCTAACCTTAATTATGTATAATTCTCATGGCTTATGTGTGATATTGTATGCAAAGCTAGTGAAAATGACAGTTGCACCATCGATCGCCGAGGTCTCCATCTGATCTTAGCCCACTGGCATGAGTGTACGGCATCCCCACCCTATGAACAGTAGTCCCAGGCGCCACATGCAACTATGCGGAATGAATTGCGAAACTCCGTCAATCAGCGTGCTCCTAGGTCGATTTACAGGCGGGGGACGGCATAGTTTACACCAATCCTAGGCTCTGTTGACTATCTAGTAGCATCTTCTATATTTATTATTGCCTTCGCAGTCTCATAGCTACTCCGTAAGCGGGAACTATTGAGATTACCCTGAGATAAAATCTGCATGGGCCTTCTCTTGGTGAATACGGGAGAAGCGAACTTGGAAGGATAGAAGGGAAGCCCCTCGCAGCCCCGCGAACCGACTATCCTTCCCATATTATCCCAAAGTCCCAAATTTCAGAGGACAAGGCAGTTTTTTACTTACATACCCCTGCCACGGAGTGAAACCACTTGATACACAAGCGGTCGCGGGTTTACTGGGGCTTGATGCGGGCCGAATCCGACCTCGGGAGGAGCTAATTCACTTGGTTTTGTGTAACAACAACGTTTCTGATGAAGTTTCCGAGGAAACGTACGGTGTACAAATTGAAAAGTGTATATCACAAGAATATTTTTTCTTTTTCTCAGCTAGTGTGGAGTATTGAGGAGCTGTTTCTGTATGCGGTCCCACCGACATACGATCTACTAGTCAGTAGTTAGTAGGTAGTACTACCTACTTACGTATCCTGTACATAGTTCGCATGTAGCATATTAGCATCATATTCTAGCGTACAGCACCGGGATAATGGCCTGTCCTGGTTAGCGTCAGCAATTGAAACTTTTGAGAGACACGGCTGACTGTCGGGCACCCAAAAGTCTATTCAATTGATAATCGAGTCATTGATGAACAATAGATGAATCGTGTCCAAGCTCCTTGCAGCATGAAACGAAAGTACCACACGGGGGTGAAAATTTAATGAGGATTCACAATCTAGCCACGGGCGGGGACGTTTACGAATCTCCACATCATGGTCGGGGAGTAATTAGTACACTTTAGTGCGCTGCAGCTGAGATGATAGATCCACAGGGTGCTTCTTTGTAGCTTGTTGAATACTGACTGAAAAAAAGGGGCAAAGGGGGGGCCCAGTGTGAGATGGTATGGTAAGTGGAGAGTGGAGTGGACTAGAATTGCCTGTAAGGTGGAAATAGGTGAAAATCATTGGTGCATAATTTTCGCCAAGACGTGTAATACTCGCATATTAGCCGGATGATCTTTTGGGTGTTTTTTTTTTTTGGTGTCTTCAGACTGTAGGGTCTTCGAATGTTGGGAATACCGGAGAGTTAGCAAATTCTCATAGATGCAGAAACTCATGGATTCCGGTTTATAGAACAATCGTCACCCCGATCCGGCGAGAAATATGCTAAATGCTGGACCGCGGGAGGGATCAACAAGCACTGCGCGGGTATTGCCCCATAAAAAACCCGACTTCTCTCCAAAAGTTGTTTTTTCGCCACGTTCGGTTTCCCGGGGGCAGATATTTTGCATCCGCGTGCTCCCGGAAGAAAAACCAAGGCACAAATAGGCTCGAAGAATGGGATATGACACTCTCTTTACCCGTGGTACTGACAGGTCACCAGGGTAATTTGTACCTGAAGTAGGAAAAGAAAAAGAACTAGAAAAAAAGAGGCAAAACGAGAGCCACCAGGCAAAAGACCCTAAATCAATGGGACCCACTTGCTTCCAATGAAGTCCAAATGGTTGGCCACGGTGAAATTGCAAATTACCCTGTGGACAGATGGCTTAGAAACCAATTGTTCATCAGAGCCTTGTCAGTAGCATTTTGTAAAGCCACAATATGATGGGGCAGCGGGCGAAGCTAAACACGCTAAGTCAGTAAAAAGGTGCGATCTGTGTTGTAGTTCACATCCACTCAAACCAATCCGAGAATGTTGGAAGAAGGCTCAAGCTGCGACATCAAACTCAAAAAAACTCTGTTTCACTGCTCATTCCTTGTTACCGAAGTTGTTCGGTGCCTGTCTACATCATAACCACCCCCCAAGAAGATGCCCACGGTAACCGAAAGTCGGAGGGCTTACCAACATGCCGCCAATGAGCTTTGGCTCCCCGGATTTATCCCCTGGTACACTCACCCACTTTACCAGTCACTCCAGTCCCCCGGAGTCCCCGCCTCCCTGCTAGGCATACTCTATCCTTAACTCCGGACACCGAGTATTGTAGGTACTGTGGATAGTGTTCTTCGTGTCATAGTCAATCCGCGGGTCATTGTTCTCCACTGTTGCTGCGGATGGCGTACTCGGTACTCGTTCTAGATGAACAAGTAACTAAGCACCGCACACGCCACGGACGGAGTCCCTTGTAGGGATTAGCAAGTTGATTGTAATCAAGAAATCAAACTGAGTAAAGTACTGTGTTGCCACAGCGCATTATATGTAACCAGATGAATCTCGCAACCCCCAGGGTTTGTCTCGATGTTATTCTTCCTTTTTTTGCTTCTTTCCAAAGGTCTCACAGAACAACACAAGCTCATTGAGTGATCTTCACTCAGCTTCGGCCCATTGTTTCTTGCTCTTCCAACTCCTGGTCCCACTTTCGGTTGGAATCCCCCCAAATTAACCTCTGTTAGTGTCGGCAGGGCTTCTGCGGGCTGCACATCATTGCAATTTATTGAAACAACCCTTGGCACTAGCACAGCAAGTGAGTCGTGTTGCTTCGGTCCCCACTTTTCGCGCGCTTCCTTTCGTCCCCAACGGCTGTGGGTTCAGCTTTTTGTAATTTTTCGTTTTTTGTGTTTTTTTTTCTTTTTTCTTTTTCGGAACAGCGGTTCATGGTCCCTGTGAGCTGCGTCTTAGCGCCATCTGCGTTGGATTCGGCCGTGGAGCACAATTGGAGACGGGGAACCAAGGAGAAGGGGAGCAAGCCAGAGAAAAAGTTATATTAGCTCAGGTTGCGCCTCCCCTCTCACTTCTCCCTCTCTTTTGTTTCTCATCTTCATCCCTCAGCAGCGCTGATAGGCTCGTGATTTGATCGTCTTTCTTCAATTTTCCTCTTTTCCCTCCGTGTAACTGTGTTACACACTTCCCTTGAAGCTTCCTTTGTTTATCCAGCAAGCTGGATATTTCCCTTTTCGACCTTTTTTAAACCTCATTTCAACCCACAAAAACAAAATTATAAAAAAAAGTCTCAATTTAGAATCCCCGCGATTTTAAAAAATGTCTGCTGCCGAAACTGCAAACAACGGCGCTCTGGAGAAGGATGTTGGTGGCATTGTGCCCCAGCAGACTGCCGATGGCACCTCCCCAGTTCAGCCTCAGATGTCCACTCACGAGCACGAGGTCGCTCGCGCCGCTGCTCGCTTCGGCTATGGCCCTCTGGCCCATGTCAACACCGCTGATGCTCCTCTCCGCCCTTTCGGTGGTGAGTTCCAGCCCGGTCTGTACAAGCCCGTGGTCGATCGCAAGTTCGGTAACCCTGCTCCACTGGGCCTGTCTGCTTTCGCCCTCACCACTTTCGTGCTGAGCATCATCAACATGCAAGCCGATGGTATCACCCAGCCCAACATTGTCGTTGCTCTGGCCTTTGGTTATGGTGGTCTGGTTCAATTGCTGGCTGGCATGTGGTATGTTCCCTTTCTTTCCTTTTTGGCTCCTCTGTCGCGGGGTTCAATCAACCCCAATTGTCGCAATTTTGCTAATCGATCCGCAGGGAAATGGCCGTTGGTAACACTTTCGGTGCCACTGCTTTGTCTTCTTACGGTGGTTTCTGGCTCTCGTTCGCGATTGTTTTGACTCCCGGCGGATTTGAAATTGAAGAAACTTTGCTGGGCAAGGGTACCGAGCAATTCTACTACTCCTTCGGAATTTTTCTTATGGTATGCAATACCCTTTCTGTCTGATTTTGCAATTAGCCATACCCGGGCAACTCTTATGGCGCTCACCAATCGCGAAAGGACCCTTACTAACCTTGGAAAATAGGGCTGGTTCATCTTCACCACCGTCATGCTCTTCTGCACCCTTAAGTCGACCGTCGCATTCTTCCTGCTCTTCTTCTTCCTGGACCTGACCTTCCTCCTGCTCGGTATTGCCTACCTGCAGGGTGGCGGTGCTGGAACAAACCTCGCTGTTCAGAAGGCAGGAGGCTTCTTCGGACTCTTGGCTGCCTTCGCTGCCTGGTACAATGCTCTTGCCGGTATTGCCGACACCAGCAACAGCTTCTTCATTCTTCCCGTTATCCACTTCCCTTGGTCCCCCACTGGCCGTAGCCGCCGTGACAAGAGCGAGCGGGAGATGGCTTAAATTCATCGCCTTTCCTTGTACATCATGAAAAGGAGAAGGGAAGGGGAGGTTGAGTGATATGTGTTATGGTAGTAATTATTGATACCCGCTCAGTTTTTGTTTCCGGCTGGTTGAGGTCAAGAAGGCACTGATTTACAGTCATTTCTTTTCGAGACTATTAACAAGCACCGTTAATTTCCTTCAACGCGTTCACTCGTAGTTGATAGATTCAATGTTGTGTTTGAGTTTCAAGAGAAGAAATTGGTGATACCTTTTTGACTTTTGCTTATGACTGCACGTTCTCGATGTATAGGATTCGTTGACGATTGGGTCATGATCCTGTGAGCGCGCAGTGGAACAAATCGAACCCGCACTTCTTGCTGGGGGGCTTGCAGTCTCTCGGCGAAGTGTGGGCATATATAATGGAGAATCGTATTAGATTCTTGTGTTTCCTTGTATCTATTTCCTTGTTGTGATCCTGTACTTAGTGTTAATATCGTTGTCCTGATAAATTGTGCATTCCGTAAAACTGACATTTTTAACCTGCGTACCCCCCACCCCCTTCACTGCCCAGTTGAGTTGTAGTCGGTTTTAGAATCGAATCGTCAGGAGTCCTTCGGATGGCTTCACCATGTCTAGTCTAATCAAATATTTCAATCATGTTGTTAGTGCTCTAATTTCATCCTACCGGGTTTTCTATGAAGAAAAGAGTTGCTGCAAAGTTAATATCTTCGGTCTCATGATCGTCGCGCTGTGAATTGTGTTTGATAAAGCAGCAGGGCACATAGTTAGAAAAAAGACTGATGTTGCTCTCGAGGGCAGACATGCATTCATTGCCTAGGGCAAGCCTGTCTGCAATGTGAAAACAAAAGTTACGAGCTGTAAAATTAGTGAAGTCCGAGTTCACGAAAGAGCCTTATTCAGATGCTCATTATGAAGGTCAAGCCATCTGGAGGCTTCATGGCCCTTGATCGTACAGGCCAGGGACCAGTAAAGAAAACCCGGGATTCTCGGGGCAGATACTCATCTCCTTTTATTCCTCATAGAGGAATAAAATATATCTCTCTAGTACCAATTGATTAGTTCGCTTCATTCTTTATCCGGTTTGAACCTGTCATCCGGAAGTACCGAGTGGGCTCGGCATTTCCCTGAAGCTGGTGCGGGTCAATGTAATCAAAGGGAAAGTATAGATGGGGTGCATAGACAAGAAGATCAGTAAAACACAATTCTCCAAGAATCTTGGAATGGGGATTTCGAAGGTGTTAGAGGAGTATAACAGATATTTTTGGAAATAGAAAAGAGCGAAGAATGCAGGAGTTGGGCTTATTTGAGCTCTTTAGATCGCCGAGCTTGGGCCGGGAGAGGAGAGGTTCGGTTGGAGCTCGGCGTTCAAGCCGTTAGTGCTCGGAGTGGAGTAACACACCTTTTGATTTTCATCGGGATTTCAAGCTAGAATATGTTTATTTTGGTTTTTTCAGTTCATTAAAAAATCAATCGCTAATAAATTCGCTGGAAATTACTGCGGTCAAATCTAGTATGTGGCCTTTCCTGAATTCATAGGGACAGCCTATATAGCGAAGGTGAGAACGTGGACTTCTTAGCCAGGCTGAAGTGGAGCCACGGGCCACATGAGACACGGCTGACCTTCAAGGAGCCTTAGGTACAAGTATGAAATTAGTTATGGAGCTTTCTGGCTCACTCTGGGTGCTTGGTCCACAGATAGGTAACAGCCTAGGCCAATCGATCATCACCTCAATGACTGCACATCTGTCTTTACAAGTACTGAGTATGTATCCAACTTCGCCCTATGGAGAACATGAAGAACTAGCAGATTGTCCAAAGACTGGAGATACCCACTCAATATGTAGTTTACTACTTTTACATTATGTGCGTATGTTGTATAGACAATGAAGGGGCTTGAAGCCTGAGAAGTCCAATACGTGAGTGTCCAAATTTTGGAAAGGGATTATACGGCCGTTTGCTCCATCTGTTGCATCTGGACCTCCTGCCAAATCTGACGCAGCATAGGTAGATGAACTCGATCGGTGTAGAAGAAGCCCAGCAGAATGGCGCGGCATTCCTGCCAGGATGTGACGCCATGAAGGCGTGTTGCAGCCGCCAGCTCCGTCACGAAGTATGTGCGCTCCGCCGGCATGACTTGACTGCATGCTGCACCAATGAAAAGCAACCAGATAAGTAAATCGCGGCACAGCGCAAATAATCCGGTTGCGATGGTCGCCTCTAGGGCGGCACGTAGGGCTATGATAGGCTTGGGGAGTAGCGGGGCGATCATGGGGTAGAAGCTCCAGATGGCACTGTTGTGGAAGCAGAGACAGGCTATGCGACAGCAGCCTTCGATAGAGTTATCCCCTTTTACTTGACCGGTAGGAAGATATCGGTCTGCATGGAGTGAGTACTCGACATAGATTACCTCGAAGTTATAATAGTCTTCGGTTTCTTCTGTAAAGTCTTTGTATCCGGTAGACCCTTTGATCCATTCTGCATACCAGGAAAGCTCGAGCAAGTCGTACATGATCTGGGAGAACGATTCACTAAATATTCCAGGAATTTTCATCAAAGGGAATAGACGAGTGGCAGTCAATGCGACATCATCATTTGGTGGGCCGAGCGAAAATCCCGTGGGGCGGATCCCTCGTACAAATGGAAAGATGGGCTTTGCCATTGCCATGCAGGCAACTCGAATATCAGTCCTATCCCGGTGTTAGTTCAACGTTGTCGCAATGCAACATATCGATAGGACGACTAACCATGATATTTGGAAGCGGACGTCAGAAGGAACATCCGCAAAACTTTTGCGCAGCCCAATCATTTGTCGCAGGCCAGCCAAATGAATTTTCAAATAGTCTGGATTACCAGACGCAATCTGAGATATTGTAAGCAACTTTACTCAAGGTGGATTTTGTCAAGGGTACCCACCTCAATTGTCAATAAGGTTGAAACCGCAGCAATCAGCTCATCACTGGATGCTTTGACAGGGTCCGACAGACCCTCATTGACCAAACGAATAGTCTCACCACGATGATGAAACGTATCCACCACAAGCGCGCTGCGCGCTTGATTTGGATCTCTTAAAGGCAACTCGCCTCTTTGCATGGCCGCATTAGATGTAGACATACAGATTGTCGCATGTAAAACAGTGGGGTCACGCTGGATCAATGCCGCCCAATGAGCCTGTAATTTAGGTTTATATCGAGTCTGCAATGGATGTGCCTCTTGCGTTAAATCCCAAAGAACTGTTGTTCACAAAGTTAGCCGATGTTCTCCACTCTCTGTATACCCGGCATAGTCTGCATAATGCACACGACGCAGGAAATCATAAAACTGACAATTTTGTAGGTGCCGCATCATACGATCCGTAAGTTGTGTATGCCCGGTGTTAAAGGGATCATGGGCACCCGGTCCTATATATGTCCAAATAGGTGCCGTCGCTGATCTGCTCTGATAGCCCACAACCCCATCGAACCCGGTATCGTCCCAACTCTCCGACAAATCACCAGAGGCATAACCCGCAGAGCTTGTATAAGGTACCAAATCTGTATCTGTATCATCGTCTATTGCGTAAGAAGTTCTGCGATTTTCACTGGGAGTTGATGTTGAGGACACCGAAGATGGCGGGGCGGGAGGCCGCGGTGGTCCCACACCTCCGGGGATCTGCTCCGGCGGCTGAAAAGGTAAATGCTTCCAAGTCTTGCTCTTATATCGTTTCGTACTCTCTAGTCTTTTCTTTCGATTATGCTCTGACATCACATGCGAACGGATGCGCTTCAAGGTCTCCTCCTTTGTCCCTGCCGACGCAGTCTGCGGATCGGTATTGACCCAGAACAATGTAGATTTCCCAACCGCATTACCGGTCTTGCGAGGCTTGCGGACCTTGGCGGATGCATTGCGCTCGGCGCCTGTCGTTCGTGTTGCAGCCGGCTGTGGCTTGGGAATTGGCGCTGGTGCTGGGACTGGCAGCGGCGCAATTGGACCGGTATTGGCGAGAGAATCTGTGGGTGCTATTACGGCAGGATACGGAGGAACGGCATAAGGGTCTGTGTGGGGGGTCGGATCGGTCGCCAGCCATGACGCCGTAGCGGGAGGCCGAGACAGCACGGGGAGGGGCTGCTCGTACCCGTTGAAGTGGTCCTCGGTATTCATGATACGAGCTTAGACCATGGGAAAGGAAGATTGGAATTGACGAGGCCAACTAGGCATGCAGGAAGAGCGAAGGTGAAGAGGCGGGGAGAGAGAGAAATAATAGCTCTCCTTCCACCCGCGAGACCGGCGGGGTAGAAATTCAATCGTACTCGGATATTTCCAAACGGTCTTTTTGGAGAACGAATGCTTCAAGCTTATCATAGCAGTAGGTAACAAATCATGGGGCCCGCTAAGTCGCTAGTGGGATGCGAGGCTGCGCCCCGTTGCCAGCTAGGTTTGGCGAGATTTGGGTCTGTCGCAAAGCTGTAGTGGAGGTGACGGAGAACACCCGAACCCAAAAGCAAAGCGAGGCACAAGCATAAGATGGAGCTAGGAATCAAAAATAGCGAAGTAAAGGAAGGGAAGAGAAGGATGAAAACATGGAAAGACAAAAAGGAAAAGAAGTATATGTCTAGGAAAGTCTAAAGGACCCAGGATGTCGGGAAGTCAAGTAGCCCTGGAGATAGAGAGGTCTGTTCGCCAACTTAGATTGATACAAGCTACGGAACTAGACCTTCTTCTGGCCGGCTCCTCAAAAAGGGGAATCAATAGCACCACTTTTTCCCCCGTTTCTTCCCACTTTTCTGCTATCTGAGTTTGTCCGGAGTACTTTGGAGTAGCTCTATAGTACTTTTGAGTACAGTACAAGTAGGATGCGCCCCACACTGTCTTATCCCGACTGTCCTGCAATACCCGCTCTGTCGGCATCTCTGAATCCTTTCGGGACTTTACAACTGCAAATGTGCGGTTCTGCTGCAGCTCGTCTAAGCTAAGTGGACCATAGGAGAATAAGAATACTTGGCTAAGATCTTCAGACCGTACATATACGGAATCCGTGGCGCCTCGCTAATATCTGCGGAGCGGCGATGACTCCTCGAAGGAGCACTCGCCGGGCGGAAGTGGATGCGCTACTCACAGACCCAATGAGATGATCAGTTCTGATTGCAATTGGTCTTTGGAGTATGGATGATCGGATCCACTTCTATATACTAGCACTAACCTTGGAAGTACAACTCCTGACTCGAGGACTGGTAGGAAAATCCTACTGATGGCGGAATCTCCGGGATGCCATGAGCTACGAAGATGGATATACAAGTAACAGTAACAAATTGAAAAACATATAGATATCAAATTGAACAACCCACTATCGGAATCTGTTCAAACTACTGTGTTTCATCGCGCGTGGCTAATTGGGAATTCGCCCCTTACATGCCCAAGTAGTGATGGTGCGCCCGACTTCAACGGGGGTTTGCGGGTCACTTGGGAATATCACGGCGAAAAAGCGTATATGATCTCCCCCTGTACTTCAAAGTTTGTGAACTGGAAATTTATATCGGAGATTTGAATGGACTGTCGAATGTAACTATCAAATGCCACAACGATACAACATACAACATGCGCAAGGTAAATATTCTACGGTTTGCACGTGGCAAGGACGACATATCACGTAAGATTAAGATGGAATCGGTTGGATTATGAATATCATGTACCTATCTATTCAAATTGGTTCTTCCATTGCGCAACAGAGATTAGTCAGCTCTGGCATTTCAGTCATCAAGAGGCTTGGAGGCAAATATGCGCCACGCGTACACCAATTACTGTCGGGCAATGCAAGAGCTCATGTGGAACAAGGAGGGGGTCAATATGACGAGGACTGGGGAAATTTTGGAATACAACAAGAAAAAGATAAAATGAAGAGCTATGTAATGCAGGGATGATCGGGAGGATGGGGAAGAGAAGTAACCGTCGTTATGATTCAAAACTCCCAGACGCAATCAACCGGTTTAGGTCATGCCCGGTCGAGGGAAGATGGGCACGGTCTCTAGTTGTTCTAGTCCACCCATAGTACCATGTTGCCCGCTTGTTTGCCACCCTTGCCCGGTTTGTTGATGAATGAATTGACTCTGGCGGAAAGGATTCGTACTTCCCGTGGGATTTGGTTGCAAAGGTTGCAAGCCGGTGTTTTGAGGTGGTGGGACTGATGAGCTACGGGCAAACGGATTGGTGCCAGTGCGTTGGGGTTGGAGTGGTTGTGGCGACTGTGACTGAGGAATCTGAGGTACTTGAGGGATCTGCTCAGGTACTCCGAAGTTCCCCTGAGGCGCTGCCATGGAAAGTCGCTTTGCAAATGGATTCGTATTCTGCCGTTGTAGCGGGGTTATCTGCGTGGGAGCAGTGGCAGTTGGTCCTCCAGTATTCTGATTTATTAACATAGATTGGCGGAAAGGATTGGTGGGTGTGGATGGTGGCTGTTGAAGTTGTTGGGTCTGCATCGGCTGTTGTTGCTGAGCATATGAGGCGACTCCGTTCTGAGGAATCGGGGCCAGCTGGGACTGGTATCCATACGATTGTGGTTGTGGTGTGTACCCTCCGAAACCTGCACCAGTCGGCATAGCTTGGAGAAGCTGCGCCGGTGGTTGGCCAAATGGGTTACCAGTGTTCTGTTGCTGAACACCTCCAAAGGAGTTCTGTTGGTTATACCCCATTATCTGGGCCTGTTGATTCTGCTGTTGTGGGTACCCAGGTTGTCCAGTATAGAATGCCTGCTGGGGCTGCTGGAAGCCTGTTTGTTGCGCCTGTTGGAGACCTGTCTGCTGATATTGCGCGGTAGGCTGTGGGGCCACTTGCTGCTGGTTAGGCTCGATCGAATCAAAGAAATCAATGAGATCCGAAGGTGGCGGCTTCTGCTGCTCGGCCTGCTTGGGCGAGTTTGGCATCGGGGTTGGCATAGAATTGGATTGACTGGCAGCAAAAACAGATGAGGACGCAGGCGGTGCACGGCCTTCCTTCTGAATTCCTTTTCCAGCCATATATTCTCTTCGGCGAAGATCGAAGTCGGGATCATTCAAGTCATCCTCGAGGAGGCGGGCTAAGTCGGTAGAGGCATGTTTGAGTTTCGGGATTTCTAATCGCGTAGCAGACTGAAAGTGCCTTGCAACACCGAGAAACTGAACTACTTCCTCTGTCTGCTTGGTGAATGTTTTGTATACTGCCAAGGCGCGTTCACTATCCGGTCTTGACATTTCAAAATAATGCTCTGTTGGTGGCGGTCAGACATCATGCCGGGTGGAGATTAGGAAAAGATCACATACCCAAGACATTGATTGTACCCTCATTCATGACCGAATATAGAGTCAAGAGATCGAGGGTGAGAAGACGAAAAGCAGTCAAACTAATCTCATTCTCGGGTTCATCGGTCAACAACTATGTTCCAGGTTAGTTTCCAGATATCCCAGGTTCAATCTCGAATGTAACCCACATCACACCGTAGTAACGCCCTGATCTGTTTCTGTACGAATTCTGTCTCCCGCAGGAGGCCTTTATCCACCCCTAATCGCTTCAAACGCCCCGGGCCGCTTCGCACGTAGTCCGTCTTGGTGGCATCGAACGCCTTTGCGCGTGTAATAAGATATTCAGCGTATCGTCTGATATTGTGTCCCTGTGATTGCGCTGCACCAGTAGTCAGTACACCATGTTTCCCTTCGGGTTCAATTGTTGATCTCACCTTCGGAGAAATTACTCGGCGCAATCTTCTTCGGGTTATCAGAGAGGAAGGTGAGCGCAACATCTGGTTGGCCTTCTCGGATCATCAGGTGAACGATGATCAATGCTTTGAACACAATCGTCCATGCTGAGTCTCGGAGTCGATGCTGCAGGGTGCGAAAGACTTCGGCGACGCCCGCCTCGCCAGTATGGGTCGCGACAAGGATGGTTTCGACGTATTTAGATTTTGGGGCCGCAAGCTATATACAAAGAAGAGTTAATGTATGCTGCAATCGTGTTCGTTGGAACGGCATCAGTCACCTTTAACTTGGTGGCCCCTTTGACGGACTTCTCGAAACCGGTCATTGCGCTCGGGGGTTGGACCAGTGCCCGCTTCTTCAGTGGTGATCAATTGCGTGTGAACTGTTCTATGTGGCTGAGGTCTTTGACCAGAAACTGAAGAACCGGCTTCAGAAGTAAATATATTGGTAAGAGCTGTGGGGATGCTCGATCATCACCGATATCGCCGACGGGGGGGTTGGCTCATTGAGCCATCGCGGGAGCCTGGGGCAAGAACTACGGCGGCTTCTAAGTGAGGGACCAAAGCGGCGAATAACCACCGAATGGCAGGTAAATAGTAAGAAGGATAAGGATAAGGGGTTGGTTGAGAGTCGAAGTCCAAGGGTTAAAGAGAGGTGGGCGGGAGTGCTGGAGCGTTGCAGCTTGACTTTGGGTCGTGGCGGCCCAATCGGGTCTAGCGTGATTGGCCAGCACGAGGATCATCAAGTTCCGTATACATCAGATGCACTATGTACATCTATCTATACTCCGTCTCAGCATTCTCACCTTTTGCAATTTGATATATGCATTCAATCTCTATGTGCTAGAACTCCTTGCAGAGCTATTGACCTGCCGTTCAGATGCCATTGGATTTTACCGTTTTCTTCGGCAAAGAAAAACCGGGAAATTCCCGAAATATATACAAATGTTTGTTCCTATGTAGTACCATCTTAAATTGACCTCCCCTTCAGACTCAAAGAATCAAAATAAAAGATAGCACCGCCAGATAACATTTTTCAGGAGATGTATAGACCACAGGCATACTGAGGTACCTAGATCGCATTTAGGCGCAAGGATCTGGTGAACCTATCCACCTGTACCCTTGGATGTACTACTTGTTCCAAGGTTGTCTACATACGTAGTTCAAGTTTTCTTTGGCAAATTTAAGGCAAACAAATGCCAAAAAAGGGTGCGGGCTAGGGTCTAAGATTTATTTGCCGTAAGTTTGGGTACACTGGCGACTATGGGTGTGGCACACTGCCAGTGGTATTTGGGTTTGATGCAACCTATTATTTTACCGAGAGCAAATTGAGAATGTTCAAACCTACTACGTAAATATCGTGCTAGCAGTCAGCACTCGATATGAATGGCCCACGTATATAAGCCATGCTAGGGTATTTGATAAGCAGTTACTAGAAAGCTAATAAGGCGTTGATAGTAGCTAGCGTCTAGTTCACTTACCTTGCTATGGTATATCAGAATGATGCAAAGCGTTGCAAATGATAGTTTAAGGGTGGCCTTTGTTTGACGTAAAGGGACGATGATACACCGCACCGGTTTGTGCTAATTATTGTTCAAAGGTAAGCCCATATTGCTCTAAATTCACTCCATTCACTTCAATTCCATGACATGAATGAGGGTGACAGCGACTACCGTAGGCTTTGTTGTCAGACTAGCATCATTATGAGGAGTCCCAAGGAGAGTTCTAGTATCCTGTCCATTTACATGAATGACATCCAGTACAGGGGACATTTCATGATCTACGGTCCACAATATAACAACTTGAAAGACGTGATAGTGACACTTTCGGTCTACACTACAAAGCATGCAGAGGTTGAAAATATCGTAACCTCTCATTGTATCAAATCACAGCTTCAATAGAGCAGAACTCCGGAGAAAAATTAAACATGCAGTCCCAAGAATAGGCCCAGCCCACGGCCTTTTTGCCTGAGGTTGGCGTACGGGTTTCCATGGCAGGAAGATCGATGAAATATTTTTGCTTTTTATGTGGATACACATTCTTCAGCAAGGTATCTGGGACATGGAAACTCGTAAACTATCCCGAACCCCGTCCACAAGAAATTTCCTCTATCCAGTTGAAACCGCTTCCTTCGCCGTTATTGTCCATTCCGAGCACCCAGTTTTATTCAAACGCTTAGAACTTGCTGAAAGACTTGACAGCCTTGCCGGTGCGGGGCAGAACACGGAGGGTGTTGAAGCGGACCTGTGAAATTCATATTAGAGACAGATCAAGCCAAGATAGGTTAATGTCCGTGAGCGTGGAAGTGCAAATCAATGATTTTCGAATGTTGATATATTCATGACCGCATATCTCGCGCCAAACGGATATATTGTGGGTTTTCGTGTTGAGAACATACAGTCTTGGAAAGGGGACGGCACTGGCCAACGGTAACCCAGTCACCCTCCTCGACACGGAAAGCGGGGGAGACGTGGGCAGCGAGGTTCTTGTGGCGCTTCTCGTAACTGTTATTGTTGTATCAAGTCAGTCAAAATATTCATCTAGAGGTTATAACTTTGGACACGAACCGGTTGTACTTAGTCACGAAGTGGACTATTTTGGAGATAAAAGGTTAATAAGAGGTTGATTATGGGGTGAAATGGGTTGGTTTGATATGTCGCTTACGGTACTCGCGGCGAATGACGATGGTACGGTGCATCTTGGTGGAGACGACACGGCCAGTCAGGATACGGCCACGGATGGAGACGAGACCAGTGAATGGGCACTTCTTGTCTGTAAGGCATTGTTAGCAGTTGATCCTGTAGCGGACTGGCTGGCAGGTCTTCAAAATATCTTGAGTCTTTTTCGAGGAATCGCGGGGAATTGAGGCGGCGGTTTTTTGTTGCAGGTGAAAATTGACGCAAGGTCCAGCAACAGTTGCAGTAGCATCTTCAAACCATACAGCACAACGGCCTCCATACAGCGCTCTTTCTCAGCCCCGGCTCAACCATGTTCTGTATTTTGCGCCTCCCTGATGCTCATCCTCAAAAAAGACCGAAGTATTCGCAGATCTCGCGCGGGAGAAAGATTCGTAGGTCGTGCATACCGATGTAGTTGCCATCGATGGCGTTCTGGGGGGTACGGAAACCAAGACCGACCTCCTTGTACCAGCGGCGGGTCTGGCCAACCTTCTTGGAAGAAGCCTTGCTCTTGGAGTTGAGGAAGATGTGAGGCTGCTTCTGGAAAGCGCGCTCAGACTGGACGGTCAACTCGGTGGCCATGGTTGCGGTATTTTCCTGTCGACGGAGGAAGCGGGTGTCGAAGAGATTGGCGGTTTAGACGTCGTCGAGAATCAGAAAGGTTCGCTAATGGCGAAAGGGTTGGAGTGCGATTATTCTCTGTGTGGCCGCTAATCCAGTTTGGGATTAGCGCTAAGCGGGTTAGGGCTTGAAGTTTATATAATCAAATGATGACATAATCCGAGATTTGTTTACACTCACGTGATAAGCACGCGCCTCGGCGTGTTTAGATTGCATTATCAAGAGGGGAATGCGACAAGCTTCATCTTAAAGATCTGCCCCTCGCCCACGCCTATTCGCCCAGACAATGCTCGGGTGATCACCCATAATTTTGCGGGTGCCTTCCATCATGTCCTCTCGACCCGATTCCGGGGTGACACGCGTGCGCTCTCGCCGTTCCATTGCTCATGTACCGCGATCAAAGATGACGTCTGGACTGGATAAGGAGAATGCGATAGCAGATACCGGCGCAGTGCCACCCTTCGTTGCCGGCGCCAAAACAGCGCCCAAGGACAAGAAGTCTCGAAGCAAAAGTTTAGGTCCTGGTGGTTTGGATGCTCTACAGCATTCAAATGGTAACCGTCGCCAGGTAGGTGATAACCGGACTTTCTCCGCGCGCGATTTTGAATTGAAGAACATGCGCTCACAGAACTTGTAGTCAACAGCCTCTTTCCCTCTGAAATCAATCCTCAAGCCTACAGTCCCAGTATCTCCAGTGCGCAAAATCCCGACTTTTGAAGAGACTCGTCGCCGTACCCCAGCTCGCGATGCATCAAGCCAAAAAGGCAACACTGGTACCCAAAACCAGGAAGGGCTTCTTATCGATTTCGCGACCCCACCTCAGCCTGCTGCCTCAACTTCTGATGATACCACCAATCCATTCGACACGTTCAATGCCACCTCAGCCATTCGCGATGAAATGGCTGCCACCAAAGAACGCGATGATAAGGAACGTAAGGAACGCGAACGCCAGACAATTCTAGAGAAGCGAGAGGCACGACGGAAATCTATGGGTTCGTATGATCTTTTGAATATCGATAACATGATATACTGAACATGGATTTTATAGCAAATCGGCGCGTTTCCTTTGCCCCGGAGGCTACACTGCACACTTGGAATGTTGTCGAGATCCCCGATGATTCAACTTCCTCGTCAGCTGCCAACTCGACCAGACGTGCCTCTTCTACCCCAAATACCCAGCAACCACAGCAATCTCCGCAGAAAGAAGGCTCTTCCTCCCCCGAGAGAGATGCTGAATCCGATTTTGGATTTTCGCCAGTTCGCCGGGAGGATCTCGAACAAATGAGAGGCCAATCTGCATCTTCTGGGGAAGCCGAGGGCCCGACTGATATGTCCTCTAGTCCTTTCAGTGGAAGCTCTGTTTCTGGAAGTGAAGACACAGGCGCGCAGAGTTTAGTTGAAGAGGATGCGCATTCATCAGAATCCGAAGATGGCTTCGATGCTGAAAGCACTGCTATGAGCATAGATGATATGACAGCACGCTCTGCTGCAACTATGCGATCAGATGAAACTTCTAGCTCCAGTTCTAGTGCCAAGCTCAACGAGGCTTTGCGCCTCGCCGCGAAAGAAGCTGGCACCGAGGCCATCGACGATGAAAACGGAGAAATGACAATGGAGATTGCCGACGAAGAAATTACAGGCGCTTTTCAACCGTGGATCAAGAAAGGCCAGAGCTTCGACTGGGATGATATCAGTGCACGCCTTGATCAAGAAAACGTGAATCCATTAAAGGATGCATCAGCAGAAGTTGAAGCACATTCGGAGATGGGCGATGAAGATGAAGAGCTTAGTATGGATGTGACCAATGCTATTGGGCGTATTTTAGGCAATGGACGTCGGAAGAGTGCTGTTCCTAGGAAGTCTTTAGGCCAGGAAACAAGCTATGATGATCAAACGATGGAAATGACTACTATGGTTGGAGGTATTGCCGAAGGTCACTCCGCTCAACCCGAAAACGAAATGGAAGACGATGACAATGAGGACGAGGAAATGACCATGGAGTTCACTGCGGCTGTTGGAGGACTCTTGAATAGAGGATCTCATCAAACTGCACATACCGTTGAACAGCCGGCCGCATCAAGTCCAAAATCGGATCGTATGGATTTTGAACAAGACAATGACTCCGATGAAGGCATGGATATGGAGATGACGGGCGCCGTTGGTGGCATTCTGCCATCTGCTTTCCAAGTCCAGGACAAGGGCCAAGCCAAAGCACTAATGGAGCTTGAGTCTGACTCTGGACAGCTTGGGAGCTCATCTTTCCAAAACAACGTTCGAAAGTCTCCTGCTAAGTCTCCCGCCAAATCTCCCCTCACCCACGTTGCTGCTGTAGCATCCGAGAATGGAAGCCCTAGTCTTGCAAGCGTTCGTTCCCGACCATCGCGCCGGAGTTCTATCGCCACCTCAAGCACGCCTGGAACCCCAAGGTCTGCAATTAAAAGCAATTCTCCATCTAAAAAGCCATCAACCCCCTCGAAGCAGTTAACGCCTCAACAAAAACCCACCACCCCCACCAAAACTCCCCCGTCTGCCAATGTGAGCTTTAGGAGTGCCTCTCCGAAAAAGCTGTTTCAGCCCGAACTCAGACATTCTGCGGATAGAAGGCATTCTTTGCGGCGAAGCATTTTTGAACAAAATGCGGCCACGGGACAATCGACGCCTCGCATTGTTTTGCAGCCTCGCGAAGCCCGTCGCTCCTCTGGACTTGGAATTGACAAGGAAGGCCTTGGGTCTCCTCGTGTAGCTGAGATTTTGGACAGACGTCCGTCTCTTGGAGACAGCACGCCACAGTTCGTACCGCAGGAACATAAACGTGGCGGGGTGCGTTTCGAGGACCCCCTTAAGATGCAGGAAGATGAAGATCGGGACCGCGAAGAAGAGGAGCTGAGGGAAGATGGTCATACCCCTCCTCAAGTTCCAAATGGTGATGTGACCTCGAACCTCAGGGATATGATTTCAAAACTCAGTCCAAAGAAGAACAAAATCGGCAGCCGAAAAAGTCTTCACGTCGGTGCAGCTCGAGGCATTTTAGGCAAACGCCCCCTTGAGCTTGACCTGGATGAAGATTCAGAAAACTCCCCTGACCCCAAGAGGCTTCGTGGGAGGGATGTCAGCCCGGTCAAAGGTGTGAAGTTGCCAGCACCGACAATGAATGAGAATAAAAGCCGCCGATCAATTCGATCTCCCCTCCGCAGAGCTCATAGTTCTTCACCATTCAAAGGATCGCCGCTTAAAGGAAGCACTACTCCTACTCAAGAGCCCCGCGGAGCCCCGAAAACGGGCGCGACACCGCTTAAAGAGGGAATTGATGCCTTGCACATTGCTTCCGATCCTCAACAGCCTGATCCAAATGACGAGGATGCTTCAGGCCAGGACGAGGCAGCCTCTGATTTTGAATCTATTCAGCTTCAAGACTTTTTAAATATGACCAACATCCATTTCATGGAACTCACAACGACAAAGAGGAGGCATACCACTGCGCCCGGAAGTGCTAAGAAACGGTTGTCCAGACCTTCGAGTGAGAATGTGGCGAAGGCAGGAACGATCACGTTCGACGATTGCGTAGCTGCTGGATTCTGCACGGTTCCTATGCTTGAGCTATATCAACACTCATGTCGTGAATTGAAGTCTTACATTTCTGAAGGTCGACAAGTGATCCGATCTATTGAAGCAGAGACTTACACCGACAATCCACCTCTCTTCCGCGAATATGTCACAGCCCCGCCAGATATTCGTGTGATTATGGATAACCAGTTCCGTAATGTGAAGACGCATGCGCGATTTCTCAGTAAAGCTACATGGTATGAATGGCGCATGAAGCTCTTAGAAGGCCTGATGCAAGGTCTTCATCGCCATGTAGATGATATGAAGGCCGATGATGAGTTGCTTTCTAAGCGCGAGGAACTCCTGGGCACTCATGTGCCTCCCCTGGTAGAAAAGCACGCAACACTCGAAGGTGTAGCAACAAATCTACAGCAATCAGTGGAGGAGATGGAGAATTGCGATCAAGATGAGCTGCGAGAAATACGCCAAAAACTGTCCAACATTGAGGATGAAATAGAGGCCAAGAAGCGCGAGCTTCAACAACTACAGGGAGAGACCGAGGAGAAGACCAACATAATAGAAGCTGGTACGGAGATTCGCGAAGAATATATGGCTCAGATCCAGGAAGCCGAGAAGGTCAAAGAAGAATGCCGAGGTTGGAGTGCTCGTGATATCAGGGAGCTTAAAGGTGAGGCTGGCTGACCCGGAATTTATCGTGAATTGCATTATCTAACTGAAAAAATAGCATCCGTCCACAAGATCGAGCGACAGACAGGATGGTCTATCACCTCTGCATCCCCTGGAACAGACTCTTCCAGTGTCCCCATGTTGACCATGTCATACCGAGGACAACTACAAATCAAATTCCACCCAGGCGCATTCGCTACAAACAACTCCAATGCCGCCGACAAGACCAATCTTCCACTCGAGCTGACTTTCACCAGCAAGAAAGCGGCTTCTGCAATCGCTTCTCTGGTATTGCAGTCCATGCAACAATATCTCCCTACTATCCAGCAATCTAAGATTGCTTCCAAACAACTCCTCCACTTCATCTCTACTGCATGGGACCGCACTCTTGGTCTCGAAAATGAAGCTCGCATGCTCGAATTCTGCGGTGTCACTCGCCTGACCCTTTCAGATCCCAAGAACAACATCTCCCTACGGGCACGCTGTACCCTCCTCGGCAATGGTATTCCATCAACATCAACGCCGAGCCGCAAAGGCGCCGCGACCCAAAACAAAGGCGCCAAGCGTATAGATGTCGACTTTACCGTCCGCACATGTATTAATACAAACAAGGATGCCACTGAGGGAATTGGTGGTATGGACTTCAACATTGACGTCCTTGCGACGAAGGTTTATGGCTTCGGTTCTGGAAATAAGTCCGGTCTTCCAGACAAGGATATGCAAAGCATACTTGGCAAGGGACTTGATGATGCAGAGGCTGGTGCTCTTGGGAATGGTGTTTGGTGTAAGGCGGTTCAACAACTTACCGGGTCTGTGTTTTAGTTGATGGTGCTGGGTGCGGGCGAATTAATTATTGATACCTCTGGGTTTTGCGACGCTTCAAGTGATGGAATGGAACGAGAGCGAAGGAGTTAGGGTATTTTTTTTCTTTCCGATTTGATGATTATGGGTGTGAGCGTTACTACTACTATCTCAAGGGATGTTTATTATTGAAATGACTTAATTCTTCATTCAATTCCAAGGTTCGAAACCATAGGCTTGCTTGTGATGAGCGTAGGGTAAGACCGTGACCTTGGGATATACAATTAGAGCATCAAAACCCAATTGGTATTTTGATCATTTGTTTCTTTTCGAGCAGTCTATGCATCCATTATCATCATATCATACCGTTCCTTGTGCATTCGGTACCTAAGTACCCAGCTAACAAATCAATGTGATACACATGTCAATCTCAATCACATCATAAAGGAAGGTGGAAAATATACCATGAACAAGACAAATAGCCAACAGGTATGCAAAGCCAAAGGTCCTCACGGAAACATCCCCAAAAACGGATTCGAAAACATCGACTGCGAGTATTCGTTGTCTTGAGGATCCTGATCACCATCCGGATCCTGAGCCGATAGTACATCCGCCGGCATGAAATTATATCCCATTATCTGAGTTCCATATCCTAGATAATTGGCATTGGCGTTGGCACTACCATTGCCATTCACAGAAAAATTCTGATTTTGATTCTGATTCTGGCTCTGGCTCTCTGCCTCCGTCGTGGCATCTGGACCGTTCAAAAAGGACTCAGCATTTAGCACAGGCATAGAATTGTTTTGCGGAGCAGAGGCACCCGATGTATCCGTTCGGAAAAGACCTGCCCAGAGATCTTCGCCGAATTGCCAGTCTGCTGTTAGTGGGACTTGCCATGAGTCGGGGAACATGGTTGGTCCGGGCCCGCCACTACTGGCTACTGAGTAGGGGCTTTGGGTGTTGTCCATAGGTGAGGTTGTTGATCTGGAGTGGTCTTCTGCCAGCTGCCAGGATGGGTAGGTGTTCATGTTTGCTCTCATATTGTTTAGGAGAGCTATGTTTGCTCCGTTTAGGTCGCTTAGACCTAGGCCTGATGGATTTGAGGCATTGGATGTTTGTAATTGTGGCTGTGGCTGGATTTGGGTTCGGTGACTTTGTGTTTGTGTGTTGGATGAGTCGTTTGGACTGATTGGGACGACATATCCTAATGAATTGACGGGTGGGAATCCTTCAATTTCTTCTGGGAAACTGCTATCTGGAACATTTGAGCGAGCATTGATTGATGCGATACTTGAAGGGAGTGGAGCAGCGGGTTGACGTGGATGTGTATCTGCATTAGAGTTTACTGTAGGTCGATTCACCGACCCGCGGCGCCGACGGCGTGGTTTTGGATGGGGCGCTGATGCTAAGCGAGATGCATGTCGTTTTGATACAGGGGATTCTTCCTGTTCATCTTGGTCCTCTGCGCTTCGGGCCCGTTTTTCATCTCGGTCGACAGCTAGTCTTGCTATGCGTTCTAGCGTGGCACTCATGCGGGTCATGAAGCCTGCGTAATTTGCTGGTCCATCGCCTGTGGCTAGGGATGCAAAGAACGTTGCGGCCATATTTAGGGACTGAAGATCTTCTTTGACACTTGGGCCGTGGGTATCACGGAGGATGGTGGAGAATATGGTCGCTCCTGCGAGGAAAACGTAGTATAATAAGGACCTAATTATTGTTAGATGAGTACATGGTTCGAGTAAAGCAGGTTAAACCAAAACTTACCAGAGCCATGCAATGTCTCCCCATGGCATATTATTCACCAATCTGAGTGTATCTCGAGCTGCCGTTGTGCAAATAAGAGCCGACTTGGAAGCCTGTGCTTTGCTGAGAGCCTTTACCTCGTCCGATTCATCCTCACGGGCTGATATTAAATAATTCAAAAGGAGAGGTATTCGGTGAATCATGATCAAAGCATTGTAGTAGACGAAATGGAGGCCAATAGACGCAAAGCCAAAGAGGAAGTCCTTTTCACCCGTGTTCAAGTTCGGTACTTCGGCGAAGGGATAGTCTTTCCTCCATTCCTCAAGTTCACTATGAAGCTCTTTCACAGTTTGATATATCTCATGAGGTGGTTTCAGTAATGACTTGGCCGAGTACAGTCTGCAATAAATTCGACTTTTGATTAAACACATGCGGCAAAGTCGACGGAAAAATGGAATGTTGGTCGACACTTCCGAGTCCTTATCGTGATCCATTTCTGTTGGTAAAGGCACGTCGAAGTCATCTGGATGTTGGGAGGGGGCATTTCCAGCCCGCAAGCATGTACTGAAGAGGCCAAGTCAGCAAGTGGAACTGGGTGGGAATTATCATGGGGATAAAATTACCTTTGATCAACGGTAAAGGCGACCCAGAACACACGTCGCCTTTGCTCTTGTTGAACGGGGCTCAAGTCTGGCCTGGCAATATTACGATGAAGTCCCATCCTTTGGCAAGATCGCATCGCTGCTGTCATAAACGGCAGTGCAAATTGAGTTCCCGAGTTACCACGAAGAAAGAATCCCTTGATAAAAATGATTTGTTAGAAGAGGATATTGTGGTGGGTATAAAATGCAAGACTGAGCCTACCATGCTAATCAAAGCCTGCACACTCAACAAATCCGTACGCCGTAATGCCAGCTCTGTGAAGACTGACATGGCATTTTTAAAGTATAATCGGGCCCTTTCGCGATCCTTTTCTGGTTTCAAGCTGTTCGAAAACCGGAATTCATAAGCTAGACATATCACGATGTTAATACTAGCCCATCGCGCAGCATCATCGCAGGTCTGCTGCGTGTACTGCCACTCTACCATTTTCATGAACGATGCCTCGTGATAGATTGGAAATAGACGATTGGCAGTTCGAAAGAAGTCCTTTATCAAAGAGAACACTTCAGATCTTGGCGGAAGAGGTTTATAGACCTGGGAGGCGAAGAGATCATGAAAGACATCTGGACGCCATTGATTCCAGGGACTGTCGTCAACAGAATCAGGCGATACAACATTTAAGAAATTGGCTTCGCCTGTTTTGCTCTTGATCCACTCGATTCCACCTCGGGATAGAATGGATAGTGAACAACAACGGCCTGATATACTTGGTTAATGGGAGTCAGAAGACTGAAAGGAAAAAAAAAATGGAATGCATACCGAAGTATCGAGAGTCATCATTTTCATGTCCTCTGAATATAGGAGTATCGGCGATATCGCCACCCCCCGGAAAGCGTGCAGCCTCGCAGTAATCCGAGTTTGCAGAAATATCTGACAATTCACCTGATGATCGTGGACGCTTGCTACTTCCTTCATAATCATCGGTGAGCTCTTCATCCTCATCCTCGGAGAGCGCATTTGAACTGATATCACTTTCATGCAAGATGCCAGCTGCCACAAGTAGCGATTCGACTCTCTCCAAGCGACTTTTTAAAGACTGCACATATTGATCACTAGTAAGAAGTCAGCTTAGTATAAGGGCAATCATGAAACGTTGTTTCAAACAGAAAAGGGGGGCCTTAAAATTGTGATATAAGATTGTGGGGCTCACCTTGGTAATTCCTCATGCTCCTCATGGGGTGGCGAGGCCTGCTGCTCCTGTTGCTGCGAGGGAAAGACACATTTGCTTTTACGGCGAATACATTGCACACAGATTAAATTGGGTCCTTCCACTTCACACTTAGTCTTCTTCCGATAACACATATCACACGCCTAGACGACCAGTCAGCACGGCACCATCATGATATCTCCAGCGACAGCGGGTCTAACCGGCAGCACCGGTAGCGCAACATACCCTTTGGCTTCTTCTCCGCCCGACCGAAGAAGTGCCGGGTGGTATGGTGGAACCACTTGAGTGCATTTTCCGGGCGGAGGATTTGCTCATATCATCGCGGGGGGTTATGCTAACAGATTGACGCATTGCGTTGTGCATGTCCCCCAGCGGAAAGTGGTCCGTTCGATGGTCATGCCAAGACTTTTGGTTTGATTTACTTTAGCGCGCGCCACGAGCTTGTTTGTTTGTGCGGGAAGGAATGGTACTTTTTGGTTTCTTGCTTGATTATTGAGTGTTAGGTTGAGACTTTGATATTGCCTAGGAATTCATTTGAGATAAGGTTGAATTCTGAATTCTGGGGATTTGTCGTTGGCTCGGAGTCTCGGGGCTCCGATTCCCGGGTTCGATTTTGTGTGGTCTGGGGTACTTGGACGGAACCTCCACAGTCTGTTGGGATATGAGTAAAGGCTTGTACTATCTAGGTATCTTTCTTCGTAGATCCATCTTGGTATTTTCGAGACTATTTTAATGGGCTTGGAGTTTAATTTAACTCTGTTTAACTTAGTTCACTGTCTGAATATTCTAAAATGTCCTCCGGTGTTAACCTGAGTGATCTAAACGTATGTCCGGAATGACCGCGGATGGTCAGGGTCTTGGGGTAGATATTTGAAAAGGAAAGGAGGATATCAGTGCATATTTAGTGAAGCCGGCAACTTATATCCGGTATGTACCTGAGAGGAGAGGTAGATCATACAGAAATACTAGTAGTAGTGACATGTCCTAGCTTGAAAGAGTCGAGGACCGGGATCTATGAGCTTAACTCCGTTGAGGCTAATTACTATCTTTGCGAGACGAAGCGCTGACAAATGCCCCCGCCAGGGTAAACAGAGATAAGATATACCAGTATTTGATCGTTAGAAGGACTCCAAACTTTCCGAGATTGTGAATTTAGACTTAGAAAAAATTTATCTTTCCAAAAGACATTTGACACCATGCGTGCGGTGACTGTTGGTATTCTCTCCATCGGAGACATGGGTCTCGGAATGGCGAGGTTGCTCAAGGCCCATGGATATCGTGTGAACACGGTCGGAGAGGGGAGAAGGTACGTTTTATGACCTGACCTTCCGAGGTTCATGCTCTACGAAAAACAAAACAAAAACAAAACAAAAACAAAAAACAAATTCAAGACCAAGATTAAGACCAAATCAAAAGTCAAACCCACTGATACCATCCTACTCTATGTAGTGAACACACTTTAGCACGAATTACCGCCGCCGAAATCGAGGTTTTACCATCCGACCAGGAACTAGTGGTAGAGGCAGACTACATTTTATCGATTGTGCCTCCTCGCGATGCCCTAGCCATAGCCGAACGTATTTCGCATTCATGCAAACAAATGGATACCGCGACAAGACGTGAGGCACTAGAAGACGTGAACGGTCGGCCGAGTCGCAGCCCATTGTACTTTCTCGAGCTGAATGCAACCCCCGGCCGACTAGCAGAGGAAATGGCCGAACTATTTGTAATGGATATAACAAATGCGACCACGTCAACCGAGGCCTCGACTCATTGCCACTTTCTAGATGGTGGAATCATTGGAGGCCCGCCGTCCCGAAACACGGAGGACGGTAAGTGGAAGAAACCTAGCATAGTACTCTCGGGATCAGTGGACCTACCCTCCACTTGGGCACCGCTGGCGGAGGTCCTAAATCTAAAGCTAGTGTCGGAGCGGATTGGAGCAGCTTCCACCTTGAAGTTATCCTTTGCGGCGCTCACCAAAGGTCTGACGGCATTATCGATCATGTCGTTCTCCACTGCCCAGCGGGAATCACTTTTGCCGGAGTTGCTGGAACATCTACAGCAGTACTCACCTCATACGGCGGCGTTAGCTCAGTCTGGTATCATTGGGATGAGTCCTAAGGCGTATCGGTGGGTTGATGAGATGCGCGGAATTGGTGAAGCGTTTGATCGTGAAGGTGGATGGGATGGAGTTGGAAGTAGTGTATATGGCGGGTTTGCAGAGATATACCGAAGCGTGGCCGAAGATACCATTCTGGGACAAGAACGAGTCGAGGCAAGACAGCGTGGGACTAGCGTGGAGGATGCAGCCACGATCATAGCTCAACGTCAGGATCGGTCCAGGGTCGGGGATACATAGAAAAAAAATGCAAAATGCAAATCACGACATCGCTTGGGCTATGTCATAGGGATAAGCACACTGAGATGCTGTATGAATGGGACGACGATCACGAAATTGTGTCGAGCACGGAATTGTCCGTACCTGGGACCTGTACTGGATCCATAGGTCGGAACCATAGGTCCACGGGTTCTAGAGTTGATTAGCTTCAATGTCTGGGATGGAGTACACAGTTGTACTGTACATAAATTGGGGGGAGTTCTACAGGCGTAGAGAGGCGCTAGAGTCTTTCGATCCCGGCCCCCCTTATGGATCCCATGGGAGAAGGAGCCAAGCTTCCATGTAATTACCTTCGGTACAAAGCGCCAGAATCCAGTCCGCGTCATCGGAGTGGGAAGTGGATCCAGAAATTGTCCCGCGGCCCCATCACATTTCTCACACACGGAAGTGGAGTTGTTTGAGTCTGGTTCAGTCTGGTACTGAGGATGTACTGAGGATGTACTGTTGTGCCCAGATGTTCTGATTAATCGTGACAAGTGATCAGGGACCCATTGCTTAAAACTGAAGTGGTCATAACGAGTGCTAATTTTTTTTTATACTTCTTGATCATTTTATATCCCTTTTTTTCTCCGCATTTTGTCTTCCCCATATAATACTGATCATTTCCATCTCGACCCAACCTTTTCCCAGTCCTCGTATGTCTGTAACTCGCGAGCGGTGAGGAGGCGCAGCGGACGAACCAGAATTCGCGATCACGACATTTCTCCATTCTATCAGATCATCGACTAGTTGATCTCGAGGCTTGAACTTGTTGCTTTACGTCCCTTCTCTCCTCTCCCTTGCCCCCCTCTTTACTCTCTTTGCCCTCTTTGCCCCTTTTTTTTTGCCTTCCAACGTCCAATCCTGATTCGTATTGTCCGCGTTATGCGTGTACACCCGTGCAAAGGTGATCGTGGCCGAATCTACCTTTACGCCCCCCAATTCCCCCAATCTCCGAGGTTATAATTCGTCCCTGTCATTGTATGCCAATCCCAGATTTCCGGACAACTTGCTTATTCGGGGATCGTCCTGGTCCATTCATCTGATCTGGGGATTAACCGTGGATTTTTAGAATTTTACTTGCGACTTGGACCTTTTTCCATCATCTCTCTCTTCCACCCCCCAAACCAGGGCAAAACGCCATCGACGAAAAAGAGAAAAAAAAATAAAAAAAAATTAGAAATTAAAATAATAAACCTCTTGGAGTTTGATCGTTCGTGATCATTTCCATATTATTATTATTATTTTCTTTTTTTTTTTTTTTTAAACTCTTTTGTCTCTTTTTGTCTCTTTTGGTGCTTTCTTTTCTCGGGGTTGATCATTGTCGTTGTTTTCCTTTTCCTATTTCTACATTCCACCCCCTCCAACAACCTTCTTTCTTCCATCATGCCCGAGGAGCATCCACCCCCTCAGGCTCATCATCTTCGCCTACCTACTGCTGGGTTCGACAAAATTGAAAACTTCAATTTTTTACTATCGCGAACCGATCCTAACGCTAGGCCCCGACAGTATTCATTTGACGCGGACACTGGGCTGGTCCCGTTTGCCAACGTGAATATGGATTACGATCAGACCGAGGGCATGGGCGGCTTGTCCGTTAGCTCTTATGATAGTATTGAAGACGAACGCTCGTCTCTCGATTTACGGGGATATCCCTATCACGGTACGTTCAAGCTTTGACTTGTTGCAAAAGGTTGCATTTCTTGCGCCATCATTCTGCTTTTTATGGTTTCTTGGCTTTTGGCTTCCTTTTGGCTTCGGGGAGGAAAAAAAGAAGCTGGATTTCCATTTTGATGAGGATTAGAACCCTTCTCATTTTATGAATTTCTTCTTTTCTTCTTCTTTTCTTTGCTTGCTGTTTTATATTGAAAATCCCATTCGTCCGTATTTTTACATTTGCTACTCTGCTCGTTCCCCCTTTTTTTTGATTGCGCTGCGATATTGGCATCTCGCCTTACCCTGTTACACTGCCCTTCCTTCTTCCCACCCCCCACAAAAACACCCCCATGTCACTCGGGCCCATGCATGGCTGAGGAGGTTAAAGCTCGTGCTCACGAGGCTCCTGCAAGCCCCAGAGGTCGATCTGAAATTGCGAATGATCTATCCTATTTTCGTGGAATGAGATCATCGTGTTCCCCCTCTTGCCTGTCCAAGACTACATCTGCAATATCGAGCACGCAATCCCGCATCCAAATGAGCGCAATAAGCCATGGATACCTTGGGGCTTACATTGCAAATCATCTTCTCCCTATTCCCATTCAGACCCTCCCCCCAAATTCCCCATTCCCCCATTCCTTATATGTGAATCCCTGGAGTTTATTTCATGCACTTACATATGCTTCTGTGCATGGTCCGGGATCCCTCCATAGGGTCACGGATCTCCTTGTCTCAAGCAGACGGATGAACCTCTCTACCATATTGAATCTCAGTCTTAATCAAGACCAGTGCTTACTCCATCCCTCAGGCCCAACTGGCGACAAATCCATCAACTACTCTATTCCCGACCACATGATGCCTTATTCGGCTCATTCTATCTATCCGCCTGTCCCTTTTAATCCCGATGATCTCGGCCACGGCCCGGGACAGATGACTCCATCGGATGTCTCTTCGTCTATCTCGCCTCCCAATGGCCAGATGGGCAACACCAAGTACAGCACCTCTATCTCTGGAGACCGCATCGCCGCGGCTCTAGATCAAGAGGGCGGTGTACGCGTCGCCGCTGAAGAGGACCGACGCCGCCGTAATACGGCTGCTAGTGCTCGCTTCCGTCAGAAGAAGAAGGCCCGCGAGCAAGTTCTCGAACGTACTGTCCGTGAGACTACAGAGAGAAATGCTTCCCTTGAGGCTCGCGTCGCCCAATTGGAAATGGAGAATCGCTGGTTGAAGAACCTTCTCACTGAGAAACATGAGGCTACAACCACCAGAATGCCCCCTCCTCCACAGGATAGCGGCGCATTAGAACCGAAGTCATCCGGAAACAGGGCCCAGAAACATATTCAGCCTAAAAAGAAGGGCGTCGGCACTGACGAGTAAGCGTCAAAATGAAGTGTTGTCTGTCTTTTTGATCGTTCACTGCGTCTCTTGCGTTGTCGCCTTTTCTTTTCCTCTTTTCTCTGGCTCTATTTTCATGTATCATCTCTTGATTTCATGGTCGTCGTCTTCTCGACTGGAAAGGCCATCCAGGCGTTTGAATTTCTTTGCTTGCTCGACTGCGGTTTTTAGTTTCTCCCTCCCTCGCTCTACTCTCAATCTTATTATTTATCAAAAATGGATCTGAGAAACATACAGCAGGGAAGAGAATGACAAAAACCAGTCATGACGATGTCACGATCTTTCTCTCCTATCGACCTTCCTCCTTCGACCGGTGACTGTGATTCTCAGGGGTCTCGCTTCTACGCCTAGCTTATCGAACATTGACGCTCCTATAACATCCTACCTACCTCTTATCCGCCGATCCTCTCACCGGGCTCTATCTACTCAATCACCCTAAGCCCCGGCTCTTTATACCTCTTATTATCCTTTTTCCATCCTCTTGCTCAGAAGCCATTGCGCTTTGAATTTTGATACGGGATTAGAATATTTGTCTCTTGTTCTTTAAATTATGCGTGGAAGACTAGAAGTGCGGGTGTGGATGGTGTTGACCCGGAGAATCGCATGTTACACTCGGGGGATTGGTCGAATTCTTTGAATGGGTTTGCTTAACTTCGTGCTGGGTTCTGGTCTATGGGAAGATGCTGGTTTTTATATTTTATATCTCGCTACTCCAAGGTTCCTTTTGCTTATTATATATGACTTTGGATTAAATCTTCTATTGCTATGCATATATAAGAGGTAAACGAAGACCTTAAAGCTTGGACTAGAATTGAGTCCCGAGATCAGATTCTCAATCTAGTCTCGTTAGCTGCTTGCTCATTACTCAAACGTTCTTCTGTATACTATCCTTCATAATTAAGCCCTCGTGCTGAAAGAAATGGGTCTAACATATCATCGCATGCCATTTTTTCAAATTTCCAGGTCCATCTATTTCCGTTCGGTATAACTCAACGAAATCGAGTTCAGGCCGCAGTATTTCATCGGGCATTTCAGTATCATTATTCAACTATTAAGAGCTACCACAGCCAAAACAGACGTCGCATCCTTCGTAGATGCAGAAATCACATCCCCCTCGACTGACCCTGTTCTCCACATCCCCAACCCCACAAAACGTCCGTTCACAGAATAGTACGTGCCCACGCTCCGACTTTTGCGGATCTGGCGCTCTTCATCCCAAAACCATTCAAAAGACCGTAAATTTAGCAGAGGCTGCAGCATATATTCCGCCGTAGACACGTAGACATCCTTGCTGCTGAGAGATGTTAAAATCGACAACCATTGTTCATTGGAAATGTTTCTTCCTAGTAGAATCCCGGCTCCGCGAGCGTCCCGGACAGGTTTCATGATATATTGGTCTTTGAGGTGGGGTTGATATGGCTCTGACGGACAAGGCCTTTGAAATCAGTCGACCCGGGGATGACCGTAGAAGTGATATGGTCACGCAGGGTCTGCGCTTGTGCAAGAGACAATACCTGCGTATTCACGAGACTGTGTAGTTCCTGGAGGATAATGCCTAGGATACGTTTGTCTTGGGCAATGAATACACTCCGTGGGTCATTTCTGCAGTACATGGCAATGTGTCGCACCATCTCGGGGGATAGAGAAAAGAGCTCGATGTAGTACAGCTGTAATCCGACTTGGTATACTGGCTCCAACAACTGATCATCTACCTCTAGCAAGGATTCAGGGGGACTTTTGATCATGGGATCTGCGCCCCAGACACAGTATAGCATGAACCCGGTTTGGCTGGTTGTACTAGGTACCAGACGAAGATCACCTGGCCTGACGTTTCTCGCTCTCATCCCGGTTCGCTCTTCGATAAAACCAAACAGAGGGCTATCGGATGGAAAAGCTTGACTCTCCTTGACAAAGTGAATAGGGCTTCCTGAGTCGAACAAATCAAACAGGCTTTCTTGGAGAACTTTGTAGTTGGTGGCTGGTTCGATCAAGGGAGTATTCCATATACTACCGGCTAGTGCCTCGTAGGCCGTTGCGACGTAGTGGAGAAAACTGATAGGAAATCGTCCATTGATTTCACAAACGCGAAATTCCGGGACTTCACAATCTGTGACTGGGAGTAAAATATCTGGTCGTAGATTGCCTTGGTGGCCTTGGAAAGGTGACATGATTCCATCTGCAGTCGCCTTATCTACCCACTGCAAGAGCCCCTCGACATGGGGATCCAATGGCGTTCGACTCGGTAGATTGGCTTCCTTGTCTGTCCACCATCTTTCGATAATATTGTTCAGAGCTATGGCCAAGGCTTCATTGAAGATCTCTAGCTCTTTTATAAACTGCAACGGCAGAAGTGCTGGGTGGGGATTGAGTCTTTTTGCTGCACCAGGAAGTGCACCATACGGACGAACATTGTCTGCCAATCTCTCTTGCAGTTTCTCGTTCTCATAAATACGAAATTTTGGATGGATTTGTTGGGGTAGAACCGGGTTTTGAGGATCCTGCGTACCTCTCAAAGAGATTTGAAGTAACCATGGGGAACCTTTGGCGACAACGCTAGGTATCTCTTTTTCAATAATGGCCATTGACTATATTATCGGTCAGTTGATCTTTAACATATCTATCAATGAAATCAAGCCTAACTCACATTTTTCAATGAGGCTTTCATTCTCATGTTCAAGAAACTTTTGAAAGGCATCATCTCTTTGGTAAAGTAGCGATACATCTCCTTTCCAATTGGGTTCTTGTCTGTCTCTAGGATCTCGGACAATGCCAATCTCACAATATCCCATCCGCCTTCTGCACCTTCAAGACCCAAGGCATATAGCATGTAACCGACGTTGTTCTGCAGAAGTGCATGATGAACCCTGTTCCACACTTCGTGAAGGTCATCCGTGCCAAGCCCAGCAGCATCTACGCTAAAACCCTGCTTTTCTAGCGTCGGTGTGTGTAATTTAACTCCGGCTGAGTCTCGAACTGCAAATCCTTTGATCGTCTTTGACTGCCGACAAATGCGGGCGACTGTATTCTGAGCATGCAGCTCGCATCCGACGCCATGATGCAGTAGTGGATCCAATCCAAGCCGAAAAAGGCATTTGATATAGCTATTCACAATGTTAGACGCATGCTAATTTTTTCTTTTCCTGGGGGGGAGGGGGGGGAATAATCAGACCTCGTGAACCATTCTTTTTTCTCAGCGGTCAATTTGAGGTCAAACAAGATTTCCGCACACGTTTTCTGACTACCATTTGGCTTTTCTATTAATGCCGAGACCAGAATGAGTGCCTCATCGTTCTTTTGTGCTTTAGCCTCCAGACTCTCCCGGAGAATACATGTCAGGTGACGAGCTTCACTTTTGCCTTCCTGGCTCCCAGTCACAGCAGCGATCTCTCCAAATAACCATAAGTCCTCTGGAAAAATCATTCTCATTAAAGCAGTCATCTCCGGTGCCGCAGCCGCAGGCCAACATGGCAAGGCTCTCAGCGCGGAGGTAATCTGACATGCAAGAGAAAACTTCAAGTCAAGTTCATAACCAGGAACAGAGACTGTTCGGATAGCAGCATGTGCCTTCGCAACACCGGGGACGGACTTTACATGCTCTGCTTCTGGGAAGTAATATAACACCGCTGGCAGTTGCCGGGAAAGGCAAGGGACCACAACCAAGTCAGTGGAAGTCGGGCGGACCACTTTCAAACATTTCATTAGAGAGTGGGTTAGCTCCTCAAATGGTCCATAAACATGGACTGAAGATCGTGGGAGGGCAACCAGTGTGATACCCGGATTAAGCATATCGGGTAGATCTTCTGGTCCAACTGGCTTTAGCAGATTATCAGCGAAGCATGTTCGATGGACCTTTATTTCAAATTAGCAATCATTGATCATATCTGTCATGGAGTATGAGTATACCGGATGAGTTGGATGTCCTAAAATAAGAGAAGCTTCCCATTCTAGAAATGAAGAATTAAGATCTAGCAGTGGCTTGGTGGCAGTAATCTCCAACCATTTACCTTTGATTCATTAGTAAAGTACTATATTTGAGAATTAGGATGCACAGACTTGACACGGCGCAACGGATGGCTCTACCCAGAAACGGTTGAGGTACTCCGACGAGGCGCATGGAAAAACATCCTGTCGTTTAAGGAGGGGACAGAAACAGAACTAGATCAACTGGAGAGTATACTGCAATCTGGCCAACGGATTCACGCTCTATTCATTGAGCTGCCCAGTAACATCAAACTCTCGTCGCCCAACCTGCACCGCATTCGCGCTTTAGCTGATGAATATAACTTCATTGTCGCCTGCGACGACACCGTTGTCGGCTACATCAACATCGATGCACTCCCCTATGTAGATCTAATGATGTCTAGTTTGACCAAAGCTTTCAGTGGAAATTCCAACGTGACTGGAGGAAGGTATGTTCAAGTTCCCGAATCGCCACACATGAACTCCATTCATCTGACACATTTAGCCTGGTCATCAATCCCAACTCCCGTCATATGGAGAGAATCCAAGCTGCTCTCTTTGGTAACTACGAGAACACTTATTTCCCTCTTGACCTTGATACGATCCTGCATAATTGCCAGGACATTGCCTGGCGGGTGATAAAATGCAATCAGAACACTTTCCCCCTAATCAACTTATTCGCAAAACCCCCATCAATTGCTCTGGTCAATCATCCCTCCATCGGCCCAACCGCTCATTTATACAAGAGTCTCATCCGCAAAGAAGGCGGCTATGGGAACGTCCTCAGCGTTATCTTCCACAACCCCAGCAGTGCAGAGCATTTTTACAATGTTCTAGATATCTGTAAGGGGTCCAGCTTTGGTACCAATTTCACTCTGGCCATTCCCTATATCCAGTTGGCCAATTACTGGAATCGTGACAAGGTACCTAAATACGGTGCTCCTCAGCATATTATTCGGATAAGTGTTGGGCTGGAAGATAGCGTAGAACTAGTCCAGACCTCTGCAGAGTAACGGTCTGCTTTGCATGGTGGTCCTGGCGGCTGATGACTATAATCCAGCCAAGATTGTCAGCGACTTCGACGCCGATGGATATTCTGTAACTGTTACAAGGCGGTTCATGGGGAAGAATGGGTTGAACACCTTATTTTCTCGAGCTGGATAGAGGCATATATTGGCTCAGAGTGGCTTTGAGATTTTGGATGAGAGGATGGAAGTATTTGTGCCACCCCCGGAGGTGGACTCTGATGATACCCCGCAGTTTTGTCTCATTGCGCGGAAGCTATAGGACTAGATTCTTTCGCCAAAATTCATTCTCTCTATCTATTTTTTGTTGGTGGAGATATTAGTCTTGATCTTGCGATCTTATGTCTTGCACTTCTCCCAATCAAGGTTAGATTTCGAGGATAATATCAACTCGGCATTTAATCTCCAATCAGCCACGAATTTGGGCCTTAACGGGGGCTGCCGATGACCTGGTCCAATATGATATACTACTAGTCAGTCGCTAAGGCGTTTTTTTGTGTTTATGCTTTAAACAGATATAATCAGCAAGAGTAGTGGGGAAGCTTCCAAGGTTTTGAAGATATGGAGAAGGCGTTTGGAGTAGGGAGTCGCCGCCAGACGAAGACACCGTATAGTTTGTGCCGGCACTCAGTCGATAAATCATCAATGTTCATTAATAAGTTGTGAATATTGTGGTGATGCCCCGCTTATTTCGACAAGTAGCCTATCACAGGAGTATACCAGCCTGTACATGTACTTCGTTAAGATTTTAGTAAGTTAGAATGAAGGTTGGAGTTGACCTTGACCTTTAAGTTGGGGGCAAGTGCCTTTTCCCTATAAGCTTGAATCAACCTTGGAAGGCTCATGTACTATCTAGGCATGAATATAGCCACACGTGCAACCTTCTCTACTATCAACCAGTACCTACAGGCTACTAGTACTAAATACATGTACTTCAGAAGCTACCGACAACTCAAACAATCAACGGAGATTCGATTAACGATTTCATTAACACCTAGTGATTAAATTACCCAACTCCGACCGTCCTATCAGGTCGAAGACAGACAGGAGACAAAAAACCCAGCAGAAGATGGTATTACATCAGGGAAAGCACCAAGTCAAACAAAGAACAAGAGTAAAAACGGCCCGCGCGTATTCTTGGTCATGATGTTCACCCCAGTCAATCCGGAATTGATTTTTCTTTTTCGGGGAAAAAAAAAAAGTTGGAGATGCAGGGTCTTCGGAGGACCCTGAATCCACCCACCCATCCACATCCAGTGTGACAAAGCTGGGGTAAGACAAGCACGACCCACGGGCACGGAATCACGACATAAGGCGGTGTTCATGATGTGAACTGAAAAGGACACGGACATAAAAAGCGAACACAAAAAGAGGAAGGAAGGAAGGGAAGAATGGCGCAAGGACCGGGGCGCAGTGATCCAACATATAGCAGATATTGCGTGACTGGGGTTTTGTCATAGGAACAATCATGTCATCGTGAGATGCAGAAGTTAAAACCAGTATATATTAGGTCGTTCTTAGCATCTAATAGGGTCTGACATGATAATAACAATCACGACATAGCCGACGATGGATCATGCGGCCGAAAGGAGAAATTGCAGGTCCATGCGTGTGTGTGCATGGGCATAGCCTGCACCGGGCTCCGGAAGGAGCCGTCGGTCATGATTGATGAGAAGAGAAGCGGAGAAAAGCAGAACGGGGTAAGAGGGGGTAGGTGCAAAGAAAAAAAAGAAGGAAAATTAGGACAAAAGGTATCTTCTTTTCGTATTCTCGTTTAAGCAGCAATTGGCTCCCGCTCTTCTTCACGACCACGGATCTCACCTTCCAAGGTGCTCACTCCATCCTCACCATCCTCGTAGTTGGGGTGTTGGTCGGCGGGCAACCAGGAGTCGCGGTCTCCGGTCATAGGAGCATCTTGCTGGGACAAATCAATGCCGTCGCGGTTTTGGCGGTTTTGACGGTGGCGCTGAGAGAGGGTGTTCGAGCGCTGGGAGAGACTGGACTTGACGACTGACTTGTTGGAAACCCAGCTGCTGAGGGCATCCTCGCAGTCCTGGATGATGGCCTTGCTGGCGTCGTAACCGTCGTATGCCTGGCGGGTCTCACCGGGAGTCACGGGGGTGTCATCGACCAGGTCGAGAAGGTGCTTGCCGTAGCCGGCGATGATGGCGACCTTCTCGCAGTGCTCACGCAGGGCATCGAATTGGTATTGGAAAGCGGCCTTGACCTTCTCACGGGTGATGTTTGACAGCTGGGCCTCGGCGACCAGAGACTCGGCTTCGGCGCGAACAAGTTCCTGCTCCAAAACGACGATGCGGGGAGAGTTGGGGTCCTTATACTTGAGCTTGGCAATCTCATCGGTGATCTTCTGCTTGCCTATTGGTGTGCGAAGGAGGCTCTGTTAGTCACATGATTTCTCTCTACCGTGCCTCTCTTCTCTGGGTAGCTAAACCACCCAAGCTTCGGAAGATCAAGAAGGCCAGAATGGGACGAAGAAGCCTGACTTACGGTCTCGGCTGGGCTGTACAGAGGCCTCAATGTTACGGATGCTCTTAATGGTGACACGGTATTGGTCGTATCGGTCGACGAACATGTCCTCCAGCTCACCAATCTCGTAGATCAGGACACCAAGCTTATCGGTGACATCCGACACATCCTCGTCGCAGGCCTCACCCCAGATGGAGAGTTGTTGCTAATCCATTGTTAGTCGCGTGGTTTCGAGATCGCGGCGCCATCAATTGCGAAAAATAAAGGGAAGGAAGGGGGCGACGGGCGAAAATGGGGGGAAACGAGTTCCACATACCGCGACTTCCATGCGCTCGCGAGCGACAAGCTCCATACTGCGCATAGTGTTCTTCTCCATCTTCACTAACTGGGACAGCTTGCGCGACAGATCGGGGCCGAAGGCACCCGCGGCGTTCTTACGGAATGCATGGCCTATAATCGTAATACTGTCAGTTGATGCTGTTGACTCTCATGAACGAGCTTTTTTCCTAAATCTCGATCGCGGTTTGGCAGATGTTCTTGCAATGGAGTAAGCAGAGGAGCCCCCCCCCCCCCCCCGATCGGGGCGGGAGCAGGTCTGCGCAGTAACCTCCAATCGTAGCCGGAGATCGTGCGATCGCGATCGCGATCGGAATGCCCTATTTTCTGGTCCAATTTTGACACCACTCACCCAAGCCACCCTTTCCTAGCCAGCGGTTCGACTTAGTCGTAGACAGAGGAGGAGCGGGGTTTTCGACCTGCGAGGCGGTCGGAGCGCGCGTCTGGCGCATAGAATAGGTACGGTGCATGGTGGACGGTGTTGTAGAAGGTAAGGTGATCCGGGAGAGGAAGGGTTCCTTGAATCTTTTTTTCTTTTCTTAAGGAGTCGTACCTGCAGGCGGTCACGTAGTTAGATCTTAATTCATAAAAGAAAAAAAAGGGTGCCTTGCGCAGTAATGACGTGTGGTAAAAGGGAAAGAGGGGGATGTACCTCGAACGGGATGTGACGGAAGTCGGGATGTACTGCAACCGGAGATGGACAACAGGGGTAGAAGAAAGAATAGAAGCTTATAGAGGAGAAAGAAGGCAGATATAAAAAGTTGAAGAGAGATGATTTCAGGAAGAAGCTATGGAGTTTTGAAGGTGACGTCGACTATCGGTAGCCTAACCCGATTCGGGGGTGAGTTCTTTGGGATAAGAGTTCACGAGATTCACAAGGTCCAAAAACTGTATACAACACTAGCTTAGCTACCCAATATCATAGGGCAAATGGGCCAAAAAAAAGACCACGAGCAGAAAAAAGAAAAACCGGAGATTGGCGGATCCTGTCTGCTGCGCCCCAGAACTGGGAAGGCTAACTACATACACACTAGAGGATTGACTAGCCAACTCAATTGGACGCTAATCCATCCAAAGATCCAATAGCGCAGATTCTGCTGGAGTTTCCAAAGTTGCATTTTTGGGGGGGAAAGCTCGATCGCCGACGTCATCGGTCCCGCCTGATGTCATGGACCTGGTACCTGCACAGACTCAATCATGTCATGATAGAAAGGGTTGCATTGGTGCTTTCAGATATCAGATCGTACAGACACACAGGTGAGAGAGACAGTGATCCCTGACCACTAGAGACAGAGGTGCAAGGTACCTGAGCTCATTAAGCTAAGAGATCGTCTGTGGGGGACCTCGAACTCCCGAGCCCGAGGCATGCCAGAACGCTGCTTATTTGGCGGATCAGTGGGGGAAAAGCAGATCCTGTTCCAGAAAATCTGTCCACGCTAAATATCATTCGAGGAGAACGAGATTAGCTGGCCTTGACAGGCAAACGAATAGGAAAATCTCTGCGATGGAACCACTAGCCACATACGCATGTGCTAGACTATGACGCGAATATCTTGGAAATCCTAGGATAAACTAGAATAAACTCAATATTGAGTTAGCTGAAAGCCTTCCAGGGCGAGCAAGCCACCCCCCCACGGAGTGGAGACCTGCCGATGAAGAATGTGGCGCTTGGCGTTCGTAGTTGAGGTCTCGGGTTGGAATTTAATGTTGAACATTTCAAGTTGAAGGAGAGGTAGATCAATTGTATTACACCTACATTATGTCCCAGTTGCTCTCAGGTGTACCTGGCCGGGAGCCTATATAACTCCGGGCTGCGGAACTTCTGCCTTTTTTGAAACCTTAGAAATCACTGCCCAGTTTCTCAGGCTGTAGTCTAACATTTGACGCCTCTGGATTATCACCTAGGCAACGATGGCAGACCTGGGGCTTCCAGATGGATATGTAGTATACCGTCATATGCATTCACCCAAACTAGACATCTCTTGAAAGATTTTGAACAATCTTATCTCAGACGTACCGTTATTCCGAGGCCACTCTTCATGAGAGTTTCGACTATCAGCGACACCAGTTGTGAAGTTGTTAGGTCCCAGTTCAAGAGTAGGCACCCATATTAGTAGTTAGACCATGTTCTTCAAAAGCAGATCCATTATTCGAGGTGATATGTACTGAGACTATGCAAAGTCCTTAATTAATACAACCTGAAGAATCAATCTTCAAGCCCCTCCTAAACTGCCGGGCTGCAGATCGATTCCCGAAAAGCCACGGGGAAAGCCCAACATACCCGTAAGCCGTGGCCCAGTAAAGAACACTCGATTCCCCCACAATCATCACCCATGCCTGAGGACAAAAAGCTTGGACAGAGCTATGCGGAGCAGAAAGCCACCTGGCATCATTAAGAACATATGATAGTCGAAACAATCCCGTTTCAGATCTGGGCACCTATACTCAAATGGTTGTCTAGCTTTAGCTGGAACACTTTTCCTTGGTGGGATTCTCACACCCCAGATACCCCGCAAAGCGTCCTGAGAGACACTTGCTAATTACGGGGTGACATCGAGATTTGAATAATTCACGGCGTGACGGACCGACTAGATCTACTCCGTGTCTCTTTTGACGATGTTGATGGCTATGGCCTTCTGTATAGGTGGGGAGATAGGTAGAATTGTAGAATATCCGAGATATAAAATGTAGCTGTTTTGGCGACAAAAATCAAGAAGATCTCTGTGTTGACAACCGGAAGTACAGAACAGTAGTGTTCGTTTTGGATCATATTTACAGAAGGCGACGTATCAATATGAGACTCAGTCATTTTGCTCTTCTCGCTGCGGCGGCATCTGTGGCTGCATCTCCATTGAAGGAACACAAGAAGAGGGCTTCATCATTTAAATGTTCGTACCCGATACTATGAGTTATAGAAGTGCTCTTAAACTTGAAGACTTACACGATCCATATAGGGTTTGGAGTCAGTGAATCCTGCGCTGAGTTCGGCTCGGGTAATATACCTGGGGTTTATGTTAGTACTTGACACCATATCCAGGCCTTGATATCATTGACTGACAACATATAACATAGGGAACCGACTTTATTTTCCCGGATACCAGTACTATCCAGACTTTAATCGACGATGGCATGAATATCTTCCGGGTAGCGTTCCTCATGGAACGGCTAGTCCCGACCACCATGACTGAATCATTTGATTCAGAATACCTAGCCAACTTGACAAGTGTAAGTTTCAACCTCTTGCAAGAGAAATACAGTGACTAATGGATATGAAGGTGGTGGATTACATTACCGGTGCAGGTGCTTATGCCGTTCTTGATCCGCATAACTATGGTCGATAGTGGGTCAAACAATTTAAGCACGACCTTGCCTACCCAAAGCTAACACTTCAGCAGCTACGGATCAATCATCGAGAGCACGTCGGATTTCCAGACATTCTGGAATAATGTGGCCACAAAGTTCGCGTCAAACAGCCTAGTCATTTTTGATACCAGTTGAGAATCCCTCTCTTTTTAGACTTTACACTTCACAGAAGCAATAAAGAAGAAAGAAAGGTACTAACTAGCCCCAGACAACGAATACCACGATATGGACCAAACACTCGTCCTAGACCTAAACCAAGCCGCCATCGACGGCATCCGCGCCGCAGGAGCAACAAGCCAATATATCTTTGTAGAAGGCAACTCATACACCGGTGCCTGGACCTGGACCGAAGTTAACGGTAACCTGGTAAATCTCACAGACACGGAAAACAAAATCATCTACGAGATGCATCAGTACCTGGACTCGGACGGCTCAGGAACAAGCGCGACTTGCGTTTCGCACACGATTGGACAGGAGCGTGTGGAGTCTGCGACGCAGTGGCTTATCGATAACGACAAGGTGGGGGTCCTGGGCGAGTTTGCTGGTGGGGTAAATGATGTTTGCGAGGAGGCGATTACGGGGATGTTGAGTTATTTAATAGATAATTCGGCGGTTTGGTTGGGTGCGTCGTGGTGGGCTGCGGGTCCTTGGTGGGGAGATTATATTTTCAGTATGGAGCCTCCGAGTGGTGTGGCTTATACTGGGATGTTGTCGATTTTGGAGCCGTACTTTGTGTAGATGGTGGAATGGCAGTATGTAGTAGTAGGTAGAACCTTGGAACCTTCGAGTGAGTTACACGGCGAAGTTCAAATGTTATGCTACTGCTGGAAGAACATGGATGTTTAAGACTGCCTAGGCTTCCTTCCTAAAGCAAGTAGATGTGTAGGACTTTGGAACATGTATGAGATCTGTATGATACCTCGGATCAATCAAGTGAGAAAACTTCAATTCATTATATTTTAATTATATATGTGGTTTTCACCGGTAGATGGGGCGCCGGATCACGCCATTGTCATCTAGAAGAACTCTGGAGCCTCCTCGACGAGAACGCTGACTGTGCACGTTTTGGTCAGCTTCTGCCCAGCGCTTGAACTCGGTCGGCCCATCCGACCACACACCCCTTTTGGGGCGCATGTGCCTAAGTGATATAAACCAGTTCTCATTGTCGCTTTCTGGCTCCGAGTCTTCCTTACCATTCGCCTCGCCGGAGATAACCTCCATTGGATCGCACGCTGTAGGTGACTGGCCCCTGGCTGCAGAATCAAACGACTCGTCGCCGAGTTCAACACTGGCGGTTTCATGGAGAGTGTCATCATGTTGGTCACTATCCTCTGGATCGGTCTCAGGTATTTCTTCCATGTCCGTATCATCCTCAGTTACTTCAGCCTCCATCTTAGTAGGGGTACCTGGCTCATCAATCTGGCCTGTTGGTTCATTGTTCGGTTCACCGGTAGGAGATACAGGTCTTTCGTTGTAGGCATTCACGGGAGAGGGTTGAATGTCCATGGGCTCAGGAAACACTGGTTCGTTCCCCTCTAGCTTAATTTGCACCGAGCTTGCGCGAGAAGAGCGCTCAATTTCAGGTTTGGCAGCGGGAGGGCCGTTCGGAGATAAGACATTGAATGAATGGGTTTGTAGGTTCGTAAACTTATCTACCAGACTGCTGGTGAAAGAGACGCCTAAAGCGAGACCATGGAGTGGACTTGACACTGGAATTGGTGAGATGTTTCTGGTTGGGCGCGGTGGTTCAATCTCAATGAACTGTGAGGCGACCAATTCAATGCCTCGGAGAGTTAAACTGCGTTTCTTGAAACTAGGCCGGGAATAGATGTCTAGGAAATAATCCTCATAATTCAGTTTCTTTGAATTTTGACTGAACGCATTTTCACAATAGCTGGGATAAGTATGAAGATGCATTATGATAAAATCATCCCAAAGATATGAACGCTGAAGCTTGCCTTGCTGCCGTAAATCAGACAGTTTCTTACACATCTTTGTGAAATGATCGAAATCTCCAGAATAAGAGCAGTAACAGCTGCAGAATTGCTGGTACACCTCTCGGGCTTCAGCTTGGTTCTTATTCTTGCTAATGAAGCCTTCCCGGCGGGCTAGCAGATGAGCGCTTTGTGTGTTGAAATACGGGTCGTATTTGCCTCTATCCTCTCCGACTGGAAGCGTAAGGGCCTTGGACAAAGCTTGTTTTTGTTTGATTCCCGGTGTGTTGACTGGCTGAAGCGGGGATACCACTGGAGAACTCATGTGATTGTTTGGAGGACGGGTTCCATCCGTAGACTCTTGAGTTGTATTGTGTGGCTCTGACTGAGCAGAATCACGGGGACTTGTCAATTCAAAAACCGGGGGCTGATTGACAGGAGAAAACATGTCTTTGTGGCGCTGAACCGGCCCCGATGAATCGAGAACGATGTCCGACTGCGAAGTATTTATAACATCTTGCGATCGCGATTGCCATTGTGATGCCATGCTGCTAGGCTCCAGCTGGGTTACAGGGACATTCACTTGAACTTGCATCTCTTGGGTCTGATCTCCAGGGTTCGAAGTTTCATGAGAAGATTGAGCTTCGTTGTGACTTTCATGAGAAGGATACGTGTTAAGGACACGGGACTGGGAAGACGTTTTATGTGACTGAGAGGAGGAGTGATTGGCCGTTGTATGTCCAAGTTCGTTGATATTAGTATCCGACATGCCACAATGAAAGCGATTGTTGCCAACTAATGGGCTAACGGCAACTTGAATACATTCCCCATTTGGCCCGGGGAGCGATTGGCCCGAGCTTGTCATTTCTTCCTCTACCTGACTGGATTGTGTGGGCTCTGGAATGTTTTCGCCAAGTGCTATTGGTACGGATGTATCCATTACGGATTCTTCATCTGAATCGTCTTCTTGGGCCACAGCTGAGGATTGTAGGGACGTTGCTTGGGAAGGGCATTTCCGAGCCAGTTCTTGATTAGGCGATGGGGTACTAGATATCCGTGAAAGATGATCTTGATTTTGCGGCTCATTTAGTGGCGAAGATCGTCGAGAACTTATACTTTGACGTTTGGGTTGGTTGTGGTTTGGAACAGGCCTTGGAGGCTTTGGTGACTCGCGCATCAAACTGCCTGCGGTCTCTGGCGAGCCTCTATTGCTCCTAGGCCCAGATGAAGGTCCTTTGCCATTTAATTTGGCATCCGTCGTGTGTTTAGTGCTCACTGAACGACCGGAGTGGTTGCCATCTACGGGCGTTGGGTTTGACCGTCTCTTAGCTAGAGTGGGTTGCTTCACAGGGCTAGACGGGGGGAGAAAGGGACCACGGGCGGGTGCAGGAGAGCGTTCAGGAGAAACCTCCCAGTCACTATACTCCTCAGTTGTGCGACTTGTAGTAGAAGAGCCATCACGTTCTTGAGTTGGGCTGATGGATCTTTCTGGGGTAACATTGGGGAGTTCTGTCTGGTGATGGCGCCTGTTGACAGAGTCGTTCCAGGCCTTTAGTAACGAAGGCGGTACATGCCCTTGAGGACGGGGATCAGTCGGGTTAGGTGGAATCCAGCAGAGTTTGTTGTCATCAAGAAGCTCTCTCTGGTCTTTTGGGATTATGATGTCGCGCTCTTTGATATCATCAAAACCTTCCCATGGACTGGGACCAGCTGGCACAGCTTTATATGAGCGAACTGGCGTGGATGAGATAGTGACAGCCTCTTGATCCATCGACATATCCATCCCTTTTTGAGCAGCCTTCCCGCTATTTAATCTTTCAGGTGATGTTTCTGGAGTGGACGTGTTACGCTTGCGTTTTTGGGCAATAGTGTTCCATTTCTTGAGCAATAAAGAGGGTATGTGGCCTTGAGGCGAGGAACAATTCGATCGGGGTGAAACCCAACATAGTTTGTTGTCATCAAGAAGCTCTTGCTGGTCCATTGGAACCGCAACGTCACGCTCATTGAGACCTTTTAGGTTTTCCCATGGGCTGTGTTGAGTTGCCACTATGCGCGAGCGAGCTGGCGTGGACAAATCAGTGACAGCGTCTTGGGCCACTGATGGCTCTGTCCCTATTTGAACAGCCGTCTTGCTTTGGGATACCTGAGATGATATTTCTGGCGTGGGGCTAGTGCGCTGACGCTTTTTTGGCGGGATGCCTGTCCCTGGGTCGATATTTTCATCTCTATTACTGTTTGATTGAGAAGGAGTCCTCCTCCCTTCTCGAGTTCGCTTTTTGGAAGGGGACTGCTCCTCGCGTTGGGTGTCTAGTCCGGCGAGCGTTGTTTTGTTCGGGGTGGAATAAGCCGAAGGGTTGGGATTTTTGGATAATCGATCAGCTCCATTTTTTGGTTGAGAAGAGATTGAGCCTTCATCATCAGATATCTCTCCTGGCGCATCCTTAACCATAGAACCGGCCTTAGAGCTCCGAGTTCGACTTTTTTCTGTTTTTGAGCTCGCCATGGTGAGGTGCCGTTCATCATCGACGGAGCCAATGTCATTGACAGGGGCCTCTGCTGAGCTATTCCGGTCATTCCGGCCAGTTGGAAATTTCTCGACTTTCTGTAAAGATTTATTGCTGCGAATTCTGGGAGAAGATGACCCTAGGTGCCGAAGTAACTCATTTGGCTCGCGCGAGTAAGAGGGTGATATTTGAGATATTTGTTTCGGCAAACGATGATCGCGAGGGATTTGCGAAGAGATTTGCTGCGATTCGTTACCACCTAATAATGGTTCGTTTTCGATTTCAGTCTGTGTGGACTCGACACGCCCAACTATGTGGCTCCTCGACTTGCCAGATTTGACGGCTTTAGAAATGCCCTGAGCTTGCTGACGAGTGGCTTCCAGTAGCGATTTGACTTTGGGGTTTCGATTCAGCTTCTTCTTGAGTTGGAAGTTCTTCGTCTTTCCATCTTCCCAATTGATTTGGAACTTGGTGATGAGAAGGTGAATCTGGGCCGGGTTTTTGGTGTAGGCGCAGACCAACTTGAAGTCTAGTAGGCGGACTGAGTGATGCTTAGGATTGGACCCCTTCGGTTGATTTGAAGAAAAGTCGATATTGTTCAGGGATAAAAGCTCTTCAGGAATAATGGCATCAACCTGGTGTTCTACATCTTGCAAGACTGCAACACCATCCCCGGAGGGATCCACACCCCACTGATAGACCGAAATATGTTAGTGAACTGGTTTGTATCAGATTTATTGACCGACACACCTCTTGTACATGCGCGACGAACGACCGCTTTGGATTGGCAAAGCTTAGGTTGGCTCCATCATTTTTCACTTCAATGTTATGCTGGTCGATCCGATCCAAGTACTCCGACAGGGTCTCCTGGACAAAGGTTGCGATCCACGGGAATCCTTGGTTCATCGTGCAAATGCAATTGGAATCATGGGGTGATATATTGTGAAGTTCTTCTCACAATTCATATTCGTTTGACTGCGCCTAGCATAACCAGGTATAGTCTTGAGTTGTCGAGCTCAAGGCGTCCAAGAGCAAAAACGCACCGAAGCTCGTTGATAACGATAAGACGCGACCGACGCGCTTACCGCTTACTCAGCCTCCACCACGTCATTGGGCGAGCATCAGATTGCGGAGAGCAAGGGCGATTGAAGATTCCCTTCTTCATTTATTCTCTTTCAGTTCCACTTTTCCTTTCACCCAAAACATAGAGACTTTTAAGCTCGCTGGACCGAGTGCTATGCTCTACTACGAGTCCCTGTTCCTTCTCTGGCCCCGTATGACTGGCTAGCAGCTTTTTCTTTACCGTGCGGGGATGATTTATGAGCTGGCAGCCCAACTTACAGCAGCCCATTCAAGATGGACCCGAAACTGATCGATGCCCCGAGCCCCATAACGTCGTCTGTATTTCTCCCCCTTGGGCGACGTAGGTCGAGGGCGTCCATGACTACCACTCAGACTGAAAGAGAAAACATACACACAGCTCTCGACCAGATTCACACTACGGCATGTCAATCCGACTCACTTACGCTTTTCAACGAATTTACAGCCCCACCTGCACCAGCATCGGCAGCAGATGAAAAAGGACTATCAGAAGAACTCCATGGAGGCCTCAGTGGCTTATATACCCGGTTCAGGACGTCAGTTGGGGGGATGAGGGATATTGTGGGCGGCGGAACACGATCTACTGATAAAACTTGGACGGATAGCGCTTCAGTTAGAAGCCCAGCCTCGGAGCGTTCCATGAAGAAGTCAGTCTCTGATTTGCCGACTAGCTCGATTGATCATCAACAGTCGCACCCCAACTCTTCTCAAGGTTCACGTCTTCATTCCCCGGTGGCGACGAATTTCCAGGTTAGCCAAGAAGCAGCAACGCAGCCAGGTACCACTAAAGGCTCCAAAAGATCTTCCAAGAGCGCTAGCATATCTTCCAAGACCTCTATATCGGCATCCCCGGCAGTCAAGCCGAACATCGCACCACTGACCAAGTCCACCGGTAGCTCTATGATAGCTGCCGATTCTGCCAATGTCCAGTTACACGTGAACACCACTGGCCAAAATCGACAGTCTAGAAGTAGTTCTGTTAATGTTTCTCACCAAGGACCTAAGAATGCAGAATCCGCTAGTCTTGATAGTAAAGACGGTCCCATGGAGGTATCCTTGAGCCAAAGCGCCTCTGTACTGAGCCAAAATCGCTCCCATTCTCCAGTGCTATCCATCAGGACACATGAAAGCCTCCATGAAGAACATAATCCTTTGGAGAGGGGTAGTTCTTTCACCTCGATCAATAAACCTTCAGATGTTCAAGGTAGGAAGTCTGTGTCTGCAGCAGGTCAATCAAGGCCCTCGGACGATTCTTCCATACCAAGTGCGCCACGAAATTCAAAAGCCACAGACCCTAACCACGACCCTGAGACGCAAAGTCGAAACAGCAGGTCAAATTCTCGCATCTCTCTGGGACAAGACGACCCGAAAGCATACCCAGCATCAAATTTTACCGCGAAACCCTTGCAGGATAGTGGATCGACGTCTGACAAAACTGCCTCCGTATCCCACGGAGGAAATGAACCGAAAGAGCCACCGATTGCATCTGTCGCCTCAAACACAGCTGAAACTTCAAAGCCAGCCCCGATCAAAAATCGATTACCAGGGCATGGGGTATCTCGAGCATCCACGGCTGAAACGACAACAACCGTGTCCTCCCTACCACCACTGAATACAGCCCTTGACAAAATCCCAAGTCAAGTTCCACGTGAACGTCGTGACGGGCCTTCTCGAGATGGTATGCTATCACAGCTAGGAAGCAAGTTGCTAAGTAAAGACTTTTGGATGCGCGATGAAAATGCCAAAGATTGCTTTCATTGCGGAGAGCCATTTACGACATTTCGCAGAAAACACCATTGTCGTACCTGTGGCCAGATATTCGATTCAAAATGCACACTCCCCATACCCGGAACTCGTTTCGGGCAGCCCGGCTCGATTCGTGTTTGCAAGCCTTGCGAAGCGATGATTAACGCGCATGATGATGACTCCTCGGAGTTCTCTGACAGCGAGCAAAGTCCTATTGCTATGAATCCCCGCGTTTCCGAGTTGAGCTGGAGTAATAGCGCTCGTCAGTCTGTGGATGACGATGACTCATCCTCCGTGATATCTCAATCGATTGACCATGTCCTCAAAACTCCAACAATGGCCATCCCGGCAACACGACGTGCAGGTGAGGGTCAGCGCTCGGCTGTGCTCGAAATCAACCCAGACCGTCCTTTGGCTCGGCCGAATTCCTCTCGATCTTTGAGATCTTCACTGGGAGGCAGGCCGCATTCAATGGGCCACAAGAGGCACCCCTCTCGGCAACAGTATATTCGAAGCTTCAAGCCATACCATGATGATCGAGCGCCGTTTCAACGCCGCCATGCAGACGAGTTCACCCCAGAGTCTCGACTGCCCGCATTCCACAAAGACAATATCATTGACCCAGATCTGGCTCAATACCTTTCAGATGATGCTTCAAGTGGTGACGAGCAGCCAAGTCTCCTGGCGGCTGTTGCAGAAACCCACTTCTCTAAAAGTGGCGAAGATCGAGAACGAGTCCCTTATGGGGGTTTTCTAGCGGCCATGAAGAAAGGAAGGTCTGCATTCGGAGACCGAAGTGTCCATAGTATCAATCATACTGGTCGCGATGCGGACGAAGTCAGTATCAGCAGTTCGAGGGCAGTGAACCTTCCACGTCCCTCTCGTCACAGGAATCTGAGTGTGGCAAGTAGCGCTCATCGACAATCACCTAGAGCATCCAAGGACATGTTTCACCTCCATGATCTCCCAATTGGCAGTGTACCTTTCGCTGGTGCTACAAATCAGGCTGTAAATCAGTCCGGGTTTAAACAAATCAGAAGTTCGTCGATGAGAGGGGTTAGGGCGCCGCCGGTTGAGCTCAATAAAGCTAGCCGGGGACATGTGCGAAAGCTTCTACAACAACTTCTGACAATGTCTGCCGTGTCAAATGCCGATAGCTGGGAGAATGCACTCATGCCAATACTGTTAAAAGCAGCCGATGAGGTGGACCCAGATGTTCAACAAGGAGATGACATGGACATTCGTCACTACGTCAAATTGAAAAAGATTCCAGGCGGCAGACCCGGCGATACGTCCTATGTCTCAGGGTTGGTGTTCACCAAAAACCTAGCTCTGAAGAGCATGCCACGAAATATCTTACGCCCAAATATTTTGATTATCACATTTCCCCTCGAATATGCCCGTCAGCAACAGCATTTCATGAGCTTGGAGCCTGTCATCCGCCAGGAGCGTGAATTTCTCGAGAATCTCGTCAGCCGAATTGCAGCTCTGCGCCCAAATATACTCCTCGTTGAAACCAATGTGTCCGGCTTAGCCCTCGGCCTTCTTGAACAGGCGGGCATTGCAACTGCATATAATGTGAAGTCATCTGTCCTCGAGGCGGTTTCACGATGTACACAAACTCGGATTGTCACATCGATGGATAAGCTTCTAACAACGGCTTTACATAGCGATTGCCGTAGCTTTGACGTCAAAACCTATGTTCATCGTGGTCGGAAAAAGACATATATGTACATATCTGGCTGCCCGAAGGAACTTGGATGCACTATCGTTTTACGCGGCGGGGATGAAGAAACTCTCGGGAAGGTCAAAGAAATTACAGAATTTATGATCTATGTCGTATACAACCTGCGACTTGAGACCTGTCTCATGAGAGATGAGTTTGCAAAGCTTTCGTCCTCATTCTCGGATGACCCAAAGCTAATAACGACTGACCAAGGGGATCAAACAATGAATTGCAACGCTGGCACTAACGCGACTGCCTCGCAACCGTTAGCCATGGTCGACAAATCTTGTGTTCCAATCCAGGAAAACAAGGCTCTTCCAGCCGCCGATGCGACTGCCGATGTTCCTGACGATGTCCCAATGCCGACATACTTCGATGACATGGTACACGATCACAAAACAATAATATTGTCGGCTTCACCTTTCGTTAAGTTTGAACCTCCATATCTACTCATGCGTACCAGAGAAATGGAACGACGATTGGCGTATCTGAAGCGTCTGCGTGATCAGGATGGATACTCCGAACAAAGTGCCGAGGAAAAAGCCAAGCCGCAAAAGTTCACACTTATCACCCCTGAAATGGTTCATGAGTCCCCTCATGATGCTTCTCCACAGGTCAAAGAAGTACTACGCGCAGCCCATGATGCTGAGTATGATAGAGTTCTATACCACTACCAAACTCAGAAGCGGCAATGGGAAGCATATGTATCAGGGGCAACCAATATGTTCGACCCGTATGCGCACCAAAACATCGTGGTTCTTTACAGTCTTGTATGCACCACCACGTCTATTCCTTGTTCCGGGCCAGACAGTTTTGCTCTGGAATTTTATAACGAGCATGGAGATGACACCATCTATGAGCCGGATTGCACGATTGGGCAGTATGTCGAAGATCTCTGTCATACAGCTAATGCCGTCTGCACTGCCAATGGGTGTGAAAAGCGCATGTTTGAGCATCATCGCCAATATGTGCACGGTGATGCACAGATCAGTGTACTTGTTCAGCCATACCAGTCCAAACTCCGAGGAATGCAGGACAGCATACTCATGTGGAGTTGTTGCAAGATTTGTGGGAACGAAACTCAGGTGACACCAATGTCCGAAAATACATGGAAATACTCATTCGGAAAATACTTGGAAGTATCATTCTGGGGCAGAAACCTACATGCCCGTGCTGGGGTTTGCCCTCATGACTTGCAACGAGATCATTTACGCTACTTTGGTTTCAAAGATCTTGCCCTTCGTATTCAATATGATACTGTCCACTTACTGGAGGTTATTGTGCCCCGGCCACGTGTCACATGGAAAGTAGACAACGACTTGAAGTTGAGAAATGAGGTCTACTTGAAAACGGAACGACGTCTAAGCAAATTTATGCTTTCCGTGCATGCACGCCTGAATGGAATCAATAGTGAAAGTGTTGTTCCTGAGTTATTCGAAGCATGCCAAACAGAAATTGAACGCCTAGTTAAGAAGGCGAATGAGGATCAAGCTGCCTTGATTAAACTACTTCAAGCGAAATATAGCGGCTCTCGCTACTGGGAAATCATACCCCTCAATGAAGTTCTTCGTTCAGTTCAAGAAAAGGTCGTCGAGTGGGACACTACCTTTACTGATTTTGAGCGGGCATATTTCCCTTCCGAGAAAGATATCAAAAGGCTCGCAACTTTACAGCTCAAGAAAATTTTTCTAGACAAAGACGTCGCGTCTGTGGCTCCAGACGATCCGTCGCATGCCCCAACTGAAATGGAAGACGAGACCACTCATGAAAACGAAAAACCAAGGCTATTGCGTCGTATGACGCTTTCCCCCGAGAAAGCTCAAAATGTTCTGGTCTCCGTAGTTGAGGAACACGCAGGCAAGAAGCACCGAGAAACAGAAGAAGAGTCCGAGTTTCCTCCGCTACCTCCATCTACGGATGAAACAGGCAGCTCAGTCGACAATACGGATGCAAAGAGACCAGCCTCGCAGGAGGAAGCTGTTTCGGAACAGGAAGTTCGACATTTAGATTTGGCTATTCCTTCTCCAGAGAATTCATCGCCTGGTCCGAAGCCACCCTTTGAGAATTCATTTACCAATGCCGAAATCCCAGGCGTTCCTTTTGAAGCCACCAGTGGCCAAAGCCTCCCAGATTCTTCTTCACCGCCACTGTCACCGAAATCACATGCGCCATTACAAGATAACAGTAAATCGAAGGAGGAGGCCATACCTCGATCACCAAGCACACCACCCAATCGGCCATCCGCCATTCCGAGGTTAGCCGAAGGTGCAGTCAGAAGATCTGGAAAAGCTCGTTCTCCGCCTTTGATACGTGCCCAGTCTCAACCAGCACACCTTCTCAGAGAAAAACAAAGTACTGGACCTTTTGCCGGAGGGGCTAAGACCTCATTCAACCCAAGTGAATCATTTGATAGTCGTGGCAACTCCACCAAGACGGCCGAGAAGAAGTTCACCGAGAGACTCGGTTTTACTGCTTTGAAAAATGGCCGTTTCAGCCCTGGACATTCTCTCATACCGCGCTCTACACCGAAGGGACGGAATAGCACTCAAGTTTCGAGTCTTGCTAGACACTTTGAACAATTGAGTCGTGAGTTTGAAAAAGAACGACAGCGGGAAAGGCGACAGCGAGCTGCTCGAGGTACACAGTCGCGAGCGTTCCCATTGGCTTCCTCAAAGCCCATTGTGGAGGTTTACAGGAATGTTCGAGAAGCTGTGGAAGAACGTGAGCCTCCTGCTGATGGAGAGGACCTTCTACTATCAGTACCCCAGCATACGCCGGAGGAGTCAAGTCGTATCAGCGAGGGGTTTGCGGAGCAGATTAGGCCTGAAGAATCACCCACAAAACCTGTTTCGTCAGAAACCCCGCCAGAGTCGTTTGAGTCAGGGGGTATTATCCGCTCAGACTCTCAGATCATGTCCGAGGCTGAACTGGATGAGAGCCCTAGCGATGATGAGCGCAATACCGGTGAAGATCTTCACCCTGTGGACTCTCAAGAGGAGACAAAGCTACCGGAGGATGATTCCATGGATTACAAGGACTTGGCCAAGCATGAACGCACAACACTGTTGAAGATGTTGACTAACTTTTGGTCTGAACGCTCGGCCAGCGGATGGGCTGCTCTTGATTACCCTCTCACTGTCATGGACCATGTATTTGCGGATTGTGACATCATTGTACGCGAGGATGAGCCTAGCTCTCTTGTTGCATTTGCACTAGATTCTTCTGACTATAAGGAGAAGTTGGCGAGCATCCAGAAACGTTACGATGAAATGGATGAAAAGGACGCAGGGCCTGGACAAGAGCTTGAAGTTGCCAATGAGGCCCGAGTCGAGCGCGCTCTTTTGCGGCCTACTGGTACACATTTGAAATATCAGTTCCAAGAAGGCCAAGCGAAAATGCTTTGCAAAGTATTCTACGCAGAACAGTTTGATGCCCTGCGCAAAAAGTGCGGCGTGGCTGATCGAATTGTTGAATCATTATCTCGCTGTGCCAAGTGGGATTCCAAAGGTGGCAAAACCAAGTCCCTGTTCCTCAAGACGCTGGATGATCGATTCATTTTGAAGTCTTTATCTCCTGTTGAGACCCAGGCCTTCCTGAAGTTTGCCCCGGCCTACTTTCAAATCATGTCCGAGGCTCTGTTTCACGAGCTTCCCTCCGCCATTGCCAAGATGTTTGGGTTCTACCAAGTCATCATCAAGAACCCTGCCACTGGGATGGAGTTCAACTGGTTTTTGCTCTTAATGGAGAACTTGTTCTATGATCGGAAGCCAAACCGGATCTTCGATCTTAAAGGCTCGATGCGCAACCGCAAAGTAGAGAGCACCGGCGAACGCGATGAGGTCTTGCTAGACGAGAATATGGTGGATTTCATTTACGAGACTCCTTTGTTCTCTCGCGAACATTCTAAGAAGCTGCTCAGCCAGAGCGTATGGAACGATACCCTTTTCCTCGGGCGCCAAAACGTCATGGACTATTCGCTCATGATTGCGATTGATGACAAGCGAAGCGAGCTCGTGGTTGGAATTATCGACTGCATTCGCACGTACACTTGGGACAAGAAACTCGAGTCGTGGATTAAAGATCGCGGATTTGCTGGAGGTAATCGCAACCGGCCAACCGTCACGAGTCCGAAGGAGTACAAGAGTCGCTTCCGAGAGGCAATGGCAAGATATGTCCTACAAGCCCCAAGGTAAGCTATTCTCTACACCTTAATTTTTACGTTCCATAACGATTAACAGTTTCCCTAGTTGTTGGCATCAATTCCAAGCTAGTGCAATGTATCGATACCCCCAAGGAGAGGTCTCTAATGTGACAGAGCTAGACATGGATGGAAATGCAGAATCCAGCATCTAGAGATACATACGAACGATATAGCTTCCATGCATCAGCGGGATCCAATCATTATTATTTCCCTCCTTTTTTGTTTTTATGATTGATGACTTGATGATGTTTATGCCGAAGGCTTGTCCGGCCTCCTTTAGACCACATTGAAGCGCACTGTGTACATAATGACGAGGCATGATACATATTTAAGACATGCAGATATCTCATTTCAGCCTAGAAATTACAAAGTTTCTATGTTCCAACCCAGCCTATCCTTGCCTCATCCATCAGGCCTGCTTACTACGTAAAACCCGAACTCTCGGCACAAACCGGGATCCAACCGGGAAACACAGACCGGGAATTGTGTTTAGCCATAGAAACAGACTGGACTTTGTCAAGGACCTCCATTGCAATACTTTTTTTTTATTCCGCTCCTATTCTCGTCCTTTCAACTTCTCATATTGTTGTTCATCACGATTCGACCTGTCCAACCTGCATTGCATTGAGGGTTAAAGCAACCGGAATTCCTGCAGCGTAACCCACATGAGCCTCGGTCTCGGGCATTTTCGTGTCTCCCCGCAGTTTAAGCACTTTGGACCCGGGATAATCGATTTCGCTGTCTCGCAATTTTTCTTTTTCCTTCTTCTTCTAATTCTTTGTTGAATTCTTCGCATGTCCTGATTTAATATGCGATATGTTGCGACTACAGAAATTGTCGCGTGAACTGTCATCCCCGCAAAATGCCTATGCGCGCAGAGTTCATGAATGCTTCCGAATACTTGCGTGCTACACGGACTAACGGAATCGAATCAGAATACTAACAATTCAAACTGCAGCATTTTTGGGGGTTTATTCAACTTTTGATTTCAAGAGAAAGAGTGTCTAGGCTAACTAACAACGCACTTGACCTGAAGGCATTAAATTCGTCTCATATACATGATCAATGCATTAACATGTTCCTTCTCGAGACATAGCGATGGTCCAGATCGCACAGCAGAAACGATCTCGGCTTTGAATCAACACAAGCGAAATAAGAAATCAAAATCGGACATAATAAGCAATAAAAAACAAGGTATGTATCCCATTTTCGCACCAGCAAATAATAAGAAAATAAATCATTTAAGTCATAGATCTTTGGCTAACCATTTTTTGGGTTGGTTGCGTCTAGATCTACATTTACTCGTCGGAGAGACCGAGGTTCTCCTCGGCAGGAACCACACGAACAGTGTTGGTGTGGCCCATACCACCGCGCCAGCCCTGGACACAGACGATGGGGTCGCCCTTGTTGATCACACCGAGCTTAAGACCGTGGTTGATACCCCACTTGAGGCGACGGTCGACATCCTCCTGCCAGATCTTGACGTTGAAGTCGGGCTTCTTCTCGGGGAAGTAGAAGGGCCACACACCACGGTACAGGTGGGAGTACTGGAGATATCATGTTAGCACTGAAGCTGACTTGGTAAGTTTGAATGAGTGCGATTATGTGAACTTACGCGAGCGGCGGTGTCACTACGGGTGACCATGAGGATGGGGCACACGGGGCGGTACTTGGAGAGGAGACGGGCAGTGCGACCGCTAGGGAATTTGTCAGTACTATGGTCTTTCCAACCCTTTTCGGCAGGGTAACGCCGAGGAACTTTCACATACCTGGTGGTCAGAACAACAATGGCGCCGGCGTTCAACTCCAGACTGGCGCTGACAGCAGCCATGGCAATAGACTCGGAAGTCTCGGTGGGGCGAGGAGCCAGGTTACGCAGCTCATCGAAGATGCTGAAGTGAGGAATGGTAACCTCAGCAAGCAGACAGGTCTCGGACATCATCTTGACGGCCTCGCAAGGGTACTTGCCCTTGGCGGTCTCACCAGACAACATGACACAGTCGGCACCGTCAAGGACGGCGTTGGCGACATCGGAAACCTCAGCACGAGTGGGGCGAGGGTTGTATGTCATGGACTCAAGCATCTGAGTGGCGCAAATGACGGGCTTGCCCTTGATGTTACACTTGGCGATCATCATCTTCTGGGCGATGAACACCTTGGGGGCGGGGATCTCGATACCAAGGTCACCACGGGCAACCATGACACCGTCGGTCTCCTCGAGAATCTCATCGAAGTTGTTGACACCCTGCTGGTTCTCGATCTTGGCAATGATCTGAATCTCCTTACCCTCCTCGCCGAGAACAGCACGGATAGCCTTGATATCCTCACCGCGACGGATAAATGAAGCGAAGACCATGTCGACCTTGTTCCTAACACCGAACTGCAGATCGTTGATATCCTTTTGGGAGAGAGCGGGCAGGTCTACGTCGGTACCAGGCAGGTTAACACCCTTACGGGAAGAGATGTTACCGTTGTTCAAACACTTGACCTTCAAGGTCTTTTCATCCACAATCTCAATCACCTCGAAAGACAGAATGCCGTCGTCGACATAAATGAGCTTTCCGGGGGAAATAACCTTAGTGATGTTCTTATAGTCGAGGTACCTGTGATGATCCAAGTGGTCAGCCCTATTTCGGAATTTCCGTGGATCTCGTTTACTCGGCAAAAAGCCGAACCTTTCATGGGCGCTCTTTGGCAGCCAATCGATGAAAACTTACATGTTCTTATCGTCACTGGCGGTGGCATAAGCCTCATCGGTGGTAATGTTGAGCACAGTGCCCATGCTGATAGGGAAATCCTTGTCATCGACGGTGTTACCGGTACGGATCTCGGGGCCCTTGGTGTCGAGGGCAATGGCCAAAGGACGACCGGTTTGGCTGCGAGCAGCCTCACGGGAATTATCAATCACAGATTGGTGGTACTAGACCCAAAGTCAATGGTTGCTCCCATCACCGCTTCTCAGCCCGAAGAGAGAACTGAAACACTTACCTCGTATGAACCGTGGGAGAAGTTCATGCGAACAACGTTCAGACCGACTATAAAATGAATCAGCTATTGCACAGCGGCATTTTACATTATCGACATCTTATTGAGTCAAAGGCATACCTGTGCGGAGAGCGTTGATCTTCTCGACGGAGTTGGTCTTGGGACCTAAAGGGCGATTGTGCGTTAGCATGAATTCCCAAGGTTTATGAACACAGCGAGGTATTCCTTCCAGACTGTAGAGACCTAGAAGCAACAGCATGTGTTTTTACAATGAACATACCAATGGTACCGATGATAGAGGTACGACGGAAGTTCTTCGCCGGGACCATCTCGGTGTTGAGCTTGGAGTGCCACTCCAGCTTCATCCGGTTGGACAGGTGGTCAAGAGAGGTGGTGGCCGCCATTTTGAACTGCTAAACTAATTGAATTTAGGTAGCAGAAAGAAAGAGGATTAAAATGTGAGGAGTGAGAAGAGAGAATGGGGAGGGGAAAGAAGAGAAGACTCAAATGAGGGGCGGGAGCAGTAAAATATTGGCGGCCGATGCTATCTCCGCCCTCTCCGCCTTTCTTCCCACCATAACTAGAAATTGACTTGCGGTACAGTAACCCCAAGGTCGCGCCGGTGTAGATTCCATAAGCCTCAATAGATTGGCGCTGCAGGTTTGAGTTTTTTTTGCTTTGTTTTACTTTATTTGTTCTTTTTTTCTTACAGGATTTGTACATTTATGTCTATCATCTGACAATATTTACATCATTGTTGCTTGATACCCTATCTTACCAGATTCCTGAAGGCAAAATGCCCAGCAGTTTTTCGCCCCCTCGTTTGAGGCCAATCGGCAATGGCGGGATGACCATATAGGCAGAAAAAAAAAGAGGAAATGCATAGCAACCAGTCCAGACGGAGCGTGCTGATCCGCGCAGCGTACAATGGAGTCTCTTTATCGAAGCAATAATAAACGTGACAAATCGCGAGACACAATTTGACCAATTTCATTCTCTGGACAGAAACGGCGTTTCGGTGGGCGTTGGGCTTATCGATAAGGATGGATTATGTAAGGTGGGGTGGTGTGACTTTTATGCCTGAGGATACAGTTAAGGATGCCTGAGGAGGAGTAGAGTGTTAACTTATCTAACTAAGACAAGACAGCGACATATTCAATTTCAAGTCCGTATTCAATAGTAGCATTTTAACCGCAAATCATCTCAGCCTCGTTAGTTCTATAAGCTGAATTCATGGAATCGGAAAAAGCCCACGTTTGATATCTCCGTCTACTAGCTTGCCTAATGAAACATCAACGGCGATACTGCAAAAGCTATATATCATTCCATTCGTCATAATCCTAGCTTGAGATAGGATGTCGGGGTATACGGTTCAATGTTGGTCCCGGGAGGCTCAGTCATATGAACTGCATACAGATAGGTAACGATCGGCGATAGCTACCCAAGGCTGTGTTGGTATAGCTTAGCTTACTCTCCCCGCACCACTCGACCAGTGACGTATTTCAATCATGGCACTCACTGGAAAGGTCGTGATTATTACTGGCGCAAGCAGTGGCATTGGGCGTGCTACTGCGCTGAAAGCCGCAAGCTCAGGTGCTCATTTAGCCTTAGGCGACATCAACACTAATGGCCTGCAAGACGTTCTAGAAGAATGCAACGCAGTCAAGGCAGCCGATGCCAGTCACCAAATCTTTGCGTTTGACGTTAGCGACTCTACACAATGTAACCAATCGATTGAAGCAGTTGTTGCTCATTTTGGTAAAATCGATCATCTCTTCAATTGCGCGGGAATAAACCCCACCTCTATCGCGACCGAAGACGTGTCGGATGAAACATGGGACAAACTCATCAACACCAATCTGCGAGGAGTCTTCAGCATGACTCGTGGGTGTCTACCTCACATGAAATCTGGTTCCTCGATTGTCAATGTCTCTTCCGTGTGTGGCAATTACCCCGTGGCCCATTTTGCGGTATATTGCGCGGCAAAATATGGAGTGGTCGGATTCTCAAAGAGTGTCGCATTGGAGGTTGGGTCCAAGGGTGTTCGGGTCAATATCGTTGCTCCTGGAGCAATCGAAACACCTACCAACTCAGCCGTGCGTGGTGGCGCCGCCGCATTAAAGCATGCTGCTGACGAGTCGGGCTTGAAGAGAATCGGTCGCCCTGATGAAGTCGCTAACGTTGTGCTTTTTCTTTTCTCCGACCAAAGCAGCTACATGAATGGCGCTGTTCTTGACATTGATGGGGGGCTTGGAATATGGTCATAAAGGTGTACATGTATGTAAATAAACATCGGAACATACTATTAGGCCAAGAACGACGAGCAGCATTGAGAACCAATAACGAAGCCGAGTTTAAGCGTACAATAATTACGAGCACTCGAGAACGATGTGCAATTGTGTCCTTATTGAGAATATTAGGTACCACGGAAGAAGTTGGTAAAGGCGTATTTCAGAAAGACAAAACGTTGTGTATCGTGTGATACGGCCGATTCTATATTTCATTTACTTTTACGCTTTTCTAGATATGTTCGATGAGTTCTACACCTCAAGTGCTAGATAGGACGTATGGATTCACGAGGTATGTGAGCCCGGCCGAGCTTACCACTCGGCTTGGAAAGCTCAAAGATGGCTCTCTTTTCGTGTGTTTAATAATGGGCTAAGTCATCTGTCATGCATAGACTCTGGCATGAGATGAATGGGCCCATTAACTCGTTAGGGTGAATTCCTTGATTGATCATCGGCACGTTAAACATCTCACATTCCACTCGGCAAACCGTTCCCTAAGAACAGACTTTCTTCCCGAGTCACTACTCTTCACCTCCTGTTCATATTTATAGGAAAGAATAGGTTGGCTGGCTTGTTGCACTTGCCTAGTATATAGTGGGTCCAGCTGTCCCAGGTGCCACTATGTAGTCATTTACAGATATTTCATTGGCTAACAAGGTCACTGGGCCAACCGATCTGATCCATAAACATCCGGCGTCATGTGAAAGTCAAGCCTCCACGTGACATCAGTCACCGTCTCCTGCCGCGCATCATCTGCCTAAGTACCCATGGTATAACAGAGCTCGTCTTGATCTAAATCTACCATTCTCGCCTCATACTCAACTTTCACCACAATCCGCAATCATGGTACGGCGCACTAACCGCACCCCACCCCACGAGGGGCTTCACAGGCCTTTCAACCCACATATTGGGCATCAAGAACTAACAAATACTCTTCAACCAGCTCGGCCGTCTTACTCACTACGCTTTTGATGCGGTGCTCTGTAAGTTAGATCCCGGAGGACGAATTTCATGAAAACAAGCTAATAAATGGTTTTTTGAATAGTCTCTGCCTTCCTGGCTGGCGTCCAGCGCTCCACAGGTCTCACGTAAATACAACCTTCCCGAATCCGCTCCTTCTTCTCCAGCCTTACCCAAGAATTGGCCCTTTATGTCGTTTGAACAAGAAGCAAAGGAGAAAAAACGTCTGGCTAACTCTGTTGACCCCCGCGCCGCCCTATCGGTCGGGTCGCGTGTGTGCGGGGGCAGTTCACAGCCCCAGTCTGAAAACCGAACAAATCTCAGACAACAAGGATGTTAAGAAGTGGATCGACAACTACCTCGGTGTTGGCGAGTGGGTGATGGACCAATCTGTGGCGGTTATGGGTTCTTCCAGCTGGTTCGAGCGTCGACGATAAATTGATCATACGACTTGCAACGGACGCGACCGATCGATTCACTTTTACTTTTTCTCGACTTGAGTCCCAGCCTGATGTACCAAAACATGATACTGGAAGATGGCATAGATTTGTCGAAGCCCACGGAAGATTCAGGTCGTTTGTATAGGTACACCTGCTCCGCGGCTTTTGTCTATCTCTTTTAGGCTTTTTGGGTTATCTCGGCTGGTCTGGATTGACGAGCTACGACTGACTCTACTCTTTGCACTCTTACTTGGCTTCATCTTCTCTGTTTCTGATATCATATTCAGAGTTAGGCGTCTGGCTTTCTTTCTATGCGAATACCTTCTGTCCACTCTACCTGTGCTATACCATCTCTTTGCACAATATACACTATTCACCTGGTCTCGGCGGATTCAATTCCACATCGGCCTTTCCAACCAAAAAGATTACCAGTTTAGTATTAGCGGTGGTACTTTGAAGAATGGAGCGTGGAGAAACTAGAATGATAACTATGGGTAAATTGAAAGGGGGTATTTAGGCGTAACATGAACATATGGCAACATAGATGTAGAAAGAACAAACGCCGTTCATGTCTGGATGAGAGAATCTATATCAACTCGACGAAAATAGGAGACGTGACCCATTTCCTGCCAGTAGTGTGCTATGTAATCCGGTGAAATAAGAATGAGTTGAGATTTGATGAAAGAATCTAATGAGGTCAGCATTGGAAACATCATTCGTACGAGTAAGGAGCTAGATTGGGGGGGGAATAATAACTTACCATCTTGGAATCCAATCCCAGCAACATGGCCTGAACATCGCACGATGCGTGCATTCTCGAATGGTTCCTTGGGATCCACTCTAGCAAGCCCTTTCGGCCCGATATCCTCAGCTATAAAGGATGTCGCACCACGAGGAACATTGGGATCCCCGGTAAGCTTAACAGCTTCGAGACTTCCTTGATGAACCAAACCACTGGCTCCATCTTGCTCGGCTTGGTCCGCATCTTGGTCTTCCGCGACATCTTCTTTATCCCGCTGAATGAACAGAAGAAACTCACAGCCATGGGCTGAGTAGTCTCCCACCCAAATGCCTTGGTATGGCTTCTCTTTCGTTGGTACATACAGGCTCGGGTCAAGAGTAGCGTAGGTCGCGACAGCTTCATTATGGCCCGGTGAAAGCACCATGCGCAAATTAGCCCATCGTCGAATGCGGAATGCCAATTCGGAGGCATCAAATAAGCTTTTAGGATCCGGTATTTCGAGCGCAGAAAGTTCTCGGCGTATGCGAATTGAGCTAGGAATAGATAACGGTGGCCAAAGGGAATCTTTTTTCATTGCATTCTCTTCGTGGTCCTCTGGTTGTGGGGTCCCTTTGGGGCATAATAACAACGAGCTGAAAACATGCTGGGCCTCTGCGGCCATGGGCATACGACGCTCTTCTGACCAGGTCTGGCAAGGGGCGATAGGATCTGTGGGGTCTTGGTCTTTGAGAAACAGAACTGGGTCGTCTAGCCATAGTCCGACCTTGGGGTCAAATGACTGAATCATAACATCGGGATTCGATTGCCAAATGTGAAGTCTTGGACTACCTCGATCTGCTATAAGTCGATAGCCTTCGATGACCCCTCTCCGATTATCATAACGAGCTAAGATCAGGTTTCCGGTGTGTTCATTGTCTGCGAACCATATCTTATGCTGAGGAATGAACCAATAGGCGAGATGAGCTAGGTATAGGCGGCGAAATGATATAAATGGTCCTGGCTCTTGGATAGATGAAGGTAAATGCGAGTTGACCAGTTCGGCCCATAACCGGTCGTCGGCGCCATGCTCGGCCAGCACTCGACAAGTAGCGGAGACACGGGCAAGATCCCGGGCGGACAAGTATGAGAGCACTTGGTGTAGGATCTCGGGAGGGATTTTATCAAGGATGGATGATGATTTGAAGACCTGGGTCCATGTTTGATCATGGAGGATTTCTTCGATTCGGTCTCGGTTATCATTGGGGTTTCGGTCCCCCGAATGCTATAGCGGGACAAACACACTCGGAGTTAGCTAATGTTATCTTCGATTCGGATCCTGGTCAGCCTGGATGTCAACTGGTCGGTAGACTAACCTCTTCCACAGGCACCACACTTCCCATGGCGTCTAGGATCCAAAGGTAATCTCAAAAAGAAAAGCTGGTGCAAAGCTGTTTGTTGTTCCACCCCCTGCAGTAACGCAGATGACATCACTTGGAGCCACGCTGAGGAGACATGGCTGCCTCTTAAAGTGAGGGGAAGTGAAGATTACAGGTAGACAACACGATCCAGCTCAAGATTGAATTCAGCTAGACCATTCAAAATACCGAGGGGGCCAAGAGCTGATAGTAGAATCGCGGTCAGTTGGTGCAGGTGGTGCAGGTGGTGCAGGTGGGTCGCGTGGATAAGAGATAAAATCAACTCCGCACTTGCCGACGAATAGTCGAATATTGTTTAGTTACCTAGCTGCTAGGCGAATGCGACCCTGAGCCTGAGCTGAATGTTGTCGATCAAATTGAATATTTGGTGCAGCTGTCTTCAACACGCCAAAGCTAAAATGTTAGTTTTAAGGTAGTGCAGCGCGCGTCCTAGACACTCAATAGCCCCACACTTCTTTGTCTCTGAGTATCTTTATATCATGGTTTTATCTCAGTTCAACTTCTTTGATAACAAAAGAAAGACCATTCCTGTTATCTATTTAATTAGGATGATTTATTTTTGACGTCACAAATGTAAGGGAAGCTGGTTCAAGTACAAAAATCGGGTTTCTGTTCTTGATGATATCATAGAGCTCCAGGTCTCGAGGTACCATTTACCTCCTCCGCATGAACCTCGAACTGTGTTTCTTACAACTCAACCTCCACTCTACATACAACCCTTATGAGAATGACACGCATATTTATCACCGGCTCAAGCGACGGAATTGGTCAAGCCGCAGCCAAACTCCTCGCAGACCAAGGCCACTCAGTCGTTCTCCACGCCAGAAACGCCGATCGAGCAGCCTCAACCCACCAAGCCGTCCCCAAGGCCGAGGCGGTACTAGTCGGCGACCTGCGCTCAATCTCAGAGATCAAGAAATTAGCCGCAGAAGCTAACACCAGTGGTCCCTTCGATACAATCATCCACAATGCTGGCATCGGCTACGGTGCGACGTCGAGTCGAGAAATGACTGCCGATAAAATATCCGCCGTTTTCTCCGTGAACACTCTTGCGCCATACATTCTTACCTGTCTGATGGATCGGCCTACATCACGTTTACTTTATATGAGTTCAGATAGTCACTACGGCGGGGACGAGTCTCTGCGAAACGTGACACAGTCCACTTCGTATGGGGATAGCAAGTTGCATGATATTATGCTGGCCAATGCCTTTTCGCGCCGCTGGAGTGATAGTATTCAGGTCCTGAGTATGCATCCGGGTTGGGTGAGGACGAAGATGGGAGGCTCGATGGCTCCTGGTGGAATGGGGACGCCCGCTAAGGCCCTGGCAGAGTGGGCTGTCGGTCAAGGTAAATTGGCGAGCGTTCCAAGTGGGGCCTTTGTCACGACCAGTGGCCCAGACTCGACGCATCCTGGAGCTGGTAATGTGTCTAAGCAAGAAGAATTATTGAAGATCTGTCAAGAGGTATCTGGAGTATCTATTCCAGAGTAGGGACATGGGGATACTTGTATACGCCGAAGCCAGCATAATCCAAATTTTTATCAAGACATTTTTCCATTTGTCTTTTTAGTTGTCTTTATACTTGCTTTTTCTTCCATGTAGAGCTTATAGTGCAGATAGCAGTACAATGGGCGGTAAGTATTACATAGTGCCAGTGGTACTTTCCCACTGCGCGTTATTGTCCCCCATACATGGGGTTTTTGGATGCTGGTTAGTGGGTCTGCCATCTACAGAGTTTGGGCGCGGCGCGCTCCCGAGTCTCTTCCCATTGAAACCAACTCAAGTTCATGGATAACAGTCTCGATGATACTTAAAATAAAAATATGAAAATATAACGCGTCTTTCGAGTTCGGATCCCTAACTCTTGCCTTGGGCGAATATAGACACGTGATTGCCCAAAACAGCAGCTTGTTTACATGCACCGGATCGGGAATTATGGGCAGGCACGCGCAGAACGCCTCTTGTTGCCTGCAGGGACCCACTGCTGTTTGTTTATGTTATGAACTATAGAGCAAAACACCTTTAAAGCGCCAATCGGACGATATTCGGCGTCTGCATTTGTTGTTTACTTTTATTATTCGTCCCACCCATCGACATTACGAGGTTCTTTTGTTCTCCCCACTATAACTGTACCCAGCCTGGTTACACCTATATTCTGAATCTGCCTACTATATTATATAAGAATTCGGAGCAGAAGATCGAGTCGTCTTCCATTCCATTCAAAATGGAAGCCAGGCAGTCTTGCAGAAAGAGACGAAGCAGCTCTATTGCTAATTCAAGGAACTCGTCGCCCGTTTCACATCGGACAAGACAGAGTATATCGGGATCGGCGGAGCCCACTAGTACTGCACCTGCTGCACCTAAGCGTGGGAAAAATACCCCCAAAAGATCTAGAAAGCGAGTTCGATTCTCTGATCCGGGTCCACTGCTGCACGACAATGCCTTTGGCTCCACCGGCCTAACACCTGCTATGCAGCGTACTTCCTTTGATGCCGGGTTCTCAAGAGCTGGAGAGTGCACACCAACCCGTACTAAAGGCAGGCGTCGCTCGGCTCCAACCCCACGCTATCGGCGATCCTTTGATTCGATCAAGCCCTTTGACGAGACATCCTCGGAGAGAATCGTTCAGTTTACCCCTCTGCGACAAATCCTGGATACGCGCACCCAACGAAGAATCCGTCGAATCGGTCTCAGCGATGAGATCAACAGTATCCAGCGAGAGAAGCGTGAGGCTGCTACTTTCGAAAAGACTTTGGCAACTCTGCTTCGCGAGCGAGATGCCCTTCAGCAGGAATTGGACTCCATGAAACAAGGGTCGGATTCTCCAGAGGAGCGATTGCCATCTTATGAATCCTGTTGGATGTCGCCTCGAGTGCAGACCCGAGATTTAGAAGAACAGACGACTATTCCGCGCGATGACATTTCCGCCGCATCAAGCCGAGACGTCAATGAACCTCAATCTCCTACCAATAACAATGACGATACTTTCATGATTAGCGAAAGCGCCATTCTCACGTCCAATTCACCCGCCTTCCGGAGCCAAAGCAATGCCCGTTCGCTCTCACCAAATCACTCCACCTTGCTTGACCAGTCTACCAATGAATGGCCGGAGGATGCGGATACTCATGCACTTAACCTCGACCTCGAGACTGCCAGAAATGCGAAGAAAGATCTCTTTGACTCATGCCGTTCACAAATATCCCTTTTTGAAAACTCTGAGCTCAGTGACGTCCTTCAGAACCCATCACCACCCCCCGACTTCTTCGATAACATCTTGAACACCTTGACAGATGCTCTGTCTCGTGCCTCAGATGCCACAAAGACCCTTGAAGGCATAAGCAAAGATTGCTCTACCTTGGGGTTCTCAGGAACAAATCTAGACGACATTATATCCGAGATGAGGTGTGAGTTTCGTTCAGCGCGAATCGAACTCGAGCGTACTGTCCCTGGAGAAACAGCAGATGCAGCTCTGGAGGACGGCAAGGCCACATTAAACGCTCTCGTGAAGCGAGTCAAATCTTTGGCGAGGGAGCTCAGATCAGAACGCAACTACCACCATGGCTCATTGGGTCGTGAAAAAGCCCTTCGGGGACAATTCGACAACTTGTTATACCGGTACGAGGCAGCCGCAGAGAAGATCAACACACTCGAGGATTCGATTACATCATCTGCAAGTGATATGATGCATACCAGAATGCGCATGCAAGACCTGGAGAGTGATGACCAGGAAAAAGCCGTTGGGATTGACAGATTAAATACGGCATTGGACAAGTACCACGACGACGTCAAGGGTCTCGAAGAGCTGGTGAACAAAATGGAGGATGAAAATGTGGCCATAAAGGCCAAGTACAGACAGCAAATATCCGCCCTCCGGAAGCAGGTTGCGCATGAGCGCGAACAGAGATCTGCCATCGAGTCATCGATCACCAAGTATCAGTCCCGAATTCGGCAGCTCGAGGAAACTGTTGAAAAGAGCCAGATCCGCAGCTGTGACTTAACAGCTGAGATGGAGGCCCTGGAGAAAGAATATGAGAGGGCTCTAGAACTAAAGGCCCAGGAGCAATTACAACAGCACGAACAGGAGATGGGAACCTTGAACGTCCGCATTTCAGAGCTCACAACATCTCTCGAGGAGGCTCGTTCAGAGGCTCAGCGCCTCCGCCAAGTTACTAGCGGCCTTGAAGAACAACTGAAGATTGAGCTTGAGGCCCGTGACGAGCTTTTGGACAAATGGGCTGCTGAACAGGCACGCTCTTTTGCTCATATGAAGGAGGCTGTTAATGATGAACGCCGCCGTGCCAAGGTCCGGGCAGCTAACTGGGAACTAAGATCTGATGATCTTATGTCAGATGGCACCACTATTCCTAGCAGTGAACCCATTACTCCTGTCAGCATGAGTCGATTTGTTGATGTCGAGGTGGGGAGGGGCAAAGATCGCAGACGCATCGACAGTGGTGTTGGAATTCTCACTGAAGAGCTTCTAGAAGAAGACATGTCAGATCTTAGACAAGGATTGGACTCTGATATTGACCTACCAACCGTGTTCTGATTGATTTACAAGCACCAAATACTTTCTTTTGATTACAATTTCATTTGTTCATATTAATATTGATTTGATTTATTTTGGTGATTACCTGGTCATACTAGTATTAAAATGGTGTTTCACCATTTATAATTTGCGAACTATAGGTATTACTAGTAGTTCCGGAGAGGGCGAATGGGTCTTACAACACCAATTGTCTACAAGCCTTGAGGGCGGATTGTGTGCAACTCTACAAAGATATAACGTGAAAGAGGAAAGTAAAATTCAATTCAATGTATAGTATAAAACAAGGGGGAATCATGGTATCTGATGGTCATAAAAATGGAATAAGCAGTGCAAGTTGAAAAGCCAGAAAGGAAGGAAAATCATATCACTGCTTCAGTCTCACGTCACTCTGAGCCTCTTTGGATAGAGGATGTACAGGTGCTGGAGCAGGTCCTTTTAGAGACAGACTATCAGAGCTGCTCGACTGACCAGAAAAGTCCTCAGCCTTCCACTTCTTGTCATGGCCAGGGCTCCCAAAGAGGGAACCGAACAGACTGAAAATGTTGTTCATGCGGATGACCATAGTGTACGCCAATGTCATACCAACAATAACCATCTCATCCCTAAAAGCCTCATCATGTGCCAATGGGCCCATCAGCTCGATTTTGCCCAGCTTCTTGATACCCCACAGATTGGCCGAGAATTTGGCTACGGGCGTCTGGCTCTCATCAACACAGACAAATTCCCAAGACTTGAGGTTGATATCACCGGTCCAGTTCATAACGGCGGGTTTTCCGTCACTGGTTTCGATCACGCCGGAGCGGTGGGTATATGCTGTGACGAAACGCTTCTGAGCGACGAGGGTGTCTTTTCGGCCACGGCATTCGTAATCTGCGTCGATGTTGACCATATGAACGCCTCCTGAGCCGATGACTTCTTTGCCATCTGGGGCCATGTAGATGAAATTCTTGCCTGTCATCTTGTATTTGACAATATAGAGGGGCTGCTCGGGGTTGTTTACGTCGCTGATGGAGGACTTGAATTTCCCCCATTTGAAATCGATTCGAAGCTTGACATGTTGGTTCGATGTCTCTGCGGATTGAAAGGTTGAACTTGAAGCTCCAACTTTTCTTTCGCGGGGCAATTCCGAAGGAGCGACTGTTGAAGCTTCGGAGAATTGTGTGTTTGTATACGCGAGCTGGGAAGAGGTCTCCATGATGAATATGATTGATGTTTCAAAATAAGGTAGATAGGTGATTAGGTAGGTGAAAATCTGTATTGAATGCTTGGAATGATACGATCCTTTGACTAGGGACTAAGGCCATCTTTATAACTTCGCCAAGGGTCCGATTGAATACGAACAAAATTAACGCAGTGGGCCAGGATGGACCAAGATATCGGGGGCAGTGAGCCTTGGCATCTCCAAGACCACGACGATCCACTCTTCATCGGGAATAATGTGCCGCTAAGCCAATCATCGATCGCGATTCTAGTCAAAATGCGCCCAGTTCATCACCGCCCAGCATCGCCGTCTCCCGTGGATATCAGAGGAGGTGATGTCACGGCCCCCAAATGGCGTTATTGGGCAATCTTTAATTGCGGGCACGGAACGTGGAATATTCTATTTGTGGAGAATAGAGGTTGAGACAAGTGGACTGAGCGGCATTAGCTTAGACATAGTGCTGACCGGAGAGATCTTCAGTATGTTTAACAGGGCTTTGGAGTATCTTTGATTCATTATCGCTGAAAGAGATAATGTTTTTGGTGGGCCATCGGTCAACTTAGTCAACTCTATATAGTCGACCGTGGCACAGTGCTTCCTACCTATTTGAACCACTGTTGTCATATCTGGTCATGGCTTTGTCATGACCAAATTGGTCGTATACTCGTGCACATCCATATGGTGCATTGTTGGGTTAGGCAACATTTGAACAATGCCTATTGTTCTTCAAATCTGATTGTACAATCGATTGGTCTACCTGCCTGCAAGCTGTCATCCCGTCGGTTAATGGCGGGGTGTTAAGCAGTTGAGCTTTGAGCAATATTCAAGGAATTCGATTCCTGTACATTGAGTACATGTCCGATCACACAGAGTCATTCTACGCCGATTGCTGATTTGCATCTTCATAATAAGCTTGAGCCATGGCACAGGCTCCCTGTGCTCAATACCGCCTCAAAGTGACAGCAGGCACCGAAAATGATTCTGCCACTCACCAGGAAGTTGAAGTTAATGGGCAAACCAACACTTTAGTAGGTGACTGGAGTACTGCTAACGTTGCTGTCCGTGTCCAGAATTATCATGGTATGTCAATCGCTCCGAACCATTTTGTTCATGGCAAACATTCTTATGTCTCAAGGATCTCCATCTTCATCCCCTCGGACCAGTACCTACTTTAATCACCCTCTTCATCGAGATGACTTGATCTCAATTTCCTTCTCCATTGTCTTCCATCACGACATCAATGGCAGTGACCTAGTTTTCGGTAATGACTTCGACTATCCAATTCGCCACAAACTCCCCAATGCATTCAAGGTCATGGAAATGGTGGTCAAGAAACACATTGACCCATCCATCGAGATCGATGCATATAGTGACACCCCTTCAATCTTCAGCCCTGTTCTCGCAAGCGCTTCCCAATTTCGCATCAGCTTCGAAGATCCACCTGAGAACTGCAGACTACACCACCACGACATCGTCTTAGAAGGGTTCGATACCAGAGGCGGCCAGGAGATTTTCAAGAGGCATGGTATACCAGGCACAGCAAAGGATCGCCGTGCGCATTTCCAGAACCAAGAGAATCGGGAAAGGTTCTGCTTTTTCAGAGGCGTCCAGTACTGTGCTGACTTTTCGAATGCTTATTTGAACGTCACTGGTAAGCCACACATTTCTTTGCTGATCTTTGCGATTACTTGGCCCTCTTCATCGGGGCTTATTAGCTGAAAATACCGTTTCTTGTATAGACCTTTGTCTGAACTTGCCCGGGTACCCATGGCCTGTCCACCACTTGGTGGACAGTGAGACCCACGAGCTCAGATATACCCTGAAAGACAAGTTAACTGGGCAAATATTTTTGGTTGTGTTGTTCTCGCTCGACCTTAACGAGGCCGAGGCTAGTAATTTTGAGGGTGAGCTGAAGGAGGACACTGAGCAGTGGAAGAGGACGATGCGTGGATGGCTAATGTAGGCTGGGGATAAATTGAGAGGCTGTGGCCCTGGTCAGAGTCTTAAAATTTATTTAGCGTCGATTTTCGGAGGCTCAGTCGGAGCTGCAGCAGTTGTATAGACGGGAATGCAAATAATGAGGGTGGTTGTGAGACATGCCTTTTGAGATTCGGGAATACCTGATACTAGTATAATCCGATCTTTCAAATATCGCTTCTTTCGCGTTGGAGCTCTGAGGATTACAATTGTGCTTGCTTAGTTATTTTCGTCACGAGGCCAGACAGACACCCGATGAGCTTGGTCTACTTTTCAAATCACATTCAATCCTGTAGTGTTCCCTTTCTTGGAACACAGCTATCAGGTGGTCGTATTCTATGCCCACAGCTATGGACAACACATGTTGGTATCAAATAAAGTATTCATGCAGACACGAACAGATCTTATCTTTTTTCAACTCCTACCCACACGAAAAGTTATATACATGAGGATTCTTACAGACGCTTCAGCACATCATCAAGAACCTGGTTGGTAGTAGCGTTACCACCCATATCAGGGGAAAGGAAACGAGCCTCATCCAGGTTACCGTCAACAGCGGCGTAGATCTTAGCAGCAGCACCTTCCTCGCCAAGGAACTCCAGCATGAGCGCAACACTACGCAGAGTAGCAATGGGGTTGGCAATACCCTTGCCCTCGATATCAGGAGCAGAGCCATGGCAAGGCTCACCAATAGCGAAGCCATCACCGACATTGGCACTAGGGACGAGACCCAAGCTACCAACAAGGGCAGCAGCGCCATCAGACAGAATGTCACCGTACAGGTTAGGAGCAACAATGACATCGTAGTACTCTGGCTGGCGGAAGAGCTTGTAGACCATAGAGTCAACAATCTGCTCCTCGACGTTGATAGAAGAGAACTTCTCAGCAGCGAGGGCGCGGCGGGCTGTCTCACGGAACAGACCGTCTGTCTGGGAGAGCACGTTGGATTTGTGGGTGATTGTCACCATGGGCTGGGTGTGGCCGGAGGCAACAGGCGCAGTGGAGCGGATGTTCTGGCGGCGCAGGGCGATCTCACCGGCGATGTTGGAGATGCGGTATGAGGCACGCTCGGAGATACGTTTGATAGCCTCAGCGACCTTACCCTCGGGGGTATCCTTGGTCTGCTCCTCCTTCACGTAGAGGTCCTCCGTGTTCTCGCGGACGATGACGAGGTCAATGGGCTTGCCGTTGCTGCTGCCGGCGGTGGTCTTGACGGGGCGGACATTGGCATACAGGTCGAGCTTCTTGCGCAAAGCGACGATGGGGGAGGAGTAGCCGGCGACCTTGGTAGAGGGGGAGCTGGAAAGTTGTCAGTGGGATTGGACATTAAGGTGGCATGTAGTCGTAAGGGTATGAGTGGATGGGGTGAAGCGGCTCACCTGACAGCACCGAAGAGAGCACCGTCACACTCCTTCTTGAGGGTGTCGACAGTCTTGTCGGGAAGGGCGGTACCGGTACGCTGGAAGGTGTCGTAACCAGCTTCCAGGTCGACGAAGCTGAACTTCAAGTTCAGAGACGAAGGGAGAGACTCCAGGATACGACGACCGGCCTGTTTCCCATCAATTGAGGCACTGGTTAGTGAATTGGTTCTGTTTTTGTCGTGCTGGTGTGAGAACTACGTACCGGGATGACCTCCCGTCCGATACCGTCACCGGGGATGAGACCTATACAGTGACAGATTAGCTTCAATTGAACATCCACTATGAGCGCCCTCGCGATTCTTCCACGTACCAATGCGAAGAGTCCGAGCAGCAGCAGCCATGGTGATTTATTCAGAGTTGCTTCTTGACTCAAGCATTCGCCGTCATCGGAGCTTTTTCTTTTTGTATGCGGCTCCGGATGATCATTTGTCCGCGGACACTCCGGGGTGCGGAGTATAACGCCATCCCAGTGAACATGACAGTCCGGGCTATGTGAAATGGAGACAATGAATTCCGATAACAAAAAAGTGGCGAGCTTCCAGGCTACCAAATAAGTAGAGCCTAAACAGAGACAAACGGATAGTCTTGTACTCTGTGCACCGCCATTTTAGAGCTAAAACCTTAAGACGATATCCATGAGCATTGCCAAAAAGGGACTATTGTCGCGAGCTTGTATTCTGGAAACTTTTTTGGTCGTTTTTCGATTGAACTCAATCTTTTTACCTAATTCCTTAGTTTATTTTGCTCGTTGTTTCAAGCCCTTTATGGACATTGATCCATTCATTTTCAAAGTTTGAGCCAGTGAAACGCCCACGCTAAACCCAAAGTGGTCAGTACCCGCGATGTGTCGATCCACATAGTGAAAAGAAGTATGTATTGGCATGCACATGTGGAGTACATACAACAAAAGAGTAACGAGAACCAGATGGGATATACTCTTGGTGAGATATTTAAAGAGAATGAAGTTCCGGATTCGTGCTACCGACGACTCGGATTTCCATCATTCTTCTTCTTCCAAGAACAATATAAGCAGATCACCAACCTTCACACAAGTGCTCCCTTGATCATGATGGGCTTGAACATATTTCCTCGTGAGACCAGCATCTCAATCTCAAATAGGCAACATAATCTTGCAATCGCCCAGATTGTTCTTTTCTCTGTGATTCAATTGATTCAGTTGCCTATGAGATATACGCAAGAATGGCGGTATTGGCACCACAACAAAAGGCAAAGTCCTGCACGCTGCATCCTCTACTCGTGGTGGAGTATGATTGGGTTGCTATCCATAAGTAAATCAAGTCTTATATCCTAATACCGAGTGACACTTTGGAAAGCTAAAAAAACTCCGATCATAGTTCGCATCGTGGGATCAGCCATGCTTCTCTCCAACTCCCACCCCGACGAGTCGATGCTCACCGCGGAGATTTCCTTACAGAGCGTGGGACTTTCACCTCTTTTCTTCGAAGTTAGTCTTGTGCTTCTAAGATGGTATGACCTTTCCTTTCCACCGGAATAAAAAAATGAACACATTAAAGTTCTAACATTTATGCACACGACAGTGGACAAGCTGGCGAATTCGGCCCCGGGAAGTCAAAATACCCCAAAGCATTGCGTTTTGCATTGCTTGGTTTCCGCTTCCCTATTGTTGTGTCTATCGTCTTAGGCGTCGTTGGAAAAATCATAAAGATCAAAGCACTTGAAGAAGCGGGATCAGTACTTCTCGTTGTGACTTTTGCATTCGTATGCGGTCTTGTTCTTTGGCTGGCAGCGAAATCTCGTTCAACTCTCCCAATGGAAGGCCATCGTGGCGTCTTGCTGATAATGCTTGCTCTTCCATTTTTGCTGGTAAGAGTGATATATTTCTTGTTACAGGAGGTTGGGCCTGCAAGATTCAACCTAGCTTCGGGTGATGTTGGTGTTTTGGCAGGGATGGGCTTGGTTATGGAGGTCATTGTTGTCATTTTGTTATTAACAGCGCGCGCTTTTGCTGAGCCTATTTGGAAGACTGATACTAAGGCAAGACTAATTCTGTCCGATCATGATGGTATGGGGCAGGCTTGAGGGATAATGAAGTACGGGGATCTGAGTCACGTTTACGGGTCCTGGTCTTCCAATATATACCCATCTGTATCCATCTGTATTCATCTAATCCATGTATTCAAGTTGTTCAGTTATTCTAGATGCTCTTTTTAATCTGAAACGGTGTCTTTCATCATTCACGAGCCCACGCTCATCCAGGAAAATACTGTCGATATCCCATACCGTCACCATAGAATTTTAAGTAGGGAACTTGTCAGGAAGGAGATTCTGGAACTTTTCTCTTGAATGATGATTGCTGGTTCTCATATTTGACACGGTCTGGGACATAAGAGGTAATCCCCACCGGTTCTCTCATGTTGTCGAATTTTATCATTAAAAGAAAATCAATAAGTTTGTAGATAAAAACAGGTCATCATAAATAGCTTCTTTCATGATGGTTTCTTAAAGACCAGAAATGTCTGCACGTGGGTCTATAAAAGTCGAACGGCCTGATTCTGCACAATTCGGACGAGTCAATCTGCAAGGTAAGCACATGCGGCTAATTCCAATGTCGATCGTTCCACCTCTCAGCTGAGATCTCTACCCCCCACTTGATGGGTTGTGATATGTCCATCAATTCAACTGAGGAAGGGTTCCGCCCTCGTCTTGTCGGATAGGTTAGCTGCACCGTGACATAGTAATTGTGATGCATCCACCAGAAATTGCGCCAGTTCCCATCCATGAATAATATCTTTCCTCTGTGTGGATTAAAGCTTTCCTTCACCGAAGATTCGTATGTAAGAGCCAAATTCCCTATAAAAATTTCCCAAGAGAAATTCCAAAAGAGCGTTGAAATTACTCGAACCCTTAAATATGGCTGTTAAACCACCACTAGAGCCACCGAGCTTCGAAACAACAAAACGTCTACTGGCTGCCTTGATTAATGAAGGGTTAGTCGACGCATTTATTGAGGGCGTGAAGAATGAACCGCATAAATTTTTACATCTGCAAAAAAATGAGAACCCGAGGGCAGAAGGTAGTAGTATTGTGGTGCAAGCGACGCCCGGAGCGCTGATCGAAGATCGTGATGGTGAGGTGCTTCCGGTAATACAGCCGAGCATGCTGTGCCCTCCCGTCATTGCAATGAACGACGGAATTAGACGTGAAATGTCAGACCCCGGAGATATATTCACGGCCATAATTCCATGGTTTGAGGATATGGCTGGCCAACAGGTCCTGGAGGAAATTTCACGACATTTGCAGAATTCTGGGACAAATCAAGGTTAGATCTTCCTGAATTATTGCGTTTCGTTCGCCGCTAAGAGAATCAGAAACATGGTTTAAGATCGCGGCAAGTCAGAAAGTATTGAACTTGCAAGATCCATCTATTGCTTGGGAGCGAACGATGATCTGTGGACATCCGACTCACCCAGTATGTATTCCCGTGGACGTGAATTTAGCCTATATTCATTTCTGACAAAAGAATATAGTTTCATCGTACCTGTGATGCAAAGGCACCTCTCAAACCCGTCAGTCCAGAGGACATCCCTGGAATGTTAACCCCTGGAATTTCATTCTTATGCCTCCCATCCAGTGATCTGCACCTAGTTGGTCCATTCGAACGATTACTACAACCAATGCTTGACAAGCTTGATGTTCCAAAAGCTCCAGAAGGCTCCATAACCATGCCATGTCTGACCCAACAGTTGCCCTCCGTGCTACAGCGCTTCCCTAACGCTAATCTCCTGAAATCAGTAGTTGACTGTGCTGACGCCCAAGCTTCTCTACGGACTCTGACTATTCGACCGGAACTGAATTTCCGATTCCACATGAAGCTTTCCCTCGCTTGTCAAATCACCTCGGCACTCCGTACAATCACACCTTGGTCTGCGCAGGGTGGTCCCATTGTGACAGAGATAATGGAACGGTTCATCCCGTCTGATTTGTGGATATTCAGTGAGCTAGCAGCTGCTACAGGTAGCCAGTCAAACTTTGATGATGCAAAACATCTCTCGTGTATTCTGCGAGATAGTCTAGAAGAGCGAGCCGACAGGGAAAACGAGGTCCTCATCTTAGGGGCGGCATTAACGCAACAGTTGCCTGGTACATCGCAGCCTTACGCAGAGTCTCTATTCAATTTACAAACTATCACCCAAAAACAAGAATGGTTCAGAAGGTAAGAAGACGAATACAATCATTCCAGAGGAAATATGACTGACTTGAGTCGAAAGATACGTAGAGTGTCTCCTGAATCTGGTTCTCCCTCCTTTGGTGAATCATGGAATTGGCCTTGAAGCTCACGGACAAAACATGGTTGCAAGAATATGTCGAGAGACAGGTAACATCAAAGGGTTTGCCGTGCGTGACTTTGGCGGGATTCGCTTGCACACGCCGACGCTTCGCCAACAGGGCGTGAGCTTTGACGCCATGTTCCCCGACTGGGCAGTGGTGACGGAGAATATGAAGGATGTGTGGGGGAAGGTGCACCATTCGTTATTGCAGAACCATGTTGGGTACCTCTTAGATGCTTTGAATTTGCAAAAGCATGATGGATGGGCTATCGTTCGTGATATATTGGAACAGGTTCTCTCAAAGCTTCCTCAAAATGGGCTTTATGAATTTTGCCTACAAGAGAAGATGCAATTCAAATGCTTTTTAAGGATGCGCATGGAGGGTAAATATCGTGATGTAGGTTTCCCTCTCTCCAAGGTCTTGATAATAAAAAAGAATCTAACTACTTGCAGTATGTGGAGAGGGATGTGCCGAATGTTTTGTTAATGGGCTCGGACAAGTGGGATGATATTCTTGCAAATTATGTGCCCTCTCTACACTGGACATAATACTAGCGTTTAAATATGGATATGTATATGAGAACCCTTACTAGTACTGCGCACTTGATCCGTACTAGAAGAAGGCAATCTATGATAGTATGTGTCGTGTGATCCTAGCTTTTTTCTCACTCGGAAATCAGAATATACTCTAGAACTTGAAGATGATAGGCATACATTGACTTTACGAGTTGCGTTCAAGTTTCAGGAGAAAGATTTCATAATATGTATTCAAATTCGAAGAAATTACCAGAATTGATAGTGAATAATATGATTGCAAATGAATTTTTATCGACAGGTGTAGCCTCCGTCAACTACAATGTCGGCACCAGTTGTGTATGTGCTGGCATCACTGGCAAGATATAGATAAACGCCTTTCAACTCGCGAGGATCAGCATCTCTCTTGAGAGGTGTTAGGCCATACCACTCTTCCTTCATCTCAAAAGAACAGTCTCCACTAATTGGAGTGTCGATGTAGCCAGGACTAACACAGTTCACACGTGCGAAACTGGCCCATTCTACGGCGAGAGATTTGGCTAGGTGAATCACGCCCGCCTTACAAGCATTATAGCAAGCCTTAAAAATGATTAACATAGCTCATACTCTAAAATAAAGGTTGATATCGGTCGCGACTTACCTGCTCTTGGGGGACATTTGCTGCATGGCCGGACATGGATGCCGTGAAGATCATATTACCTGAACCTTGCTTCTTAAATACTGTGCCGGCAACGCGAGCGCAGTAATACGCCCCAGAGAAGTCTATATCAACCACTCGTTGCCAGTCTTCCACTTTGTCATCTAGGCCACCAGCCTTGGATGGGATACCCGCATTTGCAATCATAATATCCAATCGGCCGAAGTCGCGGATCACAGCGTCGGCTGTCGTTTGAACCTATGAAGAAGGGGATAATGAGCGTCGTGACTACTAATCTCCCGAAGAAGATGAAATACCTCATCGAAATTCTGCACAGAGCATTTGTACGCCTTCGCCCTGATGCCGAAGTCTTTTTGAAGCGCGCTGGCCAAAGCATCTGCCTGAGTAGACTTATGATACCACAGAGCAATATCGGCCCCGGCTTCAGCCAGGCCACGGGCAACATTGTAACCGATCCCGCCTGTGCCACCAGTGATAATGGCGACTTTTCCATGCAGGCTGAACATTTTGAAGACACTGTCCGAAAGTGTCGGGTTGGGCCGTCGAATGCTCTGTTGACCTGTCATTGCTGAGTATGTAGCGAGAATTATTTCGGAATGAAAATTCAATGAATAAATCGACGCGTCTCTTTTGTTGAGTTTCTTTTTTCACGAATGTGGAATCATGCGTGTTTCATATAGCAATCCGACGAGAGAAAAAAAAACATGTTAAGGATGACTCGGATCATCTCCGAGCTACGGATGCATATGTCCGCATCGTGGGAGAGAGTACCTTACCCTATGTAGCTTCCAGAGGAATGCCAGAGAATCTATAGATGAGTTACTTGTTTCAAGGCAAACGGACATCATCGTCCGTTGCAACGGAGGAGTCAGTCCGGCATGGTTGGTTAGTCATGCAATGACATGCAGTCATTGTTGCGGGGAACCCCATGGGGAACCAGCAAATTAGAGTTTAAGTCTCGGCTTTGAAAGGAAAGCCTGTTAACTGTCATACCGGCGAGTGTCCCCCTATCCATGATGAGACAGCCCATATATTACGGTGCCAACGTAATGAATTCCCTTTTTTTTCAATTGTCATTTTGCCTTATTTTAAATCATGAAAGATCAAGACATCGTTGGTGAGGCCTTGGCTTCCGTCCTTCCTCAGTATGATCGCCCTTGGTTCCGCGTGCCTCATCTGCTACAGCTGAACCTCATTCTGCTCATTCCGCTGCTATCTTCATCAGTCGCTGGCTATGATGGTAAGCCTAAAAAATGTCTTTATATTCCTTTGAAAGGCTCTGATTCTCTACCTTCTGACAGGCTCTCTTATGAATGCTCTCCAATCCATTGATGAATGGAAAGAATATTTCGGCAATCCCACTGGCTCAGTCCTAGGAGTCGTAAATGCCGCTCAATCTATTGGAAGCGTCATCTCACTGCCCTTCGTTGGTATTCTATCGGACAGAATCGGACGACGCCTGACTTTACTTTCGGGTGCGATCGTGATAATCGTGGCCTCAATAATCCAAGCAGCTTCGGTTCAATATGGAATGTTTGTGTTTTCACGCGTGTTAGTTGGTATCGGTTCCATGCTGGTCGTGCAGCCATCACCAATGTTGATCACTGAGCTGGCGTATCCCACTCATCGTGGTAAGTATACCAGCGCTTTCTGGACTGTGTACTATCTTGGAGCCATCCTGGCATCATGGGCCTCTTATGGAACTCAGATACATTTCAGTCAGTCCAATTGGAGCTGGAGAGCTCCATCAATACTTCAAGCTGGATTTCCAATTATTCAGGTCATGTTCTGGTGGGCTGTGCCTGAATCACCACGGTTAGTCTTCTACTAGTTTTAGTCGTTCTAGTGCTAACAACCACATGGATGGCTGATTGCCAATGGGCAACCCCAAAAAGCCGAAGAACTTCTTGCTCGATTCCATACCGCTGGTGATACTTCGCATCCTTTGATTCAATTTGAAATGGCTGAGATCGGGCACACTATCGCGATGGAGAGCCAGGCTGCCGAGACAAAATGGACAACTTTAGTAAAGACACCTGGCAACCGCAAGAGAACATTTATTGCAGTCTGCGTCGGCGCCTTTGCTCAGTGGAATGTAAGCCGCAGAAAGACACATTTACCTATATATATATGGGAAATAACGTTATAAAACAGGGAGTAGCAGTCGTGTCATACTATCTCAGCCTCGTTCTCGACACAGTCGGCATTACAGATTCGAGTACACAGACACTAATCAACGGGTTGCTGCAAATTTTCAACTTCATTGCAGCTGGCAGTGCCGCTATGCTAGTTGACCGATTGGGTCGCCGCACTCTGTTTCTCTGGTCGGCTGTGGGAATGCTTTTCTCCTTCATAGTTTGGACTGCCTGCTCGGCAGTCTTCAATACTACGCAAGCCAAACCTCTCGGTAATACGGTGATTGCATTTGTTTTCATCTTCTATTTTCATTACGATATCGCCTATACGCCATTACTATTGGGCTACCCAACCGAGATTTTCCCCTACTCTTTGCGAAGTAAGGGGTTAACTGTTGAGCTTCTAAGCGTGTACGGCTCACTAATTATATTGGCGTTCGTCAACCCGATTGCACTTGGTAGCATCGGGTGGCATTACTATATCTTTTTCTGTTGTTTTGATGTTGTGGTATTGGTGGTAACTTGGTTTGCATTTCCCGAAACAAAGGGTCACTCGCTCGAGGAGATTGCTCAAGTATTCGACGGTCCCTCATTTGCCACCAGTGGAAATGTTTTCGGCAAGGACCATGATACGGTTGAGAAAGCTGAACATGCTGAGCATGTCGCGTAAGAGGAGATTCAGTGATTTGAGATTGTGGTGTTTATTGTGGTTTATTTAATTATTTATTGTTTGAAGATCGATCCACTTCTCAAAAATTTAAACCATATGAGAAAACCATCGTGGTGTATTTCATTGCCTAATATCGTATTAATCTTGCCTTCGCGTAAAAGCCTATACTAGTTATCGAGGATATCGTAGAGCGGAGGACACTTCTTCGCCTTGCAATAAGTGGCAATTAGATTACCCCGCTCCCGGAGGAAGGAAAGTCAGGCCACGATTCCTGATGCTCTTCTAAGGAGTGGCCCTAGAACAGGATTCGGACAAATTGTGAAGGTCGAAACTGAGTTACGGACAAATGGGGCCGTGGCCGGCCCCAGTCGTCCGCTTGAATCAACATGAATGCGGGGTGTGACATTTTTAATCGTTTTGATCGAAACTGGACACATATTTCATATAATAGACTAACTGGAGATACGAGTACATCTGAACTTGATCATACTATCCCATTCATAATCAAAATGGTCCTTTCGCAACCCGAGAACAAGCATGTCACCAGGGCATTTGACCTGACGGGCAAAGTCGCTGTGATTACAGGTGGCGCTCGTGGAATTGGCCTTGAAGTTACTCGAGGATTGGCAGAAGCTGGTGCAAATGTATGGACAGGATCCATTCTGTCGACTTCAATTTTCTGACTCTTATCCAGGTGGCTGTGATCTACAACTCATCCCAGACGGCCGATGCCACCGCGGCCGAAATCGCATCGGCAAACAACGTTCGAGCAGCCGCGTACCAGGCTGACGTCACAAACCAGTCTCAGATCGAGAGCGTGATTCAGCAAATCTCGAAAGATTTTGGAAAGCTTGACATTTTGGTTGCAAACTCAGGTATTGCAAGTTGTGTCGCCGCCGAAGATTATACACCCGGTCAATGGAGTGAGATCATGAAAGTCAACCTCGATGGAGCTTTTTATTCCGCCCAAGCTGCGGCGCGGATCTTTAAAGAGCAGGGTCATGGGAACATCATCTTCACAGCTTCTGTGAGCGCAACATTGGTTAATATTCCTCAGAAGCAGGCTGCTGTGAGTTTATCCCCGTTGTCAATTAGATAATGAAGACATAATTAACTTGAAAAAAGTATAATGCATCCAAAGCTGGTGTCGTACAGATGGCAAAGTGTCTTGCTGTGGAATGGGTAGACTTTTGTCGTGTCAATTGCATCTCCCCGGGCTTTATCGCAACAGAGATTCTCGATATTCACCCCGAGGAATGGCGCAATAAATGGAACGATATGATTCCAGGTCGGCGGATGGCCCAGGCATACGAGCTGAAAGGCGTAAGTAATTCCCAAATGAATATATCACGTCTTTATTTAACAAAAATTACAGGCTTATGTCTTCTGTGCTTCAGACGCATCCAGCTACATGACTGGCGCGGATTTGATTATTGATGGTGGTTACACTCTACCGTAAGCTAGGATGAGCCCACAGCTTACTTAGACTCAATTAGCTAGATGTGAATAGCATCTTATGCTCGTGAATAGTACAAAAACTCATAGATCATTATAGTATTTTTATCCGAATTCAGAGTAATAATCATTCCATGTCTGGAAGTTGATTCATAAAGTCCAAAATCGTAGACTCTTGCCTGTAGGAAGTTAGTACGCCTCATGAGTCACTTTTGGAGGGCCCTTACAAAACAGAATCCATTCCATCAAGCTGAGCCATTTCTAGAGTTGGCCACATCAGTGGATAAAGGTTCGCTAATTGTGTCTGTGGTGACTCTTCGGTCGGGTTGCCCCATCCCTCTACTGAAGTATCGAGGTAGGTCCCGCATCGGTTGCGAATGACTGATAGACATCTGAAAGCAGTGGGGTTAAGGAGCGCCATAGATTCAAGAACCAGCATAGCCTGATGAATCTGTTCACGCCATTCTGGTGCTAGCGGGCCCTGGGGATCGTTGCGAAGGCAGATGACAGGAATCAGGATTGCTTGGAATAAGAAGTACAGCCCATACCAGCAAGCCATCATATTCTGCTGCTCTTGTGCCCAGAAATTTGATATTAGCTCCACCGACTCACCGGCTGCGTCCAAGCATCGCTGAATGGCTATATCAGTTTGAGCGAGGTTTTCCTGTCCGGCTCCCTGACCTGGGCGTGCCATCAATCTGCTAAGTAGTAACGGTCGGTACATGAGAATGCGAAAGTTCCTATATCTCCATCGTAAGATCGAGTGACATAAGCGAAACCTGGGCTCTTGAGTGACAGATTCTTGAAAGAAATCAGGAATCTCGCGGAGCCAACCTCCAATGAGCTCGTCGTCCATAGCTAGTAAATTTGATGCTGAGGGAAAGGGGGACGATATTATCTTGGAGTAAACCGTACTAGTCGCCATATGGAAAGTAGCTTGGGCTCGCATATGGGTATACACGGTTGTTTCACCCGCTGGCATAGGGAGGGCTTTGGTTGCTTGCGTGAAATCCTAAGCCTGGAATTAGTAGATTGTAGAGTTCGAGTTTGTTTGATACTGACCGGATCATGGACATTCATTGGAAGTGCCACATCAATACCACCATTTGGAAAATCAAGTGGTCTCGAGAAGGTAATAATTGCACCGACGTCAAATATGTACAGGCAATGCCAAATTCTTCGCCTCATCTCGGTCGCAAACAGACTAGCTTCGGAGTTTGGGAATTCTTTATGCAGACCGATACCCATCGCAATGCGACGCGCCAGACCTGTGTAGTTGTATCCGGAGTTTGGCTTATTTCTTTTTTGCATATAATTCGAAAACAACGTCAGTGCTTGTACCAGGACGAGGTTTCCAGTCTCCAGCATGTCAATAGAAATACGTGCTTTTGCAGACTCAAACAACTGAAGATCAATATCGATTGGATTCGTTGCTGTTGTCCATACTCCCACGGCAGACACTATGAATAACAGGACTTGCCAAGCATTTCCAGCTGGCCGGGGAATCACCTCCATAAGCTGAGCTCTGAAGGTTGCTTCATGTATGATCGGGTATGAACGATGATAAACAGAAAAGTAAGCATCCACAAATGGCTCTAGCTGGCCCAGTGAGCTCAGTGCAAATTGAATCCTCGGGCTTCGATGGTTTGAAGCAGGTGAACGTTGCTCTAAATATGGAAACTCGTTTGTTCCATGGATTCCGGTATCAGTAGCACGCAATAAAGCAGCACCCGATGCAACACCTGAATCAATATCAGTATGATGATTGAGATCGAAGATAACGGAAAATATACGAACCTAGGTAGCCCCCTTCATGGGGCGCACTTGTCAAACTTGCCATGCCATCGATGAATCTTTCACCGTTCGCGTTCTCATTTCTTTCATCCCATTCAAAGTTGCTAGGAGAAGAGTTGGGCTTCAGTGGTAAAGATGGTATTGTCTGCGGCTCATTCTCATACACAGAAGATTGATATTGATGGCTACGAGCTTCTTCGAGTGCCATGTGTTGGGTTGAATGTCGAGAATGGACCCCGGGACTCGCCAGACGTCTAGGTTGCCGGTCGCTTGGGTCGCTCAACGGCTGGAATCCAGCAACACCTTCAGAATGGGACACTTCACTCAAATCTTCAACCACCGTATGAAATTCCACATTTGCATGGTTTTTCCGGTTTGTCATAAGCTGCTGAAGCAGCGCCTTAGTACGTGCTAGTTCACTCTCAACCTCGTTAAGGTGGCGCCGAGTGAGCGGTGTTTTCGTCTGTCTTTCGTAGGTGCATCGCCGCCCAAACTTGTGACATAAAGTGCATACTGGAATCATGCGATTACACTGTGCTCATGTCAGCAGAAGCTCACTGGGCAAATCTTGATACTTACTTTAGACTTCCTGCGACGACATTCATTGCATGCCTGTTCGGCAGTAGCGCCAATGTCATTCTCGTACAACCCACTAGCCAAGGACCGTGGAGACGACTCAGTCGGCATAGGGGATTATTATGCTGGGGTATAAAGGGTCTCGGGCCTGCTTGGGCTGCGTTTCAGAAGACGGAGCTGAGTGGTGCCCGCGTTGGGGCAATTTGCGGAGAAGCTCCGATAGCCGGGCGAACTCGTCCGACAAAATGACACCTGAGATTTCGGGCTCATACAGCTTCTATACCCACAAGCAGTGAGCATACAGCGTGGACAGCTCCTTCATTATCGGAACATATCACTTGCCTATTCGAGTCCATATGTCCCCTCAATCGCATCCCATTCAAGTTATCGTCAAAAAAATGTGAAAATGTTATGAGTGAAAAACTACAGATAGATATTTGAGAATTTAGATTTGTTATTTACCCGGAGTCGATTTTCACTCAGTCTATTCCAGAAGAACAATGCCGCCGACTCTATACTGAAACACCCTGAATAATCACCTTGATAACGCTCTCTTTTCCTTGTCTTACAAGTTCAAATGCTTCTTCGGCATCTTCAAACTTGAATCGGTTAGTGATAAGTCGTTTCGCATCAATCTTCCCTGAACCGATCAAGTCCACGGCCGTAGAGTAACAGCCAGTCGTATACCGAATGGACCCTCGAATGTGCAGATCGCGAATACAAGCAGTAGTGATGGGGAAAACAACATGCTAATGTACCTTCGTTAGCTTAAACATTGAATTGATATTCATCGGCTGGACTCACTTCTCGACCCATGCCGGCTTGCACATATGTGCCCCCCTTTTTGGTCAAATATACTCCAGTTTGTATGCATGCCTGCGCTCCAGTGGCCTCCAGAACAACGTCGGGGCCCTCGCCTAAATTGAACTTTTCCTTCATAATATTTGCGACTTCTTCGTTCCACGCGATTTCATCTTTGCCTTCAGGTCGAGCTGGAGGAACAAAGACATCATCCGCACCAAACGTGCGCGCAAAGTCTGCGCGCGACTGGCTGATGTCTACCCCAATCACTTTCTTCGCAGAATATGCCTTGCTTACGGCCTGGCAAAGAAGTCCAATGGGCCCGCAGCCAAATACCACGACTGTCTGATTTGGCTTCACTTTGCCGACCTTGGTGATCTGCACGGCAACAGCGACCGGCTCCACAAGTGCACCTTCTTCCATGTTCATGTTTTCCGGTAGCGGGTAACAGTAGTCCGCCTGTGTGTTGTAATACTTTGAGAGCGTGCCATCGTGAGGGGGAGTTGCGGCGAAAACTGTGTCCGGGCAAAGATTGTAGGAACCACTACGACAGAAATCGCAGCTATGTGAAGTGAGCCACCGTCTAATGTGTGTACATAATCGAAGAGAGGAAACACATACTGTCTGCATGGCACTCCAGGTTCGATAGCGACTCGGTCGCCCACTTTGACATTCTTCACGGCGGAGCCAACTTCAACAACAGTACCGGAGCTTTCGTGCCCCAGAACGATGGGAGAATTTAAGACAAAATCTGTTGACTAGTCGTCAGCCATACCTAACTTTGCCATATAGTGATTGCGATTGCTTTGGGTTCATTTACCTCCGATCCGCCCTCGCTGCCAGTAGTGCACGTCACTCCCGCAGATACCAGTCTGCGCAATGTGCACTCGAACATCCCAAGGATCTCTTAGCGTGGGAACTGGACGGTCCTCGAGTACCACATCTTTAACAGCACGCAAGACGAAGGAGCGGTTTGTTTCCTGTTGATAGTCCCAACATCAGAGGTTGTACAAGAGTGAGGCACGAGAAAACATACAGTCATTATGCCGATTTAATAGCCAAAATCGTATATGTTAGATAGTTCCAAGCTTCGTATATTTCGTATGCTTGGGGAGTTTGCAGAAAAGGAAAAATATAAATATTGGTTGGATTATACTTATTGTCCTGTCTCTGGATCTTTTCCCCGACTCGAAGGCCCCGCAGCTGTCGTTCAACGGACACCCCGCTCCGTTATGGGGTCGAGGGCGGGGATCCTCATCCGCATGGGATTCCTTGATTCAATTCGCTATTTCCCGCGTGACATGCTCTAAGGAGTCCCAATGTTACAGAAGATACTCAGCGAGATTCTATATCATTCTTATTCTATGTGCCTCCCAGATCACAAAGAAAATTTTGCTATTTTGATGTTTCGGTCCTTCATAGGATTGGTCCATAGTTCTCTGGTTTGGCAGCAGCATAGGTCTTTGAAAACTCTTGCAGGTGACTTAAAAGCCATGATCGTATTAATGGGTCTGCCGTCTCGATTGCAACCCGCATAGCAAATCCGATACGAAAAGGACCCAGAGTTCCAATTGCGGCGTACTCGATTGACTTGCATATTTGATCGCGGAAGAAAGTCACCATAGCCTCTTGGGGACCTGGATACCCGAAACTCCTCAATGCTTCATGGATAATTACCATATAAGCAAAGTAGCCGCAATATACCGAGGCGTCAAGCACATCTTTATATGTTAAAATCATCGGGAATAAAGCGTCGCCAGTGAAGGAAGGGATCTCAATTGGAGGAGAAGATATTTGAGACCATTTTTCATACCAGACAGCCATTTTACTTTGCATGTCTAGTACCTGCGTTAGAGCTTCGGATATCTCTTGTAGTGTCTCTGGCATTGTGTGATCCATTTCTCTCAGGCGGAAAAGATTGTGTACAATCCGTGGAGAGTGGGTGAAGTAAGCAAAGTACTGCTCAATACTGTCGTGGTAGTCCTTCGACATGGTCGTTATGTGTTGCTCTCGCATCAGATCATGCCATTCCTGGGAGGCCAAGAAACAATCTTCCCCCGAGAACATCGAATGCATAACCTACCCGAGTCAGAAAGATGCAACAACGGTGGTAAAAATGGGAACTTGACACGTACTATTAGACCCCGGGCAGATTTTAGCAATGAGATTTCAAGCTGGTTGCGGTATCGATCAGACCCCCGTACTTTCACTAGTTGGCCGAGTCCTTTTGCGTGCTTCATCCACGAATCGGGAGTCTCGGTGTCTGTAAAAAGCTGAATATAGTGTTAGGTTATCAGATCAAGAAGTGTGGTCTCCATTCCTACCTCATATAAGCAAAGCAACACAACGGTACAAAGGATATTGGAGGAGAGGGCTTCCGATGTGTTCATGAGAGACTTCCGAAGGCAGTGCAATGCTTCACCATAGGCCGAACGGGAGTAGACAACCATTTGTTGGTTTTGCAGCATTCGACCAAAGTGATGTGCTGTGAACGATTTAATTGTCGCATCCAATGCTCGGTTCTGCCCATAAATGGATGGTAGGGATCCAAACCAGCTGGCCATAAGGATATCGGGGCTCTGCGGAGCACCAGGAGACGTAAAATCATTGATAAGAGCACTTATGCTTTGTAGCACGTTTAGATCGACAGAAATCATAGTGGACGGAATTTCTTCTCGGGTCACCCATTGAAGTTCAGATCCAGGCGCGCTCGAAATTGGGCTTGAATTCACGCTAGACGATGCATGACTTGTGTCGCTACTCTGTCCTTCTATTGTCTCAGGAGCGCGGCGTCGGGTTCTATGGGGCTTTCCAGCAATAAATTTAAAGCCTTTCTCATATCCAGGACATAGCTGACCATATGTTTCACACTTGGCACAGCCTGGAACCCTTTCATCGCACTGTGGCGTTCGGTAAGTTATGAAGGCGAAATTGTCCTGAGCGGCGGGGATACATACCTTCACCCGGCGTTTTACACAGAGGCGACAGCCGCTGCTGCGAGGTACACCTACCATATTTGGTCATTTCGAGACATGAATATGGCGAGACTCGGATAAGTCTTTTGGGCGTTGATGCTCGTATTCCTTCGTGCAAATGCTGACATAACACTGACGATTAGTCAAGCCATCGCGCGCAACCAGAACAGCTTAAAATTGATGAAAATGGACGAAAATGCAATTTTATTTAGGATATGACTACATAGATGACTGCATGACATAAAAGCCGTCTGTCTACATCTATTATTCGCCATCATATTCTGTTTGTATTCCGTATAGCCGACAAACCCTGCAGGCTAGAGGTGGAGTAGAGACGATACACCCCACTGTTTGGTATTGAAAACCATTGCACGGAGCAATCGGAGAGAAAGCCCCTGAAAGGTGTTTTTTAAAGAGTTAATTTTTTTGGATTTTTTAACTTCAACTGACTATGGGAATGGCATACTATAAGCTACATATAAGTAGCCTCATATCTTGCACAGAGAAATACTTTGTAAACTTCAGACTTTAGACCAACACGAACCATGGATCCCTGCGCAGCACGGCTAGCCTCAGGCCAACTTTGTTTTGTTTTGATTTTCCACTCTTTGCTGCTGCAAGGAGTCATGGTGGTAAACGACAGGTCTGATACCAGACAAAGCCATTGGTTCTTTTCATATTGTCTGCAGTCAGAAAAGGAGAACAGTCTGTAGCTAGCCGAGGTTCTGTGTCACTAGAAACACGGAGATGAGCAGCAATGTGGAAGGGGAAACGGGTATGAGATCATGTCACAGACAAATGAACCTGGAGCCTCTGGAACATCATTGGAGCTTTTGATAGATTTATTGGATAATTGTTATAAGTAACGATACCAGATTACAGCCTTGAATGAGACATTCTGCCCCTGAAATGCATGATCAAAGAGCGAAAAACAGTGTATAATTGCTGTAACCTTGGGTGTTTCACCCTATTGGATACGCTAATCAATCACTAGTGCATTAGTCTCTCTGATCGACCCTTCTTCACGTCTTCCCTTCTTCCATTGACTCCATTCCCTCCTTTAAAAAAAAACCACCGTGTTAATTGTTGTCTACCCCAGCAGGGGGCTCTGTTGAGCTATAATCAATTGCTTTCCCTACTCCCCGCGTCTCTCTGTGCGCTACGGACGCGTCCCACCACCGCCCCTCAATTCCGACTGCACCTTCCCCTGACTATTTCAACAACTTCCGACTAAAGTCATGGCGGACAATAACATCCGTCCTGGTGTTCGCAGCCTTTTGGCCAAGTTTGAGAACAGCCCGAGCCAAGTAACTTCGCCGCCCTCTCGTGGAAGATCTCCCGACAGCTCAGATACCCCAGGCTCAACCCGCCAACTTTCCAGAGTTCGAGCAAGCTTTGTGACGGTCGACGGTGTGGTCCAATCGAACCCAGGATCGCCATTGCGAAAGACAAGCGGACGAAGCGATAGTCCAGGAATGTTTGGACCAAAGATCAACGAGCAAGAGGTGGAAGCCCGTCGGCAGAATGTGGCATCCCCAACACCTGCGGGGTTGAATGACGGCCAAGAGGGCGTCCTTGATCAGATGCTTAAGCCTACCCAGCCGGAGGCAACCTCGCCCGTTGCGCCCAAGGAAAATGACAAGCAAGAATCCCCCACTGCTGTCAATCCTTCACCACCAGCAAAGGAAACCTCACCAGCACCACCTGCGATGACTGAGAGTGCCACCGTACCTGTCCCCGCGCCCACTCGCGGAGCGTCAGGCGCCCCAGCAACTTCCGATAAACTGGCCACCAAGGCAGTCACAAAGCGCCCATCGACTATCAATACCGCGAAAGCAACTCCCGCGCATAAGTCCCCCTCTACCGCAACATCGACTGCGACCAAACAACCTGCTACGGCAACCACAAAGACCGCCCGAGAGACAGCCAAGGAGCGCGCTGGTACGCTTGCAACTAAACCAAGTCGCCCTTCTTTGAATCCAGCAACTAAAACCGCTCCTCGAACAACCAGGGGCTCGACACCATCTCAAGAGAGCTCGAAAGTATCGCCCCCGAACAGCGCTAAGTCTCGGCCAAGATCGCCCACCAGACCTGCCCGTCTGCCACCCTCTATGACTGCGCAGACGCAAGCATCTTCTGCTAAAACGGGCACTTCTGCGCCTAGCAACGGCCGAGCTACCACTACGGCTTCAACACTTACAAGAAAACCATCCTCTCTCAAGAGTGCTGCCGCTGCCGGCCATTCACGGGCTACTGGTACTGCCGCCGGCCTACGCAAACAGTCGTCTCGGCCTTCACTTCCCGCTCAGCCAGCGCAAGAGCGACCCAGCTCACGTACCAGTGATGTGGGGGCCAGCGCAAAGCCTGTCAACGAAGGATTCCTTGCAAGAATGATGCGCCCAACTGCCAGTTCGGCCAGTAAGACCCACGAGCGGTCGGATGCCAAACCTCCTCAAAAGGATATCAAGCCTACACAAAAGCCTGTTGCGACTTCCAAGGCCCCGCGTCCATCCATGGGACGGGCACCTGAGCGCAGCGTACAGCCTAAGGCAAAGCCCGCAACCCTACGGCCCCATTCTGAGAAGTTCCAGGCCCCTAACAAGGACTCAGTCCCGAAGAAGGATAGCAAGGATGTCAAGGTCTGCCAAGTTGAGCAAGAAAGTGAAAAGGAAAATACTGAGGACTCTACGCCTGTAATTCCAGAGGAGCCCGAAGTTGAAGCTCCAGTCAAGCCAGCAGTCGATGTCAGTGGTGATAAACCTGTCGACACCATCAAGCGCGAGGATGCCTCCGAGCAAGCTAAGCCAACTGCTATTGAACCCTCAGCGGAAAGCCACGTTGAAGCTCCCGTTGAATCTGTCAAGCCAGCTGCCGAAGTGGAAGCACCCTTGGCCCCTTCTCAGACCACGGAGACTCCCGAACCTGTCCAGGCTTCCACTGAAGGCGCTGCCGAACTCGAACAGTCGAATGAGGCTCCAGCAGTATCCCCGGTGCCTGATATTGAAGAAGCTGCTGAAATTCCGACTGAAATAACTGGAGAAGAAGAATTTGAGATCCAAACGGAAACGCCCGAGGATGTTTACCAAACACCCGCTGATCCAACCGATGACAATGAGACCATCGCTATCCCTCAAATGGAGGATGCTTTGGTCGAAGATCCCGTGGCTTCTCAGCCATCCGACGCTCCTTCCAACAAGGAAGTGAAAGAAACCTCTGAGCCCACGAAGGAAATCGGCACTCCCGAGGCCCTGGCTGAGTCGGAAGAAGAGCATGTTGCTAAGGAGTCAAATCTTGCTCAACATCCCGTGAATGAGGCCGGAAAAAAGGTCGAGGACATTGATTTCGTCAACCTTGCCCTCAATTAAAACCGTCACCTCACTTTCAGCACCATCTCTGCATTCTTCCATTCTTGGTCTCTATTATTATTAATTTTCTCTGCTTATACCCTCGACTTTTTCACATTGAGGATGTTCATTTTGAGCATCTCCCCCAGCAATTCCTAGACGCACACCTTGTCAGGATTTCCTGTTCTTCTTCTTTCCTCCTTTTCTCACGGGCTATTATTCCCTTTGGCTTCCCTTGTAGCATTTGGTTACTCTTTAGTACCCTGGATGTCTATTGTGGTTGCATTTTCTTGTACTGAGAGCATATGGTTATATTGAGCGATTGATTGCATTCTTCGGGTTGAGCATATTGTATTTTATGTCATTTATTAACGATGGGCGTGCGCGCTTCCTGTAAGCTAGAAGTCAATGCTACACCCTCGGGGCTTTTTTTCCTACCCCTTCCGACAATATTACGCCATGTGAGATGTACTTGGTTTTCAAGCTTTTGAAAAATCGTTGTCAAATTTATCCATTCGTTGCAATGGGCGGCTCAACGAGGTCGCTAAAGTAGACAATACACGCAACAAAAATCTTAAAAGGAATACAAGGAAATAATAAAACGCCATACTCTAACCAAGCTTCTTCTCTAACTTCTTCAAGAAACGATTGACTCCGCCTTCCACTCTACTCGCTTTATCCTCGATTCCATGCGGCCGCTGCCCAGGCGCCTTCATAGCCTTCTTCGAAGTATGATGAGCATGTGAGTGAACCTCCTCCATAGTTGGCCGGTAAACCTGACTATGAATATCATATTCTGTTGTACTTCGCTGCAATCCCGGCTGAGGTTGATTATAACCGTAATTCGAATAACCCGACTGAACCTGTTGATGCTGTGCCTGTTGTCCATACAAATGGGCATTCGGGTCCTGGGGCGATGGTGAAAACGACATACCCCCACTTGGTACTTGCTGGCCCGTCAGGAAAGCTTGTTGATACGACGGTAATCCAGGGCTCTGCAGTGGGGTTCCTACTCCCCCGCCGACGGAGAAAGTATTCGCACGGGGTAAACCGGCACTTGGGGGCGGAGATGCGTATCCCGTGTTAACCGCAGCAGTGTTATAGGGCATGCCTGGTGTTGATGCTGGTTGGGGAGCAAACGAGCTCATCCCAACATTATTCGCTTGATGAGGTGGCGTATATGGAACGCCCATGTCTGCTACTGCTGCGGCTGCAAGGCCAGTTCCTTCCGTCCCATCTTCGGGGGGTGGTGTCTTCTCGCGGTGCTTGATTGGTTCTGGGGCTGCCGGAGCGGCCGGATTGTAAGGGATTGGTGCTATGCCTTCAAGCTCTTTCGGTTGTTCTGGCGGGGCTTGATACTCAGTTGGTTGCTGTTGCTCGTATGTGGATGGCCCGCTGGGTGGTGGCGGTGGGAAACTGAGGTTTACTGGGGCAGCTTGTGCGGGCTGAGGCGCGGTGGGTGGTGGGTTTGTGCGTGAATCTGGGGTTTGGCCATTTTGATAAGCTGGGTCTGAAACAGCGACGTTTTCAAGCTGCTGGACGACTGAGCTGAGTGGTTGGTCAGGATGCTCAACGGGGATATCGCGATCTGTTTCCAATTGACGCTCTGACAAGATCTGGCTGGCGGCGTCTAGGAATTGAGTTGCGTCGTCTAGTGTCCAGAAATACACATCGAGCGTGTGGAGGCGAATCCAGTCATCTTTTTCGTCGCTTCCTGGGAGCCTCCAGTCAAATTCAGAGGCACCTTGTGTCGGTATACCAGTGAGCCCATCCAATGTAACTGTACATAGTGTTGGAAATTCGACGGAGTGTTGTATATGCACGTTGTCTAACAGTCCTTGGAACGAGTCTTGGTACTCGGTTCCTGCATTATTGGCTACTTCAATGCGGGCAGTATTTCGTGAAACATCTTGATAGATATACAGGTAGGAGCCTTTCTCAAACCGGTGATGGAGAGGTTTTGGAGTTGGCGCAGTGAAGTAGTAATGTATATCGACAAAGCTATTCCGCCCAGGCCATGTTAGACTCTATTCTTGCTATCCCATCGCTCTGATTGCAGGGAAACACTCCCAAGTTGACTTAACTTACACAGTAACCAGTATTTCTTCGCCTGGGAGTGGAGGCATGATTGCTCGTTAGTCTTGATACGAAGCAGCGACTGCGGGGGGTGACGGTGAAGGCAAGAAGAATATTTTTGTGGGATAAAAGACTTACAAGAGGAGCTATCTTTAAAACCTCCAACGAGGGGTAGAGATGGGCTGAGCCTGTGAAACGCGGCCTCGAGCCGCCGTGTCTGTCTAGGCGCTTATAGTTAGCGTGATGTGATAGGATCGTTAGTACTTGGCCATCACACTTGTGCATCTATGAGTGGGGCCATAGCCCGTCAACTGGTCAACTCTGCTGTCCGGGCCGGAAGTACTGTTTACCCGAAAATTTCCATCGCGATCAACTCCATCATCAATTCCGAAGCGTGAAGCCGATCGTGTTCGATTATTATCTGCAGCCCTGCCAATTCAGGTGCTATCGTCCATCTCTATTTCTTCGTTCATTTAATTTAATTTCGATCCCGATTCCGAGTTCTACTCTCCACCAGCCAATCCCATCGGTTGCCGTGCGTTGTCCAAGTGCTCCCTCCGCATTTTTACCTTCCTCCGTCCAACGAATTCGAAAAGTCCAATTCGACTCCGAGCATCCAAAATGTCTCTCGTCAACCTCGCCCATGTGTGCTCTCATCTGAATAATGCCACTAAGGCCCGTCTGGGTCTTACATCCATCCCCAACAGCAACCTTCACCTGAAGCTGTGCCAGGCTCTCCAGAACTCCGGCTACATCTCCTCCGTCGTCCGCGGAGGCCCAACACCTCCCCCAGCACACCCAATTCTGGGTTTCCCAACAGCCAGTGATGAAGTTGAGGGCGTGGAAGCCATCACTCGGGACAATGTCGCGTCTAGACGTCTCTGGCTAGGTCTGAAGTACTGGCGCAATGAGGCCGTCCTCGGAAAAGTTAGTATGATCAGCAAACCGAAACGTCGTGTCAACCTCAACGTTGAGGACCTGCGACTCATTGTTCGTGGTTACGAAGGAAAGCACGTTGCCGGTCTCCGGTCGCCTGGTGAGAGTCTCTACCTCTCCACAGATCGAGGTATCCTGGAGGCGCGCGAGTGCGTGGAGAAGAAGATTGGAGGTCTGGTTCTCTGTCGCGTGGCATAAATCTAGTATCCGATGTAATATTGGGTTCGAAGATTATGTTTGTTCTTAGGCTGGAGAGCGTGTACTAGGATACCTTGGTCTTGTTTTTCTTTTCGCATTTACCTTTGGAGTTTGTTTGGTTCGTCACAGCGGAGTCTCCCCTTCAAGACTCGACTTTATTTGGTGACTTGGGATGTTTGACCTCAGTCGAGCATATGTATATTAGATGTTTGCCTGTATTGCATTTCCTATGCTCTGCTCGGAAGTGGCCGTGGGGCTGTCGCGTGAGCGACACATTGTATAGATAAAGACTCGGGAAAAAAGCAAATGCAGTATATCCAGATATTCGTCAATTCTTCTTTCCTCTGAAAGTGCTATTTGATCTCTTCAGACACGTTGTGTATCTGCACCTACGCATCCAAGTCACGCGCCAGCCGATCGCTAGCAGGTCGTCACATTCCACGGTTGTACTCTACCCGTGCCGTGAATCCGAACAGCTTGTACTCCCTACACCTCATCATGGATCACAAGGGCGTTGAGGAGATCTTGGCCTCGAAAAGAATACTTATCTCCGGGGGCACTGGGTTTGTTGGCTCCGCCACTGTTCGCGCCCTGGCAGAAAGGCATCCGAAGTGCGCCATCACCGTCATCGACCGTAGCCCCCCTCGGCCCCAACATGCACTACCCGACGGTATTCGCTGCATGCAAGTCGATGTGACCTCTGCGCCTGAAACCAGCAAGGCGTTTCAGACGGTTCAACCAAATATAGTTATCCACACAGCTGGCATCGTGCCAGGTTTACCGGACCGGTTCGGTCGGCGGCTAGAGAAGGAGGTGTGGAGGATCAACGTTGTAGGAACCCAGAACATGCTGGATGCAGCCACAGAAAATGAGGCCGCAGCCTTCATCTATACCAGCAGCTGTTGTGTAGTGACTGACGACATACGATCATCCTACGCCAATGTTGATGAAAAATGGCCCACATCCTCTAACTCGCTTATCTATGGCGAATCCAAGGTTGTACCCCACAATTGCAATGATAATTATGCCTTGGAGAAAGATGAATTGAATCTGACAAAAAACCAGGCTACTGCGGAGGCTCTTGTGCTCAATGCATCTAGCGACAAAATGGCCACCTGCGCCCTCCGTCCCTCGGTGCTTTGTGGCCCAGGCGATTGCCAACTGGTACCAGCCATACATGCATGCATTGCCAAGTACGAAACACCTTTCGTGATTGGCACTGGAGATAATCTATGGGATGTCACGCATGTGAGCAATATCGCTGATTCTCATGTCCTGGCCGTGGAAAATATGGTGACCTCTCGGACAGCTGCGGGCGAGGCTTTTTTTATCCAAAATAACGAGCCCATCGCTTTTCGAAATTTCTGCCTAGCAATATGGGCTCATTTTGGGCATGTGCCACCCTTTGAGATACGAATCCCCGAAGGACTAGCCTATTTAGTGGGATGGCTGTGTGAGATGGCCACCTGGGTAACTGGAGGCACAACAACATTAAGCCGGGGGGGTGTACAGGATGCTTGTGCCGTGCGATACGCCAATGGAAAAAAGGCTAAAGAGATTCTGGGGTACGAAGCTCGCATTGGAATTGAGGACGCCATTCGCTTGAGTTGTGAGGTAAGCCAAGATTACGAATTCTGCCCCTGTGCCGCTTCGGGTTTCGGTTTCATCATGTCAAAGAAAATATTGGTGACTTACTTGGAATTCCAGGAATACGCTCATTGCATCAGAGTGAAATTACCTGCCAAGGGATAATTATGGGGACAATATACAAAATCACTGATTCTTGGGTTTCAAGATAAAATTTCTAACACTGGGCTTCGGCTCATGGATGATACCCTGCAATTCAACCCGATAATTATACGATCTATCTAGTTCGGAGGCGCATCCTACTATCGCTGGGGTAGATATGGTTTGCTTCAATTGATAAACTCTCAGCGGAGTCGATCTCTGTGCTTGTAACTGCGGCAAATGTAAGACATTGGGCTGTCTATTGGGCTGCAAAAGCCCCCAAAACGGTTTATACTTTGAGCGGCCCCAGAACTAATTAAACAAAACCGAACGTTGATCGCGGTCCACTCGAGATAATAAATGAAGACTTGGTCCATGCGCCGATTGGGCCACAAGTGTTCTCACTGCCCAATAACCATATTATGCAGAACAATCATGGAAGCCCCGGAACCTCGTCGAATTCAGGAGGCCCTGGGGTCAAACCACTTCGTACTGACCAGGTGAAATGGGGTGCAATGTACTTCGCCTCCACTCGTCAGGCTCACACTCTCTTCTTGCTCTTGCAGATCTTCTCAGGTCATCATCTACCAACTAGAAAGAGGGCCTGACCCGGATTCATGCCCACCTGCCCAACATGCTGCCCAAAGCCGTCTTTCACAGTTTAATTATCTCACCATGGTAAAGTGGCGCAATTTCTCGTTGGTCTTTACGCCCTCGAACTTGTGAAGATCCGAACAATGCATTCCAAAACCGTCCCCATCAATGTGGATACACTTTCTCCCCAAAATTTCTAGAGCCGCCCCGTAACGTCGACGCCACCGTCAAATCAGCCTGGCTCACGCACCAGTTCCGACGGCCGATCGATCGAGATCACCTTATGGAAAGAGACCGAAGTGGCACAGAAGCACCAGGGATTTTCCCTGTCGGATTGACGCAATTGGCTTCTGGCAAATAATAGCACACAGACCACCAGTGTATTATTTGCTAGTATTTTATATCCCCACTGCCATTATGAAGCTTCTAGCGCGGCTCTCCCATCCACTTGGGGGGTTGTAGAAGCACGGTCCAGCAATAGGCGTCAGGCACACCTACCACAAAGATCTCGCCCGGGTTATCTTGCCATATATTACTCGAGACTTGACCACCCCGCGCTTCTTCCAGTCTCAGCACTTATCCCTCCCTTTTATTTTTATTTTTCAATCTATCCCAGACTTTTCTTTGACCCTGGACATCACTTGTATCCACATTGAGTCTTCTATTACTCTTCTATTCCTAGCCATCCTTTCTTATCTTGACTCCATGGTCCCTGCGCTTTCTTCTTCGTTCATTGCTGCTCCAGCGAGCTTCCAGCCGTTATCTGCAGCTCAATTAAACACCCGGTTTCCAGCAGGAGCAATTTCGGTCAGCAGTAAGCTGGATATTCTGTCTCGCCCCAGGTCAGCACAAATGCCATTTTTGCCGTCCCCTCGGCCTCTCCATTCCTTATTTCGTGCCCTCTCACGTGAGGTACATCTAGCTCACACTTCGCAGTAGCACCATGGCTCAGAATACAATGTATGGACCCCCGGGAGGCTCTCCCGTTATTCACCGGCAAAGGTACTTCTATACCATGTATAGTGGTCTTTCCATCCCCCGAGCTCCAGTACCTCTACTCTTTCTTTACTCTCGCTAAGTGGTAAAAGGGCACCTTCGGCACCACGACCATACAGCAACAGGGACAACCGTCCACATATGGTAGAATTTGAACATCCACGCCCACATTATCCAGGAACTCCAAGCCCCCTGGAAAATTACGGCCACATGATGAACCAGCAGCCTATGGGGCGGTTGTCCTACCCCCCAATGGGACAACCCATGCTTCCAGGCCCTGTATATCCAGAATGGAACCATCCTGTCCGTGAGCCACTGGGACGGGATGTTGGACTCTTTAATGCCCCGGATAGCCCAACTTTTATCGTGGAAAGAAACAGCCGGCGCGCTGCCGATGTAAACCGAGGAAGCTCCCAATACGTCTCCCAGCGTCGTTCTTCTGTCCGTGGAGATGAATTTGATGGTCCCCATCAGATCCTGGATCCACCTTCATCTCGGAGTCTCCCGACCCGAGAGGATGAGCTGCCCCAGCTCCCCACTAATCTTGATTCCGCAGAGCAAGACAGAATTCTCCACCAAGTCAATGACCGTCTGTCTCAGTCAGCTTATGACTTCTTCGCAAGATACCAATTTCCAATTCCCCTGGAACAGGACAAGCGCCCTGTTAATGTTCCTTCAGACCGTGAATGGAATGAGTGGGTACATCTACTTAAGAGACTTGCCACCAGACGCCGTATCCCACGGCACACCTTGCACAATGGTCAGATCAAGCAGCTGATTACTGTACTTGAAAACTCCCTGGAAATGCGTCATGCTGCCAAGCATAGCTCGCGGCCCGTTAAGGATGATCGTAACGTGCTTCAGCTCATTTCCGCAGGAACTCAAGTTGCTAAGATCCTCAAGGACTCTAGCGCAATGCAGTTCTTCGACCGTCTTTATGTTGACACGGAGAAACTGATTACCGACCGACGCCGCCGCGTCAGGTTTGCGAACACCTGAGATTCCGGAAATATGGCCTTTTCCAATTTTCCCTGGCCACATGTGAAAGCCCTTGGATTACTCCCAAGGATAGATTTTCTCTGGACTTTCCGAACCTACTGGCTTCTGCTGCTTTTTGTCCTTGATGGACCCCAGAACCGCGGATTGATTTAATCATTTACTCTTCATGAGAGTGCAAAAGAATGATGCCATGTCGTGGTGGAAGCCCTTATCTGCTGGCTTCCGATATTTCTTTCAATTCCGAGGTTCTTCATCCAATATGGGGTCAAGCTCATGTCAAGCAAGCAAGCAAGCGTACTATTAAAAATGCCCACTCACGACGGAATAAGTTCTACACCAATTCATATCTGATACATTTTCTACCTGTGTCTGGTGGGTCAATGCCATGTTCCATCGCCAGCGAAGAGGAAAGTATCTACGACTCCTTAATCTCTTTCAATTACTTGTATCCCTCTTTTGTATGGGAACTCTGAGTTTCATGATCTTTTTTGGTTTGCTTTTTCACTTCGTTTGTTTCTTTGTCTTCAGATATTTAGTTTTTATTTTGGGCTGGCTGTCTCGTACCCCTTGAGTATACGTTTTTATGTTTTGAGATTATGCTGTTATGTATCACGTTTGGACACGACGATATTGTTTTGCTGTTTCTGTCTTCTGAGTTGTCTGGTATTGTTCTTATCATTTGCGCTTCACCCGTGGACTGGTCATGCTTTCGGGATTTAATTTTACTTTTGGTATTTATGATGTGTCGATTAAGTCCCACCTCCGTTTCAGTGATGACCAAAGTATTTCCACTGGTCATATTCTCAAAGCTGCGCTCTGCTCGGTGTTCATATCTATGGAGGCTGGTGAAACTGACGCTTTGCTTTCTTCTCTTCTTCTTCTTCTTCTTCCTTGGATTACATTAATGTGTCATTATGTTCCTCTATAGGCTCACCCATCCCCATACTCCCCTCGGAGGATACCCCTTCAGTATTTACATAAGGTTATCACTCGCTTTTCCTTGCATTAACTATGCCTACCAATTCAGAGGTATGAAAGCCCTCACATACTACTATCAGCTGTTGTCATTGTTCTTGACAAGACTGGGAGATCTTGCTGTTCAACAGGCTACCAGCTAATTTCGTGGGCTCGCATAACCCTAACTCATCAGCAATAGCGGGATTGAGCGCAGAAAGCATTGGTGATCAGAATTTCATAGCTGTTTTGGGGAGTAGCAAGAGCTTGAGAGACAGATAGATTATCTTCACATCAGAGAGACTCCACTTGGTGTAAAGGGGGCTATCTTATATTGGATAAAAATATCGATCACCATCTGGGATTATTGGGATCTTTGGGTTTTAAATGGCATGATTCGAAATAATGTTTCTTATTTTATCGTGTCGGGCGCCTGCGGTTGAATTTTGAAAGCTTTGAAACATCTGTCTTGGTCAACAATCACATTAGGCTGCGTTAAAAAGCCCCTTCGGTGTCCTTTTCCGCATAGGCATCGATTCAGAGACGCAGGTGGGACACGGACTGGGCGGCTTGTTGACATTGCAAGACGTCCATGGCTGGTACGGAGAGCGTACTCTGACATGGGGCGGCGGATTCACGCTCGCTTGGTTCATTGATCACAAACATAACCTGTGCGCCGTCGGCGCCATCCAAGCCGCACTACCACTAGATCGCGATGTAGTGGATACACTGAAACAAGTTTTCCGGCACGATATTTGCCGCAAGCACGCCGCGTGGAAGAAGCAGTAGGTACAATGGCCATGAGATTGAAAGAATGCAAAATGGCTCTTGTCGATGCTCTCCCCGAAATATGTATGGAGAATAACATAGATAGATGTGTGTCTAAGCTCACACAACAACGCGGGGAGCCGGGTTTGGTTTCGGAGCTTTGGCAATACGCGAGCATACAAATGACTCGGCTTAATATGCGTTCGGCTCTATACCACTCTATATGAAGACATACTATAATTACAATGCTAACCTGACCGAGAATCTCGTAACATGTGATTTGTGTTAGAAATATGAATCATGTATGTCTGATAAAGAAGGCGATAACGGTCGCCTTTGTGATCTAATATAGCTGCAGTACTGTAGTAGCTTTTAAATTTTCTTCCACGGTTAGACCTACATGCCGGAAGTGTCCCTCTTTACTCTTCCCTCTGGTACCGGCAATGTTAACACACCATTCTAAAAAGGGTTCGAATCCTTGATCTTGGGTTTTCTTGTAGGATTGCTAGTTCCGCTGGATAAATGCCTTGAGCTCAGCAAAAAACTTCTCAATAGGATTTAAATTAGGATAATACAGGGGCAAATACACTAGCTTTATACTAGCTTCTAAGTATATTTGTTTAATTCTGTCCGAGTAATGAAAGGATACATTATCCATTACTAGCACAGACTTCGGCTCGGACTATTTCCTAAAATACTAGAGAAGCTACTCGATAAAATCCTTAAAGATACATATATCAGTTGAATCCTAGAACACTCGAGACAAAACAATACCGTCTTTTATATATATATAGATAGAATTTAATAACACTGATTACGATAGAATTTCGATACTTGAACCGGCATAGTACTAAGAGAGGACTAACCTATTTACTAGAAGCCTACCCTTTTATTACATCCAGATTTATTGATATAGACAAGGTGGTAAGACTTGAAGTCTAATATAAAAAAATAATAGTATTTGTCCGGAAGATCAAGGTTATATTCTTAGGCCTTGACCCAAGTAGTCTTTTTTGACTAGCCTTTGGACTTAAGGGAGTAACTAATACGAAACTTTATTATTTAAAAAGCGAATTCGTCCTATAGAAAACAACTATATCTTCTATATATAATATAGGCTTTTTAATTAGATAGTTATGTAAAGCCTTGAGTATGACTGGAGTGATACTATAGGGTTATTTGCCTTTAATTGGTAGTGTTTTGACACTACCAAACATTGTTATATTAAAAAAGATTCTCGAGATAGTGCTCTTGTAGCAACCAGCGGCCTGTGCCATCTCAGTTATAGACAGTTTGCCACTGTGGATTATATCATAGATAAGCTCATACTTGGAAGGAGCTAGATTTAGAGCTATCAAAGCAGTGGTTTTTCAGCGACGAACATCAAAAGCAAGGCTACCGAAGGGCCGTTGAGACAGCGATACGGTCCGCCTCGGTGTGTGATGAGGTGCCTACGATCTACCAGAATGGAAAAGGTGCGAAGAACAACGAATAACAACGTTGAGGAAAGGGAAAGAAGAGAGAGAGCTATGCTACATACATGTAGGCGGATACCACTCTCCAGGCCAATCATCTGATTGGTCTGCATCCGAGAGTGGGTCAAACCGCACAAACGTGCAGACAGTGCAAACATACCCGTCCCGAGTCTCCTCCATGTAGTTATGCTACAGAAGTATCAATTAATACAGCCCCAGGTGTGACCAGGTAAAACAGTCGAGGAATCAGCACGGCATTGATTATGGTACCTAACTTTAAAACATAGCTCTCCCTTGCTGATGACCTAATCTAGAGGCGAAGTCATGGGCCCTACTTCTTTTTCTTGGCACTGTAGCTTTCTTCCTTTCTTTCTTTTTTCCCCCCAATGCTTGTTTTCCTTAGTCAATAGTATCAATTCGAGTCTGGATTTCATTGGTCTTTCTTCGAATTGCAGCGTCTGATAGCTTGTTTTATCGTTCAACTCATCAATCTCTTCTTCCGCTCGAGATTGAGTTTCAAATTAGTTAACTTTGCTTGCAAGGTTGGAATCTGATCAATCTTCCTTTTTCTCTCAATAGCATGTTAAATTGACGAAATTGAGCCATGTGCATTTTCGGTGCAAATGTTCCAAGGTTCTTGAAGGTTTCATCTCTTTCCTGCGATCACATGTCATCCTTCCTTCATCGCCTAGTCAGCTAAAACCTTAACAATGATACTAATTGCATCGAAAAGTTCGCATTGGCCTTCCGATATATTGTAGAGAACTAAGAAAGGAGGCTTGCCGCTAGAAGTATTTTCAAGGTTTCAAAAGGATACTTAATTTGTATATAGGACATAGCTAACCCTGGAACCTTCTAAGGGTGGAAGGGATAAGATCCATGGATACTATGTAGCTTTGCAATACTTCTACTTAGGTAATATTCAAAAGTCAAATGTTGTCCCAAAAACTTGAATCCACCCTATGTAGTCTAGGTACTCACCATCACGTCAGACCCAAATGAGAAGAGTAAACATTTGAAGAATCATTTTGTTTGCCTTATTTTCTCTTATACCCTTCAAAGCTCCCCCAAGTTTCACTCTAGAAAATCGTATGGTCACAGCGCCCCAGCCCTATTCAATGTTCCTCGATGTCATACATCACCACAACCAACAGCTTAACAGCTGCTCAACACACCCTTGCGCTTCCTGAACTTATTCACGAGATATTCTTATGGCTTCAAGTTTTGCCACCAGAAAACCAGGGGAAGGAAATAAAGCCTGGGCCAGGATGTCTCTTAAGCTGTGCACGAGTTAACCATACTTGGCACTACATTGCAACACAAACTATTTGGCGCGATATGCCTATGCTCTCACACATCTTTACCAACTATGTAAAGAAGTCACCAAATAGACAAGCACTGGCAAATTGCGTTAAATATGCGATATATGATACGCCAATGATAGAAGGACCTAACTTTGAAGAACTTAATAGTGGTAATTTTAGGCTATGTGTGGAGAAAAGACATCTCAATGGCTTGGGATTTTCAAGGCTACATACCCTTGAAATCCGATTAACGGTAGGAAACTGGCTAGTTTTCCGTTTGGAAGGATCTGAAAATTTTTGCTATAACCATGTTTTTGATATGCATTTACTACCTCTGATCAAATGTCCTGCACTTTCACGACTCAGATTATGGCATGAGGGCTGTACTGTTGGAGCCGTCCCTGAGATATGGATGAGTTTTCTGAGAAGTATTTTGGTAAGTCCAACTCAATCATGCTGTAGCTTCTGATAACTTGACTAACGATGTTCTGCTGATAGTCAATGGCGAAGTTTCTTGAAATTTTCGAAATCTCAGAATGGGTCTTGGTCAACCAGAAAAGTCTCAATTTCTTTGTGAAGAATGCCCAAAATTTGAAATATTTGAAGCATGGGAAGATAATCATACCTGGCCACCGCTACACTGAGAATCCTCACTAGTATCATCATATGATATGGGAAGTTCAACATTTGAAGTTTGGAAATTCCAAACATGCCCCCAAGTGCTAGCTTGAAGCACCATGTTCAGTCTATTGATTGAAAAGGACGTTGGGAATATCTTGCTTTTTGGCTGGCAGTACTGTACCCTGACTGGACCGTGTGACAAAGGAAAATTTGAGGCTAAAACACATGTGCATATATCTCCCAAGTTTGGAATGAAGATACTGATTTTGGGAAATTAGAATCTTCAAGTTGGAAATGTGTATAGAATAGAATCTTTCTAAGTCTCAAGAAGATACCATCTTACGTGGTGCTACGTATATCAACAGTTCAAATGTTTCTACTATATCTTAGGACTATTAGGCGCAGAGGGAAACATAACTTCATCAATGTTCAATCTAGTCTCTATATCGGCTCTATAAAATGATACAAATAGTACGTATCAAAGATATCAAATTTCAACCCGGAATAGGACTAGCATCTATTGCATCGCGTTTTTCTTACATATGTATTCGCTTTTCCTCTTTAATGTAGCCAGGAGACTAAACTGGGAAGGACGAAGGTGGCCAATCTGTGTATACGTGATAGCTACCTATAGTGATAATACGAGGCAATATGTAGCCCTAGAAATTTCATATCTCATTATTCTGAAGAAATGTGTAGTATAACTACATGGAGGAGACTCGGGACGGGTATGTTTGCACTGTCTGCACGTTTGTGCGGTTTGACCCACTCTCGGATGCAGACCAATCAGATGATTGGCCTGGAGAGTGGTATCCGCCTACATGTATGTAGCATAGCTCTCTCTCTTCTTTCCCTTTCCTCAACGTTGTTATTCGTTGTTCTTCGCACCTTCTCCATTCTGGTAGATCGTAGGCACCTCATCACAAAATGCTCCGCTCTGTTATCAATGAAAGCATCTGGGCAGGTGTAGTAGTGGCCAGTCGGAGTTATGTATATAAATGGTAGTAGATATATAACACCTCCAGGGCTAGGTACCATAACCACTGCCCAGGCGGCATTACCTAGGTTCGATTTCAGACTTGGAGGTGACTATATAAGTTTATTCACTACAATTAGGCTTCAATAGTCATAATTCACTACATATTCAAATTGATGTTCCAAGGTTGGTACCTGTTGATTAGGCTGCTATACCTATAAATCATATGTATAAAATAGGAACATATATCAATGGTACATAACTTTTTAACCTTGCACCACTCGCTACCGATTTTTACTTAAGAAAATCATCAGCACCATGAATGTAAGGGTCTACTAAGCTATCTATGTTACAAATCAAAAACTAATATAGCAAATCTATAGTGTTTCGAAGAGGAAGGCGTGAAATCTTACATCAATGATCTTAGAGGTGGGCGAGAGGTCCTAGTGGACCACATTTATGGCCGGCTCTTGGAAATGTTGTTCCCCTGGGGGGAGGGCTTCCTGCATGAGCGGGAAGATTATCCCTCCCCAGCCTCACAAAAACAATCCGATGTTACCTTGTCAGCAGTTATCAATCAGAGGCGAAAGAAATTGATTATAATCGAGAGCAAGCGAGAGGTCCAGAGAAGCACCACAGGGCCAACAAAGAGAGCTTGGTCGGGAGCCGAGTCGCAGCTCAGAAAATTTTGTCAAGTTGCATACAAGGACCAAGGCTCGCTCCCTGAAAATCTTCCACTGTTTGTAGCTATTGCTATAGGCTCACAGATCAAGTTTGCCGAATTTTCGCTGCTTGAGATTCGGGAGGGTAATCGGACACTTGAAACATCTCAGCTGCGGTATTCGACAGGTGCGTTGAGCCTTATTTCTCCAGAAGGCCAAGCAAAAATTCAGTTGACGCTCGAAAACCTAAAGGGTCAGATTGACCTGGTTCTACAAAGTCTTAAGACCCCAGCCACCGAGACTCCGGCCACCGAGGCCCAGGCCAGCAGTAGTTAACTTTCTGTCGACCAAGTGTTACAGCACAAACTATTTCCTACATACTCTTCCGATGCCAGATGCTTCCTTTTCCGCTCCTGATATTCATAGTTGAGATCGTTTGGGTCGTGGGTCCTCACAAACATTCAATCCATAGGAGATGTCTTTGAAAGTGAGGTATCGAACCTGATGTTAGTAGCTGTCCGATGCTTTTTATGTTCTTTGGGACGGCGTTTTTGTTTTATTCAGCAACCAATCCAATATTATCAATTTTTAGCTTATTAAAAGATATAATCTCTACTAGTAGCTTTGTAGTAAATCGCCTAGGTAGGGCTAGATTACTAGTTATAGGATAGACCAAAGCTTAGTGCGTTTCTCGGTATTTAAGATACTAGGTAGGAATGCCATAGGGGGTTTCCTCTCGAATGCCACGATTCTTCCAAAAAATGCCACACATAACCGTGTTTTTTTCCGCTACCACCCTCAGGTTATTACATCCAGGGCTGTCGTCACGGTGGAGGGTATTATATTAAGGGCCTCGGATCAAGCCCAGCTCCTGTCATTCCCTTGTTCACAATTTTCTTTTTTCTTTAGCGTTTCTTGTTCTCCCCTCTTGTGAATAACTTTATAACGTTTCAGAACAGAAAGAACGATGTCAATCAATTCCAGGCTGTTACTGAAAGATTCAGTTCGGCTACTTGGGGTAGAAAACTATACTTGTTTTTCTTCTCCCTAATTTCTTTCCTTTATTTCGAGCCCTTTCGCGACCTATCAACATTGTGACCTGAAATAATATAACCGGGCCATTCAAGTTGCGCCCATTTGTTACTAGGAATCAGGGAATCAGGGGAAGTCTTGTTATTCATACTATTTAGGCTATCTTGCGAGGCAGAAGGAAAGGGGGTCACCTGACACGCGGCAACAATCTCTTATTTGGAACCCATCTCAATAACACGAAAGAAAGATAACTGTTTGAGACATCTGATAATTTTGAGGGTACCCATGGGTATCCCTTTTCAGCTACTCTCTATATGCGGAGCAGAAGGGACCGATTTTAATTTCAAATCTAGCCAGTAATATTGTGATTCAACACATGCAGTTTGGATCGACTAAATCTTCAAATAAATTGTCTCTGGACCACTTTCGATTGTGATCAAGGGTTAGCCAAGACTGTGGCGCCCAAGATCGCGCCTATATAGCAGGTTCTATCTAGGTACCACAGGGGCAGATGGGTCTGGAATACCGAATGAATCACGACACCTGAGATTCAACTCAACCTTGGAATATAGGAGTCCGTCCCCAAATCTACAGGCCGGCTCCACATGTGCATGCTTCCAAGGTTTCCAAGGTTGAATTATCATCACCGGCCGCCTCGACCTTGTGTTCAAGTGCTACTGCATCCGTGTACACCCCGCAATACATATTTGGACGCTAATCATGATCAAATAGATGTTTAACCGCGAGACTAATCAACGCGCTTTCCCGTCATCTAAACCTCCGAATCGGCAATTTATCCGATGGTATTGGAGTAGTGCTTTCCGTCAAGTCGAATATGAAAGAGGTGAATGAAAGAGGAATGGTTCCATAAGTGAATTGCTAGGCGGCTAGAGAGATCGACGATTGGCTACATCAGTGTGGGGCAGACGCAAGTGAATGTTACTATAGGCATGGTTCCATGGGACTGCTTGGCATGGAGTCAAAGCCTGATGGCTTCTTGTCCTTGCGAATGGGTGGCATGGTGGATCAAACAGTAAGCAGTGGAACGGGAATCTGAAAGTTGGAGAATGATTGAATGGGTATATGCATTAGCGGGGGGCCCTGGTTATGGGCACGTATTCAGTTTAATAAGCCAGACAAAGCGCTCAACCTAATATAGGCATGTCGGCGGAGGAAACGGGGGTAACGCTACGTGACCTAGTAATTAACTACACCAACCAGTTTTGATATCATATAAAAAAATCAACCATCTCAGAAGCCAAGGTGCAGCAATTTGAGTTAAATTGACAGAGAAACAATCAGATATTCGAAAATTCCAAAAAGAAACGTGACCAAACCCGGGCTCGATCCGAGGACCTTATCGGATAAACAGGCAGTACTGCGTGTTAACGATACGTGATAACCAACTACACCATTCGGCCGCTGTTGTTGAAGACTGGATCAAAAGTGGTTTCATATCCCACTTTTTCCGTAACAAATTTTTTTAATACGGGTCTGGAATATTGTTTGACCGAACCAATAAAAGCGTTTTCTATATCTTGGGCTCCACTTGTCCTGCGTCTGCATCCCGGCTTCCCTCCGAGGTAGATTAAGGTTGCATGTACCTATTACCACTCCAGCTTTCCAGAATTCAAATTTTTCATTGAGAAGGATATTGATATTTTTCTCGCGAGAGCTTCGATGTTAAAAGCATTAATGTAGACTCGACTGCCAGTGTATGAGAATACCTAGGCACCATCGGTGATAAACCTATGGATATCGATCTCTCGTAGCTGGATATATATTCTGCGTACGTTCAAGTTAAAGTTGAACTTGAACTTGAAATTTGGTTGAATGCATAAGACCTCTATTCAAGTTCACTATGTACCTCGGTACGTATAAATGAATAGTAGGTAATCAAGTTATTAGTATGTCAGATAGATCAAATTATTCATGATCATAATTTGAATATTTGAGTTACTAGTAAGTGGTTGGTGGCGACAAAGTAGTCCGCTGGATCGGCTGCGTTTGGTGCCCAGGGGTAACGCGATCGGGAGAAGTCGTTTTAAGCAAATTGGTTGCTTTCTTCCCCATTGTTCAACCATTCTATTCTCTGCGGCTATCAAGAGGAACTCAATACTCCAGTTCTAGGTAGATTCTCTTGTTACTATGTTATGTTATTTCATTTTTAACGCAGTTATCGCGAAGCACTTTGATTGTGAAGAGTTTTATTCTTTTCTTTTTATTCTCTTTTTTTTTTCTACAAAAATACTCAGCCGTTGAAAACTAAGCGCATAATTGCTCTGATCTTTCCTCTTTCGGAATACTGGGGCTGAAATGGGAAATCAGAAGTCTTGCTAATATTCTCCACTTTATATGCAATATGTATCACATACATAATTAGCGAGTACTTTTATCGGAGATCGGCATTTTCCCGGGAATTTTGAGCAAGCTATGTTCAATGAGTAAGTCTCGATCGATTGCGGCGGCGAGCGGGTCCTGATTTGACCACATTTCAAGGTTGTTATATTTCGTAAACGAGTATTGGATACATTAATCACGACCCCAGGAGCTTTACTTGTACCATTATTTCTAGGAAGATAAAGCTCGAAAAAAATCTTGTTTGATTATACTCTGAGAGCTTGTACGACTATAAAATATGACGTAGTGCTTGGGCAGATAGTTTATCTTGATTGACCCAAAAACAATAAAGTTCTTAGTAAGATAGTCAAATTCTGCACACTGAAATCTCATAATCACAGCAGAGGAAAAAGTCGCCGAATTCCTTTTTCTCGGAGCATGAATTGGGCCGTTGCCGGGTGAAAGACTGGTTCTGGTTGGTTCAGTTTCGAACCGGAACATTCGGCAATGAATGCTCTCGGCCACGAATGGCTCGATTCTGTGGAACCAACGGAGGTGTTAACTAATCCAGCTTATCTGTGGGTCAATGGAAGGCGAAGAACTCTTCATAGAACAACTTTAATACTGCGTAATCCATAATGAAAATCCCTGCAAAATCTTGAAGGGGCCTCGGTCTAGGGAAAAATGGAGCAGGTTAGACCATACCTCTGAGAAAATCAAGGAGGCAAAACGGGAAGATCTGTACCCACTAACTATATTTAAATAACCGAGCCACTCCTTGTATTTTTTTTGCATATTTTAAACATAATCGAAGGATCCCTAAATACCTAAATCATCAATCTCCAACATCATCACCAAGCTAAACGCCATGAGTGTCACATTCGAAGTTTTCCGTGGCTCAAAGGAGGGAAAGATTGTTGCCGACACAACCACTCGGAGTTTGGAACCCACTGAGGTCTACATTGAGACAACACACTCTGGTCTCTGTGGTACAGACGAGCATGCTCTGTGCACAGGAATGGTCCTTGGCCATGAGGGTGTAGGTATCGTACGCCAACTTGGTCGGGATGTCAAGAACGTGAAGGTCGGAGACCGTGTTGGATTCGGATACACCCACTACGTGTGTGGTACCTGTGAGAAGTGTTTGAGTGGTAAGTACATATATTGACAAAAAAGAAGCTTGAAGCAAAACACTAAATTGGCAACTAGGCTGGGATCAGTACTGTGAAAACAAGAGGGAATATTTCACTCATGATCATGACATCGGATCCTTCAGTGGTGGAACCGTATGGGATGCTAGCTGTGTTATTCCCATCCCTGATAACTATGATCCTGCCGACGCAGCACCTCTCATGTGTGCTGGTGCTACTGTATGGACTTGTTTGAGCGAATACGGTGTCCGCTCCACTGATCGAGTGGCCATCATGGGCGTTGGTGGTCTCGGCCACCTGGCGATTAAGCTCGCAGCTGCCATGGGATGCCACGTCGTTGTGTTCTCTAGCTCTGAAGCTAAGAGACAAGAGGCCTTCGATTTTGGAGCCTCTGAGTACCATGTGTTCCGGGCCGGAGAAGAGCTGAAGGACTGCAAGCCTGTCAACCATCTGCTGCTCTGTGGCAGTGCGAACGTTGACTATTCCTCGTATGTCTCAATCATATCGTCAACTTTGAATGTTTTGCTAACGAATAATCAGTCTTATCCCATTGATGGATGTTCACGGATCTATCTACCCACTCACTGTTGACTTTGCCCCATCGCCGGTCCCAATGCTGCAGATGAACATGAAGGGCCTCCGTATTCAGGGATCTCTTGTTGCTTCTCGGAAAACTCTTCGTTCCTTGCTGCAGTTTGCTGCCGATAAGAAGATTGTGCCTACCACGATGAAGTTTTCATTGAACAAGGAGGGAGTCGAGGAAGCCATGGAGACACTTCGTCAAGGCAAGATGCGATACCGCGGTGTTTTGGTGCGTTGAGAAATAGAACAAGCGAGGCTGAATGCCTGGATTACGGAAGATCATATCAGCTAGACCTCGTTTTCAAATTATATTTAAAATGGAGGGCACAAAAGAGAAATTGCCCTTACAGATACAGTAATACAGGGGGCACCTGATAATCCATACATATTATACGCATTTAAGCCTCCAAGGTTGTAACTATTGAAGCATTGTTTATTTGCTCCGCTTCTCTCTTCCCCTCATATTTCTCCCTTTTTTTGCCTCTTTCATCAATAAATTGATCCATGTCATTTGGCTAAATGAATATTTTCCATTATATTTTCTTATAAATCAATATTCCATATCGTATACATATATAATATTTGAAGTTTCGAAGTTCAGTAAAAGAAATGAACAATGACCAACTTCACTTTATAACGAAAAACGATTTCTTCTTTTGGATACCACGTGGCTGTAGGCATCTCTCACCATTTTACTCTCTGCACCCTGCACGCTATTTTCCCTCTCCCACTCTCTCACGACTTTCCCTCAACTTGGAGTCAGCGACTCGGAAGGAATCAAAAACCCCCCAAAACCCCCAAAAAGTCCTTTTCAATTTTCACCATCTCTCGACAGCAGAAATGGAGATAACCAATCGAAGCCGAGAGTTTTCACCAGACCAGAATAATGATACCAGTCAGAAGGGAGAACTCGAGAATGTCCCTGAACCGATAATCAGTAATATGCCAGATGCCGACGAAGCTCCTGCTTCTTTCATGGGATTCGATCTCGATACAAGCACGATTTTCACAGCCTTCCGTTCAGACTGGATAGTTGTCGAGTCCACGAATGTTCATATTTGCGCAGACAAATGTGCTATGACAGAGTATCATGAATATGGGCCAGATGAGGAAACATTTGAATGGATATGGCTTGTCGGAGAAGTCCACACGAAGTCCCGGGCTATCGGAAAGGGCAAGGCTAATATCAACCTTGTACTCGAGGGAGGCAAAACTAACACTCTGTCGATTGATTGTTTTTACGACCCGAAGTCAATATTCAGTATTTTCTCAACTGAAAAGCCCCTTCAAGATCGTTTCATTTTTTATGACGATGAGAATCACACCTTTCACGATTTAAGGAACAAGATGCAAGTCATAGGACACGCTGTTGAAGAAAATGGATATCCCTTCCTTAAGACAACTGATTCAACCATCAAGGAAAGGTTCCTACAATATGGTGATGCGTCGACTAAAGCAGCTTCATCTTGCTGCAATTCGATTAATCTAATGTTTTTTCTACTCTCTCAATCTTGTTACTTGTTAATCAAATTCTGATCTTTGCATATTAAGATTTCGTCGACGAAGGGACCAAGATGATTCAAATTTCACTTATCGTCATTGTGCTGTCCTTCGAACAGTCTTCTAATGATGTATGCTGTTATCTAATTGAAGTATCTGCGTATGACCAGGTCAATCACAGTTCTTAAGAATCTCTTTACGTTGAAACAGTAAGATCTAAATGCAAGTATCCGGAAAAGGCTGCCTTGACCATAGCTGAACTAATCGGATAAATGCTGTCGGACGACATTCATTGCATTTGATGTAGTTTGAAACTGGGAAACACCTTCCCCGTAACAACCCCCACAGTATTCTTGATCTCCGGAGAATGGAATCTATCCAATTGCAGACGCATAGAAGCCTCCCCAATATGAAGTTGTTCCAAAATCTCAGTAACAGCAGAATACAATATCCCAATATTTCCATCTTCAATTTTGACTGCAAACCCAACAGCGCCCTCCGCACCAATGTGCCTCGTACATGCCGATTTCCGAATCCCAACCCCATAACAACCATCAGCACCAAGCTTCCCAATAACCAATCCATCAAAAGCCTGCATAAGAGCCGTGCAAAATCGATCATCGCCCGCAACAAATTCTGAATTCTGAGACATGGCCCGGAAAACACTAGCTTGTGCCTTGATCCTCGGCGAACTATCCTTTTGTTCAGAGTCTATAGCAGAAGCAAAAGAAACATACATGCGACCCAACATTTTCAACGGGAAGGCAGGAGTAGGAAGATTGCAACCATCCAGACCCCAAAGCGACTCCTGCTCAGCAAGCCCACAGATCTCATCCACGGTTGCCCTGATACGCAATTGCAAAGGATGATCCGGTAAATGGTAACTCCCCACATCAGCCCCAAGTGTCTTCGTAGCAGCAATCATCCCAGCATGCTTCCCGGAACAATTACTACAAGCCGGAGTAGGTGTGAATCCAGCCTTTATCCACGCATGATGCACAGCTTCTGACACAGGCTTATGACCACCGCATTTCAGATCCTCTTCACACGCACCGATTTTTGATAATATCCCATGTGCACGAGAAATATGTCGTTCTTCGCTGCTATGTGAAGCGCACATGAGAGCTAGGTCTGCATCGTCGAAAGAGAACTTTTCGAATGTCCCTGCTTCTAGAATAGCGACTGCTTGAGCGGGTTTTGCCGCGGATCGGGCGAGCGTTATGCGTGATGGGTCACCTAGTGCGTAGAGTAGCTTTCCGGTGCTGTCTACTACCGCTGCGTGGACGGCGTGTCTATTTTCAACGACCCCACCTCTATCTGAGATGACGAAGTCGCTTGAGATGATTGTTCGCATCTTTCAAGTTGGGGATGAAAAGTATCGGGGGTGCAGAGGTTTATTTTCCGCGTTTGGAAAGAAATAGGGGGCAACCTTATATAGGTCACATTAGGTGGGGATTGAGATTTGTGGAGTTTGTTACAATAGAGGTTCGTGCGAGATTCTTGATGGCTAACCCATTCTCAAATGATTGAGAAGAACAATCATCGAAATTCCATGAGGCAACAGCCAATCAGCATGAAGGATCTTTGAAGTAAATATGTGGCGCTATTCCTATTCTAGTGAGCGAGAACGACACTAACCGAAATAGGTTAGACAATGTACATCTTGCATCGATCAATTTTGACATGACTAAATGATATGCTGCTGGTGAATTAATATCCAGAAAAAATAGAGCTAAATATAAGACACAGTTTGGTAGAGTATTGAAATATATGAGAAAGATCCTTATCTACCTCTATTCATTTCCCCGGATTTGCATATTAACTTGACATTGGGAGAGAAGCCCGTATGTAGATCACCGTGGGGCCCACTATAGGGTACTTTCCCTGGACTGCCTTGCATGTCGGCGAATTCTTTCAGTGCTGTACTGGAAACACTCTGGGAGGCCAGTATCTTGCCATGAATGACCAGACACCAATTTGGCCAACCCAGGAGCACAAGTGAAAATGATAGCCATACCTAGTTTCAATAGTGAGCCTAGTACTACTCAAATGTAGAAGATGAAATCATAAAAAAAGAGTATGCATACCATGACCATTGAATCCCGCACAGATCCATTGACCTTCCAATCCGTCAATCGGACCAACCAGAGGCGCATTATCAGCTGTCATACCAATAATTCCAGTCCAAGCATGATCTAGTCCTTCTCCATGACGAAGCGAAGCAGAATCCGGTTCTTGGCATAGGCCTAAAAATTCATTGAGGCTATTCTGCGCAAGTCGGTCGCTATATTTCGAGTCATCAAATGAGATGAGATCATCTGACGACTTATCCGATGCACTTCTGGTTCCGGTACCACCAAGAAGAACCATGCCGTTTGTCAATGAGTTCACAGAGAAGAAATGGTCGGGTTTGTATCGTAGCGCCATGGTATGCTTGAGCGTATCTTCCCCAGAAAGAGATAGTGGCGGAACAAATGAGTTCACTTGTGATCGCCGAGGGGTGACAAATTTGCTTAGTTCTGGTAGAAGATATGCAGCATGCGCGTTGGTGCAGTGGATGACATTTTCAGCGGCAACAACCCCACGGGCAGTTTGAACATTCCATCTTGGACCTGATTCATTAGGTCTCTCGGCCGGAACAATATTAGTTACTGGGCAATGAGTCCATAATTTGCCGTCTTTTGTGACGAAATCGTTCAGGATCCACTGTACTAGCTTCGCTGGGTGATTAGATGCAGCAGGTGACTCATATGCAGAGATGGCCGTTGGGACTCTTGTCTCACGCTTAGCTTCCTCGCCCTTGTAGACTTTGATATGCGAGGTATCACCGCCGGCGGCTTTGAATTCTTCGAAAGCGTTCGCGAGGATATCAGCAAACTCTTCAGTTAACGCCACCTCAAAGGTTCGCAAGTAGTTAAAATCAGACTCAACGTCATGTTCCTTGACAAATTGGCGAACAGTTTCCAGAACTTTTCTCTCATTTTCGAGGATCTTTTTTGCTTGTTCGCTGCCATGTTTTGCAGCATATCCGGGAAAGCCCCGAAAAGAATCTAAGTTGTGAAAATTATTAGCAATGATACGAAATAATGGGAATTGATACCACAGGGTTTTCTTACCGGGACGAACATGGCCAGCGTTTCTCCCACTAGCGCCTGAAACAGCTTCTCGAGCCTCAAGAATCAAGACATCTTCGCCTTTTACTCCGCTCTCAATTAGTTTCCAAGCAGTCAATGCTCCTGAGATTCCAGAGCCAATGACTAGAAACTTAGTTGAGGATGGGACTGGGGCGAGTCGATTAGCATGTAGGTGAGGAAATGAACGGGTTGTCCGGTGCCAATGAGACAGCGTTGATGAGGGCTGCGGCAGCGATGGGTGCAGTGTCTTTGTCATTGCTTCGTATAGGTAGGTACTAGATTCTGCTTAAACTGTAATTGAGAGCGCCAGGAAACTTTAAGGTGGTTCTGTTCTGTTCAAGTTGGTCGTGAAGCATTTAGTGTAGCATGGCACAATTCAAATACCACATTGCGTTTATCGGAGCGGGGGAACTGATACGCTTACCGAGGCAGCGGACAAATCTCCACCTGTATTGTTTCTTATCTGCTTCTCGCTTTACACTGACTTTGCGGTGCTGTAGGTTGTTTTTCGGGGGATGGATGGTTATTCTTTGTTGAAATGCTTTATTCTTTCTTTTCGCACCACCGATAGATTAGACATGTGCTTAGCATATGTGCTCATCGTTGCTGGAAAATGCAATAGAACAGTTCAAAGAGATCAGAAAATAATCACTGTTGAGTATCTACAAACAAGTGTTCCAGATAATTTAATGGTTCATCTCAATATGGGGGTATTTGCTTCAGGTCAGGCCTATAATATACTGTTCTCGGAGGTACCCTTTTCGGATAAACCCGAGTTTACAGCATCTAATTTTCGCTTTGGCCACAAGATTGGTGGTGTCAAGAGTCATAATCAAGGGACGAAAGTTACGGATGGCTCAAACCTTCTTTTTCTCTCTACTCTCTACTTTTTATTTTTCCGCATTCCACTGACTGTGATGATTTGTTTCGAGAGAGTGGGTGGTTCAGGCACCTCGCCACAGTCGCAAATTTAGGCACCTTAATTACTGAAAATGTTGTATGCAGCACAAGAGAACAATGAACAGTCAGACACTATTACCTAAACTAGATTATTTAGTTTCTAAACCTAATTGGAAGTGTCTATTTGGCGGGTCTGTCATATTTAGGTTGCATTGAAGTCTGTTGCACATGGCAGAGCATGGAAAGCATACGAAGAATTTTTGGTTTGTAGACAATTTACCGACGGGGATTTACCAGGAAAATTGAAAATACAAATCCCCTAGGGTTGCTAGAATAGCCAAGGACTTTGAACTTATTATAGAGTACGGCTGGATTCTGAACAATAGTATTCATCCTTATCTCCCCTGCTGATCACCCAGTCGCACTGCCTACGAGGCTCCCGAGCTGGTTCTTAACTTTCCTTTCTAGAATAACCAGGAATGCAAGACACATGAGTGGAAACAGCAGAGCCTCCACTGACAAGGCAGCCTTCGCTTGATATTCTGTTGCCTGAATCGTGTCAGATGGAGACAGATCTCCGAGACGCATGGCTTGGGGAGCCAATGGCATGTGGTTTAACATTCCTGGACCCTGAAAATAATCAGGGGAGGCGACAGGCTTGACCAATCAAAGACCATGGAATCTACCATTTAAGCTTCGGACCCGTGTAGACTAGAAAGCTTAGCTCCCTAAATCTAAAATGAATCTAAATGAACCCTGGGATGTAAACGGGAATCCCCGCTGGGATCATGGTACAATTCTGTCCTCATTTTATCAACAACCTGGGAATGAAAACTTAATCGTAAATTAATTTTTATGATATTCTATTTTATCCGCGCCATATGGATCATTCTCGTCTGCTTACCTTCCGTTGCATAGTGAGTGGACTTTGAGTGGGCCTGCATGTACTCCTCAAGGCTTAGTTTCTATTCTAAGATGTGGACATTAAACTCGTATAGGAAAGATCCAGGTAAGTCCCCCGTGCACCTCGTACGGGTGAATTGAATACTTAATCTCTTCCTTTTCTTATTATCTCTCTACTTCCACAGGCATGACCACACTCGTTTACACCGCTGACCCTGTGTCCGCCGTTTAATCTACATCCGAATAACGAAAGGCAACATCCACACTCCTTGAATATACAACCTTCTTCTTCTTCTTCTTCTTCTTCTTCTTCTTCTTCTTCTTCTTCTTCTTCTTCTTCTTCTTAGTCCACCACTGACCCTCAACCTTTTACCACCCCGTTTATCAATTACTCAATATGTCCCTCTCCCAACAACCTTCAACAAGAGGCCTAAAACACAAACCCCTCCAATCAATCTCCATCCTCGCTCCATTCTCAGCACTCATAATCTCAATAACACTCGTCATATTCTTCTTAATTCGCTTCTATATCCTAGAAGGCTTCCTCATCAAAAAAGCCTACGGCGAAACCTACCTGAACCTAAACGAAACCAACCGCCGCGGCTTCATAAATCACCACATAGCAGGATTCACAAAAATTCTCATATTAATCGTCGCCGCATACCCATTCATCGCAATCACATTTGGCGAATCAACATTCCGCACTCCCTTCGTTCATGGCGGAACAATCACAATGGGCGATATGCTCATTGTTGTTGCTCAGATGCTGATAGCGATGTACATTTTTGAACTACTTTATCGTGTCAAGTTGTCTCCCATTGCTGTTGCGCATCATATTGGAACAATACTTATCGGGCAATCTGCCATTGCTATTAGTCTTCGGTTGACACGAGAGCCGGACGGGGATATCGAGTTTATTCTATGTACTGCTTGGGGTAACCTTTTTCTGATCCTGAAACCCTCAAAACTACTGTCTGTCTGACATGTTTTCCGTTTTTTAATAGGTGCATTCGATACCATCTCGGAGTTCTTCCCACATATCGCTATCATATTGTATCGTGTCTATCCAGATCGTCATTCATTTCTCAAGCGCATTTTCCTCTTATCGTGCATTACAACTGCAAGCGGAACACTTTGCGAGACTATTGTGACAATGTGGCTTTTTGGAAGTCTATGGTCGCGATGGCAGATTGCTTTCAAGGTTGTCACGCCCCTATTGCATATTGCTTTCTCTGCTGCGCAGATTCATGGAAGTATGGTCTTTTGGCGCATGTACAAGCGGCAACAAAAATACCTCGAAGAAGTGGAAGAGTATGAGGTTATGAGGGCAGTTTCTTCATCAGGGTCTGACCTTTCAAAACCACCTAAGGCTGTTTTGTTGGTTTAGAACTTCGGTTATTTCGGTTTACTTCTTTTCTGCTGGGGTTTCAAGCGATGATTCATGGTGCTTTGAGGACGGTGCATCGAGGGGGGTTGAGAAAGATATACTTCATGTATAATATAAAACCATCACGTTTTTAATTTTCCATTCCAGAGAAGGACTACATGTGATGGAATTTTGGCCGACTGCAGCGCCCATATGGCCCGAGCCGTCAGAAGGCATACGGTGCGAGATTGTGTTCGAGGATCCCAGATAGACACAAAATGGATGCAACAGAGTTCAATTTTTACCATATCTAACATGGAATGTGGAACACCATCAGCAGATGATAGCTAGTCATGAATACAAAAAAATGACGCGGACATCGCATCATGGAACAGGAAATAAGAATGATTTTCAGGATAACACAGAAGAGAAACTCAAAGAACTCAGGTGACAGTACGCCGAGAGACTTCTGAATAGCTTGAGGAAGGACCAAATAAGTGGAAAACTCTGAATCCCATTGATTGAACACACTGGTTGTCTCCCAAGCCTGCGGGCATAGCTGTATCTCAATGCACCGATTCCTCGAATGTTTGATTGCTTGCTTGTATCGCTATGTTCAAGTGCTTATTCGCAAGTCAATACCCCTTAGGCGGACTTTTCGTGTTGAGAGGATACTCTTTGAAGATAAAGTCCTTCAAAACATGTTAGCCAACTGATGAATCAGGAGTTTAGGAACGAACAGACTTACCAAAGTCTTCCCAAGACCTCTCGCGGCCGTGGCGACGCAGACTTCGACCATGCATAAGGTCGTCAAACTTCCCAGACTTTTGTAGGCCTATATAAATAATTGCACATATAACCTCAACACCCACAGAGAAGGCCCAAACTCGAATCACGGCAACCCAGGATGTTGTTTGGTGGACAAACGCGCCCACCAAGCACATCACAGTAGCTGTGATATCCACAGCTAACACCGCTAGTGCGAGTTGAAGAGAAGGCATAGCCTCCCGCCAGGGACGACCATCCCCGACAACACAAATGTTGAGACGCGTAATAAAAATCAACCAATTTTGAGTCAGGGATATTTCGAGAAAGATGACGGGATCACGGGCGCCAAAGTTCTGTACGATACCTCCATGGCTACCTCTCAGCAACATGGTACCCAGTGCAATCCAAGAAGCACCAGCCAGAACAAATCCCAATATAATAGCGATTCCCCAAAGCTTAGGCTGATTCCATTTGACTGGAGACTCTGAAAATGGAGCATTGTCGTAAGCGATGGCAAGAGTCGCGATGTCGGCAAATATAGCCAAGAGAACAACAAGGCGTAAGTCAAGGATTTCATTTAAAATGACCATCCAAAGGCCAAAGAACAGCATCAGGTGAAGAGAAAGAGCAATACGATAAATCACATAGGAGTACATTCTGTGGAATATTTGCCGCGAACACTTGATTGCGTCGATGATGGCAGAAAGACCAGGAGCAAGGAAGACAATGTCAGAAGCAGAGCGAGCGGCATCTGAGGCTCCTTCAACTGCGATTCCAGTGTCTGCCTTTTTCAGTGACGGTGCATCATTCACTCCATCTCCAGTCATTGCAACCAAATAGCCACGCCCTTGAAGGATTTCCACCACTTTGTATTTATGCTCAGGATATACTTGAGCAAATCCATCGGCAGCCTCCACGAAATCATTAATCTCAGAGCCAGGCATATCACCAGCCCCAGTTACCCCGAGGCGTTCGGCATTGTAAATGTTTGTGCCAAGTCCCAGCTGTCGGGCTGTTTCTCGTGCGATCCCCACAGAATCGCCAGTGAGCATTTTGATACGAAGTCCCAGTTTCTGTGCCTCTGCAATGGTCTCCTTAGTATCATGGCGTGGTGGATCAGAGCAGGGCATGATTCCGAGAATTTTCCATTCGCCGGATCCAATCTGACGAGCAACTCCAAGGGCTCGAAACCCACGGTTCGCAAACTCAGTGACCTTTTCTTCGTATGCATTTCTGATATCCCGAGGAACTTGATTTTCGGCTTCAACAGTTTTCAAAATCGCGTCGGGGGCACCTTTCACGCAGATAACATCATGCCCAGCAGAGCTTTTCACAACAGCTGTTACTTTTTTTGAGACTGGGTCAAAGGGATGGAAGCGACACATCACATATTGACCAATCTGAGCCTTCGCTCTGGGATAATACTTCAAGGCCTTCACAAAAACACGGTCGATGGGATCCATTCCTTTCCTTTTCCGACTGGCAGCCAAACACGCAGTGAGCATCAGCTCCTCCCTGTCAACACCAGGAAGAGTAAATGGTTCACCCAGGGCTAATTTGTTCCGGGTAAGTGTGCCTGTTTTGTCAGAGCAAAGAATCTCTGCACCGGCCAGTGACTCTATAGCAGAAAGCTTCCGAACAATGCAAAATTTCTTGGCCAATTGAGCTGCGCCTACAGCCATAGTAGTGGTCACAACTGCAGGGAGACCAACTGGAACTCCGACCACTGCTATAGCCAGGGTAAACTCCAGGATTATTCTGATGACATTCGAACGATAGTATGAGGCTATCCATACTATGAGTAGGCACACGGTCACCAGAGACAAAAGTTTTGTTGATATTCCTTCGAGTACGACGGTGAAGTGCCCTTTGAAATTCCCTGCCTTGTTCACCAGATCTGCAGCTTGTCCGACTAATGTGCGGTCGCCAATACAAGTGGCAATCATGTATGCGGATCCGCGTTTGATGATGGACGATGTAAAACACTGATCCCCAGCATGCTTTTCTACAGCCAGAGACTCTCCTGTTATAGCAGACTGGTCAACTTGCAGATAAGAATTTTCCGAGACAAGGACACCATCAGCGGGAATAATTGTTCCCTAAATGCTGATCAGTAGAAGGCTCAAAAGGCTTTTTCTCCCGGTCGGCACTTACATCTTCGACGAAAACAACGTCACCAGGAACAACATCCTTGACGGGAATCTCAGCCATTTGGCCATTGCGGAGAACGGTGGCTTTGAGTGCAAGTGTCTTCTTCAAACTGTCGACAATATTCCCTGCGTGATATTCTTGAACAAAACTCACAACAGCATTGAGCAGCAAGAGACCACAGATGACAGCGAAATCAATCCAGTCCGATAGACCAGCAGCGAGTATAACAGCAACCTATGGATAATCGATGTAAGTATACCACGAAGAGTATTCATTGTATCAAGTCCAAATAAGAATGCGCCGCTTACCTCCATGACAAACTGGACGGGTCCGAAGAAAAGTAATAGAAACTTGAGGATATTGCTTTTGCGTTCCTCTTTCAAGCAGTTCCAGCCATACTTCCGTCGTCTGATTTTGACCTCAACTTCGCTCAAGCCAGTTTTAAGATCGGTTTCAAGATGGGATGGGTTGATCGGCGTGTCTAGACCGGGACCGATAGCAAGCACTTCTGGGTCTGGGTCTTTCCCATCTTCCGCCTCCAATTCCGATATCAAGATATCAATATCCTCCTCTGTTTCTTGTCGGGAAATGATGGACAGTTCTTTGGCTTCAACACCGCAATCATCGGTGACGGGATGACTGTTGAGAGCTAGGGAGGGTTCGTCCACAGTAGGGCACATGACGGTCGAAGAAACGAGTATTTAGGAATATGAACAAGTCAGCTTCTAAGAAAAGCTTTTGTGAGGAGTTTTCCAAAAGAGGGATTTGAAAGAGGAGAGGACTTGGTGCGAAGGTGAGATTAAAGGAAGATGAGGTCTCCGAAGGAAAGACCATCGCGGATGCAGAGCCATTATACTATTGGGGAAGGTGATGGATCAAGTAAACACAGCAAGTACTACCATGGGATGAACATGATTGCAGAGCGCTAAGACTAATATAAACATACGTGTGCATATTCTTTGCATAATATAATATGATTTGTCGCAACAAGAAGCAAGTATACAAAATTATGGCCTCAGGCATTAATGTTATGTCATCACAGCGACATTGCCGTCGCCATTTGAATCAATTGATTGAGATTTATTCATCAGACATCGACTCAAGATGACTAGAGGCGACTGAGCCCAAATACTTTCACCAGGTTTATATTCTCATACGGTTCCCAAGTTAAATAGCGCGCCGAAAGCAATTTGAGTTCTGGCATCGCCCGGCTACCGTACGAGCGCCATCCCGCGGTCATTTCCTCTCATACAATTTTGATGACACTGACCAGCTCAAACTTCGAGGCTTGGACTTGCGCATAACACGCAACCCGCGCGTCAATATCCATACAAAACATCCTGTTCTTGATCAACGTGCTGCTTTTCTTCCTTTTCGAGTAAAGGTATACAAACCGACAAATATGAATCGAGAGATTCCCGGTTTCTACTTCGGTGAGCCAAACTCCCTTTCGCACAGAGTGAAAGAAAGATTTTCGTCTCAACCCACCAGAAGACTAACATCATCACAGATCCGGAGAAGAAAAAATACTTTAAAATCCAAGCAAATCATGCCGTTCCTGCAGGAGCAACATATTCCAAAGATGCAGTTAAAAGGAAACGAACCGAGCATGAGGTCAGCATAAAAGAGTCCCACAACATTGGACGTTCAACTAATTGAGTTTTAGAAACAACAACAAAAACAAAAACTAGCAGAGCGCGTTTCTAAAGAAAAGGTTCGCAAAGACAGCTTCTATCACCATCCGCTGGTCGGAGGGGATCAAGAGATTGGGTCTCGGCTCCCATCTACTACGACTAGACAGGATCAGCAGGCTCGTATATACGCGAGTCAAATACAACGAGAAAGGCTCCATCGATTCAGACCATGGCCAAAGGACTTCACTATCCAGGATGTTTTGAGAAATCCCCAGTCTGGCGTTCTCATTGCTAGTATGTCGTCACGTTCATGCAGAGACATTAAAACATCATTAACGAGGCTGATATAGGCGGCAATCACGGACTGCAGTCTTCGGTCTCGTGAGTTTGAATCATAAACTTCCAAAATCATAACTAACAATGTCTCAGGGTATGTTTTCCTGACACCGAGAAAGGACGATGGGCCTATGACCGCACGATGGAACGTGTTTTATTTAAAGAACAATACAGAGTCTGCCACCATCTCTTCGTATCAACATCACATATATCCTAACACGTCTTCAGCTATCATCAATCTCTTTAAGCCACACAGGCTATCTTCTGTAAGAACCACTCATCCCTTCCTTCCCATGACCTAACTAACAATAAATCCAGAGCAACAATGGACAGCGGCGCAGACGGAGACTCATTCCTCGCACCGCGTCGTCTCCCAACTCCCGATGAAACGGGCGACTATCAATGGCCTACATTTTGTCCGTAATACCCAACATACTCTAGAAATATCACTAAGAACTCAACTAATTCTACATACAGTCACACATCCCATTCGCATCCGCACTACACCTTCACTTTGGTGTTCCGCCGCCTCCCCAGCAGGGGACAAGGCTCTATTCGCCATCGGAACCTCTGAAGGTCTCTATACTCTCGAGGGATTTGGTAGCCACTGGACATTATCTGAGAAGCCGTTCCCCACAGAGGGAGATCAGGGATTTCATCGAAAGACCAACTCCGCACATGCACATGTAAATGCAGTCGAATGGCTCTCATCAAATGTTATAGCTTCCGGACTTCGGAACTCAACTGTCATTCTACATGATATTCGCAGTGGAGGTAGTGCAACACGATTACAACACCAATACCCAATTGCAAATATACGAAAGGTTGATGAGCACCGTCTAGTCGTTACAGGACATACATCTGTAAGGAACTGATGCTCTACCTGTCAACCCTTCCCGTTTTATCAATCTACTCACCTACAACAGATGCAAATGTATGATATCCGATACGCACCAAATGGTATCCAACGTAAACCCAGACCTCTTTCCCCTTCACATACCTCCACAAGGCCATACTTGACATTTCAGGAGTACGTCCCTAACACGAATTCCAATTTCGATGTTAGTACAGAGCTTGGTCTTCTCGCGAGTGGTAAGTAGCCATTTCTTCCATTATCTGGCACAGAGCAAGCTATAGAACCGAACCGTTAATTATTGTACTGTCTTAGCTTCTGATAATGGGAAGGTTCAGCTCTTCTCCCTGCAAAATGGGACACAGGTGGCCTCTCCCCTTGCAGAGGCAGAGTATACAGAGCCGATCTCTTGTGTGCGGTTTGATTCGAGCGAGGGAATGGATATGAATGGACCTCAGATGCCGAGCTTGATGGTTTGTTCGAGGGCTACTGTTGATGAATGGGCATGGTAGATTCAATTATTTCTGGTGGCTTTTTATTTTATTTTTACGAGATACCTAATTTGCATTGGTTGGTGCATTCATCCATGGCTGTTTTGGCGTAGGCGTATCGATCTTCGTTTAGCCATCTCAATGAAAAGACAAAATGCCTAAAGAAATCCGGGCTACGAACGCTAGAGGTAAAACTAAGTTTAAGGTTTTAAGAAGAAGCAGAAAGAAAAGAACGGGTATATTTATTGGCATCCTAGACGGGATACCATGCAGCCAGCAGAATATCTAACACCTAATGCAGAAAATCAAGATAAAACCACATACTCCAGACATTGCAACATAAACGAAAACTCCCCTCAGTCCAGCCCACCAGCCAACCACTCACCAACCTCAACACCAATGCCCTTCGCCAATTCACCAATCCAGTCGCCTGAAACATTCACACACCATTTTTCTCCTGCATCCGCACTAGTATTTCCAGTACTCCCACTACCAAGTCCACCATGGTGCCCGGAAGCCGGAACAACAAGACGCAAACGACGAAGCGTTGCAAGCTCAGCGTAGATCTGATCAGCGACAGCACCGGTTCGGATCGGGTTTGCAGGTGGGTTGGGATCTATAGCGTGATATATAGCTAGAAGACGTTCTAGTGGGAATGGACGTGCTGTCAGAATAGTAGATGGGCCAGTAATGCCTGCGGCACCTCCAGTAGCAGAAGTTGTAGCCGAGGAAGTAGCAAAGGCAGATGAAAGAGTTGACTTCGTGATACGGGTCTTTGATCGTTTGCCCTTCTTTGAAGATGCGTCGCCATTGGTAGCTTGTTGTCTTTCTTCCGCTTGAGAAAGCACCTTAAGTCGGCGTCTGTGGTGGGCACGCTTATTTCGTGCAGATAGCGAAGACGAAGAGAATTTTGAGAAGAATATCGTATCTAATCGTTGTGGAGTGTGAGATGCAACATATGCAGATGTCAAGATTAAAGTAGAGAAATATGGTAATGATGGCAGCGCCGAGGGAGCGACTCTGGGTGCGAAAGGCTTGCGGGGGCCTGAATCGGTGGTGGATTTGTCGGGCACGATGCGATGTACCAGGGCTGATTCGCCTTGGTGTCTGAAAAGTGGCCGGTTTTTGACGAGGAGTCGTGTGAAATCCCATGCCGTATTACCGCCGGGGGGCGTCTCACCCTGTAGAATGGGAGAAATGAATCGAGGCCATAGCCTATCGCAGATGGATCGGAACAATAGGATCGAGCCGGCAGTTGGTCCAATCAATGTATCGTAGATCGTAGCGACGAAATGTGGGTATATGCGCGATGTTGTTTCTTCGGACATGCCTTCGATTGTAGGCATAGGGGAAGCCAGTAAAATATCAATAGATTCTTTTCGGGTGTAGGGTGGGAAACTGATATGGGGGACAGCGGCATTCTGGAGGAATAGAGGTCGTGGAGTGGAGCTTAGGATGAGAACGACGCAAAGTGAAGGGATCTTTAAATATATGAATTAGCACATGTTTAAGGGACTGATTTTGCCTCAAATGAGCGGAATATAAACTTACAATTTCTCCAAGCCGTGCGAGGGCCGAGAGAAGTGTCGGGGATGCCTCTCGTTGCCGATCAATTTCATCCAATACCAGGACAAATTTGCCTTGTTTCTCAACTGGTCTCGCCGCCAGGCATTCTTCTAAAAGCACGACGAGAGTGCTGACGTGTTCACAGCGTCCCTTTCCGAATCTTTCCCATTCAGCTTGCTGATCAAATGCCTCCAGTGTATTCCACAGAATCTTAGTCAGTAGATGCCGTCCTGTGATACATTCTGAGCTCCGAATGACGGCATGCGGCGCCTGGAGCGTGGAAAGAACACCACGAACAATTGTCGATTTGCAAGTAGCTGAAACACCATGAACGACTAGGGTCGGTGGACTAGGTAACTTAGGCTAGAAGGGAACGGGAAAGTCAGCAATTGTTGCTAGGCGTGAAGTTCAATCCGACTTCAAAACTATGCGGTCTAAACACCGAAGCCGCGGAGATGAACTTACATGGAGTAAGCTGGCAAGTTGTCGCGCTTGAACATCCCGACAGGGCCATTGTGCGCTCAAAGAGCGGACAACTTCGGTGGGCTGCATGGATCACCGAGATTCCAAGTTTGCCCGCACAAGATGGATGTTCGCCGAAGGGACTAAAGGGTGCGGACTTTCGGGCTCAATGTCTCTGGGACTTTAATTATGTGGTCACGTGGGGTCGCGTCGCGTCAGTCTATATACTCAAATTAGTAAACACCTTTGCTTTAAAAACATAAAGAACTGAAAAATAAACAAATCTTATAAAGAGGAAGTTTTTTCTACTCCAATTTTACTGTTTATCTTCATTCCTAGGACTGATTGATTGAGTGGTGGTATTGACAAGGAGTGACTGAATTCAATTTCTGAGACTAAAGTACAACCATGCAAAATGTATGTGAAGGGTGATAAGGATAAGATGCATAAAAGGCAGAGATCAATCCGTTGATAAAATAGATCAGTTGCTAGCAGCAACTTAAATGCCATCACCAACCAGTCCCGATACCAGGGGTTTCAGGTCCAGTTCGGTCAAGCGGCGTTCTCCGGCCGCCCACCAAAACCCTTCATGAACACCGAGGGAAGAGAAAGCTTCAGTGGGTACCGTGAAGGGTCCCATAAAGAGTGCCATGAAGGCCTCATCTCAAACTTCTTCATCTTTCGTAATGTCCATAGCACTAGCACAACATATTTGTGGTGGGATTCAAGGGGAAAGAACAAGAAAAGATCGACGATGGAGGGGAAATGATTGAAATGCAATGAAAAGAAATAAAAGCGAGATACAATGCTGTAGTGCAAAATGAGAGTAAAACGGGGGCAGTAATAGGGGCAAAAATGGGTTGTAAACACAGGGGCAGAAAATGAATGAACTCTCGAAGCCATGGTCAACATGAACACACTTGACAAAGGACACCAATTATTGAGATCTGGTAGTTGACGAAGTCATGGTGAAGAAAGCTTGTGGAGAGTTTGGGGAAATGGGAAAGTAGCTGCAAAGAAATTACAGAAAGAAATTCGCAAAAAAATAGAAAAAAGGAAAAAAAGAAAAAAAGAAAAAAGAAAGAAATGCTGACTGCGGAAAACTAGGCAGTATGCAACACGCGGATCTTGTCAGATGATAAAAATGGTCATGGCGCATTCCGTCATGCAGGGAGCAGGAAATCAGATCGCGGCGAAACAGACTGGCGAAGCAAGCAATATGAAGATGAATGCAACAACCAAGATCAAGGTATGTGCATCAGGTCTCAGGTCTGCATGGCAATCTCGAGGGTGGATCCGTGGAATCATGAAATGAAAACTTCGTGGCATCATGTCGGTTTAGGTGTACAGACGGGAAATGGATGGGCGGATATGCACAAAGAGGCCGCCCAACCGCCCGTTTAGAAGTAGTTGTTGTGGGCCTGGCCTGGAGTGACAATGGGGCCGACAGGTGGGGAGATAGGCGTCCCAAACATGGAAGCGGACTCAGGACCACTGGGAGGAGTGTTGGCGGTAGAGCTCGTGGCCGGGGTCGGAGGAAGGTTGTGTCCATTAAAACCATTGGATGACGGGCTAATGGTAAAGTCCTTGTCCACGTGGGAAGGCATCTGGACACCATTGTTCATATTGACAGGGGGGCGAGGAGTGGTATCAAGCATCATGAGTTTACCGCCGACACGACGACCGTGAGGGGTCTGGCGAATGGAAGGAAGGACAAGACGAATGATCTCAACAAGTCTCTTGCGCTGATCCACCTGGGCCTTATCCAAGGCGGTTTGAAGGACATAATTGGCATAGGAATCTCGAAGCATTTTTTCAACTTCATTGTTGGGAAACATCTCCTCAATCATGCCATGCTTAATTATTGGGGCAACATCTTCATCTTTCAAGCACTTTTCGATGACATTAGAACTGAACTTGTTCTTGGACAAAGGGACAATAGAGCCGGTGAAAAGGTTGCAAAGAGGCAGGGTGAAATCATCATCCTTAAGGTCCAAAATGTACTGGATAACGTAGTTGCCGAATGGGTCTTGAACAAGAGGGTAAGCATTCTGGATGACCTGGGAAATAAGACGAGCCCTCTGGGGCCCCGATGCATGATCAATGCAGCGCTGCAGTACACAACATCCATGACGATGAGAACCTACTATGACACAGTGTGCACCAACCGCTCTGTAAATAAAATCTGCGTCGTCGGAGCTCAAGCGATTGAGGCATTTCTGAATGACGTGATTGCCATTCAAATCCTGAACTAATTCAACGACGTGATCCTGCAGAGCATTAATGACTGTCTGGGTTTGCTCTGGAGTAGAGATGAACTCGATCATTTTCTGCAGAGCACGGGTTCCATGCTGGTTGAAGGCAATTTTGACAAGTTCGGGTGCAGCGTTGTTGATCAAAGCGGTGCGCTGTTCGTCATTTGAGAACTCAAGCAGTTTCTGGCAAAGGTAATTGCCAAAGGGATCGGTCATCAGCTCAATCACATGCATGTAAGTTTCGCTGAATATCAGCTGAACATGCTCAGGGTTGCGCTCCTCGAGCTTGCGCTGCAGAAATCGGCAACCATGCTGGTCCTTGCATAGAGCGTACAGGCCACCCTTGTAATGTTCCAGAGGAAAGTTCGTGAACCGGTTCATCTGAGATGCATCTCCCTCTGTGCCACGGCGCTGACCAGCAACCCGAGTAGCAGGCTCATTGACACGATACCCATTGGTGGGATAACTTGGGAAGGCCCCATAGGCATTGGCAGCAGGGAAACCAGTCTGGCCATAAGATGGCATCCCACCATAGTTGTAGGCGGGAAATGGAAGGCCGGATGGAGTACTGGAGCCAGAAATTCCACCATTGGGAATTGGTGATGCCAGCTGAGGTCCAAAGGGAGCGGCACTCGCCTGCAACATGGTCTGAGGGGAATGGCGATTCTTGTTCTCCGATTCTGGAGAATGTCTACTCTGTTGGGCGTGAGCAGCGCCAGCCGGGATACGTCCCATACTAGTGTTGTGCTGGTGAAGGCTGTTGGTGTGGGTTTTTGGGGGCGTGATTGCCGCATCAAACCCCGAGCCTTTGACAGTAGGCAGGTCATTAGTCGAGTAGGACGACTGCAGTGAAGATGGCCGGCTGCTTGCTGGCACCGGTGTCATGGATTCAGCAGGGCGTTCGTTCTGCTGGAAAATGAATCCACTCTCCAGAGAGCGGCGAGGGTGGTGATGTGAGTGAGACAAATTGCGCTCGTTTGTCTGTCCTCCCAGCTGATCCATGCGCATCAAACCCGTATAATTCTGAGGCATGCTCTGGTGCGAGGAACCATAGCGATCATGGGATCGATAGCTCTCGGGGCCTGGGGTACGCGCATTCGCCAAGTCAAGCGCATCTGGGTTGGCAGACAGAATGTTAGATCCACCCCGACGAAGAGTTGGGAACTTGTCATCCGGCTCCGTCATTCTAATGTAACTTTTGATGTCAGGAGTCGACATGCGATCTTCATCCTTCATCAGCATTGACTTGTCGTCGCCGTGGAAGAGGTTTTTTGCCGCCGCAAACGAATCCAAACCTGCTCCAACATTGTAGCCCGACAGGTTGGGACGATGGTGACCATTGTAGTTAGATGCAGGCAAAGAATAGCGGTGGAGCCTAGCCAAGTTCAAGTCAGTTACAACGTTCAAAAAATGAAACATGAAACACGAAACACAAAATACGGAGAGGTCAAATTCGCCTGTATCTGACAGCCGGGAAAAATAGGGCAAATCAACGCATCGAGGGAAAGTGAGAAATGTTTGCTTACGATTGGTTAGGGCGGAGGGACCCATTCTTTGTAGATGGCTCCATGAGGAATTCTTCCTTCTCTGAATTTCGTCGCGAACCCGGAAGGGAGTGACCAGAGAATCGATCAATAGACTGCGCATGCGCGTGATTTGGCTGCGAAGGAGCTTGGGGAGAAGTAAGGGTAGAAGATGGAGCGAAGGCGTTGAAAAAACCAGGCGATGAGGTAACGCTCGAAGTCGAGAAGCGGCCGGGGCGAGATACGGCGCTGGTGCTGGAGACTGTTGCAGGCTCTCGGTACTCGGGAGGAGTTGTTGGCTCGCTGGCGGGGCCAGAAAAACCAACCTTTTCAAGAGAACGAGCAATTTGATCCATTTCGATACGTTCTTTTTCGTGTTGAATGTCCAACAATTTCATGTCTTCTTCGAAACGCCTTTTCTGCTCACGCATATACTCGATATGCTGTCTCTTCTTCTCGAACTGAAATCTGGTCAGAGGGGCTCTTGGTTGTTCCATGCAGGGCAATGGAGTGAACAATGGATTTTATGGGAAGAAAAGTGTAATAAACGCGAGAAACGTGATCAGATCTTCAAAGACGCGTCTTGGGCACGTCCTAGGAGCAGTCTCAAGTCTTTCTCGACACGACGAACGTGACAGATAAAAAGAAATGATAAAATAAACGCGGCGAAGAAAAGTTGCAAGTGGTTGGGAGTGATGAGAATGGGTGGGGTAGGGATGGAAGAAGATCAATCTTGGGATTGAAGTTCTGTCAATTTACATTGACGGCAGACTAGAGAAACAATGTATAGCTCTATTCAAGCGTGACCGGTGTCCAATAACTTGGATACAGCTGCCTGAACTTGCTTTTCTGGGTTTCTTCACTGCAGTCCACGCGTCGAATGGAGTGATAAATAAATAGAAGTAGAATGTGAATGTGCATAGGATGGAAAATGGGACGATGTATGGGACGGGAAATGGGGGTGGTGAAGGAAGAAGAAAAAGTGAAGAGACGGGAATAAGTCAGACACGTTAAATACTCTGGGGAACCTGATGGAAATCGATGGGGGCTCATGGTCGAGGTGTGAGAGAAATGTTCAGCACATCAAACGTGCTCTCATTCAAGCAAAGGACACAGTCTTCCATGCCCCACCATCGTGCAACACCATGCACGCCCAGAGCATATACCAGTATGTCATTTGAAGCCCCGTCTCAAGCTCACAGGTCGAACAAGAAAGAACGAATATATCAATGGAAGAGTATGCTTACCGAAGATAACAAGTCGAGGGGATCAGGTGCCTGGGCAGGTGCCTGGGCAGGTACCTGGTTGAGATTATTCCATGAGGAAAATTTGCTAGAATCTGTGGTGAATCTGCGTTGTAGATTGACGCGGACATCGCTGGCAGGTCGAGAAAACCCAGATACAAAATTCGAATGACCGGGCGACAAGGAGCTATACCCCGGGAAGGTCGACTCCGAAGGCGGAGAGCGAGGAGATGGGAATCGCAGCTCGTCGAGGCGTTCGCTGAGCCCGTGTTTGAAAGCCATGATGGGCTGAGCAGCTTATAATGTTCCACTACAAGACCGACAATATCTTTGAGTCAGCCAAAAGTTCTTCGAAGTCCTGAACCGCAACCTGCATGTGTGCCTTTTTAAGACATGGAGTTGACAGCAATAACCCCCAGCCTCAAATGTCCAATGTCACGAGGTATGCCGGTGGCCGGAGAAGGACTGTGGCGGGTTTTGACAGGTTTGACGGGCTAGCGGTGTGATGTGTGTGTGTGTGTGTGTGGTCTGTTCTGGGGGGAGGCTGTCTCCAAGTAAGGGGAAAGGTCGAGAGGGGCCGGAGGGGTTTGGTCGGAGAAGATCTGCGCTTGCGGGAAAAGGGAAAGGGACTCGACTCACACAATGAACGCCTCGAGAGGGAGAAATCCAAAATGATCAAGATCCAGTGGCCTATCTGGCAAGTTGATTCATCTATGGGAGTTGTGGCGGAACACGATGCTAGAAAAAAAATCAACAGTGGATGTTGTACCTGGAAATGCGGAGATCAGCCGCCGCAGGGAGTTGCAGAGTGGGATGGAGCACTTACCGCTAACCCTCCACTTTTAGCGAATACACAAGAGGATCCTGAACAAACGAGTGTGTTCACAAAACCAATAACAAGTACAGAGGAGGGAACAAGGTCCCAAAGGAACAATACAATAACTGTTGTACAGGGGGGACGGAGGAAGGGTTGTGGGTGGAAGAGAAGGGAAGAAGGAGAAGGCTGGGAAGACAGGCAAGAGAGAGAGAGAGAGAGAGAGAGTGGCAGAGTGGCAGCGCCTACTGCTAATACTAGGGGAGCGGGGAGTGCCTCTTTAGCAACCCTAAATCGGGACATTGGTGGGAAACATTGACTGTGTGCTTTTATTTTATTTTATTATTTTATTATTTTAATTCATTAGTTCTGTTTTCTTTCCTCGCTAATCGTCCATCGATCTAATCTACATTGCATTAACCTATTGTTATTTAAAGTCGCGGTCTTTTTTTTTCTTTGGGTTCTCTCCTAGCCGACCGGGCTTCCACCCCCCAATATCATCACATTTATAGCCCCCAAATAAATCCCCCCCCCCATAGCTGAAGGAGACAGGATATAAGGAATCTCCCAGAAATAATCCATATCCAAATTGACCATGAGAATCTGGCGGCCACAACAGATGATCGCTCACAGTCACTCGGGCATTGTTCGGGGAGTCTACGCATGATTGGAGAGGATGCATCTGTACCACCAGAATTCAGCTCTATTGCCCCCGAGAACAAGCCCGGGGTACATGGTCTTATAGGTACTAATCAATGCACGGGTTTGTCCTCTTTTTCGCCTCTTATTCTTCTTTTCTTCTTTTGTTCGCCCCTGTAATTGGTCAATCTTATACTGGACTGAAAAGATGACTGACCTGTTGTACTTCAAGACCCTTTCCCCCCCCATCTGACTCTTCCCAACTGTCCCTTTTCATCTATTCATCTACCTATGGGCTCGGGTTTAGTCACGCACACGCAAGGGGGTAAATCTAGCGGGGAGAAAAGATGCGCTGTTCTTTTAAAGCGTGGCAGCTGCAGATGGCAGTCACTGTATCGGTTTAGGAGAGTGGAGACTTGCCGAGTGGTGTTGCGAGGATGTGACAGCGGATCGCCCTCTAAGATGGTTAGCCACCGCACGGGGCGACTAAGCTGTACCTGGATCAGAGCCCTAGGATCATTTTGTGGTCTTTTCGTCTTTTCTTTCTTTTTTGGGAATTTTTATTGTGGATTGTTCTTGTGACTCCTTCTCTCCCACTGACTGAATCCAATTGAATTCCTCTAAAGAGTACTATTTTCGCGTATTCAGTGATGTATTAATCACAGGGTCCTATCCTTCGGTGAGGCCCAAATAGAACTTAGAAATAAGGATGGACTAGAATCTGGATTCTATCGCGTGTTTAAATGGTTCGCGCCACGGCCAAGCTGCGCGGTTCCCAAGGTTCGTGGTGGTTTCTTCGGTGAGATCCATGGATCTGCCCTGGGAAACAAAAGATGGAGACTTCAAGTTAAACAAAAGAACCCATTCTGTATTTTTTAAGAATACTACGCTATAGAACGTAATTACTCGGACAGGCTGAATAACCCTACTTTCTACACACATCCCATTAAGCGATAAGGACTCGACTGGCGAGACAAGCGGTGAACATGATACAAGCCACGGGCGCTGATCTTGTCCTTTAGAGCCCCTGATCCACCAAAGTGACGAGCATACCATCACGGATTGTGGAGATCGTGCATCAACTGAGAACCCCAGTCAATCTCCCTTCGCGCCGGTCTTGCTGGTATCGGAGAACGGACCACCAATCATCACGGGCCTTCTCTTGCCCCCCTCTTCCCCTCTAGCGACCGAACTAATGATTATCTTTCAATGAATCAATGAATTATCGTCTCTCATTCCATACAATCCAGTACAGTCATCCAGTCATCCAGTCATCCTCCACCTGATCGTTGGGTCTGTGCCCCTCCCCAGCACCACAACCCCTCCTCTGATGTTTGACTGCCAAGATACATAGCCCAAAATCAGAATACGCTTAGAAATGCACTCGCGATGATCTCAGAGCCCCGCGAAATGACACATAACATTCGGGGTAAGAAAAAATTATCCAAAAATTATAAAATATAAATTATAAGGGCTAACTGCATTGCCGAAGGATTCACCCGTGGCTCCCTACCGAGCCTGCCGCCCTCAGGCTTTAAGGCTTTACTAGGTAGAGGCCCAAATGCCAGGTGGACTTCCAGCCAAAGAATGGGAATCGTCTTTCATGCCCAATGCCCAATTGAAGCCTCGGCCAATTCGCAATGGTTGCACTGTTCCAGTGGATTTTCGTGTTTCGGGCTTCTCTTGACCAAACCACAGCGTGATCTCCTCATATAAGCTCACCTCGCAAATCGTCGCTGGTATGTATGCACCATCTAAAACCAATGTGGAGTTGTGATCCTGCGATTGGCAAATCAGTCCCCTTAACGCTGATGCCCCGCTCCTAACTCCATATCCCTGCGGCACTTCTAGAATGACTGGGAAGCATTCTGCGAATAAACTCTAACTTGTTCATGGGAAGTCTGTCTTGCGGTTCGGAGCGCCTTCAACAAAGAAATCTAGAAAAGTGAAAAAAAAAAGATTTGCGAGGATTGTACCCTGGCCTAGTTCCATCCTCAGCCACGTGTTCTCGATTTTCTCCGCTGCATTTTGATTTGTATTTTACTGTGCTTTTTTTTATTTTTATTTTTTGCGCGCATTTTATGGATCATTTTCCGGTCTGTCTCTGACGTAGTCACCCATGGCCTGCAGGAGGATAAGACCTCCGTTCGGAACGATTTACGAAGTATCCGGGTTCATGGGCCAAGGGAGAAATGTCTCGTGTAGAGTTCCAATCACTACCTCTTTCCATTGGCTGTCGTGGCGATTTGAAAAAGCCTGAAAGTTGCGGTCTGGCTTTTGTTTGCCACATTTGTTTCCTATACAAGCGAGTCGCGGGGTGTTGAGTTGGAGACTTAGAGACTAGATCTTCGCCAAATAAACCTGGAACCATCTATCGGATTTCACAATCAATTCCACAAACGCAATTCCTACTAGTATACTCCGTAGTGTAACACGCCTATGGATAGTATGCCCTGTTATTGACAGGGATCTTCTTCTCCAATTCACGATTCTTTCACACGAGATGAAAAAGCAAAAAATAAATAAATAGACTGAAAATGAAAATGAAATCTGAACACTGTCCCATGATTAACACATTAGCTTGGAAATACGTCTGCTCGGTACTATCTTCTCCTACTCCTGACTCAATCTCGCATGAGACAGCCTCAGCTGTGTTTTACTCTAATGCCTAAACCCATCAATAAGTCGATCATGTACGACCGGTCGGCCGAGTGGGTTCTAAATTGGTCGTCCGTGTCCGTGCAGACTCCCAAAAACGTCTGTTCCCACCCATGCTGCGCGTGCGAAAATTCAAGGCCCCACTTGGACACCTCAGTGGGTGAGGTATATAATCTATACGGCACTAGAGATCTCCAAGGAATACACTGGCTTGTGGGCCTGGTGCCTTATTCTGAGCTCGCGTGTACCTAGTTCTTCAAGAATTTTAATATCTTCCGCAATAAAGTGTATTCCGCCTGTATGGTTGATCTTTGCCGCACGTTTGCCGCACGTTTGACGATCTATATGTACCGTATATGCGTCTGAAAGGTAAAATAAGCTCCATTTCGCCCACTATTTGCTTTTTGATCTAAAAAAGTTGGAGGGTTATGATCTAACTTTGAGTCTTGCCTATCCTAACCCTAACCCCGCGGCAGACCTTTTCTCCAATAAAAATTGTTCAATAACAGTTATAAAGTTGTTAGTCATTATGTCCTATTCATTCCTTACAAATATTCTTGACTAGTGCAACATATTTGTACCGTGTGTCATATGCGACTGAGTCCTTTTGCTTCCAAGGTCAGGATGATACTATCAGGTGGTAAACGTCCCTCAGCGGAAAGGTGGTATATTCAGCACTTAAACTTGGATGCGACATACTAATGTCGGAATAGATACAACTATATACTTCTTCCGAAATACCTTTTTTCTCTCTCTGAGTTCCTGAATAATCTCAGTAATCAATTTATCTACACCAACTTGAAATGGCCGCTGATCAAGCTCGGTACGTTTGGTTGGTCTGAATCTAAAGCCGGATGATGGCCTTAAAAACAATTCTCGAAGCCGGAAAGCTTTCGGATTCGAACGCTTTAAGAATTACATACGAGGCGTTCGGATTAAATCACTTGAAATGAGTCTCTAGTGCTGATGGTCGCGATAATAATCAAAAGGGGCGCTTTCAAAATCATCAATTGTGATTATCATGTTCCACCAGCAAGTACTATATCCGGGCTTCTATATACTATGTAGTAGTCTGCCGGAAAAGACTCGTCACTGACAGAGCTTAACTGAAAGACGAATTGCTTCAACGATAGACTTTAGTTTTCACTTAAACCTTTCTAGCCTTAGTATGCCATGATAATGCTGTATTGTAGCTGTTTGTAGTTGATGATGTTCTTCTGCTCCACAAATCCATGGATTGATGTTCTTGCCTCAGGAACCAACAGCACTAACCCGATGGGGATAGCTGATAGATTAGGTAATCATGTCTCCAAAAATGTTCTCTCGTTCCCCTCCAACTAAAAATGTTGCCGATAATGCATGTTGCGATCACATTCAACCTGACCAACGTAGCGACTTGAGATTTTCGAGAGGACCATTATCAAGATCCGAATCTCATAGCCGCTATGCCGCCTCCTCGCAGGAGGCCGCAGCCCTCTGCGGCCAGCCAAGGCCGACGCTCCTCACAGGTAACAAAACTTTTTTCCCCCGCGCGATGACCAATCGCGAGATGATTATACTAATATCGTATTTCGGTCAAAATATAGGCTTCCCACCAGACGGAAACAGAGAGCTCGAAGAGGAAACAGGAATCAGGCCAGTCGAACAATGCCACCGGTGCGAATAACCCAGTGGAGGACTATGTGAAATACCAGCATCGCGATCCCTTTGATGCGCTCATGGAACCCTTCTACTACAACAAATCCTTGACCGATCCCATCAACACCGCAAGGGATAAGTGGAACTTACTACCTGCGTTCCTGAAAGTCAAAGGTCTGGTGAAGCAGCACATTGACTCATACAACTACTTTGTCGAGGTGCAACTGAAGAAAATTGTGGAATCGAGCGGCACTATTCGCAGTGATATCGATCACAATTTCTACATCAAGTTTACAAACATTTACGTTGGGTCGCCTCGCCGAGCCGATGAGACCCAAGATGCTGGACTTGAGTTTCAGTCGGATGTCACACCCCAGGAGTGTCGTCTCCGAGACACTACTTATGCTGCTCCCATTCTTGTGGACTTCGAATATGTCCGAGGACGGCAACGTGTCATTAGGCGTGGCGTTGCCATCGGAAGAATGCCGGTCATGCTTCGAAGTTCCAAGTGTGTGTTAGCAAATAAGACACCGGCGCAGATGACTGTTCTCAACGAGTGTCCATTAGATCCAGGCGGTTACTTTGTTGTCAATGGAACTGAAAAGGTCATTCTGGTACAAGAGCAGTTGAGCAAGAACAGAATTATCGTTGAGACAGACCCGAAGAAAGATATTGTTCAGGCCTCAGTGACCAGGTATGCTATTTAGTCTCAATCCGTATTGCTATGGCATTACTGACTATTCTTTAGTTCCTCCAACGAACGTAAATCGAAGAGTTACATCGTTATGAAGAAGGATCGACTTTACGTTAAGCACAATGTTCTCAGCGAAGATCTCCCGATCGTTGTGTTGTTGAAAGCCATGGGCATCCATACCGATAAGGAGATGTTGCAGATGATTACAGGCTCTGATGCCAAATACCAGGATGATTTTGAAGTCAACTTCGAGGAGGCCGTCAATTTAGGAATCTTCACACAACAGCAGGCTTTAGATTGGATGGGCTCTCGAATCAAAATCAACCGAAAGACAGGTGCCTACCGCAGGACACACGTGCAAGAAGCAGTTGAAGCTATTGCATCCGTCATTATCTCGCATATCGAGGTCAAGGATATGAACTTCCGGCCCAAGGCTATCTACGTTGCCAGCATGGCGCGTCGAGTTCTGATGGCGAAGAATGACCCTTCCATGGTGGACGACCGTGATTACCTCGGAAACAAGCGTTTAGAGCTGGCAGGTCAAATGTTGGCTCTTCTTTTCGAAGATCTGTTCAAGAAGTTCTGCTTCGATATCAAGTTGAACATTGACAAAGTGTTGAACAAACGCAACAGAGCTGAGCAATTTGATGCCTGGAGTGTTGTGAGTATGCATGGAAACCACATCACCCAAGGCATGAATCGGGCGATTTCCACTGGCAACTGGAGTCTTAAGCGTTTCCGTATGGAACGTGCTGGTGTGACTCACGTTCTTAGTCGATTGAGTTATGTTGCTGCTCTTGGTATGATGACCCGTATTAGCAGTCAGTTCGAGAAGACCCGTAAGGTTAGTGGACCTCGTGCTCTCCAACCGTCGCAATTTGGTATGCTTTGTCCTGCGGATACCCCCGAAGGAGAGGCTTGCGGTTTGGTCAAGAACTTGGCTCTCATGACACACATCACTACCACCGACGAAGAAGGTCCTGTGCGAAACCTTATTTTCATGCTGGGGGCAGAAGATATTTTGACTGTCAGTGGAATGCAGCTCTACGAATCAGGAACCTACACAATCTCTATCAACGGTACACCAACGGCCTTGACAAGGCGGCCGAAGTACTTCCTCAATTCCTTCCGCAGGCTGCGGCGTATGGGCAGAATCTCTGAGTTTGTCAGTATCTTCATTAACCACCACCAACGGTCGGTTCATATCGCAACAGATGATGGCCGCATTTGTCGACCACTTATTATCGTTGAAAATGGGAAGTCTCTAGTTCGGCGTCACCACTTAAAGAAGTTACGTGACGGTAGGATGTCATTCGATGACTTCCTCGCTCAAGGACTTGTTGAATATCTCGATGTGAACGAGGAGAATGATTCATACATCTCAATCTACGAGAAGGATATCAACGAAGCTGTAACTCATCTTGAGATCGAGCCATTCACTGTCCTCGGCGCTGTTGCTGGTCTCATTCCCTATCCCCATCATAACCAATCCCCTCGAAACACTTATCAATGTGCTATGGGTAAGCAAGCTATTGGTGCGATTGCTTCCAATCAGTTCCAGCGCATTGACTCGATTCTGTACGTCATGGTGTACCCGCAAAAACCAATGGTCAAGTCACGGACTATCGAGTTGATCAAGTACGATCAACTGCCTGCTGGACAGAATGCTACTGTTGCTGTGATGAGTTACTCTGGTTACGATATTGAGGATGCCCTGGTATTGAACAAGGGCTCGGTCGACCGTGGCTTCGGACGTTGCCAGGTTTTCCGCAAGTACGTGACCAACCTCAAGAGTTACCCGAATGGAACGAAGGATCGCTTGAACCCCCCAGAGTACGAAAACGATGCTCCAATCCGCAAACATGCTCTTTTAGACAGTGATGGTCTGGCTGCTGTTGGAGAGCAAGTTAGTCAAGGCGAGGTCTACATCAACAAGGTCACTCCTGACCAGGCTCATACCAGTGGCATCATGGGATCCGACACAGGAGTTACTTCCTACAACCCTGCTTCTATGAGTTACAAGTTGCCTGATCCCGCATACATCGACAAGGTCATGGTATCAGCCACAGAGGGCGAGACCCAGCTCCTTAAGGTTTTGACCCGACAAACTCGTCGTCCCGAGGTCGGTGACAAGTTCTCTTCCCGTCACGGTCAGAAGGGTGTCGTCGGTATCATCGCCGAGCAAACAGACATGCCATTTACCGATTCAGGGATCAACCCGGACATCATCATGAACCCCCACGGTTTCCCCTCGCGTATGACCGTCGGAAAAATGCTGGAGTTGGTTGCCGGTAAGGCTGGTGTGCTTTCTGGTCAACACGGTTACGGCACCTGCTTCGGTGGCAGTCCCGTCCAAGAAATGTCCCAGATCCTTATTGACAAAGGCTTCAGTTATGGTGGTAAGGAATTCCTCACATCTGGAATTACTGGCGAGCCGCTTCCTTTCTACGTCTTCACCGGTCCAATCTACTACCAGAAGCTTAAGCACATGGTTCAAGATAAGATGCATTCTCGTGCACGTGGTCCCAAGGCTACTTTGACCCGACAGCCTACAGAGGGTCGTTCGCGTGATGGTGGTCTCCGTCTCGGTGAGATGGAACGTGATTGTCTGATTGCATATGGAACCAGTCAACTTCTCCTGGAACGTCTCATGATCTCCTCCGATCGTCACGAGGTTGATATTTGTGAGAAGTGTGGTTTCATGGGATTCTTGAACTGGTGTCCTGCTTGTAAGACTACTCGCGGCGTCACGAAGATGGTCATTCCATATGCTGCTAAGCTTCTGATCCAGGAGCTTATGAGTATGAATGTAGCCGCACGTTTGAAGTTGGATGATGAATTCCCGGAGATGAAGGGACGCTAAGATGTTTCCTTAAGGAACTCGTTCGAGTTTATCTTGCTTCCTTTGTTTTTTGGCTAGTGATTGGCCGTTATGTTATGATACAAGATAAAAGAGGGCCGAATTTCTATCGGTCTATGTGTACATTGAGTTTATGAATGGCATAGCGCGGCGATTTGAATGTATCTTCTGCATTAAAAGATAATGACTGAAACAACTGTCTAAAACATGTAGACTTTAAAGCTGTAGATACTAGACAGTTTTACTATCTCTGGGCCCCAGTCAATACTTGTGATCCTAGGTTGACTGACACCTTTTTATCATATGTCATTACTATGTCTCGTGTCATTACCTTTGACCCGGGTTGATTAAAAGATATGGACCGTAACATTTGAACACTCTGATGGTGTGGGGGTGTCATCAATCTAAATCAATTTTCTTTTCTGACAAAAGTCATAGTAGCTGGAATGATTAATAGAATAAAGCAACCATCAATAAACAAAAAAAGAAATTATAAGCTTCCAAGATTTCGAATAATCAGTCATGTTAAAACGAGACCCCACAACCGCTAGAGCATCAATACTCTCGACTCAAACGCCACATGCTGATAACGCATGAACTCAACCAACTCATTCAAACTATCTTTTCTGACTTCCAACGCCTCACCCAATGACATAGGCATATTTCCCTTGTTGTCCTTATTATCAAGGGCCAACTTTACCATAGCAGAATTCAAGTCTTCGGCCTCTGCGTCCTTATTGTTAAGCGTCCAATCCAGCCGCTGAGGTGGAATATTACCCGTGGAAATAATGCGGATATTCGGATCAACCAAGTAGAACACCAGTGCCCGTGTAGAACCAGATTTGGTCTTGTCCTTTAGCTCAAACTTCGTGAGTCGATGCTGCACTGTGCTGGGAAACATGACTGTGCGTCCTATCTGGCATCGGATTGAGCCTGAGTGCTGAATAGCTGGTTCGCCGTTTTCCATTCCGAAAACCTGCTTCAGCCAGGTGAAGTCGTTTGGATCATGTTCGACCGCTGTCAGAGCATCGACGTCGACTATGTTGCGGAACTCCATCGACGGTTCTTCCATGTTGTCACTGTCGTAGGTAAGGAAAGCCGCAGCGCAGATATGCTCGTTCTGTTCGAAAATTTTCCATGTAAGCTGTTATTTTCTTTTTGAAATGAGTTTACTGACCATTTGGCCTTCCACATGCCAATATGTTTCATAGTATGGATCATCAGGGGTCAAATCCACGCCCATCAAACGTGTGATAACCTGCAGACCTCGTTCTTTGTAGTTGTTATTCAGATTGACGCCTTGTTCGATCCGAACTGGGGCAGGTAGGTCCTCTGGTAACTTGGACATCATACAGTGCGGCACAGCCCATGGTACAAATTTATCCACGTCAGGCTGGATAGAGCGGAAATGTGCCATCCTCCATTTTTCAACACGCTCGTAATACTCACTTTGTGCTTCACGATCCTTGATCTGAGGTACGCTGTCGAGAACCTCCTTCGAGACAGGGTAATACTCTGCTTTATGGTACTCGATTCTGGCACGGGAATGCAGCATGTCTTTGAGCGGAGTCATGGTCATGTTCCACTGTGGGATGAGACAGTTGAAGGCCCTCTCAATCAAATCGTAGATATTCCGGTGTTTCACCGGGTGCAGGTTGTTGATGTAGGTGGTGATATGCCATTTTCCATCGTCACCGAGCTTCCAATCTGTTGGCAAAGCCTGAAAATTTCGACTATACGGCCGAACTTGAATATCCGATCGCTCATACACTCTCCAAGCAATATCTTCACGTGTGATCCCCGTTTCTTGAGGTATTGGGATTGTCTCTCCCTGTCCGGCGTACCGCAGTGCCTCGTCTAACCCGATGAGCTTGTCTGGGAGGATACGACTCCTGCCGTAGATGAGGGGATAAAGCGCCATAGCGAGGAGATCTCGCTGCTTGGATAGAGATCCTGGTTGATAGAATTGGAGATCAGGGTGATTTGTCTCGAGAGTACGGGTGGCACATCTTAGTTCCTCGATGATGGATTTAGGTACGTTGGTGTCGGATTTGGTGATATCGCCATTATACAGGGCTACCGCATGATTTACTTCGTATATCATCGCTTTGAATTTGAGTTCGTCGATGATCCATTCGGCCATGTTTTCGGTAATGTCTGTTCCTTTTTTGAGTGCCATATCTTTCCATTCCTTTGCAGTATTGAAATCATGGATCTATTTGAAATGTCAGTATGTACCCCTGAAAGTTGAACAATGGAGCTATTTTGGATACCTTGTTCCACCAGCCAGGGATATCTGTCAGGTCTTCCATCACATCAACCATTGCCTTTTCCCTCAAGGTTTGAACCGGAAGCCTAGTTACTTCTGTTAGGCACTGTCCAAGGAGCATTATGTTCGGCTTTTCGACTTACTCAGTATACCCAATTTCGATGTCTCTATCATCGAGTGCAGATGGGAACATACTACGGCTTTCCACTCCATAGATATCCTTCTCTACTGGATAAAAGTCCAGTGGTCGGCCATAGCCAGGAAGTAGGAAGCGGCAATCTTGACTCTGGCTGGTCGTAAGGAAGGCTTGTTCATTAGCATTGTGCTGGAACATGTCTGCTATGACTTGCGAGTGAATACACTTTGCACTATTCAAGGTCACAATGAAAAACGAGGAAAGGGCTGTATAGTGAATGATAAGATTCAACGCTTACAGCAACGAAGATAGCCGATGGTTAGCCCACAAAAAAGTTGATAATAACCCAGAAAGATAATGCTTGATATAGGCAGCAATGCTCGAAAGATTGGAAATGAAATATTTCCCTTCAAACAACCTACCATTGTTGGCTAGTTGATACCGGAAACCCGGCTAAGAGTGCGAAGTATGATGTATTGCTGTCGTCGTTGATCGACTGTTTCTTATATTGTGTTCCCCACATTATTGAGTGTTAGTGCTACAGCCGGAACTTCGCTCCGAGAACCCAAAAGTCAATAACTTATTGCCCTGATTTACTCATTTAGGAGGTATACCGCAGCTTGCCGAAACAGCTGTCAGAGTGACTAAACAATCGGGCACAGCTAATCGTACATATATGATTTTCTTTTGATGAAGCACTATATATTGATGGTGTGATTCTGTAATTTAATACACAACTTACTTGGATTATTTATACAGGGGGCATTGTCATTTTTGCCAGATGAGCACTGTGGTTGGTCGCCGTTACAACGAATCTTCTGTCTCTGGCAACGCCAACATAGGCCGTTGGTCAACAAGTCAATAAAAATATAATTACCGCAGCTTTAACCTCTACAAATACCCTCCCAACTGACCAGAGTGATTTTGAATTCTAGTCAGACAAAATTCAATACTTACACCTCAGTAATGGAAGAATGGAAGCGTTGATTGTAAAGAAATCCGGGCTGTCAGTCCGAGGAGCCGACAATGTTGTTCGGAATGACTATTGGAGAGGAATTCGTAAAGTACTAGCGGCACCTTATGACAAAATTGTCAATCCAAATGGATTGTGAGTACCAAGCTCTCCAAATGAAAGAAAAAAAAGACTAAATACTACTCTCTCGTCAGGATCAATTGAGATCTCGCTGAAATTTATCTCATGCATACGGAAATATCTAATCACTTGAAAGGTGCAGTGGGTGCTTGATGAGTGGGAATACGAGATGAAGAGAAATCACTGACGGTGTCTTAGTTTGATGTTCATCATTCTTCCCACTGATATATGGACAAGGGGCCGTGGGCTCGCCACGGCGACTGAAAGCGCTGGCTACCTTCTTCAACTCAAATTTCAATCCAACCATACCAATCTCACGGGGTGAATTGCTTGTCGCCTCTGGGGTTGCAGCTTTGATTGACACCTTGACATGGTGCATATGTGATGATTCCGAAGGAATTCTGAATCCCCAGCCACTCTATGTTGGATTTGAGATTGATATCTAGATGCGAAGTCGTGGCCAATTGCTTCCTGTTTATTTCTTAGAATCAGGTCGCAAATATTCCGTGAACCATACGTTCGATCCAGAAGCAAATCGTAGAGCTTTTGAGCGTGCCTATGAAGAAAGTGCAGCAAATGGCATCGATATGCGTGCAGTGATCCTTTCAAAGTAAGTGGATATCTATAACGCTAGCAGGATACAATCATTCTGACGTTATTGTTTAGTCCTTATAATCCTATCGGGAAATGCTACGTATGTTTGAATGATCCGATTTTTGTAAACGACTTATCCGATTAAATCATTACTGACTATTATTCTCGGACAACATCCAGACACCATGAAGGAGGTAGCTCGCTTCTGTGCAAATTATGACTTGCATCTAGTATGTGATGAAATATACGCAAACTCTGTCTTTGTTAACCCGAATGAGCCATCATCCCAGAAGTTGAATATCCTCCTTGAGTATAGACTTCGAGGTGATCATTGACAAATATCGTGTTCATATCATGTATGGGATGAGCAAAGACTTTTGTGCGAACGGCCTTCGCCCATGCGTACTTCAGACGAGGAACGAGGATTTGTTAGAAGCGGTTGCAAGTACAAGTACGCCAATAACATAGTTCCTTATAGAATTTGATGCTAATTGTCATTTTTTAGTTCAACAGCTTGTTTGCTTGGCCTGCCTACATCACTCAGGATCTCTGGGCTGACATACTCTAAGACCGGGAATTTGTTGATTGGTTCAAGAAAACAAATCAAAATCGGATCGCAACCAGTTGCGGAAAGGTCACATCATTCTTGCAAGAACATCAAATTCCTTATTTGAGACACAGGTATGCCAATTTTGCATCGGCATGATTCTGGTGTTGCTTTATACTTCATCTTCGCTTCTATATGTATCATCTATTCAAACCATCTGCTGCTGCACCGCCGCTTTCTATCTATGGATTTGTTTCATTCCGTCTCGTGTCATTGACATTGATGATCCTTCATTCCCGTCTCCTAACGTTTCAAAGGTTAAAAGACGGTTTGTTGACACGTGCACTCAAACTAGAATGTCGATCAAAGACGGCGCAAACTACTTCGCAGAAGAACCTAGGGATGGGTGGTTCAGGGTGACGTATACCATTCCCGATGCTGTTTTGGAAGTGACCATGGAGAGGATAGTAAAGAGTAGAACGACCTGGGTTGGTTGAAATTATTTTAAATATACCCCCCAGCCGAAGTAATACCCTATAACGAGCAAAGTTGCCGTGGCCACCTACTATAAACCATTAAAATAGCTACCTAGTGTACCAGAGATAGTGACCCCAGTAGCGACCCGACTTTCAATATTACAACAAGCCTTTTAGGTATCGTCTTCAATGATGCTACTGGACTACGGCTCGTAAAGGGCACTTGCTCGCTCTTCAGAATTACAGGTGGAAAGGCACCGGTTTGTCGTGCAAAAAGCCGTCATTTTCGGCATCTATTTCGCAGGCTCCGCGTCTTTGGTTTACTAAACCGAAAAAGAGCCATTTGAAGGCTTTCAATGAACACTCGATGGCCAGGCCAATGGCCCAATGACTGAACGACAGTAATGGATTTATAGATATATTTCCTGAAATTATTCAGTATTTTCCAGCTGTAAGCACCTCTGAACAATGGACCAATATCGAATAGGATCTGTCATCATGGCCATAACATGGTCGGCGCCTTCAAACTTCTCACTATCCACAGTCACTCCACAGGACGCTGAGGACTTCATATGATCCTCAACATGGTTCGATGGAATGATCTGATCCGAATCAGAATATATATAGCAACGAGTCAAGCCCTCGGTAGGAGGAGTATAGAGAGATTGGTCGTTGATTCTGCGACTAGCAACGTCCATTGCATTAGGAGTTCTAGTTATCTTTCGACAAACTTCCAAAAATACCAAAAATAACCACAACGCAGTCTTCGAAAGCATCCGCCAAATCCAGAATTTCGGAAGTTGGAAAGAAATAGCCCTGACGCCAGACTTAATTGTCGAAACGCCGGGCGCACTGTCAAATATCATCGAAGAGATAGGCAAGGCCGTACCGGTTTTTGATTTGTACAAGCGTAGCAAGTTGGATACTTTGAACACGCCGCCATTGGAGAATAGGTGGATGAACACTGGTTTGTCGGGGCCAGCAAATGAGCGGAGCGCATCCACAGCGGGCAAGAGTATCGTGTCTTGGGTGGCATCTTTGGATTTGAAGATGAAATCATTTGTTTCGGCGAGCACAATCACGAAGCGAGCGGAGGGCAGTAGACGCCGATATTCCATCACATATCGAGCAATCGGGCGGGGTGTAGCATTCATCCAAAATGATAGGAGGACCAGAGGTCCATTTCCATGGTAATTCTCCGGATCTGAGATATAAACAGAATCGTTAAGTTTTTGAAACGCTGATAGCGCATCTTTGGGGGTTTGCGCCATGATGATGCGCCTTGACAATTCTCAGAATCTTGGAAGGAGTTGTAGCGGGTTTTCCGAGGCCCCCTGTTTCTTCATGGTGGGTAAATAGATCTTCACTAGTGGGTGGGGGCCTTTAGTCTCCGCAGATCCGTGGCCTGTGGTGTGTTCAATATCCCGGCGCAGGAGCACTTGCGGCTAGACGGCTTATCATTAAGGATGTACCCTTATGGACAAACTTGAAAGCCGGCTACGAACTTCAGCCTTCGCAAAGAATATCTAAACATTGCCGTATTGATGTTGTATAATGTCTCTACGCTACTACCCAAGTTCACGATTGAATCCCTTGGCAATCGATGGGAAGATAGAAGTTGGGTTCTAACGTTTGCCAAAGGAGATGCTAGAGAGAAGGAATAGTATGAAGCTATTGAAATCATATTTATATTCGGACCTAGAAACGTTACGTCCAAGATAAAAGTCTGGACTAAAAATGAAACGCCAACCTCGCTATGCCCGTAAAATTTACACCCCGGTCGCGCATCTAGAGGCTTCACGTCTAGCAACTTTCATTATGTTCATTAAGCACATCAGCGTTTGCTCTTTCCTGAAGTCCGTCCACTTCCGCCAGTCCCCTTCCCTTTCTGGCTGTCCGCCTCACTTCCAGATGTGGGAGTGGATTCACCCCCAAGGTCTTTCTTCTTTCCTCGCAGTGTCTGACCAAGACCTTGGAACTTAGGCTGGTCCTCGGGGATAATTTGTCCATTCTCATCACGGGGTCTGGGTGGTTTGATGGCGTAGCCAAAGAAGAGTTGGTTAGGGGGAAGTCGAAGCGGTTGGGGGCCGTTAGTCCTTCGGGCTGGGGGAGGATGCTGAGGATTCGTAGCGCCTGGGGCAGGGGTAGAAGCTTTCGGAGTAGGCGCTTTACTACCCTTCTTCGCATTTAGTCGCTGACCTTCTGATATAAAGTTGGAGGAGACGGCTCGGGCGCCGGATGCTGCATCGGTGGCGTCGGGGGCGATGGCAGCGTAGTTGATGGACTGAGCCATGGTGCCGTGGGAGTGTAGGAGTCCGCCGGCCGGAAGCCTTCCATTATTGATCACACTTCCGGGAGTACTGGTGCCACTCGTACGCTGTGGTTCCTCATATCCAACAGGAGTCGCAAAGTCCACTTCGAGGTCAGTTTCCAGAACGGACACCGCGTTTTTGGAACCGGAAGGTTTCGTTTCTAAAACTGCCATTTCGTAAACCTGGTCGTTGTATGCGAATGTGAAGAAATCACCCTTGCTTAGACAGGAAAAGTTCCGGAATGCATTTTCGAGGACAGCTTTTGGATCGCTGATGTCAAGGAAAGAGGTGGATTGGGCTTGGAGCTTGATGAATTGTCCCGGTGGAAGGTCTGTTGATTTGATTTGAAGTAGATCGCCGGGTTCCAAGATTAATGTTTGCATCAGCTACGGAAGCAGACGGACGAGTCAGCAAGCTCCAGAAACCATATTAAACCACTGGGTGGTTTTCAGTTGGCACTCACCCAGTACGGAAGATAAATCTTGCCCTCCTCTGCAATGAACTCCAAGACACCCGCATGTGTCATCTTCTCTTTTGCCCCGTTATGAAGCTCAAAGAGCATGGGATAAGTGATGTGAAGACGAGTGAGTTTGTCGAGTGCACTAGGTGGCATAATAACCTTGCCGCCGTGGTTGACATTCTCTCTTTCGGGGCCAGGGAGCATTGCAACTGGATAACATCGGTAGTATTCATCAAATCGGCGAGCTGGAGGCCCCCCACGCATCATGCCATTTCCCATGAAGCCATCCATTGGGTCGTCAGGCCAGTATTCCGGGCGGAACTAGAGCTGTCAGGAGCTATTCAAGGAGTGGGATGATCAGGAGAAAGTAAGGTTGAGCTCACCATTGATAATATTCCCTCTTAGTATGCAGACAGGGCACGGGTTTCGAGAAAAGAAAAGAGGATAAAGCGTGGCTGAATATAGATATGGAGGAGAACGAGAGCACCATGAACGTCCCGAGATCCAAGTGACGCAGTTTGCTCCGCCATGATTTTCCGCTCCGACCCCGGACCCAACAAGAAATGACGCTTCGACACAGCTCAAATACTACACTTTTGCACTTCATTTTCGCTCTATAGTCTTGTCCATCTACCATGGCGAGCTCTCAACCTCGCCCTAAGCGGGCAGGCGAATCCTTTGCCCGCACGCATGACGAGCAAGAAGACCCGCAAGGACCCTCCGACACCAAAAAACCCCGATTTGATCTGCGCAACCCCTCCGCGCTCGCGCCAGATGCCCCCGAAGAGGATGCGGTCCTAGATGCAGACGAAATTGGTCGACGTGGCCAACAAGTTCGTCGCAAAGCTATAAATCTTGACGGTTACGATTCAGACAGCGACAATGAGGGGTTCTCGGCGCGAACGGAAGGGAAGTCAAAGCAGAGTCGCGCGAAAGATGACGCTGATGACGATGACATGTTTGCTGAGTTAGAAGAAGATTTCGGCGAAGAAGAAATCGATGCCGACGAAGCAATGCACAAGAATAAAAAATCCGTGCGTTTCCTGCGCGATGACGAGATTGAAGGCCAGGTCTCTTCCTCAAAGGGTGGAAAGGCACTACATGCGGATCTGACAAAGGGTGCCGATGAGATCGATATCGAGGAAGAGAATAGTGGTGACGATAGTGAGGTTGGTGAAGAGGAACGCGCCCAGGTTGACAATGAGATGGATGAAGAGCTCGGCGCAGGCGCAAAGAAGAAACATGCACCATTACTGGATGCATTCAACATGAGCACCGAGCAGGAAGAAGGACGGTTTGATGAAGCAGGTAACTTTGTTCGCAAGGCCATTGATCCAGATGCTGTGCATGATTCATGGCTAGCTGGTGTTTCCAAAACAGATATTCGGAAGGCGAAGGAAGCTGCAGAGAAACGGGACACAGAAAGAAAAGAAAAGGATCGCATGGATGACAGTGTGTTAACTTCTGATGCTTTAAAAACTATCATACAGCATCTCGATCGTGGAGAAACAATATTGGAAGCTTTAGCTCGTCTAGGAAAAGGCTTGCGGCGAAAGCCCAAATGGCAGAACAAAAACAAAAACAAAAAGAACAGTGTTCACGAAGACACCGAGATGACCGAAGAAAATCCAGACGAGGCTAAGCGCAAAGCGGCCATCGATAACATTACTGGTGCCGCCGATATTCTCATGGGTCGTGAACAGCCTGAAATATACGATACTGAGCGTGAGCTCCTGACCAGGCAGTATCGCACTGAAACGGGAGAAGACTGGGTTGATCCACCTGGAGACGAACAAGCTGCTGAAGGACCCGCAATGTGGGAGTATCGCTGGTCAGACGCCCGAGACGGAGGCGATGCCCATGGGCCCTACGATAACACCATGATGCATTCGTGGCGAGCTGCTGGCTATTTTGGCGATGGAGTCGAATTCCGGCGAGTCGGAGACACGGGGCCATGGAACGCTACAGTGAATTTTATGTAAGATACTAGCAATCTGTTTGGATACCAAGATCGAATAGAATATGAAATTAGCAGAAAAAATCACCTTGACAAGCGCCAGTCCTATTCATACATCATATGATGCTGCAAAAAGAGAGAAACAAGTAATCCAGAAAATCAGTGTAATTTTTTTCAACCCGCTAGACCCCCGTAAGTTGTTTAAAAACACATGGCAAAGAAAGAATAGACATGGGCCAAATTATTATGAGATCTCCATGGCGTCGCCATTAGTAGCCGCAGAGAAAGAAACTGTGCCCTGGTCCCCAATAAAACGATCCTCGTACTGGTTGACGAATTTGACACTGCGACCTGGGTCATAGAACAAGCGGAAGCTTCGCTGGACGTCATCAATGCTGACTTCCTTGGCTTTGCGCTTTTGACTCAAGAGATGGGATGTGGTGATGATATTGCTAGCATAGCGGAGATTTGACTCTTGCCCGATCTTGGTTAGAAGAGCTAGGGCATCTGGAGAGACGTCAATTTCCTCTTCCTGCGCGCGAATGGCCAGAATCTGTCGAATTTCATCACCCGAGTAGGGATGAGTGCTGACAATGACAAGGCGGTCGAGGAAATCAAGAGGGAGACCGTGAGGGGAGGTGTAGGTGGTTCCCCGAATGCGAGCTTGGCCACGGTTGCTGGCCATGATGACAATGGGTGCTAACTCGGCCTCCAAAGCGCGATTAATGTAGGAGAAACATTCAATATCAAGCATGTGAACTTCATCGATGAACAGGACACCTGGGATAATTTCCGCCTTGCCCTCTTCCTTCCACTCGGCCACTTTGGTGTTGATTTGATCTCGAACCTCGCTACGGATCTCGCCAGTGTCACCTGAAAACAATGCCAGGAACCCTTGTGATCGCGAGTTGATTACATCAATCTCGTGAAGGCTGACGGTGTGGACAATTTCTTTGCGAACCTGAAGCTCGCCCTCTGGGCACTGAACAAACTTCGTGTCGGCGCCCATAGCGTCATAGTCTCGTGAACGAGCATACGACCGACCAAGCTTGGTGATTTTACCAGAAGATTTATCGATCGAAATAACGTCTCCGGCCATTACTCGCTCCTTGGTCATAGAGTCGATCATTTTTGTGCCCATATCATAGATTGTCTCCATGTCGGTCGTCTTAATCGTGAGCTTTCCTTGTTTGTTACCCTGTGGGCCGTCAGCATTCCGCAGCTGCTACAAATATGAGAGAGAGAAAATGAATGATCGCCAATTCAACTTACCCCGGTGACACTGCGGTCAATCTGGATTTCGACAACTTCACCTTCGATGATCTCACTCTCTTCCTTGATGCGCACTCCAATAGATCTGCGGAAAGCCTGAGTGAGAGCTTCGGTCTTTGACATCTCCATCGAGAAGATCTCTGAGGAAGCCAGCATTGTGAAAGGTACATCGGGTCCTAGCGACTGTGCCATGCCCATCGCGATCGCGGTCTTTCCTGTGCTGGGAGGTCCAGCAATCAGGACAGCACGACCTGCGATCTTACCCTCTCTCACCATTTGTAGAATAACCGCGGCTGCCTTGCGAGCCTTCTCCTGACCAACCAGTCCCTGAGAAGAGCCTCGCGGTTGCAGAGAATCGACATCTACCCCCAAACCTCTAATATGCGAATGGGCGGCAATGAGGTTCAGCCCCCGGAGCTCCTTGCTCTCCGCGACGGTGGAAATTGCCTGGATTCCAAATTAGTCAATTAATGGGCGAAAGAACGGAAATTTCATTCAAACTCACTGCCGCCATGATGACTCGGTCTATGCTTTTGTTCAATAAGTCACCAACTGCACTTTTCAAGATGAAGGTCAGACAGGGCTGCGGAACTCTAAGCTGTGGAAGAAACAAGGGAAGGAAGATGAGTCCTCACCGCCCGGCAGTACCTGTTAAGTTTTAGCGTTTGCCGCTGCCGCCAGCCGCCAAAGCAATCACATCTTGAGAGGAACCCTGAAAGAAACCTTGGATCTACCGAAGAGCTAGCCTCCGATCGCGACCTCGAGATCAATGTCAATATCCCTGAGCGATTCCAGATTTTTTGACGCCTCTGCTTCCTGTTAGGCTGATACCAGACGCGGTATATTGCTTACACTACACGAAAAGACGCACTCATTTGGCTCTCCCCTCATCTGATAGATCACATCCCCCTTTTCTCTCGTTTTTCACAAACACCACACCACTCTTTGAATTCCCTCATCTTGCTCAAACAGGACTACTGTATGATGCGGACACTCATTTAATCCGAAAGGATATGCTCGGCCAACTTTTAAATATCCCGAACCGGCCGTTTCATTATCAATAGCGAGTAGTATCCAACACGATGGACGTTGACATACCTCCTGCTGCAAGCACGTCTAGCACAGCGAGTGATCCTCGACGCAATCAAGGTCTTCAACGTGTGCAAGCAAAACCCCCACCTCCACCTCGCCTGACCATGCCTTCAAATGCCCCATCGGCTCCCTCTTACACTCCTTCGACCCCATCCGCGTTGCCATCCCAGCCAACTTCGCCACGTCTTGCGCATTCGCAATCACTGCGGACAGAGGGAATCTCTAATAATTTGATAGCTCTTGCAAATGGATCTAAGGGCCCCAAAGGTCAAGATGCGGTCACCACAGATGCGAATAGCTTCATCCAAGCCTTGTTTAAGTTGACAGAACTGCAGTTCGAAACGCTATCGCAACGAAAGGAAGTCCAGCAACGGATCCAGAATCGCTCTCAAAATCAATGTATTGCCGATTTTGGGGACAGATATAAATCCGATTTTATTACGACTGTTCCGTATCACAATCAAATGCAGAAAAAAGAGAAGAAAAAGGACAATGAGACCAAACGGCTTGAAGAATTGCTGCACCAGCACGACAAGGACCTTAAAAATCAGCATCTAGAATTTTACACTCACTTTGCGAATCATCAAGGCCTTTTTGCCCCATCATGTGTAACAAACTCTCCACGCTCTGGAAATACTGGACTTTCTCAACTCGAAAATAAGAAGATTGATGAGCTGGAAGCTGAAGTCAAGGGTTTAAAAGAAGCAAAAGAGGCCATCTCTCAACTTCAATCTCAAAAGCATAGGATATCTCAGCTGGAAGCCCAGGTCAAAGAGCTTAAAGCATCCCAACAGGCACCTCCCAGCGTTCAGACCGAAAAGAACCGAATATCTCAGCTGGAAGCCCAGGTCAAAGAGCTTCAGACCTCCAATCCGGTGACCCCTGGCACTCAGTCCGAAAGGAATTTCTTTTCCAAGATGGAAAAGTCGCTCAATGATCATAAAGTCTATACAAAGAAAGAAATTGAGAAAACCCACTCGTCATTCAAGATGCACTCCGAGAAAATTCAAATCTTCCAAGACCATAAGCATGGTATTGAAACCTGGAAGCAGAGCATTGAGGAAGGGACGGTGTCTCTGCCCTTGGCAGTCATGCCCCAAGACTTGTCAAACTTAGCGCGAGATGTGAAGGAGGCCCAATTGAAAGCCAACGAAGCATATGCAAGGGCGACAAGCCTCCACGAGAAAATCCCCCAAATGTTACAGAATTTTGAAACCTCTCTATCGACTCATTCACAACATTACAACCAGCTGGAGAGTCTCTTGGATGAGATGTCATCGGTGAAATTTCCGCACTTCGAGGAACGTCTCGGGCGCCTTGAGCAATACCATCATGCTTGTCTGAGCAACGCAGCAGATATTCGCCGACTGAGAGCCAGCATCGACGAATCCAATAACGCATACGGAAGTCTCAAAAGCCAGATAGACAACAGACACGGGGAACATGTGAACGAACAGCTTGGATCTTCAACGAATGTTCCGCAATCGCTTTTGCACAAAGTCGATTGCATCCAAGTGGCAATTCACTCGCTAGAACGTCGATATAACAACATCAACACAGAAGACCTCTACAAGAAGATAGCTCGGGCCGTGATGGAGACATCCTTTTACCAAGCAATAAAGGATGTCCAAACTTTCAAATCTACTGTTAGCAATGAAATTCAATTCCTCAACGCTCGGATGGAGCAGCTCGATGCTCCCGCCATTTCTCGTGAAATCACAGGCAAAGTCAACGATTCTATCAATCACCAATTCGCTGATTTCAAGCGGGCGCAAGAATCTCAATCAGAGAGCCTCACCAAGCAGCTAGAAGATCTCCACGAATTGAAAAGTAAACTTCATGCGCAGTCGACAGCCTTTGAACAATTTGTGGAGGACTACGATTATGATAAATTAAAGCTCAGTGAAAACAATGGAGAAATCTCTGAAGAACGCTCCGTCGAGCTTGACAAAATCAATCAGGAGTTCAATGAACGAATTAAGAGCCAGGATTCCCGATTTCAAGAACTGCAGTCTTCTGTCAAAACTTGGACTGAAAGACTAGCTGCTCTAGAGCCCGTGGAGCAAATCCAGAGAAAATTGGACGCTCTGGGCTCGGCAGAAGACATAGAGTCGCTGCGCAAGCAAATGCAAGAGAAGCATGATTTCGTTGAACGTATGCAAGCTCTAAATGACGATATTACCAACTTGTTTGGTGAACTTGACAGTCTCAGAAAAGTCACGGCCAAAGGCACTTCAAAACCACCGTCTGTGAACCCTGTGGTCGGTGGTCTACTCACTGGTACCGGAAACACTTCAGACAGAATCGGCCCGTCTTCGAGTCTCCCTGTCCCAGGAGATCGACCACACGTACGGTCTCCGTTGCGAGAGATACACGCTAGTGAAACTACAACCGAAGGTCCTTCAGACCTAACCTCGTCAATGAACGCCCCGCCTAATGTCGAACGGAACTCGACTGAAATCAGTGCATCTGGTAAACGAGACAAAAGCCAGCCAGGTTCGCTAGAGGTGACTGACGGCGAAGCGTCAAACCCGGGATTGCAAATCAAAGGTCTCTCTAACTCAACTCCGAAATCGAGCAAAAAGCGCCGCAGACACGCCACCATCATAATTTCAGATGACGAAATGCAAACCCCGGGCTCATCCAGGAACAGCACATCCCCTCCCCCTTCATCTGTCCGAATCTCCAAGAAGTTAAAAAAGGCTAAAAAAAAAGAAGCGCGTGCCAAGGCAAAGTGAGAGGAACGTTGTAAACAAGCTACACGGATTGCCTCGACAGTGCACCTTGATAGTGTTTTACCTCATACTGTCTATCGATGTGCAGATGCCATTCCTGTTAATACTTTGCTATATACCCCTTTACGTTGTTATTTGCAACTGTCCAGCATCTCAAACTTGTTATACTAAACTCCCCTAATAGTACCTAGGTAGAGAGACCATGGGGCAGTATAACATATAAATCCTGAAATCTTTCACAGAGGGGGCTATATATACTCACAGAAGTCCCAAAACCAACACCGAAATTTAGAACAGCACCGGGGCCCTCGGCCCGCCCTCATCTACCTCCAGGGCCAAAGCAAAGACGAGATCAACATTTAGGACCCTTAACTGGGTTGAAGGTGGATATGGATCCAGCCAATTAACAAAGAAACAAAGACCGCCATTCCTGCCTGAGGCCACTGGCATCGATCGTTTCCAAGGTTCAGGTGCAGCCAACTTAATTGTAGCAACCCCTCATTTTGAATGCCAATACGAATTCCACCGTCAAGAGGGCTTCATTTGTTCCTATTTTATTTCAAGGTTGTTTTCTGCCCTAACCGTCAACTTAGCAACTTGAACGACCTTTATAAATATTCTATCCTCCCCCAAACATGCCTGAGCCGCCAACCCCCTATGCAATATCGATTCCAGATGCTACTCTCCAGGACCTTAATCAGCGCCTTGACTGGGCTAAATTCCCAACTCAACTGATGTCTTCCGATCAGGATCCTTGGGAATTCGGTGTCCCCGCTGAAGAGGTCAAGCGACTGGTAACATACTGGAGGAATCAGTTCGACTGGAAAAAAGCGGAAAGCCAATTGAATAAATTTCCTCATTATCGGACGGACATTGAAGTTGATGGATTTGGAGTCCTGGACATCCATTGTCAGATCGTCCTGTGTAGCTTGATCCTAACATTAGTAGTATCTACTAAATATCTATCCCAGTTATTCATCAAACCAGTCCAGTAAAGAACGCGATTCCCCTCCTGTTTAGTCATGGGTGTGAGTATGGAATTCTCACACTCACTGAAGCTCAAGAAAAATGACACGTCAAATCTTTTATACAGGGCCAGGATCTTTTATTGAGGTAAAGAAGATTTTACCAATGCTGGCAGAGGCCGACGGTATGCCAGCGTTTCATGTTGTGGCACCTTCTCTGCCCAACTTCGGATTCTCATCAGGTGTCACTAAGCGTGGATTTGGCTGGGCACAATACGCCGAGACATTTCATAAACTGATGCTCAAACTGGGTTATTCTCAGTATGGTAAGTTTGCAAGGGACATACATAGATTGAGAGAAGACTCAATTCTGATATTGATGAATATAGTCACACAAGGTGGAGACTTAGGTTTCTGGATAACCAGGAGCATGGGTCTTCTCTACCCTGACCATTGCAGAGCCTCACACATGAACATGGTCGCTTCACAACCTCCTAAATGGAGCTCGAACCCGCTCCTGGCATTACAACATGCCATTCAGCCATACAGCACCCACGAGAGCAATGGCCGACAGCGATCTGCGTGGTTTGAGCGCGAAGGGTTTGGATACAATCTTTTACAGAGAACGAAGCCCCAAACCATCGGCACGGCTCTATCTGACAGTCCCGTTGCTTTGCTCACCTGGATCTATGAGAAATTGCATGACTGGTCCGATTCTTACCCGTGGACTGAGGACGAGATCCTGACGTGGGTATCTATCTATTGGTTTTCAGTAGCTGGTCCGGAAGCTAGCGTGCGGGTTTATTATGAGGCTAGTCATCTCCGGTCCGACGAGGACATTCCTTACCAAAAGCTCATCGGGCATATACCTAACGTCAAGGTTGGATTTGTGCATCTTCCACAAGAGATATCGATAGTTCCTCGTACATGGGCTGCTGCGATGGGACCTGTTGTTCAACAGACTGAGTATGACCACGGGGGGCATTTTGCGGCTTGGGAGATTCCCGAAGTGATTGTTCGAGACTTACGCCAGATGTTCGGGAAAGGGGGACCTTGCTATGAAATCATAGGAGAAAGAGGTGGATACTGAGAAGCTAGATGAAGATCAATTATTTCTTTAATTCCAGGAACCCCATAAAAATGTCACGGATAAGAGATTATGCACTTCATCCGGAGTAGTATGGCCAGTGCTCCTTACTCCTTTACTTGATGAGATTAACAAACCGATCAACCTTAAGTCTTATCTACCCTCTCCAGGGATAAGCTGCCAAGAAAAAGGAGCAGAAGAATCAAATAGTCACTCATAAACGCATGAAATGAGGATCTGATCATTTGAATGTCTTAAGGCCCCTTGGTTGGAAGAATGACGTCCAACCCCCCTTTCCGCCAAACATCCGCCCAGCAGCCAATCCGCCAAGGGGCAATAACAACCATAACAAATCAAACGCGAAAGATAAGAGGCTCAAAGATTGGATTTTTGGAGCGTGCAGACCGGACAAAAAGGTCTAGCCTCCAAGACAGATTTGCGCCAAGCCACTCAATTCCAAAGCTAGGTTCAATGATCGGCGTAGATCACTCCCTTGGCAGACATATTCCACATTATTCCACATTCTGTCATCGCGCGTCGCCCGCGTTCCACATGAAGCCCCTGGGGTAAATATACCGCGGGGCTTGGTCCTACATTGAGGATGGGCCCTTTCGCAATTTTCCTCTTCGTACGCAGCGATGGCAGCCACTTCCGCTCTTTACTCTTGAAGCACCTTTGATTATCGGGAAATATCACAGCCATGCCTGGTCATATAAAGTTCGCCGAGCCAGTCACTCACAAATCAGATGCTGCAGCCCCCAATAGGGGTAGGGATCTTGCAGAAAAGGGGTCAGCTCAAAGATCGCTTTCTCCAGGCAGCGAGATCGTGTATCCGACAGGATGGAGACTCATCCTCACCACTACAGGGTAGGTGGAGGTTCGAAAAGTATACTCGGAGACTTTGAACAACATATGCTTATCGGGAATGTCAAACAGGCTCCTGATTGGGTTTTTCCTTTCAAATCTGGATGTGACCATTGTTAGCTCATCCCTCACGAGCATCACCGACAATCTCAATGGATTTGAGAAAAGAAGTTGGATTATAACCGGATATCTGGCAACATATACAGGGTCGATGGCGATATGGACAAAAGTTAGCGACATTATTGGGAGGAAAGTCACAACGCTTGCATCTCTTATCATTTTGCTTGCATTCTCGATTGGATGCGGATGTGCTCAGACAGTCAATCAACTGTGGGATTCTCCATTTACCTACTCGCCTCTGGTACTACCGAGACTAACCTGTGTGGAACAGAATTATATTCCGAGCACTCCAAGGAATAGGCGGTGCAGGTGCATATGCATTGGCAATTCTTTGTCTGTATGAGATTGCTCCTAAAAAGAAACTGCCAACATACAGCGCTCTAATGTCAATTTGTATCGCGCTTGCATCTTTAATTGGACCCATCGTTGGAGGCGCCCTGGCACAAGATTCGCAGTGGAGATGGGTTTTCCTCATTAAGTATGTCAGCGCTGTCTGGTTTCAAAGGGGAAAGCAATATACTAATATCGTTCCTAGCGCCCCCTTGTGCGCCATTGCAATCATTCTCATTCTTTTTGTGATGCCAAAACACTTTGGCCTTGACCAACACACACCTTCATTTCGAACGAGAGCTTCATACCGCTCATTTGCCACTCTGGACTTCGTGGGCTCTTTTCTCGCAATGGCGGGCTCTTTCTTAATCGTGACTGTATTAAACGAAGCTAATCTAGCATTTGCATGGAGTTCAAGAGGCTCGGTTGCTTTACTTGTACTCACTGGTGTTTCCTGGGTCTTTTTCTTTGCTTGGGAGTGGCATATTTCGAGTGTCGCGGGACAAGACCCTATATTCCCCAAACGTTGGATCTTTGACCTACCATGGATGGGCCTTCTCATGTACGTCTCTTTTTTGCCTCTTCTGGGTAATTATTCCTAACGTACCACTTTCAGCTCCTCATTCGTTACTGGCGCAGTATGGAATGTTGTTTTGGTTTATGTACCTCAGCAAGCACAGATCCTCTTGAACAAGTCACCTTTAGATTCTGGCATTTATCTTATCGGATATTCTGCTGTTGCAGCGGTTTCCGCGGCTATCGTCAACATTGCTAGTTCGAGAGGGCGGATTCCATTCATTTACTCCCTGTTTGTTGGATGTGTGATCCACACCATCGGCGTCGGTCTTTTATCAACAATTACAAATTCGGCCGGTTTCCATAGTACAGATATCGCGTACGAGGTTATTTCCGGTGCTGGAATCGGGATAACTATGGGTGTGCTATTGCTAGCAACCCCGTATGTCGTTGAGGACAGGGATCTCGGTATGTAATCTGTCTGGCGTACTGATTCAAAGTCTGCCTTGCATCAAATGACTAACTAATTTATCATTTTCAGCCATCGCAACTGGGACTATTGTTCAATTTCGGTTTCTTGGTGGTGCCATTGGCCTCGCGATCTCATCCAACATTCTGAACGGTCGCCTTGCACATCATTTGAAAGGAATTCTGTCCCCACACACTCTGCATTTCGTTCTGGAGAATTCCAATTTTATGGAAGGGTTGTCCCCAACTGTTCAGGATGCAGTAAAACAAGTATTTGCCGATAGCTACAGTACGCAGCTGAAAGTTATGATAGGCTTTGCGGCTGCTCAATTACCAGCAGTCCTTCTTCTGATTAAGTCTAGGCGCCAAATTGCGGCAGACAAAGTCCTCCCTGAAACTAATTCAGTATAAGAACATTCCTTTGCATTTGCATATTATATCGGTGTTTGGGCGAAGGCTAGAAAGCACAATTCTGCTGAGGAATCATTTCATTTATTAAGCTCTACATATGCGTCACTCGCGCCACTCGAGAATATTTCCCTATTTTTAACACAATCAGATCCTCCATCGCGTTCTCTAGCAATTTTCTTTTATTGTGTTATTCACCAAGGTTGGTGGGGCTAGTTATGCAGGAGTATACAATCCTTTTGGTTCCAATTTTATTTCCTCGCATGCTGTATCCTATAGCACCTGCAGTAGTCATCCCAAGGATTCATATACGAAAAGTAGCGATACAGGCAGGCAATTGCACCATTTTTGATTTTCTTTTCTAAAAAGAACGGCATGCAAGCCGTCTCACGCGCGTCCTGACTTCAGCACCAGTGACCGACCATATAGGCGAATACATTACCTCATAATTTGATGACTGTCAAATTACAAATCAGATTTCTCCATATTCACCCGCACACAAATTCCCCGCCGGTAAAAACTGACGCAATGAGCAGATCATTCGTTGAACCGCCATACCTAAGTAGTCATGAAGAGCGCTCGAGCCTCGCCAAGCAGAGCTTGTTACAAAATCAGGAAAAGCCGAGCCGCCTTGGCCGATCTTAGACTGATAGACAGAAACTATACCTTGGGGGAGGAATCATTCCAGAAACAAAAGAACCGAATAGATTGCATTGTGGGGTTTTAAGAAGATATCGCAAATGGCGGTTCAGTCGTCAAAAACTTTAACCAGCAAAAGCACTTCAAGTTACTACTAGTATAAGTGTGTTTCAAAAATAAGGGTCTCGTGTCCATTTTGTTATCTGATGGGCGATCAGATAGATTCTCCACAGACTAATTTCCGAACTTTTCTTTTCTTTTTTTGTCTGAATGTTTTGACGCACAACAAGAAGAATCTAGTGTTTCAAAAAAGATTTACAATCTAAGACATAGTAGGATTGTGCATGTAATGCAGCATCTGATCTCTCCAGGCCAGGGGTTTGTTCGCCAAAAATGTATATGTAAGCTGAAAGTGGAAATCGGGGTGTTCTAGGAAGCGCGGTACTCTTCTCGTCGATTTGCACGGTTCCTTCCCATTTGAGACTCACAGTTCCCGTCATTGACGAGGCACAAGTGTTTTCAGGTTCTTCGGAAGACAGCATGGCGCAGCAAACTGAGTTTTTTATGGAAACCCCACCGCGAAGCTTAGAATATGCTCCCATTGATACCGCCAGTATGGCATGTCTCAACGCCACCACAATCTAAGTGTGGCTCAGATCATAATTGGGGCTAATACACACGTAATGATTGGTTTTTGCCGGACTCCTGCTTCTTGAGGAAAGTGTGTGATCTCCATATTCAGCAATACGGACGCTTGGGCTCTCCCGCGATACGCGAAACTGAGTTGCTTAGTCGGAACTTTAGTTGTTATCAGATCAGGCAGGCAATAACTACCGGCTCCACTTTCCCACAGTAGATCTACTCGTTTTCGTTTAGATCGTCACATAGCACGTTACTTGGTGTCATGAATGAGTAGATTTAATTTCCGTCATGGAGCATTACTGTATGCTTCCTTTTTCTATATCTGGTTCTATCAACTGCGGGGCTCGGGTTCTCGTGGATCAGTTGATTGATAAAGATGGGATTTCCTTCAGGTTTATCAGTGCGAGCATTGCATTTCCATTGTTGCTACCGATACTTTCGTTATATCTTTTCATACATTCGTTTTATCAATTGCAGCTCGGAAAATGAGTGCTGCGGATCGTCATGAGAATGTTTGGGCTGCTAAATACTATGCTATTGCCATTGGGTCAATGATGTTCTCGTTTATCATGGCCCATTGGATAGGGTTGGCCTTTAGAAGGCATGGGCCAAGTAGTACGGGGGGTATACTGATGCCATTGAAGCGGGGCTCCAGGTAAGACACGGGATATTGCAGCATTGGAAGCAGCTCTGGTACTTAACGCAACACAGAACTCTTCGGCGAGGACTAGACACTTCTGTGTTTGGGATAGGCATGGATAAATGGATACTATACCTCATCTTTTGGGGTATTAATTTGATCCTCATACTGACGAACGTTGACTTGAGTGAGCTGGAAGGCGTGAGTTTGCTCTCCGAATGCTGAAATGTCAATCTCTAACAGCGTTTATAGATAGCCAAGCGTATGGGCTGGTGAGTTTCGTGTCGTGGACTTTTCATCTTATAATGTTCAGACTATTAATTCATTATTAGGATTACTATAGCCAATTTCACCTTACTAGTCTTTCTCGCCCTCAGAAGTACACCCCTCGCGCCCTTGTCCGGTCAATCCTACGAAAAACTACGACCCCTTCATAAAGTGGCTGGGTATACATGCATAGTCAGTGCGGTGTTACATGGAATATTGTTCCTCAAGGAAGCTGCCGATGCAAAGATTCTTTTCTATTTCAGTGAAAAGGAAGACCTTGTCGGTGCGATTGCTGGTTTGCTGATGGTAATAATCGGTATATCTACAATTGGCTGGTTTGCTCGCAACTACTATGAAAGTAAGTATCGCAGCTAATGAGAGTAAGGTCAAAACTAATTTCAAATTTCAAATTTCAACTTTGTAGTCTTTTATATTATGCATGTTGTCTTGTTCATGGTCATTCTGATCCTGGTCGGAATGCATCGCCCCAAGCTCGCATCGTCCACATTGGTTGTTACTATCTTCATTGCATGCATGTGGTTTGTTGATCGAGCTTTGCGATTCTTAAAACTCTCATACAATTTTTTCGGCAACTATGCAACCATTACACCCATGCAGGATGGCGCTGTCCGGGTGAAGCTTCGGCGGAGCATACGTTGCAGTCCTGGATCTCATGCTTTCCTGTGGATGCCGGCTGTTCGATTCATGGAAACTCATCCTTTTACAATGATTTCTAGCAATCCAGCTGAGTTCCTCATCCGAACCTACGATGGATATACTCGCGAGTTGTACAAATTTGCTCAGGAAGAACCAGGGAGGGTTGTCCGTTGCTCAGTGGATGGCGGATATGGGCAAGTTCCGGACTTCAGGAGTTTTGACAAAGTTGTTCTCGTTTCAGGGGGAAGTGGTGCTACCTTCACATTTGCAATTGCACTTCTCTTAATCAGACAATTAGCTGAGACCAATAGGACGACTAAGTCTATCGATTTTATTTGGACAGTTCGACATGCAAGTATGTTAAATCCGAAGAGCCTAGTAGATTATCTCACATTTTGCTAACATATTCCCTCAGGCTCTCTGGCATGGTTCGAAAATGAGCTGAGCGAGCTCCAAGACTCACCATATGTGAATCTATTCATACATGTTTCACAAGGTGACGAATTGGGGCGGGATGCCAGTGATACCTCAAGCGTCGAATCAACAGCAGCCAACAGTGAGATGGAGGGAAATAAAGAGAAACTTGCCACAGAAAGTCGTCCACTCTCTCCGGTCCGTAAAGGAAGGCCTGATGTGTTGCGACTGGTTACAGACTGCATCTCTCAATGTCCTCCGGGAGGCCGGGTGGGTGTTGGTGCGTGTGGGCCCATGAAGCTTCTTCGGGCGACGCGTGAGGCAACTTCCCAGAAAGCGTTTGATGATGGTCCATCAATAAATTTACACACTGAGGTATGTTCCTGTCTACCTTTTTCGAATTCGGGATGGTATTGACACGATCTAGGAATTCGAATGGTGAAATCCCTGCAGTACTTCAACACCCCAGCTTGATATGCAAATTTCAAGATGCATCATGATTATACATTGTCGATCCTAATCAGGATATTTTCGCTTACATTTCGTCGGTGATCGGTGTTATAGAATTGCTATATCAAATTGTTTTCAACTTTTATGTCCGTTCAAGACCGAGGTCGGAGTTAGAGCTGGCTTAACTCCGCCTACAGAGACAGTATTAGTTAACATCATCTGGAACTTTATATTAGACTCGGAGCTTTAAAAACCTGCTTCTTTCCCAAGAAACTGTATTATTTATTTTATAATTCCATTTATGAATTGGAGAAATTACTTCCCGTCTGCCGTGTACTAGAACTATTTGCAGGGAGTTTGAATATTTCTCAAAAATGTCAAACTATATTACCAATGTCGCCATTGTCGGGGTATGCATGTTTCTCTATCTCGAAGTTTCCCCCATTTCGAATTACAATATACTAAAATATCTAAAACCACTAGGCAACTGGCCACAGCGGTAGCTTCATGGCTGCTGCCCTCTTGAACTCTGGCAAGCATAAAGTCACGGCCTTGACAAGACCCGGAAGCCAGAGAACCCTGCCACCAGGAATCGAATTTAAGGAAATTGATTACAACAACCCAGAGACAATTGTGGAAGCTTTGAAAGGCCAAGACGCACTAGTAATTACATTGAGTGGCTTTGCGCCCGAGGGAACCGAGCTGCAGCTTATCAAAGCCGCTGGCGAAGCTGGTGTGAAATGGGTTTTGCCAAATGACTGGTCTCCGGATACCACCAACGAGGCTGTAAACAAAGATATCTCAGTATTCGCACCAAAAGGTACGGAGGGAAAAGAACCAATTACCAAGGAATACTGCTAATAGCCTTTGTAACGTTAGCGGCTCTCCGAAAAACTGTCGCTGAGCTCGGTCAAGTCAATTTCATCAGTATCTCAACCGGGTTCTGGTATGAGTGGAGCTTAGCTATTCCGGCTGCCTTTGGAATTGATTTGCTCAACCGCTCAGCAACCCTTTTTGACGACGGTGAACAAAAGATTACGACCTCTACATGGCCCCAGGTACGTGATTGCAGTTCCAATTATTTGAATGCCACAGTATTAATGTATCCCAGGTTGGCCGTGCTGTTGCCGCCCTCCTTAGTTTGCCAATTCACGCCGAAGGCTCTGATAGGGAAGCCTGTCTTGAGAACTTCAAGAACCAGGTCGTATATGTCAAATCTTTCACGATCAACCAGAAACATATGTTGGCTTCTGCTTTGCGGGTCACTGGCACCAAGGAGTCAGATTGGAAAATTTCCATTGAACCAGCTGCGGAACGATATGCAAATGGTGTCGCAGCGATCAAGGAGGGGAATCGCATAGGATTTGCGAAGATGCTATATACACGGATCTTCTACAAAGATGGAAATGGTAACATTGAGCACAAAGGCACTCTGAATGCCTTGCTCGGGTTGCCGTCGGAGGATATTGATGAAGCAACGCAGGTTGCAATTGAGCGTTCAAGGACTGATCCTTGGAATTGAAGAACATACCAAGTTATTATTTCAATTGAATAAAACATCTTCATGTATCTCTAATGTTGGGGATACACAGTATAACTCGCAAATTTATCATTATCATGATGTGAAAAATAGTAAAGCGGGGCTGATGAAATGCTTCAAGTTCTCTATACAGTCTTCGTGAATAACCGTGGAAAGCATACTGTTTCTTTGCTACGATAAAGGAGAGTCAAATTGAAATGTAGTCATTTCGATAAAATCGCCTCGTTGCGATTTAGGTACAGCACGCTTGAACGTCTTCATATCGGCCTCCGATACCGGACTTCGTAACTTTAACAGCCCTTATCTTCAATTTCATTTTCCTGGCTGTTGTAGGCAGATAGCCATAATCATTTGGATATTTCATGGTATATACATAACAAAAGTGATGTGGGGTACCGCAATCTAGCTGTCCAGCAGCACAGGGACCTTCTCAACGAGATATTCGACAATGGCATCGGGGCCACGCTCGACCTGCAGCCCGGTGGGGATAGCGTGGAGCTTGATGTCAGGAACAATGGAGCGCGCAATTTCGTGGATTTGCTTGGCCTCCTCATCGGTCCACATGGAAGCGCTGAACTATATCATGCTGTCAGCCATTGGACGATTTAAAGCTCGGAAATCCCGAACTTCGTCACTTACCAGAACATTCGGCTTGTGCTCGGTGACCTTTGCTGCGACCTCTTCGATAGCTGGCAAATAGTCAGTTTCTTAGTAAAAAAAAAATTGAAAAATAGCACAATTGCGAATAAATCTAGGCTATTGACTCACCGGAGCAGTTATCGACGTGGATGATCTCGTAGCGATCCTTCAAGGCTTCGGCCACACGGCCGATGAGGCGCTGAGCGCGCTCAGGAGCGGTGTTGACAGTAACGAGACGGAAGGGACCTTTGGGAGCAGACATAATGACGAATGTAATGAAGTTGAGAAAGAAAATGACTTGCGAGATCGTGGGGTATTTATTCCATTGCGGTTGTCCCCTCGTCGCCACCGGTTCCCCACATTGTGGTCTCCGGGTTTGCCAGCCGGGATTGATTTACTCCGTTCATCGCCCGGTACGAGTACAAGAATACCTAGCTACGCTTCCTTCTGTCGCGAAAAGTTATTCTCTCAAATAATTAAATTTGAAATCTCTCAAAATGTCCAAAATCGCCTCTACTTTCTCTCGTGAGTTGATTGTTCCTATTCTGTCTTCGAGCGTCCGACATTGACAATGAACAGGCCTTGTTCGCTTCATCCCGAAGTCGGACCCCTCCAAGGTTCTGATCGGAGAGCCTGTTGATGCACAGCTTGATGTTGGATTAGCTATCTACAAAGGCCAGGAGGTCTCCGTACGCCCATTTACTGGTAGCTCTGTCTTGACTCCTGGCGAGGCTACTACTGGCACAGAAGTTGTTGAGCGCTTGCTATCCCCGCTGGCTCAGAAGGAAGTCGGATCTATCCGCTGCATTGGTTTGAACGTAAGTTTCTCATGGGAATTGAAACTAGAAAGAATCGCTTCTGATACGCTACATTGATTAGTATGTCTCCCACGCCAAGGAGATGTCTCTTGCCCTCCCGGATTATCCGGTTCTGTTCATGAAGCCCTCCACTTCACTGGCAGATCCGTACCCCGCCCCCACTATCCTGCCGAAGCTTACACAAACCGATAACACCGGTGACTATGAGTCTGAGATGGTCGTTGTCATTGGCCGTGACGCCAAGGATGTGTCTGAATCTGAGGCTCTGGACTATGTTCTAGGCTACACGGCTGCCAATGATGTATCCAGCCGTACATACCAGATGAACCAGAGCCAATGGTGCTTCTCCAAGGGATTCGATGGTGCTTGCCCAATTGGTATGTTAGCCGTCAATTGCAGTCATTCCTTGGACTGTGTCTTTTTTAGAGATCCTTAGACCATAAACTAACATGATCAACAGGACCCGCCCTTGTCTCCGCTAAGCTTCTTCCCGATGTTAGCAAGCTTCATATTCGCGGCTTGAAGAACGGAAATGTCATGCAGGACTGCCCTCTGACGTACGTATTCAATGCCATCCTCCTGTTCTTCACTCGTTCAAAACTAATTGACCATTTCCATAGTGACCTGATCTTCAATGTCCCCAAATTGATCAGCTTCCTTTCCCAGGGCACTACTCTGCCCGCCGGTACCATCATTCTGACCGGTACGCCTCCCGGTGTTGGAGCTGCCAAGAAGCCTCAGGAGTTCATTAAGAGCGGCGACGAGTTTGCCGTTGAATTGCTTCCCCATGTCGGTACCCTGATCAACAAGATCGAGAACCAATAATGGGAGAGTCAAGGATGAATGAATGAACATTAGGAATTTTTACGAAAAGAATAACACACTGTCTATACATATTTATGTCTTCTGAGTATATGCTCCAAGAGCTCAAGCCTTAAGTTTTGATTAAAGTATAAAGCTCATAAAGCTCATAAAGCTCCCCTTGCATTGACATCTGCCATGTAAATGCAACGTCACTCAATTAAAGTTCCACTCACCATCTACTATTTCCAAGATCATCATCCGACCGAGCTAAATTAGCCTAGGCATACTTCGGACTCATCCAAAAGAACAGCAGTATCAGGTTACAAGACGTAACACAAAGCGTTTACATCTCCGACTCGCTCGATGTTCTATGCAAAAGATGGAGAGAAGCCCAAAGCTTCTCAGCCAATCAGAGAACCAATCGGGATATAATTTATTCCATGGCGGAGTAAATCTATCCCGCCACTGTAACCATCCAGCATTCAATCTGCGCCAAGCCCTGACAAACAAGGAGCAGGCGGTCTCATGATGTCGAATGAAGCGCTCGGCATCAATTCTAGCCTAGCGGGTTAATATCAGTACGTAAACAAAGGGTTCACTTGACATTTCGCTTGGCTTTCGTCCGAAGTACGGAGTAAACGTTTGTATAGGGGCTTTCTCGGCATCCCGGTGGCCTATGCTGTCTACTATTCGCTTGATGTTTTACCTACCAATGCTGGCTTTGAAGAAGGCACAAATAGCGATACACTCATTGAAATGCTTAAGCACTATAATAGCCATTAAATATAGCAATTGTATGATTTTTGATTAGACTGGAGTCGTATGATTTTAGCGAGGTAGTATGAAGGGTCTGGCGAGATGGGCCCGTTTGACGCGCTACGGGAAGGTCTTCGGAATCGAGCACCGAGCTGTCCCGGTCGGGCTGCTTGTATAAGGACGGTCGGCGGCTTTTCATTTACGCAGATGATTTTTTTTAGCTATCATTGTGCTTTCTTCTCCTTTTTTACACCTTTCTTGAATGGGATTGCTTCTTTGTCGATACTTCGCCTGCTACTTGGGTTTTTCTTCTTTCTTTGTTGTGGTTTACACAATTCAACTCGCTATGCCAACGAAGGGCCACACATACAACCGACTGCTGCACACTATTCAGTGACAACGTATGGTCAGGTGAGATCGAATTCTCTACACGCAACACTTGTTTGGATATGGTTTCTTAATAAAGAAGACAAAGACTGACATTGCTTGCTAATGCATCATTCTATATACAGTTATGGACACTAAAAGCAACCCTGCGTCCCAAGCCATTCCCTGTTGAAGTCGTCACGATACCGCTCGAGTCTATCATATGCGTCTATACCGCCCCCGAACGAATCATACAAAAGTGCCAATGAATCAAATGAAGTGGTCATCATGTCGTGGCACTCGAAAGAAAAAGTGATATACCGGAGTGCACATGGATGGGGAGAATTATATGCGTTTGTGCGTCTTTATTCTTCATGACGCATGCTCTTTCCACGCCAGTGCAAGAAGATAGTCGGAATTACACTGGCCACAACGATCATTGCCGATACAATACCAGCACTCGGTGCTATTCCAACATTATCGAACATATATGGGAACCTGGGTGAATGTCAGTTCTCGTGCGCGAGGGAAACAACAAAACACAAAGGAAAACTCACCAGAATGGCCCAATGAAACCCCAAATTTGACGAACAAAGGTGACGAAGACACCAATACTAGCAGCTTCTTGAGGGAAACAGTCTATGGCGTACGTGATCATCACAGTTGTGACAAGTTGGTTGCCAACGGCGCCGATGGCCGTGCCAATGATGGGAGTCACGTTCCAATGACCGGAGGGCGAAGTCTGTGTGCATACGAGGAAAATGATGGCACCGATGATGGTCAGGGCGAAGCCGAAATAGCTCAACCACAAACGATACTCAGGGTCTGCCTTGCCATCGATTCTGCGGGAGCGACGTCTCATCCAGCGGTCGGAAAGAACACCTCCCAACTGCTCGCCGATGAAGGAGCCGATAATAACACCAAGGAACTGGAGACCCAGTTGCTCTGCGTTTAATTCAAATTTCTCTTGCAGGAGCTGAGGCACTTCAACTGTCGCCAGAATACTACCGAAGAGGAAAACCATTGCATACGCAAAGGCAGGAATGGCGATAGATGGGTGGCGGATCATGGTCAAGGGCCGGACAAATTCATACCATGTCAATGGCGTTGGATCAATACGACGAAGCGAGCAGTACTGTTGCTTCCAGCTGGCCTCTTGCGTCTCGATTCCACCGCCGATATACCTGGTCTCAGGGCCGAGGAGGAGATACAAGAAGAATTGCGCACCGTTAATCTATTACGCCAATGTCTTGTCAGCGGGTACGATTCCAAAACAAGTCCATCTTCTATGAGTACTTACCATAGCCAGGATCCAGTAAATCCAGTGGTAACCCGCCCGGTATGTCACGAAACCGAAGATGAAAGGTCCAGTAGGCACACCCAGGGTGATGAGCAAGGTCCACACACCCATGTAGCGGGCACGGTCCTTCTTGAAGGTTGTTTCCATGACCACAGCACTACCAATGGCCGATGCTGGTGAGATGAAAAACGCCACCAGGGCCCGAGAGGCTGCGAGAGAGGCATATGTTGTGCTCTTGGCACAGCCAATATTACACACTAAACTGCAGATAAGAGACAAAAGGAAGACAGGTCGACGTCCGAAGCGGTTGGAGAGGGGTTTCCAAAAGAGGGGTGCACCTCCCAGAATGGCGATCTGGAGCGAAGTCAAGTAACTCGCTTTTTGCAGAGGGATTCCCAGCTCTGCGGCGATTTCGGAATAGGCGGGGATGATAGCGGCGGCTGTAAATGTACCCATACAAGCATGGAATGCTACCAGGATCAGATTGGACATTTTCTACATGTTCTTGAATCAGTATCTTGTTTTGCCGCCCCTTTCGTTGTCTTCATCTCCGTCGATCAAGTTCTGCGGGAGAGGAAATCCTTTCGAGGGATGCACTCACCTTCCATTCTGGCCAGTTGTAAGGGTCTGCCGGGCCCATGCCTGGAATTGGATCCAGTTCTAATGTGCCATGGCGTTGCAGTAAGTAGTCGCGATGGGCTTTAGGGAGACGAGCAGCAACGGACTCCTCATAAGTGGCGGCTTGTCCGGCACCGGCACTCTCAACGAGGTCAATGTCGGCTTTGGCACCTGGAGCCACCTCGAATTGCCCTGCTCGAGAAGAGCTTGGTTGTAACTCAAGTGAAGGCATGATGGGAACAGCAGTGCAGGCGGAAAAGCAATCCCTAGGGAGAAGTACTTTGTTACGCTAGAGCGCTGCTGAAAGGGTGATTATGGGTGTGTCGAGAGTCCCAGGGGAAATGAATGGGATTTGGGAAACAACTACGAATATGTGACCAGGGGCAGTTGAGGGGTTGGAAAGGAAAGGAAGGGGGGGGTGAACAAAAATGGGTGATTATTGGTTTGGAGTGGAGGTTTCACGTATACAGTGCAGTTCGGTGAGGCGAAAAACCTCGACCCGGGACTATGTGGTCTGTGGCGTGCCGAAAATCCCCCGGTGAGTGTGCATAAAGTATTACTACTAACTCCTAGGGATATCCGGACACGGGGTTTGGGGTACTTTGCCGGACTCGGCTCGCCTGGAGAGAAAACGCGGAGAGTCTCCACGGTCCCAGTGGATTCGCCCCATCGGGATCGGCGAGTGAGAAAGAAGCTGTTACGGCAGGCGATGTCATGTCCATTAGTCACCGACTAGCCTGGCACTTGACGTCGGTTACCCGATCAAGCCTGCTACGAACCGGCATCGCATTAAAGATGGATAATTACCGTATCGCATTGCCGAACAGGGTTCAAAGAGACAGCTTGGCACCATTTCCCCCATATTTGACCCCCATATCTGCCCCCCAGATGGAGTTCGCTCGACGGCCAAGAAGAAAAATTTCTCCTATCTGGAGAAGGGGTTCCCTATGAACTATGCCAGCCTCGGCAGGTGAAATGTGGACCTCATCATTGGTCAGCTGATGGTAAGGGCCCAACCGTTATTTTTTTTCTGTACTGTAAATCCATAGTCTATCGTTGAATGGAATTATTGTTGGGAGGAAAAGACGCGCCGTCGTGGATTGTGGGTGCCACACACAAGTGCTTGGGGATACGCCCGAAACCTTTCCCAGAACTGTTATCTCCGAGAATCATTGGCCCAATATGTAATCGCATTCTTCGGTGTAAAGGAAAGAAATTATTTGTATTCCCCGGAATTGGTTCCGGTTATCGAATTTAGTGGAGAGTTGATGAGTTGACAGGGCTTGTTAATGCTGGGAGGGAAGAAGATAGTGCCACGTCCCCACAATCTCCCCACAATGGCTTCTCCACATCGCCATCTTCTACTCTCTTTCCCTCTTTCCTCCCACACTCCCAGCCCCTAAGACCAGGCGGACATCAAGATGGCGTCAATGGAGATCATGGTGGGATCGCCAGCATCAGCAGGGGCGAAAAAATTGGTGTGTCGTGTCTGCCAGAAAGGATTTACCAAGGCCGAGCACCTTCGAGTACGTATTCTGCATATCCATAGACCCTATCAAAGGTCCCCACGAATTTGAGGGGCAGCTCACAGCATACCTTGATATTGAATACAATGAAGCTAAGAAACTAATTGCGGCTTATACAGAGACATGAACGTTGTCGTAAGTTGTAATTGATCTTGTCTATTGTTGTTATTCATTTTGCTTGATTTTGCTTTCTTTTTCTTATTCTCTTTTCGTGTATTACTCTGCTTGTATCCCTATTGCAGCCGGGCATCATCTTGTATCAAATTACACACTCCGAAAGGATCCGTCGGCTGACCGGAAGAGCTCCATAGACACCGGATCAAAGCCATATGTCTGCAAAGAATGTCGCCGGCCCTTTGCTCGGCAGGATGCACTTACCCGACATGAGAAGTTGCACCTCCGTGATATGAATGCCAAAAATGGCACACCCGTAGCTTCAGCTCATCCATCTGTATCCCTGGACTCTATGGCTTCATGGGAATCAAGCAGTGCATCCATTGGGGGCCCAGCGTCAACTACGGCGACTAGTCAATCTTGGGATGAGCAGCAATCAGAGCATCAGCAGAGCATGCATAATGTTGCTTCCGATCTCGATTTTGCTCTGGTCTGGCCGGACTCGGAAGATCTCTTCCAAAGTTTGATGGCTTCAGATAATCCAGATCAGTGGCAGATACCGTTGGGGACTCTGCCGTTTCCACCAGTCGTGCAGGATATCAATGGCTTGAACGGTATGAATTTCGGATCGCCTAATTCTTTTGATGATCGTAGTTCTTCCGTCGGAGCAATTCCTTCCGGTGGAGGCCACCAAGCCGTCCGTGACGTGACTGAAATGGTTACTAGCTCGGTAAGTACCAGTTACATCCATTCAAGCAGAAAAATATACACCCAAAACTCTGGTGTTCATTTCAAGCAAGTTCCTTCTACCGTTGTATGCAATATGCTAATACGTAAGTGTACTAGTCCTCAAGTGTCACCGCTGCCGTCAAGTCTACCTCTGTCACGTCAGTCTTTCTAGATGAATGTTTGCACATGTTCTTTGTCCGTTTCATTCCAACGTTCCCTATACTACACCGAGCTACTTTCGTTTTTCGCGAGTGCACGCACTCTCTTTTATTAAACGCCATTGCTATCGGTTCATTATATCTCGGGCCAAACGATGCAATACCAAAAGGCGAGGCTTTATGGCGACTCGCTCATACTGCTGTCGCTACCTCATGGCAATCATTAATCACACACAATGGGCCCTACGATGCTTGTAAAGGCGTGCAGCTGATGATCACGGCTTTGTTGGGCCAAATATACGGAGCTCTGTCTAAAAACCGCGCAATTCGAACAACAAGCCAAGTCTTCCGGCCCCTGGGATTTTTCTGGGCTCGACAATGTGGAATGTATGAGAGTGAGCCTTACTCTCTGGAGAATTTACCTTCTGCAGACGCTCCTGCGGCCGAAAAGGATCATCAGTGGCGTATCTGGGCTGCACGTGAAATTCAACAGCGAGCTCTACTGGCATACTACGTACTGGATGGACTTGTGGCCCAGATGTCTGGTGATGGGGCTTCTGCTCGTCATGTTTCAAACCCATTGAGCCTTCCCAATTGCGAACGCGTGTTCGATGCAAGTACCGCAGATGAATGGCTAGCACATATGCATTCCCAAACACCAGATCAAACCTCCTTTCGAGTCGTCTTTCGATCTCTCTTCCCACCCGTTGGGAATTTCAGAGCACTTGACTACCAATTCTCTGCATTCGGTCTTCGAGTGGCCTTGGAGGGTCTTCAGTCTTTAATTTCCGATAGTGATGAGCATGACTTAGCCGTGGGAGTACCCGGTCGATCCGATATACGCAGGGCTCTTGCCCAGGTTCACGAAACGATATCCATGAGTATTCATTTCTCTGCTGCCGAGAGACTCGAGCTGTTGCTACGTTGGCACACAGTCTGCCTGGACACAATGATCAACTCCACCGTTCTTTCCCGCCACGTATGTTCACAATACAACATCTCTCAGCATGTATCAGGGGGCTGTCGAATAGCTCGGCCTGACTTCAACATCATCAAATGGACAAGTACAGAAGATGCCAAGCGAGCAGTTCTACACGCTGTTGCTATCCAAGATATAATCGAGCAGTTGCCACGTGGACGAGCTCATGTCGTACACATGCCAAGTTCACTATTCTCCGCGGCTACAATATATGTTGTCTTCTCTCTTGCTGGGTTGGCAAGTGTTAATCTCCCCCGAACAATCCTCTGGCAAGATGCCTTACTCTCTCACTCTGATCTTCACATCGGTCATGATGAAATACGTCCCCGGTCGAGCTCTGAGACTAGGCGTTTTGTTGAAACGAACGAAGGTTTAGCGTCCGCTCCAAATGGGGGCGCCACTCGCAACCTTCTTTACGAACTCAATTCCATCCAAAAGCTTTTCCGTTGCCTTGCATCACAATGGGGAATTGCGCACGACATGGGAAACATTGTAGCCGAGTGGATTAAGTTATGCCATTGATACTTCAAGCTGGAGCAGGACTCCATCATGATGTCCCAAGATACCTCTTATTTTCTAGAAGTTATGACGATGATGTATATTCAATTTTTATTTTAGCTGCCTCGCAAGTTGTATATATGTGGCACGTACTACCTTTTGGATATAGCAACCTTTGAATTGAAAAAAGCCTATGCACATACACTGTTACCAATAAAATCCAGAAAGACTCAGATGCTCCCGAGGTCCCAGGCTACTTGATTTCAAGTTGTTGAAGGGCTGCCTCACCAGGGATCCAAGGCCAAGCCCTCTTCTGTCACTACAGTCGAGTCCTTTAGGCAACAGTCTCGAGTTTACCATGAGAAAGATTCAGCTACTAAGCTCATAGTTATTAGCGAAGCACACATTCTAAATAATAAATTGCAGTGAGGCTGACGTGCACGTGCTCAAAGCATTCCTTTGGCCTCGCGATTCCAAGTCTTACTTGATCGTTTCCTCTTGGCTTCTGCTTCTCCGTCCATCCCACCACACCACATTTTCCTTTTCCTTTCCCAAATATCGTCACTTCTTTCCAATTTGATCAAAATCAACACTTTCATCCATTTCCAATACTTAAAGTCTTTTTACAATTCAAAACGAACCATCTGTAAGTCTTTGACATCTCAAGAGACCCACATTTCAGAAAGAGAGGCTCAAAGAGCTCGCTGCTATAATCCCTTTGGCGCACCTACTGTTGTACAAAAGAATGTAAATTCATCTTCCTTCATCAAGATACTGATCGACGATACGATAATCAATTAGGCCCAGCTTTTGACTCGTCAATCGCCAAAATGACTGGACGCATGCAGTGGGATGACGCTGCGAAGTGCATCGTGAGTTCCCCTCTCCTGTCCTCGAGCACTACAGCACCCCTTCAATTCATCCCAATGCCGAGTTCACAAGACATGATCATCAAAAGAACTAATAGCTCACATGGTTACCACTCAGCTGCTCGTCAAGATCCTCGAGATCCATGAAATCTCCGTTGATTGCCAGAAGATTGCTGATAGTTGGCGTAAGTACACGCATTCCCATGGAGCCCTCCGTGGTATTTATCATTCATTCACATTTGAAAAAGAAATGACGATCGTTATTTTAGCTGAGGGAGGTGTTAAGCCCACCGCTCGTGCAATTCGTGAAGCAATTTTCAAAATCCGCCGCGAGACTCTTGGTACCAAAGCCGATGGAGGACAGGGGACTCCGACTACCCCTAAGTCTTCTGCAAAGAAACCTCGCTCCAAGATCACCAAGTCTACTGTTGGAGTTGATGGCTCTCCAAGTGAGCGCCGACGCAAGCGGAACGTCTCCGGTGCCAGCGCGAAGAAGATAAGCGAAGATGCTGCTGCTGAGGGAAACGATGGTGATGATGATCTTACTACCTTCAAGTCGGAGTATGAAACTCTTGAGGATTTCGATCTCCCGGGGGAATTGAAGGAGGAGGACCTCGCGCCTTTCGATACCGAGATGGTCAATAATGGCGGAGGATTTTGAGATTACGTGGTCAACATTCGGAAGTTATGGGAGGTAGTTACAATTGCAAAGGGTGGCTGGTTCTTGAGTCGATCTCAAACGATTTATCTGCGGAGGATGGATTTTTTTTATTTCGTGGCCTTCTTCATAAAGGAGCTTATTTTCGATTTTGCTGAGGGATGTGTTTACAGAGAGGAAGAACGCCCTCAAGAGTGCGATGTAGTTCGCATCTAGGAATCCAAAAGGATCATAAATTACGGAATTTCTTAATCAGAGCTGCCCTAACTTTCTCATGAAGTACTTTTGCCAACTTGGAAATGATGAGAATTCTTGATCATTTGGGTGATCTTGACTACTACTTTGTGTTGATTAGCTGTGATGAGTTCGGGTGAGCAACAAGAACTTAAAGGCATTCGACAGAAAACAATAGGCTAACGAATGTAGAAGATAGGAATGAGCCTTAGAAGGTTATACATAGTAGGATTAGCCAACAACAGCTGTGGGAAGAAATCTACAAATCTACGATCTACTAACACTACATATAATCTTACATATGTAACTTATAAGTATTCCCTTCCTATTATTTTCCGTTTCTTCAGATAGACTGACTATAATAACCGAAGTGCTTATTCGGGAAGACGAGTTGCCCTTGGCATTTTTCGTGATCAGAAAGATCGCTCCCCATGCCCAACTTCCGCCTCCGTTAAATGCACGAGAAACCGGATTCCTTTGAATCCCCAGGTAGGTAGCGCATGAAGCTTACGGTCCACCAACTCGGTATCATACCTTCCTATCAAGGAATTGAAATATGTTGGCAGGAAGAGTTCGAGCTTCAGCACTTCTCTATCAGTCTGCCATGCTCCGTCGGTTCAATGAACAGTGCTACTTCTGTACATGTGGATGATCCTCCGGAGTCTTGAAACATGCCTGGGAAACTTGGGAACCAATATGCATAGCAAACTTCAAACTCTACTAGTAATAAGTGGCAACACATACAATCAGTCTGTAGTGCTTGCATGGCTCTTTAGATCTGGAACATTTATAAATGTCATGTCTTCACCTACGGGCTGCAGAGTGATGTTGCAATGATGATTTTTTTTTTTACAAAAGTTACCAACTGGGAACTGTTATCTTAATGGCCTACACTATGAGACTCAGTACTATATGTTTTCAGATGAGCGGAGAGACCTCCATGGGTCGAATATTCGATTTAAACGTCAAATAGATGAACGCCACGAATCAGATAGCAAGAATCAGATAGCAAGTCGGTAAAAAAGAAAAAGAAAATAAAGAAACTCCGATCTCATCATGGAATAAAAAAGTAAAACGAAAACATGCAAATTTCCTTCCAACTGCAACCCGGCAACCGGCAACAAACAAAGAGCTCAGAAGGATGGCCTTGGAAGTAATCACGCGCATGGCTTCCAGAAGGTTTAACCTTCAAAATATGCCTCTCCCTCCTCCTCTCGCTGGGTTTCCTCGTCATCGGCATCGGTGGTCTCAGACCCAGAGGCCTTTGAATCAGACTTCATGCCACGGCCACCGTGGATGGGTCCAAAGGACCCAGCACGCTTACGGCGTCCGGTGGGGGTTGCTGGGCCGTTCTTCTTGATTCCAGTCAGAGAATGGGTGCTGCCGTCCTTGGAGGACGAGCCGGCGGAGGTTCCAGCGTCAGGACCGTTCGAGCCAGCTCCGCCCTTCTTTGGAGTGCCAGGAGCCTTGCGTCCACCACGAAGATTGGAAATACCAGCTTTGTCTCGAAGGCGTGCGATGCGGTGCTTCACAGCTGACACGGTGCAGCCTGTTTTGAGTTTAGTAAACTGATAGTGTACTTTTTGTGAGAGCGATGAGAGAGCAGCAATCACGTACCGTCACCCATGTATTTGGCGACTGCATCGTAATCGACCGAGCCCGTCTGCGTGAATGCAGACATGAGCTTTGATTCGTGTTAGTATCATCTTCATTGAGCGAATGACTTCATGTTGAGGGAATGTGTAAATGTACCTTGGCATCGGCCTTGCTATCCCAAGTTATGGTCATCTTGATTTCGTTTTGCGTCGAATCTATGTTCGAATTTGTGGATCAACGGTGGCCTTGGTTTGTATCAGAGATGGAGAAGGGAGATGCTATGGGTGGGAAGGAAGTAGAGTGGATGAGGGAAATGGCCCTGCCACACTTACTATGGTGCCTACCCAAAATAGCAAGTCATATTCTTGATTGTGCCTGTTGCCTTCAATCTGATGCAGACCCACTCTTCACATTGATCAGATCATTAAGTGTGATAATTACAGCAAAAAGTCCATACTCATGGCGCATCTTGTGGAGTCTGTGCTTTCTAATACAAATTCCCTCCAGTCTGAAAGCAGAGATGCATCTCCAACAATTGATATCTCTTTCACTCTTCTACTCATTCCTCCAATATCGTTGATAGCTTCTGGTGCCCCCGTTGTGAAATTTGCATTCACTACTCGTGCGCATATGCCAACCTCCATGACTCACCACAATCAATTGTAATATCATATTTGAAGGCAGTGGCGGTTTATGTCGCACAAATTTGGCGTCCCAGCTCGTTCCACTAGGCAGCAAGACCAGATCTACAAGATAGAGCACGTATATAATCCGAAGTCTGATATAGACAAGTCTACTTGTGTTTATTGATTGGACTTCATCACTGAAGAACGGCTGGTTTAGCTACTTGGATCATAGATGTATATGAAATGAAGTATTGTTAGCAGATGTTTTGAACTGACCCAGTAGGAGACTAGCCACTCCATCTCTGATGCGTGAAGACGGGCAAAAGCTGGAGAAAATGAGGGACAGAAAAGGGCTCAATGTGGGTCTCCATTTTCCTTTCCACCTATGTGCATAAAAGTTCATTTGATTGAAAATCAATTTAGAATATCGAGGAATAACTGCTAGGGAACAGGACGAGCTCGACATGACACAACATAAATCGATTCTATAACGGGGAAAACAAGGGCCTGCATTGACAAAGCAGCGCTACACAACTATCACATGGCACATACAAAAAAATAGACATAACGCATGACACAATTTCATAGCTCCACAGTGTTGTTCCCTCGGCATCAAGTTGGTGGTGTTGAGCCCCAAGGGCCACTGATAAACTGCGGGTCTGACCCTGATACTCGCGACAAACGAGGGTTTGTACTGGTCCACTGTTCTTGTTGGCTCGTCGAGTGAGCATTCTGGTAAACCCCATGAGGTAACATGTTGCTAACAGGCTGGCTAGGTTGTGGATGGGACTGGTATTGGTGCATCCCAGCCTGCACAAAGGGGTTCTGGTAGAATTGAGCATTATTCTGGTGTTCTGGACCAGGTGCATATACCATAGAGTCGAAATTAGTCCCAGACTGACTCCGTGTCATACTGTTGCTATATTGGTTGGGAGGATGTGGGTGCTGGGAGTATTCGTGAGATGGAAGACCTGCAACATTTCCAGGCCCATGATGGGGGAAGGCCGCTTGATGGGAGTTAGATCGTGCCATTTGGTAGCTTGCAGTAGATTGTGCGTTATTGACTGGCGTCGGAAAATGCGTCACAAAGGAACCTAGATGTTTCTGTTGCCTGGCATCGCTTGTGCTGTAATCACTACCCGGGAGTGAGTGATTAAAAGGTTGAGAAGAGGCAGACTGGCTATCCCTGCGGGGCCAGTCGGAAACCTGTGATGCAGGGTTTGAAGGGAAATACGGTTGTGATGAGTTTCCGGATGCGAGGCTTTGGGAAACGGGTTGAGATTGCTGTGGCTCTACTCTCCATTCGGGCTGAGGTGGATGCATATTAACTTTGTTTGCAGAGTCCTGATTACCATGTACTTCCACGGGCGGGTTTTGATAAAGCCCTGGGTTGTGTGGATAGTGCTGGGAATTGAATCCACTCGCCTGTCCCGTGGAAGCATTTGAGCTCTGAGCCCAGGGATTTCCGGCAAAATTCTGCTGGGAAATCATTTGGTTAGGGTGGGAATGATGGGGATAGTAGCTTGAGGAGCCGGTAACCATATTTCCAGGAATTTCATGATTTTCTCCCTGCAGGATCCTGAGTCAACAAAGCCGATGCCAAACTGGTAGGAATATCGAGTGATTAGCATACCGAGCCGTATGCACTTACGCCTAAAGCACCAATTTGACCATATCCATGACTGCTGTGCTGACTATTTTGTTCTGGGTACCAATCGGTTGGCCCCGAATAACCGCCGTGCCCAGTATTCCCAGGCTGGCCATTGAGCTGGGCGTTAAGGGAGCTCTAACCCGCCATCAGTGCTACTCTCGCAATGATTGTGCAGACGTAATGAGCGCGATTTCCTACGGAATGTTTCGCACTGTTCGCCACAGCCTCAATTCGTTCCACCATTGTACCCCTCAACCCGGTCACTTGGGGGCTGTTTGTTGATGGTCGTGAGGGTGGTGCCTGCGAGGGGCCGGTCCCGATTGACGTGGGTGTCGTTGATGGTGTCAAAACAACAGGTTCAGTTGGAATTTCCCATTGTGATTTGCCGGTCGCGCGCTGAACGTAATACCATTTTCGCTGGACCCCCTCCCACTGAGGGAGCCTAGAGACATGCGGCGTAAGTATTTGTGGGCTAGGGACAGGTGGTTGAAGCAGACTTACCACCCCTCGGGCATGCGTGGCGGAGGCGATGACGGGCCTGCCGTATCTGCAGGAGCATCTTGTGGCATGGTACACACTAGACGGATGGATGACAACGCACAAGAGATGCGGAAAGCATCGCAGACGAAGGAGATGGACGACGGGTGGTCCAGGCGGGCGAGGAAGATCGTGTGGGGCCCCAGGCTTGGCTTGGCGATCACGCATCATACGCATTGTACATATTGGGTTCCAACTCAAATAACAAATTTGTTGTTACATCGCATTGACTGTGGTACTAATTCATGAAGTCTCATTTCCCTCCGAAACACCGTAGAAAAAAAAACCAGAAAAAGAAAAAAACGCTACTCCAAGATTGCATCAAAATCGCCCATGTAAAAAAAGAAAGGGGGAAAAATGACACCGTTATCACACAACCATAAGCTCCATATCGGACATTGTTCATACGCCATAAAAGACCCAACCATTGAGGATGTTGGAAAAAAAGGTATCAAACTGCAAGTTAAAATGAAGCCAGGACAATCACCAGGCATGGCCAGACTCGGCCTCAAAATCATCGCCATCCCAGTCCTCGTCGCCGCTTAATTCATCATCGAGGAAGTCGTTCTCATTAAATTGATGATCGTTCGGACGTTGATTATCAATGCGGAGACCGACATGTTCACACATACCATGACAATCTGGCAGGTTAGTGAGGTCAGCCTCGGCATCCGATGAGCTTGCCTCCTCGGACTCAGTGTCCTCATGCAGTCTTTGCAGGGCAATGCGGCTGCTTTGGCGCTTGGACGGAGTTAGTGGAGGACTGTGCATGCTGTGTGACTGGGCTGACATATCGTCACCAAGTGTTGGCAGAGCAGGAATGAGAGGGCGCTTGCGTAGGGAGCGCCCATCGGGGTTTGGGGGAGGGGCACGCCGCAAAAAAACATGCTCCAAGCGGCGAAGCCATCTCTCGCGAAATCTAGCCCTGTCACGCCAGCCGCCGGAGAACATTGCGCTGACATCAATCCGCCGTAGATCTTTCATCTTAGGTGCTGCCTGGACAAGAGAATCGAAGAACATTTCTCCGACATCTGTGCCCCAATGTCGGAGTTGGTAAAGTTCAATTTCTCGAAGACTTTCTGGCCAAGTTGGACGTTGACCAGGATAAATCAGTTGATCGAAGTGAGGCTCCAGGTCATGGTAGCTGGACGTATCATACATCGATACATCTACACTGAATTTCTCAAGCCGAGGGCATGAGATCCCCAGTTGCGGCATGAATTCTAAGCTTACATGCCGATTGTGATTGAGGTTCAGCTCACGAAGCTGCTCTCCGTGTAGTTTGAAGAGCCTAACAATATGTTTGAAGTTGATCCGGTCGCAGTTAGATATCGTCAACGAACGGAGAGTGGGCGGCAATTGTTCGAGCATGTTGTCGGCCACTATAGGGCATTCATGGAATTCCAGGCGTTCTAATTCCGGGAGCCCTTTGAGTGAGGTGGCGAGAGCAACCTCCTTTTCATGATCCTCTGGGTCATTAAGAATATGTACGAACCGAATGTCCTTTATACCCTGGAATGATGTAGACAACTGTCTCTCAGAAATTAGAGGGATCAATGACTGAGTGTCGAGAAATCGACCATTCCACTCCCAGGCCCGGAGTTTGATCTCACTTTCGTCAATGGAAGAGAAGAAAGCCGGCGAATAGTTCCATTTTGCCAGATTAAGGGTCACTGGGTGGTGTCCGAAAACCGCATCTTCTGGATGATAAAGGCGAAGCGTATGTAGTTGGGGTGTTTTCTTGATCAAAGAATTCAGATCAAGGTAGCCTAGTGTAGGCCCACTTTTGAGTGATAAAACAGTTTCCGTATCAATGTAAAGTTCTTTGATCTTTCCAGCGTAGTTGATGAACAACGACTCTTTTGGCAAGGAAAGTAGGTTCAACAAGCCATGCCCATCAAAGGCAGAGAATACCGGTGGGCGATAATAGAGAGCAGCAAGCGCAGCCTCGGAAAAGCCCCGACACAACAGTGCAATTCCCAGTAGGGTCGTCGCGGATTTTGTCTCGGGTGTTTTTCCAGGCGTTTTCGTCGCGTGGGTTTTAGGATCGTCCAGAGGGTAGAATGCTTGGACGAAGATGTCGAACAGCACCTGGTACGGCAATGTATGCCACTCCGGAAATGTGCCGGAGCCAACAAATATTGCTTCTTCGGAATTGACTCTGGACCGCTTTTTCAAAGGCTGGCCCAGTGATCTTGGTTTTTGCGTTGGTCGTGGTCGTTTAGGCTGGCGAGGGCGGGAGGGTGCTGCGCGTTGAGAGCGTCTTGGCGCAGAAGATGAGGTAGAAGATGGATTAGGAGGCAATGAACTTGCTGGCAAGTTATTGTGACTATGTTGATCATCCAATCCCTCATTATCCGATAGCTCGTCGAGGCTCTCGTCAGTGGATTTCTCACGGTAAGACTGACGTCTTTTTATAGTGTTGCGGGAACGCAGTGATAGCGAGCCGCATCGCGTAACCGAATCCTCCAATTCCTCTTGGGTCTCAGACTCATCTGGAGTGGTCTCCTCGTGATATGATGGAATACGGGTTCGAGATTGGCGCATAGGCCGTGCGGACTGTCGGCTCGAAGAGTACGAGGACGTCATTGCTCAGGTAAGGGGACTATCAAAATTGATCATAACATCGCATTGTGAGTCCAGACAAGACTAGCTTAGAATGGAAAGATCCTGAGATGGGGTTGAAACAAGATGAAAGGTTTAAGCTTCAAGTGATGAAACGGATCTAATCCACCCTTCTAACGGATGCGACGGCAGGAGCGATCGACGTTATCGATAAGGGAATGGAATCAGACACCTTACCTAATACGGACCAAGTGAGCATGTGACTCGGCCGACGAGTGTCGCGATCCACAGCCCTGAAGCTCTTAGCGGTTCTGGGCCTCTTCTTTATTTTTTATCAGATGGACCTATGGCAGCGCTTTATAATTGAGTGTCCGATTTTCGTCCAAATTGCCGAAAAACAATTGCTCAGACTGATGCATATTTTTTGATAGGCAATAGATGCTCAATTATGAACGTGTTAATGGCTTCAATGGGTCTTAGAAGCTTATCAATGATCCTATCATATATTCTGTCGTACTTAGGAGCCTATTATCTAAAGATAGTACAGATGGGGCTATCACATTTTGAAGCATGTAATATTTTATCACATCCCATAATGCTTTTTTTAGATATATTCTATACCGACATTCAAGCCCCCTAGGCCACTTGCAATTTGATCTTCTCTGCCAAGCATCCACTCTGTCGAGTCAATTGTGTGTGTTTGGGCCCCTACTACAACACGTGATGAAGCTAGGCATCAACCCCCGCCCTCAGGCGACAACGCTACCCCTAATTAGGAACACTAGATGCGCCCAAAATAGAACTCAGCTTGAGCTTTGAAGCGCTTCCAGCCACCTCGAGGGGTTTCCTCGTGGGAGGTTGTTGCATTCATTTTTCCGCTTCGTGGATGTGGTTTTTGGTCATCCATGCGATCGCAATCGATCGCTCTGGTCGTGGTACATATTTGTCGATGCGACTCGTCCGGAGATCCTATAAACACTGGCCTCCGCTTATCATTGGCCTCATTTGGCCCGCACGCGATTTGGGGGCGTGAGGCTTGAGACAGCCTCCCAAACCGACTCGATGGAAACCTCATTCCCCATCATGATGGAATCCACAGATCGTCAACCGAGGAATGAAATCGGACCACCGCCGATGGTTGTTCAGCAGTATGCAAGATACCCGCCAACAATGGAATCCTCGCTCCGCAGCGCCTCCTCACTGGGGAGCGCGCGGAGTCAAGTAGACCCCAATAGATCACCTGCTATGCATCGCAAGGGAACTCCGCGAAGCTTACAATCCTCGCCGCGAGGTATAAGACCTGCGATACCTGCATCAGCTGTTCGCCCCGGCCCATCTATGTCACCCCCCGTATTCGATTCCCTGCGTCCACACCCGATGAAAGAAGCAGCCGACCAAGCAGAGTCACGAGTCCTGCCATCCCGCGAAATTACTGATGAAAATATCGACGATTCCTATGTGCTCTTCATCTTTTATTGCAACCCCAATGTTCCCTCTTCCGTTGATACCTCTGAACTCAGAAAGACGTTTCGTTGTCCGCCGCGCAGCGATGGGAAAAGTTTCAGTGTTTTTATTCTATTTGAGTTAATACGAAAGCTCGACAACAAAGAACTGAAGACCTGGATCCAACTAGCCATTGAATTGGGCGTTGAGCCCCCCGATATGGAGAAGAAGCAAAGCACACAGAAAGTCCAACAGTACGCCGTTCGACTAAAGGTATGACCATTCTTCTATCTTCCGCCTATCCTGATACTGACAAGATTTAGCGATGGATGCGTGCTATGCATGTTGATGCATTTTTTGAATACTGCTTGGGACACCCCCATAATTATTACACTCAACTGCCACCCTCTGGTCCATTTGTTAGCGAATCTCGAGACGGCGTGCCATTGGAAGAAGACCTCGCGCTTCGAGCGCTTGTACCACAATGGAAACCCAAGCGAGGCAGAAAAAGAGCCGACGAGAGAGAGATTGATGAGGACAGACCTGTTAAGAGGCCTTCATTGGACACTTCTATGGCTGGATTGCACCCTACGGGCTTTCATAACCATTCAGTGACATTTCCACAAAGTGCCATACCTTTCAGTGCATTCCCTGAAGATGATCCATGGATGACAGCAACAACTTCATTTCCTCCGCAGACATCGACAGAGCAACCAGGACAGGACTTACGCTGGAGACTTCCAGACCGGGAGAACTCCCCAGCAGCTTATCCCCAGTCCGCCATCATTCCAAGAGGTCATCACGCAGATATGCTCATGTCTGCTGAACCTCGATCTGCCATTACGCCGTCATCGGGTGAAAAGTCCCGTGCCAAGCGGAAACATGGCCCAGCTGTTTCATCCGCTTGGTCCACTAGTACAAATTCAGTCAACGGAAAGAGTCGGGGTAGACCTCCAAACAAACCATCCTCCGGTTCCTTCTCTACTTTTCAAGTACATCCAAGCAGAGAATCCTCACAAATACCTCCCCATTCAACCTCTCAGCCTTCCTCTCTCGTTGTTGATCAAACTCCAACCCCTAACATCACATCAACCCCATCATATAATCAGTCATCAACACCCCTCAATCAAGGAAGGCCTGGAAAGCTTCAACTACAAGTTCCCCAGCACATGGGGGCTCCAGTGCGACTTGCTACGCCTCCCACTTTGCTAGTCAATGGAGTCAATGGAACGGCGGTCCCGCCAACAAGCTATGCCCATATTCCTCAAATTCCCAACCCCCCGAATACATTGGGCGACCCAGGACCTAGCCTAGATGCAGGAGTCCCCGAGTCGCCTCCAAAGATATCATTTGACGAGATCATTCGTGCACTGTCAACTGAACTTCTAGGCGCTCGCCTCATGAGGCCCACTCCATTAAATCCCGACGAAGCTCATAAAATGGCGACCATGATGGTGTTCAATTTATCCACCCAGTATTCAAAGCTTCCAATAGAGCTGCATCCTTATCTTCTGGCCTTTCATCTTGGTGTGGGCCACCATTTCGGCCTTGCAGCCCCCCGCCTGGCACCAATGCTTGTGAACATTGAAAATCCCACGCCTGCTCCTCCCGATCGCGGACCGAATCCGAAAGAGTCAAAATACAATGTCACCTTTGATTACAACCTATCCGGCAATTTTTCGATGCAATTAAGCATCGGAACCCTCACTTCTGCTGTTCCCAGACAACACGTTGCTGCAGCTTCTGGGGCTCAGAACAGGTCTTCCGAGAACGATGACTTAGGAAGTCTCGATATGGAAGACGATGATGACGGTGACCAGTCAACCTCTCAGGCTACTTGGAAGCAACGATATATGAAGCTTCGAGCACAGATGCAGAAAAGGGACCGCGCTCTTTCACAGTACAAGCGCAACATTCTTGATTCAGTCATGGCTGACATTTGATCATTTACATGCGCAGTAGCCATGTATTCCTGCTATTATAAGCGTTGTTGCTTTCTTTCATGAGATGATACCCCGTCATAGTGCGAACCATTTTGGTATTCTGGACATATAGTTGTTCGATTTGTATATTGAATACCCTTTACGCATAAAACATTACAAATCTTTTGACATTAGAGCTGAAGAATATTCAACGCCACAATACTCAAGTAACAAAACACGTAGGAACTTGTTCTCATATTTTATATTCCCCCTCGGTCCACTAAATAGCGTGGAGATATGGAAAACCATGCGTATATAGCAGCGCTCGATTATGGGAAAAGGAAAGTAGAAGGCTTTGTTCAAAAAGCAGCTGGAGTCGATGTAGCGTATACAATAGCATGAGAATATGCCTGCGATTCGTTTTCTTCATCTCGATGCACTTCGATTTGTGAATCTCTCGACAGACATCTGCAATTCGGCTTTGAGTGTATCAAATGCATCGTGAATGGCTGACTGGCCCTCCCGAGTCTCATTCAGAACCTTTGTGATAGTTTTAAGCTGATCTTCAAAGCTATCCAGCGTGCTAGACACCATATCAGCGACATTTTTCTGCAGCGCCGCCTGCTCAATCTCGCACATGGCATGTCCACGGCGAATGAGTGGAGTTATAGGTTCCGGTAGCAAGCTGTCGTCGTTGTCTTCCGCTTCATAATAAATCTCATTTCCTTCCTCGTATTCATTCTCCAAGGGAATGGCTTGTCGAAATATGCCACCTGTCGCTTCATCTTGTGATTCCATTATTTGTTTGTTCTCCCAGGCTAATAGCCGACGCCGGCATGACTGCCAAGAATAGGGACGACCACAGGAAGCTTCGAAGCGATCGGACATCTGCATCCAGAATCCTTTTTTGTGTTCGGAAAACGGTCCCTGGTACTTGTTTGAAATACACAAATGTATTATGAAGTCGTTTTCCTCTTGCGTGAGGTGTTTGCCGGCGCGTGGATTCGGTTGATAGTTGAGTAGCTTGATGCTTCTTTCTGTCCCCGCCATCTTCACATCTAGTAGGAAAGGGGCCGCTGGAACACCTGGTAAGTATAATGGGTGTTGTACTCTGTTTGCGCAGCTAAATGGGCACCAAGCCTCATTGATTGATTATTTCCTAGGGCTCACTGCCCAATTCAGGGTTGCAATGTGTAAGTTCAGGGTGAGTGAACTGAACTCGGTTGAGGCATTTGGCGCAAATGCCAAGATCCCTGAACCCCACTTGTAGAACTATGTCAAGGTTTTATTAATATTACGCTCGGTCAACATCACTTTTTCCACGATGGGTGTGACATTGCAAAGTCTCATAAGCACCACGGAGATACTATGCCAGCATAATAAAACTCTATCGGGGTTATTTTATTTCAATTGGTGTTGCGTTTTAAGGCACCTTGAAGTTAGTTACATTTGACGTGGCTCTAATTTGTGGGCGGTTTGTGTCAATGCTTTGTTTCACTACACTTTATGGGCCATGAGGAGACTCTATGGCGGGGTTTGTAAGGGGGTTGAACACATAAGTCAAGTCACAGTTTGGTATGCTTGCAGAGGGATCTGAAGCCCATTTGATTTGATTTTCTTTTAGCTAAAAACACACAATCTCCTCAATCACATCGAGACACAGCTCTGAGTGGAGATAATGGCCTCATAAGGCACAAATTTTGTTCATACATCCGAAACATTTCTTCCGCCTAAGCATCAGCATAATTTTCCTCAGAGTGGTCGTATGACTCATCTTTGACCAAGTCCGACAAGTTACCAGATAGTTCTTCCTTCACAAATTCAGACATATCCTCAGTCGGTTCATTCTTGATCAAGTCAACCACATCATCAGAGCCGGCATCAGGGCGGTGCTCAACTGAATCTGAGCCAGAGAACTCATCAGAAGGTTCAACCTTGGCTGGTGCAGCTTTGGCCTTTTCAGCACGAGGTTTTTTTCCAGGGAGCCCTTTGGGTGAACCAGAGACAGTGGAATTAGCAGTGGACGTAGTTCCATTCTAGATAAACAGTCAAATTTTGGAACATAAAATTAACAGACCAAGGGCTTCGACCTTTTGATTCATCCAGAAACCGCTGATCTTCAAGTCATTTTGTTTCTTGATTCGATAAAATCGGCCTTTCGTGGCTGTCTTGGTCAAGTCTCCACAATTGGTAGCAACTTTGTTAAGATCGACCTAGGTACTGTTAATTCCAAGTATTCTCTTCTTGAAACTGAACTTTGGTGAAAGGCATACCTGGCCGTTGGAGGTGATGGCTCGGAGGATCTCAACTATGAACTGGTCGTCGGTTAAACCACTTGTCTTGGAGGGCGACCTCTGGGAAGTCCTCTCTTTGATGGGCGATTTGGGCGAGTTCTGAGGAGCTTTTTTTTTCATGGCAGGAGCCTTACTAGGCGAGGACATTCTGGCTGGCAAAACGGAAAGACAGATTACAATACGTCGATTGTAAAACAAGGTATGTTCAAAGAAACACAGAAGCCTGAGAGTGAAAAGATCTGAAATGTCAGTCCTGTGGTAGCCAGAGAGGGGGCGGAGGGAAGGAGGAGGCGGCGGAGAAGACTGAGAGTAACCTTAGAGATGGACGAGCCTGGAGTGGCAAAACAGAAATCGCTCATATATGACATACGAATTCAGACAAGAAATCTTTTTGGCAAGATACACTTATCGTGGTAGATTCTAAAATACCTAGTTCAACTTGGATAAGATACATTATGAATAGACACAAGTGGAAATAAGATTATTCATACCCTCTTCCACATTTTATATAGCTATGGGCTATGTAAGTAGTCAGAAATAAAATTGATGATATTAATCTGGAGGTTTAATAGCGTTGTTGTTACAAACTCTTAGGCAAAGTTTTTTCACCCTAACCATCAAAATATCCGTCCTCAGATTGGTCCGAGGGCTCATCCTTCGCCAAATCAGACATATCATCGGAGATCTCATCCTTCACCAAGTCAGACACATTTTCGGAAGGCTCACCCTTGACCAGGTCAACCATATTTTCAGAATCCGTGTCTTCATTGTGCTTGACTGAATCGGGGCCTGAGGACTCATGCTCATCCTCGATGGATGGACTTTTGGCCTTTCCGACCCGGGGCTTCCTTCCAGGGGGGTTCTTGGGAGAACGTGAGGCAGGCGACTTGGAAGCAGCAGTGGCACGAGGCTATTTTCGGAAGCAATAGGTCAGTGTATGAAGTTTGAAATCTCGAAACCGACGGGAAGGGCATTTGTACCTTTTCATTCATCCAACATCCCTTAATATTCAAGCCGTTCGCTTTCTTGATTCGATAGAAATGGGTTTCAGTGGTACTCTTGGCCATGTTTCCGCAGCTGATAGAGAGTTTATTCAGGTTGATTTTGACCTAAGGAGCATTGATGTCAAATCGATGTATCATTGAATATCCTTGGAGCTCAAGAACATACCTGTTCATCGGACATGATAGCTCGCAGGATCTCGGCCGTAATTTTGTCATCGGACAACTTTGCCTTAGATGGTGATTTCTGAGGAGCTTTTTCCTTGCTGGCAGAAGCTTTTTCCTTGCTGGCAGAAGCTTTTTCTTTGCTGGCAGAAGCCTTGTCGGGCGAAGACATCTTGAATGATGGAACAAAAAAGAAGAGTCACAAGAATTTGCTTGCCAAAAAAGGTATTTTCGAAACAAAATGAAAAGACAAAGCAACCGAAAATATTCGAAAATATTCATATGCTGGGGTAAAGAGAGAGAAAGAAGAAGGGTGAGAGAGTGAGAGTGAGGGCGAGGGAGTGGGGGTGGCGGGGATGGGGGATATGAGAGAAACGAACCAAGAACAGCAAGCATATCAAATTAGACGGGTCAAATTAAAAGCATTTCATCTACCAAGGCAAAATTTCATTTGTTAAGGAAAGTTGAAAGTTTCTAAGTCAATTTAGATGAGGCACGCAAGAAAGAGACAAGTAGAAAGGAGGGCTATTCATATCCTCTTCAGAAGTTATAGCTATGGACTACATAGCCACTCAGAGGACAAATCGTTGACATTACTTTGAATATTCAACGGTGCTGTTGTTACAAATTTTTAGACAGGCTCTTCAGGAAACGGTTTGATTCTTGCGTAACAGATACCCAACACTTCTAATACACCAGATTTGCCCCCAATCGTATCGCAATAAATCAAAATATTTTCGGGGGTTTCTTTTCAATATTCAATGCAATTCGCTACTTTCGATCAAGACGACAATCTACTCCTATTTGTATCAATTTAATCCAACTGATATGTCTCTATCTTACAGGAAGTCCCTGTCAGTTCATTGTCCTCCTCGGTCTTCACGACTGGTGCTGGGGGTTGAGAGGAGCTCTGAGCTAATACAGATGGCTCCCAAGTTGATACCGAAGTATTGAAGAAGGCTTCTTCTGTCAGGGGCTGAAATAAATGCCGAGGCGAAGCAGGTGGCTCCCATCGTAGTACCGGAGCATGAGGGAAACTTGAAGCCAGTTGCTGGTGTCTTATCTCTGGTGCATGAAGATACAATTGCTGCGGACTCATTTCCGGTATTGAGGAAGCTGTATGGGGTATTCCTTCCAGTGGAAAATACATCTCATTAGGAAAGAAGGGGTGATTGGCGTGCATCTGCGAATCAAAATCCATGCTCGATGCTAAGCGTGGCTGACACCAATGGTGCGAATGGTAGAGCTCGGGAAATCTCCCGAGTGTCGATGACTCTTCGTTATTAGGCTCGCATTTGACTGTGTTCAGGTCAATCTCGTTGTCCCGGGGCTCCATTTTGACACCATTCGAAGGTTCCTCAATTTGCATAGGAACTGACAGTGTATTTGGATTGGGGTTTGGATTTTGAAGCATATTCGGTAAATGTGGTGTAAGATGCTCCATGTCGCATTTTTCGCCCTTTTTCCCTTTAGAGGTGTTCTTCTTCGGCCCTCGCTTGGCTCCCGTGGTACCTTCCATCTGGTTACGGAATCGAGAGAATCGCATCCGAGCAGCGTGGCCATTTGATATCTCAATATCCAAGGCAACCTGGTTCCAATCAATCTAAATGAGATTATCAGTTATGGCTTGTTCCCTGTGCGAGTGGCTTTCTCCATCCAATCACATCTTACAATCTTCAGGTCCAGCTGCTTGAGCATAGCATAAAGGAACTTAGGAGTTGGTCCCTCAGTAACCAATACCTTTCCACGTTGGCGCATGATGAAGTTCTGATGTTCTCTTGGGTGCTAACAATACAATCCAAACTCATAAAACTAGGTGAAATGGTTGTGGGTAGGAGATTCAGTGAAGTGTACATTCCCATCTGATTAAATATTCATGAACCAAAAACACAGAATTGCTTACTGCTGTAAAGAAAATCATAGAAACTGTATTAAAGCATCCAACCCTACGGCGTGGGGTTTGGTCAATAGGTACTAGTAGTTCCACAGGGTCTGCCTGAAAAGAAGATCTATCAAAGAGTGTATATCAAAGCCAAAGGCGGAAATGTTATTGTCTTCAATTTTTCAAGTGAAACCCGGCAAATGGGCCAGGATTGGCTATCGCATAACATGAAAATATTCTGAAACGATACCTACTAGGGCCTGTATACTATGCTGGGCGAATTAGGCGGCGTCCCGTGCCCTACATGTCGAAGCAATCGCCAGAATGCAGCTTATTTGAAAGCACACAGCAAACAAAGCAAAAACGAATTAGACCACTTATCTAGAAATATAAACGGAAAATTCCACGTTTAGCTGCCGTAGTTTACACACTTGGAGGCTTGGCGTTGGATGATGTAGAGGACGAGGTAGCCCAGTGCCGGTATCATCAAAGTATCACTAGTCACCATATTTCCTATTTACAGGATTCCCTGGCGTCAATATACGAAACATGCCCTCATGATTGTATATGAGATAGCCTTCAAGTTGATGTTGTGTGCACAAACGTTTGAAGAACAGCACTTGTTGAGACATCTGGAGCGTCAACACGCCATGACTAATCTGCCCCTCACCAGTCGGTCTCAACCTATTACAGTCGAGATGGTAGAGCTTCGAACAGCACCCCATCAAATTGTGATTCAGTATCAAACCGAGGTGATAAGTTGCTTCTTATTGTCTTGGGATAACAGCATGTCTTTAGTCGCGGTGGGTGCCTGTTATTTGGATACCATTCTTAGGTACGTGATCTTTAACCTCTTGCCCAAGGCCGCAAAAAATACGAGTCAAACTAACTTCGTTGTTTAATTTTAGCACACCATACTACCCCGGAGAAGATGAGAAGCTACGAGCATCGAGTATTACTCACAGACGTGGGGGAAATTGTCCAAACAGTCTCGAAGTTATGAAGCAATTAATACCTACATCCATCCTGCCTCTATCATTAAGCCTGATTACCGTTCTACCAAGCAAATCGTCAGTAGCTACACAGCAAATCCGGTCAACTCTCGAGCCAAATGTGTGTCTCGATCATTGTATCTATAGGGAAGATTTTCAGGAGCCGGCCTCAAGCTACATTATTGCAAGTCGATCAACGGGTAGCAGAACGATTGTCAACTACAATGAACTTCCAGATATGACAATTGGAGAGCTGACTGATATTATTGATCGGATGGTTTCGAGTGCTACTTGGTTTCACTTCGAGGTATGTGATCGCTGGTCTTATTTGCCCTAGACTTTAGATTCTTAATAACCATAGGGTCGCATTCCTGGGGTTATTCTTGGCTGTATTCAATATCTTCGCAAAGAGTACCCTTCTGTGCGAATTAGCGTTGAGATTGAGAAACCTGGTCGAGAAGGACTTCAAGAGCTGGCAGAAGCCGCTGATGTGGCTTTTTATTCAAAGACATGGGCGCAGGTAGGTCGACGTCTGAATCCAAATCTCGAGACTATTCAGATCCACGGGTTCTCGTGGCTGAAATCACAACTTGAAATTGATAAGCATACAGCACAATGGATACATATCAGCAGAGGATTGTCTACGAAAACAGTCGACGAAGACACAGAATGCGTATGTCTTAAGTTCAAAGGCTCAGTTGTGCTTGAAGCGTGAGTTAATACTTGGAAACATCAGATCCCTGCTTTTCTGTACTTGGGGTCAGGATGGAGCAGCCGCCTTTGAACCTAGCACAGGACAGTTAGTACACGCAGAAGCCTATACAACAGCAGGTTTTCGAGTAGTGGAGTGAGTTGACGTATGTACATGGCTCCCGCAGAAACAGGCTAACGGTTAATAGCCCGATTGGAGCCGGGGATACATTTAATGCAGGAATGCTATACGCGTTGAGTTGTAGAGATCAGGAGTGGGACCTTTCTACCAAGGTTAGGTTCGCCAATCGAATCGCTGGCATGAAGGTATCACAAGAAGGGTTTTCGGGCTTAGATCGGGCCTTGGAGTATTATCCTTCAGATTAGAAATTCACCCATATAACGTGACCCCATTTTCTTGATTGTCGTATGTTTTTCCGAGAAATCCATCCAACGACGATCTGAAAAGAGGAAGGTCAACCGAAACGGGCCAAACCTTGTCTACATCTGCACGTGACATTGGCCGAATAGAGCGGTGTAAAACAAAAATTATTCTGCCATCAACTTTTCTCCGAAGCTTTCTGCGTTTGATCTGTTTCAGTCATACACCCAAAAATCAATCACCATGGCAGCCGTTTACAAAGCAGTGAACAAGAAGAAGGCCCGGCAATCAGTCGAGGAAGAAGTTGACAGTGATATGGACGTTGGAATGGACGAACTCCTCAATGATGCGGACGATACCACCGACAGCGAAGAGGAACAGGAAGAAGAGGACCGTATCACCGCAGCCAAGAAACAATTAGCCCAAGGTTTTATGCCCAAGACAAGAGTCCTTATTCTGACATCTCGTGGCGTGACACATCGGTAAGTGATCCCACGATTGCACAATCGAATCAAGAGCGCATTTCACTGACCAGCGCAATTTTTCTACAATTCTAGTCACCGACACTTGATGGCTGATCTTTGCAACCTCCTCCCCCACACCCACAAAGAAACTAAGCTCGATACCAAGAAGAAGACTGCCGGGTACAACCTTCTACTTAACTCTCTCGCCGACCTCCACTCATGCAACATGATCTTCTTCCTTGAGGCCCGCAAGAACGGTCAAGATCTCTACCTCTGGCTTGCGCGCCCGCCTAACGGTCCTACAATCAAGTTCCACCTTAACAACTTGCACACCATGGGTGAGCTCGGTGCTGGATTTGCAGGCAACTGTCTGAAGGGTGGCCGAGGACTTGTCGTCTTCGACCGATCATTCGACGAGCAAGGCCCCGACATGGGTGTTGCTGGAACTGAATACCGGGCGCTCGTCCGAGAAATGTTGCGCGGGGTTTTCTGTGTTCCTAAGCGTGGTGTTAAGGGTATGAAGCCTTTTGTTGATCGCATCATCGGTATTTTCGGTGTGGACGGCAAGATTTGGATCCGGGTGTACGAGATCCGCGAGTCTGAGGGTGGAGACAAGAAGAAGGGTGAAGAGACTGTCAAGCCTGTTCCCAAGGGCAAGGACGACGGTCTAACACCCGATGTGTCGCTGGTTGAGATTGGTCCACGATTTGTTTTGACCCCCATTGTTATCTTGGAAGGTAGCTTTGGCGGCCCTGTCATCTACGAGAACAAGGAATACGTCAGCCCCAACCAGGTCCGTCGCGAGATTCGTATGGGCAAGGCTGGTCGTTATGCTTCCCGCCGAGACGTGCAGACCGATCGTGAGGCCAAGCGCACGAACCTGGGTCTTACCGACAACTCTTCGAAGAAGACAGATGCTTTGGGTACGAGGGAATTATTCGCATAAGTCTACAAGGGCTTTCAACTTTCTGCATTCATTTGACCCGTCTTGGGAGTTTCCTTTTTTTTAACTACATGTATATTTGATGGCGACGATATCATGGTCTGCTATGGCGTCAAGGCAAAGTCTTGTACTGGTTAATTTCAATAAAAAAAGTATTTTACATGTTTCATTACTGCGTGTTCCATGGCAAACAACTTGTGTTTTTTGGATGTTTTCCGATATGTGCAATGTTATTGGGTTGAGTCGCCCCATTATGAGACCATCTCCGCCACTGCCGTATCATAGATCATAGATAGACAGTGCATTTCTGGAGTGGAGTTGAAAGTGGGCCCGAGTCCGGGCCAGACGCATCACTAACACACACACAAAACACGATTCCCAACCCAAACGCTACAAGGAATTCAGAAAAATATAACCCACAATATACTGGTTTCGCAGGAAGACTTCATACAGCCCACATAGACACAGTGACGCCCAGCCAAGATCATTGCACCGACCGCGGAGCATCAACAGGGGAACAGAAGAATAGGCTTGGTGGAATAGAAGTCAATTTCGTAAGGGGAAAAGCCACGCAGTGAAAACGAACAAAAAATGAAGAGAAGAAAGAGATAAAACAAAGGTCCGACCATCAGGAGATATGTCCGGGTAATGACACCCATCGTCTAAGTCCTCTACCAGATCCTGCCTGTGTATCGTCTTCATGTCACAAATTACAGACTGCATGCCGGATCAAGTGTGCCATTCCAATATCCCATTGTAAAAGAAGAGTCGTCGCGTTCGAGAGGCGTCCTCCCAAGTCGTTTAGCAGCAGCCCGGCTTCTGCTCGTTTTCCTGTGGAGTGAAATCAATCACACGGCGGTTTTCAGAAACGCCGCCAGCGGCCTCGCCGTTGTCAAGGGCCTTGCTGGACACAATACGGTAGATTTCTAATGGAAGGGGACTAGTTAGCATCATATGTGGGGGTTGTGGCGTCTGGTGGGGGCGCACCTGTGAGGATGTTCTGGAAAGCAAGCTCGACGTTGCTGGCATCGAGAGCAGAGGTTTCGATGAATGATAGGTTGTTTTCACCTGGTAAAGCGTTAGAATCACCATTCATTTTACTCATTTCGAGGGTAGTCCTCTGGAACTTCGGGAAGGGTATGCGCACTGGCAAATTGCTTGGCCTCGTCGGTGGGGACCGCGCGCAGGTGCCTCAAATCGCTCTTGTTACCAACGAGCATAATCACGATATTAGAGTCGGCATGGTCGCGGAGCTCTTTCAACCAGCGGGTGACGTTATCATAAGTTTGGTGCTTGCTGATGTCGTAAACAAGAAGGGCACCGACAGCGCCACGGTAGTAGGCAGAGGTGATAGCACGGTAGCGCTCTTGACCAGCAGTATCCCAGATCTGTGCCTTGATGGTCTTCGAGTCCACCTGGATCGAACGAGTCGCAAATTCCACACCGATCGTCGACTTGGAGTCCAGGTTGAACTCGTTGCGGGTGAATCGACTCAACAGGTTGGATTTACCAACACCCGAGTCTCCGATCAGCACCACTGTATGGCCGAATTAGTATATAGCAGCGTACCCGGGTATCGACTAGAAAGCGCGGGAGTTCGAGGGGGGATTTCGTATAACTACCCACAGGCAGCTGCACGAGGCGACGTTACCTTTGAAGAGAAACTGGGGCCAAGGTCAGCAACTGGAACGGTAGTAGAAGGAAAGAACACTCACGTCATATTCGTCGTTGGCCATTTTGAAGAGATAAGAAGAATAAAGCGAAAGGGGGGAGGGAACACAAAAGGAGAAGAAAAAAAGCGGGAAGTGTAGTTAAATGACAGGCCGATAGGGAGAGAGATGATTGTCCCCAGGTGGAGCGTCTCCTTTAACAACCGGGTCACGTGGGGGTGTTGTTTTTTGCCGCTCGGTAAGTTCGTAGAACGTTTGGATCTTCGACTAGTTGAAGGAAGCGGCTGAACAGACGATTGAAGAAAGAGTCAGCTGAGATTTCGTGTCGCAATCATTTCCGGTGAACCGGGGGGTTCTTTTTTACTTACTTCTGAAACCACATAGATATCAATATTTCTGAAAACGAGAAATAGTTCTCATACCATTCACCTCTACATAGCCTTGATCGCCAGAGGACCAAAAACATACCACATCGCATACCTCGCTGCTACTTTTTCTTTAAAAAAAAAGAAAGAGAGAGAGAGAGAGTGAGGGCTACGGCGCACTGTGAGCATGGCTCCAAACCCAGATAAAAGGGGTGCAGCCGATGATGATAATATATCAGTGATATCTTCATCTGTCTCAGGCGAGAGCGAAGCAGGGGAGGTGTTCGATGTAGAGACAATTCTTGCTCAGAGGGGCATCATCGGCCGCATGGAGTATCTCGTCAAGTGGGATGGGTATGATATCCTGAATGCGACATGGGAGCCAGAAGATTCATTTAACTCCGACGATACATTGATGGACTGGGCACGGAAGAACCTGGAAATTCGATCTGGAAGTCAGCCTCGCTTTGATGTGAAAAAATGGGAGAGAGACTACCAAAAGGTCTACGCGCAGTTCAGTGCGGCTGGCAAGGATATGGCGCAGCATAACTCGGAGCTTCAGACTAATTTGGAAGACTATTTTTTCCCATTGCCAGCTCAACCAGCTCAACCAGCTCAACCAGCTTCATCAGCTTCTACGACTGAGCCGGCACGTCCGGCCTCGGCCGCGTCAACTGATTCTCTATTTATGTCTTCAACTGCCGGCCCACACACATCAACACCGCCCGGGGGCCCAGACATGGGCCCTGCAGTTCTACCATCGCACGCTTCTCAACCGCAGGCACCTGAGTCCTCACGGCCGGCGGGTCTGGACCCCGAAGCTTCGGTGCCAGGCAAGACGCTCCAACAGCAAAGGCCACTAGCACCGAAGCCATCTCGGCCCGAAGTCACCCAACAACAAGCAGCTCGTAATCAAGTAGCACAGTCACCAAGAAGATATGAACAAGCAACAAAGGCTATACATACAGCTTCAAAGTTTTCCAAGCCTGCATCTGTCTTTAGAGGGTTTGGTCAAAGAGCTTGTCCTCGCCAAAAGCCAGGCTCCCGCCAATCGCGAGCTGATGAGCAAGCACCAAATATTCCTCTAGACCTGAGGAAGCCTTCCGATTATGCCAACAGAGAAAACTATGGATATGTCACACCAACAGTCCGAGTTAACCATACAAGTGGGGTGACAAATGAAATAACGGAAAGATTATTGGCGACTCAAGCTTCAGGCTCCGGGCAAACTTCAATGGAACCCCCAGCGCTTCCACAGTCAACTATTCGGCCATTTCCATCTAAGCCGCTAGTCACAGAAAGACGAGACAGGCCACGTGAGGAAATACGGTCTCCAAGGCTACCAAACTCAAGAAAAGGATCATGGTCAACCGACAGAAAGAGTAAGCAAAGGCCAACAGAGCATAGCCGTCGAAGGTCTCCAGATATATACAGCCGGCGACCAAATTCTGTCGTAGGAGACGATTCATATCGACCAAACTATTCAAGTCGAGATGATTCATTTAGGCCTTCGAGATCGCAAGAGCTCAGCAACCCCTCCAAGTCAACACATCCGTTATCTCCATTATCGGCCAAACCTCCTTTTTCGGGACCGCCAGCTCGCACGGCCAGTCGCGACACAACACAAGAACCTTCGCAGCCCATATCCTCAGGTGCAACTTTATCTGAAAAACAAAAGATTGCACTTATGCGGGTGGGGAGTCCCGGGGCTAATGCAGTGAAAGTTGCGGGAGACCTTTTTTGGAACCCAGGGGAAGTGCTTGTGCATGTGTATTTCGGTACATTGAGGACGTACATAGGTCCTCTGAGAATAGTCGGTTCAGAACATTTCAACAAAAGGAACCTTTTGAATTCAGTCAAAGCCTCGAAGGGGCCCTTGGAGCTATGGTTTCAGCATTTGTACACAATCGAAGAGTTCCCTTGGTTCTCACTCCAATTCTTTAAAGGGAATGCATTTCTTGAAGGACTGAAAGGCCCTCGGTTTGATGAAACAAATACAGCACTATTCCGGACAGGCGAGTACCTTCTTTACAATAAAATTGCTGCTACTTGCAAGCCTGCGGAGGGTTTGAGCACATGGATTGCCTACTCACCTTTCTCGGAGTTCGATGACCGTTTGACTCACGGCTTTCAGTTACCCAACGATATACCAATCGCACTCGCAGTAGTAGATGATTTTGTTCGTTTTCGACCCTCATCAGACGATCCACGTCCCGCCACAAATGATTTTCTTTCAACTCCAGAGCCACCCATTAACCATCCAGACGTCAGTGACAATGTTGTTCGCGATTTGAGTCAATCCGTTGCCCATGGTCAAATAGCTCCGTCTCGAGTGACCACATATTCACTTGATCAAGGTAGTCAGAAGGAACACTCGCTCGTCAATTCTCCCACGGTACACCCTTCACGTCAGCCACTGGTTCCGCGGTTACACGCCGCAAATTCACCCGCTCGTTCTACTGGCCACGAACTCAACCATCAAATGTCCACCCCAGAAGCGCCTAGAGGGGCCTCAATACAGTCAAATGGGATAACAAGTATCAACTTGGATAATTCACTAGCCAGTCAAAACGATACATATATGACTGACGGCGACGAAGAGGGGTTGGCCACAATGGACACCACACCAGACGTTCATGAGCCCTTCCAATCTCAAGGCATTTTACTAGAAAACATCGGGAAAGCTATTGATGACTTCATTAGCAACACGGCTAGTATTACCATTGAAGAGCTCGCCAATGGTACAGCACAAAATTTCTATCTTCATTTTCTCTCGGAAGATCAAGACGCTCAGCAAGACTTGATTTTTATGGAGAAATGGCTTGATTACAAAAAAGTCAATTATACTACCAGTCGTGATCCAGCAAATTGGGAAAGATTTTCCACGGATTATTACAAGAAGGGTGGTGTTGTTTTGTTCCATGAATCCTTCTGGCATTATCAAAAACTCCGCCCTAAAATTAAACAGTTGCAAAGGGCCCCTAACATAAATTTCTGGGTGATTCGTGTTTCCAGACCTCTCGATCGTCCAGATACTCGTTTTGTGGGTGAGAATGAAAATCGTCACATCCAAAGTCTTTTCCCAAATGGCAGCGCAATATTGCTCACTGAGGATATCTTCCAAGATATGAAGCAAGCTGCTCTGATTACGTACTGGTTTACTTCCAAAAAGGCCGAGCGAGAGCCAGGAACAAATAAACTTGTTTTGATGCCAGGTGTGCTCTCATACCTCCGCAATAAATTAGAGGACCCAGAGGAAAATGAAGAAAACAAGGGATTGTAAGTCCTCTATTCCTATATGCATCTTCTTGATGTCTGACTTTGTTTAGTGCATTCTGCATTCTTATAGGGATTCAATACATCAACTCTCGGGATCCCAATGCTCCATACTTTGACCCGAACACCCTGGAAAACATTGATACTTACTGGCATCCGTCCAACGATATTGCGTCTTTGGATATCCCAGAATACGGCAGTCGGCCTGAAGATGACCACCCTGATGCTCTTAAAGGCCTGACACAAGACGAGCGAAATGCAGATCAACTCGTTGAAGCATTCGCTTGGTGGTTACTGACTAATTCATTTGCTTTCCGTAAAACGATAGTGATCTCCAATCAGACAAACCAAGCTTTACGAGCACTTTGGTCTCGTTGGGGACACGTAAACGTCTATGATGTCGATGGATTCTTACAGGACTACAGGATCGATGAGGCTCATTTCCTTGCAAAACTGCGAGAACCCTTGTCCGACAGTAACTCTCCTCGGCGTGATCAAGATGCGGTCACATCGATGTACTCTCCAACACCTGTCACACCACGAGGGCTGCAGAGACCGCGCAACTCGAAGGATTCTAGGCCTTCGCACGGTGACCACGGTGACCGGAGAGAGTCAAGAAATTCGTTCCCCCATAACATGAATGAAGAGCCCAGAAACTGGAGAGCACCGGAGAATCACCAACATCATTCTCATCCATGCAATTGATTATTCCATTGACAAGCGTTGTTTGTTCTTTTTCGCACATGATACCCCAATTATTCATATTCTCCTACAATCGAACTCATCTTGACCAATCCTCTGCCATAATTTTCCTTCCTTTTCCACTTGCCCACACTTCTCTTCTCTTCTATATTCCCCGAGTGCCATATATCACTACCTGCCGTTGATAGGGATTACCACGTTTAGAGGCGCATTACGAGAAGGATATGTAAAATTTTGTATCGATTTGGCCAGATACAGAGCCTTAGTCAAAGATGTACATGCTTTCCAGGCTACATACATGCTGAAGAAGAATACAATAACCATGTGCGCCGGGTATGTCGCAATTGCCAGCACCAGGGTAACAATAGGTAAGATATCACATAATAAATCATGATGCAATGATATTATCCAACCGCACGCTTGCGATATTCCTGAAAACTTGAGGTCTGCTGCGAAGCTTGTGTGGAATCTGCCTCTGTGTCATGTCTGTCCTTTCCCTTTTTCTCCAGCCTGGTCTTCTCTTCCCACTGACTTTCTTCCGCGGAAATCATAGCGTGAAATTTACCTCCCTGCCCACGGGCAAGGTAGACGGGTTGCTCTTCACGGTTGGCAACAGCTTCAGTGACAAGAACAAATTTGACACTGGATCCTGGTACCTCGAACATCGCATCGCTGAGAATAGTTTCCATTTCCGTGCGAAGTGCACGGGCCCCTGTGCCCATCTTGAAGGCATTTGTGGCGATTGTGTGTAATGCAGGTGTGGTAAAACGCAACTCGATTCCAGATAGAGAGAAAAGGGTTGTGTACTGAGCCAGTAGGGAATTGCGGGGTTCTGTAAGGATGCGCAGAAGCAAGGGCTGGGTAAGCGTTGAGAGGGCGGCGGTAACTGGAATTCGGCCAATCAACTCCGGGATAAAGCCGTAAGTTTGTAGATCTGCCGGTGTTAAGAGATCAAGTGCGTTGAAATACGTCGGCTCGTTACCAGGTGCGTTCGGGGATGCAGAGGTGAAAAAAGGGAGATGCTTCTTGTATAAAGCTTCCTCTTCAGACCCTGGGAGAATAGGCTGGGGTTCTGGAGTAGCGGAGTCTGAAGGCCCCGATCCATCGTGTGAACGGACTGGCTGTCCAAATCCCATTGATCCACGGGAAATTCGGTCCATAACCAGTTTGTGCAGACCGACAAAGGCACCCGAAAATATGAAAAGAATGTTATCTGTGCGCACATTATACACTTCACCCTTTCCGGGGGGGTTGCCATTGTGTGGCTGGAATGGAGTGTTTCCCAATGGGCTATTAGATGGGTATGTGTTGGGAGGACTGGTCGATCGTGGGTTCTTTTCCGGTTTAGCTTGCACTTGTACTGTAGTTCCTTCGATAATCTTCAGAAGTGCTTGCTGAACTCCCTCGCCGCCGACATCTTTCCCGTGGCTGACTTTGACGGCTGCGATTTTGTCAACCTCGTCGAGAACAATAATGCCACGCTCTGCCTGTTCGACGTCGTAGTTGGCAGCAGCAAGGAGTCGGTGTACGCAAGTCTCGGCATCTTCTCCAATGTAACCAGCTTGCGTGAATGGGGTGCAGTCTGAAATACTGAATGGTACCGATAAAACCCGAGCCAGCGTTTTTGCCATGAGTGTCTTTCCAACGCCGGAGGGTCCAAGGAGAAGAATATTGGACTTCTCCAGTTGAAGTGGTGAATTATCGACCAGCGCATTCTGATCTAACGGCGTGTTCTGTTGGGATTTCGGCGTGGATGAAGTAACGACGGTTTGCTTTTGTCCTGGAAACTCATCTAGGCAGATGAACATGGTTAGAACGATCATGTAATAACGAATACACTCGTGTCAACATACCTTCTAAGGGGTGGCTCTCCATGGCCTCTCTCCTTTGCCGCTTGGACTGTAGCTCTTCTGCTTCTTCCTCTCGCCGTGCTATCTCTTGTACCCGTTGGTAATGATTGTAAACCGCCACACTTAATACTTTCTTCGCACGATCTTGCCCCACCACAAACTGATCAAGGTACTGCTTCAGTACTTTCGGTGTAATCCGAGGTGCGCCAAAAGCTGGAGTGGAGGCCAACGGCCCAGTTGTTGGTAAGCCAGGCTCATAGCTCCCGCTATACGGTTGGTTTGTGAAGTCGGACCGATTAAACTGAGAAAATGTTGGGAACCTCGTCGAGCCGGTGGATAATCGGCGCGTGTGGCTGGTGGATAGATGCGGCCGACATCGGATAAAGTCACGATGCGTCAGGGCGAAAGAAAGCCGACTCTGAAGAGGCCGTCGAAGCATCTCCAAGATACTGTGAACACAGCAGGACTGAGGGCAACGAAGTATTCGGATTTACTTCAGGGTTGGAGTGAGTCAGTGAGGACAGTTTGATCAGATAAGTTCGGAGCTTTCCCCGCAGGTGGTCTTATCGGCTTAGTCAACGTGATCGCATCACCCGGACCCATCATTCAATCATTAAACTACAAACTAACCGGCCTCTAAGTTTTTTTTTCAAAAATTACGGACCCTCGCAGGCGAGGGTCCACCACCAATATGGAATATATCACCCAAGTAGAACATTTTTTCTAAATCGTACTACAACCACTATTTACTACACTACCGTATAGTTAATTGATTAATTAAAAATAAGAAACAAATTAATCAGCTATTTCAATATTAGAATACAACATCAATTTAATCTTCTCGGCGTTTCTTGGCTCTTCTATACTTCCCAATTTTAATTAATACCTTCTTCTACTTCCGCTTCATTTTTTCTTGATCGGCTTTTTCGGTCAATTTATATTCTTTTTGCTCTATTTCTTTGACTTGGCTTGAATTAATAATATTAGTAATATTAAGGTTGATATCAAAGGGTTAGATAGATAAAGAGTGGTATATTGGATAGAGTTCTTTCATGAAGTTATATAGAAACTAATCCTTGGAAGTCTACTACTTCTAAATATTTATATGTTTTATATCCACCATAGTTTGTATGCCTTATATAAGAGGTCCAAGGCTAGAACCCTCGGTAATTTATTTACCTGTCCCAATATTAACAGGCTCTATGTCCAAGGCATTCAGTTTGGCTGGTATCCGGCTTGGTTGGATGGTTTCGCTGAGTCCTGAGATTATTGAAGCATGTGCGTCCACTAGTCATAACACTGTGATCTCAGTGAGTCAGGTCGATGATCAGATTGCCACCTTTGCTCTCGATAGCCCGAGCGTGAACAGTCTCCTGGCACGCAATATCACGTTGGCTCAGCGAAAACTTGCCGCTTTGGATGAATTTGTGACGGAGTCCAAATGGGTCTGCCAGTGGACCCGCCCTCAAGCGGGCACCACCGCCTTCATCAGATTCACCGACAAGGGTGCAAACCTCGTGGATGATGTGGAGTTTTGCAAGCAACTACAACAGCAGACTGGAGTTATGTTCGTACCAGGAAGCCAATGCTTCGGAGGCGGAGTTGATTTCAAGGGCTTTGTTCGGTTTAGGGTATGTCAATGAGCAGCAAGTCATTATCGACGGTCTCAAAACCCTGCGAGGATTCATGAGGGATGGATATTCCAAGCTACCGCTAGCTTGAGATCCAACTGAGATGACTTTATTTCAGGCCTCTTGCGCGACGGAGGAATTACTTGTTCTCTTGGCTTTCGTTCCATATACCACGCTATGTCAGTCGGCGCTATTATCAAGATTTTACGCGCGTGGTGACGGCGTATCCCGATAAGCGGGGGGCAAGACCCCTTCCACTGCCGCCTTTATCTGGAGTGCCACAGTGCGTCGTGAATGCCATCGGTGTTGCTGTGTGTAGCCACCCATAATCCAAATATTGTCAAGGCTCAGATGGCGCTTCCACATACCGCGGACTTCGCCCTCAAGGTCAAGACTTCATGTCGCGTCTAATCGGGAGGCGATCTCACGAGGGCCCAAAAGGTGTTTACCATTTATGGTTCTCGTTTGTGCTACCCAACTTTCCCGCTCTAATGCCTTTCGTATTCGTTGCTGGAGTGAGGAATTTCGTCTTGCGGGCTGTGGTATGTACCTTTTTACTTGCATGATGGAGCAGAAGTTAAAGTATGAGAAGCTCAACGATGATCCCGGGGGAAATCAAGCGACAATGAAAAAGATTGAAACCAGTTGGCCTGGGTATAGGAAAATGATGCGCGATAGTGGCTTTATGATATGACCGGAAAGTGATTAGAGGATATAAGTATGAGTCTCCAAGACTGCATAGTATAACAGCTGATTTCAGATTCTTGTTTTCTTTTACTGTTGTTGGTTATTTGAAAAATGAGATTGGACACTTTCTCCTGTGTTTGGTTTGGTTGTTCCGAGATGAGATTATTCTGTATCTTGCCGTTGAAAGTTCAGTTGATTCAAATAGAGCAATTCCGCAGTTCTCTTTGAGATTAGAAGCCAAATAAATAGATATTTAAACTTGTCTAAATGCGATACATATTCCATACGATTTCATGGTTGAATTATAAGCTTCACTATGTCTAATTCTAGCTATCTTACAGCAGAAACATTCGATCGGACATCTCTATAGGTGGCTATTCGCAAATGTACCTGTTTCCGTGCAATTTTATGATAAAATTATTTGACTAATGTTTACATAAAACGAAAGTCGTTTCCAAATGGCTGCAATTTGTATAGATCCCAATAATGACTCTATATCGTATGGTTCGCGTCCAAGAAAAAAAAGAAAAAAAGAACACCCCCAAAACTCCAAGCGTCACAACTCATTTAACAGACTGACACATCATTAACTTCATGTCGTCACAATATGAAACCCGAAATGTAACTGCTGAGACTTAAATTGGTATCACGTATCATCATATGGCGATACTAAGATCTAGCTTACCGGGGATCTATACGTTATAGCCACGTATTATCACACGGGTGGTGGATTTGCTCCGCAGAAATAGGATCCAGAAAATACTCAGTAAGCAAAAAGCGGCGAGGGGTGAGCACTAAAACGGAAGGGGAAAGCCAAGAAGTGGTAGAGGAAATCCAATACCTAGGTACTAGTACTAGTACTCACCAACTTCAAGTTAAAGCCCAGGGTTGGAACCTTGGAACTTGAAATCTTCGTTTAGTATCGACTTGAAGCATGCAAGTTCTCAGCCAAGACGATAAACTTGAAAGAGACACTATCGAGACCTTTGCCTTGATTGCATATGTCCACTAGTATCAATCCTGGATGTTGAGGCCCGAAAAAAATATATTTAATGTTAGTATACATAACATGTGAATGAACCCTGGAGTACTAGTATGACCCCGTTGTGCGGGTCAATTTGCAAGCTTGGAGGACAGTCAATAGATCATTTCGAGCCTACGGGCTTCACGCTTTACTATACTGTGACTTGGAGAAGTAGATAAATATCCAATAGCTTTGTGCATATCTACCTTGGAGATAAAATCTTAGCTTTCTAACCGGATTTCCCCCATATTAAACTATTCACTCATGCCATCTGATGTCGCGTGTATGCTCTAGTGTTATCTATCCCAATGCACAACCAGAAGGATCATGCACTGTAGTAAGCTAAGGTTCACAAGAACATATAGAAAGACGCGTAGGAGAGCAGTTAGATACTCAAGAATATATAGGAGCCCTGGGGATCTTACATATATACTATACATAAACTCCGACAATCCCCTTTTAAAAGAGATGGGATTTCGAACCTGTTGACTATAATACAATAGTGAAAGAACCTACGTACAAATAATGAGCCAATAAAGTACCTTAATAATGCCTCGTAATGTACGAAAAATTTTCTACCTGGTTTGTGGAGCATTTAATCATGAAGAAATCGAACAGGGTGTTTCTGATGGGTAAATAAACTAGCCGCCATGAACTATAAACCACCTCGTGGTAGATGACCCATTTAGGTGAATGTAAATCATTTCCCAATTGGGTCAACTTCGCGAGCTATTCTAACGCTATACCTAATTAAGTATCTCGTTTTCGGCTGTCAGGAGGATGATGTCACGTCTTCGCCAATACGAGGGCAGAGATCTCTGAGAAACCCCATCTTATATCTAGTTCCATAATTTTCAAGATTTCTTCGTATTCGATGAATATTTGATAACATTGCACTGCCACGGGGGTAAGAGATAAATGTGTACATAAAAGGGTTAGAACCCTGGGACTTCACGAGAGAGCATTGAGCTTAGAGACCCCAAACATATTCCTATATGGGATCAATATAGCTATACATACGTTTATGATGATCAAAAAACTTCTTATTACTTTGTTATCAACAGTGGTCGCTGGTGCACCGTGGTCCCCTCAATGTCGATGCCTCCCACACGAAGATTGTTGGCCTTCCGAACAGCAGTGGTCGACATTAAACAATACTTTGAGTCATAGATTGGTTGCAGTGCGGCCGGTGGCCTCCGTATGCTCCCTTCGGGAATTTGACCAGACTGCGTGCAAGAATGTCACAGAGCTGTGGACAAACTCGGTCTGGCGCTCATCTCAACCAGGAGCCGTTCAATGGGAGAATTGGGAGGCCTGGCCGGAGCGGCACCAGTCATGCTATATTGAAACAGTCCAAAATACTACGTGTGAGCAAGGACGTATCTCGTTGTATTCCGCTGAGGTGCAGAATGCCTCGGTTATCCAGTCTGTTGTTCGCTTTGCCAAAAAGCACAACCTGCGACTTGTGATTAAGAATACCGGTCATGATTTTCTCGGCCGCTCAACTGCGCCAGAATCATTGCAAATTTTGACACACGGGATGAAGGATATCCGATTGGTTGATGACTTCATTCCTATGGGGGCATCAAACAGCAAAGCCGAGGGCCCAGTGGTTCATCTTGCTGCTGGCGTCCAGCTAGAAGAGCTTTATCTCGCACTTGGGAAACATAATCGCACTGCGATTGCCGGCTCGAGCCATAGTGTAGGGGCCGCTGGCGGTTACATACAAGGTGGAGGCCATTCGCCATTTGGAGCCTGGAAAGGCTTAGCATCAGACAATGCGCTAGAGTTTGAAGTAGTGACGGCTAATGTAAGTACTCGTTGAGATGTCTCAAAAACCACGCAAGGCCAAGGCTAATTGATCAATGTTCAGGGTACACTAGTAACTGCCAACTCGTACCAGAATACTGATTTGTTCTGGGCCCTGCGAGGTGGCGGTGGAGGGACTTTTGGTGTGGTAACTAGAGTCACCATTAGGACCTTCCCCGATGTTCCAGTGATCGCGTATAATTTGAACATGACTTCTTCTTCTGACAACCCTCAATTTTGGGATGCTTGGAAAGAATGGCACGCCTCTATTCCTTCACTTAATGATGCTGGAGGGTCAGGCTACTACTTTACCCTTCCCAACCTGCCATTAAGTGTCAATATGAGTGTTTCTACTCTGATAACACTTCTCATGTTTCCGGAGAAAACAAATGCCACCGAAATCGAGCAATTATACTTGCCACTGTTTTCCAAACTACGGAATATCGCGAATCTGACAGTTGAGAAAATGGCAATCCCCTTTCCAAGTATCAACAGTACAGTATTCGACCTTCTCTTGGCAGGTCCACAATATGATAGCACCGGAAGTACTGCCATGCTTGCATCACGGCTTTATTCCAAAGACCTTCTGACATCTCAAGATGGACCAGCCCGACTAGCGAATGCCTGGGAAAGCATCGGGTGGGCCCCTGGAGAAGCAATGGTAGGCCATGTAGTTGCGGGTGGCGCCGTTGCGGCCAACGGTGAGAAGATCGACAGCGCTGTCAACCCAGCTTGGCGCAAGACTGCGACCCACTTGTTATTCTCTAAAAGCTGGGGTGCTAATGCAACACTGGCGGAGCAAAAGGCCATCATCAAAAATATGACTGAAGTGCAGATTCCTATTCTGCGGTCGGTTGAGGGGGAGAAGAACATGGGTGCCTATATGAACGAGGCCAACGGATACGAGCCAGGATTTCAGAAATCGTTCTGGGGCAAAAACTATCCTCGTCTGTACAAAATCAAGCAGGAATGGGACCCCACAGGACTTTTCATAGCCCGCAAAGGGGTAGGCAGTGAGGACTGGGATGATGCAGGTTTATGTATGACTGCAAAGGGAACGTGCAGTATGGGGCTTGCTTACTGAGTATCAAGGGCGAGTTGATCCAAGGGTACGTGAAGTTGTTATTTCTTGGGTATAAAGGTCAACTTTTCTTTTTAGTTAAATATACTGTCAAATTGCTTTAATTCAACTTTCTTCTTCTTCAGGGTTCGCTTTCTAATCGTGTGAAGATGAACTAGATGCTTTCATTGATAGCATATGCTCAAAGTTGCTCAGTAAAGAGTTCCTTGAGTTTTTAAAAAGAAGTAAGCCCATAACGGACTGGGACTCTCGAGATATTGTGTGATTGAATTCATGCATGATTCGGTGGAATGATGACTTCAGTCGCAAGTCTGTACTGGCTGTGGTCGGGCCGCCGAAAGGTCACTCTAGGCCAGTCGCTCTCTCGTTTGTCATTTTTGGTCGTTTCATCAACAATGTGCGTATTGTGAATCAGGGGTATCAAGGTGTCATTCGGGAAGATGTCGACATTTTCATTTATCCGTCTTGAAAACTGGTTGCTGCTCCATCGTCTGGGAGATGAAGTTTCGGAGCGCAGACCACCGGGAGGCAGTGGGGTTGGGCGCTGTGTTGTCCTCGCCAGAATTTCCATCTGCGGTAGGTTGTAGGCCTGACATCTGGGCCATGTTCTTTGCGAAACGATCACGTTCCACCTTCTCCAACTTTTCCCGACGCTTCAATGCACCGGGCTTATGCCGGAGGGTGTTCTGCTTGATGACGTTGACCTGGCTAGCAGCATCGTGGGACTCTTCTGCCGCATCGGGCAATGCATCTGCTAGAGACTCAAGGTTGGCAACAAGTTTTTTTGACGCACGACGTTTCTTCGGAGTTTTGCTGGAATCTTTGGTGATTTTGGATATCAAACTCGCGTGCTTGATTTGACGCTTGTCCCTCTTGCTAGTTCGGAAGTCATCGCCAAAGGGTGTTGATCTCGGGGCCACCTTCCCGGTTGTCTTCGTTTTCGCCATGACGCCTAGTTGGGAAATATTAGGGAACGAGAATGATCCGGTTTGAAACGTGGAGCAAGAGAACTGTATCCTGCATGTGAGATCGGCCACACGGCGGTAACGATTTTTTCCCGGACTTTCGCCGCCCCACCTTGACCGCCCGCGGTTCCTTGTCCCTGGGGAATTCAACCAACGACCGACCTTGCCCCTGTAATTATATCCACTTTCGTGACTAAACTAGTCCACAAAATTGGACAAAAAGGGACAAAAAGGGAAGACCAGGCGAAAATGCGCTCGCTGTGACGTGACCGGGTTATCGCACTCTCTCCGACTTATTCGATCCACCTTTCGGGACAATCGTCAATCTTCAAAAAAAAGGCGCTCCGGGGTTGTGACATCAGAGCGCCGTTTGAACGAATAGCCGGGCTTGGTTGAGCGCCCGGTGACCCTATTCTGGATGCCCTCCCCAACCCGTTGTTATCGGATCTGCTTTCCTGGCCTCCGTTCCACCACTCTCGTGCCTCGGTTGCCTCCATCCGTAGCCACTGGACTCCAGATTCCTATCGTGTCTCCCCGGTCGCCCCCGTCGGCTTCCCTAGTGCACATTTATAAACCACCGCCGTCCGGCTCTTCCCCGTGCAGATCATTTTCATCGGCTTCTTTTTTCAACATGGGATCACTCGGCCCCTATCAACAAAAGCACAAGGTGACAGTGGTGGGCTCCGGCAACTGGTAAGAACTCCTCTTGTTACTGGAAACAGATTCTTCATTGTCAAAGAAACTAATCAATTATTTTTTTTACCACGCTAGGGGCTCTGCCATCGCTAAGATCGTTGCCGAAAATGCTGCCAGCAACCCAGACCTTTTCGAGGAGAAGGTAGAGATGTGGGTGTATGAGGAAAACATTGAGATCGCAAAGGACTCACCACACTACGACCCCGCCAATGCGGGCCCTCAGAAGATTACTGAGGTAATTAATCGCACACATGAGAACGTCAAGTACCTTCCAGGAATTCGGTTGCCGGCCAACCTGCACGCAAACCCCTCCCTCGAGGACTCTGTCAAGGACAGCACCATCCTAGTCTTCAATCTTCCTCACCAATTCATTCACAAGACTTGTGACCAGATCAAGGGCAAGATCCTCCCATATGCCCGTGGTATCTCCTGCATCAAGGGCGTTGACGTCCAGGAGAGCGGAATCAGTCTCTTCTCCGAGACTATTGGCAAGGCTTTGGGTATCTACTGCGGTGCTTTGTCTGGAGCCAATATTGCCAATGAGGTCGCCCTGGAAAAATGGTGCGAGACCACCGTTGCTTATGACCCCCCGCACCTAGACTCCAAGGCTCCCACACCCCAGCGCTCCCCTACATCTTCGCAGTTGAACCTGGTGGAGTTTGAGCACAAGGACGTATCGGGCAACTATTCCAAGGTCAAGCTGCAGGCACTTCCCATGGAATACCCACCCGTTGATCATGCCGTTCTCAAGTCTCTCTTCCACCGCCCCTACTTCCACGTGCGTGTCGTGAATGACGTCGCCGGCGTGTCCGTTAGCGGTGCGTTAAAAAACGTGGTTGCTATCGCTGCTGGATGGGTTGTCGGTATGGGCTGGGGTGACAACGCCAAGTCCGCCGTTATGCGTGTGGGTCTGATGGAGATGGTGCGCTTCGGAGATAAGTTCTTTGGTGCCACCATTGAGCAGCGCACTTTCACCGAGGAGAGTGCCGGTGTAGCCGACCTGATCACTAGCTCAAGCGGTGGTCGTAATTTCCGCTGCGCTAAGTATAGCATTGAGCGCAACCAGCCGATCGAGGAGATCGAGCGAACCGAGCTTAACGGCCAGAAGCTTCAGGGAACCTTGACCGCCGTTGAGGTGAACAAGTTCTTGAAGAAGCAGGGCATGGAAGACGATTTCCCTCTATTTACCGCTGTCTACCGTAAGTCATCTCTCGAATCATGCAGCCGTTGTACAACCGCTAATCAACTCTACAGGCATTCTGGAAGGCAATATGAAGGTTGCAGACATCCCTGCTTATATTGAGCGGTAAATCTTCTTTACGGGTTCCTCTTAAAAGTTTGTGTCATTAATTGCGGAACTTGAATTTCCTTTTTTTTAGCCCCCCGATGCCTCGTGCCCCGATTTCCACTTCATCTGATGTTAATGGCGAAAATGGCGATGATTCTCGATTTGCTGCACGGCTCTAGGTTTTGGGAGACACAAAATGGGTTGGGAATATGGCTTGTAGATAAAGACTTTACGATTGTACCTATGCATCGATATGAATTGATTACGGATTTTCAATAGACAAGCAGGTGTCTTATGTTGTGCCTTGATCCATATTGGGGGTTTCTGACGCTCCAAATACCGCTGTAATAAGAGCCCTGGATTTTTAGGATCTATCTGCAATCCATTAAGGAAAATAGACCCTCTGAACAATCGGGCTTAATCCCGATGTTGCAGAAGACTAAATAGTTCGGCGATCGGCACGTACTAAAACCATTATCCTAATGCTGACTGGTGCATCCCGCGTCTGATGCCGAGTCGGGACACACGGACCTCTTCAAGTTCTCAACCTTGGAAGTGCTCGCGTCTTAGTGTTTTAACTTCATAAGCGCTGAAGAAGAAAATAGGAACCACTTCTGAATGAGACTCAACAAAAGAAACTCCTGAGTTTCTGGCTGTAGCCATCTTCTATCACATTGTATAGTATCTATAAGGTTTGGTTAGGTACAAAAGGATCTCCAACTCACCGTTGAACCTAGACGCCAATAAACAGGGAAGCATCATTGGGCCAGGGAGAAGAAAAAATTGAAAAAAAATTGAGATACGGGCTTTTTCTACTGATCTAGAATTGGGGTTAAATGTTCCAGGTGAATCATAAACGGACCATTGACATCTCCGCCTTCCTGTCTAAGCTGGAAATTCCCGCAACCTTGGAATAACCATGCACCCCAATGCACCTCCGGAGTAGCAGGAATCGGTCAATGCGGTGCTAGGCTGTTCCTGAACCTACCAGGTAGCCTCCAGCGCCACGGGTGGTCTAGCCTCCCGCTAAAAATACGCGGCCAAGGTGCAGCCCAAATGCATGATGTCACCCTCCGCGGAACTCCAGATGAGGGGGAAAAACTAGTCGCTTTCCTTCTTTTCGGTTTTTTTTTTTTACACCATTCTCAAGGCCTCAAGTTAGGCTTTTCGCTCGTTGGCAATCCCCAGTAACTACTGGGCGTAGCTGTTCGAGATTCTCGTGTTTCATCTCATTGTTTCTGTCCTGCATTCATCTCAGTTCGTCAGCGCTAAGCCCTGATCATCATGAGTCCGTCGCGCCAGATTTACCTGCTTCCCTTGAAAGATGACGGTTCGCCCGACATCCCTGGTGATTATGTTTATCTGCCACCTTCAACAGACCCAGGATATGTTTTACGGTTCATAATTGAGGGAACCAGCTCCATCTGCCGCCAGGGCAGCTTGTGGGTCAACATTCCTGAGGAAGGCAAAGCCTTCGATCGCCAGTCGTTTCGTGAATTCAGGTACATATGACAATTTCCTCGGGGCGTTGTGGATTTTAGATCTGGCTAGTCACTGAACAAATCTAGATTGCAACCTAACTTTAACGAGAATATCCAAATCGACATTTCCGTGCCTAGTGCTGGCGCATTTGCGTACTATGTCACCTTCACACCACTCCCTGATTTCTCCGTTGAGGCCGTCAAGACACCAGAGCCGATCAAAAGCCCCATTCATTACATAGATGTGTCGCCGCGGCTCACCCTCCAGGGCAAAGACTTGCCGCTGAATGCCCTTTCAATCTTCTCCGTGATTTCCAAGTTTCTAGGGGAGTATCCCGTCGACTGGGATCGTCATCTTCATGGAATCAGCCAGCGCAATTATAACATGGTTCATTTTACACCACTGATGCAGCGCGGAGCCTCCAATTCACCTTACAGTATTTTTGATCAGGTCTCGTTTGACTCGGCCATCTTCCCCAATGGAGAGGCCGATGTCGCATCCCTCGTTTCAAAAATGGAAAAGGACTATGGGCTGTTGACTTTGACTGATGTTGTCTGGAACCATACTGCCCACAACAGCAAATGGCTGGAAGAACACCCCGAAGCAGGCTATAGTGCGGAGACTGCGCCTTGGTTAGAGTCAGCATTGGAGCTGGATACAGCGTTGTTGAAATTCAGCGACGACCTCCAGTCCTTCGGGCTACCAACTGAGTTCACGAAGGTGGAAGATTTGGTTGCTGCGATGAATGTTCTGCGCAAAGAAATTATTGATAAGCTTCAATTATGGGAGTTTTATGCCATTGACGTCAAGGCCAATACAAAAACAATTCTCGAAGCTTGGACCAATGGAGCCAATGACGAGACCATCATCACGGCCGATTATTTGAAGGAGTTCAAGAAATCGTCATTCAACGAGCAAGCCAAGATTTTTCGCGAGCATGGTATTCCAAACTCAAATCAAGTCCGCGGAAGATTTGAGCGCTCAGTGGATGCTAAATTCGGTGCTGCTATCCTGACAATCCTCTTTGGGGAATCTGATAAAAACCAGTCAGCTTCAGAGGAGATTGAATCTTCAATTTCGAAATTTCTTGATGCGGTAAATCTGCCCCTCTATGAAGAATATGATGCAGATGTTGCCACTATCATGGACCAACTGTTCAACCGTATCAAGTACCTGCGGATTGATGACCATGGCCCGAAGCTTGGCCCCGTGACTAAAGAGAACCCACTGATTGAGGCTTACTTCACTCGACTGCCTATTAACGAAGTCACTAAGAAGCACAACCCGAAGGCGCTTGCCCTTGCCAACAACGGTTGGATATGGAATGCTGACGCTATGAGAGATAACGCTGGACCTGACTCTAAAGCCTATCTTTGTCGTGAGGTTATCGTGTGGGGTGATTGTGTTAAGCTTCGTTACGGAAACTCGCCAAAGGATAACCCTTTCCTTTGGGAATTCATGACCAAGTACACTCGCCTGATGGCAAAGTACTTTTCGGGCTTTCGTATTGATAACTGTCACTCTACACCACTTGTTGTAGCCGAGTACTTGTTGGATGAAGCACGCAAGGTTCGCCCTAATCTCACAGTCTTTGCGGAACTTTTCACCGGATCTGAGGAAGCAGACTATGTTTTCGTCAAGCGCTTAGGCATCAATGCGCTTATTCGCGAGGCCATGCAGGCCTGGAGCACCGCAGAGCTGAGTCGCTTGGTTCATCGTCATGGTGGTCGCCCGATCGGTAGCTTTGACGTCGATCTCCCTTCTGCCGGTAGCAGTCATGCTATTGCTTCTGCGAAGTCCGGAGATTCAGATGAGAAAATCACTCATATTCGCCCATCCCCAGTACAGGCATTGTTTATGGACTGCACGCATGACAATGAAGTCCCCGCCCAGAAGCGCGATGCGAGAGACACTCTTCCAAATGCTGCTCTCGTGGCTATGTGTGATTCTGCAATCGGAAGTGTTATGGGATATGACGAACTGTACCCGAAACTCATTGATCTGGTCCATGAAACCAGACAATATGACTCTCCATTTTCTGGATCCCAAAAGTTGGAAATTGGTGCTGGAGATGGAATTGGAGGCGTGAAGAAGCTTCTGAATGAGCTGCACACCATGATGGGAGTCGAGGGCTATGATGAGACCCACATTCATCACGACGGAGAATATATCACTGTCCATCGAGTTCACCCTAAGACCAGGAAAGGAGTTTTCCTGATTGCGCATACCGCGTTCCCTGGAAACGAAAGCGGTGCAAGTCTACCCCCGACTCAAATCGCCGGAACGCAGGCCAAACACATTGGCTCTTGGGTACTCGAAGCAAACGTGGACGATGAAACAAAAGCCAAAACGTTGGCAGATGAGAAGTACTTGAAGGGTCTTCCAAGTTCTACGAAGGACATTGAAAGTACTAAGATTGAAGGCGACGGGAAGGAGGTGGTTATCTCTGTGCTCGATACTCTTGTGCCCGGCTCCATTGCTTTGTTCGAGACTTGGATTCCTGCGACCGAGCATGCCAGTGGCTTGGACAACTTCCTTTCCAGTGGAGCAGACGAGGCATTTGGAGAGCTCAGTTTGATCGATCTGAATTTTGCACTTTATCGCTGTGATGCCGAGGAAAAAGATTCCAGCGACGGCCAAGACGGCGTCTATAGTATTCCTAACCATGGTCCCTTGGTCTACGCAGGTCTTCAAGGCTGGTGGAGCGTTCTTGAGGATGTGATCAAATACAACCAGCTCGGACACCCAATTTGTGACCATCTGCGAGATGGTCAATGGGCACTCGACTATCTGGTTGGCCGTATGGAGAAGGTGGCCTCGAAAGAAGGCTATGCTTCGTTGCACAAGCCCGCTGCATGGCTTCGCGAGAAGTTTGATGCTGTTCGGGGTCTTCCTAGCTTTCTCCTTCCGCGATACTTCGCGATTATTGTTCAAGTGGCCTACAATGCCGCTTGGAAGAGGGGTATTCATCAATTCAGTGAAAACGTCCGTCACGGTCAAGAGTTTGTCCACCAGCTTGCGATGGTTAGCGTACAACAAACTGGATTCGTCAGTTCAGCTTCCTTGTGGCCTACCAAGCAGGTTCGCAGTCTTGCAGCTGGGTTACCCCATTTTGCTGTCGACTGGGCTAGATGCTGGGGCCGAGACGTCTTCATTTCCATTCGTGGTCTCTTCTTATGTACAGGGCGATTCGACGATGCAAAGGAGCACATTATTGCATTTGCAAGTGTTCTAAAGCATGGTATGATTCCCAATCTTCTCAGCAGCGGGAAGTTGCCCCGGTACAATTCTCGGGATTCTGTTTGGTTTTTCCTGCAAGCCATTCAAGATTATACCAACATGGTGCCGGATGGCATCAAAATATTGCAAGAGAAGGTTCCTCGAAGATTCTTACCTTATGATGACACATGGTTCCCATTTGACGACCCCCGCGCTTACTCTCAGTCGCCTTCCCTCCTGGAGGTTGTTCAAGAAGTTTTCCAGAGACATGCCCATGGCATGTCTTTCCGCGAGTACAATGCTGGCTCTGACCTTGATGTTCAGATGAAGTCTGCAGGGTTCCAAATTGACGTCAAAGTTGATTGGAACACTGGTATTGTCTTTGGTGGTAGCCAAGATAACTGTGGTACTTGGCAGGATAAGATGGGAGAAAGTGTGAAGGCTGGAAACAAGGGTTTCCCTGGAACTCCTCGTGATGGAGCATCAATTGAAATCACCGGACTGCTCTACAGCGCCCTGGCTTGGGTCTCTAAGCTTCACGAGTCAAAGATCTACCCGCATGAAGGCGTAGACGTTGGCGATGGAAAATCAGTCTCCTTCAAAGAGTGGGCTGACAAGATTAAGAACAGCTTTGAGCGATGCTACTACATTCCCATCAACCCTAGCGAAGATGGTCAGTACGAGGTCGATGCCAATATCGTCAACCGCCGTGGTATCTACAAGGATTTGTACAAATCTGGCAAGCCTTTCGAGGACTACCAGCTTCGAGCCAATTTCCCAATTGCTATGGCAGTTGCCCCGGCCCTTTTCACCCCAGAAAAGGCCCTGACTGCCCTCTCAATTGCTGATTCTGCAATTGTTGGCCCTGTTGGAATGGCAACCCTCGATCCATCTGACCTGAACTACCGCCCATACTACAACAACTCTGAAGATTCTGAAGACTTTTCAACCTCTAAGGGTCGCAATTATCACCAAGGTCCTGAATGGGTTTGGCAGCGTGGCTATTACCTTCGCGCCTTGCTTTCCTTTGATATACTTCGCCGCAAGACGCCCGAAGAACGTATTGAGTCCTTCCAACAGGTCACTCGACGTCTTGATGGATGCAAAAAGGCATTGCGAGAAAGTCCATGGAAGGGACTGACAGAACTCTCCAACAAAAATGGCGAGCACTGTGGCGATTCCGTAAGTTCCTATCTCCTTCATGCAGTTCCAAGATATCGCTAACATGAATATCTATCTAGTCACCCACCCAAGCGTGGTCTGCGGGATGCCTGCTTGATCTCTACTACGACGCTGCTAAGCTTTCTTAAATGTGAACAAACGAAGTAAACATACGATCTGAGCATACGAGAGCGTTTAATTTCTATTTATTTGCCTAATTGCCCCATTGCATAATGTCATACTTCTCATGTCTTTTAATCCGATCGTGCACCATTCAAAGCCACTTGGATAGCCACTATTGAACACTCAAAGGCAAGTTAGAGAATACAAAGATACATTGAGCTTCTTAATTTCCTCAAGGTCCATATTATGCGTGAGATACTAGTAGTTCAAGTAGATACAGTTTCAAGGGCCCTCATACTAGCATTACGGGCTCGGGATGTTGCCACACTCGGTGGACTGACAGTAGCCTGACAACGGGTATATTTGTGCACACGCAATTAAATCCGTGACATCATTTCATAAACGCTGCGCGTTGGTTGTTCGGATCTGAACCAGCGGGGAAAATGTCAGCTCTTGGAGATATATACAGATGAGATAAAATATAACAACTTGAAGTCTGAACTACGGATTGAGAGACATAATTACTTGTTAAGCTGGAGACTAAAGGACTCCAGCTGTTCTTGAACATTGAAGATCAGTAGATCCCGAAGTCGGGCCGCGACGCATTGAAATGCATAACTAACTGATGACTCAGCTTTCCAGTGGGCGTCATGGAACAAAAACAAACCAAACCAACTAGCTCCTTTTTGTCTGCGCTTCATTCACAATTCGACCCTTTGCACCACCGTGCTTGACTCGCGACCCCCTTGTTTAACAGTACTGTTCTGCGAGGGCTTCACCTTTCAACAACGTCACCGTCACCCTTGAGTCCCTTGCGCCACATGTTCTGGATGGACTAAAACTCTCGAGCATTCCTCGGTCAACGATTCCACCTCCCATTCTCAAGCCGCAAGGCACTGCTTCACGAGGCACGATGTCTTTAACACAATCCGCGTCAACGTCAATGTTGACCGTGCTTGGCGACAAGTTGGATGGCGGAGCTCGGCGGGGTTGGGGAGATCAGATCGATGGGCGGGATCTGTATACACAGTTCATAATAAGTTTTGCTCTCGGGCTTGGTGCTTTCTTGTCTTTTTGTGTTCTGCGACCAAAATGGGCAGAACTATATGCTGCGCGGAGACAACAAAGGTCTTCTGCATCGCGACTCCCAGAACTACCGGATAGCTTCTTTGGGTGGATACCTGTTCTGTATCGTATTACAGATGAAGAGGTTCTACAATCAGCTGGCTTAGATGCCTACGTGGTGAGTAAGCTCTTGGAATAGCTAGTTATTAATAATTGTGCTTACTTTTCCCTTCAGTTCCTGTCATTCTTCAAGTATTCGATTCGACTATTACTCTGGGTCTTTGCCTTCGCAGTTGGAATTATTCTTCCGGTTCACTACAGATATACCGGCAGATATGGAGTTCCGGGCTGGGACGACGACACTACACCTGGGGAAAATAAAACCATGCGCGCAATCAAATTACTAGGAAGGAAAGATACAGATCCCGTCACGGACCCTCCTTACCTGTGGATCTATGTCGTCTTCCCCTATATCTTCAGTGGCCTGGCTATTTACTTGCTACTCCAAGAAACAAATCGCATCATTCACACCCGACAAACCTATCTGGGTAATCAGACAAGCACGACTGATCGCACTGTACGCCTCTCGGGAATTCCGTCAGAGTTGAAAACAGAAGACGAGATAAAAGATTTCGTGGAAGGTTTGCGTGTTGGAAAAGTCGAGACTGTGACTCTGTGTCGTAAATGGTTTGAGTTGGACGCCTTGGTCGATGAACGAATGCAAGTCATTCGTTCGCTGGAGCGGGCATGGACAAAACATATTGGATATAAGCGCCCACGGAGCGATGACAATACCCTGCCACTAACCCGCCAACCTCCTCACTCATCAAGTCGATCAATAGATTCCGACGATGAAAACGCACAATTACTTTCAGGAGGTGAACGTGCCCATGTATCTGGATATTCTAACCCCCGACCGAAGACCCGTATATGGTATGGTCCATTCAAGCTACGATTCCGCTCCATTGATGCCATCGATTATTACGAGGAAAAACTGCGCAAGATTGATGAGCACATTATCGCTGCTCGAGAAAAAGAATACCCTCCTACGGAGATTGCCTTCGTAACGATGGAATCGATTGCTGCCTCCCAGATGCTTGTTCAGGCGACTTTGGACCCGCATCCCATGCAAATGTTTGCTCGACTTGCTCCAGCACCTGCTGATGTGGTTTGGAAAAACACATACGTCTCGCGCAGCCGTAGAATGATGCAGTCATGGTTCATCACTGTTATTATTGGGTTTTTGACCATTTTTTGGTCTGTTCTTCTGGTGCCGATTGCCTCTCTTCTAGAACTGGAGACATTGCACAAGATTTTTCCTCCGCTAGCCGATGCTCTTGCCGAACACCCCCTTGTGCAGTCCTTGGTTCAGACAGGTCTACCGACTCTCGCGTTCTCGCTTTTGACTGTGGCTGTGCCATATGTATACGAATGTAAGTCTTCAAATTCGAAAATGAACATTGACACAGGATAGCAAAGAACTAATTTGAAATTTTTAGGGCTTTCAAGCAAACAAGGGATGATGTCCCGTGGAGACGTCGAGCTTTCTATCATCTCTAAGAACTTCTTCTTCACGTTCTTCAATCTGTTCTTGATCTTCACTGTCTTTGGAACAGCAAGTGGGTTCTATGGACTATGGGATAACCTGCGTGATGCATTCAAGGATGCCAAGACGGTTGCCCTAGCATTGGCCACTTCTTTGGAAGGTCTCGCTCCTTTCTACATCAATCTATTAGTCCTGCAAGGCTTGGGTCTTTTCCCTTTTCGACTACTCGAATTCGGCAGTGTTGCCCTTTACCCTTTGAGATTTCTTGGGGCACGAACACCCCGCGAATTTGCGGAGTTGTCTACGCCTCCTAAGTTCAGCTACGGGTTTTCGATCCCACAAACCATTCTCATCTTGATCATCTGTATTGTTTACAGTGTCTTCCCCAGCTCATGGCTCATTTGCTTTTTCGGCCTGGTCTACTTCACTATTGGCAAGCTCATTTACAAGTACCAGCTACTTTACGCCATGGATCACCAGCAGCATTCTACCGGTCGAGCTTGGCCCATGATTTGTAACCGAGTGTATGTCGGCTTGGTTCTATTCCAGCTTGCCATGATCGGTGTTCTGGCCCTTCGTCGAAGTATCACTCGTCCTTTACTTCTGGTGCCCCTTCTTGGCTTTACCGTTTGGTTCAGCTACTGGTTCGCTCGCACATACGAACCATTAATGAAGTTCATCGCTTTAAAGAGCATTAATCGAGACCAACCAGGCGGAGACAATACCCTGTCCCCATCCCCCGCATCCACCACATTTTCGCCACCATCCGGTCTAGACCGCGATGCACTGCCTATTCGCATCGGCGGGCGAGAACTTGAGCTGCGGCTAAGGAAGTACGTCAACCCAAGCCTTCTTGTGCCCCTTCATGATGCCTGGCTCCCAGGTCGCAATTCTGCTCACGGAAATGGTGCGACTTTGCACGAAACCAACAACAATACCTCGAACCATCTCTCTGTTTGAGATTTTTAATACTGTAAAGTTCTCGGGGGCTCTCTACTATTTCTGTTTTATACTTCGCACCTAGGCCTGTGTGTTCCTCCTATTGATTATTCTATGATGATATACGACCGTGATACCTCGATCGCATTTTTACATTTGCTGTTGATAAGCCCTCGCTCACATCACGATAGATACCCTTTGGACCTGCCATGACGCTGTTTCGGTTGTTTTTTCTTTTTGATACTCATGCGGTCTTGATGACCCTCATACGTTCTTTTATCGTTGATACTCTTTTATTGGGCCCCGCGTCTTGAACTGTTTCTCTTTCCAATCTCATATTATATAGCACTTGTATTGTAAACAACCATAGAAGTAGCAAGTAGCTGATGTACATTCAAGTTGGTAGTGCATCGGCAGTATATCGGCAGTTCACATGTCATGTTGGAATCTAGATTTCTTCTTTTTACTTTTTCTCTCGTCAACTTTTCTTGCTGCCTTGCAAGATCATGTCTTAATCGGCTTTGGTGCACATTCCATAGGTTTCAAACTTGCTCCGGGGGTGAACGTGGCCGTGGTCAGCAATGTCAGTGCGTTCGGCTCTGCCGGTCTATCTTTGCTTATTTATTTGCATAGACTGCGATTTTTGAATGTTTTCCCTCAGTCGTTGCTTTCGAAAGTCCTCAACAAAGTTCTGCTGCTTACATGTTTACATGCCACGGAGTTCTGGTATAGATTCGAGGTCGAAAACATCTACGAGACGAAAAGGCTCGAATTCGACCTAACTAGACCACATGCAGGTTTCAACATTGTACACATTGCGTACATACCTCGGAAACACCATAATGTTCTTCTGGAATCCCTGGATCAGGTCCACATGGCATTGTGCTGAATCGGCGATCGCGGCACATTCCAATCTGACGGGCCTTGCGCTTAGCATCACAACAATGCTGCCCCGTGCCTCTCCCCAACCTTGAATCTCAAGATGGCAGCTCATCTTATTTCCCACTGAGACAACAAGCAGCCCCTGGACTTATCAAATCATAATAACGGTGATCAACCTTCTACATACAAAGTATCAATGACAGTTCTGCAACGCCGGCAGTAAGTTTTGGTGGAGTCACGCTGCATCCGGAACGGTCGCTTCGGCCTGCATTCTTGACTTTGTTCACACCATGGAATGCGCATGAAAAGAGCCACTTTCAATGCAAGAGTTACAGGCTACTCGGTTTTACTTTTTTTGAGAAATCCGTTGTCCCACTCATACAGTACTTTCTCGGCAAGTCATCTCAATACTAATCCGAATACCAATCCCGACCAGAACTACCAGGGCGCCTGGAAGATCTGCCTCTCAGTTGCCTTTTCCATTCCAGGGAGCAAAAACCTTGCTCCACTTTCGTGCATGCAAGAAGTCATTTCTCTGACTCGTCTATTGCCTACCGGGCGTAAATCCCATGATTTCTCAGCTGTCTCCCAGTAAATACAGGCGCGCTAAATACAAACATGTTCTGACGGGCTCCACTTGATACCGTTCTTCGGATTCCCGCCGTCAACGTGGTCCTTGTCTCACAAGGACGTGTCGCCGTCAGGATCTTGGCCCCAGATGGCGAATGTTTTAGTTTATTTGGTCGGTTTAGCCCATAGGAACTATATGATTGATTGCTCGGCTCATGCATGACAACAAAACCCTTGCCTCGTACTCATTTCCCGGGACCTCTATTGTTTTCTTATTTTGTTCTTGTATTTGGATCTGTCGTCCCTAATCCTTTACATACCGTCCTCACAGTCCACCGCTTTCAGTGAGATTTGTTAAATGTTGAAGTGGGACCACAACCTCCCGCATACTTCACTTTCAAACGCCGGTCTTGCGTGCTTGACCACTACATTTTCTAGTCAGCGATACTACCATGCCTACTGTTAGCCGATAAGCTTGTGGTTACCCAGATCTGATCAGACTCGAAGACGATCGCTACATCGTTAATGGTCTCCACTCCTGGGCTCATCTACCGTTAACTCGTGTGGGGCCCATCCCGATCCTTCCGTCTCTATACTAAACCATTGCCGGTGGATTCCATACTACCATATTACGGATCGGGGTTTAGATCGACCCTCTTCAAGACTTGTTTTCGCCATAATTTAACTCTTATCTCTCGTCAAATTCTCTTGCCAACTACTTATTGGAACGGTCTCAACGCCTGCAGTGTGACTAGTGGTAAATGTCGGAGGGTTTAATCTACTGAGTGGGAGACGGAATGCCAGCCTTGAGGTCTCGCAGTAGACGCTTTGCGGTGCAGACACCCGATTCTACTGCGAAAAAACGCATTATTTCACTAGCAGGCTCCTCACCTCTAGCCACAAAAGACACACTATGTCACGCACCAGAGGAAATAACACCGATTATACATGTCCTTACAAAATCTTTCGGTGTATCGTCACCTTCCGCCGCCAATCTTACGCCGCCGGAGATATTGTTGCAGATTTACTCAATGCTCACACCGCGTGAGTTTGACAGTGCCCGACGAACATGTTCACAGTGGATGAAAGTCAGTTTGAACCCGGAATTATTGGAAAGCATGTTGAAACGGGCGGGATGGTGGGACGCATGGCGGCAAGACTGTGCAATACCACGAATTATACGCCATCCATCTAGTTACGAGAGTGATGTATGGAGGATGAGCAAACGCTTTGCAACGGAGTGTTTATTATCGGGTCGCAAGAGAAATATCGAGAAACCGGCCTTCGTGAAAACAGGAATCGTGGGTTTCTCAGGTCTCGCAAAAACAATGAAGCGGACAAGATATCATGCAGCTACAGATTCCAGAAATCGACTTCACAACTCTGACGGAAGCTCTACATTCAGTGTCAGCAACTGCAGTAATTATTTACTGGTTACGACCGGCTGCATGATATATGTGTTCCGTATACTTGACAATAATGCCAAGCCCACGGTTTCGTCCGGTCTAGAAGAATCCAATCTGGTGCCGATAACCAGTATCTCTTGCCCATTCGAAGTGATATCGGCTACCTTGGACACGAGCAACCCTCGATTTGTTGTTGCTGCATTGCTGAGTAACCGCGTGGGTATGGTCTGTGACATAGAGGCCCCAAATCTTACCCAAGATGGCGTCGGAGAATACACTGCTGGCTCGGTGGACGACGCATCAGATTGTCCGTCATCTAAACCATCCAAGGACAACATATACTTTATGCCAAAAACCACACATTCGTCTACACACTATTTCTACAACGTCTGCTCAGAAGATCATCCGCCCCGAACGGTTGCGCTCTCCCCAGGTCGCCGATGCATCGCTTTTGGATGTGCCGGTGGCATTGAGATCCACTGGGTCGATGAATCAACACAAACTGATCAACGAAGACATTTTCCCATGTCCCAACCCTCCGAAACTCTCCACTTCCTTCCAAACTCCCTCGAAAACACATCCGAAATGCGCCTAATCTCCTCCTTGGCCGGTCCAGGAATCCGCGAATATGCATGTCGCCAATCCCCATACCCAAATCATCTCAATAAATGCCATTTCAATTTTTGCGGTGACTCGAAGACCATTAACCGTAAACCCCTTCTCAAAAGATCACTCAGCCTCACCCGCGCAACACACTGCCATCACTATCGCGCTATTCCCATAAATGATGGCTATCATATCGCTTCCATCGAACCTCGCACTGGTTTCCTCTGCATTGGGTCTGATACCCCGATTGGCGGCCCAACAAGTTATGCTCGCGCCTTTATCTGCGTTCCTCCGTTCAATAAAGACCTATCATTAGAGAGAACTGCAGCCCACACTCCAACTGCCTTCGCTGTCGCCTCCGATCTACGCTGGGGCCTCCGTGTCGTGGCAGCCTATGAGGATCGAGTGGTTCTGTACTCCGTTCCACTCGACATTTTCAATATTGTCTGCAAAGAGCGTGAAACTCAAGGCGACGGTGTAATGGGGTCCAGTAACCTCGCTCAAGACTGGTTCGTCGACTCGGAGCACTTCCGCAAACGTCGCGAAAGTCTGATCCAGAATCAGAATGGAGACTGGGAATTTCTTCTTAGCGGTCGATCCAGACCGGCTGGCATGATATCGCCATTCAAGATACATGGGAAGGAAGTCGGACGCGTGGAAAATGTCGTCGAGCTAGCACTGCAGTCTTCAAATGGGGGTGCAAGAGTATGGGCTTTTAGCGCATCCGGGGATGCGAGTATATTTGATATTGATACATTTACGTCACCAACCCAAAGCGCAAACGACATCCCCTGCTCTGTCGTGCGTGTTAGTTCAGATGGCAGTGTCGATTATACTTCAACGGTCCATAGGACGGAACTAGGATTCATAGCTTCTTCATTATCTCGGAAACGTAAAGCACATGCTTTTCGAGATGATTTTGCTGGGCGGTATGGGACAAGTCAGTATACTTTTGGCTCAAAGTCGGATGCTCTTCAGTCTGTCAATGCCCCTGGGATTCAGCATGAGGATTCCCCGATGCGGCAGCCTTCCTTTGCAGCGTGTATTGTTGATTTCAAGATTCCTGATTTGGGAATCAGAGATGACAAGTGGAAGCAGGGTCGTCGGGCGTTGAAGGATGACTCTTGAGAAGCAGAGCTGCCAATATTCGCGTAAACTCTTTTGTAATTAGGTACAATATATCTTACTATACACCAATATGCCTCGTCAATGACGTGTTCCAATAGGTTTATAGTTAGTATAACCGCCCGGGCGTGCGCGCACTCTCTGGGCCACCGAACCTTGAAATCCCCGGGGCCCATAATCATTTGGTACTTAGGAGATCTGGCGATCTGGCAAGATCGCCCCCTGATTTCCTTCCCTGTCCCGCTTTGTCTTCCAGCTAAGAGGTGATGATGCGGTAGAAGCAGTAGTTCGCGCCAGGAGCAGCTGAAAAGTAGGGGGAGGGGTACATCCATTATATACTATGTAATGCTGCCCAGGTGGATGAAATCATATGTAACCCCCCTCTCACGTACTGCCCCACAACTACATAGCTTTGCTCGTCAGCTGGACAGAAGCGAAATAGTTCTGACTATCCTTGCACGCTTAAATGGAAGTTGATCTGTATTAGGATAGATCATAAACAGATATCAAGGATATATTGCATTTCCATAGATGACTAGTAATCACATTCAAAAAACTTTTTTCAAGCTAGAAGTTACAGTACGCTCGTTAAATGCCACATTGTATGAGATGGCAATGATAGAGAGGAAAGGGAAGAGGCCGAAATAAAGCCGAAACAGGAATGGAGCCATTAGTTGCCATTCAGCTTCGACCGACGAGCACGCACCGCCTGTGCCAATGACTCCAGTGTAGACTCGGTATCCTCCCAGCCAATGCAGGCATCAGTGATACTGACACCGTACTTCAGGCCAGCCTTGCCCTCAGGAGGGACCTTCTGAGCACCTGTTATGGAAGTTAGTAAATGAAAATAACAAAGCTGATGGCGTTCAAATACATACCCTCGTTAATATTGCTCTCAATCATGACACCCATGATCGCACTCTCGCCGGCGGCAATCTGTTCGCCAAGCACAGCAGCAACCTTGGGCTGGTTCTTGTGGTTCTTCTCGGAGTTACCATGACTACAGTCAACCATCAAGCGAGGCACGAGTCCCTTGGCCTCAAGCTTCGCCTTCGCATCCTTAATGCTTGCAGCATCATAGTTAGGTCCCTTCTTGCCTCCGCGCAGAATCACGAAGCAGTCAGGGTTACCAACAGTGCCGACAATAGAGACAACACCGGGCTTGGTAACGGAAAGGAAGTGGTGAGGGTGTTTTACAGAGCCAATGGCATCAACTGCGACATCGAGGGAGCCATCGGTACCGTTCTTGAAGCCGACGGGGAAAGAGAGACCGGAGGACAGCTCACGGTGAACCTGGGACTCGGTTGTACGGGCGCCAACGGCGCCAACGGAAAGACAATCGGCCAAGAACTGGGGAGAAATGGTATCCAGCATCTCGCTAGCAAGGGGCATTCCCTTGTTGGTAAGGTCGACGAACATCTGACGTGAAGTGCGCAGACCCTTGTTGATCTTGAAGCTGTTATCAATATCAGGATCGTTGATCAGACCCTTCCAGCCGACTGTGGTACGGGGTTTCTCCAAGTACGAGCGCATGACAATTAGAAGGTCATCCTCGTATTTTTCCTTCAATTTCAACAGGCGGTCGCAGTACTCTAGAGCCATGTCTGGGTCGTGAATTGAACAGGGTCCAATGACGACCAGCAGACGTTCTCTCTCCTTGTCCGTTCCATGGACAACGGCGACGGATTCCTCACGTCCCTTGAGGACGGTTTGGCGTGACTTTTCGGTCAAGGCGATTTCATGTTGAAGAACATTAGGGGGGGTAAGAGGGTTGTATCCAGCAACTATAAGGGGAATGAGTAAAGCTTCAATTGAGCAAGGGACCGTATGTTACATACTGCGAGAGTCTTCGAGGTGGCTATTATTGCCCACATTGGGGTTCTCAATGAAGAACTGGAGACACAATCAGAGTCAATTCAACACTGCTAGACAGCTAGGGTATGTTGTCATAGAGGGGCCGACTCACCGACATAGCGGGGCTTCGAGTGGATTCGGTGATTGGAGAGAAATCGAGAGAGTAGAAGATCGAATAGGAGTACACCAATTCTGGATTGAAAGACACAGACACAAAAATATAGAATTGAGTATAGAATACAAGTCAAGAATCAAGAACAAGAATAAAAATAAGAACCACCACGATCCATAAAACCTAATGGCATAATGACTCAACTCTGGCCCCACGTGATTTCCCTCGGTGGCCGTACTCGGTGAGCGGCCACCAATCCCAATCACCGCATTCGCATTAGTATTAGCAACTCCCTAGGTTAAGTCGAGAAAAAGAACGTGAAAAAAGAACGTGAAAAAATAGCTGGCCCGGGCCCTATGACGTGCGGAATTGATTCCTTTCACCTTCTCCCCCACTATCCCCCGCCATGCCCCTTTCTGGTCCCTCTTGTACCCGCTGGTCCAGCTCCTGTAATCCCCGAATCAAATCTTGACAAATTTCGCGGTGTTGCTCTTTGACCGTGGTCATCTGTTGGTTGTAAAGGTCCATGCGGATTCTCTGTGCTTGGAATAAATCATCAAGAACGCGATTGCATCCTTGTCGATAGATTTGGAGCACTTGACGAATAGTCTCCTGTTCTGCCGCCAATTGACTCGATAGACGCTTTAAACAAATTAGCATTGAAAAGTACTGGAATTCAAATTCCAAAGAAGAAGCAATCGGTTAGACTCACTTGATTCGTCTCCAGTAGCAAATCGTGTGCACTTCTTTGGGCACTTTGTAGAGCTAAAGTCCAGTCCAGAGGATTGGACCCACTGGGTTGGCTTTCGGAAGCCGCCAGGATAGCACCGGCTATTTCTGTAGACAAAGGAATCACCGCATGCTGGTTGGATTTTATACCTAAGTTTTCTGGTTCTCTCTGGGGGAGGTTTGCTGCAAGCATGGCGTCCTTATTTGCGTGAACTCTACAGTCATCTGGGCCTGATGTCACACCGACACCGGGTAACGAGTCGAAAATCGAGGGTGAACTTTTTGGAGACGAATTTTTCGTAACTTTAAGACAGGGCGTCTTATTTTTGCCATCTTTGGCGGCACTCTCTTTCACCTCAGAGTATTGAGTGCTCTTCTTCATAGATCCCGTTTCAAACCCGTACTCTAGAAACATATCCCTCTGGTATTTGGACCACGCCAGTTCATTTTCTGAGCTGTCAGATGAAGACTTGACCGAATTTTGATCGTAGTCACTGGAGCTAGAAGGGACAATTTGATTGTCACTGGGCATCGGCACCTGTTTTAGTTCTTCGGATGGCAATCGATCAGCCACCACATTCGCTTCCTTGACAAGCCTGGGACTGCCATTGGCATCCACGATACTGCCTTTTCGGGCAGTCTTAACTATGTTCGTCAACGGACTTGCTCGAACAGGGGTTTGTTGCGCTAGAAGGGGCCTTTGAGAATCCGGAGTCGCGCCTTTCCTACTCTTTTCAGTTTGAAAAGTCACATTCGCATGCCGGTTAGTTGCTGACCCTGATGGGGACTTCGATGAATTACCCATCCCATTGACGGCTAAATGATAGGAAGGCGTAATTCTTCTCTGAGGATATTCCAGAAGATCAAGTTTCTCCGGAGGCTCCGATAGGTGGTCTGTTTTCTGCTCGTTCTGGTCTTCGCTCTTATCACCCAGTCCATCGTTTCCAACTTTCATGCCAGTTTTGTTCCTGTCATCCAGCGACTCTTCGACATTTGAAGAACTGGACACCACCTTATTCATCGGCTTTAAAGGGCTTGCCACCTCTACTGGAAAATTTGTAAGCTGTGTCAATTGAAGAGGGCCTTGCGGGACTCGAGCTTGTCTTATCATTTCAGCAATTGCATTATGGTATGGCATTGAGCATTGACTTTGTGATCTATCGTTGCTTAGCATGCGCGAAGAAGGACTGGCAATTTCGTCATGGTAAGTGCCACTCTGGGCCCTGCGGGTAGAGTGTAGAGTCGTCTCAATAGCAGGTCGAAGTTGCGTGTGTAGCTCAACACCACATAGTGCATCAACAAGCGATTGGCCGATAGCCGTCCCCCTGCCATTACTGCCTGTTCCAATCACCCGATATCGATATGCCTCACTTCTGAGGATACCGATGCCATCCTCAGAACTAGAGGAGCTGGGGCTGACTGAAGCGCTCGATATTTCGATGACATCCATCGGTTCATTTATATTTCCATTTTGGTTCTGCAAAGCCCGCTGCGACGGCGGTTCCGTGGACCTCCCTTCCATATTAGCACTTGCGAGCTGTTCTTTGGTTTTTGAGTTAGCTCTTGGTTTGGGAGCAACTTCCTCTGATTGCGCTGGTGCGGTGTAATCTGCAGCCATTTTAGTCAACGGCAATTGGGACAGTCGTTTCTTTTTCTTCGCGACATCTCTCTTCGTCTGTATGGAGTTTCTTGAGTTCCTGCGCTTTTTGGAGGTCTGCCGTGCTATTGAGCTTCTCCGCTTGTATTTTGTAGCCACATCGCTCTTTTCATCATACATAAGTTCGGGAACTGGGGTAGATACATCAGTCCCTTCGTCATCAGTCTTGTCATGTAGCGACGTGATATCCTCGTCGGTTGGGTCTAAATCTTCATTCCAGTCAACTTCCGTTTGGAGATGTAAAGTGAGTTGTTTTCGTGCAACACCGTTCATCCGTGACTTAGGTTTCCGAGGGAGTGATAGTGTCAAACGCCGGGGGTTAGTAGACGATCGGACCAGATTTCTCTGTGCCTTAGCTGAATTTTGAATTGTGATACTATTGGTACCATGGCCTTTTTTTTGACGCTTGGTGGCTGACGGGCCAGTATCTCCTGATTGGAGCTGTTGTGGTACATCTGACCCTGTGCTTGAGATTGCGTGCTTGGTGGCAGCATGGCATAAGACTGAAGCCTTATCTTCGTGGAACGACTGCAGTGGGTCTCCTGTAGATGACACCGCAGTTAAATTCAACCTCTGTTGCACATCCACTTTCTTTTGTCGCCCTTTACCAGAACTCCTTCGTGATGTGGTCTCTTTGGCAGTATGCGTTGCCGATCCCGGTCCTGGTGGCTGCCTTACAGAATGACCATCCCCATTATCCGGTTGACTGACGCGCCGTAATCGTCTAGCACTGGTACCTTTCATGACCCGCTGTTTGAAATCCAAGGGCGATTTCAATTAGTAAGGAGAGAAATCTGCTGGGTCTAATGTCGCCCCTCGAACGGGAGTCTTGCAATGAGATGTGCTGAGAAGAGACAGTATGGCTGTCACATGTAAGACATAGCAGACTCGAGCATGGGTTGGTCAGGTTTTGTTAAGAAGTGACACAGCTTGTCTGTAGTCCATTAGAAGGGCGACACATCACGCTTTGAACTGGCATTGATGTTTACATGAGAAGCTTCGTGTGTGTGTGGCTTGATCTGATGACCTTAATTTCCAGATGAGTACAATCAAAGACAGACATCCATCGAATAACAGAACGGGATGATTTGATACCAGGGAACGAATATATGACGATGAAAAGAAAGGAAGAGTGTATAGAAAATGGCACTTGAGAGCAAACACGAGTTAATCGTGGACGGCAACAGCACGCTGTCACATGATGCCATCAAATACAATATTCTCTGAAATTCGTCGCTCTTGAAACCCTCGATTTACTACAGTACATGACAAGAAAACAACTTTCTGGTCGATCCCTGAAGCTCCCATGTTACGATTCATCCCATGTCAATCTCATGCCTAGCACCACAGTCAACCAATGAACCAAGCCCAGCATCCACACTTCAGCTGGAGTGATCAGAAGGAGTAACCCCGCTCAACAGCCCCGAATTGTTGAACTTTGTGAAGAACTGTCTGCTATAACGGATCCTTTTCACTCCGGTTCCATCGGGTTCAAGCGCTCGCTCCGTTGCGGGGATTATTAATCCCGGAATCCGGCTTAACAATGCGGTTGGTTGCTGATCCACTACGGGCAGAATGCATCAATTTGGCCGATCGAAGCCTCTTGAAAGCCACTATATATAGCCATGCAGTTACCCGTGACTAACAGCCCCCCACCACTAATCCTCAGATCATTCATCTGTCCCTCCGAGATTGCAGATTTGGACCATCAAAATGGCTCCAATCTCAGATGACAACCCCAAGCATGGCGACGAAGGGGCGGTATCCCCGTCTAAACGCCGATTCAGCGCAACTGAATCTTTAGACCGACTCCAAACCACACACCCTGTGATTACACCTGAACCCCCGACCCTCGATATTTGTTCCATTCCAGCCACGTCCGCTCAACGATGTCAAGCATCTAATCTCACAACCTCTCGTGATCAAGATGTCTGTCTTCCGGAAAAGATCGCACTCCAAGAAGACGCCGGGCAAGGTCTACCGGAAACATACGGTGAAGAAACAGTCTTGTACCTAGCATACGGGTCAAATATGGCTGCACAGACTTTTCTTGGTATGCGCGGTATCAAGCCCATCTCGAAAATTCCCGCTCTCATACCCGAACTCTACCTCACTTTTGATCTACCTGGATTACCCTATGCCGAGCCCTGTTTTGCAGGCACCAACTACCGAGACCCCGATTCACTCCCCGACCAGAGTTCCGAGTCCGAATATGACACCGAAGAGGACATGTCTCTAGTGACAGAAAGCGAGTTCTTATCTGAGAAAGCACCCCTGGTTCAGTCAAAAGCGCTGCGCAGTAGCGAATCTCAACAAAAATGGAATAAGCCTCTCATAGGTGTCGTCTACGAAGTAACACTAAAAGACTACGCGAAAATTATTGCAACAGAAGGTGGTGGCCGTGGATACCGTGATGTAGTCGTCGACTGCTTCCCTTTTGCAGAAGACTACACTTCTACAAACCCAGTCCCATACCATCCATCCACTCAGCCCTTCAAGGCACACACTCTTCTTTCGCCCGCAGCGGATGACGCGCGCAAGAGAACACAAGCTGCTAAGACTGGTGAATCTTCAGTATCAAGTACTAGATCTTGTGCTATAAGTTCGACTTTTGGAGATGTCGGAGTACATATGCGTCCCGACCCGGAGTATGCGCAGCCATCTGCGCGATATCTGGGCCTGCTCATTAAGGGCACTGAAGAGCACGACTTACCTGTGTCATACCGGGAGTATCTTTCTCATGTTCGACCGTATGAAGTCACTACGACTCGTCAGAAAATTGGAAAATGGATATTCCTTATCTCGTGGGGCCCAGCTATACTGATGACACTGCAGATCTCAAAGAGGTTCGCTGGGCCTGATGGGCGCAGTCCTCCATGGGTTATTTCCTCGGCAAATCTTCTATTTGCCGGCATGTGGAATTCCTATGATTATATCTTCAAGCGGGTGTTTGGCGACGGTGAGAGGACTATTGGTGATATCCAGGCGATGTAATTTAGATCCTTTCTCTTCTATATAGTAAATAATTTCGGGTCTACTTCTATCATTAATGCAGTCGCTTGACCTATCTTAAACTATTATCTTCGAATCGTACGGATGGAACCCATTGCCTCGAAGATCAAGAATGAAAACCCAGCTAGAAGAACTGGACTCTTGATATCAAATATTCCCGTCGCCCAGTGCATTCTAGTGCGATTTGATTTACACGCTATATGGACTATTGTATAAATTGGCTGAAACGGCTGCGTTCACAAAGGAAATTAAATTCAGGTGACTCCTCGAGCACATAGTTTTCGGAAGGGCAAAAAAAAGAATATCTAGGATACAGATACAAATGTGCCGGGGAGTGTTCTAACAAAACAGGGGTCGTAACCCTAGACACAAAAATAAAGAAAAAACACAGATGGCGAAAGAGATATCTGCCAGGCGACAGGACGGGAGTGCAACATTACAAGAGAATGCCCAGGTCACATAGCCTCGTTATAGCCTCTCCCATTTTCCAACTTAAACAGATCTTGCTCTTGTTGCTTCATATTTAACGGCGGGGGCCAATAGGGGGGCTGTACATGACCTTCCGGGACTTGATTGGGGCCCACTTGTAACGCTTGACCCAGACGCTGACGGCGAACATACCGGTCAGAAGGACAACGGCCTTGACACCCATCTTCTTGCGGTCGTCCATCTCAGGCTCGGCAGACCAGTTCAGGAACTCGACAACATCCTTGGCCATCTGGGAGGTGGTAGCGGGGGTACCATCCTCGTACTCAACAACACCATCGAAGAGGACACGACCCATGGCAATACCTATAAACGAATATTAGCGACCAATTGACCGGGATATATCCAAGAAACGGATTTCGAATCATAAATCACGTACCGGTACCGGGGAAGTAGGGGTTGAAGTTCATGCCCTCGGCAACGCTAGCACCGGCAGGAGCCTCGTCAGGGTAACCAGTCAGGAGGTTGAAGACGTAGTTGCAACCACCGTGACGACCCTTGATGATCAAGCTCAGATCAGGAGGCAGGGCACCACCGTTGGAGGCACGAGCAGCCTCGTCGTTCTTGTATGGGGCGGGAATATAGTCGGAGAGCTTTCCGGGGCGCTTTTCGATCTCACCCTGGTCGTTAGGCTCGGTGTCGTACTCGTTCTCCTCGGCCATAGCCTTCATTTCATCAACGGTGTGCATAACACCAACAAATGAACGCCATGGGACACGGGTCAGGGAGTGGCAACTGGCACAAACTTCACGGTAAACCTGGAAACCACGGCGGAGGCTAAGATGGTGGAAATTTTTTTTATTAGCGGCGTATGACGGGACGGAAAGCTGAGCTAAAAAGGAAACTCACGAAGCGTGGTCGTAGGTCTTGTTGAAGCGCTGGTGAACCCAAGGGTACTGAGTAGCGTGCAGACTGAACGAAAAACGGTATATTAGCTTCACTATCTTGAATCGACTTGATCGCACAATCCTCGGGTCGGGATCCCAGGAGGCGATCAATCGTTAGGGGTCATCACGACCACCACAAAAAGGAAACTCACCCCTCCTCAGCAGGGGTCATAGCGAAGGCCTCCTGGCCATAAAGGTGGTAGTACCACGCGGCGGAACCGGCAGCCGCGGCGGTTGCGAGCGAGGCAGTGAGGGTGAGGTTGAAAGGGGAGCTGGCGGCTTCGGCGCCGGCGGCGGTGGAGGAAGCACGCTGTTGCGATAATTAGCCCAAAAACAGTTCTTCCAAAGCAACAGGTCCGGATGAAGCGATTGGCCTTCTTTATGAGGCTCAATGGATCGGGTTGTGGTGGTTGACAGCGTACCGTGGACTTGCCGAGCGATTGGCGTGCGATGGCCCGGGAGGGCACGCGCAGGAGGGAACGGGCCAGCATGACGAAATCAAACCCTCCAATCGACAATTAGATGGATGGGAATGGATTGGATCGCAAAAGCGAGAAGAGGGGGGAGGGGAGGGGGTGGATGGAGTAGAGAAGAGGTGCTAGAGGTGATGCGAGTGAAGTTCAGAAGGTTCAAGTTTCTCTCTGGAAAATGGGGTGTAAAACCCTCGATCTGATTGGCCCACACCACCCGCTCGGTGAAAACCGCGATCACTCGGAACAAGCTCAACCTGCAAGTTGTTGCGGTTCACAACTTGCGTTTTTGCATCTTGACACTCTTTCTTCATGTGTTGAACTTACTGATCTACGAGGAAATTACTAGAATAACCTTCTATTACCGCTAACAACTCCCAGCATGCCTCCTCCCTCAACCCCCATCTCCCGACCACACCCATCAACCGCCCCTTTCACCCGACGCACCCGAATCGATCCAGCAGCGCTGTGATTGGTCAATTCCCGCTGATAATCAATCTAACAATGGCGACATGTCAACACCTACAGTCAACAAGAATACTCCCAAAATTTACTCAACGAGACTACAAGGATACCATAGAGCAATGACACCACCATTGTTATTTTGTTGAAAAGGTGAATAGCTAGAGTTTGGCCTACTGTCCCGTTTCAACCTTTGATAGGCTATTGCGACCATACAAAATCTACCAATATACTCATATACTCCTTCTCATGGAAACCAGGCCAAATCGAGGTCTTTTAACTTCTTTACACCTATCTTCCAGTCTCATCTGGCTTCAATCCACACACCCTGGCACTTTAGGGGTACGAACGAATAGACGGTGATGCTCTGAGGTTATGGCCAGGCTCGCACAACATCATCCATAGCATCAATGAAGCATTGGATATTACCTGGGTTTAACCCCGCCACCGATATGCGACCATTTTCAGTCTAGAATCTTGTCAGCATCCAGCTAAAGAATGAACATTCCCATCGGCCCCTAGGTCCAGTTGTAACAATACGAACATCCTCGGTGAATACCGAGCTCAATGAACTTACCATGTATATATGCCACTTCTCTTTCAGCTCCAGGATCTGACGCGGAGATAGTCCCGTATAACTGAATATCCCAATTTGAGTTGAAAGAAACTTCCAATCACCTGGCGTGCTCCGTGCTTCCAGCTGTGATTGAATTTCTTGTCGCATTGCCGTCAGACGGCCGCTCATTATTTTCAACTCCTTCCCATTGAGCAAACAATTTTTTATCATTGAAGACACAGCTTGCGACGTGTGCCCCGTAAGCCGGTGGATTAGATATCTCCGCTCGCTGGATAATCGCGAGCTGGCTACCGATGCGAGTAACGAGCTCCGTTACATCGGACCCGGGTCCACAGATAAAATGAAATGCCCCAACGCGCTCTTCATATAAACCGAGATTCTTAGCAAACGACTGAGCTATGCAGCATTCAAATCCTTTTTCAATAAAATAGCGACAGGCCCATGAGTCTTGTTCGAGATCCCCAGATGCGAATTCTTGATAGGCACAATCAAAGAAGGGGAAGTGGCCACGTTCTTGGACAACGTCGGCGATTCTCCTCCACTGCTCTTTAGAAGGGTCCATGCCAGTAGGGTTGTGGGCGCAGCTTTGCAGCACGACCGTCGATCCCCTAGGGGCACATCTTAAAAAGTCAAGCATGTTTTCGATATCTACCCCTTTTGAGGAAGCAGAATAGTATGGGTATTTTTCCACTTCAAATCTCGATTGAGTAAAGATTTGGTAATGATTCGGCCATGTTGGATCAGAGATGAATGCTTTAGGCTGAAGAGACCCCGAGTGGAATCGTGATATGAAATTGGCACCAAGATGAACGGCTCCAGTGCCGGAGACGGTTTGAAAAGAGCAGACCTAGCTGTGAAATTAGTCTCATTGACCTGAGTGGATTTCCAGCTGGGCGATCAATACACCCCCGTTTCTTATAAATTGCTTGACTTTCGTTACCGAGAATGAGTCTCTGAGCTGCTATCAAAAATGAATCGAGGCCACGAATGGGCAAATATTCATGATTGGAATCAGGGTTATCATGAAGACGACTCTGAGCCTAATCTCCCCAATATAACAATCAGTAAAACACGGCGATCAACAAGGCAAACATGATACCTTTTTCAGAACTGGCAGTACCCATGGCTTCCCCTTCTCATCTCTACATGCTCCGATTCCCAAATCAATCTTTTTCTCATGAGTATCTTCCAGATACTCTCTCATCAAGCGATACAACGGATCCTCGGTGGCCCGAGGCACATTTGCCAACGTGAAAGAGCTCTGCATGATGTCCAACATTATGACTTCAAAATGCAAAGACATATCATATGCATATGACCTCAAGCTTGGAAGTCATATGGCTTTTGAGAAAACCAATCTCGTGATCTAGACCGCAAATCAAACCCTGTGGAGAGCACATGGGACATAGTGATACGTCAGCGTTCGGCGATAAGCACTCGCCGAATGGCCTTTATGCAGGTAACTCTGTCGCATCTAAATAAAGTTGACGTTTCGTTCGGTTATTCAAGGAGTGCATCCTTGGAATAATTGGCTTCTGAAGGCGTCATATTGGAGATCCTATTGCTCTTGCTCTCTTTCAAATATGACTGCTCTGTTTATTGGTTCACGGTTTCATTCTGTCTCAAATGCGGTTCATTTATTAAAGATTTCCTCTTTGAATATCCCTAACCGGTTGTATATTTAATACTTTAAGACTGTAAGACATAGTCCGCCCTTCGAATAGTCCACAATAGATCATTTCCAAACCGATCCACCTCAGGAGTCTTGGTAGTTTCTATCCCGAATTTCCGTTCCATCAGCATCCACATAGGAACATTCCCGGAATGACTCCCGACTCGAATCTCCTGGAATTTCAATTCACGAAATCCATAGTCAAAAACCAGGCGAAGCGCTTGATACGCTAGCCCCTTTCCCCGAGCTGGCGGTTGAATGATAATACCCGCTGCACCGGCCCGGGAGAGATCATCTGTTGCCTGATTCTCATTACAGGGACCAATCCATCCAAATCCGGTGATACCAATGGGCTCTTCGTTATAAAAAACGAGAAAGTTGCGATATGTTGGCGGGTCTGCAACAATTGTCCATTTTGTCGCAATGGCTTCGAATTCGTCGGGTGGGGTCGCGGATATAGACTTGTCGAATTCCGAGTTTGCTTTATTCGATAAAATGGCGACTACCGTAGGGATGTCGTCAGATGTAGGAATCCGAAGCGACAGTGGCATTTTCTCGGATTTGAGCTCGATTGAGCTGCTTGGGTGACCCCGCATTATGTACAGGGCAGCACGTTGGCAGCGTACGACCGAGTATTGTAATTTTATCTTATTACGGAGGTAAGATTGAAGGTATGCTCTTTGGAAGTAAAACTTTGGTAGGTTGTAGGAATTTCAAGTCGGGAGATGTGATTTCCATCTGATTTTGGTGGGATCTCAGTGACTGGTGATGACTCTTGATGAGTCAAAGGCATCGTTAACTTAACTAACTGCATCGTTAACTAACTAGTTAGATCCGCAGAAGATACTTGAAAGAGATAGTAGTATGATTCGACATGGTAAATGAGATGCATTTTGAAAGTCCCAAAATAAGCTTGTAAGCTTCAGAAGGAACTTGAATGAAGCTTTGGGGAGGGAGGAGAGAAGTATAGATACTGGTGTTAGCAGTGCCGGAGGCCACTGATTGGGATACCCCCAATTAGTGTCCCCCAGCGTAACCGAAGATATCACCTTAACCTAACAAACTAAAACGTATCTGTTGTATGACAAAGCATACAAAAGATACAATTTTAGAAAAAGCTTCAACAACCTACAATTCTTTCACATTATATCATTATTATAATCTTTTTCTGTCAATAATTAAGTTTTAATAAAGAGTAATTGTTGTTTTTATATCTTCCTAACAAAAGTTTACTACGAGAGACTATTCAAACCAATTTTAAGAGTTTATTATTCGTTTAATATTCTTCAAACTCTAAAACGGAGAAGATAACGACAAATTCTTCTTATATTATATTTCAAATTATAGGGGTCGCTTATAAAAATTGTTAGTTATTCAAGATCTATCAAAAAGCACAAATAGGTATCTTTTTCATGACACATCCATACAAAAGATACGTTTTAGGTTAAGGGGATATCTTCGGTTACGCTGGGGGACACTAATCCGATCGGCCGGATTAGTGTCCTACGGCACGGCTACTACTAATACTGCTGCCAAACCAGGCCTTCGGCCCCAACTTTTGGATTCAGCATATAGCTTTGTTCGCATAAATATTGAACTTCCAAGCATCAAGCCTTTGGCGTGGGTTTAAATTTATTTTTGGACCGAATCCTTGCCTGTCGGAAACCTTGGGAATACCTCGCTATGACCCCAAAGGAATAACGAATAATCGAGTGTGATCAAGTAAATATTTCAGAGGCGTTTCGTGCATTTGCAGAAAACCTGGTTAGATTCATATCTAAGTGATATCACCATTACGTAGAATGACAGGCTCATATATACTACTCCTAGGCCGTACTATTTAAATGAATAGTCGATATAGAGCGGCGGTGTGCTGCAGATTCCACATGGATACAGCTTGAGTGAGCATCCGATTCTTTACTCTTTACCTCTGAATAACATCGTGAAAAAATACATCACAATCATCTCATAACCCACACCCCTAGTTGAATGGATATGAGATTTACGGTGATCTGTATGGCATCATTTCAGCCAGTTATGGTTGAATATTATAAAAATAGTGAATAGGGGGTCAGTCGTTAAATCAATGAGCGAACGAGGTACGACGACTTGGACGATGCATACGCAGGGGCCAAATTCTCAATCGCCGAATGAACGCGTCCCCGACATCTAAAGAAGAACGGAGACCACAAAAACACAGAGGAACAGGGATCAGGCTCTAAGATTCCTGTAGAATTCCGAATCCAAATAAAGAAACGTGTCGTGTTATTTGAAAAGACGGCCCGGCCCCACAAGCTCCCAAAGTTCTTTCTTATCTTGAATCCTTGAATCCGATATTAGAGTTGTCTGTGCTTCAAGTGCTCCAAGCGCAGTACAACAAGACCAAAATACGTAGTGCCCAGCATGTTCATCACTTTATGCAGCCCCGCATTTTATCATTTTAGAAATTATGTTCTCTTCATCTTATCTTCGTATATTTTGCTCATTTTAATTGTGGGAAATATTGTATGTCATCCTATTAACCATGTGTGATGAAAGGTTAGCTTTAGGAAGCGGTGTCATTCGGCGGGACGCAATCAAGTCGGGGTTTGACATCTACTTTGCACTTCAGCAACCCCCTCCCCATCAGACCATGACACCTCGATCCACAAAACAAAGTGGCCTGGCTTCTTTAGCATGTACCGAGTGTCGAAAGCAGCATCTGAAATGTGATGCCAAAAAGCCCACATGCTCTCGCTGCCTGCAGAATGCGTATTTCTGCCAATATCTTCCATCGCGCCGCGGTGGCCACAGGAAACCTCGAAATGGGAATGAGTCTGCTCGCCGGTCTACGTATCGACCCCAAGAACATATAGACGTGAGTACTCGGCCCTAAAAAATCCTTTGTCTATTCTATAGATGGTATTAAGATAGATCAAATTATCAGACTTCCCTTGTTCTTCCTCTTTCGACACCTGGACAACCTAATACGCCTGACAGCACATCACTTCCGAGTTCCTCGGATGCACCAGGCGTTGCAGATGGCCATGTTCCTTGGCCCTTGCTTCACATGAGAAATGAGCTACCTCAGACAGGATCAGATAGCCGTGAGTCATGGGCCAATGATGATCGCTTTTTACGCCTATTTTACGAGAATTTTCATGTTGCCCATCCAATTTTAGTTCCAAGTGCTATGTATCATGACCGGCAGTACCCTGGGTTCCTGCAACTAGTCGTCAATTTTGTTGGATCGCATTACATCTCGGCAAGCCAAAATCAACAGTACAAGGCCAAGGTGATTGCTGAGCTGTCTTGCAGCCCCGACCGTTCGCCTTGTATGGTCCAAGCTTGGCTCATTTACTCGATTGCTATATATGCCTGTGGTGAATGGGATGAGGCTCAGAATGCCTTTTCCAATAGTGTGGAAATGGCCTTGGAACTGGGGATGAACCGAAGGGACTTTGCTTCGTCGGCCTATTCTGAAACCTCTATCGAGGCTGAAAGCATGCGAAGAACCTGGTGGGAGTTGTACATCACAGATATCTTCATGGCAGCGCCATTCAAAAATAGGACGTTCCAGTGCAGTACGATGGCACCGGAAGTAGCGTTGCCTTGCGAGGAGTCATCATACACTGGTACATCCGAAATTCCGACGCCTCGCAACATCCTCGATTTCAAGCGGAGGGTATTTGCGCCCGAGGAGACGATTTTCTCATCCTCGAGTTATCGCATTGAGGCTGCAACGATATTATGTCGGGCGCTCGTCTTGAACGGACTCCGAGACTATCATCGCGACCACTTGCAAGCTGTTGAGAACGCACTTGTCAGTTGGATCAACCACCTGCCGTCTAAAAAGCTGGATATAGTCGACTCCTACGGAAATATTGATGAGATAATGTTCCAAGCTCATATGTCGATCGCATATGCAACAATGCTTTTGCATCTACCAAGAAGTGATCTGCAACCTGTCTTGTCACAGGCCAATGAACAATTCTGGCCTGTTGCCACACGCCATCTAGCTTCAACACTCAATCGCTCCATTCATAGCATCAAAGCGACTGAGGCCTCTCGACGTTTGTCGGATGCTATCGCACTATGCCCCAACGTCCCAAAACATACCCCCTTCACAATTCCCGCGCTGGCACTATGTGGTATGGTGCAGCTTGCGACCTCGATCAAGCACAACGAAGAGTGTTTCGACCACCACTATAACCGTGTTACTCTGATTCTTGGATGCCTGAAAAGCACCAAGAGGATATGGAACCTAGCGGATGCGGCATACAATCATCTAAGAACCTCCGCAGCACATAACCTGTCGGACTCTATGGAGCGCTGGTGTACAGAACCTCCAAGGACGCTCTTTCCATCTGAATCAACTCCGCGTAGCACAGAAAGTTCGAATCAACCTACAAGACCGACTACTGCGGTGCCAGATGGTCAGGATATGCTATTTCCTCCGCTTGTATCGGCGTTCGTTGATCCAACTTGTTACAATGATTCATTTTTCACATCTCTCCCTGATTTTGATATCCACTGATATATAAAACGTGCTCGGAAGCTAGACCTTATGATCTCTCCGAAGAATGGTGTATATATATTGTTGCTTAAAGCGTTCAATCTGTTTGGAAATACCCAACATTGACTACCAATGTAGACAAATATGGCGATAACATGCCGGGAACTTCCCTGTAGTATGTATTCGGGACTAACAATGATAACAGTAACACAAGAGATGCAGTGCATACAATCAAATTGCCATCAACCGTAAGTTTCCGAAAAAATATCCGTGAGCTAGATAAGGCATCAGTTGGTACGTTCATGCAGAAGTATTTAGATAGCGGTCAAGGGCCGACGGGGCTAAGCGAGGCTGGCCGCACCCGTCTCCGTACACGCCTCGGCATAATCGGCGATTGCAGCCCCATGAAAAATATTGAATCGCCGATTGAACCACACAACGTCATTGAACACGCAGCCCCGACAATCAATCTAAATACTCCTTATCATTCAATTCATCGAAAGTCTATAAGTGAGCTCAGTCGATCCCCGAAAATTCATCTTTTAACAGACTTCTTCTTCCACCCTCAACAAATACCAGTCTTCGAGCACAATGTCGCCTGCTATTCTCTCAACCGTTCCTGCGATTGATAAGGGTTTAGCCCCGAATTATCAGCCTTTCAAAGCAAAGTATGACCTGGACTGCCTAGTGAAAGATATCAAGCAACATTTGGGAGAATCAGGGGGAATCTCCTCAGAAGAAGTTGATGAAGAGTACCTGATCTCTCTGGCAAAGAAATACATCTCTGACCCTAGTGATTGGATCGAGTATTTCCACAACGACACAAGCAAGAATTACACCAGAAATGCCATTGAGAATATTAACAACAAAGCCAATATTGTAAGTGATGACCTGTTATTCTCTGTTGAGACCAAAGGCCCATGACTGACTTACATAGCTCCTTCTCGTCTGGAACCCACTAAAGGGCTCTCCGATCCATGACCATGCCAACGCGCACTGTATCATGAAAGTCCTGGCTGGTCAGCTTCACGAGACTGTTTACCATGCCCCCGAGAAAGACGCTGGACACAAGCCTTTGTCCATAAAATCCTCTACCACCTTCGGTATGAACGAGGTGACATACATCTCCGATGATATTGGTCTTCACCGAGTTCATAACCCTCACCCCAGCCAGGTCGCCGTGTCGCTTCATCGTGAGTTATCCCCTCATCCTTTCATCCAAAATATGAAACCTGTCAAATCTGACTCTCTTTCCAGTCTACACACCACCGAATGCAGCTGACTACGGCTACAACATCTTCAATGAGGCCACGGGGTCAGCGAGTTTCGTGCCGCAGGCCCACGCAGTTTCGAAGAGATAAGAGACTTATGATGGACGAGTCGAAGAAGAATTGGGTTGAGAACCACCTGTTGATCAGGATGATCTCTTTTGCTTTTAGTCTGTTCGGGTGTTGAACATCCATTTTAGCGACTTGCATGGGAACTCGAAGGTTGATACACACTTATCGTTATTTTGCTTTTTGGGAAGGACAATTGCTTTGATCTTGTCTTTCCAAGGTTGCTGATACAAACAGCCCTACATATGTACATATTCTTACTATGCAATAGACTCACAGAATGAGATACCTATTGATCAACCAGCCGTTGTCTTTAATTTTCTACCACATCCAGTCAAGATAATCTGGGGCTTGAGAAAGGATAAAAGAAAGCCATTTTTCAAGCTAAACCTTTAGGAAAATAGCACGGCATACATATTGAAATCACACAATTTCCAGAGAGAACTATTTGGTTCATCTAGCCAACTAGTATATTGTATCATAGAAGGTTAAGCTTACATGTGGCCACCTTCTGGGAGCTGGCCTCTCTTACTGGCCATTCTGCACCCTTACTGGTCATTCTGCACCCAAGCTTCACAGGCATCATAAAGCTTTTCAAAAGATGGATCCATCCCGATAGCCTTTTCGAACATATCAATGCCCACTCGTCGAAGCGCCTCAAAGACAGCAACCAAGACAAAATCAGCATAACACAACTGACTACCATGAATGAAAGGCCCCTCGTCTTCTTTCCGCTCACGAAGAAGCTTTTTCATGGCTTCGAAACCAGGCTTTGTGGCTTCCCAGGCCTGTTCCTCTCCTATGAGCCCCTCCATCTCTTCCAGTGACATTCCGAATCGAGCATGGCGGGACTTGGCAAATGCGGGAACGGTTGATTTGTCGATGACTTCGCGAGCCACGTGCGGCATATAAATGGGAAGAAGTGGTGCGTAGACCATGCGGACTACACTGTCCGCCTCAGCCTGCAAATTGGTATCCAGGCGCAGGGATGGTGATGGTTGGATGTCCTCTAGCTTCGATGCAATCTTGGCAGATTCGGTGATAATAGAGTCGTCCTGGAGCTTCACAGTAGGAACTGTATATTCAAACCCCTTTCCAGATGTATTCGGAGTCACTCCGATGGCTTCTAGGGTTGACTTGATGGTGCTGTGGTCCACCCAGATGGTAGTGTAGGAGATTCCTTTGTAGTTCAAAGCTAAGCGAGTTTTCCAAACATTGTATGACCAGCTACCTCCCGACTTAGTAACCCGAGCGAGGTCGTAGAGTTTGATAGTAGTCATTTGATACCGTGAGGTGGCAATATAAATTGGAGGTTTGAGAATTCGTAATAAAACGAACGTGGCTAAAATGGCCCTTATATAGTCAAAGTTGTCTGATGGTTATTTAATTGTAAATGTCCTTGGCCTCTTGGAATGACACCTACTATCACATGGTCGACACGGCTTGAATTTCTGGCGGCCAGCTATCTATTACTACTATCTAAATTAAGCTAGTAGTTACAACGAACTTCGGGCTCAACATAAGCAGTCAATACGGGTTTAAAAAATGATAGGTATTCAGTTGACTCTATTTAGAATAATAGCTAGTGCACGTCAAAGTGAATAAGTCTATAAATATTAAGACCCTGAGAATCAAATTACCAGTTTCCTTATTAGAGCAGTAGTCAGGATTCAGCTTTGAAGCCTTACCTGAAGAGCTCGGAAATAATACCACACTAACACGGGTCATCGTGCAATTTGGGTCTATGACCCTCAAGATCCAAGCTGATTATCTCCACTTTTATACCCCCACATATTATCTCCGCCAATAAGGGACCTGTTCAGTGCACTAAACCGCATGCAGGCAGTAGTAACTCTCACACCATCATCCGCATTGTCAGAGTCAGGAGAAACTCAAAATCTCGCTTGAAATATTTGGGGTTCGCAAAAATGCCGAGTTTCCAACTTAGACTCGTGAAAAGTATTGCTCACTAGAATTCTTGACATATTGTGATAGCTTCGGAGATTCTAGTCGATAAACAATGTCTCAAAACAGCCTGAGTTTCGTGATCTCAAGCGGAGCAGGACTGCAGGATGATCCTCCGGTCCGACGATTAAGTCAGCATTAATCAGTAGCGAATTGTCAAAGTTCATTAGGCTTACGTTGAGGATTATAGTCCGCCAACATGCAATGAGAAACGTTGCACTGACAAGAAAGCGGCGCGGCGTTAACAAACGAAAAGGAACTGAACAGTAAGCCTTATCTGCCCCGTTTGATAATTAGACTAAAATAACCAGTTAGACCTGGATCTGCCACCATTACAACTACTAACCCGATCGAGGTCATGGATAGCTCATTTTCACATCGTACTAGCAGTGAAGAATCCCATGAGGAAGATTTATCTTTACAGCCAGGATGCTGGCTTGCCACTTACACTAGAATGCGGAGCAATGGAACGCAATCAAATCATGCACGACGTACCACCTCTACTAGGGACACAACTCAATCTCCCGTATGTCTACACCCGGAGTTTGACTTCCATAGTACTGCATACGAAGGCGCATGCTCTAGATTTCAGGTGGATCTGACTGATCTTACTATGTTAACGAATTTCAACATTGGGAGAGGAACTATCGCCGCGCTTGCCGCAGATCCTAGTCGATTGCTGTCACTGATAGGAGGCACTGGATGGTGATGCATACTCCTTTGATATGAGTTCACTCAACCATACTGATCTGCTTGTGTGAAGGTCCTTCCTAGAATTCATACCAAGTCGCTATGGCTTAGATATTTGTGTTACAAGTGCCACGGATTGTTTACTTGCTAAAGTACAAGGCATTTGCATCCCCAGTGAAATGAATAGAGCCAGAGATCTTAAGCTGCTCTCGATTGCTCTACGGGCGTTACAGGATGCCTTGAACGACCAAACACTCTGTACTAGCTCCGAAGCTCTTTGTGCATCGCAACTACTCGGCCTGCATGCTGTATGTATGAATAAGCGCGTTGCAACACACAACATTGGAACTAACTTCAACTCAGCTCCTGGGATCGTGTGAAGGCGCAATTTGGTCTCATCATCTAGAAGGGACCATCCGTCTCATCAAAAATCGAACTCCGGCGCGCTTCACGAGTGAATTTGATCAGGCGCTTTTTTCTGCTCACATGGGGACAGTTTTATTTGACTCTCTCATGAGAAATATGCCGTGCTACCTTGAAGAACCTCACTGGATAGAGATTTATCAATCATCTGAACAGGCTTCTGAGACACTTACTGAAAGAAGCCCCTTAGCCATATCTATACGGTCTCTCATGATCAGGTATGTATCTCTATACTAAATTGGCATTCTGCACATCTCATCGTCTCTTTTCATTGATGCTTGATGTCAACTAGAGGTTCCATCATGCCGATAAGAATTTTCAGGCTAATATCATAACTCGCTCGCATAGGCTACCAGGTCTGTGGCACAAGATAGATCAGGCTGTGCTAGGTCCTGATATATACAAGGCTGAGATACGAGCTTTTTTACGGACTCAATGTGATCACATCCGGGATGACCTGCTAGCATGGGTGGAAGCATACAAAACTCATTGCATGCACATGTCACTAGTATCACCATCAACCAAGGAACTTTCAATGAGACGAGAACTATACGGCACAGCCCTCGAATGTCTCATAGTGACCAAACGACTGATGGCGACTATCTACTATGATGAGATAGACAGCATAGAGGCAGAAGTGCAGGAATTGGCCCAAACATTGATCAATTTGCAGGCAATGCCTTCACCCAGCCACTCCTGGTTATTCTCAGGACGCGAGACGAGCGTGACACGAAGTGTTCTTTTGACTAGGGATCAATGGAACAGCAAATCTTCAGGAACCCCGATTTCCGAGGAGCTTACAACTCGGGCGAGATATATCACCTGGACTAAGATGCTCCGGCCGAACTAGGAAAGCAGCTATAGCTTCGGAGCTGTGCATACTATTAATCTACCCTCTCTGGCTTGCATCGAGCGTAGTATCCGCTTCTGCACATAAAAATAGTTGTTATTAATACAGACATAAACAGCGATATATCATAAATTATTTTCCGATCCATAACAAATTTAGGGAGTTTATATTACAAGTCATTCGAATGCATCACCCTAAGATAGACATAATTAGGCTCAACTATGGATATTACGCTCGATGCAAGCCAGATGGTGTAAAAACACTCTAGGGCTGCGACCTCGGGAGTCATCGACATCTTATTGTAAAGCTACATTGAGTCTAGCATTGAATTGAATTGTCCATAATATATTTCTCTCGTCAAATAATTCATTGTGAACGCTCTTGTCGAAAAATACAAGTATTTCCCTCAATATAAAGCTCTTTGTTCCCACATGCATGTGTGCATCAAATGATTGATGTGTGCATGCAGGCCGCTGACTCAGATTTTGTCTAACCGCCCCAGGCGGAAACTGTAACATTGAAGTGGAGTCGGACCCACCGGAGCTGCCGATGACGGAGTCACGTCAGGGCCCCCTCTCGCTTCGAGGCTCCCTTGTTCACCTCATGGTATATGGGGAAGCTGTTTTGATCTTGTATCGTAACGGTCCTTCCATGCGAAAGTATCGTGAATACCATCATGATTAACAAGTAAGTTTTGCCCAAGAAGCTAAGACCAGACCTTGACACCTAATGCTCACCAGGAGTAGCTATGATCCGGATGTGAAGGTGGGAGAGATTGAGATTGAGGAAAGGCGAGCTTTGTTGAGCGATGAAGAGGATATCGGCCCTGGAGGGCACTCAACTGTATATCGACGAGTGAGGAATCGGGAGGGCAAGTGCAGGGCCCGTAGTCCCTGGAGGTGCGCCGCGAAGATCATTCTCAAGGCTACCTTGTTTAGCGTGTTGATCTGGTGGCTCATTGGATTCTTACCTGGTGAGTTATAAGAGTCTATCATTTTCTGTGATGCCGATACTCATGAATATTACCATTCAGACCGATCGGACGAGCCTGTCTCCCCACAACCCGAATCGCCGGCCATCTGCCAGACACCCGAATGTATCCATGCCGCATCCGAGATTCTCTACAACTTAGATCCAAACTACGCAAAGATTGACCCTTGTACCGATTTTGATCAATACGTTTGCGGTGGATGGAGAGAGCACCATGATATGCGGTCTGACCAGGGGTCCATCTTTGCCGGAACAATAATGGCAGAGACTGGCCAAACTCGCCTCCGTCATATTCTGGAACGCTCGGAGCCCCCAGACTCGGCAGATACAGAGAACTTTAAGAAGCTGAAGGATGCATATGACGCTTGTCTAGATGAGCCTGCCATTCGAAAGCGGGGCATCAAACCCTTGGTTGAGATTCTGGAGAAGCTACAGAATATCTATCCCGCGAATGATGCGACTACCGAGGATGCCGGCTATCATCTTACCGACGCGGTCGTGTTTCTCATCCAATCTGGCCGCGAAGCTTTGGTAGAGGCCAGTGTTTCTGTAAGACATTCTCTCTTGACAATGTGAACTTTACTGATGACCGCAGCCTGATGATCGAGACCCTGACAATGTCACAATCTTTGTGAACCCACCTGACAACATCGGACTCCCAGCACGGGAGTACTACAACAATACAGAGACTGTTGCTAAATATTCATCCGTGGTGCAGAAGGTTCTGCAAGCTTTCGATATCAAGAATGTCGAAAAGGTCAGCGAGAAAGTTGTTGCTTTCGAGAAGGAACTGGCAAACATCACTCCAGATACGGCGACCCAAGAGGATGTCACCAAGTATTACAATCCTCTTAGTATCAAAGAAACAGATGATTTGCTACCTCAAGTCTCGGTTTCTGATATCCTTTCGGCGCTCGCACCACATGATTACAAGACCGACCGTCTCATTGTCGGCTCGCCTTCGTATATGAAAGGTCTATCTAGGCTTCTAAAGAAGACACCGCGGGAGACAGTGTCAGTATTCTTCCAGTGGAAACTCATCCAGTCGTATGCGAGCAGCATTGAGGATGATAAGATTGCTCCTCTTAACCAGCTTTCAAACGAACTGTCTGGAAAGGACCCAAAGGCAAAGGAGGAGAGGTGGCGGAAGTGTATTAGTACTCTTGATGAAAGCCTAGGCTGGAGCTTGAGTCGATTTTACGTGTTGGATTCATTCTCTAGCGAGTCCAAGGAGCTTGGGGACCAAATCGTGTCTGATATTAAGGAACGATTTGTTTTCACACTGGACCAGACTGGGTGGATGTCTCCAGAGGTCCGAAAGCTTGGTATCCAAAAGGTGGGAAATATTATTCAGAAGATCGGGTTCCCAGTCAAGAGTCCCAACGTGCTGGATCCAAAAGACGTGGAAAATTACTATGCTGCCCTTGATGTTTCCAGCGATGGCTTCTTCGAAAACAGGGTTGCCGTGGTCGAATTCGAGTTGAAAAACGAATGGTCCAAGCTGGGCAAGCCGACTAATCATGATGAGTGGGATATGACTACCCCGACCGTCAACGCTTACTATAACCCTCCTGGCAATGAGATTGTTTTCCCCGCTGGTATCATGCAGCCTCCAGCATTCTATGGGCCGGCAGCCCCATTATATCTTGCCTATGGAGCGTTCGGGTCTGTGAGTGGTCATGAGCTTTCGCATGCCTTTGATTCTACAGGTCGTCACTATGATGAATCTGGCAACTATACCAACTGGTGGGATGATGAAACGGTCAAGGCTTTCGAAGAACGCGCTCAATGTTTTATTGACCAATACTCCAAATTCACTGTCGAAGGACCAAATGGCAAAATTCTGCATGTCAATGGGCGCTTGACCCTAGGCGAGAACATTGCGGACGCCGGTGGTCTAGGTGCTTCGTTCCACGCATGGAAGAAACGTGATGACGCGAAGCCTGATCTTCACCTCCCTGGACTAGATGCTTTTACCAAGGAGCAGCTATTCTTTATCTCCTATGGCAACTGGTGGTGTGGTAAGAATACCAAAGAGGCGGCCGAGGAATCTGTCTATAACGACCCACACGCGCCTAAATCAGCACGAATTATCGTAAGTTTCAGCCACAGAGCTCATAACATCATGTAAGGTTTCTTCTTTTACTAATCAATGTCATTCTTACAGAACACAATGGCCAACTCGAGAGAGTTTAAGGAAGCGTTCCAATGTCCCACGAAGGAGCCAGTTTGCAAGCTCTGGTGATCGATAGAATAGGTAATATCGAGGAGCCGGGCTCTTAACTGGCCATTTGATATGGCTGGTGTTCTATTTGCAGGGTTCTCGGTTTCATTTCACTTTAGTTTACATCGCTCATCAGCCACAAGAAATGACGGGGTCCAATACACATAATCTGTTTTTTACATATGATCACCTCCTTCTAGTTGCTCTTTATACTACATGGTTGCCTCGACTTGATGCCTTCCTTACACCCCGTAACCATGGATACATACATATAGGTATGTGTGAACAGGATACTGTAAATGCATTCACACCGCGGACCTAAAAGGTGAATACTTACCTGCCGAGGGGCGCATAGTAGTACATGGCACATGCTGTTGTCTCTGATCTGCATAAGACCAGTTCACATTCCTCAGAAGCAATAGACAATCTCGGAGTCCGAGACTTTACGCCCCGCCAATTATGTACATATGTATTCTGCACGGACAAATGAGACAGTGTCAGTCGGCACAATCTGGAGCGAGCTTTTTTGCAAATCCATCGAAAGCCCATCCGTAGGGCTTGCAAGAATACGGTTGAAGTGAAGATCCCAAGCCTAGGTAGTATGCATTTTCAGTGGTACATATCCCTTTTCCAGACCCCCTCCATGCCGATCACCGTTTAGACTAGCTTTTATTTCCCTCCGAAGCGAGGAAAGTTGTCGATCATGAGGGGCGGTCAATCTCGATCGGCCAGCAGCCGGAACAAGAGTTGTGGGCCGGGGATTTTATTCTAAAAGAGGGGGGGAAAGAGAAACTCAACTGTTTGGAAAAGAGACGATCGGGATCCTCAGTCGATCCCCAACAATTGAATCATGTGAGATGCGCGATCATAGATCATCCCGTGATACGCACCCCCGGGTACATTAGCGTAGGATTGATAAGTCCACGACAGAATCGAGTGTATGAGATGATATGATGGGTGGGTTTATTTTTAAATAGTACACAGTAGGAAAAACAGGGAATCGAGGTTAGTCGTCAGGGATCTCTGCACAAATCTCGCTGCATCATGCAACAAGTTGCCTTGAGGCCCCCAGTGGATCCGTTTATGGTGGAACTGCATGAGACCATCCAGTTTGCTGGGAAAAAGAAAGGATTTATAGATGGAGTCTGAACGGGACGTGTCATAGCTGAAAGCTCCATCTATCAGCTCCTCATACCCAAAAGCGCGTCCCAGTGAGCCGAACTCACGGTGGAGAAGGGGATTAACGGCGGGGCCTGTAGCCACTCAGGGCACGGAACTCGCCCCTAATGTAGGTCGCTTCACCGGAGGGGCGTGAGGCGGGTGACAAGGGTACAGTGGACCTATCATCTTAGATGATGACGGGTGTGATGGCAGGAGATGGGATCTCGCACAAATTGACGAGGATGAATCAGTAGATAGATCCATTAAAATGATGATTTATGTAGGGGGAAAATAGAAGAACAGATTATCGTGAAATAGAAGGGAAGGTAGGTAGAGAGAGTATGGGAGAAAGTCCACTGTGAACTCCAAGTGGCAACGGTTTGGTCCCGTAGTGTCGGGTCCCCCGTTCCCCGTAAACCCAAGAAAACAGAGCTGTGGTTCCTTTATTTTTTTTCCTTCCTTCTCTGGGTTCCCCCTCCGGATATCTCCTTTTGGTTTTTTATTTCTTATCCAATTCTCCTCGTACGACTTTGAATCTCAACCTGGTCTGCCTCCATGCATTCGTTGAGAGACGTTTGCCTGTGAGCAACATACGGGCCCCGCAACCGCGTCGCGCGCGGTTCATACCAGAGCTATAGCCCACCCATCCCTGCGAATAAGTTCCTATGGTAATTCACCATGGAGCCATTCCCGACTACTCTGGATCGGCCCGTACATTCCAAAGATCTATCCCGGCCCCAAGTTCGAATCGATGAATTACGAACCCCAGACCGAACACGCAGCGGCCCCGCTGCGAAATCCACCTATTTACGCCGGGCGAACACAGTAGCACAGGGGAGTTCGATAAAAAAGAACCTGGAATTGAAAGCCAACCGGGAAAGAACTACAACGACGGGAACTGCGCCAGGGGCAGCAGCACTACGAGCCAAAGATAGTCATGAGTTATTACGAAATGACCGACCATTGCAACGATCCCAGACGCACCGCGGCCCATTAGAGGCGCGCCCAGCCGGCCGCCGAGCAGGTCATTTTACGGTTGGCAGTGTCGGCCAGAATGGAAAGATCTTTCTCAGGTACGATCGCGATTCTTGCTAAATATCCCAATCTCAAATACCCTGTCTGCAATATTCTTTGCGGCACGTCCGGGCCCGTGTCGCACATCGTGATGCAGCATGCTGACAATACGCCCCCCATCTCCAGGCCGATTGCGAATACACCCCAGAAAGATCCCCCAATAGTGCCCTTTTCATCTATTGATCAAGTGACGACCGATCGCCTTCAGCCGCACAGAACCGCCCAAGCTCGAGATGACCCATCGAGGTGGTCCAGTTCCCAGCTCTCTGAGCTGCGCCCACGTGAACGAGTACGAGACGAATATAAACCGGCTTTTATCGAAGCATCCCAACCTGAAATAGAAACGCGTTCTCGGCAGCGACCAAATTCGTTCTCGACGATATCGGATAAACAATCAGTATCTGGCGCAGGGAAACGTGGGGAGTTACGCATTGTCATCGATCGATCTGAGGACCGACCTAAAACTGCAAATGAAAACTCGCCTGACACAGCATTGGAAATCCCCATTCCCCATTATCGCCTGGGGTCGCCACGATTCAATACCGAAGGTAGTGCGATGCTGCACAGTTCCGTCTACACGCGGACCTCAATGTCCGATAATTTTCGAAATTCAACTCTACTTGGTGGAATGATTGACCCCATGCCGGGGCGCCCAGGTGCATACAGTCGAGATTCATTTTCGCGTCATCGTGCGTCTTTTGCGGTTTCAATGTTTTCGGGGACTGCAGCTATAGATCTTAGTCGCGCCTCTCCCATACCAAGGAATTCCATGGTCTACGAATTAAAGGGTCCAGTTCAGCCGTCAATATACGAAACTTTGGTTTCGGATATGGATGGCGAGACAGTTGTACGGTATATTCCCGGCACTAAGGACATTAGTGCTGCCACGCCTGCCCGAATCGTTGCACAGATCTCTTCAGAGTCCTTTATGGACTATGAGCTGGTGTCTGACTTCTTTCTCACTTTCCGTTGTTATCTATCGGCCGATCACCTTCTTGCCTTGCTGCTTGCACGTCTGCAATGGGCGATCAATCGTCCCCAAGAAGATGGACGAATTATCCGTATTCGAACATTTGCGGCTCTCCGCCATTGGATCCTAAATTATTTTGTTGACGACTTTGTTATGAACTACCAATTGCGCACCCACTTTTGTGAGACTATCAATGAGCTTTATCAAGATGTAAAGTCTCGACAAAATGGTGGCACGAGCGACTTGAAAATTCTTATTGACCTGAAGCGATGCTGGAATGGCAAGTGTTCAGTTTACTGGACAGCGTCGGATTATTCTCGAGCCTATAATGATCCTGATAGCGCAATTATGCCTGGAAGCGCTCAGATCGAACTACACGATGACGAGACTGCTCAACAGACTGTCCCGCTTCCTGCGATGACTCCTCACGTAGACACAAGTTCTCGGAAGAGCTTTCCTACTGTCACACAACATGATCGAAACGACTCAGCTGGCACTGCACATAGTATCCCATTCTCTTCCAAGAGCGACCAAAGCATGCTGGCGCTGTCATGCTCATTGCCTCCCAAATCCCTTAGACGGGTGTCTACTTCTTACGCCAGGAGCAAAGCCCCACGGCCCGTTGCATTGGGTCTCACTAAATCAATCTCACCTAATGAAGCTCCGCCAACATCACCAATGCTTTCACGACATCCATTTCATGGCCACAAGAGAAGTGGTAGCTTTTCTGATTCGGTGCGAGACGACCGGCTTCCAACTGGAATGGATTCTGGGTCGCCGGCACCTCCGCAGGAGATGTTAGACCCCGTCAGATTCATCCGAGGAGAATTGTATCCGCCCGCGGAATCATACATGGCGATGATGGTGCCGGACTCTCCTCCGCTAGCTGCCCCGTCCTCGTCAACTAATTCAGACCGTCGAAGTACAGATGGTGGTCCAAAGACGGCGCAATCGAACTCGGGGATGAAAACTATAATTGGCTCTATCAGACGAGCTCTCCATACCCGGAATGGGGGCCAGAGCGTCTCTGCGCGCATGACAACCACATCTGAGCTTAGCAGTCTGCCATCTCGTGGCAAGACATCTGCAATGCCACATCACATTGCTCTGGGATCTGAGTACTACCGAGAAAGAAAGATGGCTACCGTACCAAAGCGCCCTGCACGAATCGATATTCTCTGTGAACGATCTCTGAAGCAATATCGAGACGCTATGGAGCAAGCGGCACAACAGGATGCTCAACAACAGCCCGATACACCCACGGTTCAGGTAACCTACCAGGAACCCGGTGAGAATATTCCTGTCGATTCCCTGCAAGTTCCGGAGGGTAATGAATCGAAGATCAAGAGTGGTATTACTATGGGCAGTGAATCTATTGTCATTGTCGATGATACGGGATTCGAATTTCCTACAATGTCGGGAGCTGTACAAGATGATCAGCATCGAGATGATAATGATCAGACGCAATACTTGAATACCCATGATATGGCTATCATGTCTTCTAAATCTCTTGTTTCATCATCGACACAAGCTAAAAGTGAACACTCCGTTCCGATTTGTTTCAATGGCGAAGTTTCGGATATAAGGAAGCCTTATCCACAGAGCATTGCTTCCCAACGCAGATCTTTCTCTAACGAGAGTCAAGCTGCACCTCGCAAACGAGTCTCGCTCTCCCTTCGACTCCGAAAATATGCCTCTTTTCAAAGTGGAATTTCCAGACAGCGCAATTCAATGGATAGCGATGCAGGCAAGTCCTCTGTGAGCTCGCAATATGGACAAGACCTGGGAGGTAAAAATTCTGGCCCTGCGCTTCGCAGAAGACCTGGCGGAAACTTGCGTCAAATGCAGGTCGTGGGTGATGATCAAATGCCCGCACGTGGAAGTATTGATACCGCTCGATCCTACAATGACTCTCTAGCAGAAACCACAATGACTGCATCTGAAGTTCCATCTAGGCCTCAAAGTACTCTTATTCCTCCGAATCCTCGATACTCTCTGATTCAGGGTCGACCAAATCGTGATCAGAAACGTCGCTCGTTTGAAGCAGCTATCGCTCGCTTTGCACAGATTCCAGACGATGATGACGGTGGTGTCGAGTCAACTCTGCTAAAATTGGAGGGCAAATGGCCTAACTCACCGCCACCGGACGAAGAAAAAGGATTTGAAAAGAACTTGGACCCTGGCGTTGAACAGCAACCTGACAAGAGTCAACTCGGTTGGGACGCTCTCGCTCGGAGACGACAGACAGATATGTCCGGCTACTCCACCGTTGGGGGTCGACTGGCGCCACCCAGGCCGTATTCTGACTCCGTCGCGGAGTCAGAAGAGTCGTATAATTCCATTCCTCTTCTCGAACGTGGTCTCACTGATGAGTCTATGAAACGGCCACCCGTGAATCGACCCCATATTCATAGCCAGATTATCGATATACAGGGACCTCCTCTCAGCCTTATATCTAGTCGAGATACTTCGGAGTTGGTGTCATCTCACCCATCGATCCAAATTGTCAATGAAACAGATAGCATTCGACGCATTCCCAGAGGCTCAACTATCCCACAACTAGCGGCCGGTAGCACGGGGCATGTTACACCCAGGAATCTGTCGGAAATGTCTGTGGATATCATTGACAGACGGGAAGCCATTGAGGGCCGTTTATCGAGTGACACCCGCAGCCTCAATTCGTCAACTGTGGAAATTCCACCTCACCCACTGGCACACCCTCCCTCTCCTCCTATGACCATTCAACATCCAAGCTCCTTCAACTCTTGTGTATCGCCTCTGGATAAGGTTCTTTTCCAGGCCCAGCCACTCACTCCAGACACTTCTCCTCGGCGCCGTGAGGCGGAAAGTGCCACTCCTCAGCCTAGACGCGTGCCTGAATTCTCTAGTGATGTTCTTTCCAACTCAGAGAAAGAGCAGAACGAGCAATACAATGTCACTATCGACCATGGTCCTGATCATGTGCCGTTTGTCCTTGCATGTGAATCTCAGATGCTTGCGCAACAATTGACATTGGTTGAAATGGCTGCTCTGAGCGAGGTTGATTGGAGAGACTTGGTAGAAATGAGATGGAGTAGCGGGTCCCAGTGCATTGAAAGCTGGGTCCAGTTCCTCATTTCCGAAGAACGAAAAGGTATTGATTTGGTTGTTGGGCGCTTCAATCTTGTGGTGAAATGGGTAGTCTCTGAGATAGTCTTGACTCGCAACATCAATGAGCGAGCACGCACAATCATCAAGTTCATTCACACTGCTGCCCATGCTCGGCGCATCTGCAATTATGCAACTATGTTGCAGATTGCCATCGCATTGTCTTCCTCGGATTGCTCACGGCTTCAAAGGACCTGGCAACTTGTTCCTTTGGAGGACAGGAGGCTGTTCAAAGACATGGAGGCTCTTATCCAGCCTGTTCGCAATTTTCATGACCTGCGCGTTGAGATGGAGACAGCCAATTTACGGGAAGGCTGTATTCCTTTCATCGGTAAGTGGAATACCATTTTATTTTCTTATTCGTTTACAATTGCTAATCGTCGATCATTCAGGTCTCTATGTACACGACCTCACGTATAATGCACAAAAGCCTGCCCAGATCACTCGTAAGGGAGGTGATCTGCTGGTTAATTTCGAGCGATACCGGACTGCTGCCCGGCTCGTCAAGAGTCTGCTCCGTTTGATCGACGCGAGCACCAAGTACCGATTCATGCCCGTTCAAGGAGTTATTGAACGGTGCCTTTGGATGTCATCCCTCCGCGAGGACGAGATTCAAGCTCGCAGCAAAGATCTTGAATGAATTTCCCCTCTTTTTTGATTTTAATGTTTTGGTTTTTTTTTTGATTCGTATTCCCTCTTTGATGATTGGATTTTTGTTTTTCATACCCCTGCTCGCTACCGAGTATTGTTGATTTTTTTTTGGCTATATATCGATTGATATGTGCCTTGTATCTATATCTGCACTTTTTTTTTGCTCTTCATACCCTCGTTTGGATTTCTGCTTGATTCATTGCGTTTACAGCGAACATTGCATACACGTTGGAATTGGGCGATATCACGGATTGGCATAGCAAAGTCGATACTATAAATTTTTGGCTTTATTTTAATTCTTTGACTTTAGTACCACTACTGGTCCTTTGGTTTTTGTTTCATGAAAAAGTAGTGACATAAATCATATCGCATCAACTTAATCGACAGGCTAAAATATCACACCTCGGTTCAAGTTGATGTTGTATTGTTTCACATAGAATAGATTTGCCGTGCGTCATAGTAAACTGATCTGCTGGCGGAACACCATTTTCCAGCCCGAAACCCCCAATTCCACCACCTTTCACCCCCATCCACCGAGTCCTCTCACTATCTTTTGACTCTCTTTCACACTTCACCCTGGGATTAATCCTTTGTCGCATACCTTGGATGTCCCGCTCAGTGTTTCCCTCACCTTTGGCCCGCCACGATGGACAGCACCGAGCCGCGGCGCGGGGCTTCAGAGGACCAGCTCGACGACTCTGATCCCGGCCATAGCCCCGCGTCCCTTGGACCAACTCAAGAACTGCCCGATGACCTCCCTAAATCACTCGATGATCGCCGCTCGGTCCCGGTATATCAGCAAGAGACAGAGATGTACGATGCGTGGCAGGGTAAGTCCATATCTTCAGCTAGATACGCACACGCTTTATGGTCCGAGCTCGGGAATGGTGCCTGGGAACGAGATGTTTTACGAACAGTACTTACTCGCGCCGAGCAAAAGCCATCCCGTAAGGATTATTGCCTCGAATCATCTGCTAACATGTAGCTATGGCTACTGGCAGGACAATCCCAATTCCTTACTACACCTGTCGCTGCGAAACCTCTTACTTTCAGCCTAGCCCTTGATGACCACACGCATGACCCGGAAACAGACCTTCGCGCCCAGTATGGACGAGATATCGAAGATAGCGACTCCCGACTCATGGAGATGCTCGCAGCGCAAGCAGCACATCGTGAAGTTGACTCCCTAGCCGCAGACGAAGAAGGCATAGCAACAGACGATAAATTGTCAACGGCCGAGAAGAAAGATATCTTACAAAAGAGTCTGAACATGGCAGCCAGCAACGGCGACGTGGAACGAGTACAAAAGCTTCTTACGGGCGATGCGAAAAGTTATATCGATGTAAACATGAAGGATGAGGAAGGGACAGTGCCGCTTATCTACGCAAGCTGTTTCGGGCATCAAGATGTTGTTTCGGCGCTTCTTGATGCTGGTGCCTTTGTTGATCAGCAGGATCGGAACCAGTGGAGCGCATTGATGTGGGCTATGACGAATCGACATAAAGCTATTGCGAAGATCTTGCTTGATCATGGGGCTTCACCGGATATCAAGTCTTCTTCTGGCGGGACGGCGTTTGACTTTGCGCAGCCCGGTAGTGAGATTTCGGAGTATTTACACGAGAACGGGTATAACTTTGGTCCCGGGGCTGTTGTGGATGATTTCTATGATGCTGGACTTGCGCATGGTCGGTTTGAAGAAGAACTTGCGGAGAATGAGATAAAGAGGCGGATGATGATGGAAGAGAGTGCGATCAATTTGGAGGTTGATTTGTCTAGTCTTGGGTTGGATGAGAAGTTTGAGCCGTCGGATGAGGATGATCTCGAACAGGAGCAGCAGGAATTCGTGTGGGATCGCTGTTTGAACGACCAGATGTTTGTTTTTCAGGATCATGAACTGGAGCACATCTTGGATATTATTATCACCAACATGACGCCACAACGATCGCCGTCTCAAAAGCCCGTTCCTGCGAACTTGTTGTTTCTCAGTGCGCGTTATGCTCACTATCATGCTAGTCCCGAGCTACTTGCTGAGCTTCTAACCTCTGCAACGGAAAAGATAAATGACGTTGTTGAGCGCCATCAGTGGGATATGACAATGCAGGCATTCTGGCTTTCCAACGCCACACTTCTACTGCACTATCTAAAGAAAGATGGCGGGTTGGTCGAGTCAACCGTTGAATTTCAACTACATCTAGCGGAGCTAGTCAACGAAATCTTCGTTCTAATTATCCGCGACGCCGAACGACGAATGAACAAAGTCCTAGATGCAGCCATGCTGGATCATGAAACCATCCCAGGACTAGAAGATGTCGCATTTCAAAATGAATGGAAACTTTTCCGCAAGAAGAAGTCCGAGGCCCCTGAACCAGCAGAGAAACGATTCCGCCCTCCCTCTCCACGGCGGCGAGCCCAAGTCTCCCCTCGAAACATCACATCATTGCTCTCGTCAACACTCTTCGTCCTAGATCTCTATGACGTCCACTCTGTCATCACTACCCAAATCATCTCCCAACTTCTCTATTGGCTCAGCGCCGAGATCTTCAATCGTATCATGAGTACAAGACGCTACCTAGCACGAACAAAAGCCATGCAAATACGCATGAATGTCTCAGCATTAGAAGACTGGGGCCGCACAAACAACAGACAACCCGAACACTACGAAAACGGCTCTATGACCAGCACCGGCGAATCAACAATCGATTCTGCCCGTCGCCATCTAGCCCCCGTCATTCAACTTCTCCAATGGCTCCAATGCTTCTCCTCTCTAGGCGACGACCACGAATCCCTCGTCACAACTCTCCTCCAACTCCAACAGCTCTTTCCAATCCAACTCCTCCACGCCGTCAAATCATATAGACCCGAAGTCGGCGAAAAGGGCCTAACCAAACAAGCCATGAAATATCTTCTGGAAATGCAACGCGACCCCGAAATTATCTTCCGCGAACAAGCAAAACTCCAAGCAGAGAAAGAGAAGGCATCAGCACCCCCGCCTACAACGGAAGAAGGCCGTCCTAAAACACCTACTAAAGACCAGAATTCATCCGAGAACCATGCCTCGCCAGAACAGCAGGGCCACGCATCTCCCGGCTCGGTAGCTGCATCGTCCCGCCCGAGTATGAGCTTGGCGGCTTCGGCACGAGACGACCGCCCGAATATAAATAGTGTCTTTTTAGACCCTACACTCTTCCTTCCCTTCTCTCTTCCAACCAGTACAGACATGCTGATTAGCTATGGTGCTGGTCTTGGCGGTACAAATCGTGAGCGAGCACGGAAGTACATTCCCACTGTGCCGGCGGAGGTTCTTAGCCGATTTGACCGAGGTGATTCATAAGTTGAGAAAAGGAAATAATCATGACAACCAGGTTTTCCAAATCAAGTAAAAAAAGTCGCGTCTCCCTTTGCCATTGCCATTTGTTGGGCATTGGTATAAAACAGATGGCATCGAGTGGTTTTTAGCTACTCAATCTTGTGACTGGTTTTCGGCTGTTCATGAGAGTGGTTGTGGAAAAGTCTATCGGATACCCTCTCTAACGTTTATTGTCTCTTAAAATTACACCTTTTATCTTGGTCCGCGGTGTCGGTCTCATATTGGGACCGTGAATGTGAATGTGGCTTTACCTTGTTCTAGTGTATATAATTCTTTCAACGAGGAAACTTTCATACGTGTCTTTACCCTTGGCTTAACAAAGTCTTTTATTTGCCCTTATTCTTATAGGTACGTGGGACAATGACGATCATCGGGGGAAAACCCCCCCTTGGCCATAGATAGACTTTACTACCGATTACACAGCTACCTGTACTGTAAGCTCTACATAGATAATGTAGAGAACTAATTGGAAAGACAACTAGAAAGACAAATAAAAAGAACCGGCGAGCGATGCTGAGCTTAACATAGAGGTCCTGCCTGGTATGCGACATCTGGCTTGATTCTGCTATGGGAAATCGATGGCTGTACAGTTACATCCAAACGATGTCACAGCCATTGACCAAGGCCAGGTTCTGTGTAAACCCTTTCGAGGGTATTGAGAAAGCATCAGGTAGATAGAAAGTGACACGACTCGACTTCCTTAAAGCGACGTAAAAGTGCCATGAGTGTCCATTTCAATGGACATTTTGATAACAAAATTAGAAAGGAAATACAGAAAGAGAGAAAAAGAATTACAAGTAGAATATAAGGACCTGTGAAAAGGACGCCGAAAATGACAGCCTTTGACGCCAGAAACGGCCGCTTTTCCACCCGTAACTTTGGAGGGCGAGCGAGCGCTTCACCGCCTATTGTCCAGCACTATTACTATTTTGCACCTACTTAGCGCCTTTAGTTATTATTAACTGGTCCTATTGTTTGGCGCTTGCTCAACAGTCATTCCCTTAGATTCTACTTGCGACTAAATGATACCGAAAGTGGCTTCTCTTTGTGGTCCTATCTAGGTGCCCTCTCTTTTTGTTTTGTTTGTCTAGGTGCCTATAAGATACCTCTTCCTCCCTTTCTTTCGGTGTTCTTGCGTTCTCTTAGTTTTCTCCTTATCCCTAACCTTCTCTCCCAAATTCGATCTTAACAACCTTATTGGCTGTGTTTCGAGATTCCAAATTTGGCCATTTATCCTGGCTTTTTACTATAGTATCTATTTTTACTTAGTTGACTTAGGGTGATAAATACTAATACTAGACTAACCCTATTCTTTACAAGAAAACTTAAACTAGACTAGAATATTTCTATAGTCTTAGATAGCTACCTCTAAACTTTAAATTGAAGATATTACTAGGTCTTACTATCGTTAAACGTTACTAGCGAAAGTAAATAGGAAACTTCTTAGAATAAGATATATTAGGTAGGGAATAACTTATAAAAATAGATTTTATATTTAGTTGAATAAGAACTATATAGACTATCTTCTTCTGGAGGACTATACGATCTATATAAATTTTTTTAATTAGATATTTAGAATATTATAGGAAAAAGGACTATAATCTTATAATAAGTACTGGCGATACCTTTATCAATATTTCAAGCTATTTGTCTATCACTGTATTAATAAGGACACCTATAAATAGATATAATAAGTATAAGTATTCCTTCTATCCTAGAGGAAATTAAGCTAATAGTAGTATAGTTTCTAAAGGATCCCTTCCCGGCCAAGCGCAAAATCCCCTAATAAACAAAAGATAAGAATACTTTAGATATAGATATCTTCTATATACTCTACTAGTACTACTAGATCTATTTAAGGTTTTTTTATTATAGAAATATAGTTATCTAGTTTACTATAGTATAGCTATAGTCTATTATTACTAGAACTTACCTTAGTATCTTACTTTTATAAGAAACCTCCTTATCTAACTACTTATCCCTTAACAAACACAAATAGGCTAAAATCTTTATAAGTAATCTTCTAAAGTATATATTATTAAAAGACCTTCCAGAATTAGTCTACTATTATAATATTAAACTTTTTTACCTAAAAGATCCTTAAAGTAAATATAATGTTCTCTATACTATCATAGAGTTTTATAATCTTAAAGGTTAACTAGAGAGTACTAATAGATAAGAGGACTCCTAGTCCACAGATTTATATATTATAGATTTAATACTAATACTTACTACTAGAACCAAATTTTTTATATATAGTGATTATTAACTAGTATATTACCTGATTACTTAAATAATCTTGTTTGTTTTCCGAGATAGAGTATTTATTAATACTAAACTTACCTAAGCTTATTTAGCAGCTATAAGTTCCTAAGTACTAATTCTCTCTTCCCCTCCAATAGAAGCTAGAAGTCCTTAATATACCTCTCTTATATTACTTTATATATACTCTATATAGTTATAAACTCCATAACTCTCTAGTAATAACTTATAAATTAAGTTGGTAAGCTCTAAAAGAACTAGGCTAAGATACTAGATTTAAAGATAAAATCGGATATTACAACTTTTATTGTTAGACGGTAAATAAAGTTAATCGTAAGTTATTTATATACTAAATTTATTAAAATCATAATATTATAGAAATAGAGATTTAGTACTACTAAGGCTAACAAGTAGTATATAGGTAATTTCATTAGCTAAGAGCGGTAAAGGGTCTTTGGCCAGTCTAGCGATATTGTTTTCAAAAAACACTACTAATCATAATTTATTGGATATGATCTTTAATATGTTGTTCTTCTTCGACTATCTTAGGAGGGCCTTATATATTTTATTAGAAGTATACTAAGAAAAAGAGACCCTTACACCCTGTCTAAGCTTACTGCGATATATAAGTATACTATCTACCAATATCCAGAACTTTTATAACTTCAATAGGAGAAAAGAGAGTTTATAGCAGAGATATGATCACTAGCCAGCTCTGTGAAGAACACTTGAACACCCTTTCCTTACCTTTATTAAAAGTATAAGAATATTAAAAAAGAAATTACTAAACTTAGAAAAAGGCTAGTAACTAATATATAAGAGGCAGCTAGGAAAGACCATTTCCAAAATACATCTATATTTGAAGTTAACAGACAGATAAAGTAACTCCTTAGTAAGTCTAATAAAGTCTCTAATAACAAAAACTCTAATGATTGAAGCTGGGAACCACCTGCTTCTAATTATATATTTGCTAAACGGGTATATCTAGTGGAAAACTTTTATAGACCCGATATAGAGAGTTTTAATAATAACAAGCTACTTACTCGACATATCTAGGTTACTAGGGATATAGTTGTGTTGTTGCAACTAAACAAGCTAAGTAAGTAAGGAAATCAGCTTAACTAGGATTTTGATAATAAAGGTGGATTACTCGATCAGTTAGAAGAATTGCTGTGCCTCAAAGACACTATGGAATGTCCAACGAATATATATATCATTTACTATGGTCTATCTCGCCAATCATCATCGAATCCTCCTCCATATAAATTCCCCCACAGCCGATAGGACTCTCTTCGTCGCCACTTAATTGACATGCATCTGGCCCATACGCGCAACGGAATTAGCTGCAATTGGGGAAGCTATCGCAACGTCCCTCAGTTCAGCGATATTACCAATTTCTTGGTCTATGCTTCTACTGAACATTCATATAATATCAAAATTAAATTGTGTTATCTCCCATAGGTATTACCAACTAGCTACAACGATATTTCATCTAGAGAAGTATCTTTAGAGATAGGGAATCGATAAAAGACTAAGACTCCCGCCTCCTCCATCGACCTCAAGATGAAAAATATTAATCCACGACTTTTGGAGGCACCCTCTGTCCCCATTGCAATAGCTTTACTGAGTCAATCAGATACTGAAATCATCTCTTCCTCTAGTAGATCTATATTGAAAGAAGCTTCTCCAAACTCAGCCGAAACTCCAATCAGACAATCTGTAACGAACCGATGCTGAGTTAATACTAATGTTGAGGTTATGAGGTTGCGGGATCACATAATAGATCACATAATCCCACACCCATCTGATTCTCCTGTATAATAATGTATAGGAGCCTAACTCCCCTCTTTCCTTTTTCTTTATCTTTAATATTTTAGTTAAATCGTACGAAAGTTCTTCTGTTTTCTGGTTCTTACATTATATCAAAGATTATTTTATATTACTTAAAGCTGTATAGACCTATATCTATTTGGAAGTATATCTCAGCCAATTAGATTACGTCTTATCTATCTTATATTCCCTGAACAAATAAATTACTATAGTTTATGAAATCCTTACTATTGATAAGATACTAATATATAGAACTAAATCTAAAGAACCTACTAACGGTAATAGTAGTTATAGATAACCCGACAGTACAAAGAAGCTTAATCCTCTAAGTCTAAAAAAAGATTAGAGATTATTTATCTTTACCTATCTAGATCTCTCTAAACTAGACCTAGAGGATAGTTTTATTAAGTTTAGCTAACCTAAGGATCTATAAGAGTACCTATAGAAGGATCTATATCGATATAGATACTTATTTAATATCTAGAAAGATATAGTAGATAAGCTAAATACAATTTATAAAAGAATTAATACCTATAAATAGAATTATATAGATATTACTTAGCTTTAGGATCTTTTAAAGCAATATCTCTAATAGCTTTAAGAAACTAAATAAAAGAGAGATAAACTTCGATAGGCTCTTAATAATATATATAATACTCTCTAACTAGAAGTACTAGTATCTAAAAAAACTAAAGTAAGGACCTATAAGTTTACTAATCCCCTATTATTTACTAATAGAAGTAAGACCAATATAAAGTTTTATAGTTAGTATACTACTATAGAATTAAAGCTATATATAAATACAAATCATTTCTTAACTCTTAATCTACATAAGATATATATAACAAGTTAGTTAACTAGAGCTATATATAATTAGATTATACCTCTCCTAAACAATAATAATAATAATACTCTTAATAATAGTAATAATATCTTAGACTATTTAGAGTAGATCTATAGAGACCCAGTCTATTAGGATCATACCAAATTTGACTTTAAGAAGCTTTATATAAAGAAAATAGAGAAATTCACAGTCTTCCTTACTGAATTTATCTAATTGGCTAATAATGCTGTTATTCCCCGCAATAAATATATAAAACTTCTCCATCAGAAGTTAACCCCTAAGCTATAATATAAGCTTATTAGAAAGATCTTAAAGATCGGTATTACTTTCCTAGACTATATAGAGAAGGCTTATTATATTATATCTATCCTAGAGATTATAGATACTAATACCCAACAGACAAAGACTATAAAGGCTATTACAACTATAGCTACTACTACTAATATTACTAATAATACCGGTAGGACACAGAATATATAGAATATAAAGCCTATTATAGACCTTCCTAACCAATCCTCTTTAGCTATCTTATACCTAAAGTTAAATACAACTAAACTCTAGAGATAGTAAAAAGAAGGATATTATTATAAGTATAATAAATAAGACTATTATAGTAAGGATTATCCTATCCATATAGCTTATCTTATAGCTAAGGCTACAACCAGAAAGACCCTTATTATAGTTAAAATAATAAAACTAGAAGCAAATATTAAAGCAGGAAAAGATTAGGCTTATCATTAGTTTTCTTAATAAGTAGAGAGATATTAATCCCTAAGTTAAATATAGAAGATATATCTATAAGTAAAAAATTTATACTTAAGACAAAGATAGCCTTTAATAAATATTCTTATCCTATATTAGCATTAGGTAATACTAGAGCTACCGGATTTATATATATAGATATAGTATTTATTATATCTTTAGAAAAATTCAGATTAAAGAACTATTATCTTCCAGTTCCAATAATCCTAAAGGATTTTAACAGATATAAAGATAAGTCTATCACCCACGAAGTGCGATTAAATTTAACAATAGACAAACAGAAGATAACCGGGCTGCCCTTCTTAATCGTAGACCTAGATTAATATTATATAATCCTAGGTTAGGACTAGTTTATACAATACTATATCCTAATAGACTATTATAACAATAGGCTTATTTAGCTAAACAATCTTATTCTTATACTTAAAGAGCCTACACCTTAGGAAGAGTCTCTAGAGCCCTAATTAAAATATAGCTATCTAGCTAGACAATAATATAACCACTAAGAATTATAAGCAAAGATAGATAGGGCTTTAACTAGTACTGAATTACTCCCAAAGTAGCCTAAGGAGGTATTATCCTATCTCCTTCCTCCCCCTAAGATTATAATAATCGGAGTAATAGGATTCTATTAATATATAAAGAAGGAAGATATAGAGACCTTTATAACTTTACTCTATAAGATCGATTATATTATTAAAAAGATATCTCTATAAGAAGAGGTTATAGAGATTAAGAAGAAGATATTAATAGTATATCACTACTTAGTATAAGTATTTTCTAAGCTAGAGTTAAATAATATACTACTATAGTAGGGTAGTACTAATTATATTATTTAGATAAATAGTATCTTTAATCTAGGATACTACCCTCTCTATAAGTAATTCCTTAAAAAACTAAAAGTCTATAAGAAGTATATTACTAAGAAGCTCCACCTTAGCTTTATTAAGCTAAGCTCTATACCCTTTATATTACCTATCCTAATAGCTAGGATACCTAGTAGGAAGATATACTTCTATATTAATTACTAGAGGTTAAATACTATTACTAAGAAGGATAAATATCCTATCCTACTGATTAATAAGCTATTATAGTAAGTAGTAGGTGTAAAGATCTTTATAAGACTAGATATCCAACAGGGATTCTACTATATCTAGATATATATAGACTCAGAGGATTTAACAATCTTTCAGATATAATATAGGATATTTAAATATAAAGTAATATTATTCGGGCTTACTAATACTCCTATTATATTTTAGTATTTTATTAATATAACGTTAGTAGAATACCTTAATAACTTTTATACAGTATATATAGATAATATCTTGATTTATAGTAATTTACTAAAGGAATATATTAAATATATAAATAAAATACTATAGCAACTAATTAATACTAGTCTATAAGCCTCTCTAGAGAAATATAAGTTCTATATAACTTATACCAAATTCCTAGGATTCTTTATTAGTATAGAAGGTCTAGAAGTTAATCTCTAGAAAGTTAAAACTATATAGAATTAATAATAACTAGAAATAGCGATGACACGGTGAATTGGAGGCCAGAAACGGCGGCCTTTGACGCCGTTTTAAGCCGCCCGCTCACCGTGGGCGGTCTTGGCGTCACGTGTGCCAAAGACCACGGCCTCACCATCTAATGCCACCCGAGCGTCCTGTCGGCTGTTCCTGGTGCCTGACCCATCGTTCCAGCCCATGTCCATTCGTGCTGCAGCCGCCGCCGCAGGGTCCCATGTTCGCTCAAACTCCCAGTCAAGGTGGGAGGGGAGCCATTTTTGGCTCCCCTGTTGACCGTTCTGATTCTCTGAGTTTCCATAAATACCCCCAAGCATGGTCCCCGACCGGCAGTCCTCGCTCGCTTTCCAGCAGCTTTTCCAGCTCCAAGCCCGAGTTTCCAACAGATGACTCGTCCAAACTGAAATAATATCAGCCTCGACCACCCCCCCTCTCGTGCTTCAGCAGGTCTCTGTAGTCCTCTTGCCGCCTCTGTCACGCACTGTAATCCGCTGCCATGCCTGCCTCGCCGTCCCCAGTTCCAGCTGACGACGACAGCGACGCCAGCTCAGTTCTGCCAGATGTCTTCTCGAACAACGCCTCCGACTCTGATTCCTCCACTGCAGCCAGCGACCTCGACACCAGCAGCGAATCCGAAGCTGAGCTTGAGTCTGAGGATGAGCTGGCGCTAGATGATGAAGAGGAGCAACTTTCACCAGAACACTACCTTCGAGAAGCCGAGTCTCTAGATGTCTCCAAGCTCCGACAGAAACGTTACAGTCCGAAAACTCAAGAGCGGTTGGATGAGACGCAGGATTTCTGGGACAGGTAGGATACCACTAGAGCAAGCCGTTTACATGGCCTGGTTCGCTGATGTTTTTTCGCAGGTTTTGCCGAGGCACAAACCGTGATCCGGTAGAATGTCTTTCCTGGCTCTCTGATACAGAGCAGACGGTCCGCTTCCTTAAAGCCCTCTTCTCCTGGCGCTGTGACCAGCGACGGGGAAAGGATGGACGTCGCACCGCAGGAGTGAACAAAAAAAGCACACTTGACGCATTCTGGAAGTGGTGGCATCTGATATACACGGCCGAGGTTGGACACGGTCTCAGCAAGGATATCCAGGTCAAGGTCCGCGATGTAAGATCATGGTTGAGTTTCAGAACCGGCATCGATTGTACCCCGCTGACGTTCCATAGGTGCTCGCGATAGTGGCCACGGACAAAAAGCTTTCCCTCAAGAAGCGCCCCAAAGCGACCATGTATGTCGAGGACGTGGCTGAATTCGCCCGAGTAATCCTGTCCACCACAGAAATGACTTTCCCTTGTGGCTGGTACCGGATCCAACTCCTCCTATTCTGCCAGCTAGCGGCTATTACCGGTAGTCGGCCCGGAGCGTTGCTACAACTTCGCTTCCAGGATCTAAAGTTGACGTTAATCCGGGATCCGGATGGAGGACGCCCCAGACTTTTTATCTACCTGAGGCCAGAATTCACAAAGTCATTTCTCGGCGAGAAAGAATCGTGAGAATATCCCCTTGAAAAGTCATTCCTTCCTCCTTCCTATCCTTCTTCAGTCACATCATTGTCTCCGCCATTTTGCTGATCATTTCAATTAGGAACACATTCCCGATCCCGGAAATTATCTTCGACCCTACCTTGGTCCTCAGTCCTCATGTTTTCCTGCTGGGCATGCTATTTAGGATTGGCGCGTTTAAAAGTCTGTCCAAAGACGGCCCGGTGATGAACTGTCCAGAGAAATTATACAGTCTTCGGGTCCTCAGTGGACTTGGACAGCAGGAATTGAAGCTCAAGGATGAAATCCTCGATCGACATGTTTTCTGTCACGCACTACGAGAACCGGACGGAATTCGGATAGCGCTGGAAAAGAGTCTTAATAAAGGATGGCTAAGCTACCGAATGAAACGAGGTGGTGAGATCACAGGCTTTGAAGAAGTCGCGAAGCCGTATTGCCTTCGATACGGCGCAGCGAAAGCATTTAATGATAGTCGTGAGTCACAAATTCCGCATTATATAACTAGGTGGCTAATGGAATCCCCCAATCAGCGGATGTATCGAATGAGTTACAGAACGTTATGCTGCAGCATGCAAGTATTGACACCTTTGTTCGGCACTACAGCGTGGGTATTCATGTGGACACTCAGGCAATTGTAAGGGGCCTGCCCGCCCAGAAGCAACTCATGCGGTTTGCCTGTTCAATGAGTCGGTCCATTGATCCTCGGAGACCATACCGGCTAGAGGACTCGAGCTGTATCAATGACATTCCTCATGTGCATTCCTTGGAAGAGAGGAAGCAGGCGCGCTCACGGATCCGAGATGTCAAGAAGCGTACGTACGAAAATGCGCAGGCCGCATTTCAGCGGGAATTTGGCGATGATCCCCCGCAGAAGAGTCCTGCAACTCAGGGTTTCCGAAGAATTCACAAGCGGTGGAGAACTCAAAAGAAAAACGTGGAGAAATTGTGCCAGAAATACGATCGCGCAGAGGACCTGTTTCAGCACTCAGTGAGGCAGTTGAGAAATGAGAAGAGAAGGCAAAAGCACCGCTTGATTCGCGAGAACTTAGAGCGGTACAAAGAGGAGCAGCCAGTGATAGACAGCGAGCGGCAACTTGCCGGAAAGGTTGTTGATGAAGAAGTTATGGGTGCGTTGCAGCGTACAGGCTATATGACACCACAGCATATGACGCTTATCGACAGTGTCTTGACTATGCCAGGGAAGACAGTCGAAAAAGAAACCGAACGCCGAATTGCTGCAATCAATGCGGTGATTGCTGTCTGTGATGCGGAAGAAGGTGCTCCCTCGCGTCCTCCACCGCAGAAACGCCCGCTCGATGCAGTTGATGTACCCGCTGCTGCCCCCGTGCCTAAGAGGCAGAATTTCACCCTTCCAGAAGAGAGAGACGATACTTTTTCTCAAGCCATCGCTTCTGTCTGCGTCAAAAACGAAAAGGAAAGACCAACGATCTGCTTTATTTGCCTTGGTAATGCTGGGCTGCCCGAAAATGAGCGTCTGAGAATGTACAAGAACCCTGGTTCTCTCAGTCGGCACTTTGTCAACCGGCATATCAAGCCGTTCCCGAATGATATGCACTGCCAGTGCCACGTTTGCGGCGAAAAGCTGATGTCAAAATCGGGACTGCTGAACCATGCGGAAAGAGTGCATGGAACTGTCTCCTGTTTACCTTTACCATCTCTTGGCCTACAACTATCATAAATATTAGATGTGCCTTTTGTTTTTTCTCTTTAGCTGTGTCTTACAAAGCGAGGTAAAGCGTAAACAACATGCCAATCTCTGATCGCACAATTGTTGATTTTGAGAAAAGAATGATCACTCGTAGCCGAGACATCTAAAAACGATTCATAGTCATAATATCAGAGCAACAATATGATCGACAAATTATAGCAGTACTAGCTGCGCCGAATCTTCTTACAACGGCGAGCATTCGAATCTCCATCTAATCCATCCAAGTGTCCCACGCCAACCACGGAGGCCAGAACTTCACTCAGTAGGCTACTGCGAGGCTCTTCAGGAAAGTAATCTTTTCTCAGTGGTTCATCCGGCACTTCTTCACACTTCTCACAATCCTGACGACTACCCTCATGATCCCCGAGTTGATGGTTGATCTCCACTGTGCTGTCTTTCCGGTCCCACTTGGCATGTGCTCTTCGGAATCGATCGTATATGTCCACTTCGAAGGTACGGCCCTTAAAGCGGAACCAATCTTCAATGGCATTGTGAAACTGTGATATCTGCCAGCAGGCTGAGGTCAGCTGGGTGACCCCGCCTTCCATATGCAAAACCTCCCGCTCTACCAGGGAACTCAGGTCGGGAAATATTTGCTCCATGCATGACACATGATAGTACTTGTTCGGTTCTACTATTGGTGAGATTCAAGGTAGATTTTTTCGGGACTGTGAGGACTTACCATAGTATCGACCGGAAAGGTCTTTAACATTGAAACGAAAAGCAGACCTGATATTGGGTTCTCCATTCAACTTCCTAGGAACACAGTCCCAGAAACGACAGTGACTCCTTCTGCTGGGACTTTCTTGCAATAAAATTACTCGTTTCTGATCGGTGAGCTCATCTTCAATGCACTTTCTTTCAAAGGCGACTCGCTTGACAGGGTCTTCTGTGATCCTCTCCCACTCACTATCCGTGTCATCCAAGGGATCATCGGAATGAGTTTCCTCAGAAGAGAGGGTAACCTGCCTTGGTCTTTTATGAGAAGTCATGCTTTTTGGACAGACTTGACGAGGATAGATGGGTTGTGACAGGGAGGGAGAGTGGAGGGACAGGAGCAGGAGATAGGAGTCAACGGGGAGGGGGGGGAGGGTTTCAAAAGATGATATGTTCTATTCGGGATTGTTGCGGAGAGCCCCCCCAATTGCGTCGGGTCCATGATATTCCGTGCTTGTAATCGCACACAGATATTTTCGTATATCCTCTCCTTCGAAGCGGAATATCGCCGCTTCGAAGGAGAGTTGGGCTCTCTTCGCAGCGATTTCTTCTTTCAAGAGTTCCTCTTACAATGTTGAATAGTGCGACATAGTTCCGAGGCCCCAGTCCTAGTCCTGGGGGACAGACCACCTTGGGCTCCTCGTTCTACCCACCGGAGTATATTTGGAATTCCCTCTCTGATACCCAACGCGATTCATTCATGTCCACCGTGTCTGCTTCCCTTGTTGCGGGTGACGGGCAGCGTAAGCGCCCACCTATAGATCTCACCACAGACGAGGACTTCGACGACGGTAGGGTCCCATCTCTTGTTTTGCCAGTCCTCCCCCGCTTGCCCGGTCTCGACCGTGCTGCCATTATAGCCGTTTTCGAACACACCTTCCGCCCAAAGAAGGACCTCATAAAACTTCGCAGCCCCGAGTTCAAAGCCACGGCACCAGATGGCGATCCCTCCGACTTAAAGTCCACTTCGTCTGGCCTGCAATTCCACAAGGTGGTTCTAATCAAGGACTGGGGAAAAAGCCGCATCCCTGTGGGCCCACTGCTTCAGTAATTACATTGCTATTTGGTGTGATTTCTTTGCTGCCAAGCACTTACTATGCATCAGTGGAATAGTTCTTTTTCACCGCCGTATTTGTGACCTTGCTAGGGCATATAAGTGGCAGGAGTGTATCCTGCAAATGTCCTTAGACCACCACCAGATGGTCGTCGATAAAGGCGACCTCACCGTTTCTCTTGGCGACTGGGAAATCGGGAAAGCTCTCGAAAGCTCCTACTTACGCCCCGACAACGTACTCCCAGCAAAGACGGCACCAACTACCCCAACCACACGATCAACGCGCTCAACCGCCGCCCCAAACAACGATTGTGTCATTTGTGAAAAGTTCAACTCTTCTGCTGGTTGCTACTGGCGAACTTGTCACCGTAGGCACGTTTGCTCTAAATGCAGTAACGACCATTTATGATAAGCTGCAAAGTGAAACCAGCGAGTTAGGACCACGCCACAGCCTGCCTTGATATAATCCAAACGCTATCGCCGCCAACCAGCTGGCCAGCCCCGCGTCCCAACACTTCTATTCAATTTAAGATATTTGACTCTTCCCTTCCGCCTCTGCGTAACTCTGCTTCTCCTTTTATCAGTTCAGCGTGGGAAACTCTCCTTGAACGCTATCCTGGCGATCTAGGGTTTATTTGCAGCGGCATTCTCACATTCGGCTGCCGCCTTGTTGTACGGGCCAGCTGACAGACCGCCGAACATCTAATCACCATATTGAGGAACCCTCTATTATTGCCCAAAGGCTCTCCGATGACCTGTCTAATCATCGAGTGCAAGTTTGCACTGGCCCCGTCGTCGCCGTTATCGCCAAGCTTAAACGCTCTGGGGAGGATACCACATGACTTAAGGGTCATAGTTTTAGAAAAGGGGCAGCGTCCATAAATTTTGAACGACTGTCTAATGACAATCAATACTGCCATTTACAAGGCTGATGGAACCGGCATACGGGCTTTGTCTAAGTACGAAAGAAGCAAACTTGGAAAAAGTAAAATAAAGTTATCGCTCAAAATTTATTAAGAAGCTGTTGCTTATTTCGCGGAAAAACAATCGTTTGCACACCAACGGAGAGCATGGTGAATTATACCTTTGTTGCAGCGTAGTAGCTCGGAAAGGTTTCCATTTCTGTGCACCCGTTGTAGGCTTGCAACACCAGGTACCATGACCAGCTGGCCACATTGCTGTAATATCAGGGCAATCTGGCAGCAGCCCGCTTCAGCTCTTTAACCGGAATATTCCCAGGGAGGCTTTCGACAGGCGAGAAGGTCATTGTTTATCAATTTCTCGATATTTTGTGGCTTTGCATGTTCTTTGCTATTTCCCTACAGGAGAAAAAAGACGGCAAAAAAATAGCAGAAAAAAAGACGGCAGAAAAAAGGACGGCAGAAAAAAGGACGGCAGAAAAAAAGACGGCAGAAAAAAAGACGGCAGAAAAAAAGACGGCAGAAAAAAAGACGGCAGAAAAAAAGACGGCAGAAAAAAAGACGGCAGAAAAAAAGACCGTCTGACGAGCGGTGGACGCGCGACAGAAAATGCACGCCAGGCGCAGAGAATCAATTACCCCAACATCAATATATCTAGGTTAAGTTGAAGGCCCTCTTTCTTCATTTATGTAAAAGAATTTCTCAAACCCGTTTTCTCAACCTTAGGATTAATTTTCAGACATTGTCTTTATCCTAGGACCCTGTGCAGTATTTGTCGCTGGGTCACGTTCCCTTTTTACGCTGGAGGAAAGCTATCACTGTATGGGGGGAAACAACATATAGATTGGCGTTGCGCATTTCTTCCTTGTCTAGCTCTACGGGGGTTTATGTCAACGTTGCAAAGATACAAGAAGGAACCAATGCGAACATTGTATGATGTGAAGCCCTCTTTGCATTCTCTGCGATCTTCTCACAGCTATCATGCACATGCTACCTAAACTCCAACAATATAATAGCGCTATCGAGGTCTGCCAATATCAACGGAGCAGCGTACTGTGAAAGACTATCTTCTAGGTAAGAATTCAGTTGCCATTGAAATCCAAAGCTTCTCTTCTGGCCTCTTTATCGATCGCTTGGTATTAATAGTGGGAATGGTAATTGATGATGATCAGGTGTGCACTGCGGTTCAACCTTGAATTGCGAGTCATGCACCGCTCATCTCAATAGGCGGGGATGAAGCCGCTACTTGAGCGGCACATAACAGTACAGCATCGAGTCGATACCAAATCTTGCTGGAGCTAGCTACATCTGGCATCAGCATTTTACTAGGATGCCATGCGTGACTTTTTTATTTGACCCGATGACAAATGAATATCCCATGGAAGCTTGGAAGTTTTTAAAGTTTATTGCAAGCCAATGTTTTAGAAGATGGGTGTTTGTTCAACTGGTGAAGTGGAACAGATCCAAGATTGCGTTCTGTTTAGTCCCCGCGACGCATTTCTTCGAAGAGCGGCCTTCAAAGTTAGGTCAATAGCTGTGCCATTTGACCAAGCTGAACTTTGAGGGAACCCATGAGTTTTATTGGTAAATGAAGAAATTTCATACCGCTTTCTTAAATGACGTGTAGTCTGCTGCTTTAAATTTGAGCTTTCGAGTTCCAGCATCGCATCAAAATATCACCCACCTTTGCACGATCTAAAATGACCGCAAGCGAGAGCACACTTGCTACACAATCGAAATCCAGAAAACTAGTGCGTCAAAAAAGATGCCGCCGCAGAGCAGGACTCATAAAGAAAGCTCTCGAATACAGCGCCCTCTGCCATGCTGATGTGTGCGTCGGGATTCGCATTCGTGAAACTGGCGAAGTACACATTGTTTCAGCAGACGAGCCGGGGTTCTGGAATTTTGTTTCCCATCAAATGGTATGTCATCTTCAGATGATACTTGAGTAAAATATGCTAATTATTAGGCCTCCCACTTCCCTTGTCCTATTCTAACGTCCCATCGTAATTCGCGCTTGAATGACTCGCCTTCGACCGGCAAGAAAGAAACGGCCACAGTGGGCAAGGATGCGCCGGTCAGCAGCTTTAATGACAAGGAAAAGCAGTGCAAGGACTGCAAGGTTGAGAGAAGCCGATGAGATTGGAGATCCCTACAGCGATTCTGACTCTTGCCACGGTTTGGGAACAGGGTGTCGGAAACTATTGAATGATAGCTCAATTCATATTTAGGATGAACCGTGGAGAATCATGCAAGGCTGCAATGCAATTTAACGAAAATTGAAGATCAAATCTCACGTATCTGCTAGGATCAAATGATGGTCATGTATTATTTATTTCCACTTCTGGAAAGTTTCACAGAATTATTGAGGATAATAGCGTTTCCGGACGTGATATTCATTCTTCGCCCTTGACATCTGCTAATGATTTTAACAGCAAGTGTCACCTGCGTCGTACCATTAATCAATATTCTTCCCTTGTCATTTATGCATGTTATACCATGAGGGCCTTTAAATTGACGCACAAATCAAGTTCAAAAATGGCTCTCAAATGAGGATATTGAGAACGTATAGGAAGCTTGATAGATACCAGAGTACTCTCCTTGGGGGTTTACGGGCCATCGTCAGCTTTTCGCTTGTTTGAACTACTGCTCCGCACGAACTTTCGAACTATTCGAAGTTCGCGAATTTCAATGAATCGAATCGAATTCGAACCTTGAATTTCGGGCTTCGAATCTATGGGCGATTCGATTCGTCAAAATTCGCGAATTTCGAACAGGTTCGCGAACTAATATCTAGTATTCAAGTAGCTGTTTACTCATGCGGGCAGCCATAAACTCAACGACCCTGGCCACTGCATCCATTGGGTTCGCACATAGAAGGTCGTTCTAGGTATGCTTCATAATTTATATTCCACGTTGTCAAAACTATCACTATGTAACTGTTCAGACTTCCAACGTCCTGCATCTTTCAGCCTTAATAAGGTCCCAAGCGTCCTTCCTTTCATGGAGAAACGTCGAATTCCAAGGACATCTCTCCCATCATTGAATAATTTCTCGATATCCACCTCTGCTGCTGGTATAGCAAGGTGATCTTGTGCTACCTTGGCCATGCAGGTAAATTCAAGCCTGTTGATCTTCCACCATTTTCGTATGAATTCAGTCTGGCTCTGGCTTATATCGAAACCAGTGCTTATTGTAGGCGTATTAAAATACCGGTCAATATCAGACTCAGCGACGTTATACTGCGTAGGCTGAAAGGCTTCCAGGAATCGATATTCGAAGCTCTTGTAACTTGTACTCAGAGCAGTCGATATAGGCTGTTTTGGGGAGGGATATGCTTTTTTTAGGAACACTCTGATTCGGTTGATGATCCTCTCTCCGTCTGGCAACGTTTTGAGCCACTTGGTCTTGATCCGAGGGTCCAGAACACTTGCGATATAGTATATGTCGTTGTCTTTGACGCAGCCGTGATAGCGCTCTAGAAGTGTGATGCCATCAGACATAGGAACAGTTAGAGCTGGCGAGACATTCTGCCAATCGCCTCGCCGTTCCTTAATAGCCAAGAGTATAGAAAGGAGCTCTTCAAACATCCGCGCTGCCATATGAATTGAGGGGCTATCCCGAGAGACGTACTCAGTGTATTCGTTAACGGAGCCAAGATTTTCTTGATATCTGAGAGCTGTCTCCAATCGTTAGGTGTGAGACGTAAGGCTTCGATATCTGGCTCATCGTTGACTGTATCTTCGAGCTGTCGGCGACACTCTTCAGCTCTCTCAATCATAACAAAAGTAGAGTTCCATCGAGTATCCACGTCGTAGTGGATGGCTTTTGTGCAGCCAGGTCGATTATCCCACTTCTGTATTCGCTGGGGAGACCGCGCAATCCAAAGGACAAGTAGCCGAAGCTTTGCAATCGGGGAAGTAGGAACGTTTATTGTCTTCCAGCTCGTCTTAGCAACATCATCAAGGAAGTCACAAGCTTCCCTATGGGAGCTTGCGCGTAGAGACCTCAATATTCTTTTCATGGCCAAATTAAGAATGTGAGCAAAGCAACGGATTTGGGAGTTCTGGGTAAATCTCATCGTCCCTTCTCGAATAACAGTATCGGCCAGATACTCATCGTACCGCTGACACAGTTTTTGGAAAAGACATCGGTGTAGCGTATCATTGTTAGATGCGTTGTCAGCTGTAATTGTCATAACTTTATCAGATATATGGAATCTCTCAAGAACCGCCGCAACAATATTAGCAAGATTCTCTCCGGAGTGATTGCCTGTGATTTCAACAAACTCAATACAGGCTCGATGTTGCTGGAAAGCAGATGACATCCAGTGAGCATTAATTGCTAGCATTGGTAATGAATTCTGGCTTGTCCAGCCATCAAGGGATAGCGCGATTGAGGATGCCGAAGCCATCAAGGTTCGAAGTTCACCGTCAAGAGCATCAAGCCGAAGATCTAATCGGCGCGAAACAGTGTCCGCACTTGGTATAGACGCCTCAAAGTCTACAGACCTCAACATGGCCCTAAACGAAGGTTGCTCGACGCATGTAAACGGCTGACAGGTAGATATAATCCAATCCAGGATAGCCTCTTCGAATGGAAGCTTCTTTTCCTTGGTAATCCATGAGCTTAGCGGGCCTTGACGCTCTGAATGGCCGTCTTGAAAGAGCTTGTGGGTTTGCTGCAGGTGCTGTTTCAACGCTGTAGTTGAAGATCGTAGTTTCGATGCAAATCAAAAGAACTGACATGTAGATGGTGATACAATACACCGATGTTTAAGCTCGGGCCGCTCCTTATCTCCTAATTTCCACGTACCAGATTCAGGTGTTGTTTGGTAGTATTTCCACACCCAGCTACGCTCTTTCAACCTAGTCCCGTCTCTCTGCTTGATTGCAACACACTCGGTCTCGCATTCAACCTGAGATATTGATTGTGAGGGGTATATATCCGTATCAAGATTCGACAAGCTGGTAGAAACGTTGCTGGGAGCGGTCGGGGAGGTTGAAACTGGAGTAGTTGGTGAGTTAAGGGCCGGCCGGACCGCCATCTTTTTTCGAGGTCGCGGAAGAGGGACATCCTCTGTAAGAAGGCCATATTTATGAAGCGCTGCATAATCGCGTTTATTCTTCCTGGTGTTAGGACAGTCGAATGTGGCTGCAGGCAGAGATGTCATCTGTATAGCTATATTAGTATATCATGCGTGTGCCATAATTGATCGCTTACTTTTGGAGCACCAGAAGGGATGATTTCCTTTAGCTTTTGATTGAGATCTGGATGTTGCTCTTGGTAAAAGCACGTCCACGCGGAGACGCGCTCTTGTAGAATCTCCGCTAGCCCGATTAGACCATCCATTTACTCTACATCGCATATAATGTGCAATTATTGATGTCTTGACTCCATATATATAGACTACGTGTATCTTGATACGGTCTATGAGCTGATATAATTTGAAACAAAACTGACCACAGATACGATTACGGACTTGTTGGGCAATCTTGGAAGTATAATTATATATTCTTCATAGATAGTTGGGACGAGAATTTGCATCTATTGATACGGCTCTACAGCTTGACCAACCCGAAGCTAAATTGCTCATTTTGGTGTCAGACTAGATAGAGCTATCTCTGAGATTGTCAAATAACTAATTATTAGCCTAACTACTGTATGTTATGTCGACACAGATATAGTACGATATAGTCGGACGTGATTTACCGCTTTCCAGATAAGGGTTTAGTATAAAGTTCGCGAACTTCGAATCGAATTCGAATCGGTCTTCAATTCGAACTCATACGAACCGTTATTTTCGATATTAATTCGAATCGAATCGAATCTGGCAAAAGTTCGGTTCGATTCGATTCGTGCGGAGCGGTAGCCCTATCTGACGCTTCTGGTCTAAGACCGCAGCGCCAGGTGGCCCGTTACAGCCAAACCATAATCTCTCTTCTTCTTCATCTTAACTGCGTGAGGTCACCAATAAAACAGAAATTTATGCACGTGATTGTAAGGTAGATAAAATGTGTCATGTCTGGGAACCGGGGAGACCTTGCTATTTCGTAGAATCCTGAAATTAGGGGATGCTCTGACCGAGGTTTTCCCGGGGTGCCTTGTGAAGGGATTTGTGGGGCAGGTTCCGTCTATTGCCGGAAAGTTTAGCATTTATTGTTAAGGGTCGCAAGTTACATAGACCGGCGTAGTATTGGGGCGGTGGTGTTTGTGCATCGGAAATGTGGACACGCCGTGCCGACCCGAATCCGAACTCAGAACTGGAACCATGCTGGCACATTATTTATTTAACATTATTAGCTTCAACGATACCTCCCAACTCTTCCATCTGCCTGTGTTCTTTATTTCACTTTTTACCTTGGATCTTACTATCGATTTCTTTAAATGAGCTATCAACAGTGGCGCCCCGGTAAGCGGGTTGCTATTGCCGGAGGAGGCCCCGGTGCCATCTCAACTGGCCTCGCATTTCTCAAACGCGGATACGATGTGCGCATATTCGAGCGGCAACCTGAATGTAAAGCCATCGGAGGCGCTGTCCTCCTGTCCACCCCTGTGTTGGCGGTTCTACGGTCTTACGGAATGAGCTTGGAAAACGTGGGCTCTTATACAGTCACGTACTTCAAAAACAAGGCGGGTTTAGAACGCCTTAAACTGCCTTTTAATGCTGAAGTCGAAAGATGCATGGGTATTAAAGGTTGGCATTATGGAGTCTTGCGCTCATCTGCCTTCAAGAAGATGCTTGAGCTTGTTCCAGAAGGTGTTATCTATATCGATCACGAATTCGCCAAGTACAGTGAACTAAACGACTCTGTGGAGGTTGAATTCACAAACGGGAAGAAAATAACGGCTGATATCCTTGTCGGTGCTGATGGGATCAGGTCGAAAGTTTCAAGGCAGGCATTTGGTGATCCGAAGCTTTTTCACACGGGAATTCGTCTCTGGTTGGCCTGGTGTGATTATATACCAGGGATTCCAGAGAATTATGGTATGGTCTCACATGACTCGCAATACCAGGCCAGCTTCTTCCCAATGTTGCACGATGGCAAGCCGGGGTTCGAATGGTGGGTTGTGGAACCGTCCTGGGAAGGAAAACTAATACCAGAAAACCCTAAGGCGCATCTCACCAATATTCTTAAGGATTGGGGACAGCCCATGCCTCGTTTTCTGGAAGTCACCGACTTCGACACCCAGGTGTATCGATGGGAAATCTATAACCGACCATCGATGAATAAATGGTCGACTGGACGGATTGCTTGCGTTGGGGATGCCGTGCACCCAGTATCACCCTATGCAGCTTATGGTATGGGCATGGCGATAGAAGATGGCTATTACCTTGCCAAATCTCTTGACGGTGTTGACCTGCGTGATCCGCGAGCAGTCGCTGCCGGTTTTGAGATTTATGAAAAGCAGCGGGTAGACTATGTCAACCACAACATGGAATTTGCGCGTTTTCTTGGACATATGTTTCATGGTTTGCCTTGGCCTCTTGCAAAACTTCGTGACTTGATATTTGACTACACTCCCGCGCTGAGTAAGTACCTGAAAACAGGTTATCTCAAAAAGGCCGAAGAGGAAACAATGAACTTGAAGGAGCTTCAAGTCATTAAAGAATGAAGATTGTATATATCCTACTCGCCCTGCCGATTGATGAAATCGAGTTCAATTGTATGAATCTATTACAGAAAGTATACTTCGCTGCAAAGGAAAACTTCCCAAAGAATGAGTCAGAAATTTGGCACAGTTATGGAGACTGCGTTTATGAGCTTCGCATGATGTGATTTCTTACTTGGCTAATCTTCCTTGCTTGTACCAGTTGTCTGTGCGCAAAGATACTTAGATTCCAATTTATCCATTTCAGCAAATATAGTCTTCAGCGTTGAGTTGGTTCGCCAATTTGGACCGCCGAATATTTCAATCCTTTCGTCCTCAGTCATCAGCTCCCCGCTCCGTATCACTCTAGCCCATGCAGCTAACATCCTATCCAACTCCCTCCACGCATGGTTCTCCGAGCGGCAAATCCCAGTTATTGTTAAAGGTGGACCAAAATAAGTCCCAAAGTCCTTTTTGACGATTGCCCAGAACGTCTGCCAATCGTCGGTCTCAAGGTCCAGGTCATAGGCCCCATTTCCCCATATAATCACACAGTGGGCTTGGATGCGTTGACCTCGAGGGCTTGACATGGTTGAAGACGAAATTTGAGAGCGATTTTTGTGGTAGGGTATAGTGCGTTACCAGTCTTAAATGTCTTCAATTTCTAAGGGCGTGGAAACTGAGGACAAGTAATATTCATGCACGGCGAAGCATGGCATTGGAATTTCAGGGGGCCTGAACCTACAATATGCAGGTATATTTTGTGCCGTCTCGAACCCAATGTGGCTGGCCAGGTGTACAAATAACGCACTCAAGTTCCAATCAATTCCTTAGAGACCAATCTCCGTACTACCTCAGAATGGCATTCTTAGCTATCATATGTGGAGATTCCGACATTGTTCGAGCTTTGGCCACAGCACATAAGACTCGTCAAAAACACATGCAACGTGCAGCTTATCTATAACTGAGTTAGCAAAGACTGCTGGCTGCAACAAGAGCACCATTTCAAGAATTTCTTCCAATATAAGAATGTTTCACAGCGTCAAATCACTGCTAATTAAAGGCGGACGACCCCGTAGTATCACTCCAGTCATGCTCGAGGCTTTGTGCGATCATCTGATTGAATAGCCTGCCTTATACCTGGAAGGGATGATGGTTTTTTTTGTCGGACGAGTTCGCTCTTCAAACAACGAAATCTACCGTAAGTCGCGCCCTCATCCAAAGGCTGGTCAAAAAAGACGGCACGGATCAAGGCCCGAGAGCGCAACCTTCATCTTCGGGACGAATACCATCATTTTATATCAGACTTCAAGTCTTACCACCTTTGATGAATCTGGATGTGATAAACGAATAGGCTCCGGCGAACGGGTTGGTCCCCCCTTGGTACTGCACCGGTTCAATTATCGAAATTTCATCGTGATCAGCGCTATCAAATCCTGCCTACATATACACAAGACGGCATTGTTTTGTCTCGAGTGTTCCAGGGTTCAACTGACGCATCCGTCTTTGGGGGTTTTATCGAGCAGGTTCTCCAGTATTGTGGGGAAATGGCCCGAGCCGAAGTCTGTGCTAGCCGTGCTGTCTCACCGCATCTCCGCCCCACCCTCCCGGGTAGGTGCTGTCGGACACATGAAAATTTTCACACACATGAAATTTCTACCAAATCAATCAATTTTGAAGCTATTCAGAAGGCTATTTTAGCGGGGGATCTAGGGTAAAAAGAGCCTCATTCGGTAGCTGAGACACGTCGCTATCATCTGGAAGATTATCGTAATCCCCCTCCCGATATGGAACCTCTGGTGGCGGTAAAGCATTTGTCGAGTTAGAGAGGAGTGGTTTACCACTATTCCTCTCTAGGACTAGTGCATACAGCGCCCGCCCGCATTTTCCATGTATTCCCCCTGAAAAGCAGAGATAGTTCTTCAACCAGACATCAATTCCCAACCCTCATGATTGGATCGAATTGTACTAGTGCATACGCGTTCGCTTCAGTCCGACAGCATTCAATGTCTTTCTTAGCTTTCCGTATATCTCTTGATGATCACGGGCATTAACGAATCTTTTACCGTGATATGCAGAAAGACGACCCTTTACAGGGACTTGTTTCCGACTATTTCGGTAGGGATGACATTTATTTTGTTGAGATTTGATTTGTTGGAGATCTTGGGTAAGCTGTGAAGAGATCTCCATATGGCGGATTAGACCTCGAAATGGGGCGGATCCGGATCCAACTTTTAGATCCTGATCCTGATCCGCCGGATTTCCGGATCGAGTTCTTCGATCCGGATCCGCGCCGCGGTTCTGCACAAGGCGGATTAGGATCAATCCGTTTTGGTCCTGATATGCATAAATTTGCCAAGACTTTCCTTTTCTGGCTGGATAAATTGATGATTCATCCAAATAAAATACTGTAATAAACACTTGTTCCGGTCAGTGCATTCACAACTATGCAGATGTAGCCATTTTTGATTGAAATTTTATGTTTTGAGCTTGTATATAAAATATTCTTCCTTGTGTAATTTGAATAGTACTAGCTTTAACATCATTTTCGTTTGTTTGTTGCTAGTGATTTATTATGGTAGAGTTGGCGTGTTGTAATGGTGTGAGAAATATATATTTTCACCACGTACCACATCCCTCTTGATGAGAACTTCTTTGAAAGATCTTATAGGGCAGCCCTCTGAAATAATTGCGTCCTTTCAATTAGCCAGTTGATAGACTACAGTATTTTATTTCTTTCTTTGTTCTCAAAAAATGGTTCCTGCTGAAAACCCTATCCCCCTTCCCTACAAAGCAGACTGGGGATCAAAGACTCAGGCAAATTCAGCCCTGCTTAAAGGATTCAGGGGGCGGGTCGCGGTGGATCAATCAGGATTTCCCCAGGGCGGATCAGGATCAACCCGTTGAGATCCGTTCTTCTGTGGGTCCTTCTGGCTCTTAAAGCCAATCGTATAGGAGGGTGATGGGACCAGTAGGGTGATGGGACCAGTAGGTTGATGGGACCAGTAGGGTGATGGGTCGCCTGGTCCATATTACAACTTCGTTCAGCTCGCGCTCCTCGTCGCGTCTGTTTAATTTTCCTACTTTCTCGTCTCTTTGGTCCCTGTAAGTTTCCGTCTTTCTCTTTTACTAGAGTTGGCAGTAAGGCTCACTTATTCACTATGTCACAAAGTGAAGCCTCTCGATGTTCGGACACCTACCCTTCATCTATCTTTGAGGATAATCCTCTAGAAAATCTTTCATATCTTCCTTCTGACAGGGCGGCATCTTTTACCCCCAATGCTGTATTTCAGCAGACATCTACCCTTACGCCCGATGGCGATTTCGTTCGACCATTAATAGCGCCCCCTATTCCACAGATCCTAGAGCGCGTTGGGCCCACGACAAAGCAGAAGCCTTTTATACTCTGGACCGAGGAGATGAACGATGAATTCTGTGGGTGGTGGTTGGTGACAGAGTATGGAAGTCAGATGAAAAGGAATATTTTTGAGAAACGACGCCAAGGGGACTGTTGGAAGCACTTCCATCAGGTTGCTACGGTTCAAGATGGGTCTCCTAAGGTTATGTGCAAAGTATGTAGCCAGGTTATTATCCACCCGGCGGTCGGAAATCGCGGGACATCCTCCCTGAATAAACATGTCAGAGAGGGTGTTAATTGCCGGAGATCGAAACCCTCCCAGGATATTCGAAAGCTTCTTTAACCCGGGGGTAGGTTAGAACTTATTTTTAACATGTCTATTCATCCCTTGAATCCCTAATCAAATTAATTTATCTTAGGTATTTCATGGCCCTCAACCAGAGAGCTTTACCCTCGAGGAGTTTGATGAGAGTGTGGTTTCGCTAATTACAGAGTTACGACTACCATTTCAGTTTGTTGAACATCCTCGGTTTCATAAACTAGTCAAACTGGCTAGTCTCGCTCCATCTCCGCCTCGGATTTTGTCTGCGTATCTAGTACGGCGGAAGATTCAGGCGAAAGTGATAGAACGCCAAAAGAGCCTTCTACAGATGCTTCCGCCCGGTGCGAAACTTTCTATTGCATAAGACTGCTAGACATCGCCTTTCCGCCAAGCCTTTATGGCTATTACCGGTTATTTTATTGATACGGACTGGCACTACCGTGAAATCTTGCTTGGCTTTGAGTCACTTCATGGAAGCCATAAAGGTGCCGACCTTAGTGTTGCTCTTTTGGATCTTCTCAAAAAACATCAGATCGAAGATCGGGTTTTAACGATGACCACTGACAATGCCTCAAATAACACGACGCTCCATGATAGTATCAAGGAAGCTCTTGACTCACTCGCGTTACCAGATGGCACCCCTATTGTTCGAATTCCCTGTATGGCACATGTTATCCAACTCAGTTTAACCGAGCTTCTTGGCAGGATGGAAGCAGTCCCAAAGAATGACCGAGAGGAAATGGAATGGACAGAAACTGAGACCCGGAGTGAAACTCAGGGGAGGAATAAAGATATTGTGCTTACTCTCAATAAGGTAAGAACGGGCGCCCAGGCTTTCTTTAGCTGACCTTATACTAAAATCAACCTAGGTTCGGCGACTGGCAGTCTGGGTTAATAGAAGCCCTCAGCGCAGAGAGCAATTCCTCGAGCTCCAGTCTAAAGAGCCAAGGCTTGTCCTGATACAGGATGTCAAAACCCGCTGGAATTCCACATTTGTAATGCTTCAGCGTGCCAAAAAACTACAGAATATCTGCGACAAGTATTGTTCTGAGTGTGGCCTCTCTAGCCTTGTGCTTACTGAAGACGAATGGAAGCAGATTGACTATCTTCTTTCTATCACACAGCCCTTCTTCAACTTCACAACTGTCCTCTCAAAGACTAAGGATGTCACTATCCATATAGTCTTTAGTATCTACAATCAGCTCTTCGATCATCTCGAGAGGTCTGTAGACCAGCTTAGACGAAAGAAAGCAAGGTGGCAGATAACAATGCGGACTGCTCTCGAGTATGCAATACAGAAGCTAAGAGGCTATTATGCTGAGACCGACAAGGCTCATGGTGATCTCTATGCGATTGCGACTATTATGGCACCCCAGAACAAGCTTGATTACTTCTCCGGGAAGGACTGGAAGGAGCCTTATCGCAAACAATACCGCGAGAGTCTTGACAAATACCTTGAGCCATACAAGCCGCGTCACTTAGAAACACAGCCAGCATCACATGGGGTTTCCTCTATAGCGCAGTTCTCTGTAGTTGATCAGATGGGGGACAGACAGACTGCCCAGGGGTCTGAGATTCACCGAGACGATGAGCTTACACAATATCTTGGCAGCAGTAAGTGACTCATTAACTTACTACCTTCTGTTATCCCTTACTAATCCTTCAATAGGTACTCGCAAGATTAACCCTTGTGTCTTTTGGAGAGGTAATCAGTATGAGTTCCCGATTCTTGCGAGCCTTGCACGAGATGTCCTTTCTGTTCCTGCAACTGGTTCTGGGGTCGAACGGCTATTCAACACTGCGCGTGATATCTGTCACTACCGCCGAGGGTCTCTCAAACCGACCACTATCCAGGATCTTATGATGTATTTATGTACATCCAGGTTCGACATTGAAAGTGAGCAGCATACATTCATAGAGGAGTACCTTACAGCGCAGGAGATACAAACACTGAAGGAGAAAAATAAGTCTGAAAGACTAGATGATAATGTGTTTGATCTGATCAGTGATACTGAAGAAGATCCCTCAGCTAAGGCTCAACCAACGCAGGCTCCGAGCAGGGTTGCACTTGGTAAGAGACCCCTCAGAGATATCAGAGACACACCTCTGATTGAACTCGGAGACGAGGATGATGATGACCAAGTGGATGAAATTCCGCTACCTGATAATTCAAATCTGCAGGATGAAGGTGGTACCCAGAGGCGTACATCAGGGCGTGTTCCAAAGCGTTCGAAGCGGGATGATGGTGAATGGGAATATATAAAGCCCTAGATTTAATGGAATTAGAGAGTCTGAAGTCAATTTCTATTTTAGTTGGTATACTTTTTTTTGTCTAGTCTGTAAGCTCAATACTTAGAATTACACGACGCACGCCTATTCACAATACTGCAAACGATATGTGGCAATTACGAAGCAAAGAGACACATGACTGAATTGTTCTCGGGAAGTTTTGTATACACCAATCGTTGTTCGTTGTGTGTAGGAGCAGATACATTCTGCCGCCAAATATGCTTAAATACAAACATAACTATCCAAGCAAGGACCCGGACCCTGCTTAAAACCTCATATCAAACATACCCGCGTGAGCCTTTGGGCTCGCATTTTGAAGTACGCAACTCCTAAAATCGGTCGGACATCTCTTTCCTGTACTGGCGATCGAGATTTCGGTTTGGTTCGTGGGATGACATTCTGCAACAACGCGTCTACCTCGTCCTAGCGGAGGGGGCAGTATAGTCTATGCCCTGCGTGCAGCGGCTTTGGGCCTATTCGGGCCATATAGGGCATGATAGCCCATAACAGCTAAAGCCCCAATGGCCAAGACACCAAATAGATAGGCTGGGCCAAGAGCCAGGACGCTGAAGATATTCGAAGGCCCCAACCGGCTCTTGCCGAATGCTAGACCACGGTTTGGTGAGATATTGGCAAAGTAATAGAACCCCACATTGGACCATCCATCCATCAGCAAAATCCAGCCAATCCATTCAGCGGTCGAATCAGGGAGATCAAGATATGGCAATCCCAGTGCAGAGACGATAACCATGAAGCCATTCGCCGCGGGACCTGTGTGGCAACGTACCCAGCCGGCTTCGCTTCCGGGGAGACTGAACTTCAGGACGTAGCCAGGGATGAGCTCAAAACCTCCAAGAATATACATCCACAGACCAACCCCTCCCAAAAGCGTGGACAGAATCATCCAGGAACCATGACCAATCATGCTCCGTCGCAGTGCAACAATTCTTGGGGACTTCATAGCGAGGGCTTGCCGGGCGGGGGAGGGGTAATGTTAAACCACGTGCAAGGAGATCGCGTTGGGATGATCGTAGCAGGAAGGGCCGAGAAAGAAAGGGTAAGCCACGAGGGAGACAGAGAGAAAGCACAAAAAAAAATGTGCGGGGATGCAGGGTAAATATAAAGCAAGAAGGCGGAGGTGAGGTTAGAGGGCTGACCCAAGTTAGGCCACAGGAGCTTGCGATCGCTTTGTAAATCGCATGCAGCTCATTGGCCATGGTGTTGGGAACGCGGGGACAGAGGAGAAGTTTGCGGAGGTCCAGATAGGGGCCCCACATTTTTTGGGTCCGAACAATCGTCTGCCGTGTGACCTTCAACCTGATACGCTACGGGTCAAGTCAAGGGAGCGAGCGGAATACGAAGCCGACATCGATCACGGAACTCTCTTCCGCGCTGATCGTAACAGTCCTGCACTTCATCCAAGGCCGAAGGTTAGGGGACGCTGCGGAATGTTCACCGTGGTGGCTGAGGCTTGAAGAGACGTCATTATTGTAGCAGAGGTGGACTGTGAGGAAACTTTAGGCGCATTGATCTTCCAGGAAACTCGGCAACTTTTCTCATGCCATCGTTGCGTATTTTAGGTACTCTCTTACAGATGCAACTGACACAATGGCTACGAAACGATCGCATTGACCGTCGTGTCGGTCATTCTCGTGCTATATCGCTATCTCAACCAGACCGATATTCCCAAGATCAATGGTCTCCCTGAGATTCCTGGGGTACCACTATTTGGCAACCTCATCCAGCTTGGCGATCGACACGCGAAGGTTGCCGCAGGATGGGCTAAGACGTACGGCCCTGTATTTCACGTACGCATGGGTAACAAATGAGAGATTGCCAGATGGAACGAGAGTCGGAGTAGCTAATGTTGTTATAAGAGAATTGTATTTGCGAATAGTTTTGAATCTGTTAAACAGCTGTGGTTGAAGGAGCAATCAGCCCTAATTTCTCGCCCGACGTTCCATACCTTCCATAGTGTGGTATCCAGCTCTCAAGGCTTCACCATTGGGACATCGCCTTGGGATGACTCGTGCAAGAGCCGGCGGAAGGCAGCGGCCACCGCCCTTAGCAAGCCTGCAGTCCAATCGTATATGCCAATTATTGACTTGGAGTCGACGACGAGTATCCGAGAACTGTTTACCGACAGCCAAGGAGGCACGAGAGACATTAACCCTATTCCATACTGTCGGAATTGAGATATACGGTATCAGCGTGTTTCTAGCAGGACCAATCATATCAAAATTGACGGGAGTTGATTGATGATATTTTTATAACCACAACTTGTGGACTCTATATGGATACGCCAAGACTGATTAGGGCCGTCCCTGGCTTATACCTCAGGAATCAGATGTGGAGAGCGGTGGCGCTGATCCATCAGGAATAGCGGTAATTTTGACTCCCTACACCTTGACACATACTTCCAGCGATTCGCGCTCAATACTAGTCTGACCCTCAACTATGGCATCCGGATTGACGGCAATGTTCAAGACACCTTGCTACAGGAGATTGTTGCTGTGGAACGTGGAGTGTCAAATTTCCGGAGCACGAGTAATAACTGGCAGGATTTTATCCCGTTGCTGCGCATATTTCCCACGATGAATCAAGAAGCTGAAGATTTCCGTGTCCACCGCGACAAGTACCTGACTCATTTGTTGAGCCTGCTCAAGCAGAAAATCGCGGAAGGGACTGACAAACCTTGCATTACTGGGAACATCTTGAAGGATCCCGAGGCCAAGCTCAATGATGGTAAGTCATCCGACTTGTGTTGGCAATGTCTGTCCTATAGTCGCTAATACGTCACCACCAGCTGAAATCAAATCGCTCTGTTTGACCATGGTCTCAGCCGGTCTGGACACGGTTCCAGGCAACCTAGTAATGGCTTTGGCATACTTGAGCTCCGAGGATGGTCAGCGCATCCAACAGAAGGCATACGAAGAGATAATGAAAGTCTACCCAGAAAGCGACGCGTGGGACAAATGCCTCGTCGAAGAGAAGGTGCCGTACATCACGGCCCTAGTCAAAGAAGTCCTCCGTTATTGGCAGGAGTATTAGAGATATCAAATGGGGTTCCGCTGTCATTCCCGCTGGCACCACCTTTTTCATGGTGAGTTTGGTACACTTACCCACCAAAAAGTCGAACGTGAAGGCTGACCCGTGCCATTGCTGGCTCTTAGAATGCTTGGGCTGCTGACTACGATGCCGGCTATTTCTGCGAACCTCAGAAATTTATACCAGAGCGGTACTTGAACAGTGTAGAGAATGCTGGAACGCCCCACTACGGCTACGGCGCAGGCTCTCGCATGTGTGCCGGGTCGCACTTGGCTAACAGAGAGCTCTATACGGCCTTCATCCGAACAATCACAACATTCACCATTCACCCGCCACAAAATCCAGCAGACTCTCCGATCTTGGATGCTCTCGAGTGTAACATGATTCCCACGGCACTCGCAACGGAGCCTAAGCCGTTTAAGGTCAGATTCAAGGCACGGGACCCTGTCCTTTTACAGCGATGGATTTCTGAAAGCCAGGAACGAACCCAGGACCTTTAACAATGGAGGAAGTTGCGACGGTGTGATATCTATCTGCATGGTAATACGCAGTTTTCGAGCTCGAGAACCTTATCTGATTATACGAAGGTCGAAGAAAGTGCCACGCTGATAGATTAGAACCCGCAAGGCATCGCGGATATCATTATTTACTAGATATCGGGTATATAAAACGTCCAAAAAATCGTAAAGCAGACGGTAGCATTGCTCACAGTTCACCAAAATTTCCCGGTGTGCGATTCACGCATGCCATGTTAGGATGCAAAAGTATTAGCCGACTTTGCGCTCATCTTAAAAGCACCGCCTTCATAATATGTCGCAGACGTGGCGCATCTTGATGATTTCCCTGCAGAAAATGTGACAAAATATACCTAGTTTATGTTTGCGCCAAGGCGCTAAATGTCACGTTTAGGCCTCGCCAAAACCCGCCCACTGCCCAAACCCGCCCGCGAAAACCCAGCCCATGTGTTGAAATATCCCGGTTACATGGATAATAATGAGGCTGGGATCACGTGCATACTCATATACTTGACTTCTCAAACTACTTGTATCTTACACAATACATCCAACACAACACACAATCAACTCCCTCAATAATACAAACACTGAAGAATCACTTAATATTTCAACAGGAAAACCCAACCCAAACCCACGTTTGGCGAGGTCTAGTCACGTTCGCAGGCGGGGTCGTTCTGGGTAAGCGAAATGCTGGGGATCCACCTAACCCCGCATATTAAGTTCGCCATTTCCCCCGGATTTTCTCCAGTAAGACATTCACGATCATCCGCGCACACAATTACAACCTACAATAACACGGCAAGCGAGCCCATGTCTTCGGAAGCATTGCAAGCCATGGAGAGTGGAAGTGCACTGCCTGAGAAGCGAAAACGTGCCAAGTACATCGCTAAGGCATGGTAGGGTCCCGTACCGTCTGCAGAACCAAATTCTAATGGTTCACGCATAGTAACGAGTGCAAGCGCCGCAAGATCAAATGCAGTGATCAGCAGCCATGTCAGCGTTGTTGGCGTCAGGGACTGGTTTGCGAATACGCCGCGGACGACAGTGGCTCGGATAGCCAGTAAGTGAAGCCCCTGTCCTGCCCGTCTGGGCGGAAAAGTGACGGAATTCAGCAATATCGAAAGGCTGCTCCGCCAAGTACAGTCTCTACAGTCCCAAATCGATGGCCTGACAGCAGCAAGGCCACCCTCGAGATCGACGCGTTTACAACAGGGCTCATCCGCTGGACTGATGTCCATCGTCGATTGCGACAGGGCAGCGTCGTCATCCCAGAGTCTCTCCTTTCATGGGCCAACCACGTCATCGTTCGATTTCAATATTGCCCGCCGGAGCTTGCGGAATAGAGGAATTACTGAACCAAACAAGGCAGGTGATATCACACAAGAGCCGACGCCCGTCCCATCGCCTTCACTCTCACTACATCGGGACGAATGTCTACCATCTATTGAGCCCTTGTGGGCCATCAGCAGGGAAGAAGCGCTTCGATTATGCAACGTCTATGAAGAAGAGATGGGTATTATGTATCCTGTCCTGGAGCTAGGCTCCACCATCAGCCAGGTCAATACCCTCTATAGCCATCTCGGATCTCTATCAGCTTCTAGAGCATCGCCATCGAATGTACATGCTCTAACAGATGATGACATCAACATACTCAAACTTGTGCTTGCATGTGCCTTAACAGCGGAGGAGAATGGTCACAGCGAGCTAGGCATGAGGCTCTTCAGAAGCGTGAGAGATGCTGTGACTGACGTCGTGTGGAGGCAACCGGATATCGAGAGGGCGATCCTCCTAACACTTGTGGTACGTCCGAACCATCAAATCGCCGCGATCTTGCGCTGCTAGTGTAGAACTGTATATATATGACTTCTGCTGATACCACCCCAGTCTATCTTCCTTTTCCAGATAGATGAGGAAACTCTTGCGTGGAGAACGGTGGGAACGGTCCAGCGCATGTGCTTAGAAATGGGTCTGCATCGAGCTGAGACATTCTCTCAACCTGCCATCATCGACATCGGACATGAGAAGGTTATCAAGTTGTTTTGGTCCGTCTATACGCTCGACGTAAGATGGAGCTTGGGCACAGGAATGCCGAGTCATCTTGAGTTTAGCGACATTGACCCATCACTTCCCAGGCCGGTGAGTGGCCTACCTCTAGCTTTTGCCTGGAATGGAACTTCTGACACCTAATTTAGACAGGTGTGCCCTATCTCAACTCCATGATTGGCTACTGCAGAATTTCAGAGAAGGTTTGGAAATTCGTTACCAACTCCACTAGCGAACACAAGGCCCGAACGGAGGAGATGTCCTATCTTGACTGGCAGGTCATGCAGTGGTACAAATCGGTACCCGACCAGCTAAAGCTACCACACCCAGAGGCAATTGCTAAGTCACCCTTGAACTACCCGAACCGGGGTACCTGGCGCCTCAAAGCTCTGCTATATCTCCGTGCCAACCTTATGAGGATACTGATTCACCGACCTATCCTTCTTAGCCCAGTGCACATTTCACAGAACCCTACTGAAGCTTCGATGGTGGTAGATATTGCCAAAGAAAACATCCGACTTATCACTCATTTGAATCAATGGTCCGATATCTACAAATTGCAGCAAGTGGCCTTCAACTGGTTTCTAATCTCGGCCCTAGCCGTGCTCTTCCTTGCCGTTGCCCATGCCCCTGCTCAGTTTAGCAGTAGTTGCAAGGATGAGTTTTATATGGTATTGGAGCTTATTGAGGGGTTCTCGATGAAATCCTACGTCTCACAGCGGTTATGGAAGTCAATAAAAGGCCTAAGGAAGCTCGCTCCGCAGATGGGGCTCTGGAACCAGCCTGCTTCACAAGAGCCTTTTCCCAGTGGTCAAGACGGTGAAGAACGTGTTATCGCGCAGGGCGCGAGTTCTGCCCCCGTCATGCTTGATGAATTTCAAGTAAATGGAATGCAGATGAGCCGAGAGCTTATGGACTGGTATGAAGCAATGGGAGAGCCAGTCATTTCAGCCGCAGGGCAGAACTCGTTCCATGTTCAACAGTGGCAGTCGGCCGACAATTTTATGTTTGGGAATGGTACCGAACTTGCTTCAGTATTTAAAGACTGTTTTTAGATTAAGTGATATATATGAATGCAAATTATCCATTTCCTACTATCCACGCACTCCAAAGGCTTTCTCCAACTTGGTCTGTCGCCAGCCGCTCCAAATTCCTTCACCTGAACACGTGATGCGACTTTCCCGCCCTTTTCCCACCCCGCATCCGCCACGGAACTGGGGATACTTCGCTAGAAAAACGACAGCGGAGAGAGAAAACTTAATTGGATACAGTTAGAGGAGCAAGCTAGGAACCTAGAGAGCGGGATTTCATTCCGCGTTTTCGAGCCCTGGCCGCGTGCCGCCATGTGAACCGCCCCCGCCTGCCCTAGCATGTCCTGCTTCTCCACACTCATGACCCCGCTGGGTCTCCCCGCAAATCGAGCGGAACCATCCGTAGAACAGTTTCCCTCTGCATCCGTCCTCGGAACTGTAGGTTGCCCTGATAATTATAGTTAGTATATAGAACCGTAGCTAGGTACAGAAGAAGGGTTGCTTAACGATACTATTGTTAGGGTCTATCATAGACCGCGGAAGAATTGCAAATGACGCAAGTTATCGAAGTCGATTATGTGGTGGCAGGTGCCGGCGGAGTCGGTATGGCGTTCGTCGACGAGATCGTCACCCACTCCGACGCGACTGTCGCGATCATCGACCGTAAGCATCTTCCGGGCGGCCACTGGAATGATGCCTATCCCTTCGTTCGATTGCACCAGACCTCCACCTGCTACGGCGTAAATTCTACTGAGATGGGCGGTTACAGCATCGATCAGGTCGGTCTGAACAAGGGCTGCTACGAGCTGGCCAGCGGCAGCGAAGTGGTCGCCTACTTCGACACCGTGATGCGCAAGCGCTTTCTACCCTCCGGGCGGGTGCGTTTCTTCCCGCTATGCGAGTACAACAAGCAGAACAACACCGCCGTCTCGCTCGTCACCGGTGCAACACACGAGTTCCGCGCCAAGAAGAAGTTCGTCGACGCGACCTACCTGAACGTCACGGTGCCGTCGCAGCGTGAGCCAGATTTCAAAGTGACCGGCGGCGCGCACGCGGTGGCCGTCAACCTGCTGCCGAAGGTCATTTCGCAGCACCAGAACTTCGTTATCATCGGCTCTGGCAAGACAGGCATGGATGCAGTGCTGTTCCTGTTGACCCACGAGGTCGAGCCGGAGCGCGTAACCTGGGTCATGCCGTCGGACGCCTGGATGTTCAACCGTTTCGATGTCAATCCGGGCCGCAAGTTCAGCGATCCTGTCACCAAGTACGTTATGGGCCTGCTGCAGGCTGCGCTCGAGGCCGAGGACTACGACGACTACTTCAAGAAACTCGTTGAGCGCAAGCTGGTGATGCAGCTGGATCCGTCGGTCAAGCCTGGTCGCTGGCGTTGTGCCACGTTCACCCCACTGGAACTCGAGCAGTTGCGCCGCGTGAAGAACGTGGTGCGCAAGGGCTATGTTGAGTCGGTGTCGCTGACTGAGATGAACATGTCTAAGGGTACACATCCGGCGCCGGCCGATGCCGTGTTCATTGACTGCGCCGCTGATGGCCTGCCCAAGGTCCCGATGGTCCCGGTGTTCAACGGCAATCGCATCACGCTGCAGACCGTCCGCATGTGCCAGCAGGTTTACAGTGCCGGCTTCATCGGTAACGTCGAATGCAATGTAGACGCCGACGAGAAGCGCAAGAATGAGCTGACCCAGCCCGTACCGCTGCCCTACAAGGACTTCGACTACCTGCGCTGTGCGATCGCTAATTGCCTGAACATCTCAATCTGGCTGTCTGAGCCGGTCGTTGTCAAATGGATCAACGAGTCGCGTCTCGACCTGTTCAGCCCGATGCTCGATTTCGGATGCGAGGAGGGCCTTGCCAACATCCAGGCAATGGGTCAGCTGATCCAGCAGGCGGTCCCGAAGATGCAGGCGCTGCTGGATGGCCACATGCAGAAGGTAAATGGCGAAGCCGTAGTCGCCTGATAGGCGGCGCTATGCCTCAGGTTGTTACGGTCGGAGGCTTCCAGAAGTAGTTTAGCATGGTTTACATCATTAGGCAGCTTCGGGGATATTCCCAGCTTCAGTTCTTAGTTTAGCACAATGTAAGATATATATACTTATTAAATTTACCAAGTTATTTGGTGATCGACGCAGGGACTTCTGGGTAATCCCTGGCGCCTCTCAAGACAAACGTAGTATTACAGAAGCAAAGTTCGAAGCACTAATCACCGAAATTCCCGCTATCCCCTTACAGTTGTTATACTGTTCTTTATACCCTCTATAGAACAAAGATGGTCTTTCTACAATATACGTTATACAAGAAATACCCGAGCAAGAACAATAGCAGTATATCGAAGCTTGTCGGAAAGAAACCAACTAGCAATTAAAGAAACTAGTATAAAAGGATATGATACAGCAAGGAAATTCCTGATTCTATTATACCTTCGGTCACGAAAGGAAAGGAGAGCAAATTGAGGAAAACACCCTTTAGAAAAAGTAGGAGGTAGCTGCCTTCAGATCAGGAAAACAATATAACTTATATAAGCTTTCGAAAAGAGTTTTAAGAAGAACTTAAATAAGAGAATTAGAAGTTACTAACTAGAAAGAGAGTTTTAATAAACCCTTTATTGGTGACCTCACGCAGTTAAGATGAAGAAGAAGAGAGATTATGGTTTGGCTGTAACGGGTCACCTGGCGCTGCGGTCTTAGACCAGAAGCGTCAGATAGGGCCCAAATGACCCGGGCCAAACTAGGATGGTGGAGGGGACGGTGGTGGAAGTAGCAGGGAAAGCGGGGCCGGCGACCCTGTCTGGAATTGGCGGTTGAGCTTGTACAGAACTGATGCGTTCGTCGTAAAGTATACTCTGAATGCCTCCGAGGTCCACCTCCCTAGCACCTGAATCTGGTCGTCGAGTATCCCACTGTTGTGCGCATGTTGGGCTGCGCCCTTCCGAAAGCTGTGGCCCGAATAGCCCTCTGCCTGTATACCGAGCGCCTTTAGTTTAGTAGACAAGGTAGAGAGAAAGTTGTTGCGACTAAACGGTCTTCCGTGGAAGGAGAACAATGGGGCATCAGGGCCTCGGGGGTCAAGGAGCAGCAGCTTCTGAAGTGCGTCAACTGGGCACGCTCTGTCACCCGTCTTTGCAAGTATAATTTGTACTCCTTCGTGACGGCGGTCGGTCCTACTGCGCTTGAGTGTGAGCTGCGCGTGGTCTAGCGATGATGAGAATCGGATATCAGAGCGCGTTAGCTTTGTGGCTAAGAAGATAGGACGTTGGTTAATATCTTCATTCTTGTAAGTGAATTCTCCGAGGCGGAGAAACCCAGCAAATGCTACTCGGCAGGCGGTTGCGAAGTTTAAGTCGTCCAGAAGGTTTGTAGTCATCTCCAAGGGCTGTGACGGGAGTATGGCGAGTCCTGCAGATAATTTCGTAATAGTGTCACGCGAAATCGGCTTCCTGACCCGAACTTTAGAGATGGGGTTGAGTCTTCTCGCACCGTCTATGAGGCGTCGAAAGTGCTTGTTATCAAACAGTTTGTCGTCGAGGAAGTTATCGATATGGTAGGCTCGGAGAGCAGCTAGGTCAGCGAGCGCGGTGTCAGGCTTAACGGTCTTTTGACTAGCGTTGCCAAGGAGTCGTGAGGTAAGCCACGAGATCAACGATTGTCTTGAGGCTGGCCATGCCGACAGGTTTTGTAGTGCACAGTGCTTTTCGTAACTGCGTTGAACTGAGAGGTAGGTGGAACGCGTGTTAGCGCTGAGTCCGCTCCAGAGCAGTTTTAGGTGGCCTGCATTGCGCTGAGAAGCGCGTGAAGAGAACCACGCGGGCGGTTCAATACCGAGAGGTCCTGCCAGTGTGGACAGATGTTAGCAATATCTTGAAATTTGTTACGGGAGAGTGCATCTGCTAATGTATTTTCCTCGGAGGGGAGTCAATGTGGCATGATTTGGATGTCCCTCGCCGCCGCTAGGATAAGTAGGCTCTTCAGGGGTGCGTTAGGCGGGCCACGAAGGAAGCCTTTCTTTAGTCCTGTGTGCGCTGTGGAGCTATCCGTGTGGATAACGAGATTATGATGAAGCCAATGGTGGCTGAAGAGTAGGAAGCCTTGCAGAATAGCGTCTACTTCGTTGGCATTGATGTGCGCATGTGCGTCTTGAGCAAGGGCCAGTGAGGCAGCATTGCTTGAGTGAAGCTGGTGACAATGGGCCAGCCAGCAGTCTGATGTAGACTTGGATGAGAAGAAAAAGAGCCCCTGGCCTATACTGGAGGCATCTGTGTAGAGATGTGTGACAGCGCGGCGGCAGGGGTCAATTAGGAGCACGCCGTTGAAGAGAGACAAGGAGTCCTTCCACCATTCCAAATCGTCACGTACCTCGTACGAGATACGGCGGCGCGCGCTTTTCCCACGTGGGAAAGCGGCTTGGAAGGTGTAAAGAGACTGTAGCCTTGTTCTTCCAAGCCGGACAACTCTTGAACAAAAGGCTAGTGAGCCTGTGAGACGTTCTGTTTGCTTGAGGGAGAGACTCGTTGCGTTCAGGGCAGCTGCGGCGTCCAGTGTGGCGCGGCACAACTTTTCCGGTGGCAGACGAGCTTCCATTGTAATGGAGTCGATCTGGATACCTAGGACTGTTACGCTGGTCTCTTGCTGGTCCTTTCCTGTATTGCGAGGGATACGTAAGTAGTCGGTGACTCTGTTGTAAACCTCATCAAAGGGACCCGTAGGGTCGGACCCTGAGGGAGACTGAGCAATTGTCGTCTAAATAATGATTGATATGGAATGCAGGTAGGAGACATTGGAGTATCCAATGGAGAGCCTCGGCGAAGAGATTGAAGAGAAATGGGGCCGTTGCGAGACCAAAGGGGAGACAGCATTCGACATAAGTGGAGTCGCTCCACTGGAAGGCAAGGAGATGCTGGTTATCCTCGGCAACCGGGACTATTCGGAAAGCGTCCTTAATGTCCCTCTTGATAATTGTGCAATTTGGGCCAGCTTGTACGACTTGCTCGTAGATATCATCGATAGATATGTATTCAATGGCTGACCAGGAGGCTGGTATACCCTGGTTGAGGCCTTGTGCAGGGGGCCAGGATAAATCATGGATACGGCGCCATCCCCCATCATGCTTGGGAACTAATCCGAGCGGCGAGATAAAGGCGGGTCCAGAGGCCAATCGAATGCGTCCGCGATTGAGGTCCTCTGCTAGTTTGGCCGTGATCATACCCGGCTCGTGTATGTTATGGTTGGGGGAATAACAAAATTGTTTCTTGCCCCTATAGCCGATCTGGGCCCCATAGGTCAGGATACCAGTAATAGTAGACCCGAGATCGCCTGGATAGTGGCGTAGGAGGTTGCTCCAGCCTCTTGCAAAAAGTGGCGACGGAGAGAACTGTAGCTTTGGGAGCTCTGGGTTGTAGGCAGGATATTGGACAAGAGTATTTGGTCTGGACGGTTGGCCTTGCGGTATTAGGTTTGGTGCTATAAGGCTGGAGACAGTCCTAACAGCCTCTGCAGTATATTTCCTAACCGCGATATTCACTTGTTATGGTTTCTTACGGCAAGAAGAGGCACCATGCTCGCTCAGACCGCATAGTGTGCACTCATGACGTCTCTTGCAGCCTTCCCAAAGACATCCTGATGTGTTGAACTTATCGCAAACGACTGTCTCGTTATTGGAAGACCTGGTGGACCTTGTTTGGCGGCATTGGGCTGAAGGATTTGTCGTTGACTTAGCAGGCAGGGTGAGATTGTGACGGAGATACTTTTCACGAAATAGAGCTGTGATAAGGGTGTTTTCCATCGACAGGTCTCCCTTATCTAGAATATATTGGTGGAAGTTAAGGGCAAGTGGAAGCACTGCTTCCGACCACTCGTAAATTTGGGCGTAGTCCAGGATCTGCCTCATGAACATGAGTAGGTTGGGGACTGCTTTGGGATGTTTCTCGCCGAAGAGATATCCCACGATGGCCAGGTAGGTAAGAAAGCAGCCCGTCCATATTTGAGGGTTGGAACCCCAGTCCTTGAGTGATGCAGCTGCCTTCTTGAAGCCTACCGTGCCTCCGTACTCAGTCATCTTGAAGACTCTGTCCTCCTGGTCTAGCTCGGTGACGGCCTTCTCTTTGAAGCGGATGAGTTCAGTCGCCTTCAACTTCCTCTCGAAAATGCGAGTAAGAAGGGCGGCGGAGACACCCGGAAATATGTCGATGAGTGGTTTGACCTCAGGGGGTGGCTCACGATTTTCCTCGACTTCGATAGTATTACCATCTTGCAAGTCCGCATGAGGCCTTCTGCGGCTAGGGGTGTTGACGATACGATATCGCCACTGTTTTTCAATATCGGCAATCGGCATCGTCAACTTCAAAGTCTGCCGATATCGTACCGGCAATCGACATCGTCAAATTTTCAGACTGTCGATACGATATCGGCAAGGAAGATTATCGTCGGCGATATATCTTCACTTTTATTCGGAAAAATAAAATAAAAGGATAGCCACATATTTTAGATAAAGACAACTTGACTACAACGCAAATTCAGACTCCTCAACACATTAGTTTGATAGGGCAATAACAACTTAACAATATGGGTGCTACATGGCGTTGAGTCCGCCATTATGTGGTTTGACGGTATATCCTCTATATATATGTTCAGTACACGCGGTCGTCCACGGAGATCTTGCTCTCGACCAACCGACGTTGTTGCTTAATCATCTATAAAGTGTTTGTATTCCACTACCCATACATTCCCTGAAGCCCACATGTATGCGTTTATCTTTTCCCCATGGTTCAAGTCCGTTTGAGGTTTGAGCGCGACGCGTCCAAGAGTCTGGTACGCGTGCCGCAATCTCTTCTTTGTTCGCGATTACCCACTCTTCCAGGAACAACCCTCCTTCACATATGGCTCTTCAGCCCCGGTTCAACTTAGTCGCTGGATCGATATCGACGATGGGCAGAGATTCGCAACTCGTTTGACTTCTGCACGGGATCAGTAGTCTGGTGTATACACAATGCGTACCCGACAGAAACGCCTCAATTACCGGGTTCTGAACGACGAGAGCGACGAAGAGTTTTTGCCTGACGATCGAACCGACCAATCAAACCAAATAAGCGAACTACCAAATCACATCTCACATACTCTTCCAGCCTGTCGAGAAAGCGTGAAGGTCCTCGACGATATACCGGATTGCGAGCTACTGCCTTCTGAGTCTGTATCACAAGTGCTCGTATCTCAAGACAGCTCAACGGATGTCGGTACTTCAATCACAAGCTACGTGCCCTCTCGGTACTCTCGACGGTCGGCACCTGCTACAGAATGGATCTGGGGGTGCTTCGAGACGATAGCTGTTGAATGTCCATGGGTGATTAAACGGACCAAGAAGAGACGACTGGTAGACCGCAAGATCTGCTGTTTACATGTAGATGAGAGAACGCAGACACGCTGTAACTGGCATACGTCAGATTCCCAGAGACAAAATACTACCAGCAACATGAGAACCCACTTGGCAAAGCATGACATTAATTGCCCGACTTCCAGTACACAGCCTGCGACGAAGGGAGCAGACATTCGCAGTTTCATGGCTGGTCAACAGAGTCTTACGCATCAAGAGGTCTTGGAAAGAAATGCCATTCGCTGGATTGTGGCTGATATGAAAGCCTTCACCACTGTCGAGTCTCCAGAGTTTCAGCAAATGTTTCGAGACATTCCTGGGATTGAGCCTCCTTTCACTTCTCGCCACACCGTGCGGGATCGAATCATGCAAGAGTTCGCCATACAGCGCAAAGTCCTGAAAAATGAGCTGAATTTGACTTGCAAGACAATTGCCTTGTCACTGGATATCTGGACAATTCAGAACCACCTTCCTATCATAGGGATAATTGGCCATTAGCTGACTGATGAATTTGAGTACCGCGAGAGATTACTAGAGTTCGCTGAACTCCAGGGCATTCATAGTGGCGAAAATCTAGCGAATGTTGTAGAAACCATGCTTACCGAGTTGGGCCTCGAGAATAAGCTTATTTCCATCACAGGCGATAACGCCAGTAACAATGAGGCCATGGCTTCAGAATTGTACATTTCTCTTTCCAGCCGGCTCGGGGGGAAGAGGCAATGCCAGCACCCCTATATCGAGGCCTTGACAGCTACATCCGCTGCCTGGCTCATATCCTCAATCTTATCGTGAAAGACATCCTTCGTAACCTAGGATCAGGGACAATGGAACAAGCTCAAGTAGCTTGTGAATTTTTACAGCCTGGCAACTCGATCACCGATCAGTCAGCTATAGGGAGACTACGGGTCCTCGCTCTATGGATCAACCGAAGTCCTCAGCGCCGACAAAAATGGAAGCATATTTGCAAACTCAATAATCTTCCAGATAAATTCGTTGCGTACGATGTAGCGACACGATGGAACTCAACATTTCGCATGATCGACGATGGCTTGAAGTCAAGGCAACAAGTCAACAAGTTCCTAGATCTTCAAGAGGAACTCCCGCCGTTCACTCTCCAAGATTGGTCGTGGCTGGAGCAGATACACACAGTGCTCCACAAGTTTAATGAGCTTACTCTGTTCGTTTCGAAACGCGATCCACAAATCAGCCTCGCTGTGCCGATTTACTACGAGCTTCATGAATTGCTTGAAGACATGAGGGAAGGTAATGGTGACTTCGCGAATTTAAATCAAAACATCAGGGCTGCCGTGAATGAAGGGATGAAGAAATATGAAAAGTACTATTCCTTTATGGATGACTGCGACACGTACTACACTGCCCTCGTCTTGGATCCTCGGGTCAAAGGTGAATTGGTCTTACGGGAACTTCAAGATGACAATGCCGGAAGAATGATTCTGGAAACAATCCGCACGAATCTCCATCAGGTATACGCGGCTAGCAACCCGGAGCATGACGTCGCTGCCTCGCAATTATCTTCCCTGGAGCAAAATGACGTGGAGTCTAGAATGCTGAGGAAGTTGCAGGCACGAGATCCGCCGCTGTCAGATATAGATAAGTACTTTGACACTTCTCCGATCAGCGTCGCAGATACCACCGGCAAAAACTGGCTATGTAATTGGTGGAAGATGCATAAAGGCGAGTATCCAGGGATGGCAGCAGCAGCCCGAGACTATCTCGCGATTCCTGCCTCTGAAGTTGCTGTTGAAAGAGTCTTTAGTACAGCCAGGGATGTGCTAGGTATCCGACGATATTCTTTGAAAGGTGAAACCATAAGAATGTTAATGTTGATTCGCGATGGCTATAAGTGGTAGCGATCGAGGAATGAGATTTAATATTGTCATCACGTTGTTGCAGCTCTGTGCCATGAATTGCGGAATAAACTTGATAAAACCCCTTCCATTTTCTCCAAAATGATAAAAAAAAAAGGCCAATGCCGATACGATATGACGATATCATGATTGCCGATATCGTCAAATTTGAAGCCCGTCGATATCGTACCGGCAATCGGCATCGGCGAATTCCAAATGGGCCGATATCGTATCGTCTGTCGATATCGTATCGGCAAAATCGGCATATCGTCAATATCGTCAACAGCCCTAATTTTAAGTCCTTCATCTTCAGAGTTCTTCAGGCTGGAATATTTGTTGTGATATGAGGCTGGTGCAGATCAGGAATCAAGCCGAACCATCGGAATTAACTCCGTGGTGTCTATACAGAAGACCAAGTTGATTGGAAATCAACTTGGCTACACGTTGTATATATAGCCTCATCCTTCCTCCGAGAGTAAAAATAATAATTCATACCTCTGAACTACAACAAGTAATGCAAGATGCAAACTAAAAGGGGGATGGAGTGGCTCTTCGCCCCTAGCAAGAGCTTGGTGGATTTGCAAACCATATCTTAGTGTACACCGTCCTGCCACAGTTCATCGACACCCATTCCGCCGAAGCAACATGGGAGGATATGGCAATGAGACCTAAAAGCTTTTTGGATTTCGTGCGTGCTACTATTTGACTTGGAGAATACTCTGATTGGTCAAATCCATTACTGTAGCAACGTGTTAGGATTGGTAAGCTGCTAAAATTGGATCGCTGGTGGCCAAGAGCCAGGATTTTACCAGCATCTTACAACATACGCGACCTATTAGTGGTCACTTCCTGTTCAAATGACTTGAGACATGTTGTTCACCTTGGATCTAATGAAAATTGCTAGCTGAGGCGAAGAGAAAACCAGTCGGTTAGACTAACTGCACATTTGGTATCGCGATACTGCCGTTCATTGGCGCTACCTCCGCCGCTCTGGGAAATGCTTCGATCGAGCACGTCCATCCGAACTTTTGAAGAGGAACAGACGAAGCGATTGAAGGATGCACCTCTTGCCGAGCATCCGACAACCACCTTTGGCCAGACTGTTGCGAGAGCGGTGAGAGCGTGCATGGCTCTTTTGAGTGCCACACAGAATATCGAGGTATAATTTGTCCAAACCAACGGCAAAGCAATTGACGTATGCTTTGATCGACAGGATAACATACTGAAGATCCGTGGCCTGTGGCTTGACTTCCAGAGTGTGCACGGTGGGGGCTCATGCTGTTATGAGTTGGATGCGAGTATGGTAGGCCCAGACGTGGCCTTTTTCTGTGATCACACTATCGAAGAATTGATGCTTCGGGCTGTAGATTCTGTTTTCCAGAGTTCTCCTCTTTTGGCTGCTACCGAAAGACGTTATTTAGGCCATATCAGGCGTCTCTTGAGGTTCATGCCGCAGAGGATCGAATTAACCTCATATCAGCACTACGGCTTGGTGGTCACTTGGGAGAACCACAGGATCCGCTCAGTGCAAATGGACCATGATACTGCAGCGCAATACCACGTTGTCCTCCACGAAGAAGAATGTATTGCAGAGTATTCTTGCAAATTACTCCATATCAAAAGTAAGTCCCGACGAATCGACTGACATGACCTATTATTGACATTCCTAGTTACGGATGCCCGCGAGCCTGCACTATGCGGATGTGCCCAACGATTAGTTTCAGAGCCAGATATGCTCTGTGCGTTCCAGCGTTTGGATAGAGCGAAGCAATATTTTGCCATGATTGCGTTGAACGAAGACTCGTCATTCTACGGATTACCGTCAGCGGTGGTTCAGTTTGCCCAAGAAGACCAAAGTACGGGGTGCGTCGCGTGAGCGGAATCACGCGAAGAGTTCTGTTGTGTTCTTGCTCATATCCATCGAATGATCACTTGAACATACGGCTGATATGCTGGGACTATCTTCAGCCTGCATCGGAATAAAGAGTTCTTTGAGTCAAATGGGCCTCAATTAGTTGTCATCGTTTACGAAATTTGAGCAGCAGCACTTTATACTATCGCAGGCCGATGCTAAAAGTGTGGCCACCCAAAATCCTCCTGCAAATTATCTCCCTTCATCAAATCAGCAGGAGGGTATATGAGACGATCTGCCCATGCTTCTTGTGGCCCGCCACATATCTCGTTCTTGCTGTGCATATCCAAATTCGCGCCTCAGGCGCTGCAATGTTTCTCATCAAGGCTGCCTCCATCATTATGGCTATGGGTTGGGCTTCCGGTCATATGATCTTAAACAACCCCAAACCATTTGGCAAGGCAACGCTCAACAATTCCCCGCTCGCAGCAGATGGGAGCGACTTTCCGTGCAAGCTACGCCCGGGTGCATTCGAAGCGCCCGAGGAGCAGAATATCGTCGGCGTCGGAGAAACACATCCCCTATCTTTTGAAGGAGGCGCCACGCATGGCGGAGGATCCTGCCAAGTCAGTTTGACGATGGACCGGATTCCGTCTAAAGATTCGGAGTGGTTGGTCATCAAATCTTTCGAGGGCGGCTGTCCGGCCAGTACTAGCGGTAGCATTGGAAGTAGCTCGACAGCTGTGGATCCCTTCCAGTTCAACTTTACCATTCCCGAGAGCATGGAACCGGGGGATTACACGTTGGCCTGGACGTGGTTTAATCAGATCGGCAATCGTGAAATGTACATGAATTGCGCCCCCATCAAAATCACCGGTCTACCCGCCAACGGATCGCAAACACGGCCTTCTTTCCCACCAATGTTCATCGCGAATATCAATGGCTGTAATACTACAGAGAACGTCGATATCCGGTTCCCCCACCCATGTAATTCTCTTGAGTACAACGGCGACCCGGCAAAGTTGGCACCCCTGAACCTGCCTGCCTGCACAAGAGTCCCGCTTTTCGGCGACCGCGGCATAACAGCCTTGCAAGTTCCCCCGACAAGCGGCTCGCATTCACCGTCTCCAGTTATGGCTTCTGCAGCACCTTCCTGGTGTATCGCTCGGCCTCCGACTGCATGAATGTCTGGGTGATTGGCTTGGCAGTCATCTTTATGGCTAGGCACGAGCCACGCAGGCCGCGTTTTCATGCTTCAGTACGAGTTTAAATGAATCTGCGATTTATTCTTTTTTCTTATGGATCCACTAAAACCGAATTCAAATGTTGTTTACCAATTTGAGAAATGTACTACCTGATAGCTGCAGACCAAGAGTGAACCTGCCTTGTAGCCAATCTTCGATCGATGACCACATATCAGTCTTGAATAACAAATGCTGACAATGCTGACAATGCTGACAATGCTGACAATGCTGACAATGCTGACAATGCTGACAATGCTGACAATGCTGACAATGCTGACAATGCTGACAATGCTGACCAAGAGAACCATTCAGCAGTGAAAATCTCTCACATTAATGAAAGTATACAAGCAGCAGGCAGAAATTCGGTTCAAAGCTATATGAAGACACACGCGACAGTTTCCTCGTGTTGCAGATCACAATTTCCAAGGTGAGGTGTTCAATCATACCAAATGCAACCCTTATAGAAAACGCGAGGTTCTCAGCCTTATAAGGCTCGTGAGCTTCAATCCAAATCATCCCCATGCTCAGGAGTGGCGCCGCCTTCAACCTTGGTCGCAGAGCTAGCGACACGCTTCCGCCCCTCGCCGCTCAATTCAGGACCCAGATTTGTGAGCAAAACCTTCACCAACGATCCGGGATCTCGTAGCTGAATTGATGAACCGTCGGTTGAGATCAGTTCTTCGCACTGCCTTGCCGCTAGCAAGACCAGCCGTAAGAGATTCGCAGCGTTGATGAGGCTTATATGGGAGCGAATCGGAGAAGATAAATGTCGAACTTTGGGAGAAATTGCCTTAATGATGCCCTTCCAACTGGTTATGAGTTGCCTCTTTGAACATATCCGAAGTAGCGGAGCATGGCGTGCCTTTCGTACGGATCGTCGGAATACCGTCTAATTCCCGCTGCTGGAGTGTGATTGGGCGCGGATTTGTGAATTGGACATGGGTAGACGCCTTTGGCTCTCTTCCACTGACTGGTCCATCTCGAAATAGTCTTTTTTATCCGGGTAGCTGGATAGAAGGCTGTTCTCTCGAACCGTCCCAGTACCAGCTTCTAATCGCACTGCGACCAACCAGAGAATGAATACCATTGCTCTAATCACCATTTCTTCTTGTGTAACGGTACGGTTTTGATAATACGGGCCCTGACGTCTGACGACCTGGTGCAAAAGTGCCATCATTGATTGCATAGAAAACACACGTCAAATGTCACAGGTAGTGATGTTCAGGACAAGGAACACTGTGCTAGGTCTTATAGTAGACCAATGTGGCATTTTTCGCTAACAAGAGCGTGATCGTTGTATTTTCGTTACGGAATTGAGGCGCCGTATGGCAATAAAGGTGTTGATATAGATTGCAGGCTCAACGCGAAATGTCGTTGATGCCCGTTCGAATTAGCCATAATGGGCAACATTCAACGCTTCTGGTCGAGCGCTCAGAATTGGACGCTCAAGTGTTTCATAAAGTGAGGGTGATCAACCGTTGAGGGGTTTTCGTCGGCAATGGTAGTGCGCGAGTTTCTTGGTACCAGCATATATATAACTTCGTCTTCACCCTGCATTCGAAAATACTGATTCAGCCCTAACATCTCAATTCCCAATGGCACCAGTGTCTACCCGTGTCCAGAAAGAACAACTCCGCAAGCGTCGGAATAATCTCTTGCGACGCCACAACGATTTCTGGCGTCTGTATGGAATCAAGAGTTGGCTAGTCATGGAGTCGCCCGAAGGACAGATCTTCACGTACCACTCGCACCCGAGTATTCCGTCGCCTTCAGGAAAAGACATGGCAAGTTTGCAACTCAAATCAGATCTCACAGTAGTGCTCACAGTAAACAGGAAACCCGCCACAAGCCAAAGATTGCAAGAACACCGCACGACTATGATTCTGCGCCAAGCTTGGACACTCTTGCAGGCAAAGTTCCGGCTCTGCAGATCCCTATCCGCCGACCGGCTTTATGGAGGTCACTGGCCCGGTATTTGAAGAAGGTCGCTTGAGAGCGAGAGTCGGTGAACATGCTGTGACCTGTACTTGAATGATATGACTTTTCGTTTGCTGAATGTTCACATGTGGCGTGAGGCCATATTAGTACCCATGCTTTGATCTAGAGCATGATGGTTGTGAATAATGTATCTACATGGAGGCTGCAGAAATGACAAAAGCTGAGAGAAAGCATTACAAACTCTATTGCAAGTAGATATATAAGCAGTTTGAATATGAGAGCCCACGTGTAGCCAGCCACATGGAATAGTGCTAAATAGCAAAGGCATTGCTTTCGCGTGAGAGTGAATGATTCCGCAAAACACGAGATTTGGGAGCCCAAGTGCTAATCAAAAAAGTATCTTTTGAAACTACTCAATTTGCTATTGACGTAAATAGTAGGACCTTGCAAAATCCCAGTCACCAATCAAGAAAGACCTTTGGCCTCGTCGAGTGGGACCATGACTTGTGAAAAGCGCCTCACCCTCACAAGCGTCGCTTTTTGTTAGCCACGGAAGGCTCCACAATTTGGAGCTTCCTTTTACTCCGACGAAAACAATTGCAGGAGCGCATACGTGGCCAGACGGAATTTTGGTGGTCCGCGCGTCCAAAATGATCAAAGGCTTGTTGCTCCTGGAGCAACTCCAGTAAAGATTTGGGAAAACCGCCGATCGTTTCGCTGTGGCAGTCATTGGCTATTTGAATGGAGAATTTCTCCTCTAGGCTAGACACAGCAAAAGAGACGCCTTTTTTGAAGTGGCCACAGGTACGACAGCAGTCCTCAACGTCCAGGCATTCGAGCTTGCAACCGCTACTGATCTGGAGCGTCGCATGAGGAAATTCAACGAAAACGCGGCCAAGGACTGGAGCCGCTTCTGGTCGTGAGCACAGCACCGAGCCTTTGCAAGAGAAGCCGGCATGGGTCCGCACCGGGATATCGTCTAGCTCGAAGAAGAACAGGCCCCTGGCAAGCACCTTGCGAACAATATGGTCGCTCACGGGGAAGTCCATCATTGAGAATTCTTGAAGCGCGCTCACATCGTCGAGATGAGGCAATGGGCCGTCGATTTCCTGATCTAGTCGCAAGATTCTGTCATGTGAGTCACGGGGGAAATAGTTCAAAGCTTCCGCAAAACCTTGCGTTCCATCCAAACAGGGGGAAGACATCATCGCGCGCCATAGTCGAGGCAGGGCCCCTTCCCAAAGCAACCCTAAGAGGCCCGACTGAGGCCTGATCGAGGACCGCGAGAAGCCAGTTCCGACAGATAATATGAGGTCGAATGTCGAAGATGAAGGCCAGATGACGCTTGTTTCCCGCATGGCAATCGCAACCGGGTTGTTCGCGCGCACCCCGCCATCTTGGAACAGCCCAAACTCTGGCAAGGTTGTGGTGTGGAAATAACTACAAGAGGCACTCAGCATTTGGTCAAGTTCATTCATGGCCGGTCACTTACAATGGGGCCGCTACGCTGCACATTGCCCTGCACAAAGAAAGTGAGCTGTGAATTGCCTCTCCCAAATATGATCGATAACCAGAAATAGAAAATCACTTACGCATCAGCCAGCAACGGACCTTCCGGACTGTTCGTTACCAAAAATCGATAGGCAGCAGATGCACCACGCTGACCGCAGCCCCGGTAATTGGCCAAAACGCATGCCTTGCCATCCGAGGTGCGACTTGCCACAACTGCCACACGACAGCCTGCCGGGGATGTCCTGGCAGGGGCAAACATGTGGTGTTCAGGGCCGACGGCTTCCTTCAACGCCCCCGATAACTCGGAAGAATCATAGAGGCCACCTGTCAGCAGATTGAACGCGGACATTATCCATCGAAAACAGCGAGGTACCGGGAGTCTCGCGCGTCGGAAGATTCTCTGCGCAAAGCTTGGAAACACATCCAGGCATTCATCGAGCGATCGGTCGTTGAGGAAGAGGTTGATGGCGGACAAGGCTCCTGTTAGAAAGATTCAGCGCGTAGTTCGTCAATTAGGTAGGCTGTCCATACCGACACTGGTCCCGCCGCAAAGGTCTGGAAGTGAATTGATGGGCAGGCCGATGCGCTCTTCTAGCGCCCGCAGGAGCCGCAGCTGCAACAGACCCCTCACCCCGCCGCCGTCCAAGCTGAGAATCAACGGGCCCTTGGTAGGAGGTAGTTGGCGGATGACAACATAATTCTCGCAGCCACAAAGAGGACATTCAGGTATATTGACATGGTTAAGGCCGAGCTCGCTGGGCTGCCCGAAGATCACGACACACGTGTCGCACAGGGCGTGCCGGCATGGCAGCATATGCTCGGGCGGCCGGCTTAGACAAACCAAACAAACAACCGCGGATCGCAGCGCGTTCTCACCGCCCTGGCGATAGAGGCGGTTGAGCGTGGTCTTCCGAATGCTCGACGATGATCTTAGCGGGCCGAGCTGCGCAAAATACTGCTTGAATCGCGACAACACGCATCCGTAGCGGCCAAGTCTCTCGCCGGCCCGCTCTGCAGCCCACCACTCCCCATAAAGCTTCTTCATCAAAGCCGCCGGCGAAAATCCTGAGAAGTCAGCACTATGCTTAGCGAAGGGGGATTGATCTTACCGTGCATTCCCGGGGGATACGCATCCATGAGGAGCGCAGACGCCACGGCTCCGTAAATATTTCCCTCGGTGTAGCCGTCTATTCGCATTAAGCGTACACCCTCGCACAAAGACTCATGCAAACCCGGGGCTTTTGCAAAATTGCGCCGCGCGTGAGCCAACAGATCAAACGGCGTGGTGTCAAGGATGTGCAGTGGGTGTTGCAGGCTCAACTTCCAGAATGCACCGAGGTGCAATGCCGAGAATAGTCGATAGTCTGATTGCTGCGCGGTCCAAATATCTGGAAGACGGTCCAAAATGAGACCACGCAAGGGTTCAAAGGCAACATCATCGGAACACCGGCTCCTTTCACGTAAATCCAAGATAGTGAGTCTATCGGCGTGAGAGAGCTCCCATAGACTCACTTGGCGCCCGATGTCTTCCGGGGGGATTTTCTCGGTCACAATCACAACATGCAGCGCATTGGAGAGACATTCGTCCCCAACCGCCAGCGGTCTGCGTGGGATTCGGAGCAGTTCCCCGGCTGCTTTCAGGTCGACCGACGTATCGACAAACAGACACATCATCTGCGTCCAGGGCATGACCACGTGGCTAGCGAGTTGTTGGCGAAGTCGTGCGGGCACCAATTCACCGCCGACGTCAGTCAGTGTGTGCCTCTGGTGCATACGCGTCGCATACCTGAGCCATTTTGTGTCGCCTAGAGATTTTTCCCAACACAAAGCGCTCTCCGCGAACAAAATTGGTTGCTCTGTATGAGCCGTCCGGGCGCTGAGATGAAGGCGGACCATGCCTGCTGGGCCTTGACGTGAGACATTGTTTTGCGGGAAAAGAGTCCGCAATGCCCGCATACGATTCGCATTTCCCACAAAAAAGAGCAGACAGGGATACTGGCAGTTAGGATATGGCATCTCTTTCACCAGCTCTTCCAGGCGATGGGTATCTACCAAGGACCATACGCCGTCCTCGCGGACCAGATCGAGCCATGCTGCCATTGCTAGTCTCGGTCATCTTAGGTTGATGACATGCGCTCTTATATAGCGATGATCAACCAAGCTTGATGGACCGCAGTATTATCGCTTTAGTCTGTATCCTCACAATCTGCTTCCAGGGTATCATTTGAAGCGGACTGCAGGAGTCACATTTCGCCGCTTGCATGCAACCTATCATTTGCTGCGCATCTTTGAGCTGAGAGTTGAGGGACCTCGTAGAGCACCCTGTATATCAACTGTACAACGACGGTGTTTTTTCCTTCACAGAGGGGCCTAATTCAGAATGTTCAGAAAGGCAATAAACGGCAGACACTCAAAATGGCAATCGACTTGGACCGATTATCTGGCAGGAGTGGACAACAGATTGAGGGTGGATAGTCCTGTTGTAAATTGACGGCGTAATCCAGCATGTCGTATTCCAAATGTATGCTCAGAAGAGAGAGACATAGCCGGGCCTCAGTTCTCTCCCTAACGCCTCACTTGCAACTGTCCATATATGGAGAGTGCGTGGTGTCATGTTGATATGTAAAGCGCCGACGGATCAACGTTGGGCGCGCTCAGAAGATCAATTAAGATGAGGTATTAGCTGCCAACAATTTTGAGCCTCCAGTCCTCACAAATGGTCGTTACGATGGTTACGATGGTACTGTCACCGATTACATGGTTTTTTGAGTCGCCTGAAAAAACCCGAGCAAACGAATCAATCAACCACAAAATATTGCAGGATTGACAAAAGCGAGGAGTCCCTACATGGAATCCACACACACCTTAGATCTCTAGGTCTATAAGACCTCTTCTAGCCGAGCGAGTCTCCAACACTCACCAGAGAAAAAATGTCATCCCGCGCACGCCAGACAATATGGGTCGATGCATCCGATCAAAGCCTCGATCCTCGCTCAACGACAACTCTCGTCTCGAACGCAGCCAGGCAACCAGAGGTTCCAGGTCCCGGTCCCAAGGTCAAGATATGTGACCAGGATCCGGAGGACCACTTTGACTCAACTGCGGAGATCATGTACGATCGCCCTCTATGTATTGCGCGGCGGAAGCAAGCAAAGGGAGAATTGGTGCATATTCAAAAGTCAGAGTGCGCTACTTTGGCTCGAAACATCTTAAAAGATTTCAACGACCAGACTCCCCACCGCAGCTTCCGACAATTGCTCGGAGGCTATCGCCACGGCGGTATGGCGTTTCTCATGTGGGAGCCAGTTGAAGTATCCGTCGAGCAGATCATGGCGGCTCAAGGCATCATCAAAGCGACGGAGGTGATTGCCATTGCGAAACCGGTAAGTGCTGCGCAGCTTTCAGGAATGTATCTCTAACTGCAGCAGGTGCTTGAAGGCATTCGACATCTTGCGGACCATGGGAGGGTCCTCAATGTGCTGAATGCTAAGACAATATTGCTTACCGCCACTGGTCAAGTAAAAATTGGTACGAGGTGGAACACAGTTCATGGAAAGTAGAGCTAACGTCTGTCTAGCCGGTGTCGAAAACAGCATCCAGATCGACCCAGAAGCGATGGATGCTGCGACTATGAAGCTTTCCGCATTGGCCCACGTGATCAGCGGTCTGATGAAAAAGAATCCGACAACGTACGAATGGTTGCCCATGATCAAGAATCTTCCCTTGCAGCTCGAGACACGCTCTGTGAATGAAATATTGCAGGTATGGTTATCCGCCTTCCTCCTTTTCTGCAGCTGACAACCAACAGAGCACGCCTTTTAACCCGGGCCCTCCAATCGATGAGTTGGTAATGATGACCAACATCACGAACAAGACTGCGCACCACCGGGTCAAGTATTCTGATCGAGGCGAGGATTAAGCTTCAGTTACCGTGAAAAGCTGGGATGTTGGTATTCCACCTTTTCGAGGCCCGAGGCAGGCGGGATGGAGAAATGAGCCTCCTTGGGAGCCTGACCTGGATAAATGGGCAGATTGAATGCAGAACGAGTCATTGTGAAAGGAGACATGAGTAAGCCAGTTCTGTTATAAGACGTTGATACGGCACATTTCAGAGAATAAATTAAGGCAATGTTATTAGTTCTTTAGTTCCTCGTCGAGCGAGATTTGAGTCTAGATGGTCTAGGGCGCTTCAAAGCAATCGGATCAATGGAAGCAGGAGGGAAGAACCCTTGCATTTCGTAGCGACCAAGTTCAACAGTGAACATTATGGATCATGGTCTTGTGCCGACTGCCTACCAGGTAACTAGCTATTTTCATCTCAGCCCAAGCTATCTACGGGAACATGTGATAACCGAGAACGGTGGTTTAACTTTGATGCGGGAATTGATAGGCTAGTTGACACCTGAGGTCACAACGAGCAAATTTCCATTGGAAAGCCCGGCATAGTAGAGAGGCACAGCACAGCACCACTGGTTGAAAACATGAACACAATAGATCCTTCCTAGGAGGGCCGTGCGCCCCGGACAAGATCACCGCTTATACCCATCGAGAATCTTGGACCTAACCCACCGCGCGTGATTATTGTCTTCCAGCAAAACCAGCGGGATTCCTCTGGTCGAGTCCTCAAAAATTCCACCATTGCGCTTGTAAGATCCTACTGCGGTGTTACGGACAGAGTTACCCGGCCCCTGCCTCTGAGGCGCTGCAGAGTCGTCATCTTGCATGTACTCAACGCCCAAAGGATCCTCCCCACCACCAGTCGTGCGCATGACACATGGCTCCACTTCCATGTCAAGGTTGACGATCGACAACCTCGGGCACTTTTCTCGTTGTGTAATACGGGCCACACGCTCGCGTAGCTTCTCGCCAGTGCACACTGTACTTTTCATCAGCACGACTTCGGAATAGGGGCTGGGAACTGTTTACCTGCGACGGCAATTTTACCCGATTGTGTGCGGATATGATGCACCATGACCTTTTCAACGTCAACGGGTGCGAAGTAGTAGTGCAGACGCGTTCTATTCTTCAGCAATTTGCGCGTCGCTGAAGGGGCGTGCAGAAGATGAATCGAAAAGTTTAAGATCTGAGTCCGTCTAATGTCAGTGTGAAGGTTGCAAGGATGATCCGGTTACAAAGGCAAAACATACATCGAATCCGTGATGCTCCTGTGGAGTTTCCCCTGTCCCTGATCCCATTCGGTCTCCCATCAAATCAAGCTTCAGTATATGCTGGATTTCGCGGTGGACCCAGCTTTGATGTTCTGAGAGATTCGGTCAGTTAGACACGGCATCTGGAGCGTCCTTAACTTACTAAACTTTGAATACTCAGTCTGCCAAAGAACTTCCAAACGTCGAACCTTGTTGGTGCGTTCGCGGCTTCCCTCCACCAAATCACGAATGAATGGCAAAGCCCGCAAGAGTCCGATATCCTCCAGTGCAAATACCACCGTTCCATTCTGGCCTAACGAATGTGCGCCTCCGTAAGGGCCAAACACAAAGGCTGGCAGGTTCAGACTCGGCACGCCAGCGTGTAAAATACGCTGCGTTAGTTTTTTTGTCAGGCTGGAGGAAGGTCTGGTCACCACTCGGAGAACTTTACGTTTTCCTTTTTGCGAGGTGGATGGTCCATCTGTGTTCGTGTGCTCGCGCTCCGTCGACGTGATGAAAAAAATTGGAAACTCCAGGCAAACGGCAACCCCCAAGCGTGGCATCCACAGTTGAATATACTGACCAGGTTTTGTCCGCATTTGAGCTGAGACCGTGATCTTCAGCCAGAGAAGACTGTTAAATAGGCTGACTTCTACCAGGTCAGGCCCTAGATACCACGATCGGTGCGACCACATAGCATGCACCAAAGCTCCTGCGCTGCAGGCCATCCAGGAGCAGATGCCGCCAAGCAAGACCCAACGATACACGGAATTGACCTGAAACAGATGCACTTCCAGAAAAGAAACAGCGATCAGGGCAAGAGCATAATGGGTCTGCAAGACGAATCGCGGTCGTCGCTGGAGGAAGACATGAAGCGACAGTGGGAGGATCATAGTTAGACTGCATGCCGCCTGGGATCATTCAAATCAACAGTGTTAGCGATTGTGATCGACTTGAGGATGTGTTCGTGCTGAGGAAACCTACCACAATTGGAAGCACGAGTACGGTCGAAATGCGCGCTGCGTTCTTGATAGCGTTGACCATCAGTGTCGTATGGACCAGACAGTGACAGACACAAACACGTCCGAGCCATCTGTGCAGCCACCGAAAGGCCTGTCGCTCAAGGTGACAAACCTGGGCGGGGAGGCTGAAAGAGAACCCGACGCAGAGTGGCAGCAGGTGTATGACGGAAAGGCAGCCGGCACGCATCTGGACGTCTCTCCACGTCGAAGCTCGGAGGACCAAGGCTACGATGTTGAGGCCCCATAAGAACGCAACTATTATGGCCTGCGCGTAGGAAGACAGACCTACACAGGACATATGTCGGGGCACCGGGTATTGGAACGCCCACCATGACACAAGTTGGCATGCGCGTGAGAAATAACGCCCTATCTGGTGCGTTAAGCAGTAAAGCAGCCATGCTGTAAAGACGAGAGCTGCTGCTAGCGCGAATTTCTCTTGGACTTCTCGCTGAGATAGCCAGTCGGTAAGCATTGTCATCCGATGCATGAGGTGGTTGTGATGTGACTCTTTGGGACCAGAAATGCATAATATATGGGGTTTCCCCGTGCAGAGTCTTCGTAGCTTAGTTTTGTCACTCCACCAATGTTGATGAAAAGGTTGCGATTGCAATCGCAAATATTGAGCCTACAACATCAAAAAAAAAAAAAAGATTCTCATAAGGAATTTATTGTCCGTCTCTATTGCTTGAGTCCTCCCAATATCAGCTGCTTGCATATAACGAAGGGCTCATGACAGCCACCTAAACGCAATATAACCGCACCCATCAACTTTTGTAATCCTTTAGTAGAGAGAACTGCTTGACCGCAATATCTTGAAGTATGAAGTTCAAAATCACGTCGGCTCGCCCAGGAATGGTAATAAAGGGAGGAGTCACAGGGCATTTGTGAGGCTTAATGAACTACAGTCTCATAGGGCCCTATAAATTAGATCACGTCCAGTGCCCCATATTCCCAACTCCTTCGTGAAAGACTTCATGGTGCTATCGCTTTCCCCTAATCAGAATCCACAATGTCGATATACACATTCATTCGCCTGCCACATACTCCTTGGAAGGCAGTGAGATGCTGGTACAACTCCGATAAGAATATCTTGAGTCAAGATGTACCCCGACCCCGCTCCGAGTCTCGTTATGCCCGAATGCTGCGAGAAGAGGCCGAGGTCCAATTCACATACAACATTATTGCAAGTACAGCCAATTGGGTCCTGCTTGCCGGATACTTGGTGGTTCCTGGCACTTTTACCTCCCTCCAGACGTCCAATCAAGTCGAAAGTGCTCTCAACCACAACGGCGCTGGACGTCATATACTACATACCATCCACAACCCGCCATTACTCGGCATAGCATGTTTATTCTTGATGGTTGGGGCTTTCGCTCTTCTCTGGCTATTCCACTTTCGTCAACTGCGATATGTCTACACCTGGTTGATCAACAAGATTTTCATGTGAGTCATGCCAAGAAAGATGAGGGTTCTTTACTGATAGGCAATAGGCCAGTGTCTCTGAACGCCGCAGCCGGGCTTCTTACCACCCTGGTCAATATTTACACTTCACGCGCGGGCCATTGGTCCGTTATGGCTTTGGCAACGGCTGTTATCACTGGCTTTACTACACTGGCATTTTCACTGCTCTTTTGTGTCTACCGATTTCAGATGCTTAAAAACGTGATGGCAGATAGGAGGCTTCTTCATTCCTGATATTCAGGGGTGGTAATATCTACTGCCTGATGGTGCGGCATGGAGCAAGCAGTGAAAGTAACTATTTTCTCGAGATTCATAACCACTCTACCTCTATGCGAATATTGGGTTGGTGGTCCCAAACCTTTTCCCATTTTGAAGGCTTTCATGTCTAGAGCTGGCTGGGATGACAGTTTTACGTGCTGAGGCATACCTATACTTTTTGGAAAGTAAGTTACTTTGCTTTGAAGTTCCTTTCAAAAATATGAGATTGAAGAAGTAAGAAAGCAGGGAGGAGTTCCAAGTTTAATTGTTTCGCTCGACTCGACAGTTATGTCAACGTTCATTCACCACCCCCGTTAGTTTCGTTCTTTCAACCCAAATTAAGCCGGTTCCAATTGGAAGATCACGAAGAATCTAAAATTAGAGAAATTTGGGCGAGCGTTCATATAACAACTCCTTCTCCACCTTGTAAAGGTCCCTGAGACAATATCATCCCACACCAGTCGTTCACCCAACACGAATGATCTCTGAACGAGTCGAAATATCCTTTTCTTTGCTCAGGTCGTCATATTACTAGCTGGGCCCTCTGCTAAGCAACGGCACAATGTATTTTGACCAACTGAACAGGAGCTGCAGCTACGCACCTGCCGACTGGACAGCTCATAGACCGCCCTTATGTGACACGGGTTTATACATTATCCCGCAATCAGCAATCATCATTCCAGAATCGCAAAATCACATCAGTTACTCTCTTTATCCCCAAGTCGCAGTTCTACTCAGTACTGTGAATCATCAGTGCATCGCTACAGCAACAGCAGACTGTTACCAAAATCCAATCTGTCCAGGGGAATTTGCCAACACCTTCGCTGCACGATCGAGGTCGTACGGCCACGGGTCAGGCTCACTCGATCCCTACCGTCTTTGCGACTCTCCTTGGCCCGATCTTTCAATCGATCTCAATTCAGATGAAAGAGAATGCTTCAAGCCGAGCAAGGTCGAGTCATCCATGAATTGTGCTCAATACGAAGTTGGGCTGCCGTCCTTGCCGCCAAATATCGCAGCGCCAGGATTCATATGCGTTCACTCGGGATGTAATAAAATCTTCAAGCGCCAGAAGAACCTTTCACGCCACTTGCACTGTCACTCAGGTATCAGAGTCCATGCCTGCTGGGTTCCCGGGTGTCATCGCAGGTTTGTCCGTCGTGATAACCTCAACTCTCATTATCTGACCCATGGGAAACGTGGAGGTCGAAACCGCTATGTAGTCACTCTAGACGAACATAGCGCCCTTTACAATCCTGATTTTCGCGGTGCGCTGACACCTCATGGCTGGCCGCTCGAAGCTCAGTGATGCGTAAAGCTACACTTTGAATTCCTGGGTGAGCTGCATTTGGAATCTGCAAAGGGCTGTATGAATGAGGCTCATTTGCAACTTGCATATGAATATACTGCTGCTATTGCTGCGGAACGAATGACTCATTTCTCAGTTGAGGTCTGCTGGTCTCAATAGCAAGCGATATGTGATTTATTGTACGAATTTGAGCCGCGTCAAAATGGAATTTCAGTCTCACAAACTCCGATTTCTTAATTCACCGCAGTTGCTCCGGATGACATGAATGCAGTCTGCCCCTTGATTTTGGTATACCAAAGGCTCCCCTCTTTGTCAGAGATCTTCCATACCCAACTCTTGGGCTGGTAAATAACACGTCAAAAATAATCTCGAACAGCACTTTAGGCTCTATGCGAGTATTTAGATTGTTTACGAAGTATCTTGTTTAATAAATGAGGCCATTGTCTAAATGCAATATCTGCAAATCCATAATGAAGCCTCTTTGATCACTGTTGTGATTTGAAGCTGGTGCAGATCAGGAACCAAGCCGCAACGCTGGAATTAATACCGAAGTGTCTATACGAAGAAACAAGTTGATTTGAAATCGACTTTTTCTTCTCGCTGTATATATAGCCACATATTTCCTTCTGAACAATCAGAACAATGATCAACCTTCCTCTAAACTACAACAACTACCCGTACCGAAACACTCTCCCTGAGATGAAAGACGGCTCAGTAAAGCACAGAATTCTATCCCAAGCTCAGTATTTCCCACACTAGATACAAGCCGCCATTTCCAATGGCTTATCCCGTGGTAAAAGTCGACGCGGGGAATAGTCAAGACCAGAGAAGGTGGATTGCGCTTACATCTTCAAATAGATGTTTCATCACTCACGGCTCGACCAGCCTAGATGTACTTCTTGAAATGATCACCTCCATTGGCAGAAAACTCGCTAGATCAATCGGTTTCCTTGCTAGGCCACACAGGTGTGAAGAAAACTCTGAGGATCATCATCAGGGCCTGTGAGCTCCGTGCAGCGAGAATAAACGCGTCTCATACTCACATGATCCTTGCGTATTCAAGGTACAGGAAATTAGAATGAGATGCCCCGGGAATCATCTCAGTATGTCAGTATAGTATTCAGACTGAGAAGCATGAAAGCGCCCGGGTCAGAGAGCGATCTCTTCCTGCCTGTTGTGGCTATGTCCGAAGGTCTCAAAAGACACAAGTAGCTGCTCAGCCATAGACTGTCAACGATTATTCGCAAAACCGACTGGGAAAAAAAAGACTCGAATGATTCTGCAGTGAATCTGCTTCCCAATTTTACACTACTTGCTGTGGTAGCCTTGTTTCATATTAATATTCTGATGACTGATGTTTCGAGCCATAGCCCTAAGCTAGCCCCGGAAACGAGAATTAAATGTACATACCGATGATTGCCTCAGATATTTAATTCGCGCTGAACTCGAAGTGGGATCTACGTTGGAGGATTTCCAGTCAAGGTAGAGTAAATTATATGAGGCAGGTATTGACTCAGGCTTGTTCTTAGAACAATCACTCATGTTTGCTCACCAAGACCGATCACTCACCGAGCATAAGGTTTACCGCAACGCCTACACGCCACGGTTGGGTCTTTTGGCGACAGAGCAAGAACTGACGAGCTCTTAGTGTATTCAAACACACATTTAGACTGCTGGAATTTGACCGGCGCAGCTTAAAACCGGCCGGATGGCGACTCTCAGAATCTTCGAGGATCATCTTTATCAACCCCACCCCGCCCCCCCCTTGCCACTCCATGACACCCTTCATGTCTCCCAGTCGAGAGAGCTTTCCTCTCCCCGCCTCTAGGAAGAAAGGCTCGGAATCCTTCTCCTCGATCACTGATGGACTTGCCAAGAGAATCAGTGGTCGCTTCATTCGAGCCGAAGGTAACGCCCCTACCGCAACCATCAGCACCTCGCCATTCGTATATTGGGGAACGCAGGAGCTAGTGTGGAAATGGGATCAACGGAAACTCTGCGATGCGCGAATGAACATGCTGCTCAACTCGTCGCTGCTCCCGCACGGCCAAGCATGGAATGTTCCTGACACGGATAACATCTTCGTCTCTGTTGGACCACTGGGCGTGATTGTTCACGAGCCTGCACATCTTAGAAATCTTGACTGGTCTAAATGTGCGATCGGCGTTTCTCAAGACGAGAATGGATCTGGTGCTGAAATCATTCTACAGGGCCGCACTAAGAGAGAATCAGGCAAAAGCCTGAGCAAGCTCCTCGTCCGTTTCAAAGACCCGATTCTCCCTCAGCCTCTGCTTCCACCCATTTCTTGGTCAACCGAATTCTGGATGTCAGATTCCGTGGTACTCGACCCACGTTTGGATGAGGGGGAGCTGATCATTGAAGGTCTCCAACTAAATGTCAGTGGCTCAGAAGAATATCTTTATATCGGACTTCCGGGGACGGATTTTGGCGCTCTGTTCAACACACTCATTACTTCATGGGGCACTAGCGAGGACTGCTTTAAGTATTCCTGTGGGTACTTCTGGCTACTTGTATCCATCGGCCCTGTTCACTTGGCTCCAGAAGCCCACGGCTCCTCTTTTCTATTGGAAAAGTATCCCCTCTCCTTTCGCGAGCAGATGAAAGGAGAATCTTGGCTTGTTGCAGCCAAAATTACGCTCAAGCTGCAAAGTCCATCACGTCTCAAGTCGAGGCTCCAGGTCCAGGTTCACGCCATCTCGTCTGGCTGTGTGACCTCAACTCGACGACCTACCGGCTTTCAATGAGGGGGCTGTAATTGTTTTCAATGACACTGATCTTGTATATAGCGGGTATATCATCAACGCTTTGGGTTTTTGAAGAATTGTCAATTCAAATCTTCAAATATGTACAACCAACCGATGAGGACACTCGAGGGGGCAGAATTGGGAAGAGGGCTTCTAATCCGGGTATACTTATCTTCTGAAGTAAAGAAGTCAAATTAGACGATTCAACGTGGAGCTTGCGAGTCTCTCGGGGGGTGTTAGGGGGGAGAGCCTCTTATGTTTCTGGGAAAAAGAAAATCTATCTTGCGAAACATCCTGCTTCATTGAACACTATATATCCCAATGTATTCTTTCATTTGCTAAAAAAATCTCAAAGAGCCAATTTCCATGCTGCAGCGAGGCGATGAGCATAGTCCCAGATCCACGACAAGTTTCTTGCATAATCAAGCTGGGCAGAGCCTGACGGCACTGTCTTGAGACCTATCAATTGATCAGCTTGGTAAGTAGTAGAAGGACACTAGGTGATATCTTACCAGTCAAGTCACTGCGGTCTGATTGTCCCGTGGAAATATTTCGGAGCCATCGGTTGATTCGACGCTTGAGTGGAATTTTTCTTCTCTCTTTCATAAGGAGTGTGCGGTGTTCACACTCTGCAGGTTGTCGTTCATTTTTGATCGGCGTACGGCCGGGAGCTTCAGGTCTCGCCAATGTTGAAAAGTTTCCAAAAGATGGGCGTCGCCGGGTCCTCAAAAACTCACGGACAAGACAGTCGGCCCATATGCAGACTCCGAGAAAGAATGGCTTTCAGGGGACGGCTCTGTCTTAAGAACTATTTGTTTTGGCCTGGGTTAATTAAATGACGATGGATGCACACAGGCTGCCACAACTGCCCTGAGGTGAGATTTGAAGGCAAACGAGGTAATCGTACGTTATCTGATGTCGGCTATTTTGAATCGAGACAATGTATGCAAGAAGAGCCCGTACTGAGTTTTCATAAATGATGCGGATAAAGTAAGACTAGGTTGACGTATGTCTTACATACCCTACAGATGTGACCGACACAAAATGGGGACACCCACCATGCGCCTCACATATTGAATTTTTTAATCACTTTACTGAAGCCGCTAGGATCTTGCTGGCTCGAATGACCAAGACAGTCGCTTGATCAAGGTATCAATTGCAGCAAATTGTCCCATGTCGAGTTGTGCTATTCGGACTTTCTTCACCAGATAAGGGAAGCTGACACGACCGTCTTCTTCCTCCATTCCTTCACATAACATATACTGACAAAGTGCGTCGATTCCTCTTCGCACTCCCTGCCATTCTCTACGGGCCGTCTCCTGCTGCTAGTACTCTAGGCGTCGTTGATGTTGGCAACCAGTGCTTGATATGGTCAAATGGCAATCATGGCTGCACAGGTCATTTGAATCCATTTGCTCTTCCAAATGCAAAAGACTGCTCGAGTAAGGATTCTACTGTTTTCAGCTTATGAATGGCCAGCTAACGAGTCTCTAGAGTTGGGCGGAGGCGCAAATGATACCAGCCATGACTTACCAATGGTGTTCGTTGAGGCATGCAATACAGTAGACGGCCTGCCAGGGGTGTGGATCCTCATAGAAAAGACCGGCCGGCTTACTTTCTTCAACCAGCAAGGAGATACACTATGGATCGAAAACAGATTCACCACTTGCACACAGAGATTCTTGTCGAACTCCGCAGGAGAAGATTACCACCTTTCCTATTACAGATTGATGATTCAGCGCGTGCTTAGATCCTGTCGGAAAAAGTGGAGGTCTATTTTACTAGCGTCGATTCAACACCACATCATTTTCATTCCTTAGGCATCAACTGCTGAATCAGCACATTTAACCCCCTTATTTTACACATCATCTTGTATTTAGAAGAACACATCTCAAGTACGGTTCAAGGAATTCATTGGTCCATCTCCGTACTAGTGCGTACTGCTTTCCTCGGAATCGACATTTTTTTATTAATGGATTCGAGCGATGATTAACGGGAAAGGGTGCAATTGAATGGAGCCGCTCAAAATGAAATTACTCTATATTGCAATAATAAATGATTGGCTACCCAACAAGCCCTTCTCCGCCCAATGTGCAGGTCCGTGCATTTCCTAACACCTCTCCACCCCCGGGTCTTTGACTGAAATTTATTTTCAACCTGCTTGTGAGGACCACCTCCGGCCCATTCCGAGTCCGGCGGCTAGGCCGGGGAATTCGACCTGTCTCATGTGGAGGTCGGCTTGTGCCTCCAGATTTTCCTTTTCTGGATGGTAGGTCTTGTACCATACGTGCAAGGTGTCAATAGATGATTGCAATCTCCAGCTTCAGCCACGTTATGAATATGTGTAAATGATTCTTAGGACAGCAAAGGACAGGCATTGGTCTTCTAAGCCAGAGAACTGAGAGGGGCAAGATGCAATTAGCGTATCTCTTATGGGCAGTTCGTGTAATCATGTTATATCTGTGATTGCGGCTCTAATCTCAACCACGATTTTGTTACGGGTAAATGGAGAAGGGAGAATAGTGATCCTTTTGGTAGTCAATATGAGCTGTGTTTCTGCCGAAAGCTTGCCGGGGATAACACGTATTTATGGACACGTATTTCCCGGTAGGTCTACATACAAAATATGCCGTATAATGACAAATAACTACATGGCAAACAATCGGAGATGTTCCATCTTCGTCCATGCAGAAGCTCGTCGGCAAGAATTGCCACTTATGAGCTCGACCGGCTTCGGTGTGCGTCGCCGTTATGATGCCGGATGTGATGCATCACAAAGCCTAATGCTCAGGCATCAGTTATGCCGAATACCGGCAACAGATTTGAGTAATAATCTATACTTCAGAGATGATTACAGTATATCATTCTGATAAGATGAGGCAAAACTCAAAAGTTCACCAAAATATTGATAATTATATCTTTTATGAATCCGTTCGTGTGGTAAAACGAAACCATACAGCAAGTCAGTCGCCATTAATAGTATATAGAAACAAGGACGAGCATGCATTAGGCAGACGCATGTGCATTTGGCCTCGAGATCTGCTCGATGGGAAGTTCTGGAATTAAAGGTAGTTTAAAAACCGCGCAATATTTCCAAACCCTCCCAGCATGAGACAATTTAGCTAGACCAAGTTTCAAGCCTGGGGAATCTTTTCAAAGGCTTACGAAATCTTTTCTGATAACTAGCTTTTCTTTTGTAATTTCCAATTCAAGCGTCTGTAAAATATATTTGATACAGACACGAGGCATTTCCTCTGACTTATTTCAATAACAGTTGTCAACAGAAGCACATGTGCGGAAAAAGCCAAATCAATATAAGCCCCAGGAATCTCATCATTCATCAGGAACGGAAAGAAATGATAGCAAATTTCTCTGCATAGTATCCTTCAGAATAGTCAGGTATCTTTGCACATCATCCGACGTGTAGAACGCAACGTTATAACTGACGCTAAGGTGCAGACTACCCCTCCAAGACCAAAAATGGAGACAGATAACTGGCGTAATCGATTGAATTAAAATTTCGACATTCGCAACCGAGAAAGGGCCATAGTCATGTTTAATGTAGTCCTCCAAAATACCCATGCTACTAATGAATGGCTCGCTCTGGGGCGGTGGCTGCAATTCTGGTGGCTGGGATGCGACGGCTTTGAACATGTTTAAACTCTTCCTGTTTAAGGACTGGCGGACAAACATATTATCACTTTCTTTCATATTCCAAGGAGTTCTGTTCAATTGATCTACAGTCTTCGAAATTTCAGACCAGGAACTGTGAGCCTTCGAAACCATAGGGATGCACCCTAGTCGTACTGATGGCGCATGCTCTGGACCATTAAATGGAGGAGGGAGAGACTTGCGCAAATCAAAAAAGGACCAGGCGACGAAATTTTCCGGTTGAGAATCACGATTATTCACATCAACCAGGGCCATAATTGCCGCGGTTTGAACTGCAGTTGATATTGTAATATTCTGTTTCCAGGTGGCCTCGCGTAGGGATTTTGCTATTTCGGGGGAGAGGACTATCTTAGTCCGCTTCATTTCAGCAGGTAGCGCTTTAGCCTTAGGATCTCCAGGTGGTAATAACCCGATTGATGGCTGAGCAGCAACATACTGCCGGAGAATCTCGTCGGCCTTTTCCTCCCATTCAGGTTTAGGCTTATCTGGCATACCAATAACTGCATCTAGTGAAGGAACAAGGTTCTTAGCCTCAGCTCCATCAAAGACCGGGGGTAGTACAGGGTTCTCGAGAGTAGATAGAAATTCATGCACCATGGAGATACCACCTCGGCCATCCCATAGTACATGAGCTGAAACCAGAGCAAATTCGCTTGTAGTGGGGACCCAGTGAAAGGTCGCATTGGCAAGGGGGGCCGCACAACGGTGCTGAGTAAAGAAATCCTCCGCAGAGGAGCATTCAGTCTCGACGCGAAACGTTTCGTTGCACCATGTCTCTAGCGACTGGTCATTGTAAACCGGATAGTACCGCTTCTCACTCCCATGGACCTCCAGAGCAATATCAGGGTGACGGAATCTTAGCGCCTTCCATGCGATGCGGAGCCGATTCACAATATTATCGCTTTGGGGTGTGAAGCCAATCTTGGTCGTTACCATAAACATCCACTGTTCACGGTTGATTTCTTCACCCTGGATACGGACAAATTGAAGCAATTCATCATGCCAGTCGAAAGGTCGGCTCCAGTAACTATCTTCTTGAGTCCACGACATAACTGAATTGCATAAGAATATGTGGAAATTGCCAAAACAACGAATTAGCTGTATTTAGGGATCGAGGAGGATTGAATGGAATAAATAGGTGCGAGCATCATATACTTGATAAAAATAACTGGCCCAGATCCTGTTTACAGTCGCTGTGTGCTTGTTATTTGCTCTAACTAGAAACAAAAATAAATAGCTTATGATTCAACGCAGGGGCCAAATCCACGCGTACCGCACAGGGGGTGCGTACTAAGGAGATGTTGCATCCTATCCATTGAAACCCATAGAAGCTGACAGCCCATCTACCCACTCCATAGGTCCAAAGCTTATACCGTATCAGAAGAACAAAATCTTATTTTATTATATCTAATTTTTCATTTCTTTGCCTAGGGAATTTGAAATTGATGATACTATAATGTATTAGAGTGGGGAAAGTAGCTAAGGCCTCCAGCCCCACGCTAACTTACGTATGCATTGTATCTATTGTAGTGGGGAGACGCGTCCTTCAATCAGCATGTACGTACAGTGGCGTTAAACAAGTTCTCGTAAGAGAATTCTTGGCGCCCCACTTTATGTAATATTCTGCCGTATTTTCTGCCGAAAAAACTTCTATTTTCTTTAGGGTCTAATAGCTAGTATACCATCCATCATTCTCAATGATCTCCTGCACCCTATTAGACATTGTCTCAGCTAAGTTTTCTAAGACTGATAGATCAATCTCTGACCATGCCTCCTGAGCATAGCTAACCAAATGTTTAAGGGTTTCGTCGTTATCTGGCATTGTATGCAGCTCTGGATGAATATCGTATATCTTTGTCTTCAATAACGCCCAAAGATTCTCGATAGGATTCAAATCCGGCGAATGAGGTGGCCATTCCATTACTTCGAAAGGCTGCTCCCTTAGCCAATCTTTCACAACATTTGCTGTATGAACAGGGGCGTTATCCTGCATAAAAATAGCCTCAGGATTATCTCCAATTAAGGTTGGAAGAACTTGTTGGTAGCCGTGCCACGTACACTAATCCGGCTACCCCGAATTAGTGTCCCCCACCGTAAAGGAAAATATCACCGTAAGGGAAAAAATCTCTTCACCCACACCATTCCATCAATTTCACATCCTTAACTATGGCCGATTTCTATGAAAATAAGGAATATTGTATGGAAGAGGCTATTGGATATATCTCTACCCTTGAAAAGCCAAATTTATCGCGCATTGCTGAGGAATATGGGATTTCGCCTAAAGTTTTGTGGACTCGCGTCCGTAAAAATTCAACGCCTAGAAACCAACGAAAACCTACGAATAAGGCTTTAAATGATACGCAGGAAGCTGCTTTGATGTATTGGATCAAGTCATTAGACGATGCATTTATTCCACCGACACCAAATATTATAGAACAGTGGGCAAATATGAGTCTTGCTCGGTCGGCAACACCAGATCGAACAGTTGGTAAAAACTGGGTCTATCGATTTATGAAAAGGTTCTCCAAAGATGATAATGATTCTGAGGATAGTTTTGGGCTGAGACGTCAGAAAGTCACCGATTCAAAGAGAATAAGTGATAAAGATGTCGCTATCCTACGGCATTGGTATGATTTATTAGCCAATATTATGAACGGTGTGCCCGAGAGACTCGTCTACAATTTTGATGAGACTGGCTTCCAGCTTGGCCAAGGACAAACCCAGAAAGTCTTTACACGTTATCAATCAAAAATTCCTCGCCTCGCCGGTGAAGAACATGGAGAGCGAGTGACAGTCGCTGAGTGTATTGCAGCTGATGGCTGGCGAATGGAACCACTTATTATCTTCAAAGGACGTCATCAAATGGAGTCGTGGTATAACACCAATTTACCCCAGAATTGGATGACAGCTACTACTGAAAAAGGCTATATGATTGATGAACTCGCGGTGTCTTGGCTTAAAAGATTTGACCAAGAAACACAGCATCGTGTAAGACGTGGAGAGTATAGAATTCTTCTTCTTGATGGCTGTGGCTCCCATTTGACTGTGGAATTCTTAATGTATGCTGAACAGAAGAGGATAAAGATTTTTTGCTTTCCAGCAAATAAGACCAATTATATTCAACCTCTAGATGGCAAGCCTTTTTTGGCTTATAAGGCCTATTTTCGTCAACAAAATAACCTTATTTCACAGTGGGGTGGTGGCATTACAGCCAACAAAAATTCATTTCTTGAAGACCTTATGGGCTTTAGAGATAAAGCTTTAACACAGCGAGTTTGCCGCAATTCCTTCCGGGAAAGAGGCATTTATCCAGTTAACGCTGAGATTGTTTGCAAGCCACTAGAAGATGCACTTCCTCCGATTCCTGACATATCAATTGACCTTCGGAATACACCATCACCACCCCCAGAAAATCTATTATCTTCAAGTCTTGAAAATACACCTTCAAAGACAATCGAAGACGTTCAAAAACGCCGACAAAAACTGGCTCCGCTGATGGAATTGGATGGTGTTACCCCCAAATTAAAACGGAGGTTTGAGCAAGTCCTTACCGAGATGAATTTTCATGTTGAGGCTATCCAGAATGCATCAACTACAATCGCAAAAATGGCCCAAATTCAAGCCCCGCGGGCTAAAAAAACTACCAAAAGACAATTATTAAACCTCAAAAATGATGGTATTCTACGTGTGAAAGATGCAAATCGATCTATTGCTGAGCGGCGTGAGAAAGAAGATGCAGCAGAGGAAAGACGAGTGGCAAGAGAGATTAAAAAACGCGATGCAAAGACACCTTCCCAAGGTCCTGTTAGAGGTCAAAATAGTATGGTATCTACAGAAATTCTTGGTGCGAATGGTGATGTAATTGGTTATCACGATACTTTTGTTATGTAGTTAAAAATTGAAGATTTGGTGATTTTTTTCCCTTACGGTGATATTTTCCTTTACGGTGGGGGACACTAATTCGGGGTAGCCGGATTAGTGTACGTGGCACGGCTACAGCTCTAAAATAACCCAACGATTAATTCCCCCAATTGGAGTACCATCTTCATTAACTTGAGGATATAATGGAATTAATCCAGTTCCACGTCCACTGCCTAAAAAAGCAGCAAAAAACATTTGTTTTATACCGTTATACGAATATGTTTGAACATCCTGATTTTTTATTTGATCTTGTGGTCTTGTGAATGTATATTCACGACGAGCTCCTTTCCCTCGTTCAACCATTGATTCATCAGACCAATAGAGTCGTCTTTTCCATTGAACTGGGGTTAAATGGGCCCAATTTTGAGCCCAACGATGTCGTTTTGCAGCCCATTCTGGAGTCAACTCAGGCCGCTTCCTACACAACCATTTCGTAGGCCTGCTTCACGAAGAAGTCGCCAAATTGATTGTCGACAGACTTTGTGATCAACCCCTTCCAATAAATCTTGATACTTAACGCGTGGATCGCCATGAATTGACTCAAAAATGTGATCACGATCATCTTCATTCAGATTCCGCGGCCGTCCAGATCGTGGTAACGTTTCATTTTGTCGCTTTTTTTCAAGAAGACATGTCGATGATATTGTACTAAGAGGAATATGAGGCATTTGAGCTTGGATATCCTTATATTTAAGGCCTATTCCTCTCAGTGTGGTGATCTTTGTCCGTGTAAAGACATCTAATTGCGGCCCTCGGCGGCGACGCGGTGGGTTTGTCCTGATTTGTGCCGTATATTGGTTCTGGCGGCAATCTAGGGGGTAGGGCACGGACACGGTCAGCAGGCATATTAAATCACGTTAAATTTGATTGATTTAATAGATAAAAAGGTGTAAAAAGATATAAAATATTAATGTATAACACGTTAAATCGACGCGTTGTTTATAGAAAGGGCGGTAGCAGCCTTACCGCCCTTACACCGCCAGATTACTAAGGCTTGGCATTTTTAGCGTTACGAGAACTTGTTTAACGCCACTGTATGATCTAGTTCCAGAACGAATCCTTTACGTGTAATATACAATATTACACGAAATTCCTATACACTCCTTCCTCAGTGCCCCTCCATGTCTAGGAAGGATCCTGTCGATTCCGAAGAAAGCTGTACGCACTAGTACGGAGATAGACCAATGGGGTCATTGAACAGTACTTGAAATGTGTTATTCTAAATACAGGATGATTTGCAAAATAAGGGGATTGACTGTGCTGATTCAGCAGTTGATGCCTAAGGAATGAAAATGATGTGGTGTTGAATAAAATGCATGGACGCTAGTAAAAATAGACCTCCACTTTTCCGACAGATCCTCTAGGCCCATGGCATGTCCATTTTTATGTCAGATTCCCCAGGCATCAAATCCAAGCCAACCTACCTTACTTTTTGGCTTATATCAGCCACTTACTGCAAATTTGCGACGAAAGCTTCAGAAAGAGAGATCCATACGTAGTTCTTCATACGGAAGAGGGCTGGAATTTGAGGCCTGGGGAATATGGTAGAGAAGTGGACCGAGCACTGGCTTGTTCAGGAGGACATCTGTCTAGGCAGGGTGAAATAATATTTGCAGCGGATTGCCCTGAAACGAAGTGAAAGGGTTTACAAACCCTGAGTGCCCGAGGCTGATGGGAGGCTGGGTTGTGGCGCTCCGATAGAGACGGGCCAGGTATTTGGCATTGCAGGTGATGAAAACCACGTGATTTATTCTCCCCTTTCCTTGGTCGTTTCAGGGCGTACAGCGTGCGAGAGCGCGCGTCACCAGTAATTGGGGGAGGGGGTGACTGGGTATTAGGAAATGCGCGTGATTTGGGGTGGAGCGTGCCGCTTGGCCAATAATATTCAATGAACACCTTGCTTCTTTCACAGTGTTTAAACAGAAAATGAACGAATTAATCAGTTTATTATTCTTTTCGACCATTCTGTACCGAGCTGACTGAACACAAAAGAAATTTTGCAAATTGCAACTGAAATTGGACATCTATCGCACAATGTCAAAAGAAAAGAAGCTCGGTCGTGGAAACTCGATACACAACCCATTCCCAGCCTCACTGGCTAGTGCGTGTTCCCCTGCTTGGCTTAAGGCTTAACTAAGTAACGCCGAGAGTAGTGTTGACAGTATCATAGGCGAATGTGAGAAGGCTAGTCAGATCCTTGACTCGTTCATCAATCCTCGCTTTGTTAAGCTTGATGTTGGCATTCCCCGCAAGATTCTTGCCAATGCAAAGGTCAGCCACTCAGATCTTCAGGGGCTTCTGTTATCAAGCTGACGTCCCACCATTCATATATGTAGGGCCTTGTGATCATCACCTCTTTGCGAGCAGGCTTTCTGGGTTCTGGACGCTTCGGCTCAGGTTTAATCATCTCTCGCCTCCCCGATGGCAGCTGGTCTACTCCATCTGCTCTGATGACTGGAGGGGGTGGGGTTGGGGGCCTCATAGGCTTTGAGCTAACCGACTTTGTGTTTGTAATTACAACCGACGAGGCCGTCAGGACGCTCGCTATATCTGGCTCTTTAACAGTGGGCGGAAACGTATCAATGGCCGCTGGCCCTGTTGGGCGTACCGCTGAGGCAGCTGGCACAGCTAGCAAGAAAGGTGTGGCGGGTATGCTCTCGTACTCCAAGACTCGGGGTATATACGCCGGTGTCTCACTTGAAGGCGGGGTGTTGGGAGAGCGTGCTGACGCTAATAAGAAAATGTATGGACGGAAAGTGACCGCAAAGGAGTTGCTTCGTGGAGACATTTCGCCGCCCCCTGAAACCGCCTCGCTCATGCGGGTCTTGAACTCGCCGTATTTTTCTACAGTGTCTCCGGTGGTGTCTCCGGCTGAATCTGCCGTGGAGCTCCCTTCAAATGATATTCACGAAGAAAGGGCGGAATTGCCTTCTCAGCGACCAAAAGAGCTACCACAGGGCATCCCTGAGCTCGATGCCCAAGCCTCTTCCCAGAGGGCCGAGCTGGGTACTGGCCCTGCCCATGAGATTTTTGAGTTGTCTAGTGGCCAACCACAGGGCACGTCTCATGAGTTGGATTCTGCTGTTTCCTCTTCTTCGCAGTTTCTTACACAGCCTACTAGCAATTGGAATTCTCCCTGAAAGCTATAGGCTGGTCCACAGACAGTCATTATCGAAGAGACCTGCCGGTTGGTTAAGTACTAGAGATGGATACAGTTATCGCTTTTAATTGATATGAATTACAAATGTATTTAGGAATGATTAATAGCAAACAATTCAAAAGACGAGCTACTTCTAACTTGTCTATAAAGGAAACGCCCATAAAAATAATCATTCTACATCTACAACTAAGGCTGGAAACAAGAAAAAGTGAACGAATCGTCTTTGTCGCCGGCGTCTATATACATCCCAGCCAGGTCATTGGTCTCAATTCGCCCTTCGTTTATTCTCAAAAGGGTGTGCGTGGATCTATCTGGCGCAGTACTCGGTGGTGTTCTTTTTTCAAAAGCTTTGAACTCGTCTTCTAACTGATGGTGTCATGGGTATAAGACGAAGACTTGGAATGCCAATGCTGAAGAGGCAACTGCAAAATTGACGAGCGATATTCCGCGCGTGAGCAACATGGCGGAGCAGACTGATGAATTAGTAATTGGACTGAAAATGAGTAAATAAAAAGACTCACGGCGAACTCGGGAAAGAAAATCCTACTAGTATTATTGTTAGATAATGACCGCATCCGCTCCAAATGCCTTTAACTCCACCATTGAACGTTTGATCGGCGAAATATGTGTTCATGATTCGTAAATAATATTGAACGAGGTGGCCGCTGATTTACATAGCACCTTCTGTAGCGATGAAGTACAGACCCATGTTGATGAATGCTGAAGCGTGTCGTCGGCGCTTTTTGCGGACCGCTGGGATTATTGCAACGGTGCCAACAGTGAGGAAGGGTTTTGACGACTCAATCATCAAAAAAAAGCCGCGATGCCTCCAAATACTGCGTCAGATCACTGGGTAAATGTTGAACCAGCTGCAATATGACGGTCGGCGGTGTTGAGACCCTTACAATTCGCAAAGATTTTTACATCGACTCGAGAGTAAGGGTTGGATGCAATGCTATAAGTACCCGAACTCTCGCCAGCAGAACAGTCGTTCTCAAGCATTCCCTTGTCATCCTGGAGCAAGGAATATCGGACACTTTTCGATTTCACCAGTTGCTCTCCTCCAGTATGGACTGACCCGACCCTAACTATCATGTGCTTGGGGTCGAACTGACCTGTTTTATCGCCCCTAGTTCATCTAAGCTTGATACTGGAATCTGTTAACGGCAGGTAAGTTTAGTTGCTCGATCATTTGAGACCATGCTAACGTGGAAGATGTGTAATATCAGTTCCGTCTCGGCTGCTCCTCTGGGAATTCAATCAACGGACCTAGAATGGTCTCGATAATAAATCTAGGTTGCGAAGACAGTGAGGTATGAAGGGCCTCCATAAGCTACCTGTTGTAGTTCAAAGGAAGATTGATTCTTATTCTTCTTTAGAGGGAAATATGAGGCTATATATACAACGAGAAGAACAAGTTGATTTCCAATCAACTTGATTCTTCGTATAGATACATCGGGATTAATTCCGATGGTGCGGCTCTGTTCCTGATCTGCACCAACCTGGAATCACAACAGGTAAACCAGACACCGTCTCAAGGGCGAAGACGGTCCAAGCCGTATTGGACTTCGCCGAGGCGTCACAGCGGTTTCGTAGCCGCGCGCCATAAGGGCAGCCGAACAATGGGAGCGGCATTGGGCCACGACAGGCCGTGACGAGGCTCTAAGTTTCTGTCAGGAAGTGGATCATTCTACATGTACATAACCAAGATTTATAGTTGTCGTATACTGCATATCGCTTTGCGAGGGGTCAGTGTAAATGAAATCTACTACTGGGTGTAGAAAGATCGGAGTTGACCAGGGAGCGAAGGCGGTTGAGGACAGTAAACTCTAGTTTGAGCTTGATACTGTACACTACCGTTTTGAGGCTGATCTGAATGAAATGAAATTTGTATTCAGCGATCACAAGGAGGAGGTTGAGGAAGAGCACAAAATCATTGACCATGACCAAGTGGACCATAATGCGCCGCTCCGCGCAATCACGAAGCGCCATGATCGGCTTCATGATACGTGCTGCCTGTCGGATGTAGGTTCCGCACAAAATCAGGTCTTGTATACAGAAGCCTGTCAGTTGGATCCGATCGTAAATGGCAGCGGCTCGGGCGAAGTGAGTATTGCCCTAGCCAATGCCAAGAAACAAGATGCTCATTGGGATATGCAAGATCACTGCATTGAGGACGATCATCCACAGAGTCCAGCGCATCTTGTATCTGTCGAAAACCACCAAATGCAGCCGTGAGTAGAGCACAACAGCTTGACCAGTCACCATGGCGCACCAACCCAGCAAGAATGGGATTGACATTGCAAGACCAGATGCCTGGGAGACAAACCGGACCATGGCCGAGATGGAGTGCAGCACGATGCCCCACGAGGCGACCTGCATACTCCAGAAGTACAGTCCGCGATATCTGTCAAATGCATTGAAAGTGATGATCGCAATTTCAAGGGCATTGTAAGCGCCGATAGAGAACATAGACACAACCTCCACAATCTCCATGTTTGCCAACAGTATGACCCCAGCTTTGGACGAGAGACTCGTGAGAGTGGTGTCCATCGTGGCTTGGAATTGACAATAATTGAGTCGTACAATTTACAGCAAATTGTAGAAAGAGGATGACATACCAAAAGTTTCGAAATCAAATTGGGGTGTTGGTGTTCCTTTTGCGCTACTATCTCTTGGGGCATAGCAAAGCAGCCTCTAATGAATTTGATTGAGAAGGAAATTGAGAGAGCAAATGGCTTCTTGTGCGTAGGACCAAAGGGCTTGGCATGAGACAAGTGAGCTTAGCCTACAGGGCATCCCATGTTGAGTCGACCGTTGTTTACTCCCCAACTTTCAAGGGTGTTTGACCAACGAAAACAAGTTTGTCTTTGCTTATGGCATTTTCTCCTACCATGTGCAGTGAACACCTCCGGCTACGGTTACCAACCGATCTTAAGCACTTTCATAATGAACTGGCGACTCTTTGAACCAGGGTAGCTATGATACGTTTTTCCCGAGGAGACAGACAAATTTAAACCTGATCCTTAGATGAGTCAATCCGGTCATGGTTCTTTCAAGCCAGATTCTCGCTCCGCTGTATGTTGGTAAAACTTGATTTCATCCAACCTGCTCAACCGTGCGAGATCTCCCATATCTGACGCAAATCAAGAATGCCGCGACCTGTGCAGGGGTGGTCGGATTGGGAGAAAGAAAACCTTTTACGATGGCTAGAGGCGCACGGAAGCCTATCTTGGAAAGACCTCTCTCGCGAATATTATCGAGATAAAATTAGGCGTTCTTCCGGGTCTTTGAGGGGACAAAAAGATCGTCTTTTACGCCGGAAGCATTCTTCATCACACAAGCCAATCGAAAAACCACGTTCACCGGAGCCTCAGCCGACTAATCGAGATTCTTTATCCATGCATCAATCCGAAGCCTATCAAACACCGTTCCAGAGGATAATTGAACGATGGCTGACCGGAATTCCAGCGATATATGCTGAGGATTTATCATACATGAGCGAAGAAGAAAGAGATACATTACCTGACATCTGGCAGTTTGTTCATCGTCGGTGTGAAGAGCGGACAGATAATTTGGGATGCCATGCCTCCTCCGGAACGGAAACAAAACTAAGATAACTATCAAATGTCAATGTGTGCTATCTGTTGTCGGAGGCACATAGGAGAAGCATAAATCAAGAGTTGATTCTGCTCGTAACAAAGAACTGTTTCAACGTGATCCTGTCACGGTGCTCAGGTGACGAGAAGCCTCGCAGGCCCACAGTGATTCATCCCAGAAAGTCTAGCCGAGGAAACGTGCGACTAGGATTAGACAGTACCACATCCAGATTACGTATTGGTTGATCTCATCTGAGCCAAGTTCCATGAGCCGAGTGCCTTGTGGAAGTAGAACTAGACCTACAGATAATACCCGCTCAGTTGTGATAAAAATCCCCCGAAGAGTCGGGTTTTCTAATCCAATTAAGCGGGTATCAGGACTGCAGGCCAGTTTACAAAGAAGTACTCCCTGCCAAGCTGAGTCCTTGTACTTTCTATCGCTTTGTCTATAGTAGCCGGAGCCAGGCCGCACTAAAGCTCTTACACTAGGGTCTTTGTCAAATCAAATGAATTTGCTGTCTGCGGGAAAGTAGCACTATGGCCCATCACACAGTTCTACTAGCAGTCCGGGATGCACACGCCCACAGTTCCATGCTCTCAATAGTGCTGTTCTGTGCTGTTTCCGGTCACATCTTTCTATACTACCAGCAAATTGACCTCGGATTTCACCAAATTGATGTCAAGCGGTTGGATCGGGCATTACGGCTCTTGCTATGTGGGTAGGCAAAGGATCCGTTTCTGAGGTGGCATGGCTAGCGCATGCGCCCGTCCCGCACTCTAAGGCTCCGCTCGAACGAATGAAAGCCTTTAGGGCACCCTCATTGCCACTATATTCTTGTTAATCAGTAATAGTCAACTAAGCGCACAGAGTTTATCTCACCAAGCAAAACAGGACTTTTTGAAACCTCTGTCCCTATTCTTCATCCACCATTCCATGCACCCCAGATGTGACAAAGCACCGCACTGTATGCAGCATAGGACCACTGTCTCCCGTGAATTTCCTTCAGCTTCTGTCAGACAAAAGACGCAGTGTATATCGGTGAAACCATCGCTGTGGCCTAGACTATGAAGCTCTATGCCTTGCACGCCGGCCCGAATATTGGTGACGCACGATAGGAAAGCGGGATGGTCAGGCGAGATATTCCACGGGACATTGTTTGATCTGAGTGTTGCAGCTGTGACAAACGACCCCATGCTCGGAGATGGCAGGCTTGTAGCAGGCATGTGGGGTGGTGTATTGGGCGTACATAACTGGACGGTGGGATCGAGCTCCGATGTCTGAACGACTGAGGTTCTCGAAGACGAATGCGCTATCGGCGGTGAATGCGAACGGCCGGTACCACTGAATGGCGTCGAGTTTCGAACAGCGGCTTGATACCATCTTTGAGCAACATCATCGGTTTGCCGGCTCTGGTGCCAACTCGTGCACAAGAAGCACTTTGCAATATCACGAAGGCAGAGCTCCAAGGTCGCCAAGTCCAGTGGGCGTCTGGCTAGGCTCATCAATTTTTGGTGGCCCCTTTGGACCACCGATAATGTAATACGGCTCTTGCAAGAAGCACCCTTGATAGTGCGACCGCAGCAAGTCCTGCTCTCTTGAGAGGGAATATTCATCTCGCAGGTAGTCAGAGGATCCCATTGAATGTTAGACATGGCGTGGCTGCGGGCGGATGCGATAGACAAACGAGAAAGAGGCAGATTTCTTGCAAGAGACCACGTCCTAGTCTGATATTTATAGTCATCTGGGTTGCAAGGTGATATCCTTTATAGCATTTTTATTCAGATAGTTCCTGAGATCTACATTCTATCCATACAACTATGCCTGGTATACGGGCCTAACCGGTCGATAGTACTGCGCGTGGGAACGGTGGGAATAATCCCAGGATCGGACAAGCTCCCAGAATGTATCATCTGGATCCCAGGAGCGGGATTGGAGCACCTAGTATTCTAAGTCTTGGTTCTGAGACCATTCTCCGGCTGATAAGTAACAGCCCATACGCTACTCTCCCTCACAAGCTACAGACCCAATAAAAGGTTTGTTCGGTCCCCCTGTGGCCTACCTGGTTCGGCTTGTATTTCACCACCCGAGTCATTTATAAATACACTGGGGAGATCTTCACTAGCTACTCTTTTCACCGCGACTATCTAAGCTAGACTTTTAGCCTCTTTCCAGACTTTGACCTGTATAGAATTTGACACCCCTCAGTTCTAATTTGAGGCCTGTCCTTTGATCATCAACGAGATGGCGTGTGTACCGAAAGAAGCCCCTCCAGACTATGCAGAGTGCATCAGGGATTCTCCCCTGGATATTTCTTCCCACCCGTCGAGGCCAACCTCCGCAGAGAGATTTTTTCAAGTGCCTCCACCAACAACCTCATCCTATCCTGAAACACCACATCTTGCTCGTCGGAGCAGAAGATTGAGAAAAAAGGTCGTAAAGGGGCTTAAGCTTGCAGTTGGTGCCACTGTAATGGCTGCTGCAGTTCCTATTATCTTGGTTGGAAATGTGGCTTATGAGGGAAGTAAAGCTGCTCTCCAGATAGTTGCAGCTCCGGTTCTGGTTTGCGTGTTTTTCTTCTATGTGGATGATTTTGATTACTGAGATTTTGAGTGCTCTGCACCTTGTGATAATTCCACTGGACATTTTTGAAGATCATCTGGGGGCATTTCCAAGGGGATGGCGGACAAGAATTCTGCGCTGTCTTTTGGGTGAATTCAGGCCTTCATTTTATAAGCAGTGAATTGATCATGAAACCGTTAAAGATATAAATGCTATGGCAGAGAGCTCGTAGGCTCCTAGATCGCTTCCCCGCTCTACATGTTTATTTTCAACGCGTCCCGGTTCTACCATTGGGAGAAGTGCGCATTTTGTATTTATCTTGTTCCAGTCGTTTCCAATGTTCCTATAAATGCGTTAAATTGTTGGGAGTCCCAACTACTGAGCCAATATTAGAACAAAATCCTTCAAGCTTGGATATCGCGTTGGAAGAGTACCCGGGAGCCCTCTTCCTAGACAAGGCCAGACAAGGCAAAATGTAATCACTCTCGCTCCGAACGCCCAAATCTCTCCAACTAAATCGATCTAATGTGCATGCAGCCAACTGTCAGGCTAATGAAAAAGGAGCATCAGTCTCGAAAATCATCAATTCAATTGTAGACTAAGATTACCTACGACTTCAATCACACAAATCTGGTATCCATCAATACCATCTCGACCAGTCAAGCTATCACTCACAGCCTCGCGGTCGGCTATTCTCCAATCTTGTCGAACGTCGGAGCGGGGCAGTGCTATCGACATTCCGCGTCAGCCGCGCCGACCGACGGGGCTGTTCATGCCGTGCTGGTGCACGGGGTGACCGAGCAATGCGGCCCTGAGAAGTCGTTGTATCCTCGGTGGGCAAGGAGTTTCCTAGCCGGCAATCATGCACCGTACCTATGTTGCGGTCTACCGTCGACGCGCTGGCGGAACCAGTATCGGTCCGACGCCTAATTGGACGGATGAGGGCATCTAGAGCACCATTACTGCGGCTGCTGATTGTCAGAATCCTCCCTCCATAACGTTGAAGCGAGTGAACTTACCAAACACAACAAGAGGTGCCAAAGCCTGTGTCACGCTGGTCCAGCCAGAGTTCCATGCAGGACAGGTGCGATAGCGCGTGGCATTGTCGACATCGGAGAATCACATTTTCATCGGTCGTGTCTCCATCTTCCGCCAGGCAAAAGGTACAATGGATGTCGTTCACATCATGGCTCACAGCGAGGCAGTGTAATTCCAGGTCTTGAATTCCTGCCAAAATATTCGCGACGGACGCAATGGCGGGTTGTGCCGGCGAGACAGCCCACGGCACATTGTTTGCACGCAGCATCGCGGGGGATACATAAGGCTGGATTGCTTGCGGGAGCTCGCGCTCAGTCTCACTGGTATCATATGAGACACCATGGTCCAACTGATGGGTTGCAGGTTGGCCCAGGTCACTTTCCTCATGGCTTAGCGTGGCCGCGTGTTCCAGCACAACGTTGCTGCCGAGCTGATTGCGAACAGCGGCATCATACCAGCGTCGACTAACCTGGTCAGCTTGCCGATCTCGATGCCACCTGGAGCACAGGAAATGAGTTGCAATGTTGTGCAAAATCGGCTGCAGGGTCTGCGCATGAATAGGTGCTCGAGCAAGGCTTCTCAGCTTCTCCTTTCCCTGCTTGAGCACCTTCGCAGAGATCCTATTCTTACAGCGAGCACCTCGCTCTGTGATGCCGCAGCAGGTAGCCTGGTGGGCCAGACCCTCACCAATCTCACAAACGCTGACTGGGTTCCAAAAGGTAGACATGGCGAAAAGACTAAATGTAATGTAGATCGACAATCAAAGATGAGACAAGTAGTAGGCATAGAATTTATCACTGGGCTCTCTGAGTGCCTTCTAGCTTTTTATAATTCCTCCGGCTCCTGCCTAGTGTGGAATGTACGCTAGAGGGTAAGTCAGGAGCGGGGCCTTTGCATGGTCCAACTTGCTCTAATAGACTACCTGCAGGCATTCCAGTCCATCGAGGCAGCGGATTGCACCAACTAGCCTACACATTAGACGCAAAGAGATTGGCCCGCTGTGAGAAGCCTTTGTTGAAAATGCGAGGAATCCATGGCGTTCCGCGCAAACGCAGGGCTCCAGGAAGATCATGGAGATTCCTGGGAGCACAAGAGTTCCTGGGAACAGCCTGTCTGTTCCACGGGCCTCATTTTCCGTGATTCTACCCCAACCGAATTCCATCTAGCTCAAATGTAAAGTAGAGAATCAGCCAGAGGAATGAAATGCTTATCATAGTGGCTTCTATAAATACTGACCACCAAGGTCGAGTATTGCTCCTCCATCCGTAAGTCTGTTCGGCGCCACTATCATTTCATCCGAAACAGCCTCTCACTATATGTCGGAGATGTCGCACCACCTCCATACCATCGGTTGGTCATCTTATTCCAGTGTCAGTGCGGGTGCTGACTACCCATTCTAGCAGGCTCTTCGCCGTCATACGAAGAGCGTCCCGCTGCTCATTGCTGCAGATTGTCTATTCAGAATGCACTGTTCTTTGCAATTGCTCGGGGAGATGTGCAAGCCGTGATTCAACTCCTTCAGCACGGCATCAATGTCAACAGCAGCGGACCGAAGGGCCAGCCCACGCTCTTCACGGCTCTAGAGTATCAACAGCACGAGATCTTGGAGATCCTCTTGGGTGACCCGCGAATCGATGTTCACATCACAGATGGCCAAGGTCACACTGCGCTCCATCTGGCGGTGATATACGACGATCATCTTGCAGTTCAGATCCTCTTGCAAAGCAGATCTCTCGATGTCGATCGGTCCAACTTTGCAGGGGACAGCGCACTGCTTCTCGCTGCCAAGACGTACGGTGGCTTCGAGCCCAGACGCGACGCGATCCTTGAGCTGTTGGTTTCTCACCCACAATCGATGGTGAGCCAGCGCGACACCAAAGGCTGCTCCCTCCTGCAGTATGCAACGTTCACGTCGAACCGGATGCTGATCGCGCAATTAGCGCGAAGCTGTCTTGATTGAAGGCCCTGGAAGCCTTGGGTCTTTCCCCTTAGGTCAGAACACGAAAGCCAGGCTGCAGAGGGACGGCATGAAGCGACCATACCACGTCCACCCACAGAGCCGGAAGTAGTTGGAATATGACTAGACTAGAAGGCCATGGTGCTATATTGAAAGGCCAATTCCCTCGGCTGTTTGAGGTCATTAGGAAGATGCCGGGCGCGGGCCGACCGCAGAGTGACGGAGTCTCCACGTGGCCCGCCTTCCACCAACCTGACCAACCTTGGGATTACCAGACTACGTGACAGCGGGATATCTATACCCAGGTGCCTCAGAGGCTCTGGAAGATCTGCAAGATCTGCAGTCGCGATCAAATTCGGAGATCGAGGTTTTGTCATTTGCTAGAAATCGTGATGTGTTATACCACTATGATTGCCTGAAGTCAGAGATATATATTTCGTATGGCTTAATGTTGAGGAATTTTACAACCCAATAAACAGGGCAGAACTGTATTTATTAGGCAAATGAGTTGAACGAGGATGAATATTCGTACTTTCTAATTAGAATTTCGATGTAAACAGACCACATACAAGAAGGAGAACGGTGTAATCGTAGGTCCAGGGTTGGGGGGGAACCCGAGAGGGGGTTCAACTGAGGTTGCCAAGTTGAACCCCAAAAAGCCACCATGATTGGTCAGTCGCCATCCGGAAGTGATTGCTACCGCCTTCTTAAAGCAAGCCAATCAACAAGCCTGGCCCGCCAACTGCCACCGTCAGGGCTGGTCGTCAGACCAGGGTAGCTGGCCCTCACATCGTCACCTGAAACGAATGTACGCATTCGCCACTCTCATCCAGGGCTGTCACCTCGCCCGTCACATCTCACTGAACAATCTCAGATCTCAATAACAAAGACTCGACCAGCTCGGCCTTCAATCGTATACGACGCCAAATTTCCCCTAGATCCACGCGGAAGATGGCTCCGAAGCTGTCGGAATATCCAATTCCTGCATCCAAATGCGTTCCGCCCTGTCCTCCTCCACCCTTGATGCGTCCAAGGCTGCCCAGAGAGCCAATGTAGCCCGGCACAAGCGTGCATTGATCGGGGCGAATTGGTCGGAATGGAAGTGTTCTTCCAATACAAGCTTTTGTGTGATGTCAACCACGGCTGTCGCTAGATGGCAGAAATTCACGCAACAGGTGCGGTAGAACTCATTCTCCTGAGTTTGCTGATCGCGCTGGCTCCGCTTCTCAGTGATTGGGTCTGGCGGGGGTGCCACGCTCTTTGCTGTACTGAGGTGTGTCTTTGTCGTCTCTAATGCCATGGTCGTTCTCCCCGCCACAAAGATCCGATGGTCCAGTGGTGTAATCTCGGGAAGATCGTCCCAGACGGGGACAGGCATAGCCCTTGAGGAGTGTGGTCTTGGTGTATCTGGCGAGCGACTGTATACACTCGATGCATTAGACGGAGGGCGGGCCATTAGTGAAGCTAGAACAGAGGCTCCTATCCGGCGCTTTGGGATCTTGTTTCGCGGCAGATCACGCTCATATCACGCTCAAATAGCAGAGAACAATAGAGCCCTGTGACAGCCAGTGCTACGGTATTATACTCAAGTACTGTGTCCTTGAACCGGGAAAATCAGTGATTGAGCGGACCGCACTTTCCAGTGGACTGTTGGCTAACGTCCGTGCTCGCTGAGCTGAGCTGCCTAGCAATTTCTGAGTCATCTGAACCTAGACGGAGAATATAGCAGTCTCGCAAAATATTATTTTTACTAAATTTTTCTAGTTCTCCCCCACTCAGTCTTGGCAAAGCTAGACCGATGGTCAGCCTAACTTTCGTATTGTCTGCCGCACGAACGCACTGCGTAACAGATTAATCGACCGAACATGTTTATATAGTATCGCTAAGCGGAAAGCGCAGTAACCGTACGCATCTTTCACTTTCAGATCGATCTGCGGGTGTCGTAACAGCCCTTCAACACATGCAGTATACCCGCTTGCAGCAGCAAACATGAGGGCCGTGAAGCCCAAGGGCCCAACCTCATTCAGTGCGATTTCACCTTGCGCGAGAAGAAGAGACACAATACCCAAGTGTTGATTGATCACGGCCACATGCAGGGGTGACGTTCCAGACGGGGCTTTCTCGTTGATCTGAATAGCTTTCTGGGTCAGCAACCTCTGAGCCGTGGCGAGCGAACCCGCCCGACACGCTGCCCATAACGGTGGAACAGCCGGACCAGGCATGGCATTGATACATATCTTCGGCTGTCTCAGAAGCATCTGCAGTAAACGAGGGCTTTGATGCTCCGCTGCTCGCGCAAGAGGGGTAACAGCCCCGCCGTCCGCATCATTCAAACGGAGGCCATCCTGGTCCAAGAGCAGCTGCACTAGCTCCTCATTCTGCTGGTCCACCGCATGCCACAGCGCCGTGCGCCCCCTAGAATCCTGGTGATTGATGTCAAGCTTTGGGTTGAGCAGTAGGGCTTCCACTACCCGTCGGGACGACCTCCCTTTGAGGGTCTTGACCGCGAGAAGTAGTGCCGTATTTCGGTGGGTGCTGCACCAATTGACATCCAAGCGAGGGTCTCGGGCTAGGATCTGCACTGAGATATGGTCTTCTTTTCGAACTGCGGAATGTAGCGCATTCTGCCCAAGGCGATCTTCGATGCTGACATTCACGCGGGGATCGGTCAGAAGATGGCTTAGAATGGCGTGCTCCGAGTATTCCACTGCGTACATCAAAGCGGACATGCCATCGGTGCATCGGCCATTGACATCCAGCGCTGGGTACTGCAACAGGGTTTCAACGATGGCAAAAGTGCCCTTTGCGACAGCGATTGACAACGGCCCTCGACCTTGAAAGTCGCAAATAGACAGCCGTGAGTGATGTTCCAACATGAGATTAACTGCTTGTGGGTAGCTCATCTCAATGGCGAGCAGAAGCGTGCTCATCCCATGGTACTCGGAGTTGGGATTTACCTGATAAAGATCCAACAACTGTCGTGCAATGTCTAGTCGTCTGTTGAGTATGGCTCGATGAAGGGGTGGCATCTCATCGCCCTGGAGATTGTCAAAGAGAGCCGTCGCGCCAATGGTCGCAGTTTTCTGGCAGCAAGCGATCATATTAACGATGTCATTTTTGTCAAGGCTCTTGAAGATCCAGAGCAAGAGTTCATTTGGGAGGTCGCTAAGCATCTTTCATATGTAGTATTAGAGCTGATGTAGGTTGACAGGAGGGGTGGCAAAGCTTTATAACACGCTATAGCGCTTAGGTACCCCGACTTGAACATACTGTGACCGAGCCCAGGGCTTCTCGTATGGCAGAATCATCTTTGCCAGGCTGGGAAAGGTTGATGCTAATCCTGGGAGCCCCTTTGTCTCTGGGAACCCGTGTGCCGCTCCTGGAGACACTGGTCCTGGTCCTGGGAGCCTCCTATAGCCTCCCTAGAAACCGCAACGACGATCCCGGTTCTGAGTTACAGAAAGTCAGGTGCGACAATCCGTCGCCACAAAATAGTTTTCTCTTTAATGCGGAGGTCGTAGATATAAATACTACCCAGGGAGGATCATGTGTGCTATACTCAATGTACATAAGTAACACAGACTGCCTCGCCTCGCCTACGTATTCGTTCGCCATGCATTGAAAATGATCTCGGAAGACCAAGGCCAGTCGATCCTGATGTCCGCTCTCACTCTGGCTAGTACCATGAGGCTGTCCCTGATAGTTCGGTTCCAACGGCCCTGGCATTTCTACCACCTCGACCTTGCTTTATCGGTTGCCTCTAGTATTTCCTTCGTTGTACTTTCAGGTCTTCGCTGGGGCGGGATCCATGCAATCTGGTGTCAAACGCTGTTGTGGATGACATCGGCTTTTCTCACCGGACAAGTGGTATGTCTAGGAGTCACCAGTTTGGCGCAATGGGCTGACTCTAGTTTCTCCGGGTCCATTTTCAACAATGCGAGAACCCATTTACCCCATTTGCCCTACTTAGAACATATGAATTATACGCCGTGATCTCCAGCCTGGCAAAGATAGCAAGCTCCGTCGTTGGAGCCTTTCGCCCGACCGCAGCTCACCCGGTGTGTCTGTTCGTTCTCGCCGTTGACTACTTGATGGTGACGACATGGTATCTGTGGCTTCTTGGTCAGGCAACTCAAGCCCGAACTCGCCTTCGAATCATTTCTTTCTGCGTGTCAGCCTTGTTTGCGATCCTACTGGCAGTTGCAGTGCTAGGCACTCTATGGAAGACTTGGGACATTGCGCTAGAGGTGGGTTCTGTCTTGCACAGAAAGAATACGGTGGCTGACTATTTCAGATCCAAATGATACTGATCCTTACCTGGACCTTGTCAGCCCAGCTCATTGAAGCAAGGTAGACTGCCATGCGTCTTCCGCTCACGGATCAAACAGCATGGAAGAAGTCTTCTTGTAGTAGATACTGTGTGATCAATGATATTTGGTGCAACAAGATGTAAGCCTCTTGGTAAATGCTTCTTGATAGTGATGTCGTAGTGGTTTTTCAAATTTCTCGAGCGTAAATCTGGATTATTACTCGCGCCTTTTCGAACGGTGGTCCCCAGTGGTGTTCAACAGTCTGTCGTAAAGTCGTCCGGTAGATCCTTCCGCATCCCAAGTGAAATGGGATGGCAACGGATTGAACTTGTGGGATACGTTTATTGGTTTGATCAGACCCACCCTTAAAACTATGATGCATGTACTCAATGCCCATATTTGATTCATTTTCCAAGCGCCCTCGAGCCGGGGGGCGGGGTCCCCCCAGAGACCCCCTTTATGGGGGTCGGCGAGGCAATTTCCAATTGCCGGGGGTGCCCCCCAAGGCGACGGGCAAGATTTGCCGGCCATTCTCCATTTGCCCCCATCTTTCATGCTCTCAACTGGAGCAAATATCACGCCTCAATCAATAACGTTGGGCCACTCTTCCCAAGCTTGTGCTTCATCAAGGCACTTGAAACCAAGTCGCATATCAGCTTTTGAGCCTGTCTGTAGCGACCTTCAGTGCAGTGCCCGAGCGATTGAGCTCGATATATCGGAAATCGCTGATTGAGCCTAAGGATGTTAGCATTCTGAAGATCCCCTTGGACGTAGGCTCTATTCCCGGCTTCGTCGCCTTGCCGTGCCCGACTACTCGAAGGTATGTCGGGGCTCCACTCCAACTTCTCAGTACTATATCATCGACTTGTGACGTGAAGACGCCTGTATCGATTCTAGCCGTGTGCAAGCAGATGATCGAGAAAGGGCCTTAGTCTTCCGCCCGCTGAGCCATCGCGGTCAAGGTCGCATCATCCCCAGTATTTGAACATTGATAACCAAGAATATCCCAAAGGGACGAGAGGAAATTGCGTTGCTGATTCCGAAATGGAGCATTTGTTGCTGAGAGCTTGATAGGTGATGTGAAGTATCTGAATTAACTTGGCTGAATGGCTGAGGCCAAAGGCGACTGTTGTCTATTTACCAGCCACCAGTACGGGAAGGGGACTGGTCGACACATCTGAAGCTGAAGCGCGTATACTGTCGAATTCTATACGTTGCGCAAATTGATGATCGCTGGATGATAGATGTAATGGTATGCAGAGGTATGGCGGGACCGCAGTAATGTGGGCGTCTTGCCCGTCGCCTATGGGGGGCACCCCCGGCAATTGGAAATTGCCTCGTCGACCCCCGTAAAGGGGGGTCTCGGGGGACCCCGCCCCCCGGCTCGAGGGCGCTCAAGGAATGAACCAAATATGGGCATGGGCGATGGACATCCTCCTAATGGGCGAGGTCGATTTTTCTGGAAAAGTGATGTAATACCAACTCATCAGCAGTTGTGCACACGTGGCGCAGGCATCCCCGGCCCGTCGTGAAAAGAGCGTGTATTGCGACAGTTAGACGAGGTATCGCATTCCAGAAGGCCGACTTCAGATATCCAGGCGTCAAAAGCGGTGCTCGGTAGGAGAAGAATGACGGGGCAAGGCGTGAACCCGTCATGCATATTACTACCCGCAACCTCGGCTAGTTGTTAGCACTACCGTAAAGCCACGAAGAGGCCTTATTAGTCTTACGAAGTCCAGCGAGCATTTGGGCTGATCAAGATATTCCGCATCTGGACTAGTGTTTTACACCTTCTGCCTTTCACTTGCCCTCGCCGTGTAAGCGCCTTCTATGAAGAATTGAATGTGCTACGGGCACATACCACGAGCACCTTTGAACTGAATTGACAACTTACTGAATTGATTCTTCTCCAAGGAGTAAGCACAAGGTGAGTTGATTCCAGCTCGGAAAGTCGACTTGCATAAGCCGATTTTCGCCAAAGAACAATCTCCAAAGTCACGGCATACTCCGGTCGCACAGCCTCATTTGACGGATTGATAGCATCACGCAATACAGAGTGGATCACAGGGTTATGAGACCCATCGAGTCCGTTCCTAGTAGGTTTATTGTGTTGCTCAACCTTTTTCGAATGGCTGAGTCGCTTGGAGAAAGGATTGGGCCGACAGGACAGGGCTGCTGGCCTGACTTGCTCGCCAGAGCGAGTGCATGTAACCAGACTGAGATGGCTGAGACGACAGCACCACATTTGACTCGTCTCTTTCGGTGACAATGGCCTCGAGGATTCCATGCACCTCCTCTCGACATACGACGCAGTGTTTCGGATCTGGGCTCAGTCAGCATTGGTTATTTGGTATCCGCAGTCAAGACGCAGGGGAATAAATGAGAACTTTTCAATACTAATGACCATCGCAGCGATGTCTTGCCGCTCTGTAGTGGTTCTACATGCTTCACCATGTGGCAACTGTGAGATAGCATCATGTCTGCCCATTGCATTTGCCCAATAGATGATATTCTAGTTCGAAGTCATATATGCCTATATGCCCTTGGTCCCTGATCGTGGGCTGGTATTTGCGTCTTGGTCGCTGGCAATCACTGCTCGTGTTTCGATATTTGATCCTCTGAGACACTCACTGGCAGCTTACCATGGGTGAGTTGAAAAAACAACTTAGGCTTTCCTGGCTGTCTAGAGTAGTGAGGCTATTAGCTCGGCATTTGATGTCAGTCCGAATACAATTCCCACGTCCACCACTCCGTCGATCACCGAGATTTCGAAGGAATCAAACGGGTGGTTTTAAGAGGGAGAATTGATCTTGGATAAAAGAAAGGACCAGAAATCGACCAGGAGCTTCGAGTTGAAGCGGAGGGCACAAGGTGAAATTTTTTCGATCATTGTTGAGGGCCTCGATGTTTGTGGTGCTTCGGTCAGTCTCGCACATCTGCTTTCGTCCTCTTTTTGGATTAGGAAACTCTTGAGTCGTATCGTTGAGGCGAGTGAGTCAGCCGTTCTTGCGCTAGCGAAATACCCGTGGTGAGCCTGCGCCGTGCTTTAGGTGTACCGATGAATAGAGCAATACATGCCGACTTTCGATGGCACTTCCACCATCGAGTTGTATCCCGCCACGACAAATAGGCTGCCTTCCGTCAAAGCAAACCTTGTTCCCAGCACTTGAGGCTGGTCCTCTCGGCTTGAATGATCTTGATCAGAAACCAGACGGCGAAAGGTGGCGTCGTACGGAAGATCTCGTGTGCGATGATGGCAAATAGGCCGATAGATGTTCCATTTTACCTCGGAAAAGGGCAGGCGATTTCCCCAATAATCTATTGTTGTGACATAACATGCACTGAGAGCCATCTGGACACGAGGACATCTTGCAAACACGCCAGAATGAGACTGAATATCTGGCAATAGGTCCCTCTGTAGACCCGCCTGGGAAAATCATGCATCCCTCGTAGCAGAATCACCCGCCATGAGTAGAAAAGCGACTTTCTTGCTTGGCCTCTCCTCCGACCGATATTTGCCGCAGTGAAACCACCACCGAGGTCATTTTGGAGCATAGTAGACAAGTAATAGCTGACTGATACAGGCACTCAGCATGGTCAGACAGCATCCGATAGAAAAGTCTCTAGTGTCAAATCCGTGATTTCAAACTTTGAGGTCGCGTTCAATACCATTCATTGACGCAACTTCAGAATATCCCGCTAGAGCCTACCCGGCAGCGTTCGTGCCAAAAGTTTTATCCCGCAGTAGTGTATTGGTATCTGGTAGAGCCCGATCTTTTCGTTCTAGACGAAAATGCTAAGCGAGTCGGTAGTTCGAATACCACATCGCCAAAGCCCTATCAGGGCGAGCTGCGCTTGGGAGCTACCCCAATTGAAGTCGAGCTAATTGACCTTTAGCTTCAAGAACGCGGCGGAAGCCAAAAATTTGCCATGCTGCGACAATATGCCCCCGTCATGTATGAAAACATCTCATGGAGTCAAATTCTTGGTTGACCTTGCTGCTGATCCCACTGTTGAACGTCGCATCCCTGTCAACGCAGCGCTCTCAAGACTGGTTGCAAGTCTGATTGCATAATTAGCTTGGGTGTGTAAAGCCCAATTCGCCATTCATAGAGCACTATTGAACCATTGGAGCTCCATGCTGGCCTCCTTTTTTTTAATTGCTCAGGGAAGGGGCTAACACGGCAAGAGCAAATTAAATGGGAACGAAGTCGAACACCACTCTAGATACGACATATCGAGATCAATCCAAGTGTTCTCAAGATTGGGGTTGAGCGACAACGCCAGGGATTCCAATAAGCAACTGAGGTTACGCGTGGTAGATATGCATCGCGCGTGGATGTGTCAACTCGCCATACTTGGCCCACTGACCACCGCTGTTGACGCGTCGATATATAAAGTCAGCCTTCCGGAATGCGATATTTCTTCTGATCGTCGCAAGATATAGGCATTGCATCGGCATAAATGCTACTTATTTGGTATCGAATCACTTTTCCGAACTGTGGCCTCGCCCGGATTTGATTCATTGCCCAAGCGCCCTCGAGCCGGGGGGCGGGGTCCCCCCAGAGACCCCCTTCAGGGGGGTCGGCGAGGCAATTTCCAATTGCCGGGGGTGCCTCCCATAGGCGACGGGCAAGATCAACCCACTAACGTCGTCTTGGGACTTTTTCCAATCCTCTTGTCCGGGAAATTCGACAAGAGTCAATTATTCAGATCTCAGGAAGTGAAATTCAGTGTTTAGGCGTGTCGTGGCGACGTCCAATGTTTCCGTCCGAGCCGCGCGGGTTATCGTAGTGAAAGGTCCTACGCTAAGCCTACGGGCTCTATGACTCTAAGGCTCTGTTTGGAATCAACCTCGTTCTATGGTGCCAAATCCCCACTTTGAAAGATTTAAAACGATGTTGTGAGGAGAGATTCATTTGATCAGAACCTGCAGGTTGATTCTTGGAAGGCCCCCATTCCCAAATCATCCGTAGGAATATGAGGCTTTAAGTAGGTAGGACGTGTCCATAGTTGTCCGCTCCCAATGTGCCCGCGGAAACCATTCTAGACTTTCCCTCCGGGGGTTGTGGCGCTTGGTTCGGGCGGGCCTTCGGTATACGGGGCCACCCTACGGGTGTCGGCCCTCTCCGGCCCTGGGCGGGAGTTGAATGTGGAAGCCGGGTCAACCTGTTGTGGTTCCAGGTTGGTGCCGAACAGGAACGGAGCCGCACCATCGGAGTGAATCCCGATGCATCTGTACGAAGAGCCAAGCTGATTTCAAGATGTTCCATTTTAACCTTAGGAAAGGGCAGGTAATTTCCCCAATAATCTCTTGTTGTGACATAACATGCACTAAGAGCCATCTGGCCACAAGGAGATCTCGCAAACACGCCAGAATGGGAGTGGATATTTGGCAATAGGTCCCTCTGTAGACCCAAATAGGGAAATCGTGCATCACACATAGTAGAATCACCCGCTATGAGTAGAAAAGTGAGTTTCTTGCCTGGCCTCTCCTCCGACCGATATTTGCCGCAGTGAAACCACCACCGAGGTCATTTTGGAGCATAGTAAACAAGTAATATCTGACTGATACAGGCACCCATGGCCAGACAGCATCTGTTAGATAATTATCTAGTGTCAAACCCATAACTTCAAGCTTTGAGGTCGCGGCCAATACCGTTCATGGAAGCAACCTCAGAATATCCCCCGAGAGCCCACCCGGCAGTGTTCGTGCCAAAGATTATGATTCGCGATAGTGGATGTGTAGCTGGTAGAGTCCGACCTTTTCGTTCTAAACGAAAAAGCTAAGCGAGTAGTTTCATTCAAATACCACAACACTAAAGCCCATCAGGGCGAATCTGTGATTGGGAGCTACTCCGATTCAAGTCGGACTAGCTGGCCTTTAGCCTCGGGGACGCGGTGAGCGCCCACAAGGCGATGCTGCCCCCGTCATGTATGAAAACCTCTCATGAAGTCAAATTTTTGGTTGACCCTGCTGCTGATCCCACTGTTGAACGTCGCATCCATGTCAACGCAGCGCTCACAAGACTGGTTGCAAGTCTGATTGCATAATTAGCTTGGGTGTGTAAGGCCCAATTTGCCATCCCTAGAGCACTGCTCGGACCATTGGAGCTCCCTGCTGGCCTCCTTTCTATTTCTCTGACACGGTTTTGCGCTCACGAACATTGAGATTGTCAAGAGCGTGAGCTGGTGTAGCCCCAGCAAGAAGAGAATATAAAGAAGAATCATGCGTTGGAAAAGCGCAGATGAGAACGATCCAATCGTCGTGGAAATTCAACGCTCATGCATCGATGCTCACTTGTCAGATGAACTCATCCCAGGGAGACGCGTTTGGGAAATGACGTCACGCGAAGTTAGCTGTGACAAGTAGTCAGCGGCGCGTCGGACCATCCAAGAACAGGGACCCAAGTCTGATTCCGTCAACGTAGGCCGTCTTGAAGATTCACAAGGCACTGGACAGGTTGGCACTGTCTTTATGTTCGAAGTTGCTTCATAATTCGGCCCATTAGAAAGCCCACGCAGCCACATGGACACGATATGGTGATTTGATGCTGGTGCTGGAACGGAGCTGCATCATTGGAATTGGCTCCTCAGATCTCCATATTGAGAGTCGAGTTTCAACCAGCTTATCCTCTCGCAGTATGTGTTATCGGGTATCACCCCTTCAAACCGACGACCAATTATACCGCAGACGCATCATAAGTGGTCATGGCGACAGCGAGATGGCCACCACAGGCCTAAAAGTAGTACTCTTGACTAGCTCTGCCGCTAGATAAATGTGAAGCCCACATTGAACAGGCTTAGCTCACAGCGTGCTGAGAACATGTCTCTTCAGCACCATCACAGATGACCGAGGCGGAAGACGCTGATGCAAAGTGGCCTTGTCTAATGACAATGGAGATCAGCCATCGGAATGCATAATGCGGATCAAACAGCAGGTCTTGTCATAAACTGTTCATTTCGTGTAGGTGTTGACTTGGGTGAGGTGAGACAGGGAGCCACGCTAGCCGTCCACTGTTAACCTCCAGAGCCTGACTGCAGCAGGCCTCGCGTCTAATGCCGCTTAAAACCAAGCTCTTGACAAGAGACGACGGCATTGCCAATGGAATGAGCAGGGACCAGGTAAAAAATCTTTCGATCGACGTGAGAGGTCTACTAGAACGATAGTCAGCTATACGAATGTAAATTCAGGGGAGGGGAGGACGCTATACAAAGCCACGTTGGATAATGTGGGTAATGCGCTTCTTGTAGTAGATTCGTAGTGCGATTGGGACTAGGTATCCAGAGCAGGCGCCGAAGGGTATGTTAAGCTGATACACGCATGGAGTGGGTGTTTGGGAAGCGTGTCGGTAACCAGTCGCTCTATAGGCAATATTAGCACCCAGAGAGGAGGAATAAGGATAGGTCAGCATGGGTGGGGATACTCTTGTCAATGCCGAAAGTAGCTGATATATATTAAAACAGGCGGCAGTGCAACCCTTGCCAGCCAAGAAGTCGTTTAACATGGCTGCATAACTAGACGCAGTCCTCGGAGCTCTGAAATGACCGATAATCCGTAGCTTGAGATATGAAGGTTAGTTTTCGTGGCTGTGGGGTGTATGCCCATTGAATGTACGGAGCTCGATTGTGTCAGCTGAAAGCTTTCCCAATATACATAAAAAATGATGGGTTAGAGCTCACACTGAGTTTGCTTGGCGAAACGGGCCAACCCATTCCGTGCTGAAGCTAACAAGGTTGACGAGGGGCTAGTTCCATCATTCAATAACATGGAGCACGATTAGATCAGCAAGGACTGATTGCAGACAGATGAATGGTTATTCGTCTTGGGAAAGCTGGATCAGATGGAGTGTGGGCGGACGACGTTGAAACCATCGATATAGCCTTGCAGTGGCCCTGGATTTGCGTTTCATTTTAGTGGCACGCGCCATGTATTGCGTACACACCGGCTTACTGCCGGTGTATCGATAGGTTCTGTGAAGGGTCAATGATCTGTTATTAGCGAATTGTTTAAGAAGTGCCATCACTCACCCACGTTCTATACCGTGAAGGTTTGAACCATCTAGGCGCGGATTAATTTGGAAAATGTAGCGCAAAAAGCCGGATGGGAAAGAGCGAGATCAGCCGATATGAATTACGTACCTGATGGCATCACATTCTCATCGCTGATGTGGTTGACGAACTGTTTCTTCTTTATAGCGTCTTTTGGTCTTGCAAGCGAAGTCGCAAGGCTAGAGACGCTTCAATATAGAGTGCGTCTCTTGTATTCGAGGTGAAATCGGCCTTGGTCTTCGTTGCATGATGGGTGCTCTGTCCGAAAACTGGGCCTTTGCTACCGAGTCAAAGATCGAGAGGGTAGAAAGCTTCATGAGCCATCCATCATCCGGGATAGCCCACGCCAGGACTTGGGGAGGGGGGCGTGAAGATGTCTGCCACAGAAGATAAGCCAGCTCTATGTACATAGACTCAAACAAGGATCGAGGGATACGGATCACGCTCAGCGTTCGCCGGTATTCGTGATGTATCAACCCATACACATTTCTGTAGGAGGTCCCTATGATAGAAGTTCTTTTGATCAGCGACTGACCTCATGGAGTTGTTATTGGGCCTACCGTATAAAAAGGCTTTACCGTAATGTATCAGGTGTAGAGAGTCATGGTTGTCATCGAATGTGTTCAGATCTGACTGTACACAGACCGTTCGAGAAGCTCTACTATGAGATCGTTAGATAGGACATAGTACAGCTTCCATGGATCAAGCCAATTTGACACCTCACCTTGGTAGAGGGTTTGCGTGCCACGGTGGATCTATTGGAAGCCTAGCCGAAACCGAGTGATATACGTTGTCAGTGTAAGCTTTAACTAAGGAAGGGTGGTACTCACGTATTGAAGTCCTCGTATATCAGTCCTAGAGAAAGAGTGTTATCAGTGAGAGAAAGATAGTCTTGAGCTGATGGCTGGGCACACTTACAAGTATAGACAAAAGAAGAGATCAAAGTCAATCTTCGCAAATGACATGTGCGAGGAGAGATGCAAGAGGAAAGTCAAGCAAGACGGGTGGGAGCATATTTATACCCTCCAGGGCGGAGTGCCTTGTCTTTCGCTTGGATCAAGAGTGGCAAATTGTCAGACTTTTTGATTATTTCTAGGCAAGAGGAAAAACGGCATACCAGCAAGCGGTTTTCTGCGCTCAAGCAACATGGCTACTCACCAGTGGTGAGCAAACAGGAGCAGCAAAGACCAAATGACAAAAAATTGACAAGGATTAAGATTCAGGTAGACTGCGGCCAGAAAATGCCACCAACAAAGTAGAGCAGTGGCTAATTGAGAGACCAGAGTTCATTCACCAGCGGATTCAGTTGAATCAACAGCGATGGGCAAATATGAGGCGTCCCAAGAATGTGCGGAATGAAATTTGGTAGTTATCCTTGAAATAAAGTACGAGTCCCGGTCACTCAAATTAGGGATGACCGAATGAGGTCGTAAACTTTATTCACTCGCGAATCAGTTGACTCAACGGGGATGAGCAAACAGGAGCTTCATCAACAATATTTGGAATGACAGATACTTGTTGAAAAGTGAAAGTTGAGGCGAGCACCATGAGGTCCTCGTTTTAATTCCTGACTTGACTACTTTCCTGACTTTTCTCTCACCCATTAAGTAGCGGAAAAATAAATACCTACAAACAACAAAAATGGATTTGCTCGCTCCGCTTCTACAACCTTTGTATGGACGGACAACGAGAAGTGAACACAGCACATAATACACGCCCTGGAGGAAACGTGAAAGTTGCCGTTGCTCTTCAAACAGAATGCGAACCTTGGGCAGCCCAAAGTGGCAAGACCACAACAATGCAAGCTGTTCAAGTTGAGCCAACACCGGGTACCTTGGATCTACACCGGCGCGGCCCGTGGGTCGAGGTGGGACCATCATATCCACTCTGATGCCTCAACGTTGAGTGAACGACAGTGAATGATCAGCGAGGAAAGCCAGTAGCCCTCAGAGAATGATGGTGAATGAGAGATTGCTCAGTTTTGTGCGACATCCGAAAACTCTCCACAGCGTCCTTGGAATCGCTTTCCATTACATTTCGGCCGTTCCAGCAAAAAGCACCGCTCCTCAAGTGGCGGGTGCTGGGCATACACTACTCTACGAAAGACACAAAAGTGCGTCACGCCAAAAGTTGAGAATTGGAGACAGTTATTCACTAAGTTGATACATATGCCATGGGCTTTTTGATACTAGTAATGCCATATTCAGAGTATATTGACAACCACCAAGAGCTCAGAGCTCTCTGCAGCCTCTCCGCTGCCAATCTTGGTCACATAATATCAGCCCTTAGAATATGTGGACTCGTGGGACTCTGCACAAGTCCTGTAATGGATGTATGGAGGAATACCCTTGAATAGCAATCATGTAGGCATGCCTTCTCTCAATGTGCAGCAAAGACAAAACCTGTCAAGCAGTATACCTCAGTACTTCACAATAAGCCGCCAGAGCTTGGGCATAGTCAAGCGGAGGTGACATGGAAGCCGCACGCAATTCGACGGGCCCCTTCAAAGTAGACCAATGGCCTGACCACACCCCTCCACCATGGCACTTTCTCACGCGCAGCATAATGCTGAGGACCTTCATTCTGAGTCACTTCTCTGAGGTCACCGTACCACGACTGTGAACCATGGGCGAGCCAGCTCTTTGCCCTCCGATTGCAACTACGCCAATTTTGTGATTCGACTAGCACTTTTTGTGAGTCAGGAATACTACCATCCAGCTCGAAATGAACGGTCCCGGTGTTGTCTGCCGCGACATGATTGGCGATCCATTCGACAGCATCGTCCAGCTCATGGTTCAGGACCGGTGGGGACATTGCATCGACCGCCAGAACCGTCCTCGGTGAGAAACCTGCACTGCTGGTATCTGCGAGAAAGCGTAGCTGAAGTCCATAAAAGCAGGCTCCTCCCCCGATCCATTTGTCTTTCTTCACACATCGCGGCCGCGGTGTGTCGCCTCTGACCTTCGGGCCTGAGGTTTCCGTGACGACGGCTGTTGCTGATCCAAGCCCAGTGACATAAGAACAGTGCTTCGCAGGGGGGCGCTGCGTTACCAAGTGAACTCCGCAGGGGGACGCTGTGATGACAATTGAGACCCGCAGGAGACCGCTGCGTCAACAAGTTCTCCGCAGGAGACCGCTGCGTCAAATAAGTTCTCCGCAAGGAAAAATGCGTTACCAAGAGGATCCGCAGGGACATCTGCGACACCAAGTGTCTCCGCAGGGACATCTGCGACAACAAGAGTCTCCGCAGGGACATCTGCGACAACAAGAGTCTCCGCAGGGACATCTGCGACAACAAGAGTCTCCGCAGGGACATCTGCGAAACCAAGAGTCTCCGCAGGGACATCTGCGAAACCAAGAGTCTCCGCAGGGACATCTGCGACACCAAGAGTCTCCGCAGGGACATCTGCGACAACAAGAGTCTCCGCAGGGACATCTGCGACACAAAGAGTCTCCGCAGGAGACAGCTGCGAAACCAAGCCCCTCTAGCAATGTGCAAGCACCTCTACGTGGTGCTAGGGACCAGTATTCATCTCCCATCTCCCATGGGGACTGAAGAAGCCAAGACTTGCACAGTAGATAGACTAAAGCATGAGCCATAGCAGCCCACTGGGAAATGCAATTATCACATTATCAATTCGGTCGATTCAAAGCTCTCTCGTAGGCCATACTTAGAGTCGTATTTAGTAAAGTCGCTTTACGCAAAAGGTTCCTCCACATGCCCACTGATGAGCCAATTCAAAGCGCTCGTTTCTAACTGCACGAGACATATGTTAAAAGTAGGCAGTTTGTCTGAATGATTCCCTCATTCGCGAATCCAATGCCAGGACCCGTCCAGGCAGGATTTTCGTGACGGTGACCAATAAGGTGACCTGACCCGTCGTAGATCGTCCGGCCTTGAAAAGTGGGAAACGGTGCTGAGAGCGACTTTTAGCTGATGCGATTTTTGATGGGAGTGATTCTTGATGGGAGTGATTCTTGATGGGAGTGATTCTTGATGGAAGTGATTCTTGATGGAAGTGATTCTTGATGCGAGTGATTCTTGATGCGAGTGATTCTTGATGGGAGTGATTCTTGATGGAAGTGATTCTTGATGGAAGTGATTCTTGATGCGAGTGATTCTTGATGCGAGTGATTCTTGATGCGAGTGATTCTTGATGCGAGTGATTCTTGATGCGAGTGATTCTTGATGCGAGTGATTCTTGATGCGAGTGATTCTTGATGCGAGTGATTCTTGATGCGAGTGATTCTTGATGCGAGTGATTCTTGAAGAGTGAGTGTTGACGAGTGCGTGTTGATGTTGACTCGTCGGGCTACAAACTTGAGGTGAAGCGGTGAAGGGCAAGCAGTATTTGGGTTCACAATGGCTGATCTGCCCTCGACCCACTTCGCCCGTCCATTCGCCATTGTCCCATGGGCCGCCGCCTCAGGTATACGTCCTCTTCCAGAATTCTCGTAGATCCAAGTTTGCTCCTTCATGAACTCCTTATATAAAGTACCTCTACGGAATCTACATGCCCCCATCTCTTGAACCCAACAATCCCTACCTCATAATGGCACAGTTGGATTCGTCGTCTGCCGACCGTGCTCGCACGGGAATCGCGAATTTTGAGAGAACAACTGAAGCTTCCGGCGGCAGATCTGCCTCCCCAGTACCGACAGCATCCCTGCAAAAGACAGGGGACTCGAAAAAATCCAGTCGCCCATCCGCGAACCGAAGAAGACCTAGTAACGGAATACAAAAACGGGTGCGATTTGACCTGATTTCTGACGACACGTCTAGAAGCATTACACACTCCAATGTATCTGCACAGTCAAAATCTAGAATCAGTCCGTACGCGCCCTCGTCTTCCCTGACTTTACAGTCCAACCATGCTAGTCCACAAAGCAGACTGGGCAGATGCAGAAGGTGTGTACTTGAAAACTGGGGTACCCTCAAATCCCCTCGATGTTCCATCTAGACCGAGAACTGATTTGTTTCCCTAAAATGCAGGTTGCTCAGGAGAGACGCCAAGACGGACGACCAGCGAAGGAATGGCAGTAACAGAAAATGTAATGCCAAGGGCATTGAAGATTTCAATAGTGATATCCAAGGCCTTAACATGGAGAATGTCAAAGAGGGACTGAAATCAATCAAAGTGTGTAAGCCAAATGACTGGATTTCACCGTGAGAGATGAATCCATCATTCACGCCCGCGATGAATTTTAGGCTTGTCTGGCGGGAATGCCAGGAAATTTTGGATAAAGAGTCACCGACAAATGCTTTTGAACGAGTATCCAAACGAATATTAAATATTGAAAATCCATATAAGACAAACACAATCAATTCTGTTCTGTAAAGCAAAATGCACAAATTGAAGATCATATCATAGAGAACAAAGACCTCTCCCTTTCGACACTACGTTCATATATACTTAACTCTCAACCGGACTAGCTAGACCTTTTTGTAGCTTTTCTGCTGGTATTCTTTTCTCTTTTTTTTCTTTTCCATATTTCTCAAAAAATTGATACCAGTGACAATTAACTCGATGCTAGAAACGACTTGCTTTTATCAATCAGCAATCAAAGCTCCTCCACACCCTCAGAGGCAATCAGTCCTTGGACCTCTTCTCCGTTGTTCTGCAGCATGGTCTCTCTGTAAACCTTGTATAGAGCCTCGGCAACAACTTCTCGGGCCTCTCTTTCTGAAGGAGTCAAGTCCTTCCAACCTTCTTTCATTCCTCTTGTCTGCATGAAATCCGCCTCACTAAATTTGACGGTGGGAGTCTGACCCCGAGCTTCGGCTGAGTTGTGGTTGTCAGATTCATTCGACGCAGCATTGACAGGTCCTGATTTTGGCCTGGTTGGAGAAATGACATCGTCAGGTTCCTCGTCAAGACTGACGGGGTTGAATCTGGTGCCTGCCCGGTTGTTCCGTGGCGACGGTGGAGATGTGCTGTTGGTATCGGAAGTCAGAGAGGAACCCCTAACACTTGGGGTCCGTAGGCGCGAAGTGGCTCTCCGTTGCCGAAGGCGGCCTAAGGAGGCGTTCAATGGACATGGCGTAGTACCACGACTGCGTCCTCCGGACCCGGGCTGATTCTCAGCCCAGGCTGCATACTGATTCTCTTGGTTGTCCCAAACTTCTTTGATTGTTTCCTCGGCTGCCTCGTGCCCATGACAAAAGCGAACGAACTCGCACTTGGGAATCCACGAAAAACCCATTACAACTTTGCACCTTTTTTTGTCATCATCTCTCAAGCCCTTCCACAGAATTTTCACCCACGAGCATGGACTACGTGTGGAGGTTCTGGAGCCTGCGTTTTCAAAGAGTGCTCCATAAATGCCGGCGACATTGGCGGTCGTATACCGTTATACCTTCTTCCCACTAGCAGTGCGGTCTCGAATCGCCGAGATTCGGAAGTCTTCGTCGGTAGTACTGGCGAAGCGATCGTTGGTGTAGCTGGGTTCATATCTGAATGTGAATTTGGCCGCGTGAGGTGGACCTTCTTGCACGATCACGAAGGTGGATCCTCTAAGCGTGCCCCATCCATCGACAGTGGCGTTGGGATCAAGAGGCTCGCCCTCCGTGGGGCATTTTGCTTTCTTTTTCCGAGGCGTATCGATGACAGCCAGACATTTAAAGCCTTCAATAAGGCCAGCGGTGTCTTGGCTTTGGGATGATGACACTTCTGGATGGGGATGATCACTTTGTACATCCGGTCGATTGCTCTGTGCAGATTCCCGCTGGTCATTGTCTGCACGGCTTGGACTGAGATCTTTCATTTCGATATCATCTGACTCGATCGATGGGATGGCCTTATCAGGTTGGTGTGGGGAATTCTCCTCCACAGGGGCATCTTGGTGCATCCGGCCCAGATCATCCCCATCGGGATAAGATATCTGGTTCTGATTCGAGTTTGCTGGGGATATCGAGGCCTGTTCCACACCACTCTGGAACTTGTCTGCAGAAAGAGACCCATTTTCTGCCATTTTTACCACATTATCCACATTGGAAGGAGAGACCTTTGGCTTTGGGTCCGGCCTTTTAGAGATGCCTGTGGATGACATGACGAAAAGCTAGAGAAGGAATACGTCTGGATCGAAGTGATGTGTGTTCTACAGGAACTATTTATGCATTCTTGCCTTGCTGATATCGTCGCGTGCCTTATACTTGATCACGTATGCGAATAACAAATTGCGGATGCCGTCATTTTCCGGACGCTGATTGCTCTTCAATCGAGTCGCAATTTCAAAGCGCGTTGAGAGCCCTGGAGACCTCTTGCCCAGTGGTCAATTTTCGAGATGCTCTGATATCATGTTCCTGAGACAGGCCAGCGCAATTGCCGGATGTTGGTGCGTAGTAAGGGCATGTGAGCGACTCAAAAACCAAACACGCTAATTGAAATGGCTCAAAAGACCTGACATGCATGTTTCGGCGGCTGATGCCGCATTTCATGCATGCTCGTCATTGCTACGGGCTTAGTCGCCACTGAAACTGAGATTCTTCAGCAAATATTTATTTGCTAATAAGCTTATCGGTTTGAAATAGTGCACCTTCATCCATTTGGAACCTATTCATGAGGCCCAAGACGTCTACAGAATCTCTGTTATCGATCAAGCATTCATTGACAACCAACCCTCAACAAGAGCCTCCTCGTGCAGCAGTCCCTGTCCTGCAGCGGGCAATAAGAAGATAATTGTAGCCAAAGAAAGTAGCCTGATGAACATATCCGTTGGGTGTCCTGGATTCATAGTCAAATAAATTGGCCGCTTGCGATCCAAGTGAACGTCAATCAATATCTTCTGATTATCTTCAAAGCTCATAAGAACTTCCATATCTTTCCAATCTATTCAGTGCTCCAGGCGCCCACCAAACGAGGTTTCCCGTTTCCTGCCCAGCATAGCCCTCTCGTGTTGGAAAATCAACCCTGGGCTAGAATGATTCGTTGGCCGCTCTTTTTCGCAGTCCAAATCCTGCAGATGATCGCTGGAGCGGTCGATACCTCCTCTCATCGGCAGCATCCCCCCCCCCCCCCATGAGCGCAGCACTGCCCTTTATGCGGCAGTATTAGGTGGCAACGGCAAGATCGCCGACGGCTGGCCACGTATCGATCAATGGGCTGACTCTCTTGAAGCCATGTTTGAGAGCAACAAAGGGACCATATCTGTCAGCTGTGCCGAATGGGGGCTCCCCAATAACTCGGAAGACGAAACCCAGTTCATCAAGGATGCCATCTACCAAGCGGAGAAATCAAGCGGCGTCGACGCGCGCTTCATCTTGTCGATCGTCATGAAGGAGAGCAAAGGATGCGTTCGTGTCCAGACCACGAATAATGGGGTTGCTAATCCTGGACTGATGCAAAGTCACGAGGGATCTGGGTCCTGCAACGATAATGGGCTGGTTCAGAACCCTTGTCCCAGGGGCGAGATACTCCAGATGATCCTCGACGGCGTTGAAGGCACCCCAGCCAGGCCTGGCCTCAAGGCACTGATAGCTCAAGAGGGCGGCACAGCAGATGTGACTTCATATTACAAGGCTGCGCGTGCTTACAACTCCGGCGCGGTGGCTTCTAGCGGCAACCTGGGCCAGGGCGGTGCCACTCACTGCTATGTTTCTGACGTCGCCAATCGCCTTCTGGGTTGGACCGATGGACCCAGTTTGTGCGCTCCAGATGCCATTGGTCAAATATCTGCTGCGCTTTGGGATGGCGACAGTTCTGCTGGGCACACTGACCGCAATGAGACGTCGACTACTACAACTGCGCGGATCCTTGCCCAAACCCACGGCTCCCCTTCGTTCAGCCTAAGCGCACCCTCAACACCTATTGTGCAGTCATCTGTAGCCTAGACATCTCCGCAGTTCTCTCAAAGTTCAACTTCATTGGCTTGTAGACGCAAGGGTGATTAGGTTACATAACTGGTGCAGCGTCATGTTGGACAGTGCTTATGATGCCCTCTAGCTGTGTTGATATCAAGGACCGAGATCATCTAGCTACCAGAGGAGATACAAGCTAAAGCGCTTCCAATAGGATTCAGGTATACCGAAAGTAGAACGCACATTTGAAGTCCTCTTTCTCTAAGCGGGCGAGAAGTCTCCCTTGTAGTTCCAACTGAGCAAGAAGTTTCTCTTCCCGCGCCTTCTGCTCTGCTTCCCGTTTCTCCTCCTTTACCTTCTATTCTGCCAGCTGTTGCTGCAGTGTTTGGACCATCATTCGTAGCTCAGGTTGCAGTCCACGGCTCTGCGAGGATGCGGCTCTACGATATCCTGGACGTTCCTGCGACCCAATGATGGACAGTTGGGACTCCAATTCGCTGACATCGACCTCCGGAGCACCCTCATCTGGACCAGGCACTCTGTCAAGTATGCGAATCACCCGACTAGTATGAATGGGTAGAAACTCACGGTCCACATTTTCCACGAATCGATAGCACGTCCATCGGTCCTCTGTAGTCCAGACGTTGGGTTGCGCAATGGGCCACCGGTAGAATAACACTTTGCCTTCCTCGAACTCAGGATAGTAGCCGTATATGCGAAAGCCATCGAGCTCATGAGAGATCGAAAATCGGAGAATCCGCCGATGCACCTCTTCTGTGCACCCAGCCGCTTGGCACAGCGAGACCACGGCTCGCAGCGCGATGCACATGCTGTGCATGTTTTGCCGGTCCGCGAGCTCCAGCGCTTGGTTTCCACATTTGATTTCAGCGGTCAGGTAAGGAAAGTACATGTCTTCGCGCGCCGTATACGGCGATTTTTCGTCGGGTCTGATGCCGAGCTTGCGCCGCTGGCTCTCAGTGAACACTGACCACTTCAATCCACGTGAATGGTCAGGCTGCGGCTTTGGACCATAGATCGGCTCAGTCTTCAGCCATGGATCATTGTATCCATCTATGACGTCTCTCAGGCCCTGCGTGCCCTTGATGAACTGATTCTCCGCGGACGGCATGATCAGGGGATGCAGGTCTACCAGAAGACGCGCCTCAGACCGGTTCCGCAGCGCGTAATGGAATCTGTCAATATACTCGTCGTCGAATAGGGTGCCCTGGGGAGTGGCTACCGGCTGATGAAGAAGACGCTCACAGAGCGTGATATCATCTGGCATTGGGCCAGCTGGGGACGGCTGCATGAAGCAACCCTTGGTCTCCAGTATGGTCACATAGTTCACAGCTCGGTAGGCGTATGACCGAGTGTCAAGAGCCGAGCTGCTTTCGCTGTTGTCCGAGGAGACAGACCGAGCGCGATCGGGATCGCTTGGATGCCGGTTCGCTCATCGCTTCAACGGTACTGGCTGCTGATGGCGCAGGTATCCAGTGGTATATTTGGTCTTCAAGCGGGGTGGGCGTATGCGTGAGCGAGATTGGCGTCGTAGTTGGGTGTTCTGGAGGATTGGATTCCTATGCAGTTAGCTACTGGAACGTCGTCAACCCAGACACGCTACTCACTTTTCCAGGGTGATCTGGCAAAGAGGGGAAAAGCGCCTGTGATGATTTCCTACGGTCGTGCTTCCTCTGCAAAGGTTCTGGATTCGTGCTCAAGCTACCTCGCCGGGGTACTTTGGACGGCCGCTCCCCACCATCACTCTGAGAGTCGCGTGGATCGGACGATGTTCCACGTTTCATGACGCTGTATTTGACCAATCGAGGGTATTCATCTTGCCACGCTTGGACAGAGATCAAATGCGACGCGGTTTCATCGGTCAGAGGATGTCGGGTATCCAGTGGTGACGGAGGCCCTTGGCCAGGAGAACACGAGTCGGCGCCAAGACGTCCAATCAATTCCTCCGCGAACCGTCATGGACCCACTATCCAGCGCAGCTCTCCCTTTTTGTCTCATGGCCAACTCGCAATAATTTGGGCGATCGAAGAAATGGCGTTTCAAGCTGGACATTACACTTTTATGCCGGGAATTCGACTCCTTTTCTTGCGTGGTGGCCACATTTTACCAATCGTATCACGAGCAAGGATATATTTTGACCCCCACATAACGAGGCAGCTATCAAGACAGAGCTGTCGGCGTATCAGCACAGGGCGCTCTGCGAAAGTCCGCCAGCTCCTATCCTGACGAGGGGAAGACACTTTGATCCTGGGCCTTAACATTAAAGCCGTTTCAACGAGGCCTACTGCAGCTAGCCAGTTTACTACCCTGCTCCTGAAATCGAGTTGCTCAAATGGGCCGCCCCCGAAGAGTGGAAACCGCAAGGTTTGCTTTTCGATTTGAATACACATGAAATTAGGCTGCGGCACTATCCAAATTATCGGCAGATAATCGATTATCGTATCCGCAACGATACGATACGATACTTATATTTTCATTTGCGGATATCCGCGGATTATCGTACGATAACAAATATTGCAAACATACCAAGACTCGTGACGTGAACGAGTTTGCATAAATTATGCATCCTCCCTGTGTTTTTTGGAGTATTCAATGTGTAATTGATTCTATATTTGTCACGCGAATGAGTGGCCTACGATCTTCTCTCCAAACTAACCTATTTTGTTATTTTGTCTTGCTTTGTTGTGACAGCATTCAATTATCCAAGATTATATTAAAGGTTGTCAAATTCAAATTCAAATCCATCTGGCTGCTTTGGCTTCTTTCGAATCCTCCCCGATCTCCCCTGTGCCACATATATCTCTGCCAAACCACGCCCATTAATTATAAAATTATACGCGACTACAACTCGCTCGCCATATACTGAAACATTTTCTTATGCGGAAGGCATTTATTTAAGAATACAATACCGTTTCTTATTATTTCTCAAGAGAAGTGAAGGAAATAGGGGATGAGTACTGTTATGATCAAACATGTAAAGATTCAGATGTAAGATATTATTTTGTCAGCTTCATAAGTATCACCTGATAGTCCAGGATAGGATATATTAGCGAGTTTTATGCTAGTGTGGATAGTTTGCTGATATCCAAACTATCGTTTGATATCTGCAACGACGATGATGATAATGATCCATTATCCGCAATCCGCAATGTGCGGATAACGATAACGGATCATTATCGTTATCGTACGATATGCCGCAGCCTAGTCATACCCCACATCGCGCGGGATTTGTTCTTGCCTCGTCTCTTTTCATTTCCTCCGCCTTACCTTCTCATATTTCAACAATCATGTCGGGTTCAAGCTTAGTGAATAATGACAATACCACGGACGCGGCCAATATGCCAGTCAAAATTAATGTCAGTCCAAGCACAAACTATTTCTAAATTTGATGTACACACTGTGTTTTCACAAATCATCAGCTTCCTCGCAATGAATGCAATTCAAACCAAGTTGCAATTCAAACCAAGTGGACTTTAAATATCCCGCAGGTCCAATACGCTATGAAAACACACCCAGATGGTTCTTCACAGCGTCAAAATATAACTTCACAAGCCGGTGCTCCACAAGTAAATACAGAGCAAAATCCCGTTAGTGGCTCGCTCCGTGATTTTAATTTCATAATATAGTGGTAGGAAACAAATCCGCGGCATTTCACAGCACACGTTGACATGGCACCCATTGCAAACGCTTTAAAGCCCCTATCCGATCTCTTAAATCTATTTCCGAGCTAATGAGGAGTCATGGGTATTCCATAACAATCCATGCCGTGTTCTACAAGACTACCGAACCTACAGAGGTCACCTGGCTGGTGAGGCCCATAAAGGGCGTGGATAACGATGCATCCCGGCCATACAGCTCAACCCGCACGACAGATCGCGGTTTACCCCGCTCATTTCCTTTTGATATGCCCTTTTCATTTGATAAGTTCTCGCGTCACTAACTCGACAGGAGCGGACACAGCTTCCGCGGATTGCCCAAAAGAAGAGGTTGCACACGTTACAGTAGTAAATGAAGCCCGCATCAATGCGATCAAATTGATGCAAGGGTTAAGCGAGCGTCGAAAACCAGGGAACGAGAAGAATTCGGGTTCGAGTGTGCAGAGACTGTAATGGCTTGTTACGAGGATGAAACTCAGGTAATGTGAGAATATGCGGCGCAAGAAAGAGTATCCAGCACTTCAAATCAAGTCCGACTCACAGTCTTAGTGTCATAGCTAAATTTGTCTGCTGTCGTGACGGTACGTGATTGGCTATGAACATCTTACAAGATTCCGCAGTTTGCCGCGCTATTCCACCCACGGAACTTACGGGAAAAGCGACTAATCGACTTTCCTAGGTGCTTGTCGCTCCACGAAAATTTGTCTAATCCTTTCAGGAAAACTGATCTTTCTCTCAATACTCATTCTTTTTATCAGACGTCTGCGCGAAATCTTCACAATTCCAGAAACTAATTGTGCGTTGAGCTTTCATCTGAAAAACCAACGACTCTATTTATTTACAGAATAATCTAACCCAACTGCAAGCATAAAAATGTCCGTGCAGTATTCTTCAAACTTGAATTGCCAACATAGGTGTCACGGTTCAAACGGCCGCGGGGAATTTCCGCAAGTATTTTCTCCCACGACATCAAAAAGGGTTCATTTCGATGACAATTCTACCCAAATTTGTCAATTCCATCCATCTGAGAAGCCTCTAGCCCTCAAAGACGTGTTATCCTCCACCGGAGTTAACATGTGTCCAGCGGCAATGGAAGTGTACCCGTGTTCTGGTCTTAGCTTAAAACGCCCAATCTGGGCGCAGCCTTCGGTTTCTCCCGAATCGTCTTTTTTGACTTGGGTGAGGCTCAAACATGTGCAATTCTGTGTATATTGTCTCCGTCTGCAAGGGAGCCTTGATGTTGCCAATATCGCCACCGCAGAAAAGAGAGTTTCTGTCTACTTTAGCTTTGACAGGTGGAAGACGACCTCAGAAATCCCAGCCCAGCATTGCCAAACGGATTACCTTCAATCATCGATCGTCTATGACCTTTACACATTTACCATTGATATACAATGTCTAATCCCTGAAAGCGGTATCAATGTTGAACTATATGTTCTTTACGAGGTGATGAGACAGAAATTTGTTGACAACAATGATGGCCGAAACTATAGTCTCACTATCATACCGCTAGATTTAAAATTGGAGGGCTTAGGGGAATGAGTGGAAGAAATTTCCTCTACTAATAGACGAGAAATCAATCAAATTAGAATAATATGGTTTTTCGCCTTTTTCTTGTTTGCTTGGATCTACAGAGGGTTGAGAAAGGTGTGAGAGGGGGTGGGAAATATTCACCCCGCCTCTCACAAATTTATTCACTAGGCTCGGAATTCAATTTTGTCATTGATGACCGTGTATATGAAGTAGAAATCAATATCTCGTCGACTCGAAATGAGAGCCTTTCCAAAGCACATTATGCCTCGATTGTTGTTTCAATCAATAATCCGACACTCTTTGAGTCCTTTACTGCTGTCTGAACTTATTGTTTCCGTAGTTTATTTGGTCAAAAGCTACGCCTCTTATTCATTGTCCATGTTTAAATTTAACTGCATGTTCGTAGAAAAGTTCCCTAAGCCCTAGCATCTCCGACTACTCAATCAAGGAGACGGTTACTGGTCTCTAACACCACAAAGAGGTGCTTGCACATTGCTAGAGGATCAAGAGAAGAGGCTAACGGCCACCTAGGCCTTGCCAGATCGAGCATATCTATGCAAAACAGGGCTCATAGCTGTGAGAATCGCTTGGCTTGAAGGCCCCGAGTTTTGTCTAAATATAAACAAGATCGGCTAGTACCTGTGCCCCTCCCTCAAGTGCATGCGTTTTCTTCTTCCTATTTAAGGCCTATCAAACACTTAGGCGTAGGATGTGGAGTATAAAGTCCGCCCTCCCCCAGCGCATTTCGAAATAATCAAAAAACTAAAGTAAGAGCACACAAGGAGAAGAATCACTCTGCGGTAATTACATCTGTCGCGGCGCTACAGTATGCCGGTCTTATACGTCTTATCCAGAGCCATACTAACAATTGGGGATCACTCTTCGTTCTTCAATCTAGACCCACAATCAGTGAGGGTTGTTGAACAGCTAAAGCTTCTCCGCAAGATGGGTCGACCTCTTCTAGATCTTTATCGGCATTATATGCTGAAGTAGCCGCAGATTTCGACACAATGCCGACTGAATACTGCCCTGACTGTGGCGAAAGCGAGTACAACAAGTACGGCAGAAAGACACCGTGCTCAAATTGCCGTGTCACCCATAATGGATATATTTTTACTTCGACAGCAAAGGAATGCGGTCCTTGTATAGCAACGAAAAGTGACCCAGCGGAGACAAGATTGTCGGAGTGCTCTAGTTGCTCACATCTGTAGGAGCGCCCGTGCATTTTCTGGGTCATCTCGTGTTAACCGAAAGTCGCGGATGAATGGCTACGAATTACAACTGCCCCGAGTCGAGTTCGCTTGCAGCCTTGCGCCGACGACGGATACGCATGGTCGGTAGCGAGAGGCCATGAGTCCCTGCTGGCTATCAGCCTGAGCAATGGATCTGTGGGCAGATACAACGACATCATAGAAGGTTTGGGTCGGTCAATCGAGGCCGTTGCCCCAAAGTCCTTGACGCGGGAAAGGGCAATTCTGGTCTCCGAAACGACCGCGAATGTGGGAACTTCGGTCCCTCAGCTTGGAAGCGAATCGTTTATTCAACGGCTGGAGTGAGAGAACAAAGAGCTCGCTGGAGAACTCGATCGGGCCCAGTCTCATTCCGTTGCCTTAATGGAAAAGGTCCACGAGTGGGAGGCATGGGCTCTGGCGGTAGAAGCTCAACTGAGAGACAGTCAAGACTCGGCTGGACGAAGAGCTGAGTTGCCTGAGAGAAAGAATGGGGGAGGCGGTGAAGATGCTACAAAAGACCCAATGGTTGTATGAAGATGACGACAATACGACTCGCTCGCCTAATCAGGAGGACGGAAAGAGAACAATTTGGATGATGGAAGTTATATAGCTAATGAAATGTGCGACAAATCTAGGATGGAGTGTTAGAATTTCGTATAATCCAATGACGCTGGCTTGGTGGGTCAAAGTGGACCCTGTCACACGTGTCTTTCGTTGTCTTTTATGTCGGACTAAAGCGAACGCGTATGAACTAGTACGATTCGATCCAATCATGAGGGTTGTGAATTGATGTCTGGTTGAAGAACTATCTCTGCTTTTCAGGGGGAATACATGGAAAATGCGGGCGGGCGCCGTATACACTAGTCCTAGAGAGGAATAGTGGTAAACCACTCCTCTCCAACTTGACACTACTTCCTTTATGCACTGTCCCGCCGCGGGTCCCTTGTGGAAAGTCACCTTCTCGTGGCGAGGGATGTCAGTAAGTCGGACTGCAAGGTCTGACCGAAGCTGAGAACTTTCCAAATCGAAACTCCGGTGGAAACTCCTTTATAGGTTGTGACGACACGGCGGGAAGCCTTCAAAAGGACACGTCGACAACTTCGCGCGTCGACAACGTCGCAATTTCGACGAGCCTTCGAACAACCGACCTGCCTACGAATTTCCAACCTATCCTCACCGTGTTTTGTTCACAATAACTCACCTGCCCTACCGGTTCGATCGCATGTCGATTCGTCAGTCCTTCGTCTGCTATCTGGTGTTGCCGCCTGCGAGGCAGTCAGCTACTTCGGGCGTTAATATGAGAAGTACTCTCGTTAAATCGCTACTCAGGGAAGAGGTCCACGAAACTACATCGAGAATGGGCACGTGGGGGGTCCGGTGTCACAGAGGGATGGGTTATTGCTTTTGGAGGGGATGATATGATGTGACGACAACAACAACAGCAACAAGAGAAACCGTTTGAGAAACACTGTATGGGCTAGAAGGGTTTTTGCAGCTGGTACAGCTTTTCCTTTCGAAAATGAGATTATGACAAAATGTATGCAATGGAAAGATAGAATAGCGTATAGGTGCCCTCTAGGCTTGATGCCTCCGGGCGAAATGATGTGTGTGTGTATGTGTGTGTCCCGCCGCGGGCCAGCCTGTAGCGACGTTTCTCGGCGTCGTCCTTGAACGAAGGTGTCAATTGAACGACTCTCAAAATTCACTTCACTATTCTCTGCAAACAACCGTTTCCAACCCATCAACCCGTAATCCCCATACTTTTTCTGTTTCCGCTTTTTTCCAAGAACGGCCAACGTTGGGCGAACTTTCCACCGCTCAATGTTAACACCCATGTGTTTGTAACAGGCCGTATCTTTGGCCTCAAAAAAGAGGGTCGCTAGTTGGCTGTCATGGCAGACGACATACATTTCCTGCCAAAACCGACAAGTAGCCTTCCACCAACTCCTTACCGGGAAAAGGAAAGGCGTTCATAGATGGACCCAAAGGGCTGGGCCGATAAGTGTTGTGATATGAGGCTGGTGCAGATCAGGAACCAAGCCGAACCATCGGAATTAATTCCGAAGTATGTATACGAAGAGTCAAGTTGATTTCCAATCAACTTGATCTTCTCATTGTATATATAGCTTCATGTATTCCCTTTAAAATAAATATAATCAATCCTTCCTCTGAATTACAACAGCGACTTCACCGCTGATGACTTATTTGTTGAATCATAGCCAGTAATGATGTGCGACACCACCGTCGATCAAGTGTTGGGCTTAGTTGGCCTTAAATTCCTCACTTTCCGCTATTCCTGATTGTAAATCGAGCGCAAATCCCGGTCGTGGGCTGAAAATGGGCGTGTGGAGCTGTAGGACAGTGTGGATCAATATGGTTGAGAGTAGCGAAGACCCTCGACAAATCGCCGACACGCGGGTACCCAAACAACGTATGACCCGGCCATATACCTTGACAACGCTCCAATTAGCTGGAAGTAATTACTGTACCTGTCTTTTTTGAGATATAGTATACATGTCTACTATCTCAAAGTCATTTCTGGGACTTTGGTGTTTCTCGGGCATTTCTTTGATTCTGTAAAACTATTGTCATTATCTGGAAGAGATTCAATCGTGGTTATGTTACAGTATGGTGTTCACTTACAATCTGCCATCTTCGACCCTCACCTTTCTTTAGCCCATACATATGATGCCCCACAATAGCTCTCTGTCCATGGCGGAGTGTGTCTGTAAATTTGTCTTGGCACACCGATTTAGTTCTCAAATCTCGCGAAACAATGCGTGTGCGTTGATATAAGATAGGCTTGAAGGGACAGTCTTGCGTAACCTGAGACCTTAATGATTTGGTCGAGTTTTGCCTGAAGCATGCCCTATTGGGCACGGTATTGGTAAGTGGATCAGAGAAATGACTTCTGACTCACATGTCCTGGTAGCTGGCTGACAGTTGAGCCATCTTTATCGTACTAACCCGGGGCGATTGAATACAGACGGGGCTAGTCTTAAAACTCCGTGTTATAGCACAGTCTTCAATGGTATTGGGCTGGGGGTATAGCTGAGCATGAATTATCCTCGTGTTGTCATGACCGAAGAAGCTAAGAGAGGCGAAATTCGTTTAGCTCAGCGCCGTAAGCCTCATAGACCCTTTCACACGTATGGGACATGATGATGTGGTCTAGACTTGTGACCTGAATCCAGGCTGGTAGACACGAGTTGACGGCGAATATCACCGGCGTAACGGATCTAGATGACTCCACTGGTCGGGATGTGTATGGTCCGTGCCAGTGGGTGAAGGGCACGGGAAATCAAATGCGAGGACCTTATCTTGGCAATCATGCAGGAGGGGCCTTTTGGCAAGATATTGCAGAAGATCTAATGCTCGAGGTGCGGGCTCGTAGACGCATGTCGATCTTATCTCTCCCTTGGTGATGACGAGGACTGTATTGGGGAACCGCCTACAATCGCCTATAGTGCGACACACTGGATGGGTTTGAACAGCCAAACCATATCTACAGCAAAGACGATGTCCAGTCGTAGAGGGTACCATGCCAACTCTACAAAATGAAATTGCGTTGCGGCAGTGGAGCTAAAGAGCTGGCGAATTGCCGCAAGAGATATCTCACGCAGTCGCGAAAGCAAGAAAGGCTTTCATCTTCGTTCGCAGCCTCTCCGATATTTAATTTGCGAAGTAATAACGAGGTAAAGATGCTGCACAGAATCCTAACTTAGGGCATCTGGGCAATTCGTTTGGGAGCACAGGAAGTTGTTGTTGTCGCTACTTCCACGTAGGGTTCATGAACAATGTTTTCTTTGCCTCGAAAGTATGTGCCGGTATGCGAGCACCGTTTGATACTCGCAGGATGACCTGTTATTGCCAGATAGCCGCAATTGTCTCAGTGAGGGGCCCATTGTCCATTCTGGATGTTTGCCATTGGAAAGCTATGGCTCTATTTCTGGTGACAAAGACGTCTCCCAGACTTGTATACAAGGCTAGGAGGAGAATAGAAGAAGGCGGCGAGGTGCCAGGCTTGCATGTCCAATGACCATCTCGACCTGGTGCAAATTCACGATGCTTGGCGCTAGGGCAAAGTTCGTCGGGCGAGGACCTGCGGGATTTTCGTCCTCGCAAACTCCGCAGAGGAAGGGGTAGACCCTGCCGTTGTAGAGCCCCTTGAATATAATGTCTTCAGTCTAAGGAATTTGCACTCGCGCCACGCATCGCATCGTGTATTTCTAAAATCAAGATGTCGGTTGCATGACTGCCTTGAGGAGCCTCAACAGTTTGATGTAGTAGCTGCTTGGGCTAAGACTCCGTTGGCAACATTGATTCCTGGTGTGAAGGCTGTGTGACTTTGACAACAATGAGCCACTTCACCTTCATCCCCGGAATGGCGCCAAGGCAAGAGCTTCATTTCTTCGCGGCCAAAGTGGCGGGGGTGGAAGGTGCGTGCAAGACATGCTCAATGGTTTGCGTCATATCTCGCAGAGGTGATACGTCTTGGGTCACTGGGCAAACAACTCTTCAAGATAGTCAGCATGCATTTGTTTATGAGAATATTCACTCAGACTTTCATCTTCTACCCTCTCCACTCTCTGCCTCGCTCCCATAACGTACGACTGCTGAGATAGCGCTCATTCCGTCTTGGTGAGAATGATCTCGCTTTCGACAGCGACAGGAGCAAAAGCACCGAACAGACGTGCCTGTTCCGACGGATTTCCAGCCACGCGAGCTCGCTGCAGCTGTGGCCACAGTGAAGTGCACATGTAACCTTGCTTTGTTACACTATCAGAACATCGAATCGTCCTGGATAATGGCGACGTGTGCGTCAATTTGGAGGGCGCTCCAAATTTGGCGGTGTCCTTGAAAAGAGAGGTCTCGCTGATGGTCTCGCAAAGAGACCTTTTCTGTCGAGCATGAATTAGCAGTTGAATCAACGTATGGGCTCATGACTCATATAAAGAGCGTGGGGCTCACAGCCAGTTTCGTCATCGGTGTGGCTGGCAGGTAGATGTATAATCTTCGTAGTGATGACTTAGGGCGTCCTATCTGAATAGACCCAGCTGGTCGTAACATTGGGTGATTCAGCATAGTGTCCGATGGTTTTGGCCTGACAAGGAGTCTACCTGACAGAAAGTCTCGCTTGCATTCCCATGTTCAAAGAGCTAGCCAGAAGTGATATCATCAGATCAGCTTGACGGGGCTAATATGCACATGCATCTTTACAGAAGGCTTATGGCGAGCATAGAATCAAAGTCTGGCTGCCAGGCACGAAGATGGGTACAATGAAGCGAACCACCCTGTGGGTAAAGAGAGCCGGTCGACTTAGTGGCTTGAGTGTGCACTGTCAGTATCAGTAACAGAAAGAGCTTGGGGAGTCAAACAGGAGGGGCTTATCATGAGTCTGCTGCAGGAAGGCATTTTGGTCTCGACTTGAGAGAATTCGTCCAATGCAGGAAGGAAGAGAATTATTTCCACAGTGGACCGGGGGAGGAAGCCATACTTATGGGTCTCTCCACTGGTCTTCTTACCGCCTGCTTTGTATTGCCGCGGTGTAGTCTTTGTCTGTTGCCTTTTTGAGGGACAGGGCACTGGAATTGCCTCGGGAAAGTGAGGCCTGTTGAACTTCTTTTACTGATTCTTTTACTGATTCTTTTACTGTGACAGTTTGGGCAACGGTAAATTGAGGCCAGTGATCTGGTAAAGGTTCCTTTCAAGAGACATGTCTGGTAACAGGTCTTCGTGCTGTATCTGTTGAATCAGCGATGGAGTTGCTCCACTTCATTCACCAACGTTTGTTCAACTTTCAACATGTATCAACGGCCAGGGTTCAATCACTTGAACAAAACGTGCACTGGGTTAGCAGTTTTCTGCGACGTGCTCTTTTATCACCACCTCTTCGTTCACAGCATTGGCTGTAACTGTATGGATATTAGCCTGTGATTGGCGAGTTCCCTGTCACGGTGAATGTTGAACTATTGCTCACTGTGGAGATTCCAGAGCCAACCGATTGTTGATTATCTTGTGGATATTTAATTATTGCTTTTTATCAACTATCGCAAGTCTTGTCTCGTAAATTTCATCAGCTGTTGACGTACCTCTCGGTCAACTGTATGCATGAAATTAAAATTTTGGCGCAACATTTTACTAACAGAAATAATAACCCGAGAAGAAAACAAATTTCTCCAGAAGCTTATATCTCCAACGCTTTAGCGGCTATTGCATTGTTGAGCTCCTGTTATTGCAGTCATTAATAGATGGCCACCCTTTTCGGCGACGCGCCTCGTCATGCTTAGCGCACTCACAGACCCTGTGTTCTGGGAATAAAGATTTATGAAGTACATTGCTGGGTTTTTTATTCGCAGCTGGGGAGCAGTATAAGAGTATGAATATCCCCCTCTTTCTCTAGACAATGAGAATACTCAAAATCATCTCCAAAACGACCATGCGCCTCTTCCTTAGTCTGTTCGCTGGAAGCATGCCAGTGGTCTTTGCCGCAACTTTCCATCTTTTCGATGTGAACGGAAAGTGTTTAATTTATTCTGTGGGCAATTTGGATTGCACTGGGTCTTCCGAGCCCTTCGCCAACCTGATTGGAAGGAACTGCTATTGTGAGGAGCCTCAACCAGCAGTACGCTATTTTTATCGCTAATCAAGCTCTTTTTCTAGTTGGACAATCAACGGCTGACGAGCCCCGTACCGTCAACGTCACAATCTGCGATCAAACCCCCACAAATGGTCACTCAGCTGCCACCGTCCGAGTTGATCAGACGGGGCTAATCTCATTTCAGAACCAGGAGGGGCAAGTAGCGAGCTGCTCGATCGAATCCTCTTTTCAAGTGGGAAGTGTGTGCACTGCTGGTTACGAGACAATGGAGCAGACGACGAATATTCCGAACAAGGCGACGCAGACAACCGCAACACATTCTACCCTTACAAAGGGGACTTCGGTCCCTGTGGTCACGACGGCACAACCGTCTGATTGCTAATATATTAGGCCCCTGGGACATACTCCAAGGCCCATAGAGGACTTTGAAGATACCTGCTAATGGCTGCTGGCACTTCCTGGACGGCTGAAAAGATGGATTTGAAAGAGTTGTGTTTTCTCGATTTTCAATCTGCTTCTAAAGTAGTAGTATTCTTACGCAATGAACTCTAACCCCTTCTTATGTTCTTCCTATCTCAGCTGGGATAACCCGTGAGATTCCATATTTCATTACGGGCTGCCAATTCCATTGGTCAAATGGCTGAAAATCCTGGTTCAGTAGTCAATACCAGATAATAGTACACAAGAATATCAAAGTATTACTGTACATGTATACTACAAAATCTATGTCAGTACTTGATCAGAACATAAGCTGTTTATCAAAGTTGAATTGAGCAAAAATGTTCTGCTCTTGACCTGAAGCATCCTCTTAATGCTGCCTATGGGAAGCCATGCGCTATCATCAAATTTCCTTCCTCATATTAGGCTCCCGGTAAGACGAGTGATTCATCAAAGGGGAGTGTTCATTTGATCAGAAATGTTCCGAGATCTCTTCTCTTGTCCGGGCTGAGGGTTCTGGAGCATGGAAATTCAAAACATAAACGGCGCTTCACACGCCATGGTCGCGCCCCCTTCAGCATTTTTGTCTGACTTCAGGCGGTCAGTGCACCAGTGGCCGTAGCGGTAAAACAGTATGCGCACATTCGTATATGGAAAAGTCTGGCATTCTAGATACTAAAAGATACATGCTTTTGTGCGGGAAATTACTAATAACCCTCGGTACCTAGTTATAATAGGCCCACGGGCTTATAAATGCTCCTGGGCCTCTTGTATAGAAACACTAGCTTCGTAGGCTATGCGTCTATTAATGCGTGCACGCTTTTGCTTCTACACTGCGTTAGCAGCGCGTAATTCCTTGTTTTCTTGCTTAAGTAATATACCGTTTTGTATAGCGAGCTAATAGCCCTTGATAAGCTGGTGTCGAATCGGAACGAATCGTGTATGGACTAGTAAATCATGGATTCAATTGTAAGAGGGGTTTTTTTTTTTTTTTTTTCTGAGTGCTGGATCGAGTTGAGCGATCCTGCCTGATTCGTGCAGGCTAGGTGTATAGCCCATACGTACGCTTACGTGCGCTTTACATACAAAAACAGTAATATAGGATCTAAGCATTCATCAATCTGTAATAGGAAAGGTGGTAATCTTCTCCTGCGGAGTTCGACATTTATTCTTATCCTTTTTCGTGGGTCTTGGAATGCCTGATATCCAAAGATAATATTGTTAATTCAGGTACATTTAGGGGGACACTGAAATTCTTATCCCTTGGCTTTCTGCATTGCTCAGCCAAATGGAGGTTCAAAATTGCAAATCGCGGCGACCTTGTAGCTTTGCTTCCTTTTAAGTATGGACGAGTGATGTCCACTGTAATGGTAAAATAAGAGAACTGCAAATCATGGCATCTGACAGTGACGAGCTGACTGCTGAAGAGATTATTGTCCCTGAATCCCTTTTAGTCTCTGCACTAATAGGTTCAGCTTGGCCACAAGACGTTCGAGTCAGCCCATCTCCTTACTATCACGCCAGCAACAAAGCAGGGGATATCCATCCTCAGAAGAAGAGACAGTCCAGAACGAGCTGCCAAATAAGCCATTTATTGGCCTTGGAGGAGGGGAGAGAAACTCCGTTTTCGATCCATGCAAACGTCGAACAAGACATCGCCCCACCCTCTAGCGACGACAGCAACAACACCTCTATTCGTCTCCACTGGAGAAAGACAATCCAATACTCGCAGCTTGGAGAAGTCCACGATGATTCATTGGACAGAGCTACAGGGGAATTACCTAAGCACAGTAACGTATTTCACAAGCGAGTGGCGCACACAAGCGAGTGACGCACCCCACCTGACGTATCAATTTTAAATGCATTGAATTCTACCAAAACGCCATTAATTCGACTAAACTAAGCAAATGGTCTATCTGGACATGCGTTTCTTTTATGACCCTCACTTTTACATAAACCACACTTCGGTAAGGCTCTTGTTCGGGGCTGTAATGGCGGCGAAGGCCGTCTTGGCCGAGGTGGGGGAGGAGGTTCAATTACTTCCTCTGGGCCTGCAATTAATACAGTAGCTTCTAAAACTGAGAGACCCTCGGCGGAAGGTATTTGCCTTCGAGATCTAGTGCGTTTTTGCTTTTGCTTCTCATTTGCAGCACGTAAATCACTTATTTCTTTCTCGAGAAAAGCAGCTGATTGCATCGTGATTTGACAAGCCTTTAAAACCTGATTTATCGCACAATTAAGTGGACTTGGAGGGCTTTTCGAACGCGTACGAAGTAGGGCTTTAATTGATGAAGCTTGCTTTTGTAATTGTATGTAGTTCGAAGGTGTTTTTGGGTCCCACTCACTATCCTGGCTTGAGGGGGGGTCGGGGTTCGAAGTTGAATATCAAGCTTTGAGATCACTCGATCAGGGTAAAAAGGCACTAAGCCAGCTGCTCCAAAGCTATTTTTGATAGTATCAGAGTGAAAGGCCTCAATTCGTGCAGATGGGTAAGCCTCGAGAAAATCAAGTTTGTCAATATGATTAATCCCGTTCCGCATCTTCATTTCGACTATCCGACCATATGCACGTTTTAACACAGCAAAACAGCCAATATCAAGTGGCTGTAAAAGGTGGGACGAGTGTGCAGGCATACAGATTGGAATAATGTTGTTTTTCTCACAAAGTTCATCGAATTTTGGGGTTAAATGACTTCCATGACCATCGAGAATTAAAAGTCGATACCGTCCCTTCACGCGTAAAGAAGTTGATGGAATAAAGAGTTTTTCGAGCCAACGAAGAGTTATTTCGTCAGATGTCCAGCCATTAGGACTCACTTCAAATCGCCAATCTTCAGGAAGGCCATCGAACCAAGATTCAATAAAAACTTTGCCTTTAAAGATCACACACGGAGGGAGCGCCCACCCTGAAGCATTTGTACATTCAACAGTAGTCACCCACTCACGATTTCCAGGTTGTAAAAGTGAGCGTCGACCATAATATTCACTTCGTGTAACAACCTTTGCAGTCGCTGTTAATCCCATCGCGAAACCGGTCTCGTCAAAGTTATAAATGTCGTCGGGATCAATCCCGTTCTCAAGGATAGTTTTTTGAACGAGTGTAAACCATTCACCAATAACTTTCGGGTCTTCGCACTTCGCACGTTCATAATTATAGCGTCTTGAGAATCGGGATGATAGATCAGGATGTCTTTTCACAAAGTTGGTAACCCAGTTCTCGCCGACTGAAAGAACTGGGGTAGTTCCGCGTTGTTGAAGAAGAAGATTCGCCATTTCTCGAACCATCGAAGGCCGGGGGGCAGATCCACGTAGATCCATAGAGAGAATCCATTTTTGAAGCGAATTCTCTTCAATTTCTGTCAATTTATGAGAGTTGGCGCGTGAAGTAACACGGTTTTGGACACCGCTACGGCGGCGGCGTAGCGTAGCTTCGGGCACCTGAAAACGGCGTGCTGCTTCGCGAATAGTGGTAATTTCTTGGTTCTTAATAGCCTGGATTGCTAGTGCGATTCTACCCTCTTGCTCTATTGAATTTCTAGAGCTTTGAGAACGAATTGGTGGCATGGTGGGTAGTTGAATTAAGTAAGTCTAATTCATCGGTGTGGATCCAAGGTACCCGGTGTTGGCTCAACTTGAACAGCTTGCATTGTTGTGGTCTTGCCACTTTGGGCTGCCCACGGTACACATTCTGTTTGAAGAGGAACGGCAACTTATACGTTCCCTCCAGAGCGTGTATTATGTGTTGTGTTCACACCTCGTCCGTCCATACAAAGGTGGTAGAAGCGGAGCGAGCAAATCCATTTTCTTGTTAGTAGGTTTTTTTTTTCCGCTAGTTAATAGTGTTGTTAATCAAAGGAAGATTGATTGTTATTGTCATCCAGAGGGAAATATGAGGCTATATATACAACGAGAAGAACAAGTTGATTGGAAATCAACTTGATTCTGTATATAGATATTTCGGCATTAATTCCGATGGGACGGCTTGGTTCCTGATCTGCACCAGCCTTATATCACAACATTCCCCCTCAGAATCGTCCTGCTGGCAGGGCGATACTGGAATTGAGCAGAGCAGTCAGGCCTCGGTAAAACCACTCAAAAAACCTTCGTGGGAAAAGAAAGTGGAAAGAGCACCTGCGCTGTCATGCTTGTTGCCTTAGGTTTTGGATACGTCGATTCCCAAAAGACTACAGAACTTGGCAAAGGACGTTGGCCCTAATGGCTTGGTGAGACCATCCGCGGCCTGCTCCTCAGTGGGAACATACTGCAGGTCAATTTCTCCTGCATTCAGCACCGACCGCTGATAATGGAACTTGACATTGAAGTGTTTGGTCCGTTTGTGAAATTCGGGATTGCGGGAGAGCGCAATAGCGGATTGATTGTCAGCCATGATATTAGTGACCGGAGACCGATACAGATTTGTTTCTCCTAGAAAGGTGCGGAGCCACTGTAGATGTAAAATGGCATTGTATTGGCCAATGTATTCGGCATGAGTCGTGGACGTGGCCACTTCCCCCTGACGTTTGGACGACCAGGAAACCGGCGCTCCCGCCAGTTGGAACACGTAGCCAGACGTGGAGTATGCTCCATCCGTGACGACGGAGCCACCGAAGTCGGCGTCAGTGTATCCGATCAATTGACCATTTCGGTAGGTGATACGGTGAGATTGCGTGGCTTTGATGTAGCGAAGCAGTCGCTGAAGTGCGGCCTGGTGATGCGATTGCGGCCGGGATGTGAAGCGACTCAACATTCCGAGCGCAAACGCAATATCCGGTCGCGTGCCAACCATCAAATACATGAGCGAGCCGATAGCAGTTGCATAGCGAGCTTTTGCTTCTTCATCCGGAGGTTCCTCCTCTGGGCGAGTATTCAGGCTTTGCTTAGGATTCATCGGCGTAGACTTCGGCTGACAACTCTCCATGCCAAAGTCGGAGAGCACCTTCTGGATGTACTGATGTTGGTGAATAGACACGGACCCATCAACGTGATAGTCAAACTCGATCCCGAGGAACGAACGAGGGATGCCCAGATCGTTCAATCGGAACTCGGTTTGTAAGGCTCGTTGTACTTGTTCAATTTCGTGCGTATTTGCCGCAGCAACTAGAAAGTCATCGACATAAACGCAAACGACGCAGTCCGCTTTCCAGAAAACACAGTTGTCCGATTGGGCCATAGTGAAGCCCTGAGAAGCCAGGACGCGGTGGACGCATTGGTACCAAATCCGCGGGGCCTGCTTCAGCCCATACAGTGAACGGCGCAGCCGACACACGTACCCTGGTTCTTCAAAGCCTTCGGGCAACTCCATATAGATAGACGAATCGACGTCTCCATGGAGAAATGCGGTAACCGCATCGAATTGGTGGAGTTTCCATCCGCGCAACACGGCGCTGGCGACGATGCAGCGGACCGAGTCCATGCGCGACACAGCCGCAAACGTTTCGTGATAATCGATGCCATGTTTCTGCCGGTAGCCTTTGATGACCAGTCGCGCTTTGCGCGTTCCGTTGGTTTTGGTCTTGAAGACCCATTTGCACCCAATCACATGATCCCCAGCGGGGATGTCCTCCCGCCGAACCTTTTCCCATGTTCCGTGTTCGAGAAGCGACGCATATTCTTTCTGGATGGCGGCCCACCAGATTAGCTGGTCTGGGCCTGACACAGCTTCGCGGAAGGTTGCCGGGTCGGCTTGTCTGGCCGGTGCAGTATTCAATGCGCCTGCCGAGTACACCTTCCCCAGCGATTCCAGGAGACGCCGTGATGGTCTTCGTCTGCGACCATACATCGAATACCCAAGATCCGATGTCAAGTCGGTTTCCTGTTGGCTTGGATTGATCACTGGAGGTGTCTCATCCTCGCGCTCAGATGGCGGCTTCTCTCGTTCATTCGACCGAGGTAATGGCGACGCAGGAGGTGTTGGCAGCTCGCTGGCTGAACTTGGCATTGGTGGAAAGACAGATGATGGAGGAGCGTTGTCCGGGAGGTCGTTGCCTGTTTCCCCCTCGATGAGTGGCGCCACGGGGGTCCTCTCATCGAACTCGACATCACGGGAGAATATTGTCTTTCCTGAGTGGATTTCGTACAGCTTGTACTGGTTGGGTTCACAATAACCTAGCAGTCGGCACTCGGACGACCTCGGTCCGAGTTTGGCTCGATGCTCTTTTGGGATCAACACCCAGGCACGAGAGCCGATCCGGCGTAGATGCAAGAGCGAGGGCGGCTTCCCATAAATCACTTCATACGGTGTCCTTTTTCGCAGAATTGATGCTGGCGCGCGCAGCTTCAGATAGACTACCGTATCTATAAGTTCGACCCACCAGGAAGGAGGAAGGTTTGCATCGGACAGGAGCGTGTTGATCCGCTCCCGGATAGTGCGGTTCGTTCGTTCGGCCAGCCCATTCTGCCCTTTGCAGTATGGCGGCGAGGTGTCAAACTCAACTCCCTGGCGTTCGAGGTGTGTTCCGACCGGCAGATATTCTCTTCCATTGTCGGTAAGAAATCTTCTAATCTGGGCCCCAAATTGTCGGTGCACCCAGGCCTCAAACTGTCGGAACTTCTGCAGCGCTTCATGTTTCCATCTCATGGCATAGGCCCATGAGCCCCGAGAATAATCGTCAGTAAAGGTGATCACGTACCTGCTGCCATCTTTGGCAATCGGCATCTCCATGATGTCCGAGTGGATCAATTCAAAAATTCTCGTTGAATGCAGACGTGGCCGCCTTGCACGGGAGTTCCTCTTCTGATGCTGCTTACCCGACATGCACGCCGGGCAACGCGGCGTTGCCTGCAGTTGCGCCTGCGTCAGCGGTCGGTACGGAGTGCCGGTCTGCCGGAGGACCACCCTCAAGTCGCCCCGGTTCAGATGTCCCATCCGAGCGTGCCATAGCGCTTCGGAGGCCTGGTCCACTCCTTTGCCCGCATCTGCTTCGAGTATCACAGCTTCACCACCGAGTTCAGAGGTTGGCGATGCGCATCCTACGCCACTTGACTCTTCACGGCTGTCGACGTCCATGGCCACCGCCTGCGGTTCCAGGGAATCTGCATGGCCATAGGTCGTCGGCGCCCTCGCCAGTTGGACTCGTTCTCGAGATCTCTTGCTCACATGGCACCGCAGGATCAACAGATCCTCCTCCGCATGGTAGGCGGTCCCCACCGTTCGTCCTCGGCGTTGCACAAAGACGTTCTGCGGGTGCGCTACCACCGAGTAGCGGTCTCTTAGCAACTTCGGCACACTGATCAGGTTCATCCCGACGCGTGGCGCGAAGTATACGTTCTTGAGCACCAGGGGTTGGTTGAACTTCCCCCGGAGCGTGAGCTTCACCGTCCCAATCCCTTCGGCTTCCACTGGATCGCCCGCCGTGTCCAACATCTCGCGATGGGGCCGCAGACTGCTGAAGCAGCTCCGGTCCCAGCAGATGTGGCTGGTGGCAGCCGAGTCCAGGATCCACCGGGGTGACGGTGCGTGGGTATAGAGAGTCGTCACCCTCGCCCTCACAACATTGATCCGCGGTCTCTTGGAAGTCGGCGGGCCCTGCCGTTCTTCCACCTGGCTTGATGGTATACTTCGCAAATTGCTTCTTGGTGAGCCGGAAACACTCCGTTCGGCCTTCAGGGCATGGTCCCTGGACGGCTGTTCTTCTCGCTGTTTCTTCCAGCACTGCGCGACCACATGGCCGCGCTTCTTGCAGTAGTTACACTTTTTGGTATTCTTCTGCACGGTATTGATTGAAGGGCTATTCGATGCGCCAGACGCTCCATGCGGGAGCGTTGCGGCGTCCTTCCGCTGCACCGTCTGTTCTGCATTTGCCAGACGGTTTCCGATCGTGGTCGGGTTGACTGGATCTTTGTCATTTTGGATCGCATCTACAATCAAGATGTATTCTGGTCCGATCTGAGTCAACAGAATCGCAATGTGCGTCCGGTCGCCGATTGATCCGGGGACGATAGCATTCAACCGGTGTACTAACATCCGTACACGATCGACAAACTCGCGTGCACTGCCACAGCGCTCGCCTGTGGTCTCACGCAACTGGGCGAACAGCTCGCAGAACGTGGCGAGTTCCATCCGCCGATACCGTTCTTCAAGTTCATTCCAGAGGTCGCGAGATGTTTCGAGTCCCGCGACATGAATGCTGATGTGGGGGGACAAGTAACGGAAGATAGTATGGTAGGCCTCGGCTTCGCGGCGCGACCATTCACGGTGGCGCTCGAACGCCTGGACCTCCACTTCGAGGCGCGCGTCGATGGCGCGCTGCCTCACCGCCCCGCTGAGGTGGGGCTCCACCAAGGGGTGGATGTCCGCCGTAATAGGTTTGGCGTACTTGAACAGGCAGTCAGGACGCTGGAGGTCGCCCGACACCACGTCCCAGACCTGTCTCGCTTTGAGGTAGGAGGTCATGAGACGTTTCCAGGTAGCGAAGTTGTCGCTTCCTGTCAGAGGCTCGATGGCCGTGACGGCTCGGTCTGGGGAGTCATGGACCAGAGCCGACATGATGATAAGTTGATGAGTTGAAAGCGGGGTAGATATATAATCAAGATGGATAGATAAGATGTTTCTCAGATGAGTAGAGACGGCACCCGAGAGATTGCTCCCGGGCTCATAACCTGTTGTTAATCAAAGGAAGATTGATTGTTATTGTCATCCAGAGGGAAATATGAGGCTATATATACAACGAGAAGAACAAGTTGATTGGAAATCAACTTGATTCTGTATATAGATATTTCGGCATTAATTCCGATGGGACGGCTTGGTTCCTGATCTGCACCAGCCTTATATCACAACAAATAGGTCAGAGAAAAACCAGGAAAGTAGTCAAGTCAGTAATTAAAATGAGGCCTCATGGTGCTCGCCTCAACTCTTACTCTTCAACAAGTATTTGCTATTCCAGATATTGTTGATCAAGCTCCTGTTTGCTCATCCCCGTTGAGTCAACTGATTTCGCGAGTGAATAAAGTTTACGACCTCATTTTCTACATCCCTAATTCGCCTTACCGGGACTCAAACTCTACCTCCACGGTTCCTCATAACAATTATCTTCCATGCAGCATATCCTCGGGACGCCTCATGTTTGCTCATCGCTGTTGATTCAACTGAATCCGCTGGTGAATAAACTCAGGTTTCTCAGTTAGCCGCAATTTTACTCTGCTGGAGGAACTCGCCTGGGCTCGTAGTCTACCTGAGCCTTGACTCCTTGCCAACTATTTGTCATTTCATTCTATTATTGCTACTCCTGTTTGCTCACCACTGGTGAGAAAACATTTTTCTTATGGCAGAAAGCTGCTCGCTGGAATGCTATGTTCCCTCTTGGATAGAAAGAACCAGCAAGCCTCACAATCTGCCACTGTTGAGTCCTGACTGGAGCGCTGCAGAACTAAGCGAAAGGCGAGGAACTCCGCCCTGAAGGGTATAAATATGCCCCCATCCGTCTTGCTTGACTTTCCTCTTGCATCTCTCCTCGCACATCTCATTTGCGAAGGTTGACTTCTGATCATCTCCTTTTGTCTATACTTGTAAGTATACCCAGCCATCAGCTCAAGCCTAGCTATCTCTCACTGATAACAATTTTTCTCTAGGACTGATATACGAGGACTTGAATACGTGAGTACCACCCTCCCTGAGTAAGAACTTACACTAACACCGTTTATTCCTCGGGTTCCGCCAGGCTTCCAATACATCCACCGCAGCACGCAAAATCTCTACCAAGGTGAGGTGTTGATTTCATCCGACCCATGAAAAAGGCACTATGTCCTATCTAACGATCTCACAATAGAGTTTCTCGAACGGCCTGTGTACAGTCCAGATCTGAACACATTCGATGACAACCATGACAGGCTCTCTACCCCCGATAGATTACGGTGGAGCCTATTTATATGGTAGGCCCAACAACAACTCCATGAGGTCAGTCGCTGATCAAACGAACTTCTATCACAGAACCTCTCATAGAAATGTGTATGGATTGATACATCATGAATACGGGCGAACGCTAAGTGTGACCCTTATCCCCTGACCCTTGATTGAGTCTGTGTACATAGAGCTGACTTCCTTCCTGTGGCAGAAATCTTCACGGCCCCCTCCCAAGTCCCGGCGTGGGCTGTCCCAGATGCCGGATGGCTCATGGAGCTTTCTACCCTCTCGATCTTTGACTCGATGGAAAGGGACCAGTTGTCAGACAGAGCACCCCATCACGTACCCAAGAGAAAGGCCGATTCGACCTCGAACACAATGAAGGCTCTCTAAATTGAAGCGTCTCTATCCTTGCGACTTCGGTTGCCACGCTGACAGATACTATAAAGAAAGAACATCTCGTCAACCATATCAGCGATGAGGATGTGATGCCATCAGGTACGTATCTCATATCGGCTGATCTCGCTTGTTTCCAGTCCGGCTCTTTGCGCTGCATTTCTCCGAATTAATCCGCGCCTAGATAGCTCAGACCTTCGAGGTATAGAATGCGGGTGAGTGATGGGACTTCTCAAACAATTCGCTAATGACAGATCAATGACCCTTCACAGAGCCTGTCGATACACCGGCAGTAAGCCAGTGTGTACGCAATACATGGCGCGTGCCACTAAAATGAAACGAAACCCCAGGGCCACTGCAAGGCTATATCGATGGTTTCAACGTCGTCCGCTCACACTCCATCTGATCCGGCTCTCCCAGGACGAATGACCATCCATCAGGCTTCGCTCAGCCCTTGCTAATTGTATCGCGGTCCAGGTTATTGACTAACGGAACTGTCAGCCCCCATCAATCCTATTGACTCCAACACAGAATGAGTCAGCCAACCTCGATGTCAGTTCTATCCCAGTGATATTTTCCATGCATATTGGGAGAGCCGTTTCAGCTGACAAGACCGAGCTCTGTACACACAATGGACATAGAGCCCGTAGTCACGCAAGCCAACCTTCATGTCTCAAGCTACAGACTGTTGGTTATTTTAGAGCCCCGAGGACTGCGTCTAGCTATGCACCCCATATTGGGAGAAATTTTTGGGTGACAAAGGCTGCACTCATGTCTGTTCTCAAATATATCAGCTACTTTTGGGATTGATGAAGAGTCTCCCCTGATCATTCTTACCTATCATAGCGACAGGTCACCGGTGCGCTTCCCTGACTCACACACCTTGCGTGTATCAGCTCAACATACCTCCGATGCCTGCTGTAGAGACTCGGGGCTCAATCACACTACGGCCTTACTATATAAAGAGAATACCGAACAGGTGGCTTTTTATCGCGTCTGCCCCCCTGCATTTACATTCGTATGGCTGACTATCGTTCCAGCAGACCTCTCAAAATTGATCGAAAGATTTGTTACCTGGTTCCTGCTCATTCCAGTGGTAATGCCGTCTTCTCTAATCAACAGCTTGATGTTGAGCAGGCATTAGACGCGCGAGGCCGGCCGCAGTACAGGCTCTCGAAACAGACATTCACAGTGGACGGCTAGCATGGCGCCCTGACTCACCTTAATGTGCGCCCAAGTCAACACCTATGCCGGAAGAATACTTTACGACAAGACCTGCTGTTGGGTCCGCATTATGCATTCCGATCGCTGATTTCCATTGTGATTGGACAAGGCGACTTTGCATCAGCGTCTTCCGCCTCGGTCATCTGTTGAAGATGCTGAAGAGACATGTTCTCGGCACGCTGTGAGCCAAGCCTGTTCAAAGCGGGCGTGACATTTGTCTAGCGGCCGAGCTAGTGAAGAGTACTACTCGTAGGTCTGTGGTGGCCATCTCGCTGTCGGCATGGCCACTTATGATGCGTCTGCGGTATGATTGATTGTCAGTTTGAAGGGGTGATACCCGATAATACATACTGCGAGAGGATCAAGTTGATTGGAAACTTGACTCGACTTATGGAGATCTGAGGAGCCAATTCCAATGATGCGGCTCCGTTCCGGCACCAGCATCAAGTCACGATATCGTGTCCACGTGGCTGCGTGGGGTTTCTGATGGGCCGACTTATGAAGCAACTTCAAACACAAAGACAATGCCAACCTTTCCAGCGCCTTATGAATTTTCAAGACAGCCTACATTGACAGAAGCAGACTTGGGTCGCTGTTCTTGAATGGTCCGACGCGCCGCTGACTGGACTTGCCACAGCTAGCTTCGCTAGTGCATGCGTGACGTCATTTCCCAAACGCGTCTCCCTGGGATGAGTTCATCTCACAAGTGAGCATCGATGCACGAGCGTTGAATTTCCACGACGATTGGATCGTTCTCATCTGCGCTTTTCCAACGGCTAATTCTTCTTTATATTCTCTTCTCGCTGACGCTACACCAGCTCACGCTCTTGACAATCTCAACGTTTGTGAGCGGGAAACCGTGTCAGACAAATAGAAAGGAGGCCAACAGGGAGCTCCAATGGTCCGAATATGGCTCTAGGGAGGGCAACTTGGGTCTTTACCAAGTTCAAGCTAATCGAGCAAACAGACTCGTAACCAATCTTGAGGGCGCTGCGCTGACAGGGATGCGACGTTCAACAGTGGGATCAGCAGCAAGGCCAACCAAAAACTTGACTTCATGAGAGGTTTTCATACATTATGGGGGCATATTGCCGCAGCATAGCAAAGTTTGGGCTTTCGCCGCGTTCTTGAAGCTAAAAGGTCAATTAGTTCGACTTCAATTGGGGTAGCTCCCAAGCGCAGCTCGCCCTGATAGGGCTTTGGTGGTGTGGTATTTGAGTTTACCTACTCGCTAAGATATTTCGTCCAGAGGGAAGAGGTACTGGGCTCTACCAGATACACATACACTACCGCGAATCATAATCGTTGGCACGAGCACTGCCGGGTGGGCTCTAGCAGGATATTCTGAGGTTGCGTCAATGAATGGTGTTGTAGATCAAAGGAAGATTGATTGTTATATTTTGAGAGGGGAACATAGACTATATATACATCAAGAAGAACAAGTTGATTTCCAATCGACTTGATTCTTCGTATAGACACATCGGGATTAATTCCGATGGTGCGGCCCTGTTCCTGATCTGCACCACCCTGGAATCACAACAAATGGCATTGAACGCGACCACAAAGCTCGAAGTCACAGATTTGACACTAGAGACTTCTCTAACGGATGTTGTTCTACCATGCTGGCTGCCTGCATTATTACTTGTCTACTATGGTCCAAATGAGCTCGGTGGTGGTTTCACTGCAGCGAATCACGGTCGGAGTAGAGGCACGCAAGGAAGTCGCTTTCTACTCATGGCGGGTGATTCTACTATGAGGGATGCATGATTTTCCCAGGCGGGTCTACAGAGGGTCCTATTGCCAGATATTCAGTCCCATTCTGGCGTGTTTGCGAGATGTCCTTGTGGCCAGACGGCTCTCAGGGGATGTTATGTCACAACAAGAGATTATTGGGGAAATCGCCTGCCCTTTTCTGAGGTAAAATGGAACATCTATCGGTCTATTTGCCATCATCGCACACGACATCTTCCATACGACGCCACCTTTCGCCGTCTGGTTTCTGATCAAGATCATTCAAGCCGACAGGACAGGGCCACCCTCAAATGCCAAGAATAAGGGTTGCTTTCACGAAAGAACACTGTTTCCTCACAACGGAGACAATTCGATGTGCGAAATCTTACACCGAAAGCGAGTCGGAATGTGTTGCTCTCTATTGACTGATACGCCTAAATTACACCGGCGTGAATGGCTGGCTCACCTCCTCGATGTTCCGGCTAAAGTGTCCTCAGGTATCCTCAAGTCTAGACAAATGGGAAAGCAGATGATAGAGTAGCCTGGAGGTCACAGAGGACTCACAGTTTTGACACTGAAAATACAATTGGTCTTTGATTTCCTCTTCAGCTCGGAGCTTCTGAACGATTCACGGGTCGCCTTTCATTAGGCCAAATCAAATCCCCTCCCATTCAAAGCCACCCGTTTGATTCCTTCGAAATCTCGGTGATCGACGAAGTGGTGGACGTGGGAGTCCCTCTTCGGTCAGTCTAGTCAATCTGCGGGGCAATATCTGTGGTCTCTCTTGTTGCACTGCACCCGCTTGCAAAATTTGCACCGGGGTGGATCTATATACAGAGGGGGAGGAATCCGCTGACGGAGTATCGCATGGGGCAACTGCGGTGACACCCCAGCTTCTGGCTGCATCAGTGCTCATTCGAATCTGCGATGGCCACCCGCGTAACAGGGCGTCTTGAGGCTCTTCACTTCGGCTGCATCTCTTTAGTAACCAAGTGTTTGAGAGACGCGTTCATTGCACTTACCAGGCGCAGCATGACTCGTGCATCTCAAGTCTGCATCGCTTCAACCACTCCTCCATACAACCCAAGTGTGACAATGCTTGGCAGCGTCGACACTGCAGGATTGAGGATTCCCATTCTCGGCGAGACAAAATATGCAGTATATGTCGTCAACGTCTGTGCCGATTTCCAGACGGCGGACCTTAACGCCCTGCCTCCCCAGCTGTATGTGGAAGGTCAAGGTCGAGGCGGCGCTCTCAAGAGGATCAGTGAGGTGATTTAACTCGTGAGGAGCCACCGAATCTGCAGAAAATCTCCCGCTCTGATTTTCGTACGACACCTGGTCGGCCATGTCTTCGCCATTGAGCTCTTGCATAGAAGTGGTGCTTGCGTGGGCCAGCTGTGAGTCTGCCTGCGCTCGGCTGTTGATAAAGACCTCGCCAGGCCGCTCATCAATATATCTTCTGCGACCCCAAACACGAAGAAAAGCAACAAAAATCTCGCGCAGCATCGAATGTTTTGGAAGAGGATCGTAAGGCCAGAGGAACTGGTACAGTGCGAGGGGGCGTTCGTGCCCCGGCTTTATAGATGGTCTCTCAATGGTTATCGATATCACCTGCAGGGTCGCAGGCAGTGGACTTGCTGCATCTACAAATCATACCAGTGAAACTACCTACATTCCCCGGTCAGCGTCATTTCAAAAATTATGTCTTGAGATAGCGGAAAGGTACGTGATCTAATTGGGCTGAACGTGGAGATCTACTTTGAGAGGGTTGACTAAGTGCGGAAGAACATATTCGCCCTCAGCTCGGATCTATTCTTAATAATGAAGTGAAGGCTCAATTTCCCGGAGCATTCAAATCCGCGGATGAATTTCTTTCATAGTTTCAGCGTTGACGATCCTAGGACCTTCAAAGGAGGTTTTGGGAACTGAGTCGCTCCTGGGAAGCAAGCGAACGTTCCCAATATAAATCGCTTAAATATTCCCATGCAGTGGAGACCTGACGTTGACTAGAGCTAAGGCTGCGTTTATCAGATGTACGCATGTCTATCTATCCACATTGGTACTGATCACGCCTCCTTCAGCAATAAACAGTGCACTGGTTAATGTCTGAGAGCTGTTCCGACCCTTTCTGCTCCCTTTCCACCATCGCTAGTCCCGATATATACCACCTTTCCGGTAAAGTCGCGTCAGCAAAGTTGCTCACCACCCCCTAGTGGTCCCACGTCTGCTCGGGCTTGTCAGTCGTGTCGGACGGCAAAGATCCGATGTAGCCGCGAGCTCCCGTCGTGCCAATCCTGTGTTGTGCGTGGTAAAGGCCATCTCTGTTTCTATAGAACGAGTGGGTACCAAAGCTTGGTTTGTGAGCCGTGCCGAATCGCCAAAAAGCGATGCAGTGGTGAAAAACCTTCATGCAAAGGCTGTCTTGGGGTAAGGGCTCCAAAGACTTGCATTTATAAGACAAGCCGCCAAGGCTCGCAGACTCCGTCGCCTGGGTTGGTATCGTCGGATCGAAAAGGGCAGGCCAGTGCCTCGGAACCCTCCGATAAATTGGGGTCGGTGGACACTCAAAGTCCTGGAGAAACAGTCCCGCTCACAACTTTGAATACAAAACAAGACAATGATTACGATAAAGATACTCGGTGCATTGGTAATTTGCCTTCTCCAGGTCCTCCTGCTACGACGGCATATTCCAAAATGAAACTCTCGGTTAGTTGGCCCTATACTCATGCCTAGCGTGAAGAATACGCTTCTAATTCAGACAACCAGGTAGTCCTGCCACCTCCGTTACAATTTCCGATTCTTGGTCCCATCGACGCACCTGAAGAATCACCCCCGACTTTCCATCAACTTCTGTTGGTGTTGAACTACATCTTCATCTCTGCAATGCTTCCTAAAGATGATGCGGCCATATGGCGAATTGTCTTTCGTCAATCAGCTGACTAGGAAAGAGAGTTTGTCTTGCAGTACGATGGACTCTTGTCGTGGTTGATCAGTACACGGGATGCTTTGACCGATTCCCGTTGCTTGCAGACGGTGTCTCTAGATGACCTAGAGTTGCAGGCTCGGTGGATGATTTTCATGCTTGGGACAAAAGCGCTGCCTGGCTCGAGCTTTCTACAAGAATGCTTTCAAACCAAAATGTATCCGTATCGGCCATTTGGCGCGAGAGCAAGCATCGCATTAGTCTGTCTTGCCTTTACGGGATTGCAACCGAGAGACCTCAAAGACTATGAGTCCAAAGACATCTGGCCGAGTGCTGAGCCTTTCTACACGCTGATGGCTTCCAGACTGAGCTAATCGCCGTTATTCAAAGGCAGCATTTGCGTTGATCAAATGAAAACCATGGTGCTCAGACTTCACCAGGCCTTTCATTTGGAGGAAGAACGTGTGGCCTTTACGATGCCCCAGGAAACCTACTACGACAATAATACCAGCACATATGAGTATTTCTGGCGGGCCTTTCTTTCGTTGGACCCAAGATTGCTACCAAAAGTGTGCCAACTACTGCAGCCGTCGGGACTGACTGTAGAGGACAGTGAATACAATTTGGCTAGCATCTGTGCCACGGCCTTTCAGAGAGCCCCGTCAGTGGACGCCCTCGAGGCCACATTTGCAAATATACCAGATATTTTGCAGTCACAAGCAGATAGAGCGGTAGTGATTGAAATGTTCCACGTGAGGCTATTCCAGCAATTGAAGCAACCAGTCTACGGTCAGTCATCATATCATTCAGGTCTCGATCAAAGCTGATTCTCGTTTGTATGCAGGCTCCTCGTCACGAATCTTGGTATTTCATGTTTCCCCCCTATCAGCTGTGGAGGATTGTGCGACGAAAGGATACCCAATGTAGTTGAAAGAGAATCTCTTTTGGTAACCCAAGTTTACCATTAGCATGACTATGTTCACAAGTGCTACCATCCTTTAAGTTCAATTTTTAGTGAAGGGAGGGAACGGAATGAGTGGGGGTAATCATACCATCAAGATCTTTAGAAATGATAGGCTCGGGAGAAGATCCATTCTCTAGTGGATGAATTTCACATTCGCACCACGGCATTAATCTGCTTTAATCGCGTTTAAGACACGCGGATAACAATTCACTACGACTTCACTACCAAGAAACATTTACCAACAGGTTACGTTTTGTAAAACCCCAGTTTTTATTGATCGAACACTATGCAGTCCTAACTCGAAAGCTTTTCGATACGACTTGTTACGTGAGCAGAAGGCACGTGGAAGTCTATATCGCTTCAATGAGCTGGGCTAACAAGGCCCAGATCAGAATTAGAATCATTTGTATCTGAAACTGTCAGCGGTTGGATGCTTTTCGCGGAAAGACACAATTACCTCCAGCGCAATGTCCCAAGTCTTCCATAGGGTGCCTAGCACTGCAACTGCAAACATGACCGCGAACAAAGCTGATACACCAAAAGAAATGATTCCAAAGCGAGCTCTTGATTGAGTTGCCTGCCCAGGAAGCCACAGATACCATATCGTCACCATCAAGTAGTCAACGGCGAGAACGAACAGACACACCGGGTGAGCTGCGGTCGGGCGAAAGGCTCCAACGACAGAGCTTGCTATCTTTGCCAGACTGGAGACCACGGAGTATAATGCATATGTTCTAATTAAGGCAACTGGAGTGAATGGGTTCTCACATTGTTGGAAATGGACCCGGAGAAACTGAAGAGTCAGCTCATTGCGTCAGAATGGTAACTTCTAGACATACCACTTGTCCGGTAAGAAAAGCCGATGTCATCCACAACAGTGTTTGACACCAGACTGCATAGATTTCGCCCCAGCGAAGACCGGAAAGTACAACGAAGGAAATACTAGACGCAGCCGATAAAGCAAGGTCGAGATGGTAGAAATGCCAGGGCCGTTGAAAACGAACTATCAGGGACAGTCTCATTATACTGGCCAGAGTGAGAGCGGACATCAGGATCGACTGGACTTGGTCTTCCGATGTCATTTTCAATGCATGGCGGACAGATACGCAGGCTAGGTGAGGCAGTCTGTGTTACTTATGTAGATTAGATAAAGCACACCAGGTCCTCCCTGGGTAAGATGTATATCTACGGTCTCCGGATTAAAGATAAAAGTTTTTTGTGGCGACGGATTTTCGCACCTGAATTTCTGTAACTCGGAACCGGGATCGTCGTTGCGGTTTCTGGGGAAGCTATAGGAGGTTCTCAGGACCAGTACCAGTGTCTCCAGGAGCGGCACAAGGGTTCCCGGAGACAAAGGGGCTCCCAGGATTAGCATCAACCTTTCCCAGCCTGGCAAAGACGATTCTGCCATACGAGAAGCCCTGGGCTCGGTCACAGTATGTTCAAGTCGGGGTACTTAAGCGCTATAGCGTGTTATAAAGCTTTGCCACCCCTCCTGTCAACCTACATCAGCTCAAATACTACATATGAAACATGCTGGACAACCTCCCAAATGAACTCTTACTCTGGATCTGCAAGATCCTTGGTAAAACGGACATCTTTTGCTTGATCGCTTGCTGCCGGAGAATGGCAGCAATCTGCACAGAAGCTCTATTTGATTGCCTCCAATACGATGAAATGCCACCCCTTCATCGATCCATACTCGCAAGACGACTAGACGTTGCGCACCTTTTGTCGACTCATTACCACACAAGTCCCAACTCCGAGTACCGTGGGATGAGCACGCTTCTGCTCGCCATTGAGATGAGCTACCCACAAGCAGTTAATCTCATGTTGGAACATCACCCACGGCTGTCCCATATTTGCGACTTTCAAGGTCGAGGGCCGTTGTCAATCGCGGTCGCGAAGGGCAATTTTGCCATCGTTGAACGCCTGTTGCAGTACCCAGCGCTGGATGTCAATGACCGATGCACCGATGGCATGTCCGCTTTGATGTGCGCAGTGGAACACGCCGAGCACGCCATTCTAAACCATCTTCTGACCGATCCCCGCGTGAACGTCAGCATCGAAGATCGCCTGGGGCAGAATGCGCTACATTCCGCAGTTCGAAAAGAGGACCACGTTTCAGTCCAGATCCTAGCCCGAGACCCTCGCTTGGATATCAATTGGTGCGGCACCCACCGGAATACGGCACTACTTCTCGCGGTCAAAACCCTCAAGGGAAGGTCGTCGCGTCGGATAGTAGAAGCCCTACTGCTCAACCCAAAGATTGACATCAATCACCAGGATTCTAGGGGGCGCACGGCGCTGTGGCACGCGGTGGACCAGCGGAATGAAGAGCTAGTGCAGCTGCTCTTGGACCAGGATGGCCTCCGTTTGAATGATGCGGACGATGGAGGTCTTACTCCTCTTGCGCGAGCAGCGGAGCATCAAAGCCCTCGCTTTCTACATATGCTTATGAGGCAGCCGAAAATATGTATCAATGCCATGTCGAGCTCGGTTTCCCCGCTGTGGGCTGCGTGTCGGGCGGGTTCGCTCGGGGCAGTCCAGAACTTGTTGACCCAGAAATCTATTCAGATCAATGAGAAAGCCCCGTCTGGAACGTTACCCCTGCATGTGGCCGTGATCAATCAACACTTGGATATTGTGTCTCTTCTACTCTCGCGGGAAGAGATCGCACTGAATGAGGTTGGGCCCTTGGGCTTCACCGCCCTCATGTTTGCTGCTGCAAGCGGGTATACTGCATGTGTTGAACGGCTGTTACGACACCCGCAGATTGATCTTAAAGTGAAAGATGCGTACTGTTACTGCGCCTTCCGCTTGGCGATACTATATAAACATGTTCGGTCGATTAATCTGTTACGCAGTGCGTTGGTGCGGCAGACAATACGAAAGTTAGGCTGACCATCGGTCTAGCTTTGCCAAGACTGAGGGGGGAGAACTAGAAAATTTTAGTAATTTGCGAGACTGCTATATTCCCCATCCTAGGTTCAGATGACTCAGAAATTGCTAGGTAGCTCAGCTCAGCGATCACGGACGTTAGCCAACAGCCCACTGGAAAGTGCGGTCCGCTCAATCACTGATTTCTCCGGTTCAAGGACACAATACTTGAGTATGTTGCCGTAGCACTGGCTGTCACAAGGCTCCATTGTTCTTTACTATTTGAGCGTGATCGGCCGCGAAACAAGATCCCAAAGCGCCGGATAGGAGCCTCTGTTCTAGCTTCACTAATGGCCCGCCCTCCGTCTACCCTCCGTCTAATGCATCGAGTGTATACAGTCGCTCGCCAGATACACCAATACCACACTCCTCAAGGGCTAACGCCTGTCCCCGCCTGGGACGATCTTCCCGAGATTACACCATTGGACCATCGGATCTTTGTGGCGGGGAGAACGACCATGGCATTAGAGACGACAAAGACACACCTCAGTACAGCAAAGAGCGTGGCACAATCCCCACTAGACCCAATCACTGAGAAGCGCGGCCAGCGTGATCAGCAAGCTCACGAAAATGAGTTCTTCCGCACCTGTTGCGCGAACTTCTGCCATCTAGCGACAGCCGTGGTTGACATCACACAAAAGCTTGCATTGGAAGAACACTTCCATTCCGACCAATTCGTCCCATTCAACGCACGCTTGTGCCGGGCTACATTGGCTCTCTGGGCAGCCTTGGACGCATCAAGGGTGGAGGAGGACAGGGCGGAACGTATTTGGATGCAGGAATTGGATATGCCCACAGTTTCGGAGCCATCTTCCGAGTGGATCTAGGGGAAATTTGGCGTCGTATACGATTGAAGGCCGAGCTGGTCGAGTCTTTGGTATTGGGATCTGAGAGTGTTCAGTGAGATGTGACGGGCGAGGCGACAGCCCGGGCATCCTGTTTCACTCGTGAATTTCCGTTGGAGCGAACGTTGGCAGGGCGGGAGCTCGGCAAACGCGGCGAGAAGTTCTTCAATCTAGCGCTTGTGATGAGTCATAATACTGTATGGATAAAAGTGGCGAATGCGTACATTCGTTTTAGATGATGATGTGAGGGCCAGTTGGGCAGTCAGCTACCCTAATCTGACGACCAGCCTCGACGGTGGCAGTTGGCGGGCCAGGCTTTGTTGATATAAGAAGGCGGTAGCAATCACTTCCGGATGGCGGGCTGACCAATCATGGTGGCTTTTGGGGGTTCAACTTGGCAACTTCAGTTGAACCCCCTGTCAGATTTTCCAAATCCTGGACCTGGAAATATATTATTCTAATTCTTGTATGTGGTCTGTTTACATCGAAATTCCTGATAAGAAAGTACGAATATTCATCCTCGTTCAACTCATTTGCCTAATAAACACAGTTCTGCCCTGTTTATTGGGTTGTAAAATTCCTCAACATTAAGCCATACGAAATATACATCTCAGACTTTAGGCAATCATATTGGAATAACATGTCACGATTTCTAGCAAATGACAAACCTCGATCTCCGAATTTGATCGCGACTGCAGATCTTATAGAGCCTCTGAGGCACTTGGGTATAGATATCCCGCTGTCACGTAGTCTGGTAATCATAAGGTTGGTCAGGTTGGTGAAAGGCGGGCCACGTGGAGACTCCGTCACTCTGCGGTCGGCCCGCGCATGGCCGTGGGACGCGTCGCGCCCGGCATCTTCCCAATAACCTCAAACAGCCGAGGGAATTGGCCTTTCAATATAGCACCATGGCCTTTTCTAGTCTAGTCATATTCCAGGTACTTCCGGCTCTGTGGGTGGACGTGGTATGGTCGGTTCATGCCGTCCCTTTGCAGCTCGGCCTTCGTGTTATGACCTAAGGGGAAAGACCCAAGGCTTCCAGGGCCTTCAATCAAGACAGCTTCCCGCCAGCTGCGCGATCAGCCTCGCGTTCGACGTGAACGTTGCAAACTGCAAGAGCGAGCGGCCCTTTGCGTCGCGCTGGCTCACCATCGATTGTGGATGAGAAACTAACAGCTCAAGGATCGCGTCGCGTCTGGGCTCAAAGCCATCGTACATCTTGGCCGCGAGAAGCAATGCGCTGTCCCCTGCAAAGTTGGACCGATCGACATCGAGAGATGTGTGCTGCAAGAGGACCTGAACTGCATGATGATCGTCGTATATCACCGCCAGATGGAGCGCAGTGTGACCTTGGCCATCTGTGATGTGAACATCGATTCGCAGGTCACCCAAGAGGATCTCCAAGATTTCGTGCTGTTGATACTCTAGAGCCGTGAAGAGCGTGGGCTGGCCCTTCGGTCCGCTGCTGTTGACATCGATGCCGTGCTGAAGGAGTTGAATCACGGCTTGCACATCTCCCCGAGCAATTGCAAAGAACAGTGCATTCTGAATAGACTGTCTGCAGCAATGAGCTGCGGGACGCTCTTCGTATGATGGCGAGGAGCCTGGTAGAACGGGAAGTCAGCACCCGCACTGACACTGGAATAAGATGACCAACCGATGGTATGGAGGTGGTGCGACATCTCCGACATATAGTGAGAGGCTGTTTCGGATGAGGTGATGGAGGCGCCGAACAAACTTGTCGATGGAGGAGCAATGCTCGACCTTGCAGGTCCGACCGAGTATTTATAGAAGCCACTACGATGAGCATATTCTAGCAATGTTCATTCTTCTGGCTGATCCGCTCTGCTTTACCTTTGAGCATGATGGAATTCGATTGGGGTAGAACCGCAGAAAATGAGGCCTGTGGAACAGACAGGCTGTTCCCAGGAACTCTTGTGCTCCCAGGAGTCTCCATGCTCTTTGTGAGGATCTCACGTATCGTTGGATGAGGAGCGTGTCTTCCGAATGAATAATCAATATTATGAAAGGTATAGTCGACTCTAGATACAAGACGTAGCGCGAGGAAGCAAAAGAAAGGTAGCTTCCTCGCGTTCAGGGGAACCCAGATAAGCTATGTGGGTCCACATCCTCCACTTTTCGTATATACCTCATGTCAAGTCTCTGACAATTTCAATCACTCTCATGTTCCCCTCGTTTGTGGTGGCAAATGTACGGAGCTCGTTAAAATCGTGACGGCGAAATTCGTTGAAGGCTATGGTAAGGCGAATAGTCGAATCTCACCACCTCGAAAATTGGCCGCTGTGTATAAGAGAGCCTATAAGAATGATTCTCGGCTTAAGGGTAGAGCCTAGTAAAATATAGATATAGATATTATTATGACTGGTAAATGAACTACGTATAATAAATAAACATCACCGTTGATCACATTTTCCTTACATGTCCAGTACATGTCGAGTGTTCATCCGCGAGTCTAACATCACCATCGATCAACTGTTGAGCTCCAACGGGTTATCCAGATTCCAATATGGTGGGTCTGGCCACGTAGAGGCTGGCAATATCATTCCATCTCACCACTGGTGATCCAAGCCTTTTCTGTCGTCACTCAACGTCTCACCATTTACCTATTATGGCTATGGTGGAGCCTGCGGGTGTTGAAGACCGGCTTGGTGAGCAGTGGGTCTCATTGGCTCAACAGGTCAGTGTCTCCACATATTGTCGACCCGTGGGTACTAAAGCAAGATCTTATTCGGCCAGATTTTACGGGATCATGCCGCCGCTTCAATGGGAATACATGGTCTATCTTAAAAATTCTCATCGAGGTATGTCTGGATATGAAGTATTGTCGCTCATTCTGACTTGTTCATGTTGACGTCCTGGCGGTAATGAAATGAGTCATATGTGGAAACATATATCTCGGTCTTTTTCTGTTTGCAGACATGTCATCATGATTATTCCATGTATGACGAAAATTCAAAATTTTTTTTTTTACGTATAATTGTAAAATATGTATGTATATATTGGAACCAAGATAGTTTTTGATTTCATGGATCATCGTTGGAGACAAGGAACGATTTGCTCTGATGGTGAAGGGGTAGAAATGTTCACCAGCATTCCATTCATCTTACCTCAAAAATCCGTCAATAACGTGCTTATCGAGAATTTACATCGCATTATAGTGCTGCTTACAGGGTGCCAGTTGTTTCGCAGATAACCACTCTGTAGGGTGAGATCATACAATCATTATGACGGAAACGTCACATCAACGGCTGTTAAAGTTTACCAACTTGACCGGATACAATAACCATGGCGTGCGAGTGGAGGTAACTGGACGTTTACTGTTATTCAATATAAACTCCGCTGAGTTACTACACATTTGCTGCAGATAGGCGCAATCAAACCAGTCCTGTAGAGTCACCGCCTTCCAGTTTCCCCCAGTTGGAGGTAACAAGCGGAATCGTCCCATGCGGTGAGTGACACAAGCTAGGCCATTTCGGCGCTAGCGTTCTAATGCGGTATGACAAATGTAGAGATCACCAACCAGCCTTGATGCTTCGTGACCCCGCTCTCCATCACTTGAACCCCTGGAATCCTACTTGAACTCCATTCTGCCTCCCACCTCTGCATGTTTTACTACCAGCCGTAGCCTGCGACTTAAACATGGCTGACGATGCGCCGATTGCTGTGGACTCAAATATCTACCTCAATACTTCACGCGATGATTGGGAGTCGGAGACCACTTCAATCAGCTCCTCCATCTACAACGGTATTATACAGAATGGTAGAAGATACCAGACTTTAAAAAGCGAATACTGCTATCCGTCCGATGAACAGCAGTTCGAGACATATGAGGCTACTCATATTGCAGCTCTGATCGCGGATTCTAGCAGGCCAAACCCGCTTTTTCAGTCTTCTTTTAGCTCATCACCTAAACATATCCTTGATATTGGGACTGGGAAGGGGTCTTGGGCCATTGATGTGGCCGATATGTTTCCTAAAGCAACTGTTCGTGGGGTTGACTTGTTCCCACCCCCGGTATCGTGGGTTCCCCCTAACTGCATTCTCGAGGTGGATGATGTTCTACGTGAATGGACTTGGAGCGAAAAGTTTGATTTGATTCATCTTCGTGTAATGCAGTGTGCATTCACCCCCCGAGAGATAGAGAACTTGCTGACAAAATGCTTCGAAAATTTGGAGCCTGGTGGTTGGATTGAGCATCTCGAGCTTCATCCGAATCTTTACTGTGATGACAATAGTATTCCACTTGAAAGTATCCTTTTTGGCGTGGGGTCTACCTGGGACGCTGCTGCTCATAACTCTGGACGACCCATGAACATAATTACGACTATGCGAGCATCAATCGAGAAGGCGGGCTTCATCGATATTCACGAAACAAATGCTAAATGACCACTTGGGCCATGGGCTAGAGACCGAACTCTAAAGGAACTTGGAGCTGTTAACCTACAGCACTGGCTTACTGGTTTGGAGGGATATGCGATGCATTTGTTCACTAAATACGGCAATCCAGCCCCCTGGGCCAAAGAGGAAGTTCATGTGTACATAGCACAGATTCGAAAGGACCTACTGAACCCTTATTATCACGCCTACCAACGAGCCCGGAGAGTCTGGGGGAGGAAACCATATTTGAACGAAAAAGACAATAGCCAGAAGGGTGAAGAATAAGCGGTCGTTCGGACGTCTCTTTCCCAGATTGAGTGGCAAATCACTTTCCCATATGGACCAGGAAAAGAAAATTAGGATTTGAATTCGGCTTCCGATTGTAATGGGCTATAATAGTAATACCAATGAGCAATCTTCTGTGGCGCAAATCCTTTGTGTTGGGTCGGTATGGGGTGTGTTATAGATCCTCAGACCGCTTTCATCGACTGCTTTGACTATAGCGTGCAAGGACAGAGGACGGCACCATGCATGACTTAGATAATTGAAGATAGTTGAAACATTCTCAGGCGACTGCAGTATCCCAAAGGATATAAAGCTTTGCGCTTCGTGGTCCAGATTCGCGTTTCATGCTCGAATCAGCAGATGCGCAGATTCCTTGTGTTATGTATAAGAGATTCGCAGTCTTCAACTCGTAAGACCTGAACTCGCTGTCTCAAGTGATATATCCTAATACGCAGAAGCAACTTGTCTATTCCGAATATAATCGTGGTGGAAACCCGCTGGTCGGGACGCCCTGGGGAGTGACTGACAAGCACTAGATGAATGTAGTGCGAACTGCATCAAAACTTCGAGAGTTGGGTGCTGGACACATATCAAACCCCGGACGATCCTGATGAATAAATGGCTGGCCAATGAGCTACCTGTACTAGATCAATAGCCTCAATATATTTTGATACATATCATAAAGGCACTAGTCAGTGTCGAGTAATACTGGGGTCTCAACTTCTGTTCTGACACTCGTCAGTCAAACAGATTACAAACAATATCTTGACACAAAGGCTTTATATTGTGGATTACTCGATTGTATAGTTGCCAGAAAGTTGCATAGCACCACAGTAGCAGTGAATAACTCCACGTTGCCCCGGCAGGTACTGATTGATAGCGAAAGGACTACAGCTATTATAATTTTCTCATGCCGGAAACTTTGCAGACCATCTTCACTGCAGTATCTGGTGCTATCTTTTGCATTCTTCACGGAGTGTTTACATCATTGGTCCTGAATAGCGGGATATAGCAAAATCGGAAATGGGTTATACGCTTGTAATGTTGGCTATCTATTGATGCCAGACTATCTGGGCGCAAAGCTTTTAGTTTCTTCTACGCGGTTTACTGAACAGATGGGTATAAAAGAATGTAAAAGAGGTTTGTTAGTATCGTAGCATACTGAATACATAATTTATTTGAGGCATATGCGGGAAGGATTAAGCAAAAGGTACTGACTCTACCACACAAACGGTTCTGGGTCGTCTGTCTATATGACTCTCAAGTCTCTCCGAGTACGACAGAACCAGCACGGATTATGGCGTACCTCATCACTATGTAAACATTGAAAGCAAAATAATTCTTCTATCAAAGCTCAGGCCACGCTGGGCAAATCTCCCAATTCATTATTCAATCCCACAATTAGCAATCAGGACTCATACGCGTTTCCAGCCCCCAATATGATCTCTTATCCCCTCCATGTATAGTGGGGAGACTTGGGGACAGCCTGGCACTTTGAAAATTATTTGCCAGCTTTTACCCTCGCATAACAGATGCAGCACACATATTGGGATCAACGCGCCGGCTTCTGAGATTCTGCCTCCTATACCATACACGCGGGCTGCTCGTAGAACGCGGAACTTCCGTTCACACGCAAAGCAATATTTTGTTTGCACTAATCCCTTCTCGAACACTTGTCTGATTGCTTTCTTGGAGAGGATGGTGGTTCGCCAAGGATGAATCGCGTCGCGCACGTAAAGAACTATTTTCGGAATGTTGATATCCTTGTTATCCAGACTTTTGTAGGTAGTTTTCGGGAGTGTGATGGTAAACTTTGTTTTGTCGTAGACATAACCGGGACGAAGAGACTGGAAAAGGAGGTCTGTGCAGTTTCCGAGATTACCCTGTCGATCATTCGTGACCAGAAGAACATGAGGATGGTGGGAACCTATACATCTCAACGCCCAAATCATGTCTAGATTTGGCGAGATGAGAGCTGGGCTCGCTCCCACTTCGAGCGCTTTCTTGATCCAAGTTTCATTTCGAAAAGTGGCTTGCCGCGGTCTGTCCCCTTGATTTTCTCCGAAGATTGACGAATCCGACTTGTTCTGTGCTGGACGAGGTAGCAAAAGATCCAGCAAAAAGCCAATGATGGCCCGTTGATTCTCACGAGGCATTTTCCGTTTATAAAGGTCATGGGGAGATGGTCGTGGAGATAGAGGAACTGGAAAGGTAGACTGGTGAATGATCTGAATCTTGATCATCTGTTTTCCTGCATGAACATCTTGACGCTCTAACAGGATTTGGTGCCAAAAGCCCTGAATGATCGCAGATACGTACACGATGGCGCAGGAACATGACGTGAATCCAACGTGGTTTTCCTAATATATTCATCGAAAGCGTATTTTTTTGAGAACTCGATTTGTCACGTAATGTAATCTTAGCCTCCCGTCGGTGTGTATAAGTCCTGAGCCATCAATGACGCTGGTGTGACCAATCTGTAAGGGTTTTTAGCTTCCCTTGCAAATGGCCGGGTAAGAGCTTCGTCTCTGGAATGACAAGATGGGTTTATACACACTTGGCATACTTCATACTCTATCAAACAATGACGGTGGCATGCATTATAAGCTGGAACACTTCGTCTTTCAACAAAACACGCGTAAACGAAGGGATAAAGTCTCGATTACCATCCCTTGGCATGATATTCCCATGGCCCAAAGTCGGTGGCGTATTTGGTCCATGAGCCAACATTTGGATGATCTATACCATTAGTCTGGCTGGAAACGTTCGATTCTTTATGATCACCAGGTTGTATTGGGGGTATTTTATGCTGCGAATCCTTTGATTCTGGGCGTTGGAAAGCCTTCATGTCATGGACGGTGCCTCGTCGTTTCAAGCAAGCGTTCATGGTCGGGTCATTTTGCTGACGCTCCCAGAGAAGGTTCCGGCGGTCCGAATTACTCAGCTCGGTAGCAAGCAATTTACGACGGATAGTGCGCGGGGAGTGCAAGCGTGAGGGTGATGGTGATCGTGATGGCTTCACAATGACGGGCTTCGATCGGGGCACGTTAGGGCCATCGATAGTCGAGATTCCTTGGTCATTTTCCAGAGGGAGAGTAGAGATGGACATATTCTTTGCTGATATTGGGCAAGATCCTTTTGGCACAGAACTAGAACGGAAGGCGTTCCCTTGCACTCTTTCTGGATTATTTATCATCATGGTGAGCATCGACTGCCGCGATACCAGATTCGGTAGGGAATCCACTCGTTGGAAAAAGCGCCTGTGTTCGTCATCACTGGATCTGTCGCTTTCAAAGTCCGAGTCCTCCCATTCGATATCATCGTCAGCCTCAGATGCACTCATTGAACCTTCGTTGTCGTTTTCAATGACGTCCTTGTCCCAGCTGCGTTGGTTCTTGGGATGTTGAACCGTGCGCAATGAGTCCTGATCACTGGAGCAGACCATCCTACTCATAACCCTGGCCTCGGGCCTTGCCAATCCAGTATCTGACGCATCATCCTGAGTAGATCGTGCAGTCATGCGTTCTATAAAAGAGCCTCCATCTTCTTCAAAGGATCCGCCCAACGTAAATACCCCCAACCTCTTCTTGGGCGGCGAGGATTTGGGTGGAGTAATTGCCTGTCTGAGAATAGGGCTAAATTGGGATCGGAAAGAAGACGAAACGTGCGATGGAGAGAATCCGCGAACGATGCTAGTCGACTTCCACAATTCAGATCTGCACGAATTGACATCGGAGGGCGAGACGCGGGTGTTGGACGGGGAAACCGACGCAGAGTAATTCTCCTTGCCTTCGGGTATGAAAGTCAACGGTGGCACATTAGCCTCGGGGAGTTGCTGGGTGGGTCTGGGGAATTTAGGGATCTCTCTAGCGACAGAAACAGAGTTAGACCTGAGAGTCTGGGAGCTATGCGGTAGAATCTCTTCAAACCACTCATGGCCTAACCGATCGCTTGGACAATTGATCATTATCATGTTCATTGCGAGGAGCCGGAGAGAATGCTTGGACAAACTGAAAAACAATAATCTTTTGATAAGACAGCCAGCCGCCAGGAGGATGAAGGCTTATGTGATGGGATGGTTTCGCTAACTGAACTTGTATGCTGGATCGAGTGGTAGGCAGGCAATGATCCAGGACAGGACATATATTTCCTAATAATATTGTAAGAGGGAAGGTTGGCGTGGCCGATTATAGTTAATAAACCTTAAGGCGTGGTAATCTTGATAGTGTCCTTACATCACTGTAGAATACTGTATCCTTTGGTCTAGAATCTTACCAAGAGAAGTCGATTCTGACTCAGGAATGGGTAGAGATCTGTTTCGGGTTAGGCTGGTTAATTAACTTTAATAGACATAATCAATATTTCTAGACTGTTTTGTGTGGTTGCGTATCTTGATTGATAAGAATGACGCGATAAGTCTGTGGGATTCCGTGCCCTACCATTGGCTAGATAACAGGATTCTAATATAAAGTTTGTAAATATTGGCCGGGGAAAAAATCCCGAGATTAGATAATGTAGTTGGAGGGGAGCTGATTAGATGAAACGACAGACAAAATCTCCCCCCATACTCTCTAATACTAACGTTAACTCTGTTGAATACCAGAAGGCCATGCCAACGCTAAGCCTAACTTGGCTATAACTACGCCGACGGACATCCGGGGCAGCTAGGCACCCTTCTGGGCACTAATACAATGCCCATAGCCTGTGTTCTAATGATTGCTACGTTGCACGAATACATGCGAGCTAGTGGAAGTTTCTACTAAACTATTAGCTGCGGTGTAACACGTTTGGAAAGCATGTTTACTGCCATGTTTTACTATGGCAGCCAGAATTCTGTTATTCTCGAGTCCTCCATGTATTTAAGATGGCATCTTCTGCCAGATATTCTTGTAGGATACAGGTCTCCGTCCTTGCAATACGACTCACAGATTATTCTTCTTATATTACAGTGCTACTGTTCCATAGTTCTTCTCAGAATTCTACAAACTCAAACGAAAATAGACATACAGGCAGAAGAGGTTTCAATTCATTTCTCGTAACAGGTGGTTGTTGCAGGCAAAGTGGACTATTTTCCTGAGTTGGTGTTTCTGCCCTGGATCACGATTCCAAATCTCGAACTCACAACGGCATGAGTAGAAAGAAAAATGAGAAATAGAAAACACATGGTGCATGGGAACAAATGTACAAGCCATCGGACAAATAATATACGGATACAGGAGCCTTGAGGTAAAATAAGAAACCCCATTTGGGAACCAAAAGGCATGATTAGACAAGATAAGAAAAAGAAAAAGGCATAAGAGGTAGGAAGGATCGGAAGTGCTGGCTAGATCAGAACAGTATGAAGGTCTCTCGATCCTCTGGGATGAGCTGCCACCCAGACTGAGCGCGAATTGGCTGAACTCGTTGAAGTCCGGGTCTAGTTTCTCGTGCGACACCATGACTTCATCGCGTTCCATGGTCGTGGCTACTGCCTCGGCAGTTTCAACGGCTGTTAGGGATAGAGGGGTATCGGGAGTTGGGCAGAAATCTGGGGTGGACTGTGTATCTGCTGAGAGAGTCTCAACTTTAGGTGAGTTGGTAATGAATGGGACCATCTGTGCCAGATGTGTCTTCTGGGTGGAGAGATGTAAATTGGGGTAGGTGCTGTTAGGTTGGGAAGATTCGCGGTAGTGGTCATGACTGTATCCACTGCTTGATCGGGAGATATAGTCAGCCAGTGCAGGTGGCACGATGTGCTGGAAAAGCAACTCTGGAGCGGAAGAGAAACAATGTCTGAACTGCCGCATCTGGATGCTCGTGGCCGTCCCCACTGGCATTTGCGCCTGTTGCATCATTTGATGCTGCCACATAAATACAGCTTGGTTGTCAGTGAAGGCCTGGTTGGAGGTCGAATTTTGCTGTTGCAAACGTGTCCATACGGGGGGTATATGCTGCGTATTCCAGGCTGGTATGGGTGTTTGGGTGACGTAGGCGGGAACCTGTATCGGTGAGATAGCAGTGGTGGCAGCTGCACCTATATGGGGATAGGAAGAAGCATCAGTGCCACCCATACAGGTCAGGTAGGAGGACTGCGTACTCGAGTCGAAAGTGGTCGAGGATGATACAGTAGAACGTAGCTCTCAGTGGCAGCAGCTGTAGCAGTTATAGAGCTAGTTGAAGAGCCCCATTCCATGCCGTGAGGAAACGGAGGCTGCAGGTTGGATAGGTCCAGGTTCATCTTGCGGGAAGAGCCGCCATTGATAGATGTGTGAGAAGTCATCTTCGCGCGTCGACTAGCGATGGAAGAAGAAGAAGCAGAGCCAGTGCTCTTGGTGCGGGCGGCGAAGGCAGCCAATAGATGTCGGTGGAATAGCTCTTCAGTCTGCGTGTTCTGTGCTCGTAGCTCAATTTCTTCATACATGGCTTCGTTTTTACAATCTTCTTGGTAATGTGGAAAGCCTTGCCGGTGCGCTTTCTATGCAGCGTGGAAGTCCGATTGGCGGATTCCAGCCGCGCATCCAAGCTACGGTCTTTTCGTCGCGAAGCAGCACTGAAGGCCCTGGAAGAAACGGCTTAGTTATGGACTATACTATTCTATCTTTGATAATTTGTTTTTCCAACACACACACACAGAGCCAGCAGCAATGTAGTTACCTCTCCTGGTTCTCCTCCCGAGACCGGGGGATAGGAGAGATGTCCTGATCTAAATCTGGCGAGACCATCTCAGATAGATAGAAATAAGTTGAAAGTAGATTAAAATTCAAGTCCAGGTAGAATGAGCCCTATAGATACAATATATGACTAGAGGGAGGCTTAGATGAAGTTGACAAGGAGCAACATTAAATCGTTTTAGCACAGCCTGATTTGATTTTATGTGAGAGGGGGCTGCTGTCACGCTCTGGAGGGCACCCTTGAAGCTTGGAGGGCAGAGCCATGGATGCTGAGGCGATCGCAGTTGGGAAACCGAGAAAAAGTCTCGTTCGGGGATGAACCACGGGTCTGCCAAACAAAATGTGCGGCGAGTCCATTTCGATAGCGCCAAGGGCGCAGATACGAAAAGATTCGCGTCCCTGGGCCGGACTACTATTCGTGCTTTTCGACTACTCGAAATTGTTACGTGGTGTTGTTACCCAAGCATTTGGCCATGAGTGGCCATGAGCGCCCGTAGGTGTTCAAATCTACACTGCAAGTGTGAGGGCTGGCCTAGACTGGCGCTGCAGTTGTGGAGCACAGTTGCTTTTCTCCGATATGCCTCAGCACTACTTTGGAAGCTTTCTAACACGGTCTTTTTACGTCAGGTCATTGACTCATGGTTACGATCGATGCGAGTAGTTTTGGTTTTTCTTGAGTTACACACATACCTGAGATTCTTAGCAGATTTTTTCTTCCCTGTTCGAGGGGCGTTTCAGCAACGGCAATTTGTTCGTCCAATGTCGATCAGCCAGTAAGGATACGGGGGAAGATTGCCCCCCAAAAATGGGCTCACATCGGGGAGGGTTTCACTATTGGTCTATACAGTCTACCGTGCAAAATCGGGAATCATCCGCTGTGCGGAAATCCGACACTGAGAGATACCACGAGCGCTCTTTCGGGACAGGATTATTCAGCATGTATGTGATCCACCGCCTTTCTAAGGGGTCACCACAGGGGACTCGATCTTAGTTCTGTAACCAGACATCACTAAACCATCCTCTCTATTGGACATGCCTAGTACTAGCATGTACGGGTTCCCAAATAACTGACATAGTGTTTTTGTATATAGCACGAACGTAAGTGTTCGTATGGGCTATACAACTAGCCTTCGCGAACTTGCAGGATCGTCAACTCGAAGGATCGCTCAACTCGGTCCAGTACCTAGATAGAACAACTCTCCCGCAATTGGATCATACAGTAATAGTTCATACGCGTTCGCCCCAGTCCGATAGTTATGAGCCCGGTATCCTCGCGTGGATTCGAATATTTAGAATAACATCCATCCACATATTTCCCCGACAGATTCGGATACTTTGGTTGAGCGAACGAGTCAGGTTACCCCTGAATCGCGAAGCGACATGATTGTTGCGAACTAAAACGCCGACCACCGATATTCTGATCGAACCAAGTAAGCCAATCGCGATGACTTGCTTAGACCGAGAGGAGTTCATGATGATCCCGACCGATCAGAAGCTTCGATCGGAAGCACATTGGAGACTGGATAGGGCACGTTAGGTCAGCAGCAAGTTCGGAAGGAGTATGGACTATATCGATCCTGATGGAGAAATCCGGAAAATCCCACCGTTAGTGATGCATCCCAAGCTAACAACGTAGGCGGAATAAATTGCACCAATAAGCACATGGCTCTGGGAAATCGGACCATAATGACCAACAGCCTGAGATCAATCTTTCTAACTACCGCAAATATTTCTGACTAGCGCAAACTACATACGGTGTCTTAATATTCAGCCATATTCTAGAAAAATGAGGGCGTGGCTGGCCGAGCCACTACCACATCCGTAGCCTTATCCTCATGATGCTCCGCTTCGCAAAGTGCCTTTTGGCTCATGGTGCTTAATCGATTTAGATATAATATAGGAAAAAAAGTAACAGTATTGAGAGATAGAGAGAAAATAAAGGTGGAAATGGTCTTTCCCATCTAAAGTACCTCTTTTGCAAGGAACGTCTATAAGGGCCCTGTCGTGGAGATTGATTTAGATGGCTTAATCCGTGGAGAGATCCAATGTTCTGTTAGTATGCCAAATTAGCGTATTCAGATTATATCTGGAGTTTTCTCCAAGATGATGCTTAACGGAATAATTGAGGTATAAGATCAGGTAAGAGCCCTTTTTCACGCCACGAAAAGGGTTATACTCGTCTTGGATATGTAAACACGATGACATGAATATAGAATACAGTAAATAGTACTGGTAATATTTGCTTCAATACAAGATTAGCACCTTCTTTTGATCCTGACAAGCCGACCATAATAAGAAAATGCAGCATTGTTATAAAATGAACACCAGTCTCTGTAACTCCATAGATTCTGCATCTAGAACAAGCAGAGAATGTCGTAATCTTACTAGCAAATTCTATAGGTTCAAGGAGCAGAGGTTTTTCTGGATGATCATATCTTGTACGGAATCCATCGTCGCTTTCAGTAAGGTGGAGTCGGTAGCATTGGTGTAGTGTACGTAGATTTCACGGTCACGTGTCCGGTTGATGCCATGAAAGCGGTTGGTGAAGTACCCTGCTGCAGCACCAAAGTCTATGTTGGAACCAGTGAAATCTGGAAAGTATTGAGAGAGAGGTGAAACAACAAGCTTTTCCTTGAATAGATCAATCTTGTTCAAGAAGAGGATGATAGGCTTCCGTTTGAACCATTTCCCGTTGGCCAACGGGTCGAAGAGCATCATCGCCTCGTGCATTTGGTTCTGGGATAAAATTTTTGGAGTTAGAGATTTTGATCGGACAGTAAAATGATGAAAGAACATACAGCGTTCTGGTCTTCCACTAAGCTTTGGTCGTAGCCGGATAGCGCAACCACGAAAATAAGGCACCCGACATCCTCGAAGCAATGGATCCACTTCCTCCGCTCTGACCGTTGTCCGCCCACATCAATCATTCGCCAATTAATACATCCTAGCCCAAAAAAGGATTCACTGATTCCTGTTGTTCTCAGCCGTGCTTGTAGCATGTCCTGGTTGTCGGGAAGCCACCCGGGAGCGGAGATCCGATCAATGGAATTATAGAAACTGATCAAATCTATCAGCATCGTCAACAATTTGATTGATTCAACCAACTTACTAAAGTAGGTTATCGTGGAGAGCATGACGGCGGCTTCGTGCAATGGCTTTCTGAACACCTGGATCTTTCCACAGATCCTTCATGGCATTGCAAACATCCAAAAACGGTCGATCGATGTTCATGTCTGGTTGTATTTTGTCGATGAAATTGGCCGATGACTGAAAAAGTCCATAAATCAGATAATACAAAAAAGAAGGGAAGCCGCCACCCTAGCGGGAAGGGGAGCTAGGGGTATCAAAATCACCTTGGCTCTCTCGATCTCGAAATCTATATTCTCCGCACTCATGATACCCAGCACTATCTTGAAGGCAATGACAATGCTAGAATAAATCACGACTCGTGTCTGGCAGCGTTCATCTTCGGAGAATCCACCTGAGTAGAGAATGCGCATTTGCTTGATAATTGTCGACTTCCCTGACTCACCAGCACCTAAATCTCGACTTAGAATTGCCACATTTGAAAGAATATCGACTATATACACACCAAGCAAGAGAATCTTGGTGGTCCTGGCCATGCTTTTCTTTTCTGATTTTAGGAATTTGTCAATTTTAGCGCTGTGCTGAACTGCTTCTTCATTGTCTGTGTCCACCGTGGGACTCAGGCTCATACACCCGATGATTCCGTGTTTGAAGTACTCCATCGGATATCTAGAGACTAAGTAGTCAGTTTAATTCGATTCCTGACCGACGGTCCCAAAACTTGGCATTGGCAGAAAGACCGCTACTTCGGATGATGAATCGGACATTTACAAGACTATACCAAGGGACCGACCATTGACCTTGTGAAACTGGAGATGATGTACTTACACACGCTTGATCCCCTTAGTACGTGGGCCGTCTTGGTCCGTTGAGGATTGTATTTCAGAAACTGTTGTTTCTGGTGTTCTTAATGAAGCACCCGAATGTCAGGCTATATTTTTGTAATACAGCTAAACAAAACTCGAACTCGGACATAAGGCCATGAAAGAATGTTTGTCTGTATCAGAATATCAGAGAACCAGAAAAAGAGAGCGAGACAGAGTTGCAATAGGATCATATAGGATCGACGTGAAAATTATGAGGGTCCACATAAAGATCTCGGGTTAATCCTCAAAAAAGTAACTCCGCCGGGCCGGATCTACGTGATTATTGGGGACGGGTACTGTATAGCACTCACTGCCAATCAAGTTTTCTCCCGTCCCGGCGGGTAGCAGGTCCGGGCAAAGAAGTAAGTTAGTGGCAAAACTCGATAAGCAAATCTGGCGAATGAATTATTGACAGGATGCATAGGCAAAGCTTAGCTTTTCTCAAGATCCAGACCGGTGTCGTTCTCCTTCGGATGGGTCTCGCAGACTATAGCATGATTATAGAACAGGGTTTTAAGTAATATTCAGATTATCTCGTACTAATTACGTCTTCGTGATAATTGACTCAGTAATCATGTGTAATAGACACTGACGAGTCTTCTGTAGTTGTATTTGAACGGCAGATCCCAATACTTTAGAATGTTGCGATGATGTTGGGATCCATCGGTCTGCGAAGGCTGCCTGGTTAAAAGGGGCACGTTCGGCAAACCTATCTTCGGTCCTTACCGAGAACACCTCTGTTCCACTATTGATTCCACGGGAGTGTCCCTGATGGCGTAAATTAGCTCAAACTGGCCAGTCGTGCACTTAACTAGTCCACTTTATTAATAGTCAAATGTTTATCATTATCTCCACCAATAATCATGTAGTCTTTCGCGCTCTGTCTTACTATCGGTCAGAGTCAGGGGCCACTGTATACTGAAAGGGATCAACCTTTTTATTACTTATTTAGAAGCACGGTTGATCTTGCAGTGGCCGAGATCATCAGAAGGGAAAGGCGACTATCATTCCCGCCTTTCTGAAAAGCCAATCACTATAGATACCCCGGCCCACGCCTCTCATCTTGTCTATTTAAATAATGCCGGGAGACTGGTTAGAGTTTGGATTGCCCGCGTCGGTTGCGTATTCACTTCCCGTGACCCTTCAATAAACGCAATAATGTGACAATATGACGCTATATTAAAATACCGCAACCAATTCTTACAGGGCCCCAACAATTATCGGATTTCACACTATTTTGATAAAATTAGCAATGTCACTCAAAGCGCCATTGGCAGCATGTGGACTAGAAAATGACATAATTTATTTGAGACAATCCCTTTCGGGGGCCAATCAGCTTGCTGAATCCTGATAGTCCATCAACTGATTCATTGAACCAAGCGTGGCAAGGGATCTTACCCGCGCAAAAGCTGGGCTGGGTTTCCCCGGAACCCCCATGAAATTGGATCACTCCAGTCTGCACAGGCACTTTGGTGGTTTGTCCACTAACCTGGGGTAGGCCTAACGGCAGTTATCGTATATTGCCGGTATTCCCCTGCTCAGCTGCAGTACGCACTTGCTGTGACTCTTCGGGCAAAGGGGGTTTATCGGTTTAATTAATTGATCTTTAACCTTTTCGAACTTTCTTCTTGAATTTTCGACTATCTTGAAGCTATTCTTTTGCAGTGGCGTTTCAAGAGTATTTGCACCCTACTACATCCTACTTCCTGCTACTACGCGTTCTTGCGCAACTAGACACACTTAAATTAGGCTAGTTATAACACGCATTCTCTTTACGTTGTCGACTATGAACATACACAATGCCTAGAGATCGCCGAGGGCAGAGCTTGATTTCGAGACTCGTTCTCGCATATGTAAGCTCAAATGTACCTGCAAATGGGGTGCTAAAAAGATCCAAAAAACTGTTTCCCAGATATACCGCTCACTATGATCAACTATAGTCAGAAACATTTATGCATTCATGGGCCGATGATGGACAAATGCGGGCCGCCCACGAGCTTTCCGAGTGGTCCATGGACTGGCTCTGCCGAAGTCAACTTTCAACAGTTCCCCAAGACTTTAGACCGTTGACCTTTAATACTGAGATAGGATTACGTGTTTGTTGCAGATCTTCATTTTATGTTTTATCAGACAAATTGATACATCACCGCTCAGAAATAAGACAACCATTATGTGCGCGTTCTATGAATGGGATCTTCAGTATGCCCGGAACTCATGAGAATTGTTGCAATATAAGGCTGGCGCAGATCAGGAACTAGGCCGCATCATCGGAATTAATTCCCAAAACATCTATACGAAGCATCAAGTTGATTTTCAAACATTTCAATCAACTTGGTCCTCTTCTTGCATATATAGCCTCATGTATTTCCTCTGAGATAAGAACAATCAAGCCTCCCTTGAATTACAACAATAATGTAAGGAGTCGAGGCATGTTTACCGCTTACATATCTGCAAATCTTTGCAAATGCCGGGCCCGAGGTGTGCCCACTGTTTCTTGAAACTAGCGACACGTGGAACTTTCACAATATTAGATGAAGATAGCGAACTACTTCCTGATTGATCAACGAGATAGGTCAAAGCGGAAACGGTTAGAGATCAGCTGGGATGATTGATACGAGCGTACCAATTCAAAGCCCCACAGCTCGCGTAATAGGCTGCCGTAAACCTTAAAAGTTAAGCTCCAGCTGCTTACGCCAACTCATTAGGATTAGTTAGTTATGTGTAATCTACTCCGTACCAGGCGTTCCTTTCAATATCCAGGTGAAAGAACCGACAGATTGGTTCCTAATCAGATTCCGCCTCCGCCGATGTCATATTTCTTTGGCTCCTATACTTCGCGCACTTCTAATTACCGATGCTTCTTCCCAACTTCTCGCCCTTCATTTCTTCTGAAAACAACAGTCTGGTAGCACATCACCCCCACCATTCATAAAGCAGAATCCTTTGTTTATATCCATGCCTCCAGGTAAAGGAGGAGTATTCGAATGTTCGTGGGAGCATTGCGGCAAAGTATACTGTTTTCCTTGGCGTCTACGTTCGAGCAATTTTGATTTATTCTTGTCTAATAGTGTTATTAGTCCTTCAGTCGGAAATCAGATCTTTCTCGACATTATCGAATACATACCAAAGAGCGACCCTACCATTGTACTGTCAGAGGCTGCAAAAGAACTTTCATTCAACGCAGTGCTTTGAAAGTTCATTCACGGATTCACACCGGCGAAAAGCCACACGTCTGTTATCAAGAGGGATGCCAGAAAGCCTTTGCGGATGTGAGCCGTTTAGCTCAACCTGCAACTAGAAATTGATCGCTGATCAGTATACAACAGTCTTCTAGTCTGTCTCGTCATCGGAAGACCCACGCTAGTAACAGGTCATATATATGTCAGCAGCAGAATTGCATGCGAAGGTAACTTATCTGGTTAATTATATGTAACATCACAGTCTAAGATCAAAGATGAACTAGATTTCGTCGTAAAGACACGCTCAACAGACATTGGCTTCGTTTTCACAAATCTCTGCTTTCGGCGCAGCCATCTTTGTCAGACGAAGACTTGGGTTGGCCTAACCAGAATCAAATCCCTTTGACCATCATGAGCATGGATGCGTGCCAGAACATTCTACACCCGTGGCCATCCGATCTGCAGCCTTCAATGCCACACCGTCACAGATGTTATTCGCAGAAAGACACGGCGGTATTCTCGACGCCAGGTTATCAGTGTCAACCGCCAATTCAGATTCAAAATGTTCTACCAGCACTGCCAATGAATGTTGTATATGCACCCGATCAGTACGGACAACAGTATTTAGATCTCTGGCGCATGGAACGGTACATGCACCCTCAACCTCCTATGGCGCCAAGTCTGTTTTACCTGCCAGTTTGGTGTAGCGCAGAGTCATCACTCGAGCACCCGGAACACAGTGGCTCCCTCGAATAGACATGATGACTATATTAGACCTGTTACGCTTAATTGAGGGATAATTATTGCAGCTTGGCTGTTTGGTCTCGTTTGAAATATTTAGCTATTATTGTATTTCCGATATTTTTGTTTCTCAAGGGACTTTTTTGAATCGCCTGCTATACCAAGCACCTTGGGATCTTTTTCAACACTCAGTACTATCTGGCCGCATTCCTCGCGAATTTTTACTTGGATATTAACAGCCATCTGGCCAATAAAATCCACAGGTCCATATGCCCGCCCGAGGAACATTCTCATGTCAATATCTTCAAGGATTACCTCAGGCTAAGGGTTTGATTCGCTCATTCAAGCTATGGATTGCCTTGAAAAGCCTCATGATACAAAATCAAGGCTTCACAAGGCAATAATTCTCCCACTTGCTGCTATATGGCATTAAACTGATCCCGCAGGTACTGCATATGACCATTATAGCTCATTGAAGCCATCAAAGACGAACGGGATTATTTATAAATTAGTTTCAAGCTGACAACAAATGCCGATCTAACTGTTTTCCTAATATACAAGGCAAACAAGGCCTCGGTTATCTTCCCAACCCGCCCAGAGTAAGCTGTGGGTGAGCCTCTTATCGGAACGAATATCAAGCACAATCGGTCGTTACCTACGACCACTATGGAGAGAACAATTACAAGTCGAGCCCAAATATATTTGGTTTCAAACCAGAGTATCAACCCTCGGCAAATGCAATGTGTCGACATTGAGCAGGCTCACAGTTTCCATGCTAGCGAGGCTTTTAGAACCACCACAAAGCGGCAAGACATCGCTGCCATGGTCATTCGTACGAATGAACCCTCACACCCCTTCGTTTCGACTGTTAATAGCAGATTGCCATCGCTGACTGAAATCATATCCCAAAAACTGCGTTTTATGTCGACTGCAGGTGAATGGACTCCTCAAGGTAACTTTCCCCGAAGGCTACCTTTTGATTGTGGCGCTGCCTTGTCGGCCTGGCCACCTTTAATGCCTCCGGCGAGCAGATTGGAGCGGCAACCGTATCCTGTGAGTCAAAACCTTTCTCCAAGTAACTCGGGAATCGGAAATGGGCTAAACAACACAATAACCCCAGCTTTCAAGGGCCTCATACCCCTGTGATCCTCTCTGGTTGACGTGATGCTATCACTGCGTCAAATGAGGCTATGCGATCGAAGTACGCCGTGACTTTGGAGATTTTCCTTTTGCGGAAACAGACTTATGCAAGTCGGCTCCCCACGCTAGAATAGATGTACCATGTGCTTAACCCTCAGAAGAAGCCTCGGTCAGGATGCTGTCAATTCAGCCTTGAAGGTGATCTGGGTACGCCCCCCCCCCCCCCCCACTGCGTATTTGGTTCTTAAAAAGAAGGGGCTAACACGGCGAGAGCAAGTCAGAGGAGGGAGTCAAAAACTAGTCCGGATGCAACATTGCATGATCAGCCCAAATTTTTCCGCTGAACCGAGTATGAGTGACAAGGCCTCTTCGTGACTTAACAGCCGTGCTGACAAGCAGCCAAGGTTGCGCGGGGACAACTTACCCCGACCAAAAACCCTCGATATCTGAAGTCGGCCTTCAGGAATGCGATACTTCGTCTAATCGTCGCAATGCACGGGCTTTTCATGTGCACAACCGCCAATGATTTGGTATCAAATCACTATTCCAGAAACCGACCTCGCCCATATTTGATTCATTTTCCAAGCGCCCTCGAGCCGGGGAGGGGGTCCCCCAGAGACCCCTTTATGGGAGTTGGCGAGGCAATTTCCAATTGCCGGGCGTCCCCCCATAAGCTACGGGCAAGAATCGCTCATCAGCGTGGTCCTCTACCACTTCCTTATACCCTAATCTGCAAGGGTAACCGCCACCCAAGCAATACAATGGGTAAAATGCACCCGCATAGGTGCTTCAGTGTCAGATTTGCAGCCAAGTCGGAATCATGCATTCACGGATGGTTCATAGAGACGACTACCCTTTTCCCTGAGCCATAAAGCTAAGTCCACCTAGAATTTCCGCATCGGGTGCCCAAGCTCTCAAAAAGTAAAAGTTTGCTTTGGAGTCAGGAGTTGAATTTCCTCCCGTACCTGGTGGAAGTTCTTGAGTATCAATGCTCATATCCCAGGGGTGATGCTACATGAACAGCAATGCGTCAATAAACAAGGGACTAACTATCCTTCCTCGATAACCCGCTCGCACACTAGCTGGATTAAAGGCAGCGCCCAGTCATCCCAAGGATTTCACATCGTGCCAAGAGTTGAGAGCGGAGACTTCGCAAGCTTCCCCATAATTGAGTACAGGAGAGCCAGAGTCTCCTGAGCGCAGAGACCGGCTCCAAAATTGAGTTTGAAGCTCTGAGAACTTGGGGTTCAATGCTGCAATCTTTGCGGCAAGTTTGAATATACTGAATTGCAAGGGTCAGATCGAAAGATTGGGCGTCGCTATAGAGTATCGCAAAGCTAAGACCGCTGAAATTGGATTTCATTTCGGGTCTGTTGATGGATCACGCCTGTGGATGAAGACCAGCCATCTTACTGTCTGACTGCCGACAGGCCGTCGACAGGTGTTGCGCGCAAGAGCATGGGAGAGTGGTACAAGACCACAGTGGCGGGAGAGTCTTGCCCGTCGCCTATGGGGGGCACCCCCGGCAATTGGACATTGCCTCGCCGACCCCCGTAAAGGAGGTCTCTGGGGGACCCCGCCCCCGGCTCGAGGGCGCCCAAGAAATGAACTAAAAAATTCGCATTGAGTGTAGACATCATCGTAATAAGGATGGGTCTTTCTGATAGAATCGAGCAACTTATCCCTCCCCCAACTCAAACCGTTGTCATCCTGCACGGATGCGCAAGAAAATTCCCGAAGGGATTACGACAGACCGTGTCAAACATTATTGACAAATCACCGATCAATAAACATGTGCTTGGGACCTCTTAATTATCTTTTGAGACGACACTGGTTATTTCAGGATTTGGGGCAGCACGGGAGGAGCCAGAGGGAATTTCTGGCTTAATACTGCTTGCTGTAACTGACACTTAGTGCAAAGTTTTACCTATGGGCTCTAAGAAGACACAGTACTGGATATATTATGACATGTATAGTAGATCAGCGATAGTTGCCCTTCCGGGTTAGGCGCCAGGCGCTAATAAATTTTGTGTATGTGTGTACAATTTTAAGTTCCGAAACTGTTGTTGCTGCTGCTAAATTTTGTGACTCACACAGTAAACTCACAAATGCCACCATAATATTGGCAAAATGTAGCAATATATTCTGAGAGCCACAACATTGCAGCAGACAATCATTTCTACGAAGGGAAGTGATACAGTAAGCTCCATCTATTCATGGGAGATCAAAGATTCTATAACATCAGGCCATTCACCTCAACGTCTTACGTCTTATGTCTCTTGCTAAATGAAAACTCAAATTTGCCTCGCAACCACGATTCAAAGACGTCAGGAATTCCGTGACGACGGCTGTTGCTGCAATGAGCCCAGCAATTTAAGAAGAGTGCTTCGCAGCCTAGGACCTGCGTCACTAAAGATCCTTCGGCGCTGCCGAGAATAAGTGACCCCGCAGGATGAGCTCTGCGTCATCAAGTGTGCTCCGCAGGGGGGCGCTGCGTTAACAATTGAACCCCGCAGGAAGAATGCTGCGTGAACAAGTGTTCCCTCACAGCCAATGAGCCCTGTGTTGTATAAATGTGCTCGGTCTGCCAAGGCCTGTGTGGCCACCAGCGTCTTGTCACGATCCTCTAGCAATGTGCAAGCACCTCTTCGTGGTGCTAGAGACCAGTATTCGCCTGCTTAACCGAGCAGTCGAGGAAGCCAAGCCTTGCACAACTCCTTCCACGAACATACATTCAATTCAGATAGGCAAACGATACCAATGCAGATGTTAATTTTTTTTTTTTTTTCTTTCTTTTCTTTCTTTTCTTTCTTTTTTTCTTTTCGTAGAAAATTAAGTTCATATACAGTGCAGAGAAGCGTTTACTGCCTTCAAATATGCACGGCAATGTTCATTCATTAATCCTAGGATTGTGTAGAAGAATCCGCGATGAATCGCGACGAGCCGCGGCGAGGACTGTCATGATGAGATCAACGCCCGTGGAAGTAGTGTATCGTTTGCTATGCTAATGTGCTGAGGCGGATGTTGACGAGCGTTGATGAGTGTTGATGAGTGTTGATGAGTGTTGATGAGTGTTGATGAGTGTTGATGAGTGTTGATGAGTGTTGATGAGTGTTGATGAGTGTTGATGAGTGTTGATGAGTGTTGATGAGTGTTGATGAGTGTTGATGAGTGTTGATGAGTGTTGATGAGTGTTGATGAGTGTTGATGAGTGTTGATGAGTGTTGATGAGTGTTGATGAGTGTTGATGAGTGTTGATGAGTGTTGATGAGTGTTGATGAGTGTTGATGAGTGTTGATGAGTGTTGATGAGTGTTGATGAGTGTTGATGAGTGTTGATGAGTGTTGATGAGTGTTGATGAGTGTTGATGAGTGTTGATGAGTGTTGATGAGTGTTGATGAGTGTTGATGAGTGTTGATGAGTGTTGATGAGTGTTGATGAGTGTTGATGAGTGTTGTTGAGTGTTGATGAGTGTTGATGAGTGTTGGTGTGGGTGGGTCGCATGTTAAGATTCCGCACGACACGATGTTCCCCACCCGGGGCTCTTTTAAGGCTTTTACTTCCCAGAAACCCCCTTGCATCACAAAATTATCATTTCAGTGAATCATTTCCTTGCGATTTCAGTTTCTTAGCATGGCGAGCCCCAAAATCTCTGCGAGACGACGTGGCCAAGCTTCTTGTCAGGCGAGGCCCAACGTCAAGCCTTGTCCTGAAAAATCGGATGGCCCTGCACGATTGACAGTCTTAAGTCCCACAAGTAAAGAATTGGTCTGCTTCTCTTCTCCCATCGTATCTGTTCTCTCTCGGCTGTATATCGCCTTTTTGATCTCCTTTTAAATTGCAGTCGCGCGTTCTTCCTGTCATTTTATCTCTTCTCAGATTTGGCGTTCGTACACTGACAGTAACAAATTCCAGGAGCACGGGACGACAAAAGGAATTCGCAGAAATGACCGAAAAGCAACATACAGAAAGTGCCTAGCGGTCGTCAGACAAATTGAAGAGGAATTTCCAATCCTGCCACCCTTGGGAGCTTCTTCTTCTCGAACAAGGGGGAATGGTACTCATTCTAGGCCTACGGGCGATCATGCTCTACGTCATCCTTTGGAAAATCCCAGAGCAAAATCCCCGAGATAGGAGATTTTGTCGACTACAAACGTGCAGTGGTTCAAACCCATGGTTTCGGTCTCGGGCAAGTTGAGGATGACGCCGGCGTAGTTCGAGTGCCGTATTGCCAATCCTTGTACCGTGATAGTTTGCTGTTCAGTAGGATCCCCTCGTCATAACGAAATGCGGCATCTGCCATTGAGGCGTAAAGTAGAGAGAGATGTGGGTTTGATGTGAGTGTTATGGCGAGATACGTATATTCGACAGGACCGCAAATTCCGCGAGTACGAATCCCCCAAAAGTCACGCATTTGTGTTCGTGTCCGACCCCTACAAATCTGTGTCTGACCAAGTCTATGACGCAGTGCCGGTGCGCCTTTTTTTTCATTTGAATGATTGGCTATAGGAACGGCCTGATCATTATGATGAAGTACTTATAAAATTTTTTCAGGCTGAGTGCTTTATACGTCGACCCAAACTATCAGTGAGGTAATTAGTTCCCGCGCTATACACCAGGGGCAACCTGATTTGGTTTGGTGGATAAGCAGTGGTCCCCTCGTCCGCGCCCACATTCGCAGTTTCGCACTAAGTGCGCACCGCGACCATGAAACCTTCCGTCGGCAGAAACTTTAGGATTTTCCCACGCCGAACCTACTTGGCTTCCCAATCCTCGATCGAGAAATTTTCTCTTCCCTGCAAACACCCTTGAGGACACCTACACGAATGGCTGCACAGAGAGCGGCTTGGCTTGATGATACGCGAAAGCGAACACGAGAACTCGGATCTTCTCTATAAGCGATCTTATTCGCAACTTGCCACCGTCCATACCAAGTTGGGGTCCCTGGAAGAATGTCAGCCCCACCACCCAGCTGCTTTCTCTGTCCGATAAGTTCATTGGATCACTCAGCTCTCGCGCCGTTAACCTAGTTCGTAAGCATACTTGGCTTGATAGCATTTGATTTGGTTTGCCTGGACCCAGCGCAGATCATATCATTCCTTTATGATCGACCAAATTTGGAGTTCAGGCCAATCGTGTGGCTTGGCTAATTAGAAACGAAGACAACAGAAGAGGCGGAAGGGTCTCGGCTGGCTTTCGGCTGAAGGGATTGGATGCGGACTATAGATTCTAGACCGCGAGATTTACGGACTGGTTGCGATATTTCAATCGTAGGATATAAATATAAGATCCTATCAGCACCAAATTTACCCGCTCTAACTTGACTTTGTGATTATTTTCATAGCAAAATGAGCAAGACGGCGTCCATCAGTATCAAGGACATCAATCTCATCCCTATTGGATCATCCCATCCTACCATGTTCGTCTACGGCCTCAAGAAACGCCTGAAAGCGCTTAAAAAAATATGGGGACCCCTCATGCCGGCCAAAGAGCACTTGGACGATGAGTACAACTTTCCTCCAGGCAGGTATGCCGGCCAGGATGACGACAACTTAACTCAGCCATGGTGAGTGTTCATAGGTTTGAATGGCACTGGAGCTTTCGTCTAACAGCATTTCCAGAATCTGCAGCAGTTAAAACCTTCAAGGCGACATTGGAGTGGTTATAGCCCTTGGCAACTGCCCAACGTCAAAGCTAAGATTTCAGAAGGATGTAATATTGTTGAATAATAGATAAGGTCTTTAAATTACCGGCGATCACTGTTGTTGCACACTGCCCTAATAGATACCTAAATATCACATGGTCTACAAATTATTACGAACATCCCTTGATGACATGACTTTGCATATTTGAAACTCTCAGGGGTAGATTACCAGTAGAGCCTGTTTTGGCCAAATTCACAGGCGAGGGGCTTGCTAAAAAGCAAGCCCCCGGATTTAAAAATGCATTCAGAACAGACAGGAGACAGCCTTGAAGAAGGCAGCTGCTTACAAGACCTTACCGATTCGCTCATCATCGACAAAAACGTCTTTGCCTGATTCCTCTGCATTGGTATCGAATAAGGGTACTATTGCTGGGACTGTTTTCCCCTTTCCGCACATTTGACTAACTGTAACGTATCTCATTGAGAATACTGATGATTTAATTACTTAATTCATGTAGTTGCTTCCGCCATGAATGTGGCTAGTGATTTTATTATATACCTTTATGCGAATCATATGGGGTTGGTTGTTTTGTAGCGATGCGCAGCTTTTGTGCTGCTGGATCTCGGAATAAAAGTAAGCTATGCAAAAGTTGATCTGAAGCATACATCCTATTTGGGATCGATTCAGCCAAGGCAGAGTGGCGGATCATCGGATTATCGGTGATGGTGATCTACGTTGGCTATGTGGACTATTAATATTACCAAAATGGACCGGGGCAGGACGGGAATGGCAGATGGGGGTTTCCCGGGGCAACAAGCCGGCACTGGATTCTCGGCAATCTGCCGTACGCGTCCTCTCCACATGGTCGCTAAACCCAAATCAGGTTGATCTGCAGGGACTATAGACTCCCAAGATGGACAGAAAGACGAAAACAATTGGATTCTCTGTTTCTGGATTCGGTTCCATGGAAATACTCTTGAGGTTCCACTCGAAATGCTCCATTTCTCCATATGGATTATTTGGTCACATCGATCCGCTGCAACTCAATTTCGTCCTTCCCCCCTTTTCCCCTTTTATACCGACAAAATAATCTTCTGCGGGTTCTGAATAGTCTCCACGTTTTGTTCTGCTATATAAATATAATTTCGTGTCTGGGTGCTTCATCCATGATAGTGGCACAAACAAGAGTTTCAAAGTCACGACTACAAGCGTCCAGATTGACTGGCCCACGCTCCAAGAAGGGGAGAGAATTTCGACGGTCGTGATCTCGCCCACTGAAAGGTACGTACACATAACTTATCTGAATATGATTGTTTCAGTCCTGAAAGCCTTGGCTTACTCGCCTCTCCATCGTTTAAGCTTTAAGTTGACAATTTGATTCCAGATATTCAATGGTACTTGAACCACGGCATTATGGGGTGTTTGAGCTTGAAACCCGCGCCGGACTCAGCAAATGATGAAGCACTGCAGCGCAATGCTACAATCGAGAAGCTCCTAAAATCCGACAAGAAAAACATGGCCAGGACTATGAAGCTCTTGTTGCTTGGTGTGTATAGACGATAGTATTCCGCAGGACCACTAATTCGGATTTTAGGTGCCGGTGAGTCAGGAAAGTTGACAATCATCAAGCAAATGCGCATTATCTACTCAGAGGGGTTTTCCGAGGATGAACGCCGCCAGACACGAGCAGTAGTTTATTCTAGCATCATCGTCGCATTCAAAGTATTGTTGGATATCATGAGTGTAAAGAATATCGATTTCGAGACTACGAGGGCCAGAGTAATTTCATACCCCTAGGGCCCTAGCTGCGTTCACCCTCTTTTCTCCTTTACTTTCATCTGATTCAAGGGTCATTTCAGTTATCGGGCAGCTTCATCGATAAAACAGAGCCCGGTGTGGACTCCGGTGGACCGTCCTTGGATACAGCGGTTTGTGACGCATTGAGAGATATGCGTGAGGACTCAGGGGTTCGGGAAGCCATCGAACAGAGTCACGGTCTCGCTTTACACGATAACCTGCTTTAGTGAGTTGGCTGAGTTAGTCCAATTATTTACGACGCTGATTGATGTGAACAGTTTTTATAATTCCTTTGATCGCATCCCCACTCCCGGGTGGCTCCCCGACAATCAGGACACGCTGCAAGCACGGCTCAGAACAACAGGAATCACCGAATCCTACTTCGAATTAGGCCATATGAATTGGCGGATGAAAGACGTGGGCGGACAACGATCAGAGCGAAAGAAGTGGATCCATTGCTTCGAGGATGTTGGGTGTCTTATTTTCGTGGTTGCTCTATCCGGCTACGACCAGTGCCTGGTTGAAGACCAGAATGCTGTAGGTGTATTTTTTGACTCTACTATCCGATCGAAGCCCCTAATGCAAAATTACTCTTCCAGAACCAAATGCACGAGGCGATGATGCTCTTCGACTCGTTGGCCAACAGCAAATGGTTCAAACGCAAACCCATAATTCTGTTCTTGAACAAGATTGATCTATTCAAGGAAAAGCTTGCCATTTCACCTGTCTCTACATATTTTCCAGATTCAATGGCTCGAATAAGGTCTTTGGTGGTGCTGCTGCATATTTCGCCGACCGTTTTCGTGGCATTAGTGTTGTGATATAAGGCTGGTGCAGATCAGGAACCAAGCCGTCCCATCGGAATTAATGCCGAAGTATCTATTTCCAATCAACTTGTTCGTCTCGTTGTATATATAGCCTCATATTTCCCTTTATATGATAATAGCAATTAATCTTCCTTTGAACTACAACAGGTTATGAGCCCGGCAGCAAACTCTTGAGTGCCGTATCTACTCATCTGAGAAACAATTTATCTTTCTATCTTGATTATATATATCATTCCTACCCCGCTTTCAAATCAGTCTCATCATGTCTGCTCTGGTCCAGGAGTCCCCAGATCGAGCCGTCACGGCCATCGAGCCTCTGACAGGAAGCGATAACTTCGCTACCTGGAAACGTCTCATGACCTCCTACCTCAAAGCGAGACAGGTCTGGGACGTGGTGTCGGGCGACCTTCAGCGTCCCGACTGCCTTTTCAAGTACGCCAAACCTATTACGGCGGACATCCACCCATTGGTGGAGCCCCACCTCAGTGGGGCGGTGAGGCAGCGCGCCATCGATGCGCGCCTCGAAGTGGAGGTCCAGGCGTTCGAGCGTCACCGTGAATGGTCGCGCCGCGAAGCCGAAGCCTACCACACCATCTTCCGATACCTGTCCCCCCACATCAGCATTCACGTCGCGGGGCTCGAGACGTCTCGTGACCTCTGGAATGAACTTGAAGAACGGTATCGGCGGATGGAACTCGCCACGTTCTGCGAGCTGTTTGCCCAGTTGCGTGAAACCACTGGTGAGCGCTGCGGCAGTGCGCGGGAATTTGTCGATCGGGTACGAATGTTAGTACATCGGTTGAATGCTATTGTCCCGGGATCTATCGGTGACCGGACGCACATCGCGATCCTGTTGACGCAGATCGGACCGGAATACATCTTGATCGTGGACGCGATCCAGAATGACAAGGATCCAGTCAACCCGACCACGATCGGAAACCGTCTGGCAAATGCTGAACAGACGGTGCAGCGAAAGGACGCAGCGATGCTCCCGCACGGGGTTCCTGGCGGACCGAGAAGCCCCTCAATCAATACAGTGCAGAAGAACACTAAGAAATGCAACTACTGCAAGAAGCGCGGACATGTCGTTGCGCAATGCTGGAAGAAACAGCGAGAAACGCAGCCGTCCAGGGACCATGCCCTGAAGGCCGAGAGGAGTGTTTCGGCTCACCAAGAAATAATTTGCAAATGATACCATCAAGCCAGATGGCAGATCGGCAGGGCCCGCCGACTTCCAAGAGACCGAGGATCAATATCGTCAGGGCGAGGGTGACGACCCTTTATACCCACGCACCGCAACCCCGGTGGATCCTGGACTCTGCCGCTACCAGCCACATCCGCTGGGACCGGAGCTGTTTTACCAGTTTGCGGCCCCACCGCGAGGTGTTGGACACGGCGGGCGATCCAGTAAAAGCCGAAGGGATTGGTACGGTGAAGCTCACGCTCCGGGAGAAGTTTAACCAACCCCTGGTGTTGAAGAACGTGTACTTCGTGCCACGCGTCGGGATGAACCTGATCAGTGTGCCGAAGCTGTTGCGAGACCGCTACTCGGTGGTGGCGCACCCGCAGAACGTCTTTGTGCAACGCCGAGGACGAACCGTGGGGACCGCCTACCATGCGGAGGAGGATCTGTTGATCCTGCGGTGCCACGTGAGCAAAAGATCTCGAGAGCGAGTCCAACTGGCGAGGGCGCCGATGACCCATGACCATGCAGATTCCCTGGAACCGCAGGCGGTGGTCATGGACGTCGACGACCCTGAGGAGTCAAGTGGCGTAAGATGCGCATCGCCAACCTCTGAACTCGGTGGTGAAGCACGGATGCTCGAAGCAGATGCTCGCACAGGAGTGGACCAGGCCTCCGAAGCGCTGTGGCACGCTCGGATGGGACATCTGAACCGGGGCGACTTAAGGGTGGTCCTCCGGCAGACCGGCACTCCGTACCGACCGCTGACGCAGGCGCAACTGCAGGCAACGCCGCAATGCCCGGCGTGCATGTCGGGTAAGCAGCATCAGAAGAGGAACTCCCGCGCAAGACGGCCATGTCTGCATTCAACGAGAATTTTTGAATTGATCCACTCGGACATCATGGAGATGCCGATCGCCAAAGATGGTAGCAGGTACGTGATCACCTTTACTGACGATTATTCTCGGGGCTCATGGGCGTATGCCATGAGATGGAAACATGAAGCGCTGCAGAAGTTCCGACAGTTTGAGGCCTGGGTGCACGGACAGTTCGGCGCCCAGATTAGAAGATTCCTCACCGACAATGGTAGAGAATATCTGCCGATCGGAACACACCTCGAAAGCCAGGGAGTCGAGTTTGACACCTCGCCGCCATACTGCAAGGGGCAGAATGGGCTGGCCGAACGCACGAATCGCACTATCCGGGAGCGGATCAACACGCTCCTGTCCGATGCGAACCTTCCTCCTTCCTGGTGGACCGAGCTTTTGGACACGGTGGTCTATCTGAAGCTGCGCGCCCCAGCATCGATTCTGCAAAAGAAGACACCGTATGAAGTGATTTACGGGACGCCGCCCTCGCTCTTGCATCTGCGACGGATCGGCTCCCGTGCCTGGGTGTTGATCCCAAAAGAGCATCGAGCCAAACTCGGACCGAGGTCGTTCGAGTGCCGACTGCTAGGGTATTGCGACCCCAACCAGTACAAGCTGTACGAAATCCATTCTGGAAAGACGGTCTTCTCCCGTGATGTCGAGTCCGATGAGAGGACCCCCGTGGCGCCATTCATCGAGGGGGGAACAGGCAACGACCTCCCGGACAACGCTCCTCCGTCGCCTGTCTTTTCATCGATCCCACGCTTAGCCAGCGGGCTGCCAACACCTCCTGCATCGCCATTATCTCTGTCGAATGGGCAAGAGAAAATGCCCGAGGAGATCCCTCCAGTGGTCAATCCAATCGAACAGGGACTTGACGTGACCTCGGATCTTGGGTACTCAATCTACGGTCGCCGACGAAGACCGTCACGGCGTCTTCTGGAGTCACTCGGCAAAGTGTACTCGACAGGCGCATTGAAGGCCATTTCGGACAGACAAGTCGATCCGGTGACCTTTGGCGAAGCTGTGTCAGGCGCAGACCAGCTGGACTGGTGGGCCGCTATCCAGAAAGAATATGCGTCGCTTCTCGAACACGGCACTTGGGAAAAGATCCGGCGACAAGACGTTCCGGCCAGTGCTCATGTGATTGGCTGCAAATGGGTCTTCAAGACCAAAGCGAACGGGATGCGTAAAGCGCGGTTGGTTATCAAAGGCTACCGGCAGAAACAGGGCGTCGACTTTCATGAAACATTTGCGGCTGTTTCCAGGATGGACTCAGTCCGATGCATTGTCGCCAGCGCCGTGCTACGCGGATGGAAACTCCACCAATTTGATGCTGTCACCGCCTTTCTTCATGGAGATATCGACTCATCTATCTATATGGAGCTGCCCGAGGGCTTTGAAGAGCCAGGGTACGTATGTCAGCTGCGCCGTTCACTGTATGGTCTGAAGCAGGCTCCGCGGATTTGGTACCAATGCGTCCACCGCGTCCTGGCTTCTCAGGGTTTCACTATGGCCCAATCGGACAACTGTGTGTTCTACAAGCCGCACTGTGTCGTTTGTGTTTATGTCGACGATTTTCTTGTTGCTGCCGCGGATGCACATGCCATCCAACAGGTGCAGCAAGCATTGCAAGCGGAGTTCCAGCTCAATGATCTGGGTACCCCACAGTCATTCCTCGGGATCCAGTTTGACCATCATGTTGACGGGTCTATATCCATTCACCAGAGCCAGTACATCCAGAAGGTGCTCTCCGACTTTGGTATGGAGACCTGCCAGCCGAAGTCTACGCCGATGAATCCTAAGCAAAGCCTGAATTCTCGCCCAGAGGAACCTCCGGATGAAGAAGCAAAATCTCGCTACGCGATCGCTATTGGCTCGCTCATGTATTTGATGGTTGGCACGCGACCAGACATCGCGTTTGCGCTAGGGATGTTGAGTCGCTTCACATCTCAGCCACAATCGCATCATCAAGTCGCCCTTCAGCGGCTGCTACGCTACGTCAAAGCCACACAATCATACCGGATCACCTACCGCAGTGGGCAGCTAATTGGATACACAGATGCCGATTTTGGTGGCTCTGTCGTCACTGACGGTGCCTACTCAACATCTGGATATGTTTTCCAACTTGCAGGTGCGCCAGTTTCCTGGTCGTCCAAGAGACAGGGGGAAGTGGCCACATCTACGACTCATGCCGAGTACATTGGCCAATACAATGCCATTTTACATCTGCAATGGCTTCGCACGTTTCTAGCAGAAACAAATCTGTATCGATCCCCAATCACTCATATCATGGCTGACAACCAATCCGCTATTGCGCTCTCCCATAATCCCGAATTTCATAAACGGACCAAACACTTCAATGTGAAGTTCCATTATCAGCGATCAGTGCTGAATGCAGGAGAAATTGACCTACAGTACGTTCCCACCAAGGAACAGGCCGCGGATGGTCTCACCAAGCCATTGGGACCTACAGCCTTTGTCAAGTTCTGCAGTCTTTTAGGAATCGACGCTTCGGAGATTCCAAGGCAACGTGCATGACAGCGCAGGCGCTCTTTCCACTTTATTTTCCCACGAAGGTTTTGAGTGGTTTTACCGAGGCCTGACTGCTCTGCACAACTCCAGTATCGCCCTGCCAGCAAGACGATCCTGAGGGGGAATGTTGTGATTTCAGGTTGGTGCAGATCAGGAACAGAGCCGCACCATCGGAATTAATCCCGATGTATCTATACGAAGAATCAAGTTGATTGGAAATCAACTTGTTCTTCTTGATGTATATATAGTCCTATGTTTCCTTCTCAAATATAACAATCAATCTTTCTTTGAATTACAACAACAACAAGAAAGACCGTTACTTCGGATGATGAATTGAACATTTACATGGACTATACCAAGGGACCGATCATTGACCTTGTGAAACCGGAGATGATGTACTTACACACGATTCATCCCCTTAGTACGTGGGCCGTCTTGGTCCGTTGAGGGTTGTAGTTTAGAAACTGTTGTTTCTGTGCTCTTGACGAAGCACCCGAATGCCAGGCTATAATTTTGTAATACAGCTAGACAAAACTCGAACTCGGGCATAAGGCCATGGAAGAATATTTGTCAGTATCGGAATGTCAGAGAACCCAAAAAAAGGGAGCAAAACAAAGTTGCAATATCATCATATAAGATCGACGTGAAATAATGAGGGTCCACATAATCCAAATAGAGATCTCGGGTGAATCCTCAAAGGAGTAATTCCGCCGGGCCGGATTGCTAGGTGATTATTGGAGGACGGGTATGGTACGGCCAATCAAGTTTTCTCCTTTCCCGGCGGGCAGCAGGTCCGGGCAAAGAAGCAGTGGCAAAACTCGATAAGCAAATCTAGCGAATAAGCTATTGACAGCGTGCATAGAGACAAAGCTTAGCTTTTCTCTAGATCCAGACCGGTGTCTGTCGTTTCTAGACTTTAGCAGGATTATAGAACAGGGTTTCAAATAATGCTCAGATTATCTCGTACAATGATCACGTCTTCATGATAGTTGACCCAGTGATCATGTATAATAGGCACTTGCGACTTTTTTGTACCTGTGTTTACACGGCAGATACCAATATTTTTAGAATGTCGCGATGTTGTTGGGATTCATCGGTCTCCGAAGGCTGCCTGGTTAAGAATGCACATTCGGCAAACCTATCTTCGGCCCTTACCGAGAAAACCCAAGTCCCACTATTGATTCCACAGGTGTGTTCCTGATGGCGTAAATTACCTCAAATTGGCCAATCGTGCACTTAACTACTCCACTTTGTTAATAGTCAATGTTGATCATTATCTCCACCAACAACATCTTGGTCTTTCGCGCTCTGCCTTACTATCGATCAGAGTCAGGGGTCACTGTATACTAATGGAGATCATCTAATAGAGATCAACTAATGGAGATCAACTAATGGAGATCAACCTTTTACTTACCTATTTAGAAACACGGTTGATTTTGCAGTGGTTGAGATCATCATTGGCGACTATCATTCCCGCCTCTCTGGAAGCCAACCACTAGAGATATTCCGGCCCATGCCTCTCATCTTGTCTATTTTAATAGTGCCGGGGACTGGCTAGAGTTTGGATTGCCCGTGTCGGTTGCGTATCTACTTGTCATGATCCTTCAATAAACACAAAATTGCGACAATATGACGCTATATTAAAAACCCAACCAACTCTTACAAGGGCCCAATAATTCTTAGATTTCATACCATTTTGGGAAGATTAGCAATGCCACTCAAACATTGGCAGCATGTGGACTAGAAAATGACATAATTAATTTGAGACAATCCCTTTCGGGGCCAATCAGCTTGCCCAACCCAACCCTGATAGAGCTACCAGCTAATTGATTGAACCAAGCGTGGCGACGGATCTAGCCCGCGCACGCTGAGCTGGGTTTCTCCGGAACCCCCATTAGACTAGTCTCCACAGACACTTTGGGAGTTTGTCTATTAACCTGGGGTATGTCTAACAGCGGTTATCGTATATTGCTGGTAATCCCCTGCTCAGCTGCATGCACTGCTATGACTGTTCGGGCAAAGGAAGTTTTGTCAGCTTGGTTAATTTATCGTCAAGCTTTTTGAATTTTCTTCTTGAATTTTCGACTATCTTGAAACTATTCTTTTTTAGATCTGTTTCATTTCTTTTATTGCCACTCGGTGCGCAAGGGCACAGAGAGCCTACCGGGATCGAGCCAGCTAGGCAGATCCAGCCCAAAACATATATCATGCGTTTCTTCTCTCTTTCTGTATCTGGTATCGTTTAATGGATCCGAGGTACTATCCTTACCAGAGAATGACGCGTCTAAGTGAAAAAGGTGGCGTGGGATCAGATACCCAAATCATACTCAGCCATGCCCGCTCGCGATCGTGAAGAATCTTTGGGTAATTCATTGAACCAAAGATGGCTAGAGTTTCGCCCACGGATACGTTGCGCTGGGATCTACCCAGGAAACTTTCAACTTGGTTCCCTTATTATTTGTGGAGGCATGGACAATCCACCCACCAATCTCATGTACGTATAAGTTCTAATGATGCCTTACACGTAATGCTCTTCTTAACTGTTATCTATCGTAATCTAATGTTGCTCCCATTTATTGTCTCTACGAAGAACCGACTGAGATTTTGATCTTATTTTTGCCCTCACGGACGGAACTTGTGCTTGGTGTACTCATTTTATCCTTGGCTTTTGCTGCAGGTGGCAGACTCCCAACCGCACTTGTCGTGAAAGAAGTCCGCCGCACATCGCACCATGCATCAATCATCATCGAGATACTTACGCATGACAGAAGATAAGCGGTTGTTTGCCAGGGTAAGTATAATATCCTGCGCATCCAAATATCGGGCTAGGGAATAGTGGAATATCATCCTTATACTAATTTAGGATTTCATGCACCTGTTCTCTACACTTATAGTCAGTTTGAAGTTGAATTCGCATCGCGTTCATTTTATGAGATACCACCATACGTTTACTTCGGAAGAGGCCATCGAAAAATTGGTATCGCTCAAGTTCTCACAGTCGAATTGGATGCCGGACCCAAAAGATACATCCCGGGCCGTGACCACTATCACTACCACCACCTTCTTAATGGACGAGGGAATGGCTCATTCGGTTTTCCAACGATTCATTGACGCGCGGCTTGTCAAGGCTGTTCATGGAAGTGGTATCCATATTTTTCCGCTTAAAGGATCCCTTTACCAGATTACCCCAAAAGGGCTGAGCATCCTGCAGGGTTTCTGCCAGCGTAACGGAATCGAAGCTCATCCCATGATGCTAGCGATGAAGTCGTCCTACAACATCGTTCAACTGATGAACATGGAGCGTAGTTGGGAGACAGACAAGCTCGAGCATGGCACAACTGCAATCGAAGTGATATTCTGTCGATTTGTTAGGAATAACGAGTCGGAAATCAGGAGAGACACACTAACCTCCGGTGAGCACTCGTCAAATGGCCACTCCGACGATCTAGTTGGAAAGCATACCGCCGCGAAGCGAGGCCCGCAGCATGGCAACGTTCACAGTCACACATTTAACGGAGCTATGGTAGTGGACTGGCTGTTGAATTGGTCGACGACAATTGATCTTCAGGAAGCCTATTCCGTTGCTGAGTTGTTTGTCCAATACAACTTGATTATGATGGTCAAGGGCGACAGGGCTCTCCACGACCGAGCCAATGTGGCTTTCCAGCCTTCCAAGTAGTCGACCTACTGTATCACCGAACGAGGAAACCGCATATGCGGACGAATTCCCGAGGATATGGCCAGCGACAAGACACCATACGACAGCCGCGCTATACCGGGAGGTTCGAATGATACACAATTAAATCACATCCTCCAAGACCCGGTTCTTCGTCTCATATTCTGGGAATTCTTTCGGTTCTCGTTCTGTGAAGAGAATCTGTCTTTCTACTTTGATGTCTCTGAGTTTACGGTCAACTATCACAAAGCAGTAGAAGCCAGTTCACCCAACAGTGCTAGCTGGATCTAGGAGACGCTAGCCATAGCTTACGATTAGTATGTTTGATTTGGCCTGCTTTTCAATCGCCAAGCTTACTTCTGCCCTAGACATATACAATACTTTTTTTGGCCAGCGGCTCCCCTTGCGAGCTGAACACTGACTATGACCAACGAAAAGTCCTGGCTGTTTGGATTATTAAGGCTGCGGAAGCTGAAGAACCTTCTTTACAAAGCCTTCGGGAGATTGTTCGGTTATTTCAACTTGTACAGACTTCAGCTTTCAAGTTGATGGCTTACGTGAGTCCTCCGAATTGTGATCATGTCTCTTGCTGTATCAACGTCTGACGTTCCCTAAGGACTATGTCCCAAAGTTTCTGCATTATTCCAGGTACGTACGCCATTGCGCAGGAACTTAATAGGAAGCATACGGGGCTTCGTGGTCGTACTAATCGACCCATAAGCTGCTCTGTAAGAGTATGCCTTTTATCGAGATTTCGACTTTCGTGCAATGTGTTGTCGGCCTTTCGTCTTGGAGCGCATTGATGCAAAACCTAAGCCATTCATTGATGACGCTGGAGCTACAGGCCGGAAGCCCTGTTAGTTGTCGTAACACCCAAAGAGAATGAGACAATCATCCATAGGAGCCTCAGCTCTGGAAAGGCAAGATAAATTTATCTCACTTGTCGTGTTTTGTCTAAAGTGCACCAACTTACATGGAGTATATTTCATCTTCTATTAAACAACAACGGGGCAGCATTATAAGTCAATACTACTTGGGCTATGAATTGAAAAGTTTCGAAGATGAAAACAGGTCCATACACACTATGCTCAATTTGAGATGAAAAGTCTTCCGAGGAGATCTTTGCCGGACTAGTACTAGATAAAGAGATAGCTCTAATACCTGGAAGCTGCCGCCATCCTTCTACATAACTTGTACCACACGGGATGTCGAATGCAATTTGATTGTACGAAATGGTCTGTACATATTGAAACAATTAAACGCCAACGTAGTATGCTCCCCGGGTCTGTCATGCTTCGCATAAATCATGACCCCAAACATTATTGAAGAAATCCAATCTTCCTCCATCGCGGAATACAAAGCCCCAAGGTTTCCGAGTTCGCGACCTTCGCTGATTGCAGCATTGGAGAGACAGGTGTTTTACCGATCATGTGCATCACAACTGACCCACATGACATATGAACAAAATTTCTTCTTAAGAATTGACTGAGCTGTTTTGCAGGTCTTGTCGTATCAGTGGTGTCTCCACTGCTCATCATTCGTCTCTGCCACTCTGTATATGGCATGCTAAGGATATTTAGATGCCCTGAAATACGACATGCTAAGTCATGCCGGGACTGGCGAACCGGGTTCTCAAGGTGAGACACCATTCGAGGAGGGGCCGCATCAAGAACTATTTCACGAGACAAACTATCACAGCATTAGCATGGCGAACAAAAAAAATAATAAAAAAATGAACCAACTTACTCCATTGAAATGAAACAATGCACCTATTGTCTGAGAGGCGCTGATTATAGCTGGAAAGTGTTCTTTCGTATTCCACAGTCCATTTTTCTGGGGTCCTGTCATTTGTCCAACTCGAACATATGGAACTGGAAAAGTTGCATTTTGCCCTGTGGCCTGTTCTATGAGCTGCTCACAATGATGCTTAGAATGAGCCTAGTCAAGGTCGAGCGGGGTACTTGAATATCTTGTGGGTTCTTCTGACACCTAAAAATGTGCGGAGGTATTTGGGCGATGGCCAATTACTCCTATTGAGGATACAGTATGAACAGAAGTCGGCACGACTATTGATGTCGCGGTAGAGCCCCAATAAGTTGCGGAGTCTTTTGAATTGAGGCTCAAATGCACTAAACTATCGTTTAAAGCTCATTGGCCAAGCGTTGTGAATGATGTGCAGTTTGCGTGTACAAAGGGATAGCGTGTTACGCCTACTACTTACCAACCCGCGTTATCAAGCCATGAAGAGGTCTTGTCAATCACCAATTTGCCCAGTGGTCTATTGGGCCCACCACCTGATATCCCTCCGGTACTATCAATCCGGAGTAACCCTTGACTTGGTCCCCTTTCACTTGCTCCGCCTCGTTAGCTTCTCCTATTTACAAATTTAAACAACGTGCAAGGGGGATACGCGGAACATACAATAACCAGTTTTTGAACTGGTTTAACAGCAGACTGATAGCATGAGCTGATGCAACACTTCTGCCAACTCATAAAGCTGACTTGCATAAGCCTATCACGACAAAGGAACCCCAGGGGCACGGTAGACTTCGAATGCGCCACTTCATTCGATGTACTAAACATTGACTGCGTGAATCACGTAGGGATTGGCAATCGGCCCAATCTCGGAGATGGCCATGGGCTTTTTAAATATCCATCAGCCCTCACTTATTGTTATTCATGACCGTAGTTTGAAGCCCAAGTCCCACTGCACAACAGAGATGGATGTGTTGAGCTCGAGGCATTATTCTCGCTACATATCAAGCCACGTATCAAGCCAGCAATTCTCTCTGGGTTCTCTCCTGCTGTTTCACTTCTCTATGGTATATTGAGACTATCAATCTCACCTTTTATTGATCGGCGTTTCCCCAACGGTGTTAAAAACGGTGTTAAAAACGGTGTTAAAAACGGTGTTTCCAAGGGTTTGAAGTTGTGTAGGTTCCTCGGTTTGATCAGGCTCATCCTTATTACGATGATGCATGTACCCAATGCGAAGGTTTGATTCAGTTCTTGAGCGCCCTCGAGCAGGGAGGCGGGGTCCCCCAGAGACACCTTTATGGGGGTCGGCGAGGCAATTTCCAATTGCCGGGGGTGCCTCCCAAGGCAACGGGCAAGATGCGCTGGCCATTGTCGATCCGCCCTCCTCCATGCTTTTGCCAGGAAGATTTTCGCCGGTCAATCCATGAAACCGGGGTCACCATCAAGTGCATGCGTACATATACTATACTTGTCCACCAGCCTACCTGTATCTAAGCCGCACAACACACAATCAACTCCTGAACATTTGAAGCATAACTTTATAAGCCAACAGTCAGGCCTACTTCGGTGGTTCCTAATGGCCACAAGGCCTGGCAACTTTTATGCTGCACGCTCTCGGTCCATTGGATTTGCCGAATGCCTGAAACTCTGGTTCGCTGCAACATGTACTTGGCCGCATTTTATAGATAGCTTTCTGCATTGTCGTATTTGAAAATGGCAGTCTGGTTCTCAGTCTTTGCTGCACTGCTTTATGTGGCACTGACAGCTTACAGTCGGCAGATTGAGAGGGTACGAATGATATTCGCTCAGCTCTGCTGTCAGCCTGAATGCAACTTATCTGGTCGCTTGAAATTGGCTGCAGAGGTCAAGTGCAGTATCTGCATTGTCAGCGTAAGACCACATAGCCACGACTGACAGAAGTGTCGCTGTATGAAGCCCCTACCGCCGCTATCAGTATCCTGCGAAAGCTTCTAGAAATAGATTTGAAGGTTAGCAAGGTCGACGACATGGTGGGTTAGGATCTAGAGTCTCAATATGGTTGATAGAATTACCTGTAGGAACAGCTGTAGTAGAAATTTCCCCCTCGATGGCAACGACTTTCACCCGACAAGTGTTCTCTTGGGATCAAATGGCCCTACTGTTTGTTATCTGTGTCAGGAAGGAAAAATACCCACTAGCACGAAGGGAAAGACTTACTAACCATGCGTCAGATGCGCGGGCGGGTTGCAGTACATTTGCAATATGCTCCTGGGACAGAAGCCTGATAATGATAGAGGTACTAAACACCTTTGACTTTCAAAGCCGCCCAAATGTCGTGCTCATCCGTGTTGACAAGGGTGCGCGTCGTCAATACTATGACGGAGGGATCCGCTGACAGCTCTGATAAGGCGAGAGGGTCACCTCACTACCTCGCAATGATGAGTTTCTGCTCTCGCTTCTTGGCACGATGTGGAATTCTTGAGACCACCAGGCGGTGATAGCAACCCAATTCGCCCGCAGCAGATAATTGAGAATTGATGCCTTCGCTTCCTGCGGCATCAGTGATCTCGGAATGGGGGCGAGATGAGGCATTGAGCATTTTTCTCATCTACCGTTTCTTCCTAATCACTCTGCCTCGCCCATAACACACACAAAATTCCAAGACAGTTAGTGATGGTTGGCGAGTAGGTCGGCCCGGCTTCCACATTCAACTCCCGCCTAGGGCCGGAGAGGGCCGACACCCGTAGGGTGGCCCCGTATACCGAAGGCCCGCCCGAACCAAACGCCACAACCCCCGGAGGGAAAGTCTAGAATGGTTCCCGCGGGCACATTGGGAGCGACCGAAGGGAGCGGACAACTATGGACATGTTCTACCCAGTTAGGGCCTGATATTCCCACGGGGGATTTGGGAATGGGGGCCTTTCAAGAATCAACCTCCAGGTTCTGATCAAATGAATCTCTCCTCACAACATCGTTCCAAATCTTTCAAAGTGGAGACTTGGCACCATAGAACGAGGTTGATTCCAAGCAGAGCCTTAGAATGATAGAGCCCGTAGGTTTAGCGTGGGATCTTTCATTATGATAACCCGCGGGGCTCGGACGGAAACATTGGACGTCGCCATGACACGTCTAAACACTGAATTTTCACTTCTCGAAATTACCATTGGAGAAGGCCTTCCAATGTAGACCTGAGATCTGAATAATTCACTCTTGTCGAATTTCCCGGACAAGAGGATTGGAGAAAGTCCCAAGACGACGATAGTGGGTTGATCTTGCCCGTCGCCTATGGGAGGCACCCCCGGCAATTGGAAATTGCCTCGCCGACCCCCCTGAAGGGGGTCTCTGGGGGACCCCGCCCCCCGGCTCGAGGGCGCTTGGGCAATGAATCAAATCCGGGCGCGGCCGCAGTTCGGAAAAGTGATTCGATACCAAATGTGGCATTTATGCAGATGAAATGCCCGTATTTTGCGACGATGAGAAGAAATATCGCATTCCTGAAGGCTGACTTCATATACCGACGCGTCAACAGCGGTGGTCAGTGGGGCAAGCATGGCGAGTTGACACATCAACGCGCGATGCATATCTACCACGTGCAACCTCAGTTGCTTATTGGAATCCCTGGCCTTGTCGCTCAACCCCAATCTTTAGAACACTTGGATTGATCTCGATATGTCGTATCTAGAGTGTTGTTCGACTTCGTTCCCATTTAATTTGCTCTTGCCGTGTTAGCCCCTTCCCTGAGCAATGAATGTGCGGCGGGGAGGTAGCAGAAAAGGTCAAGGGTGGATGGACGGCGTGCTGACCGGAGCCTCTCTGAGGCCTCGGCTCATGATACATTCATTCTAGCGCCAGAAACCCTCTCGTATGATCTTTCCCCCAAGAAAAAAAGTATCTAGAAAGAATATCTCCAAACTCGCGGAATCCTTCGAACACACAAATTCATTCGGCGTAGCGAGAGTGAGACGTTAGATAGGGATGGAGGATATGAGACCCTTGAAATCCGAGCCTAGTAGTGATATTGGTCATCTTAACTTTTTCCATTGACGAGTTCGTTGGGAAAAGAATTGACTCACATGGTAGGTATATCTTGCACGTGTGCCTTCTATACGACCCACTACCGTTCTGGTCTGTCCGCCGCAACCATTCTCAGAGAACTGTCGTGGCAAACCGTACTGTAGACTATTTTGAATCCATAATCAAAAATGCTGATTATGAATAAGGCAACTTCCGTCTGCATACTAGATAGGCTCGGCATACACCAGTTCCAGCTGGTGGATCACCTTCAGAGCCGGCCAGCGTGGTTCCACATGGATTTTCGACGATCTGGCTGTGCCTATTAGAATCGGCATGTGATGGAGGGCAGAAATCTCATATTCGCTGTCAACTTCGAAATATCAGCAGTAATGCGAGTTACACTCAGAATTTTGTACATCATAGTGCTAGGATGTTCGTTCATCATGTTCTACATCTGAGATATAACAAATGCTCCCATAATACTTTCTATGTTGACAGTTGCTCACGTATGTTGCTGTATTACCGCTATGAGTGAGTGAATGAGACCCGCATCCAGCACGGACACGGTCGCAATTTTGTGCTCAAAAGAGGATCGGACGTATCCTTTTCTGATTCCCACCCACTGACAGCTTGGGTCAAGATATATTGACACTATTTGCAGCGATGGTACTGTATATCCCCAAGATACCTCATAACACGAGAGGGAATACAACATCCCAGTCTCCAATTATACAATTCTAGATGGGTGATACGACACAGTACCTCGGCCTCATGCAAGATCTTTTTCTAGGGCTGGTGATCAACAAGCAAATGTAAGAAGCATAACCAATGTGGTATGTTAGAACAAAGAGATTGTTAAACGAAGCTGAAATTTACACGACTTTTTCGTATCTGACGTTGTCTCTTCCTTGACGAGTAGTCTCCGTGGCTCTTTTGCTTCATTGCCTCTTGGATGAGACGGCTCATATCACGTTTTTTACGGGATTGAGCAACTTCGGCTGGCATTGCCAAAATACAAGGCAAGTTCGGGCCCTGGAGTAATCTGCTGACCATTGCAGTATCTTCTCGTTTGACCGCTAACAACAGGGCCGTCTCACCCCAACCATTGATCGTATCAATATTGATTCCAGGATGCCCAAGCAAAATATCTAGGATATCAAGTCTTCCGTGACGAATGGCTACACAAAGTGCCGTCTCCTTATCAGGACTGTTCCACTGGTTGATCTGCAGCCGATCACCTTGCCGGACCAGCAATTCAACCATATCACGGTGGCCCTCCTGGGTTGCCAAAAGAAGCGGCGAATCATTGGGTATTTCCAAGGCGTTAATTTGTGTCTTTTTGTGAGTGAGGAGTAATCTCACCACTGCGGTATTCCCTTGTTGTATAGCCAGACAAAGAGGAGATTGAGAGCCCCCGCATAGATTTGGGTCAAGACTCGGCCGGCTTAAGAACCATCCAAGAACGGTTGTATCATTTCTTCTGGCTAGATGGTGGAGCGAGGTAGAAGGGCTATCATATTTCCCACATGTTCCAAGCGTATTGATCTCCACGTCCTTCTCTTCCAGAAGCCTCTGCGTGACACGATCATAGAATGAAAAGGTAGACCACCACAGCGCAGTCCTACCGTAACTGTCTTTACGGTTCAAGAGAGTATTTGCGTGGCGAAGTAGAAAATCCACTGCCAAAAGATGACCGCTCCTTGCCGCTGTGTGGAGAGGTGTCAGTCCCTGTTCATCAACGATATCGAATTCCTCTCCCCGGAGGCGCAGCATTCGTGATATGGAAGCACCTCCGCTACCAGCAGCTGACGCAACCGTTTCCTCACTTCTAGTGAGCGGTGTATCCTGTGATATGACGCCAGGGGATGTCGCTTTCCAATGATCAAGTAGGAGATCTTTGATATTGTTTCTGTTTCTGATGCATGCTTGGATCCATGGCGATATTCCATTCAGATCTTTTGTATCAGGGTTGGCACCTCTTATGAGTAGTTGGCACACAAAGTCTCTGTTTCCTTGAAAGACAGCAAGCCAGAGCACCGTCTGCCCCTCAGAATTTGGGAGGTCGACTTTGAGCTGAGGGTGTTGAAGGAGCTGGGTGACGATGACGGATGATGTTGTCGCCACGCTGTGCCACAGAGCACTCTCTCCCTTGGTATTTCTCAAGTTCACGCGCAACCTTCTCTTCTGCAGTAATACTTTGATCACCAGCTCCGAGCCGTGATCTGCGGCTGTCATGAGAGGGGATGAATCGTCAACTAGTGCATTTACGTCGGCTCGGTAAGAGATTAACGCCTTTGCAAATGCACAATTATTGGTCTTAGCAGCCCAATGAAGCGCCGAGCTGTTTTGGTGCTTGATATTGTACTTTATTAGCGCCAGACGCAGCTTGGGATAGAGGTTTCGGTGGGTCTGAGCAAAAGCAGAAATCTGGCCGCCCGATAAGGTGCTGGCTATGATCCAAAGAATCTCCGTTGGAAAATCGATAATGGAAACCTGTAGAGTATATTCAGCATTCAATTCCATTACAAAGCATCGATTTCTCATACCATTGCCTCAACCCTCAAGCTGTTGACTTTGTGAAAGTATATGCAAAGAGGTTATGAGGTGTTTCCTCTTTCCAAGGCGATGCATGAAGTTTGATGCAAAGTAATGAAACTAATGCAGCGTATTTTTGGGCGATTTAGCATTGCAAGGACCAATCAATTTGGGAATTAGGGGATATGAAGAGCTTTAAGTATCACTAAGCGAAAGATTGGATGCTTGACGATGCAATCTTGCTGCTGTAAATTGCGCTTCAGTTCCCAGGCAGACTATAGAAGCCTCCAGTATTCAGAACCGTGGCTCCGGGAGTAGTGACCGGGATCCCAGGGACAAGGCGGTTCCCAGGACCGGCATATACTTTCCCAAGACATTCAATAATGATCTCATTACCGATTCATTCTCAGGCTCTTGGTTATTTGGAACACATCATCCATATCTGGTCCACAGTAATGTCTACTTGAACAACTTGAGACCCTGAATGATCCACCTTTCTTCCCTCGACATATTTGAGTTTTTGTGCTAAATACGAAACATGCTGGACAGACTGCCAAATTAATTTTTACTTTGGATCTGCAGAAGCCTCGATGGGAAAGAAATCGTTCAATTGACCATTTGCTGCTGCTGGGCAACTGCGCAAACTTGCACCAAATATCTCCTTGATTGTCTGCCCCACGATGAGATGCCACCCCTTCATCGAGCCATACTCGCAAGACGACTAGACATTGCGGGCCTTGTTGGATCTTTATCAGGCAAATCCCAACTCCGAGTACCGTGGGACGAGCACGCTTCTTCTCGCCATTGAGATGAGCTATCCACAAGCAGTTAATCTCATGTTGGAACATCACCCACAGCTATCCTATATTTGCGACTTTCAAGGTCAAGGGCCATTGTCAAAGGCGGTCGAAAAGGGCAATTTTGCCATCGTTGAACGCCTGTTGCAGTACCCAGCGCTGGATGTCAATGACCGATGCACCGATGGCATGTCCGCTTTGATGTACGCAGTGGAAAACGCCGAGCACGCCATTCTAAACTATCTTCTGACCGATTCCCGCGTGGATGTCAGCATCGAAGATTGCTTTGGGCAGAATGCGCTACACCTCGCAGTCCGAAAGGAAGACCATATCTCAGTGCAGATCCTGGCCCGAGACCCTCGCTTGGATGTCAATTGGTGCGGCACCCACCGAAATACGGCACTACTTCTCGCGGTCAAAATCCTCAGGAGGAGGTCGGCGCGTGGGATAGTGGAGGCCCTACTGCTCAACCCAAAGCTTGACATCAATCACCAGGATTCTAGAGGGCGCACGGCGCTGTGGCACGCGGTGGACCTGCAGAATGAGGAGCTAGTGCAACTGCTCTTGGACCAGAATGACCTTCATTTGAATGACGCGGATGATGGAGGTCTTACCCCTCTTGCGCGAGCAGCGGAGCATCAAAGCCCTCGCTTGCTACAGATGCTTCTGAGGCAGCCGAAAATATGTATCAATGTCACGTCGAGCTTGGTTTCCCCGCTGTGGGCCGCGTGTCGGGCGGGTTCGCTCGGGGCAGTCCAGAACTTGTTGACCCAGAGGTCCATTCAGGTCAACGTAAAAGCCCCCTCTGGAACTTCGCCCCTTCACGTAGCTGTCATCAACCAACACTTAGATATTGTGTCTCTTCTTCTCTCGCAAGGTGAAATCGCATTGAATGAGGTTGGGCCCTGGGGCTTCACAGCCCTCATGTTTGCTGCTGCAAGGGGGTATATTGCATGTGTTGAACGGCTGTTGCGCCACCCACAGATTGATCTCCAAGTTCAAGATCCTTACGGATACTGCGCTTTCAGCTTGGCGATACTCAATAGACATGCTCGGGCAGTGGATCTTCTAAGCAGTGCATTTGTGCGGCAGAGAGCACAAAAATTAGGCTGCCCATCGGGCTAGCTTTCCCAAGACTGAGTGGAGGAGAAATAGAAAATTTGAGTAAAGTTACTTTGCCAGACTGCTATACTCCCCATCTTAGAGTCAGATGACTCGGTCATTGCTATGTAGCTCAGCTCAGCGAGCACAGACGTTAGCCAACAGTCCACTGGAAAGTGCGGTCCGCTCAATCACTGATTTTCCCGGTTCAAGTACACAGTACTTGAGTATAATACCGTAGCACTGGCTGTCCTAAAGCTCCATTTTTCTCTGCTATTTGAGCGATTTGAGCGTGACATGAGCGTGGTCGGCCGCGAAACAAGATCCCAAAGCGCCGGATAGAAGCCTCTGTTCTAGCTTCACTGATGGCCCGCCCTCCGTCTAATGCATCGAGTGTATACAGTCGCTCGCCAGATACACCAAGACCACACTCCTCGACGGCTTTGCCTGCCCCCCGGGATGATCTTCCCGAGATTACACCACTGGACCATCGGATCTTTGTGGCGGGGAGAACGACCATGGCATTAGAGACCACAAAGACACACCTCAGTACAGCAAAGAGCGTGGCACAATCCCCATTAGACCCAATCACTGAGAAGCGCGGCCAACGTGATCAGCAAGCTCACGAAAATGAGTTCTTCCGCACCTGCTGCACGAATTTCCGCCATCTAGCGACCGCCGTGGTTGACATCACACGAAAGCTTGTATTGGAAGATCATTTCCATTCCGACCAATTTATCCCAGTCAATGCACGCTTGTGCCGGGCTACATTGGCTCTTTGGGCAGCCTTGGACGCATCAAGGGTGGAGGAGGACAGGGCGGAACGTATTTGGATGCAGGAATTGGATATGCCGACAGCTTCGGAGCCATCTTCCGAGTGGATCTAGGGGAAATTTGGCATCGTATGCGATTGAAGGTCGAGCTCGTCGAGTCTTGGGTATTGGGATCTAAGAATATTCAGTGAGACGTGACAGGCGAGGTGACAGCCCTGGATGAGAGTGGCGAATGCGTACATTCGTTTCAGGTGACGATGTGAGGGCCAGTTGGACAGTCAGCTACCCTGGTCTGACGACCAGCCCTGACGGTGGCAGTTGGCGGGCCAGGCTTTGTTGATTGGCTTGCTTTAAGAAGGCGGTAGCAATCACTTCCGGATGGCGACTGACCAATCATGGTGGCTTTTTGGGGTTCAACTTGGCAACCTCAGTTGAACCCCCTCTCGGGTTCCCCCCCCAACCCTGGACCTACGATTACACCGTTCTCCTTCTTGTATGTGGTCTGTTTATATCGAAATTCTAATTATAAAGTACGGATATTCATCCTCGTTCAACTCATTTGCCTAATAAATACAGTTCTGCCCTGTTTATTGGGTTGTAAAATTCCTCAACATTAAGCCATACGTGTTGTGATATAAGGCTGGTGCAGATCAGGAACCAAGCCGTCCCATCGGAATTAATGCCGAAATATCTATATACAGAATCAAGTTGATTTCCAATCAACTTGTTCTTCTCGTTGTATATATAGCCTCATATTTCCCTCTAGATGACAATAACAATCAATCTTCCTTTGATTAACAACAGGTTATGAGCCCGGGAGCAATCTCTCGGGTGCCGTCTCTACTCATCTGAGAAACATCTTATCTATCCATCTTGATTATATATCTACCCCGCTTTCAACAACAGGTTATGAGCCCGGGAGCAATCTCTCGGGTGCCGTCTCTACTCATCTGAGAAACATCTTATCTATCCATCTTGATTATATATCTACCCCGCTTTCAACTCATCAACTTATCATCATGTCGGCTCTGGTCCATGACTCCCCAGACCGAGCCGTCACGGCCATCGAGCCTCTGACAGGAAGCGACAACTTCGCTACCTGGAAACGTCTCATGACCTCCTACCTCAAAGCGAGACAGGTCTGGGACGTGGTGTCGGGCGACCTCCAGCGTCCTGACTGCCTGTTCAAGTACGCCAAACCTATTACGGCGGACATCCACCCCTTGGTGGAGCCCCACCTCAGCGGGGCGGTGAGGCAGCGCGCCATCGACGCGCGCCTCGAAGTGGAGGTCCAGGCGTTCGAGCGCCACCGTGAATGGTCGCGCCGCGAAGCCGAGGCCTACCATACTATCTTCCGTTACTTGTCCCCCCACATCAGCATTCATGTCGCGGGACTCGAAACATCTCGCGACCTCTGGAATGAACTTGAAGAACGGTATCGGCGGATGGAACTCGCCACGTTCTGCGAGCTGTTCGCCCAGTTGCGTGAGACCACAGGCGAGCGCTGTGGCAGTGCACGCGAGTTTGTCGATCGTGTACGGATGTTAGTACACCGGTTGAATGCTATCGTCCCCGGATCAATCGGCGACCGGACGCACATTGCGATTCTGTTGACTCAGATCGGACCAGAATACATCTTGATTGTAGATGCGATCCAAAATGACAAAGATCCAGTCAACCCGACCACGATCGGAAACCGTCTGGCAAATGCAGAACAGACGGTGCAGCGGAAGGACGCCGCAACGCTCCCGCATGGAGCGTCTGGCGCATCGAATAGCCCTTCAATCAATACCGTGCAGAAGAATACCAAAAAGTGTAACTACTGCAAGAAGCGCGGCCATGTGGTCGCGCAGTGCTGGAAGAAACAGCGAGAAGAACAGCCGTCCAGGGACCATGCCCTGAAGGCCGAACGGAGTGTTTCCGGCTCACCAAGAAGCAATTTGCGAAGTATACCATCAAGCCAGGTGGAAGAACGGCAGGGCCCGCCGACTTCCAAGAGACCGCGGATCAATGTTGTGAGGGCGAGGGTGACGACTCTCTATACCCACGCACCGTCACCCCGGTGGATCCTGGACTCGGCTGCCACCAGCCACATCTGCTGGGACCGGAGCTGCTTCAGCAGTCTGCGGCCCCATCGCGAGATGTTGGACACGGCGGGCGATCCAGTGGAAGCCGAAGGGATTGGGACGGTGAAGCTCACGCTCCGGGGGAAGTTCAACCAACCCCTGGTGCTCAAGAACGTATACTTCGCGCCACGCGTCGGGATGAACCTGATCAGTGTGCCGAAGTTGCTAAGAGACCGCTACTCGGTGGTAGCGCACCCGCAGAACGTCTTTGTGCAACGCCGAGGACGAACGGTGGGGACCGCCTACCATGCGGAGGAGGATCTGTTGATCCTGCGGTGCCATGTGAGCAAGAGATCTCGAGAACGAGTCCAACTGGCGAGGGCGCCGACGACCTATGGCCATGCAGATTCCCTGGAACCGCAGGCGGTGGCCATGGACGTCGACAGCCGTGAAGAGTCAAGTGGCGTAGGATGCGCATCGCCAACCTCTGAACTCGGTGGTGAAGCTGTGATACTCGAAGCAGATGCGGGCAAAGGAGTGGACCAGGCCTCCGAAGCGCTATGGCACGCTCGGATGGGACATCTGAACCGGGGCGACTTGAGGGTGGTCCTCCGGCAGACCGGCACTCCGTACCGACCGCTGACGCAGGCGCAACTGCAGGCAACGCCGCGTTGCCCGGCGTGCATGTCGGGTAAGCAGCATCAGAAGAGGAACTCCCGTGCAAGGCGGCCACGTCTGCATTCAACGAGAATTTTTGAATTGATCCACTCGGACATCATGGAGATGCCGATTGCCAAAGATGGCAGCAGGTACGTGATCACCTTTACTGACGATTATTCTCGGGGCTCATGGGCCTATGCCATGAGATGGAAACATGAAGCGCTGCAGAAGTTCCGACAGTTTGAGGCCTGGGTGCACCGACAATTTGGGGCCCAGATTAGAAGATTTCTTACCGACAATGGAAGAGAATATCTGCCGGTCGGAACACACCTCGAACGCCAGGGAGTTGAGTTTGACACCTCGCCGCCATACTGCAAAGGGCAGAATGGGCTGGCCGAACGAACGAACCGCACTATCCGGGAGCGGATCAACACGCTCCTGTCCGATGCAAACCTTCCTCCTTCCTGGTGGGTCGAACTTATAGATACGGTAGTCTATCTGAAGCTGCGCGCGCCAGCATCAATTCTGCGAAAAAGGACACCGTATGAAGTGATTTATGGGAAGCCGCCCTCGCTCTTGCATCTACGCCGGATCGGCTCTCGTGCCTGGGTGTTGATCCCAAAAGAGCATCGAGCCAAACTCGGACCGAGGTCGTCCGAGTGCCGACTGCTAGGTTATTGTGAACCCAACCAGTACAAGCTGTACGAAATCCACTCAGGAAAGACAATATTCTCCCGTGATGTCGAGTTCGATGAGAGGACCCCCGTGGCGCCACTCATCGAGGGGGAAACAGGCAACGACCTCCCGGACAACGCTCCTCCATCATCTGTCTTTCCACCAATGCCAAGTTCAGCCAGCGAGCTGCCAACACCTCCTGCGTCGCCATTACCTCGGTCGAATGAACGAGAGAAGCCGCCATCTGAGCGCGAGGATGAGACACCTCCAGTGATCAATCCAAGCCAACAGGAAACCGACTTGACATCGGATCTTGGGTATTCGATGTATGGTCGCAGACGAAGACCATCACGGCGTCTCCTGGAATCGCTGGGGAAGGTGTACTCGGCAGGCGCATTGAATACTGCACCGGCCAGACAAGCCGACCCGGCAACCTTCCGCGAAGCTGTGTCAGGCCCAGACCAGCTAATCTGGTGGGCCGCCATCCAGAAAGAATATGCGTCGCTTCTCGAACACGGAACATGGGAAAAGGTTCGGCGGGAGGACATCCCCGCTGGGGATCATGTGATTGGGTGCAAATGGGTCTTCAAGACCAAAACCAACGGAACGCGCAAAGCGCGACTGGTCATCAAAGGCTACCGGCAGAAACATGGCATCGATTATCACGAAACGTTTGCGGCTGTGTCGCGCATGGACTCGGTCCGCTGCATCGTCGCCAGCGCCGTGTTGCGCGGATGGAAACTCCACCAATTCGATGCGGTTACCGCATTTCTCCATGGAGACGTCGATTCGTCTATCTATATGGAGTTGCCCGAAGGCTTTGAAGAACCAGGGTACGTGTGTCGGCTGCGCCGTTCACTGTATGGGCTGAAGCAGGCCCCGCGGATTTGGTACCAATGCGTCCACCGCGTCCTGGCTTCTCAGGGCTTCACTATGGCCCAATCGGACAACTGTGTTTTCTGGAAAGCGGACTGCGTCGTTTGCGTTTATGTCGATGACTTTCTAGTTGCTGCGGCAAATACGCACGAAATTGAACAAGTACAACGAGCCTTACAAACCGAGTTCCGATTGAACGATCTGGGCATCCCTCGTTCGTTCCTCGGGATCGAGTTTGACTATCACGTTGATGGGTCCGTGTCTATTCACCAACATCAGTACATCCAGAAGGTGCTCTCCGACTTTGGCATGGAGAGTTGTCAGCCGAAGTCTACGCCGATGAATCCTAAGCAAAGCCTGAATACTCGCCCAGAGGAGGAACCTCCGGATGAAGAAGCAAAAGCTCGCTATGCAACTGCTATCGGCTCGCTCATGTATTTGATGGTTGGCACGCGACCGGATATTGCGTTTGCGCTCGGAATGTTGAGTCGCTTCACATCCCGGCCGCAATCGCATCACCAGGCCGCACTTCAGCGACTGCTTCGCTACATCAAAGCCACGCAATCTCACCGTATCACCTACCGAAATGGTCAATTGATCGGATACACTGACGCCGACTTCGGTGGCTCCGTCGTCACGGATGGAGCATACTCCACGTCTGGCTACGTGTTCCAACTGGCGGGAGCGCCGGTTTCCTGGTCGTCCAAACGTCAGGGGGAAGTGGCCACGTCCACGACTCATGCCGAATACATTGGCCAATACAATGCCATTTTACATCTACAGTGGCTCCGCACCTTTCTAGGAGAAACAAATCTGTATCGGTCTCCGGTCACTAATATCATGGCTGACAATCAATCCGCTATTGCGCTCTCCCGCAATCCCGAATTTCACAAACGGACCAAACACTTCAATGTCAAGTTCCATTATCAGCGGTCGGTGCTGAATGCAGGAGAAATTGACCTGCAGTATGTTCCCACTGAGGAGCAGGCCGCGGATGGTCTCACCAAGCCATTAGGGCCAACGTCCTTTGCCAAGTTCTGTAGTCTTTTGGGAATCGACGTATCCAAAACCTAAGGCAACAAGCATGACAGCGCAGGTGCTCTTTCCACTTTCTTTTCCCACGAAGGTTTTTTGAGTGGTTTTACCGAGGCCTGACTGCTCTGCTCAATTCCAGTATCGCCCTGCCAGCAGGACGATTCTGAGGGGGAATGTTGTGATATAAGGCTGGTGCAGATCAGGAACCAAGCCGTCCCATCGGAATTAATGCCGAAATATCTATATACAGAATCAAGTTGATTTCCAATCAACTTGTTCTTCTCGTTGTATATATAGCCTCATATTTCCCTCTAGATGACAATAACAATCAATCTTCCTTTGATTAACAACAATACGAAATATATATCTCTGACTTCAGGCAATCATAGTGGTATAACACATCACGATTTCTAGCAAATGACAAAACCCCGATCTCCGAATTTGATCGCGACTGCAGATCTTGCAGATCTTCCAGAGCCTCTGAGGCACCTGGGTATAGATATCCCGCTGTCACGTAGTCTGGTAATCCCAAGGTTGGTCAGGTTGGTGAAAGGCGGGCCACGTGGAGACTCCGTCACTCTGCGGTCGGCCCGCGCCCGGCATCTTCCCAATAATCTCAAACAGCCGAGGGAATTGGCCTTTCAATATAGCACCATGGCCTTCTAGTCTAGTCATATTCCAACTACTTCCGGCTCTGTGGGTGGACGTGGCTTGGTCACTTCATGCCGTCCCTCTGCAGCTCGGCTTTCGTGTTCTGACTTCAGGGGAAAGACCCAAGGCTTCCAAGGCCTTCAATCAAGACAGCTTCGCGCCAATTGCGCGATCAGCCTCTGGTTCGACGTGAAAGTTGCATACTGCAGGAGGGAGCGGCCTTTGGCGTCGCGCTGGCTCACCATCGATTGTGGATGAGAAACCAACAGCTCAAGGATCGCCTCGCGTCTGGGCTCAAAGCCACCGTACGTCTTGGCCGCGAGAAGCAATGCGCTGTCCCCTGCAAGGTCGGGGCGATTGACATCGACAGATCGGGAATTCAGTAAGATCTGGACTGCAAGATGATCGTCGTATATCACTGCTAGATGGAGCGCAGTGAGACCTTGGCCATCTGTGACGCGAACATCGAGTCGCGGGTCACCCAAGAGGATCTCCAAGATCTCGTGCTGTTGATACTCTAGAGCCGTGAACAGTGTGGGCTGGCCCTTCGGTCCGCTGCTGTTGACATCGATGCCGTGCTGAAGGAGTTGAATCACGGCTTGCACATCTCCCCGAGCAATTGCAAAGAACAGTGCATTCTGAATAAACCGTCTGCAGCAATGAGCAGCGGGACGCTCTTCGTATGACGGCGAAGAGCCTGCTAGAATGGGTAGTTAGCACCCGCACTGACACTGGAATAAGATGACCAACCGATGGTATGGAGGTGGTGCGACATCTCCGACATATAGTGAGAGGCTGTTTCGGATGAAATGATAGTGGCGCCGAACAGACTTATGGATGGAGGAGCAATACTCGACCTTGCAGGTCTATATTTATAGAAGCCACTATGATAAGCATTTCATTCTTCTGGCTGATCCTCTACTTTACATTTGAGCTAGATGGAATTCGGTTGGGTAGAATCACGGAAAATGAGGCCCGTGGAACAGACAGGCTGTTCCCAGGAACTCTTGTGCTCCCAGGAATCTCCATGATCTTCCTGGAGCCCTGCGTTTGCGCGGAACGCCATGGATTCCTCGCATTTTCAACAAAGGCTTCTCACAGCGGGCCAATCTCTTTGCGTCTAATATGTAGGCTAGTTGGTGCAATCCGCTGCCTCGATGGACTGGAATGCCTGCAGGTAGTCTATGAGAGCAATTTGGACCATGCAAAAGGCCCTGCTCCTGACTTACCCTCTAGCGTACATTCCACACTAGGCAGGAGCAGGAGGAAATATAAAAAGCTAGAAGGCACTCAGAGAGCCCAGTGATAAATTCTGTGCCTGCTACTTGTCTCATCTTTGATTGTCGATCTACATTACATTTAGTCTTTTCGCCATGTCTACCTTTTGGAACCCAGTCAGCGTTTGTGAGATTGGTGAGGATCTGGCCCACCAGGCTACCTGCTGCGGCATCACAGAGCGAGGTGCTCGCTGTAAGAATCGGATCTCTGCGAAGATGCTCAAGCAGAGAAAGGAGAAGCTGAGAAGCCTTGCTCGAGCACCTTTTCATGCGCAAACCCTGCAGCCGACATTACACAACATTGCAACTCATTTCCTGTGCTCCAGATGGCATCGAGATCGGCAAGCTGACCAGGTTAGTCGACGCTGGTATGATGCCGCTGTTCGCAATCAGCTCGGTAGCAACGTTGTGCTGGAACACGCGACCACGCTAAGCCACGAGGAAAGTGACCTGGGCCAACCTGCAGCCCATCAGTTGGACCATGGTGTCTCATATGATACCAGTGAGACTGAGCGCGAGCTCCCGCAAGCAATCCAGCCTTATGTATCCCCCGCGATGCTGCGTGCAAACAATGTGCCGTGGGCTGTCTCGCCGGCACAACCCGCCATTGCGTCCGTCGCGAATATTTTGGCAGGAACTCAAGACCTGGAATTACACTGCCTCGCTGTGAGCCATGATGTGAACGACATCCATTGTACCTTTTGCCTGGCGGAAGATGGAGACACGACCGATGAAAATGTGATTCTCCGATGTCAGCAATGCCACGCGCTATCCCACCTGTCCTGCATGGAACTCTGGCTGGACCAGCGTGACACAGGCTTTGACACCTCTTGCTGTGTTTGGTAAGTTCAGTCGCTTCAGTGTCACAGAGGGATAATTCTGACAATCAGCAGCCGCAGTAATGGTGCTCTAGATGCCCTCATCCGTCCCATTAGTTTCGCCAGCGCGTCGACGATAGACCTAGACATAGGCACAGGGCATAATTTGCAGCTAGAAGATACCTTGCCTACCGAGGATAGAACGACTGTTCAGGGCCGCATTGCTCGGTCACCCCGCGCACCAGCACGGCGCGAACAACCTCGTCGGTCAGCACGGCTGACACGGAATGTCAGTAGCACTGCCCCGCTTCGACGATCGACAAGATTGGAGAATAGCCGACCGCGAGGCCGTGAGTGATACCTTGACTTGTCGAGATGGTATTGATGGATATCAGATCTGTGTGATCGAAGTATTAGTAATGTTAGTCTACAATTGAAATGAAATCTTTAAAGAGAATTATAAATAAGAAACATAAAGAAATCAGAATCCTTTTTCTTTTGATTCTTTATTTTATTACTTGATTTACACTTAATTTGCTAATTGATTAATTCGTCTGTAATTCCAAACCTGACCAAGCCTCGCAGAGCTGACTCCACTAGTAACATCAATCTGAAGAATCATGTACGTAGATAGATGCTATTAGATTAATCTACTATCCCAAAGAGCGTACTGCGTAAAATCCAAAATCGATATTGAGAACCCCGTTGTTGACCCTGGGAACAGCTTGAGACTCCAGAAGCAGTTGGCTAAAAGAAATGGCATCATTTCGCGTGGAACCACACCTGAAGGTTCTTCATCGGTATATAAGAGAATTATGGTTACAAACGCGGCCCGATCGGCTCTAGGATCGTCGAAGCCAGCCCTAGGAACTTTGTTGCTCCTGAAACCTCAAGAAGGATTGTCAGAGATTGACATGAGGTATATACAGTGAGTGGAGGATGTGGACCCACATAGCCTATCTGGGTTCCCCTGAACGCGAGGAAGCTCTCTATCTTTTGCTTCCTCGCGCTACGTCTTGTATCTAGAGTCGACTATAGTTCTTTCACTAGTGATTATTCATTTGGAAGATACGATCCTCATCTAAAGATACGTGAGACCCTCACACCAGAGCCAAACCAACAATGTTTGTTGATTAATATGTACACGAGCTGGTTTGGATACGTCGTGAGGCAGTTTGGATAGAACTCTCTTGCCGACCAGAAGACGTGAAATTATTCGCCAACACTTAGCATTGAGCATAAATTGAATCGAATGATATTCCTTGTCCTTATCTTTATGAATCCTCAATCCTAGTTGGTAACTCTTTGTGATTTTGCCAAGTCAACTGTAGTATTTCTAAACTGATAACATAGGGCACATCGCCCCGAGGGACAGTCCATCACCTTCCTCTTTCATTGTCCAGCAACCTTGTCAGATTGAGTATTGAAGGGTGATTCCAGTAATCGAGGACGCTAATCAGCCTCTCCCGGGATAATTCCAGGGCCTGCTCGAAAAAGCGCAGCCGGGATAGCTGCTTGTCGTGGCGAAGTTGAAGACCGTCACTCTCTTTTCTCAGGTTCGTACCAGCCTCCTTCAAGATCTTATTGCTCTGCTCTAGCTTCTCGCCATCGATGTGTTTGGACGCGCACAACTCCCATAGGCGTCGATAGAGCTCAACAAGTCGAGCTGCTGGAAAGGCGAACTTGGGATCGTCGCGCTCGAGGTCTGCTAGCACCTTCAGAATAGGTTGAAGCGGCTCGTTCGCCACGGTGTGTCTTGTTTCTGCTTCCTGTTGCGAAGGGGAAGGCTGCAATGGTCAGAAAAAGCGTTTGAAGCCGAATTGGTTCAATTACCAATGAGACATGGTCAGAACTTTCCTGTGATTTGTCTTTCTCACAAAGGATGGGCAATTTATGGACTGCTGATCTCCTTATTTTTCCTGGTGTAGCGAGCTGTTCAGGGGATCCATTTTGTCGAGAAAGTCATGGGTCTGGTCAATACAATTTCAATCGATCCTTAGTGTCTCTTATAGACGATGCAGACGCAGGTGTTTATGGGCTGGGTTTTACCATCACCACAACAGTCAATCGAAGTAGTCAAGTGTGACTAGAGTTGGTTTACTTTTCAACAGACTGTTGACTATACATCCAATAATAAGGATAGTCAGTTAGGAAAACCGATCAAGCCTCACGATGTTGAGGGCCAGAGATCAACGCTTGCTGAGGATATATGTTTCAATCAGACACCTCTTTCCCTTTCGCTGAACGCCTCAGAAATCCGACAGATGGAATATTGTAGCACGTATAGTCATCAGAAAAATAATTTCAAAAGAAAAATAATAAAAAACACTTGGTGTGTGTTGTTAGTCGCAAGCTCGGAAATTGAGTGTTGACGTGTGGCCAAGCTTCAACGGGTTGACGGGTCGAGCACGAACTCGCTTTCTGCAGTCTAGAAGGACAGACCCACAGCTCAACACAACCAACACAGCACTAAAGCAAGGCTAGCAAAAAAAGGTGCATGATTTCTAAGGATGAAATTGTAGGCGCTTTTCGGTGAATCAACGTTGAGTCACCCACAGGTGAGGTGATCAGAACAAGAAATATGAGCCTGACATTGCGGATTGAATATTGTTGTGATATGCGGCTGGTGCAGATCAGGAACCAAGCCGAACCATCGGAATTAATTCCGAAGTATGTATACGAAGAGTCAAGTTGATTGGAAATCAACTTGATCTTCTCATTGTATATATAGCTTCATGTGTTCCCTTTAAAATAAAAATAATCAATCTTCCTCTGAATTACAACAGTAAAAGTAGAGCTCGGCGAGCCTTGCGGTACGTTTGCGAGTTGATTATACACCTGATCAGACTGGTACATGTTCCACGGTGGATGCCCGCCGTGAGAATCGTCCACGCATCGGATTAGGGCCTTTTGGGCTCTTTTTCCTTATGGCCTCCGCAGTAGGGCTTGAAATCACACCGTTACAGAGGCCCTTGGCCCACAAGCCCATCAGACTGAGAACTCTACTCTCTCATCATGATTGGGATGCTGGTCGTACGGTCACCTCGACGAGTCTCAAAAGAATCGTGTTAGCTGGTGCTCTCGACTAGGGCTGTCATTGTGGTCGAAGATGGCTGATTGTGATGGGAGGGTTCGTGGTTCCGGCTGATATGGACACATCGGAACGGTGCCCGCAGCAAAACATCCATCGCCTCTCGACGAAGCCATTGAGGCTGCCAGGCGCGTACAAGACACGATGAAAGGGTCGCCTGATGTCTCGCCGAAATGATCCGGCTTAGGCCACTCCGTAAAGGATCTTTCAAGATATGTCAGCATGAGCGGGGATATACGGAGGGTTACTTACAGTCTTTCCATTCGCTACCTTGTCCAATTTTCGTCTCACTTGAACGGGGCACTATACTGATAATGCAGATAGTCTTGGCGCGGACCGGCCAGACCTCCGATTTTCGACCCAACGGATACTTCCTCCAAGTCAGGAAAATCGCTTCTGGTCTAACCCTCAGCTGAGATCAGGGCCGACGGTTGACAAAATGGTCGTTGGGCAAAAGCCTCGAGCTGACATACCTCGTTGCTCGCGAGCAACCAGCCACACAAATCGCTACTCCAGCGGTCGTGGCGGCGTGCGCATTTAGTCTTACTCTGAGATCCTCATCGAAATTTGTATGAGTCAAGATGACGACGCGCTCATAGCCCTGGGGGTGGTATTTTGAATCTGGCGGGGTACATCGAACAGGATTGAGACGCTGGGGCCTCCATGGGGGCACCACCTGTAAAGTATCATTGGGCAAGTCCACCAAACCCGAGGCTCGTGAATTACGTAGGAAGCTGGTGCTCACAGGTTCTGGAGATAAAAAGTGATATGGCCATTGGCCGCTGCTGGCAAGTGGGTGTAGATTCTTGTCACACTGACCTGGGCCAGTTCATTCAAACAGACCTGGCTGGTCGTCACATCTGCTGTTTCAGTCTAGCCTCCGATTATATCGAACTGGCAAGGGACATACCTCTACAGAAAGCCTTGCTTGTGCTCTCATGGTCTAGTAAACTGGTGGAAAATGACACTTATGATTAGCTCGGCTCGGCGCAGCTCAAAGGTAGACTCACGGAAGAGTTGGACCCAGTCAGAACTCAGTGTCTGTCTGGCGGACGTGAAAATATTCGAGTAGAGCAAATCAGCGCGCGTGACAAGAGCTGAGTAGGTGGAGAGGTCGGGACATGCACTGTGCGTGTCAGCAATAAGAAGAGCTTAGAGGGTCATAGGTGAAAAACTTATAATGGGTCTATTGTAGGAGGGCACATCGAATCCTGGGGCAAGAAAGCTCATCTGAAATGAGATAGTAGTGAACAGTTTTGACAGAAACCGGGGGAAGAAACCGTATTTATAATTTTCGACTTGCCTTGTCGTCGCCTGTCTCACCCAACCACTGAGTGATGTTGTCAGTCTGTTGCCAATTTTGAGCGGCTTTGACGATACTTGCGCAAAGTGAGGTTGGTTGAGCTGTCCTTAACTGAGGTGAGGGCCTGGTCAACAACAAATTACAGGATGTTGAGCCAATATACGTACTTTTCAAGAACCACACTCTGTCATCGATTCTTCGCATGTACATCTGCTGCGCCAGCGTTGATCAAGCCTCAACGTTGAATCCAGCGACCACCACTTCAACGATTGTGGCCCATGTGCAGTGAATCATCAGTTCAACGCGTCGATATGCTGTGCCATCACCATCGTTCCACCTTAAATACTGTCTTCAGGTTAAAACCCGAGGTCGGTGAGTGTGTTGTCCATTGAGCAGATGTGTCTCAATATGCCCTCACTTGTTGAGGGCGGCCGCTTCAAAAACCTGCTACCGACCCTATAGATGTCTCGATCGACTCCAGCCGTGCCACATTGGCTGTCAATACAGTATTGTAGAGTTCGGGGACTGCATTCCTGCTGTGCTCCCCATTCGGCAACACTTCGTTTCTCAAAGGGCAGAAAGGCATACTATTTGGTCGCTGACCGCACATCCAAGTTATTGAACTAGCCGCCCCGTATTTGTTCAGCCCATCGCCCGCGCTACAAATGGTTCATCATGTAGATTTAGTGGTGAGGGCGCACACGAATGTCCGTTATACTGCGGTAATGCGGCATGCGCAAACTAGTCCCAAGCTCTTGAAAGCTGGTACTAAGACCCCTTTGACTGGCTTTAGGAGCGCTACAGCTCCTAGAACGTTCGATCATGATCCCAGGACTGACTTTGTGCTTTCGAGGATCCATGTGTGGTGTTCTTGAGACACGGACTCTGGTTTCACATGCAGACTTCTGGCCGGGGTTCTCCGAAGTGTCAAAGGACTGGGTCCTCCAGAACTGGCGTATGCTGATCTAATTTATGCATATAAGGGAACGGTGCGCTGCGCTATGAGACCCCGGGTGATCTCTCTTTCAATCTGCTGCGACTTAATACCTCTAACACAACCCGACACGGCAAAAACAGATCCTAATGTTTTCCGAACTTCCAACAGAGCTTTTGTTCTGGATTTGCAGATACCTCCAAACGAATCACATCCTGAACTTATGCTTGATATGTCGCCGAACCAGTATCATTTCACTGAAGCGCTCTTCCGCTCCCTTTTGGTCGATAAAGTCCCGCCGCTTTTTCGTGCCGTGGCGGCCCAAAGATTGGACATAGCAGCGCGATTCATTGAAGAATACCACCTAAATATTGACTCTGAATACGCAGGGAAGAATGTGCTTCTTCTTGCTATTGACCTACAATACCCAGAGGCCGTGGGTCTGATACTCGAATATCAACCTAATCTTCGCTACTCTTACGACTTTGGCGGCCGAGGCCCGCTATCACTAGCCGTGATTGACGAAAACGCTGCTATTGTTGAGCGCCTTCTTCAATATCAAGAGATTGATGTCAACGATCGATGCTCGGATGGACATTCTGCGATGGTGTACGCGGTCAATCGTCGCGAGTATTACATTTTAAATCTTTTGCTGGATGATTGTCGAGCGCACGTCAATATCACGGATCATCTCGGCTGGACGCCACTACATTATGCAATTTTTGAGAAGAACCATATTGCAGTGGAGATGCTGGCGACGCACGCGGGAATCAATGTTCACCGCCAAAGCTCACAACATGATCCGCCTCTTGTGTTGGCCGTGAAAAAAACCTGATGGGCAGCAGTCTGTCCGCATGGTTGAGTCTCTCCTTCTACACCCTGAACTTGATGTGAATCTGTCAGACTGCAGAGGGCGAACGGCTCTATGGCACGCTGTCAACCGAGGCCACTTCGACCTCATGAAACTTCTTCTGCGCCTGAATCGTTTGAAGTTGAATGAACCTGATAGATATGGGATAACTCCATTGGCCCGCGCTGCGAAAGTCCTAATCTACAGGTCTTTGCTCTACTATTGGAACAGCCGGGTGTGTGCATCAATGCCCAGACAACACAGGTCGTGCCTCCGCTTTGGTTCGCAAGCCGCGCAGGCAACACTCCCGCAGTGGAGGCACTCCTTCGTTTGGAATCAGTCAAGGTCAACCAGAAAAGCCCTACTGGAACTACACCCCTCCAAGTCGCTGTTGTATTCTACAAGTTGCCTGTTGTTTTCGCTCTCCTCCGACAAGAAAACAGAATCTACATCAACGCCCGCGGTCGTCAACAAGGGACTGCGGTTTTCTTTGCCGCATCCACTGGGTGTGTCTCGGTGACCAAAGAATTGCTGAGGCAACCTGATATTGACTTGAGCTTGACCGATGACAGAGGATCCACAGCCCTGGGGTGGGCAGAGCATGCGGGATATTTCATAGTCGCTGATCTGCTGCGCAATCACAGTTCACGGAAGAGGCAGAAGTGTTGTTTGGAACGGGGTTCGTTAAACAGAGGTACCGGATTGACCTTCTAGTCTCAAGCTGAATACTATTTGCAGCAATGTATGCTGTGTAGCTATACAGTACAGTAATTGCCATCCTCAAAGTTGTTTGTCTAGTTGAGTTACATCACTCCCAAAGCGACACCATTCCACTAATATAAACCTACCGATGCATTTTAAAAGATACGGTAATTGGACAATTTATGGAATCGACGCGCCGGACTTTCCCGTGTAACCCAATACCTCTATCACCATACCACGTAACTCGGCGTCGTGGAACCCATTGTAGATCTTTAATGGCCAGGACTTACCCCGTATCGATTGTTTGTTATTTCCAAATCATTCATGGCTTCTCGAGGCGGCGGTATGCCAATCATATCCAGAGATTAGCCCAATGAGCCAGAGAGGTTCCGGGATTCATGCATGCTTCACGTACTGCCCGAGTCACTCACCTCAAAGGGATGGTTTGGGTTGGTTTGGGGGATTGGCGGAGAACAATCGATATCTGCTGTCAACTTGATCGTCAGCCAGAGAGCAGTCACAATGCTAGGGGTCAGTTTGATATGTTATAATGCTTATTTTGAAGACTGTGAACAGATTCAACAGATGTGCAAGCGGTGTCCGATCGATTTATATAAGAGATGCCCATTCGAGCCTTTCCAGAAAGTGTTAGACCCAAAAACTCATCCAGCGCACCGAAGATGCAAGCTGAGACACTCACTGGTCAGTATAAAGGGCCTTGGGTGTACATGCATGGACCTCACTACATGTATATCAACTGATAGCCAGCTTACCTTTCAGGCATCCTACAGGTGTCTCCAGATGATGACTTCTATATATCATTCACTTTGGGAGGAACTTGAAGAGATATGCCCGGCCAGCGCTCGAGCTTTGGATCATATCTGTTTCATTATAATTCAAAACTGCTGAACGTTGCTAATGGGAATAAACATTGCAGTGCTTTGAAGGTATTAGTGGTCCAACACAGGGAAAAGTAGCGATAATTTATTGATTATGGATCACTTCATACAGCCCTAACTCATAATACATCATTAAACTATTCCCTTGGCCATGATAACTTGATCCATTGTTTGCACATGCCTCGCATGCATTCATTTGATGAGATCCTAAATACGCTCAAAGAACGTGATTAAGACTGCATTGTACATTCAAATCGAGATTCGCAAGACCATTCTAATCATTGATGATTAGTTTCGTGAATATAGACGGTATAGCATGCTTCTTACCTGAACAGCCTGGTTATCACAACAGTAAACGTCGCCGCCGGAGCAAGAGTCACCTAACGCGCCCGGCGCAATATTTCCTAAACTTAGGAGCCCGCCTTGGCCATTTCCAGAGCAAACAACACATTGGTCACTCGCGCAGATGGTGCCGTCGCCGCCATTTGAGTCCATGACTCCACCAAGAACGCTTGCCGCGAAAGCAAAAGATAGTAGATTGAGCTTCATGGTTCCAATCGGTATGGATAAGCGGCTATAATTGAACAGGTCATCAATGATTGACAAAATTCATTCCTTTCTAAAGTGATATGTCGAACAATTTATACCCACAGGTGCTAGCGCACTCGATGAGATATTATCCCTGAAGATAATCAAAGACATTGATGCGAACCTTGTTTGATTATGTCACCAGAATGCTACTTCCAGGAGAAAGAATGTAGGGTTACTGGGGTTCCAACGTCTTTTGACTTTTGGTCAAGAGCGTCATCGGATTAGGTAGTGGGTGGTAGATCAGTGGAACCGTGGGTCTATGTGCAAGCTCGCCTTTTCTAGGTTATTCTCTGAATTTAGGTACACTAGACAGGTATATGTATTCGATTGTTGTCTGGACATGAAATAGGAGAGGCTTCGAATTGATGCGAATTTGTTCAAAAACAAAAAAGAACAAAACTGAATATTCTACCTCCCAAACCTTGTAATTTACCAACACGAGATCCTAAATCATCTTCATATTAGAATGACTATCCTAGGGAAAGATAGAAAGCATTCCAGATAGCCCATATTTCGACGTTTCAACTCACCAAGCCACCGACTACACATTCTTGGAGGAATAGGGTTGCAACAAAGCATGCAATGTATCGATACAAGTCAATTCATCATAATAAAGCGCAGTGCCATCATGGATGGGATTTTCGAGCGTGGGTTGGAGAATGATGATAAGAATTCCCTGAGTCAAATAGTTGACAATATCAGTTTCCCTTGTGATGTTCTGTCGGTCTTAGTGAACCGTATCCATACATTATTCGTTACTGTACCGCTAGCTTTGCGCCTGAGAAGCAATGATTGAGCTCAATCATCCTTTCAATCAGTCAATTCAATCAGTCAATTCATTCAGTCAATTCAATCAGTCAATTCAACCAGTCAATTCAATCAGTCAATTCAATCAGTCAATACTGGACTAGGTATTGAACATATGCTGCATACTCTCATTTTATCTCGGTGATGATCATTCAACAAATTATTTGCCAAACATCACGTCTACTGATCTGTGGTTAATTTCCCACTGCGATCAATGCAGTTCGGAGACCTGAGATTGATGTTCCTCCCTCCCCTAGCGTTTAATCATATCCACAACCCAGTACGGCTTGCTGATCAGTATGTGGCGGAGCAGGTCAATCAATGGCACTTATGGTTCTCAGGGTCTGCGGCTTATAAAAGAGTGATTTGCAGAAATTTTCTTGAATTCTCCATTAAGGGATTATCTACAGTATTCCTGGTCAGGGTGACACATCGATCCTCTCAGCTTTTCAGGCATGTTGCCCGTCAACCCCATGAGCATCAGTGCAATTTGGAACCAACAAGTGCACGTACTGAGCATGCGGTCTTTATTTTTATTTTTATTTTTATTTTTGCTTAGCAACATATCAGCGGAACTCGAGGACAATGTCCGACACGCCTAAAGTAAGCCAATCACCGCAACTGTGCCCCGGTCTCACGGAAGGAAGGACTGCCAACCTTTCTCGTGGACATTTGAATCCACAGAAGAATTGTTTCCTTTCTGTCGAGAGCGATCAAAAGAATGTAGCTCGTGCCCAGGTCGGACATGCGTCTTCTGCACAAATCTTATTCTTTGTCACTAGGGAGGGCCCGGCAGATCTCCAGACGATCCCAGTGGGAGGAGCACCCGCTTGGAAACGTCTTCTCGTTGTTTCCTCGGCACTCCTTCAACAGTGAAAATTAAAATGCGGTGATGTTATGATTGTGGACATTCGTCGAAAAGGTAAAGATTATGCCGTCATCATGTCCTTCTTGTGACGAATGATCGGCAGGGTAACCTCGTAAACTACACAGACCTCCTCTTTCAGTCTCTCCGTCCCGGGTATGCCTACGACAAAGCAAAGTTCACCGTCACCCTCCCGAAAACTATCTACAAAAGCCTGGATAATCGGGATATCAACATTCCGGAAATAGTTCTTTACGTGCGCGACGCGATTCATCCCTGGCGAACCACCATCCTCTCCAAGAGAACAATCAGACGGGTGTTCGAGAACAGATCGGTGCAAACACAATATTGCTTTGCGTGTGAACGAGAATTTCGCGTTCTACGAGCCACCCAAGTGTTTGGAACAGGAGACAATATTTCGGAACCCGGCGCGTTGATTCCAATATGTGTGCTACATCTCTTATGCGACGGCAAAAGCTGGCAAACAATTCTCAAGGTGCCAGACTGTCCCCGAGTGTCCCCATTATACATGGAAGGGACAAGGGATCGTATTGTGGGCTGGAACCGCTTATGAGGCTTTGTTGCTGTTTTTGGGGTTGGAGAAGGGAGAATGGATTGAGACATTCTCCCAGAGCTGCTTGGGTTTCGAATGAAGAAATTGTTCGCTTTCAGTGTTTCCGCAGTGACGAAGGACCCTATACTTGGTGATGGTTCTGTCACGGTAGGGGAAATTATAGAGTCAAGTAGCTCGGTACCTTTTGCGTAGACCTTCACGCAAATCATTCACATTCATCATGTATTTAGCATGTTACGAAATTAATCGACATCTTGCTCAGATTTTTAAACCATCCTGTACGGTAATATAGATGACGAAATTAATGAAGCCTAGCTTAGAAAGTTTGCGATCAACATGGCAACGAAAGTAGAGGGAGCGCGTAGTATCGAAAACTCCCAGATCCCTAATGCACTGATCAATATATGTGGCCCAGACTGTGTTACCAATCGGTAGTCTCTATAGCAACTGGTAAAGATCCTGTATAAGAGGATTGATGGCCATCGAAAATCCCTTTATTTGACCAGCGGTATATGACCCAGTCGCCAGGGGACAATTATATCACATCCCGGTAGTGATGATTTATAATGCGGACGCTCCGTAGAAAACGCGAAACACCAGCACCGGATACTGCAATGATGACGGCGTCCCGGGCCAGTTGTGCCAAGACCAGATCCAGGAAATCGTCATGGACGAGCACACATGTGTTTTTATAAGGGGTGTGGCAGATTTCATAAAATATTCAGTCAACTTCAAATAACAATCAATTTGTCGCCACTCGTCGTGACATTATTGACTGCGTACACTCAGGCCTATCGCGTTACCAATAAATGGCCTGGCGTGTGCCTGATCATCAGAAATGTGAACACCTATGCAAAAGTCAAAATAACGAGACTAGCATGCGTATACATCAACAGATCAGTATTTTCACAACAGCAAGTACCGAAGTTCAACATCCAAATCAGCTTTAGTCTACCTTGTGGCTTTCTTATGATACGGTTCAAGCCATTTCCTTGCAACCACACCATCCTTATCAAACTAGTTCTCGAGCTTATTGGTTTGTACTGTGGATTGCGGAAACAGACTTGTCTACAGAGAAAAATTATTTTTCCCTGAGCGGCTCACTCTGAATTTTCTGGCCATTTCTTATACATGACAGCTTTGCTTCCTGATGAAGAGATCAATTTGGTAGTGTGCCGACTTGCACAACTCGATCAATTCGGCGGGGACATGGTATCGAAGTACAGTATTGTAAGTCATCTTCTTTTGTTCTTTTGTTGTTGTTTTTTTCTGATATACCGTAACATCATTTAGGGGCATAGGCGGAGAACAGTCCCTCATTATTAGCCTTGGAGCTAACCGCCAAATGACAACTTAGCCCAGCCTGCAAAGCGTCTCCGGCATGGGGGGATTAAAAGAACTGGACTTTGTTTGCTATCAATCAGTGCCTTACGCAATAATATGGAAACGCTTAATACTACTGGGTTGCTATTTACCTACGTGCTCCAGACACGTCAGGCCAACCGACCAACATATTGTTTGAAATCTACTTGACTGGTTATACCCGGAGCAGACGTTGGGACGACAGTATTACTCACAACGAGCCAGCACCTTCCGGGGGCGTATATGGACTCGATTCGCCAAATTAACAACAAGATCATCGCGCAGAAGGCACATCCTGGCTGATGTCTAGAATTAGTTCCCAACGATCTATGGAGGATCAGATGTTGAGTGACCAAGTTGGAGAAAATGGAACAAGGGAGACCTGGAGGTCTTTTTGAATTATTTTTGGCCCATACGCACTAAACAGGCGAGGTCCTTCAAAAGTCCCATGCGATGGAATGCAAGGAAATCTTCCCGACAATCGAGAGGCAGCTAGCGATCGGCATTCCTCAGGTCAACCCAGTCTTTCAGAAAAGAAATCACGATAATAACCAAGACGATGATTGAGCAATTTGAAAAACTGCTACTTCAGCCACTTGAAAGCCTCGAGCGGTCCAAAACTCCTATCTCCAGACCAGGGTGATAGTGATTGACGCATTGGATTGATGCGTGGGAGATAGTGAAATTCGACTAATCCTCCGACTTCTCTTACAGCTGCAAAATTTAGCTGCCGTGCGTCTACAGGTGCTTTTGACTAGCAGGCCTGATTCACCAATCCGTCTAGGGTTCTTGAAGGTTGCGGACAATGACCATAAAGTCTTTATTCTCCATGACATCCCTCTTGAAGTGATCAAGCATGACATAGCAGTGTTTTTGATCAGCGACTTCAATAAATTCGAATGGAGCGCTTCCTATCAATAGACTGGCCAGGCGACGAAGATGACTGTGCAAGTATTGTGCATGCTAGGGATGTTACAATGAAGTTTCAAAATTTCGTAATTCCTAAACTTGCAATGTGATTTGGAATGGGCCTTGGAATCTGGAAAATAGAGCTAATCCCAAGGTAGTAGTGATTATCGTTTGCTCTACCAATCAATGCTTTCGAACGTGAATGATATCAGAATATAAGTAGATCTCTCTCGGCCAAAACTGCCCATATTTGGAGCTATATACGTACAGATGCACCTTGCATAAATGGGGCCTCACATTTTTTCCGATGTGGAGTTGCCACCAAGGGGGGTTGGAAAAACCCACTGTTTTAATACATTACTTCCGAGAATCGAAGTCCAGTTTTACACATCCCTAGTAGTGACTTGATTGATATTTTCATACTTTCCCAAGAAATGCTGTCAATTCCAGCACCACCTGCGGGGGTCAACCTTCAAGAGAGTCAACAGAATGTAATTGTCATATCTCTTTTTTCGACATGGGCGCTCGCTATACTCGTCCTATGTCTTCGCTTCGCCTCGAGAGTCATATCCAAGGCCGGATTTTGGTTAGATGACTGGCTTATTATACCTGCCATGGTAAGCAAAAACAAACATTTTGCTGAGGAACGAATGAGTAAATGGGGTTTTTCTAGGTGTTGCAAACTATACACTGCTTTATGGCTGGTATTTGGTGTAGGTCGTTTTTTCGTCCATCATGGATGTATCCTTCCCGCCTTCAATGTATCAGCAAACCGACCTACATTCTAGCGATAAACAATGGCGTGGGAAGCCACATCTGGGTCTCTTCCCCAGGTAAATCTACCCTATTTTTCCAGGGTCTCTTTATTGCACAATTTTTGTACGTTGGAACCGTATGCTTTGCCAAGTTCTCTATATTAGCCATGTATTGGCGGCTGTTCAAGATAGAGCATTATGTGAGGGTCGCAATCTACGTCTTGGCTGTCATGGTGGCATGCTGGGGACTTGGCGTGGTAAGTCAAGCCAATACTGCGTCAAAATGAAACTTCTTCCGCCGAACCCTAACTTACACCGTAATAATAGCTAACTATATGCCTATCGCCAGATAATAACATCGTGTTTGCTGTGCATACCTCTTAAGGGATACTGGAACAAGACAATCAAAGCGAAATGTGGCGTGGATTCTCGAATTTACTTTATCGGAAATGCGATTCCCAATATTGTAACCGATGCTGCTATTTTATATGTGCCTATCCATGTGGTTTGGGGATTGAATTTAAGGATGTTACAGAAGATCATCCTCAGCTTCGTATTCCTGATGGGAGCCTTGTACGTGCTACACTCATCCATGAGAAGATATACACAGAGACAGAAAGAGGGTGGTGCGCAAAACAAAAACCTCAGATTGATCAGCTGATCACGTCGTGTTTATATACTTCTAGTGCCACAGCTACTTCTATCATCCGTCTCATATATCTGATGAGTCTTGACTTGACCTCCGGGGACGTTACGTGGACTACACGCAAGATCCAGATTTGGACCCCGGTTGAAATGGACATGGTAATCATCTCAGGTAAGCTTATAGCTCTGGCACACACTTTTCTTTGTTAACACCTCGGTATGATTGCAGCTTGTCTCCCATGTCTACGCCCGATATTCTCCTTGGCCCTGAATACCTGCCGTTCAATTCGCGAAAGTCAATGAAAAACAGCGACAGGCACTTTCCAAGGTACAGTAAAGCCGTACTTGCAAGGCACTGTATGACAGTAAGAACAAGAGTCATACATATTATCTGGATTTATAGCTCTTCTGTTATCAGACCCGCATGCTTACTACAGCACATACGATCAAGCAGCTTGCTTAGCAAGCATCATGTATCAAAGCTCTACTACGCAAGCGCTCGCGATCGCCAGGAAGCCTTACTGAGCGAGCACTAGATCGATTGATTAAAGGATGCTAACTGGTGATGCATAGCGGAGCGCTTCTAGCACAAGAAGTTAAGGATTTACGACAATTTCACGAGAAGAAGGGTCAAAAGCGCACACGGTCAGATGGGCAGATATCTAGGCAGCAAGTTTTAAGGTCGGCGAGGCTATATCTATAGATGAGGCATTGCCAACATGTGTAGAATCTATTCAGCACGACCAAGATAAGGCTTCCCCACAGACTATTGAGGGCGCTGAGCCTACCATTAAGCGTGTTTTCAGGTGCTTTGGATGCAATAATATAGGGCATAGGATCAACCGGTGCCCAAGAAGATAGGATGAAACAATATCTAGTGTTGTGGTGGAAATATAGTGTTTTCAAAAAACAGTGTATGGTAGGGTGTTTCGCTCGCTAGTGAATTACGGTGTCTACGTTAACGTAGTGGGTAAGCGAGCTGCGCATGTAAGCCAGCTGTGCAGTTCGGAACACCATACGAATGTTATGAGCTGGTACTAATGCACGGATTATTGTCTGAAGGCTAAATTGGGAATGGAATGGTTGATCAACTGGCTACAGAGTAGCTGAAGTCTATCCTTGAATCTTGCGGACGAATTCGTTTAGTATGTTAGTAAGCCAGTGCCTCATTTATTAGTTAGACAACTAACTAGTTAGTCACAGGAGCTAACATAATCGGTAAGCGAGCTGCGCACCCCATCAAATTTTGATATTTTAAATCAATTCAATTCAACCAAAACAACGTAATATTGAATATATGAGCTATTTAGCTAAACTTGGACAATGTATTCTCTTATGACCTCGAATATTGCATTCTGAGCACGTTGGTGGAGCTCGAGGTCGTGATTCTTGAGCTTGTGATTGACTGGTTGACTCGATATTTTGAAGTTGAGAATCAGGTTTTGGAGCGATTTGAGTCAATTGTTCAAGCTCAGCTATATATAAACCTTCATGCTGTCTAGATCGAGTCCTTTTCTGCTTCTGCTTCTCGTTGGCAGCACGTAAATCATGGTTTTCTTGTGCAAGAATTTTCGCGTTTTGCATTGTGATTTCACAACCTTTAATAAGCTGGTTTAAAGCACGATTTGATGGGCTTTGTGGGCTCTTTGAAAGTTGATTTAAGAGCTTCTTAATTGAAGATGCTTGTCGATGGAGTTGCTTGAGTGTTCGAGGGGTTTTAGGGGTGAAATTTCGACTCGATTCGCTTCCTCGACTTGTTGCTAGTGTTGGAGTTCGAAGCTGAATATTGAGCTTAGAAATAACTCGATCTGGATCAAGCGGGACTAAACCAGCTGCTGTGAAGCTGCTTTTGATAATCTCTGGTTTAAATTCTTGAAAACGAGCGTCTGGATATGAATCGAGGAAGTCAAGCTTATCGACATGGTTAAAACCTCTCCGCATCCGTATTTCAACAAGTCGACCATACGCGCGCTTTAAAACAGCAAAACAACCCACATCAAGAGGTTGTAAAAGTTGCGATGAGTGCGCAGGCATAGAAATCGGAATAATATCGTTTTGATAGCAGATTTGGTCAAATTCTGGAGTCAAATGACTTCCATGACCATCAAGAACCAAGAGTCGATATTTCCCCTTTGTCCTCGAGAAAGTCGAGGGAACAAAGACATTTTTCAGCCAGCGAAGCCCAATTTCATGCGTAGTCCATCCATTATCGCTGAGCTCTATATACCAATCTTTTGAAGACCCTTGCGCCCATCCACGTATGAACTTTTTCCCTTTAAAGATGATGATTGGAAGGTTGATTGTTATTATTTCAGAGGGAACACATGAAGCTATATATACAACGAGAAGGTTAAGTTGATTTCCAATTAACTTGATGCTACATATAGATATCTCGGGAATTAATTCCGATGGTGCGGCTCAATTCCTGATCTGCACCAGCCTCATATCACAACAAGCCGGCATCTCAAGCATGATCTCCAGAGCCTTGCGCTTTCACGCACCAGGGTAGAAAGCAGATTTATCACGTATTCTGCGAAGTATCCAGGTGGCTGCGGCTCTGTTCCAGCTTTGGCTACAGGAATTGTGATGGGAATGTGGACGGCTCGCACAGCGGAGCGTGATGGCGTACTTTTGGTCCTTGTTAGCTCTAATGGACTTTGAGTCAAATAGAGTGAGAAGCACATACAAGCTCTCATCGGAACAATTGGGCGACGAGGAGAGGTCGCAGGGGGTTTCGGCTTGAAGAGAGGTCCGCAGTTGAGTCTGCCATATTAGATCAGATGAAAAGGAATGTGTGAAAAGTAGGGATGAGGTGCTGAGAAGAACAAGATGGGATGGGGACTGTGAAGAGGATGGGATTGAAAGGGAAGACGCGAAGATCAGTTTTCTCATTTCACCAATCTGAATACGTTGGTAGCCTAGCATGCTTTTGTGGACTTGACTGTGTCAAGGTAAAGAAAATGCCTTTGCCTACTTACATCTTGGTGTTTGTCTGTTTGTCCGTATCTTAAATCAGTCCAAAACCTTGAATGCAACAGCCCAACTACAGGGATTTTCTGCTACATACTCAAGTTTCAGCCTGTTCCTGAGTCTGAATATAATATCTTGTCCACAGATACAATACCGCGCTTTAAATCCATCAGACTCCATCATCACCACCCGACTAAACTTCCGTTTGTAAAGCTAATACCGGGGTGGGATCACGACCTCGGGAGATAATCGCCGCTTGAGTCCAAAAAATCGATAAACAACCTTGGAACTAACAACTATCAATGTCGATGATAAGTATCTGCCGCTGGTATCTCTATTGAATATCGTCGGTAACTAGACGAAAGAGTCCAGTCTTTATTCCAATGTTAGGATCCTACTTCCTTCTACAATAAACTTGGAACCGACATATACTGTCAAAATCGGCTCTTCCGAATCAAGAGCTCATCTTTCAACTGACACCTATTACGTATCACCATCGCCTAGGGGGCTATAGACTTCAAACTTCAAGTTTGCGTAAAGGAATATAGAATGAAAATAAATAAATACTATATTCCGGCATGATGAAGATAAACTGAAGAGACTAGTATATACATTGAAAGGCAGATGACAGATAGGTTGAAAAGGAAAGATGGAATAGAAACTTGAAGACGCGTAAATCAATTCAATGTTCTCTGGGCATAGGCACTAATCACGCCTGAATTAATTGGCTAGCGCACTGGCACGGGGCGGCCCTTTTACCTCTGTGCTTCAAGTTGATTATCTGGATCTTAAATCCCGTCGTCTTCCTCCTCCACACCACTCGTATTCACGTACTTGTCCCAGGCCTTACAAGTAGAATGCAAGGAGCTATAGTCGATCAGTTCGCGAGCCTCCTCATATCTCTCCAAAAACTGAATTGCAAAACCCTCTTCAGTGTGCCAACCAATATGGCAATGCATAAGCCACGCGCCCGGATTATCAGTCTTAAAGCCAACGACCAAGTATCCCGATCCGGGGAGCATCGCCACATCACGGCGAGGAGGGTTAGTCAAGGTCGTTATATCTGAAGAACTGTATGTACCAGTCCCTTGGGCTAGGATAAAAAAATCATGTCCATGAAGGTGAATAGGGTGAGGAACAGAAAGGGCTGTTTCAATGACAACGTACGACCACTCGTTCGCTCGTGGTAACTCGATCACCCCGCTTTCTTGTGCAAATGATGTGTCGTTACTCCAAATTTGAAGGAGGGTCGGATTGTCCCAGTAGACTTGCATGGAAGTGCCGTTCATCTTCCAGCGGAAGAGATTCTCGGAGTTCTCACCCAGTGTTACAGGCTCGCTCGAGTTATAGTATGGCAGTGATGCGCTTTGTTGTAGATATGGGACTAGATCGGACATGTCCATGTCGTCGCAATTGTCGGTATAGCTGTACTTGCTTGTTGTAGGTGTCGATATTGAATCGCCGTAGTACATGATACCCTTGATGTTGTCTACACTGTCGTTGTCTGAACAGGCTTCTTGGGGAATCGCACGTATCCAGAAACTATCACCTCCATCTGATTGGTCTGCATTGACGATGACGTCGTATCGCTGGCCTGTATAAGAATGAATCCGAATTAGCAGAGGTCATGAAATGAAGGCAAAGGGACCCTTACCCATAGCGATGCTCAAGACGGTTGTGTTAAAAGGCTTGATAGGAACGAAGTCCATAGCGATTACCGTGAGTGTATGATTGTCAATCATGAATTTGAACATGGTGTCAATGGCGGCGTTCACCAAGCGAAAGCGATAAGAGGTACCAGCGGAGACTGAAGTGTTGAAACGATATCCAGTTTGACTCGTCGAATTGTCAGCGCCATACACATTAGTTCCATTAATCAGGCCGTTATCTAATGTAGGCGGACCATCCGTCTGGGCACTTTCGTAGAGCTCATCAACAGTCCGGTGGCTCCAATCATTCAAAAACAGCATTCCCTTGTCCACATCATAGTTCTCGGTAGCTGGCCCATTGATCAGAATACCACCAAAAACGCCCTCCCAGGCTTGTAGCCCAATGTGAGAATGATACCATGAGCTTCCGTACTGTGTAGCTCTCCACTTATAGGTAGTCATCGTACCCGGAGCAGTCGGGCACTGAGTAATGGAAACAACGCCATCATTTGGATTTGTGTAGTTCTGACGAATTCCATGAAAATGGATACTTGATCCGTTCCTCGCTGATGCCAGGCTGTTGGTGACATGCACCACGACATGGTCACCCCAATCAGCCTGGATAGTAGGACCGGGAATAGATCCATTCACGGCTATGGCTGTGCGGGAATAGCCATCCGGGGCGACGGTGACTTCCTGAATATCAAAATAATATTCTCTTGTCACGCCTGTTTCGGGGACGACCTCGTAGTAATTGGTAGACACATCGTAGTTGCACCAAGTTTGTCTGTCATCGGCTGAGTTTCCGGAGCAGACATCTCGTTTTTGTCTGATATGGTGGTTCTTGTGTCTTTTATGTGTGGATACTGCAGATGACACCCCGAGAAGAGCTAGGAGCACACCAAGAACCTTCATGGTGAATCAATGTTGGAGCCTCAGTAGCCGTACTAGTAGAGACGCAGTATCACAGATCCAGAAATTATATAGATATCAATGCATAAACGAATGGACAAGTCTAGTCAATAGACTATTTTTCGGATTGAAAGAGCGAAATGGTGTGGGCGTATGGTCTCTTGCCCTAGTAGGATATCACATCTTTATAAATCTATATGCCTCACACATGATTAATCCCATCTCATCCGTGTCATGAAGATCGACAGTCTTGGCCATCCTCACAAGGGAGTAAGCCGACATGCCCACATATTGGGGTAGTTCATAATAAAGGCCATTTAATTGGAGCACGATCTACTCCACGCATAGTGCATCGTAAGCCTTGAGTGGAACTCCACTCCGAGACACTCCAAATATTTGAGTCTATTTTGAGACATTCACCAAGAAGTCCTAATTATAATGGGAGTTGTAAACAATCGGATTATTCAGCGGAGTAGCAAGTCCTAGAGTTAGCTTGTGGAGCGGGTTTGCTTCGCAGATTCCATCAGATTGCGTGGCGAATTGCGTGGCGTGATCACGAACTCCCTGCTCCATCAATTTATTTGGCTTTGTTTTGTTTTTGAATATTGAGTTTTATAGTTACTCAACTGAATTTGTTGTTCTTCTATTCTTCCATTCTACCCAAATGAATAGAATAGTGTGCACGGTAGATGGGTAATAAGGATCCATGCTTCTACGGATGGTGAGCCCTACGCGGCAATTAGGATAATTAAAGCTACGATTAGCATCGGTAATTCGCCTTAGTGCAAAATAAAACCCGTACTAAGAAACACTATCACTTGAACTCCGTAAGATCCAAGTTCAAGAGTTGGAACCAGGCACCCGCATAGCGGCAGAGACGTCAACCACTACGCGTCCTACGATTGTGGATCCCGCTCGCACACATACCCACAATTCCTAGACACCAGATATCTAGATGTTCACCTAGATGCATGGATTACTATGTGATCAGCCATTGTCTGGATAACCTTGGAAGACCCACAAGCTACCAACCCGACATCTGACTGAAATGCGACAGCTTAGACTCGGAGTACATAGTCCCACCACATACATTCTATATAGACTCTTTACAAGATCACTTGAGAGGTGTTCCCGTGTCATTTATTTTTCTTATCTTTCGTTACCAACTTTCCATCATGTTCAAACTTGGAATTTTTATGACAATTCTTTGCCTTGGTGCATCTGCTTCTGCCTCGTCGGACGTCCCTCGCAGCACGGATGAGAGCGATGAGGGCTTTGGTCTTTATGCCTACGGGGATTCAGTCGGAGGTCTCCCTCTTTTCTATTCCGAAGGTATGTTTCCATTGTATCAAAGGCGATATTTGACTCCCAGCTAACGGTCTCTGCTAGGAAAAGCATTTATTGGAGACCCGACCAACTCTACCAGCTCGACTGCTTCCTCTGTGACCTGTAAGTGCCAAACCTGATTGTGTTCGCCAAACAAGACCAAGAATCTAATATGATACCTCAGTCTCAGCAGACTGTTCTAAGGGATGGGTTGGCAACCCTAACGGCACCACCAAAGCGAAGGCTGACTGGTCCGATGAATGCCTCTACATTCCCAGTTCATCCTCTTCCAACCATCAAATGGGCTTTACCTCCGAGACTTTGTCTAATGAGACGACTGATGCATTCTTCCTATATGGACAATGGGTGATGGTCAAGTCAGACAATGATGACATATCGTCCAGCTTTCATATTCGCGAGGTCTCTGAAAGCGAGGGTACCTACTCATTGCTGTGGAACGTGACTGACGAAGACGGTGCTGTTCCGATTTCTCTGCGCTCTACGAAGCCTTCTGACTAGGAGGATTAACCAAGAGGATTAACCAAGAGGATTGGGCGCTTTGAATAGCACGATTAGGTATCGCCTTAGTGCACTGTCAGTGAGCAGAGTATGTGTTGACTTTGTATGCAATGGCAAGTGGCGACGTTTTAGTGTCGAGATGTACCGGCTTTTCGACTTTTCAACTTTGAATTTTTGCATATATGGAAGATTGGGCTGCTCTTCTGGAAAATAGACGGCTCACCGGAAATGAACCGCTAGCGCCTCAGAGTCTTTAATGAAGGTATGGCTGAGATAAGTGAGACAAATTTAGTAGAGATGTGAAATCCATTACAATAATCTGATCCTAATGGGAATTATCACTGAGGCGCTCATCCGGTCCTTCTCCCTCCGTCGTAGCCATTTTTAATTTCGCTATCATCTCCACAGTTACTGGTCAGTAGTAGTCCCTCCAGGTCGCCACTAATTATATTCTACGAGCTTGTTTGACTAAATTCCTGCATAATTCTAGATGGTGTCGGCAGTGTCGGTGACTCGAGGACACGCGTTCATTCGATCGTCTAGTCTGATAAATTAATTAGCATACAGGCTAAATCTCGCTCGCAGCCAAGACTCTTGATATGCACTCTGCGGTGGATTGCGAAATGACCATGTTGCAGTTCTCAATGTATCACTTTTCCGGAGTGCCACTGCTTCTCTTCACATCTTGGCCCCGAGGTCAGTCGTGCGGAGCATCTTCCTTAACACTGCCCATCGGGCTGCCTCATCTCGGGGGATGCAGGATTATCTCATGAGAAATCTCGTCCTTTGCGGTGTCTTCTGTCGGACTATAGGGATTTTGGGGATCGCCAAATAGGATGATAGGGACAGCGCATGCTGCATCGGGGGCTTAATTGTGGTTTAGCGGAGGAAATGATCGGATGTTATCAGCTTGCGTGGTCACTGAGTTGGACTATAGACATTCGGCCTTGATGCAGAGTTGGTGCAAAAAATAGGAGTGAGCGGGAAGTCTGCAGTTGGCGTTTGCAAAAGCTATTCTCCCCAGCCTTGTTACCATTCTCGCTCAAGTTGAAATTTTTCATACTCTGTTGACGATCGAGTATCAACATCTCAACAAGGCTAATCTCATTAGTTGCTTCGCTGAGGACGAGGAATGGTCTATGCACGCCGTTAATTTTAGTGCGCTTTCCTCAACATACACATCGCATGCTCTGGTTTAATCACTGTAGGCGCGGTGATTGTATGTTCATGGCCAATGCGTTGAGCCCTCTTTCAACACTTTGCAATAACCCGTTTAGCTCAACTTGACGCATTGCGCGATTTAATTACCGTAGCGTTTAAGTTAATGGATTCAATGTCTGTTCACCAGTTCTGGTACAGTTGCCGATGTAACCCACCGCAGAAAATGAAGAGTCTAGATGGTCGCCTTGCATGGAACGAAATGGCGGTCCCTCTTGGCAAAATAAGGCCGGCGGCGGGTCACTCAGAGGTGCGTCGTTTGGCAGAAATTCCCATCTCTTGCCTGCAGGCTTGAATCTCCGTGGCCACGGCTGTCGCTGCCACGAGCCCCTCGATGTAAGACCTGCGCTCCCTCACAGCAACGAGCCCTGTGTTGTAAACGTGCGCTCCGCAGGGGATTGCTGCGATAATAATGCCTCTTGCGACGCGCAGGCACCTCTCCGTGGTGCTAGGGACCAGTTTTCGAGTATTCCGAACATATCCGAAGAAGCGAAGACCTGCGCAACATCTTCATCTTGTTCATATTCCGAAGGATAGGACGATCCCTAGATAGATACAAATCAATCACCAGAATCGCACAATTTCAGACTGAATTTTTCCGCTATCGGATGCCGTATTACCAACTCTCTTTGATAGTATGCGGTCCGACAGCCCTCTCGCCGCAATAGAATGCGTGTGCCATGGAGGCGTAGAACGAACATAAATGTGTGTTGATGAGCATGGTAGTGAGTGTTGACGTGAGTGTTGATGGTGAGTGACGACGGTGAGTGACAACGGTGAGTGACAACGGTGAGCGAACGTAAGCCGTCCTTGAAGTTGATGGTGGTGGTTGTGTGAAGACAACTTGCTCCGTTGATCACTGAGCGGTGAAAGCGGTCTGGAGGTTGAACCGCCACCTCACCCCCTACACAGTCTTTTGTCTGACTGGCGCGGACGCGTATGAGCTAGTACGATTCGATCCAATCATAAGGGTTGTGAATTGATGTCTGGTTGAAGAACTATCTCTGCTTTTCAGGGGGAATACATGGAAAATGCGGGCGGGCGCTGTATACACTAGTCCTAGAGAGGAATAGTGGTAAACTACTCCTCTCCAACTTGACATCTTTACCTGTTAGATGCACCTGCACACATTATGGCGCGATGGTAGTTCTGCAGAGAAGGAACCGTTAAGCAAATAACGAACAGTTAAGTGACGAGTGAACGATTGGTTAGTGAACGATCATTTGAGTAGTGAGCAAACAATTGAGTGGTGGATAGACACTTCACCGGTGAACAGTTGACCAGTGAATGAACAGTGGAATGGTAAACGAACAGTTGAGTGGTAGATAGACACTTCACTGGTGAGCAGTTGACCAGTGAATGAACAGTGGACTGGTAAATGAACAGCGGAGTCGTGAATAGACAGTTGACCAGTGAGCAGTAGACGTGAATGAACAGTTGAGTGGTGAACGAACCTACCCACGGAATAACTAGCCTTTATTGGTGACCTCGCGCAGTCAAGATGAAGAAGGAGAGAGATTATGGTTTGGCCGTAACGGGTCACCTGGCGCTGCGGTCTTAGACCAGAAGCGTCAGATAGGGCCCAAATGACCCGGGCCAAACTAGGATGGTGGAGGGGACGGTGGTGGAAGTAGCAGGGATAGCGGGGCCGGCGACCCTGTCTGGAACTGGTGGTTGAGCCTGTACAGAACTGATGCATTCGTCGTAAAGTATACTCTGAATGCCTCCGAGGTCGACCTCCCTAGCACCTGAATCTGGTCGTCGAGTATCCCACTATCGTGCGCATGTTGAGCTGCGCCCTTCCGAAAGCTGTGGCCCGAATAGCCCTCTGTCTGTATACCGAGCGCCTTCAGTTTAGTAGATAAGGTAGCGAGAAAGTTGTTGCGACTAAATGGTCTTCTGTGGAAGGAGAACAATGGGGCGTCAGGGCCTCGGGGGTCAAGGAGCAGCAGCTTCTGAAGTGCGCCAACTGGGCACGCTCTGTCTCCAGTCTTTGCAAGTATAATTTGTACTCCTTCGTGACGGCGGTCTGTCTTACTGCGCTTGAGTGTCAGTTGCGCGTGGTTTAGCGAGGATGAGAATCGGACATCAGAGCGCGTTAGCTTTGTGGCTAAGAAGATTGAACGTTGGTTAAGGTCTTCAGTTTTGTAGGTGAATTCTCCGAGGCGGGGAAACCCAGCAAATGCTACCCGGCAGGCGGTTGCGAAGTTCAAGTCGTCCAGAAGATTTGCAGTCATCTCCAGAGGCTGTGACGGGAGTATGGCTAGTCCTGCAGATAGTTTCATAATGGCGTCACGCGAAACTGACTTTCTGACTCGAACTTTAGATATAGGGCTGAGTCTTCTCGCACCGTCTATGAGGCGTCGAAAGTGCTTATTATCAAAAGGTTTATCGTCGAGGAAGTTATCGATATGGTAGGCTCGGAGAGCGGCTAGATCAGCGACCGCGGTGTCAGGCTTGACGGCTTTTTGACTAGCGTTGCCAAGGAGTCGTGAGGTAAGCCATGAGATCAAGGATTGTTTTGAGGCTGGCCATGCCGACAGATTTTGTAGCGCACAGTGCTTTTCGTAACTGCGTTGAACTGAGAGGTAGGTGGAACGCGTGTTAGCGCTGAGTCCGTTCCAGAGCAGTTTAGGTGGCCTGTATTGAGCTGAGAAGTTCGTGAAGAGAACCACGCGGGCGGTTCAATACCGAGAGTTCCTGCCAGTGCGGACAGATGTTAGCAATATCTTGGAATTCATTACGGGAGAGTGCATCTGCTAATGTATTCTTCCCAGAGGGGAGCCAACGTGGCATTATTTGGATGTCTGACCGGATTCTTACCCCATCAATGCATTGTCACTCAAAATATGCCGGTGGCCTTGGAGAGGTAGGCAATAACTGAGAGGAAACGAAGGTACATAGTGGAATGAAGTTTCTGGCTGCCTCTAATTTCTGATGTGCTACAGTAACGGCATCCATATCATCAGACGTGCTGGGAAGCCGACATGAATGTATCCAACGTTGTCTTGTTTGGGCCGCCACTTAATTTCTTGACAACTAAAGAAGCAGTAGCCAAGTGGCTCCTTGATAGCGCGCGATAAATTACCACTATGACCGCAGCTCTCTCTGGGTGAGTCAACCGTTCGAGCCTTGATAGCCTTGATGAATGTGCTCGGATGAGTACTGCTGTAGATATTGATGCTGTAGGTATTGGTGCTGTAGGTATTGGTATTGTAGATATCGATGTTGCGAAGCATCCGTATATATCGGTAATGTGCCAAGCAGATTTTGGTTGATGATCGGAGCAGAGTTGTGGTCTTGGGTTGCCACGGAACTTATGTTGGCACTCTGGGGTGAGTAGGTAACACCATTGAAAGATCGGGGCTTTGATGGATCTATTTGCGCTGCAAACGAATACTGATTGTCAATGGTAGAGCTCTTTATAGAAATTGGATGTTGACATAAGTCGTCAGTGCGCTCATACGCTACGGATAGTAGTCCAGTTGGGGATCTTGTCGGATGAAAATTATGTCGGTGTTTCGTGAGCGTGGCTTTTCGACAAAAACTACAGATTCCTCATATTTAGACATGTTGTTGTCATGGTCATTTCACATTTCTGACCTTCGTCCGCATGCAGGTTCTTGACAAATATAAGGACGCTCACCTGTGTGAACTCTCCGATGTCGGGAAAGGCTGGAAGACTATTGATTGTGTCAGTGCGTTCATCGATGAAGAACTATGCGGTAGACCATTACGTCGGAAAATGCTTTTTGGCATCTGAAATGACCACAGACATGCGGCTTTTCGCCAGTATGAACCCGCCAATGCACTTTCAAGGCACTGCGCTGGATAAACCTTTTGCTACACCCTTTCGCAGTGCAATGGTAAGGGCGTTCGTTGGTATGTATACGGAAATGACGGCTGAGATCCGACTTCCGGTTGAAAGTCTGAAGGTTTAGACGAGTTCATGCGCATTCGCGAGATTTTCACTAGGATCAACAGGATCCTTACCTTGCCGCAGCTTTCCCAACTGCAGTTGAAGCATCGGCCGTAGTTGCTGGTTGGAGCCATGCGACGACAGTCGTTCACTAGACGAATGACTAGCGAAAGCTCCGTGGAAACTGTTAGATAGAGAGTTGCAATGCACGAGGGGAAGAAGAAGGGTAATTTATGAAACAGTTTAAGAATTTTCGGGGAGATGAATGCTTAAGTCAACGCACGAGTGGCTGCTAAAACCTCTTTGGAAGGTAAGTCAATGAATACAAATTAAATCTTGCGATCCTTGTAAATAAGGACGTTGACGTAATTTAGAAGTGGATCTAGAGGGTTGAATACCACGCTAATCCTCCAGGTCGGCCTTCATCCATTAATTGTACGGTATTCTGGATGGATGAGTCGGGACCATGTCGTAACATACAGAATTTCGAACATACAAATCCGGAAGGTAGCTTAACTGAGCTCTGCACCCTTGGCCAATCGTCTCATTATTCTCAGTGCTAGCTAGTACATTGGTACAACATCCTGACAAGGAGAAATGGGAGATGTTGGATAGTCACACGTCTCAGTGCGACCAATTAACTAAGGTGCGACAGTTTGCCTGAAAGGGAATGAGACCAGGTTTTGGGATATGCGACAAGCGTAAATGGAATGCGGGGAACACCGCCACACGCAATCCCGTCCACTAGAAGGGCACCAATCAAAGCCACTTAAACCTCAATTTCCCTGTTTTTACTAAACGCGAATCCGGCTTCAACATGAAAAAGATCGAGTGATGAGACTTACTTAGATTTGGTAGGCCATCGTATCCGACTAGTTCGACTTGCCCCACCCACAATTTAATTTTACGATCCACGTGGGCAGTTTGAGGTTGGTAGAGAGTCCGTGCTGGTATGGAATTGGAATTGCGCACCCTTGAGACTCTCAAACTCTGATAAATTATTAGAATTATCAAAGTGATTTTTGATCCTTTTAATATCAAGAAGCAAATCAAATAAGCCTTTTGAAGTTCATGTAAAATAAGCAGGCCACGAAGCTTATACCCATCTGTGGAGTAGTCATAAGCGCCGTAAGGGAAAATAAGAAGTCAGAAATCAAAAATCAAAAATGAAACCAAAAAGTCGACTAAGAACCCGATAAGCTGATGGAGGATATATTTCTGGCCGTCATCTCTGTTATTTCTGTGTCTGTTTAATTGAAGCAGACATCGTTTGATGGCCAGCATGTGAAAATCGAGGTAACTAGATGCGGCGGGCCCACCAAAAAAAAAAAAAAAAAAAAAAACAAAGAAAAGAAAAAAAAAGTTTCTCACAGCACACTGCACCTGCGAAATAATACGGAATCAGAAAATACCCAGAATACCCAAAACGATATCAATTGGACTTCGCCAAGTTCCTCACCTGAATTTAAAATCTGGACCTTTGACCTGACTCTGCCCTCTTTTGCATGAATGAATGGCGGTCCACCTAAAGAAGGTGCATAAATATGAGGTTTCATCCCATAATTTCCAGCATCTACAGCTTTTTGATTACTCAACGTATCGTTCAGCGATTTTATTGAAATTTCATGTAGTTATTTGAAACTAACACTGTATTTTAATAAACAGAAAGCAATTAAAGAAGGACACGACGCGTTTGAATGCCATTCACTGATGTGTCACAAGGTATGACAATGCAAAGAAAAGCCATACCTCCGCTTAGTTAACCACGTCGCCTAAAGCTGGCGTTGGTTAGCCTTCGTATGCATGCGGGCGAACAGGCGAGAACGTAAGGTCTCGAAGCATACATACACATCGATACGAAGTGAGGAATGAGAATCGAGCTTATGATCCCGTCTTCGTGGCTACCCGTATGTGTCCTGTGGTCTTCATGTTGCCTTTTCCCTATTTGTTATTTGTTAACCGGATACACAGCTGGGGGGGGGGGTTGCAGAAAATGACTTACTCATAGTCTTCTACGGAGACGATTCATTCATTGGTGGTAGAACAGTCATTATGATGGTACTCTCGCTGCAAATTATTGGAACATTCTTCACTCTCTTCAGTCACCCCAGATATGACGATGACCATTTTTGATGTAGCTTCTTTCCTTACCAGGTGTTATGTAGACTCTAGATTTTCGAGCGAGAATTAGACAATGCCATTGAAGGCCTGGTGCTGAGAGAATCCTTAGCTTTACCACTCAGCCTCTCTAAGGCCAGTGTATACAACGTTCCCTCTGACAAGCTCGGATACTTTCTTTAACCAGACAATAATTCACCGTCCTTCAGGCATACTCGAATACTAGCTCATACGCAAGTCCCCTAGATCCGACAGTTTGTCTTCCCCATCCTCCCGTAGTCCATTCTCTTATTGCAGTGGTACAGATTATGTGCCATAATTACAAACCATACTTGGAGATCCTTAGGGCGGCTTTTTGGTCCCTTAACTGAACAGCGGAAAACTGAACCACATTAGTGACATGGCAGCCCTATGCCACCAAATGATTCTATCCTGCTCTACTAAAAACTCACTGATAGCGAATCGAGCCTAGCTCTTCTAGCCTCTCCACACCGAAAACACATTTGCTGGCTGCGCTGGCTTTTCTTTTTCATAGTTCGTAGCTTCATGGCTGCGTTTTTCTCTGCTTATACCCTTATAGAGCATTCCATCTACAAGGGCATGGACATAGAAGCGATTACTTGCAATATTGCACATGGCCAATGTTCTTCGGTGGAAGGAACGGTTCGCGGTGTTTCTTTATTGCTCCCAGGAGCCGGACTCGACGTATCCACGCGTTCAGCGCTAGAGAATATCTTTGAACTTTAACTCGCCCATCTCTTGATTGTTGGTGTTGACTTTTAGCTTTTAGGCTAAATAGTAGAGTTCCACTTTACATCGATACATTACTGCTTCTGCAGCAAATCATTGTACGTTGTGTTATTGTAAATCAGGCTTTCTTGTTATCTGTGGACAACCTTTCAAAGAAAGTACGAAGGCAAATCTTCGCGCACACTCGTTGACCATACATATGTACTTCCAGGCCATAATCAAGGAAAATATTTTACCATATATTCAGACTCAATGTGGCCGGAATATGCGGAAGTGTTATTAATATAATCATACCTCGTATCGTTTGTTACTTGGCCGGTTACTTCACCGCTCTCACAAGTCCAGGTCCGAGTTAGCGAATCACATTCCTGCCATGACGGTGGCTGGCTGTCGGCAACTCGATCGGTACCTCATTGAAAATCAGCCGGGAGTTCCACTGGCGCGTCGCCATAATGGAAACTTACTGGTTGTAGATATCGATTGAGTCGGGATCCAGTGAGATGTAGGCTGCGGTATGGAATTCGCATGAGCATTCAAAGAGAATTCAGCTTTACTATCCGACCCATTTAACACACCCATATGAGTAGTCGGCAAAATCTCTTGCGGAGAAGGATCCGTCATTGAGAATGTGTGTCTTATTCGCTGATTCTCAAGAGCCATTTTAGAACTGGAAACTTGCTCTACTGTCTGCTGTTGATCAGACGAGCAAAATTGGCAATCCTTCTGCAGTCGGACGCAAGAATTGCATCTTCCTGAAGGTTCTGTTGTTTCTAGAACACACCTGATTTTTCGTCTTCGACAATGCACTATTTACTATTAGAGTATGCATTTGAGTTTTGTATATGAACTGACCGCAAGCAATGGACGCACGCTGATATCCCAGTTTTCTTTGTGCTTTGTCGGCCCGTACTTGCTTCTCCATCTGATTAGTACGCAAAGAAACAAAGTGAGATATTCGAAAAGCCAGGTACACTTCGAACCCTAACGCTCGACATGGGTAAAAAAAAAAGGCTAGCTCATTTCCCGGCAATAAAGACTCAGTCGACAAATATATTGAATCGTTGAGATTTTTCCAAAGAAAAAAATAGGCAACTTGAATGTAACGCACCGAGAATAGCCTTTTTAAATATTGTACGGATCCTAGAAGGTCATTTTGCACAGCCAGTTGTTTGCATCAAATTGCGTAAACCTTATTATGCCGAACTTTTGAAGTTGAGGTATTTAATACGTTTCAGGAAACAGCCCCGGTCCACAGACCACGGGGAAAATCCGAAAACTTGTATATACTATATCAATGAGACCTGGATTTGCCACCGAGTACGCAATGATAATATTGGCACGAACCTAGATGCTGGCTTAATTGAATACATGCCATGATTGGGCCACAAGACTAACTTGCGATCCATCGTGGAATCAAGAAGTGTACGGCTTACTTTGCCTACTGGGTTATGAAAGGAAGAGGTAGTTGGCTCTGACTATCAGGAAATTTCGCAACGTTCTCAACTGTCAAGGATTTTCATTGATATGAATCTGACGTAGTTCGAACTTAATCTCCCTCGAAGAAAAGCTTCCCTCGACCAATGTTATCGGGCGAATGGAAGGAATCGGCAATTTTGGACAGTAATTTACCGAAATTCAGTATCCAGTCGAGTGGAAAGCGGGCGTGACTTGATGGGATGAGCGGTACGTGCATTTTCAATATTCCGGCTACTATTCTTTACTGCCGCCTCATCATAAACATACGACATGGCTGAAATGATATTGATCCGGAAACGTTCGTCTTTAGCGTCCGCAATGAAATGTGTCATCCCCGCTCAAGTATTACGATACAGCCAAGATTTTAATATAAAGATTAGGAGCGAGAAGATTAAAGTTGAAAGAATTCCCGAAAGAAAACAGTGGGCAACGGCGGGTCAGAAGCAATGATGTGCGGAGTCGGGATTCAATCAGCTAGAATTCCTGCTGGCCAATGGCATATAGAGGCTGGCATGGCTAATAACTGAAAAAATAGTTTACGGAACTTATGCTTTCGGAAATACTCCGAAATAGGAATGGTCGCCGACAATTAGCGTAAGGCATACCACAAAGATCATTTTCCCCTATTGGGAGCGAGACCATTACCGTACGATCCTCACAGCCGAAACTATTGTCCTCAATCACTAGCGCCGACTCGAGCACCGGCTATGCAACAGCCGAACTCGACTCAAATGGTGAAATAAAAGAGCCTTTTACCATCAACGCCAAACAACGCACCCATCCAGTAAGCAGTGGACTAGGCCACCGAGCACTATGTACCGCCACCTGGATATTTTGATAGTGTGGCAAAAAATGCCAATTCTTTTTTCATTCCAAATAAAATGTAGAGCCTATCATATAGCCAGAGTGTCAAGTTGTTTTTGGGATCAACTTACTGCTTCGTAACGTAATTCCCGAAGGGGCGCACCCCAAATCACCATGTTTAATGCGAAAATTATAAATTTTGAGTATATCTCCACAGCCATAAATATATTGACATCTTCCTTAGCCTAATAGGCGTTCTTATTATGTAGAGCAGTATGTTCTGGCTCTAGGCTAAATAGAAGATGATTTTATTAGATTAGATGTTGATAACTGAGAATATATATATATCAGACATTCACCAAGTCGAAAACTCCTTGAGACCCTATTCTTGACCTGGGTAGACTTAATTGATGAGGTACTATTCACTGGACTGTATAAATAGCCACTGTTTTTATATATATGCAGTTGTAATTTATCGCATTTAGTATAGCGTCTTGGGGTGCGCCACTGGGTCGGGAATTACATGTACCATCCATAGTCTCACTGGGAGCGTCTGGTGCGTACAAAAATAAGAACTTTATATATAAATGCATAGCAAGGACCAAATGAAGCTAAATCCCCCCTCCCGCTGTATTCTTCGCTTATTATCTATGGCGCATGGATAATTCTGACAACACCATTGACAACATGTGTATAAAGCAGTGAAGATCTACGTCCTGGGTTGAGTCTTATCGGTCGAGCTCTTTAACAAGACCTTTTCATTCCTGCATTGACAGACTCATGTGGGCTCGTGTGATACGAGCTAGCTCAATGCGCCATAACAACCATCATTACTATTGCCCTGTTCATCCCATTTTTGCGTCCGTTTCATGTCGGTCAACGCAGATCGCTTCTCAACTTGCTCGAGGGAACCTGGAACCGAAACCAATAGAACTACTGCCGACGCCTAACCGAACCTGACATAAAGACACACCAATCATGCCTAGTGTGAGCTCATTGTCAATTCTATCATCTGTCTTGCAGAAAGCGTATAATAAGTTGCAACTGTCGAAAGAAGCCTTGTCATTGGTTTGAACCATCAGAAATATGTCACATCTTTCATCCATATTATAGGACGAAGCCATTGATGACCGCGAGTAATGTAGTAACTGTCATCTCATTCGCCCATCACATTGAATAGTAATGCTAGTGTCTCACCATGAGGGCTAGGTTGATTAGACTTGCCTATCGATGTGACATGTCATTCCTTGCCTGCTAGGAGACCGAATTGGAAATACGGAGAATGGCGGCAATTTTTTTCTCGTGAATGTTCGAGCGCCACAGATTATCCATCCGCCTTCAATGGAGAGTGCTGCAATCTGATCCTTGGAACTCGTCAGGTATATGACCCATCATGCGGTTTTAGGCTACTTTGATGTGGCATACTGACGTTAGCACATCGATAGTCTGTTCATGAACTCGAACTGAAGTGACGGTTTGCGTTCGGAAGAGTCCGCCTGTACAGAACCGATTATAAGCGCGCTTCAATGGCGAGTTCGAATGGTAGCCTGTTGCTGAAGTTACGGGGCTCGGAGGTGATGGCACAAACTTTTGCTATGGTCTATCTTGACGAAAACAATGTTCTGCGTGTCACTACTTCCCCCGATATCGTTAAGTATGCAGAAGATATTTTTGACCAGGATGTGGCAGACCGGTTCATGGAAGCCGTGATGACTTCTCGGAATCTCGCCTATGAAGCAATGAAGAAACCTATACTCGATCAGTCCGGTCATTTGGCAAAATAGTATTTCTGACGCTGTACATGAAAGGCTGCCCAGAACCACAATTACGTCCACGCAAAGCCTATGAACACGACGCAGCGGATCCGATGCTGCAAATGCAATATCTGTTAGATGTAACAAGAATTGATTGGCACATGGTCACTAGTTGATCAGCTGAAGGTGTTGAATAAGTAATGTGTTTATTGTGGACTGCCCTTCTGTTACTGTTACGCTGTTTTGAAATTTCATTACTTTATTTGCGTGTGGTTTTTTCTAGACTTGTACTTATGCTACTGCCTTCTTCACTATAAAGCACCTTCACAGCAAGTAATTATTTTAGAATTACCAAATCAGCATGGAATTACTTCCATAGGACTATCTCAAATCAGAATGTCAATGAAGAACCACGCACTCCGAAGATACTCGCTCGAACAGGCCATGATTACACAGGTACCAATTGACAGTTTTTGCTTGAAAATTTGTGCCTTCGATCTCATCGCCCTCGAGTTTTGTGTCGCCGTCCTTGGTTTGTATCTCGACGTGATGCGCGGCTACTTTGCTTGCCTCGCTTAGTACGCTTTTAATATTCTGTCAGAGACACGCAGGCATTTCCCGTAGTTCACTGGATATCCTTGCGCCAGTGATGTTTATATACTGTATGATGGGATGGCCGAGCTGGCTCTAGAGCAACCTGCTACGTTTTCTAGTCACCCCGGAAACCAATCCAGAAAGTGTGGCTTTTGTTCCAGCCCTCCACCAGCCTCATATTATAACAATAGCCACTGCAAATGTATATTCGACTTGTCTGGGTTATCCTTTCTCGCTGCAATAGCTTTCGCATCGACAAATCTGTGCCTGTATTTGCCATGGGCCAATGTCAGTGATGTTAATCTCACGGGAAAACAATCTGACATCGCAAAAGCTTCAATCTCAGCGCAGAACAGCATAGGCCTCCGAAAGCTGACAACAGGGTTTGTATGGCTGAGCAAAGTCTCGATATTCAGAAACTGTGGGTTTAACCTTAACATGCATGAATTGATTAGTGTGGACGGGCCTGAGTATACCCAACTCCTTGATACTCTTGGGATGAGCACTCACCAATTAAACGCCATGCCATCCATGTCCATTGTACTATGACGAGATCTATCCCTCAACAATTCTTACTCTCCCCAACCAGTTCTACCGATGCTAAAACTTGAGCTGTGCATAAGGATTAATACTCAGGCCATATATAGGGCAGCCTCTGTACCCCTTCAAAGTCTGGTTTGGTCACTTCCCTTGTAAAATACTTGAGAGAACATCCACAGATGAAAAGCAGAGAGTAACAAGCAAACCCCGGGATGGAAAAAGGTACCTTGAATGCAAAGATCTGCGACATGATTGCCATAGTGGCTGATTCGAACGGTGGGGCAATAGTACGTTCATGATCAGACTTACAGCAAGGCAGAACTCTAAAAACTTGGAATGGACATGCGAAACAGAGTCACGCCAATATATAAAGCGAGAGGTGAACCAGCAATTTCTTTCTCGATGACCTACAACGAGAGCTTAGGCGCATTCTATCCCCTCAAACATGTCGAGAGAAGATCCCATGATTTCGAGTGGAGCGGGAATGTCACGATTTGTCTCATACGATCCAATCATTTCTTTCGAATGTGAACCCCCGTCTCGAGTGTGGCAAGGAAATCCTTTCACTATAATCGTCAAAGTGACATTTCCAGGCTCTGAAGAAATGCTACAAACAGACGCGAGTTTTGGGCTCAATATTTCTCTGAGTGACGATCATGGCCAAGAATTTTGGAAAGAACTCCGTGGATCATTGACTTCATCTCTGGAGACTGTCATAGGTCGTGGCTGCCAGCGTATCGCGGTTTTCAAAGACATCATAATCCACGGAGTCGGTCGGCGCAAACTCCGAATTCTGCTAGCAGTTGCTTCTATGTCCCAAATTACGGTCAAAGCGCGACTTGATTCCAATTTTTTCGAAGTGCAAGCTGCATGAGTCGGGCCTTGCATTTGGGATCATCCCAAAACCCTAGCCACCACTTCCCGCTTCTACTGCATACTGGCAAAAAATTAGAAATTTTCAGCAAACGACTCAGACAAACATGGGGAGCTGGCCAGACAAACTTCGTATGACTATCGGTCCCCATTAGACGACTCCGCAAAGGCAAATTGGTCCAGAAATGAATGCGATTGGACTTGGCCCTTTTGTTCTTGGATTGTTCCTTCGGAGTGGACAAAAGTCGACTTCTTTGCCTAGAGTATCAGGGTTGCTTGCACGTTCCGACCTCTGGAAATGCGCACGGCCTTCTAGAGCTGAGGCGAATTCTGTTTCCACGTCACTATCAGAGCCCCTCCTTCAGGCTTCTGTCCGAACACACAACGGCCCCACATCCCGGTAAGACCAAACCCAACACAGTGTGACTGAGAAAACATCGGCGCCGCAGCGTTTGGGATCGCCCAATTAATCCGGAGTTTCACCGACTGAAAATTCTGAGTCCCATGTCTCTGATGCAGACGGCCCCAGATTGATTCATCGATTGCACACATCTGTATTTCTGCTCCTGAACTGAGGTACCCTGAGCAGCCCAAGTTGCCCACCAACGCTATTTGCTATTCTGAGTTACGGCCGTAACGTGAGCATGAATGCCTTCTACGTCACCTATCGTACTATTTTCAAAAGAGCCCGTGGAAAATTGCAGGGTACGAGGGGGAAAGCGGACTGAGTAAGGGTAAGGACATAAGAAAGAGCAAAAGCCTGTGGATCGGTTGACGGAGGAGAGACAGATCACTGCACAAGCGGGTGGTGTGAGAACCAAGTTGATTTGCAATCAATTTGATCTTCTCCTTGTATATATAGCCTCATGTTTCCCTTTGAGTAAACAATAACACATCATGCCTCTCAATTACAATAGGTGATGAGCCCGGAAGCAAAATCTCGGGTGCCGTCTCTACTCATCTGAGATTCATCAACAGCGAAATTGATGATATATCTACCCCGCTTTCGCAATCATAACTATGTCTGCTCTGGTCCATGGTTCGCCCGACCGAGCCGTTACGGCCATTGAGCCTTTGACGGGAAGGAAGCGATAACTTTGCAACCTGGAAACGTCTCATGATCTCCTACCTAAAAGCGAGGTCTGGGATGTCGTGTCGGGCGATCTCCAACGTCCCGACTGTCTGTTCAAGTACGCCAAACCTATTACGGCGGAATAGTGGAGCCCCACCTCAGCGGGGCGGTCAGGCAGCGAGCCGTCGAAGCGCGCCTCGAATTGGAGGTCCAGGCGTTCGAGCGCCACCGTGAATGGTCGCGCCGCGAAGCCGAGGCCTACCATACTATCTTCCGTTACCTGTCCCCCCACATCAGCATTCATGTTGCGGGACTCGAAATATCTCGCGACCTCTGGAATGAACTTGAAGAACGGTATTGGCGGATGGAACTCGCCACTAGGGCTGTTGAAGATACGATATTCGCAAGAATCAGCCATATCGGTTATCGTATCGGCAACTCTAGGGTCTTTCCGATAATTATCGCATATCGTATCGGCTATCTTGAAAGTTCGCCGATAAGATATTCGCGAATATTCGCCGATAAGATAATTATCGGCAGTCTTTTTCAAATGACACACGTCTCGAATATCTCTACCGCTTGCTAATTCTCATATTTCACCCATAAAGACCAACAATACGTCATTTGATTCTGCACTGTATCCCCTCTTTTCTCTGTGCAAATCCAGTTCTTGACTTAACCGCTGCACTAGCAGGACAACCTATAGGAAGTGACGCTAATGCTCTACATTGGTCATGCATACATATATATATATTGAAAGAGGGGGCGACAGCCCCGGCCAGTCCTGTCTGCGAACCAGGAACGGCCACTGGGGGTAGTAGGTAATAGAGAGAGAACACCTAGAGGTTATTTTGAAGAGAAAGAGGTGTCTGGATTGCTTTCTATGCGAAGGCCAGCACTAAATACATTGCGTATACCCTATCTTATGTCACACCGCTACTTGACGTCTCTCACATATTCCCCACTACAATATATATATATACTGTGCTGGTGTCGGGGTTTCCGTTTGGCATGAATAGGACTATGCACATCTCTGCATTGTCAAATAATTACATCAATTATATACATCATCTAACAGCATTAAGATTCTCAACGTCTCTCCCTTCATAGAGAATCGTCGTACACCAAGCACATCTCTTCCTTTATTGAATAGTCTCTCGACTGAGACTTCAGAAGCCGGGATTGCTAGGTAATCCCTGGCAGCAGCAGCCATCCGAGGGTATTCCTTTTTATGCACCTTCCACCAATCGCACAGCCAGTTTTGATCCTCCATATCACTTACTTCAGCCCGAGCGCTATCAAAATACCGATCAATGTCAGAGAATCGAGGACTATCTTGAGACTGTAGTCTTTGTAACATCCGGCTACCCACTTTTTGCTTTTTATAACTAGGCTCGAGTAGCTCTGTCATACCCAGGGGCTCAGTAGTCCCAGGATATCTGCGGTGGAGGTCATCACGGAGAGCTTGGAGGATGTTCCTCCCGGCGTTTTCCTCGCCCAGTTCATTTAGGAGGAGAGCTCCTTTCACACGAGGGTCCAAGACAAGTGCAGTATAGTATAGATCAGAGGCATCCATGAAGGTGTAATACTTCATATACTTCTTGATACTTCCCTCAACGGCTCTTGCGATATCCTCGGCAAGATCTGCAAAGTCGTCCTTACGCTCAGCCACGTCATGCAATAAATCGTGGAGCTCGTAGTATATTGGTAACACAAGACTAATCTGCGGCTTTTTCTCTGAGACAAACAAGGTAAATTCCTTGAATTTTGAAAGAACATTGTGAATATGGGTAAGTCGTATCCAGTCTTCCGCTGAGAAAGAAATAAAGCTGGTCTCATAGTAGATGAACTTCTCAAGCTGACGCTTTGACTATAGAGAGGGTATTAGAGTATAGTAAATTTCAAATGAAGAGTTTTCACCTTTAGAGCATCCCCTAGCATACGAAAGGTTGAATTCCACCGTGTATCGACATCATATTCGATGAACTTATTAGATAGGTTCATGCGGTCGCAAGTCTCATTCCATGATTGTCTCCGTTGTGGACTCCGTTGAATCCACAAAGCTAGGATTCGAAGTTTTGCCAATGGTCCGAGAGACTGAAACTCACACGGCTGGTGTTCTCCTTTGTCGAGGTTGTTGCAGATAGAAGCAGCTTCTTCTGCACTCCCTGATTTAAGAGCCTGTAGGATATCCTTCACAATAAGGTTGATGATATGAGCTAGGCATCGTATGTAACTATCCAAGCCACAGAAGAGGGAATCGGTCCCATATGTCTTCTGGAGATTATCGAATGGTTGTACTGCCATCCGCTCATTGTTACTAGCATTGTCGCCAGTAATTGAAAGAAGCTTGCGTTCAAGGTTCAATTCAATAAGCAGAGCTTGAATAGCCGCGGCTAAGTTTTCTCCGCTATGGGGGCCATGGAGCTCTTTGAATTCAAGGACTCTCTCTCGATATTCAAATTCTTCTGTAAGCCAATGGCCAATGACACCAAGAATTGGAATATGGTTTTTGCTAGTCCACACGTCAAGGGACAGAGCGATTGTTTGACATGTAGTTGCAAGCTCATTTTTCAACCTCATGCGATGTAGGTTGAAATCTTCCAAAAGACGCTCTCGAAGTGTATGGCGAGAGGTAAAAGGAAGCGAAACACCTGGTATGTCTTTGAGTAATTGCTGAAATGCCGGCGGTTCAATAACTGTGAATGGTTGCTTGCTGCTAATAACCCAGCGAAGAAGGTTCTTCTCAAGAGTTTGTTGAACGGTAAGCTTTCTCTTCTTACCCCAAAGGCTGATAAGGTTAGTCTTGGAAGATGTATCGGGGATAGAGACATTGGGCGGTAGGACACCATGCTTCTCTTTCAAATGGTGACGAATATTGGTGGTAGAGCCATGTCTTTTTGAGTCTGTTGTAGACCAGTTGCACTGTCTTCCATCTTCACCGGTGACAGCACAGCAAATTTCTCGATCAGTGTCCATCTTCCTTTGATTTCTTTTCTCCATCCATTCGCCAGGAAATTCTGTTATCACAAGATGCCTCCACATCCAGTCATTCTTTTGTCGTGGGGTTGAGCTTAGCGAGCTCGAGGCTGGCGGCTGCGAGGCAGGCTCTGAAGGTAGAACTTCATCAAAAGACTCATGAAGGGAATCGAAGATGGTACCAATTGCTGATTGGCTATGGTCAAATGGTGGGGATGATGGGATCGGCCCGTCCGGGCAGGATATCCAGTCTTCAGGTCCATCATTCAAGGCAAGGTAATCTATTCGGTTCCCACGGGTCTGCATGGCTGCTGTGGAGAAAGGGAAAGTTGGAGCAATCTACCTAAATACCACTGAGAAAAGTCTGCATGCTAGTCCCGATTCGATTCCAATAGTCCTGGTTTGGCTTAGCTCGGACGATACTTGAGTCTACCGATAATTATCTTATCGTCGAATATCTGCGATGAAGATATTCGCAGCTCAAGAACCTTGCCGATAATTATCGGATATCATATCGACAGGGCAAGAGACTTGCCGATAATTATCGGCGGCGATAAGATATCCGATAATATCGGTGGTTTCGAATATTCGCAACAGCCCTAGACAGATCGACAGCCAGGGGGGAGCAGTCGCTTTTGTGGATGATTTTACCGCATGGGTGACCGGACCAACCGCGCAGAGTAACCGGGAAGGAATTGAAGCAATTATCAATGAAGCACTCGACTGGGAAAGGAGAAGCGGTGCGACCTTTGAAGCCGAGAAGACAGCTATTATACACTTTGCTCCCAAGACGCGTAAATCGGACCATGAGCCGTTTACCATCAAGGGACAGCTGGTTGTACCCAAAGACCACGTCAAGATCCTGGGTTATTGTTGATGGACACGAGACTCAAATACAAGGAACATATCGCGAGGGCGGCATCCAAGGGCCTGGAGGCAGCGATGGAGCTTCGGCGACTGCGGGGCCTGTCCCCAGCAACAGCGCGACAGTTGTTTACATCGACGGTCGCTCCGGTAGTGGACTACGCCTCCAATGTCTGGATGCACGCGTGTAAGGACAAGGCCATGGGGCCGATCAATCGAGTCCAAAGAGTGGGTGCACAAGCCATTGTGGGGACATTCCTCACAGTCGCAACCAGCGTAGCGGAGGCGGAGGCCCATATTGCCACCGCGCGGAGCCGATTCTGGAGACGGGCCGTGAAGATGTGGACGGACATGTATACCCTGCCTGAAACCAACCCGCTGCGCAGGGGTACAGACCGGATCAGAAAGTTCAGACGATATCATCGCTCGCCGCTGTACCACGTAGCGGACGCGCTTAAGCACGTCGACATGGAGACACTGGAAACAATTAACCCGTTTACGTTGCCCCCCTGGGACGAACGTGTCCATGCCAAGGTTGATGGACAACATGAGCCTCAGACTGAGGCGGGCGGATTGATGCAGATCGCGGTCAGCAGCTCGGCACGGAACGAGCTGGTGGGATTTGGAGTCGCAATCGAGAAACAGCCTCCTCGAAATCGAAAATTGAAGCTCAAAGCCTTTTCCATCACATTGGGTGCGAGAGCAGAGCAAAATCCGTTCTCTGCGGAGCTGGCAGCCATGGCACATGTGTTGAAAATGGTAGTGGGAGTCAAAGACTACGGGATTACGTTGCTCACATGTAACAAGGCGGCGGCGCTCACACTAAGGAACCCTCGACGACAGTCTGGCCAGGAGTTTGTTTGTCAGATTTACAAGTTGATAAGAAGGTTGCAGAGGAATGGAAACCGTATCAAATTCCACTGGATCCCCACTAGCGAAGACCACAAGCTGTTAAGTCTGGCTAAAGAACAAGCCAGAACTGCAACACAAGAAGATGCTCTCCCACAAGACCGCGTCCCGAGGATGAAGTCGACAACATTGAATATCGCACGGTCCCAAGCAGTGCCCAGAAACAAGCTGCCAGAGAACGTAGGGAGACACGCAAAACGAGTGGATGCCGCACTCCCAGGCAAACACACTCGGCAGTTGTATGACCGTTTGTCGTGGAAAGAAGCGACGGTACTGGCCCAACTCCGAACCGGCATGGCTAGACTTAATGGATATCTCAATCAAATTAATGTAGCAGAGACGGACCAATGCGATTGCGGACAAGCAAGAGAGACCGTGGAGCACTTCCTCTTCCGATGTCGGAAGTGGACGGCGCACCGGACGGAAATGTTACAATGCACGCAGACTCACCGAGGAAACATATCCTTCTTCCTGGGCGGAAAACAGGCTTCTGATGATCAGAAGTGGACGCCAAACCTAGAGGCAGTACGGGCCTCCATACGTTTCGCCATTTCGACGGGCCGACTCGAGGCCACTTGAACATATCGATCAACATAACCCCCACCCCCTTCTTCCGACCCTACTCACCCACCACCTCGTGCTACAGATGGTAGACGCGCTTCAACTGCCGAAGATAGGATGTTGAACACTTGGAGAAGCGCCTTCAAGCCAGCCTACTAACCCACTTACTAACCCACGAGAAACTCGCTGCGACACTGCTTTCTGGAAATGTTATATGTTATAAGGTTTTATGTATGGGCTTTCAGGAGACACAGCATATACAGATGGACATGTATAGTAGATCAGTGATAGTTGCCCTTTCGGTTCAGCCGCCGGGCGTTAATGAATTGTTTGTTTGTTTGTTTGTCCAGGCCGTAGGGTAAGGCACGGCTACTTGCATTTTTCGCCACGCCTGGAATCCCCCCAGTTGGGAGCTTATGGCCAAGACTGCGAAACGTATCGACCCACATCTCCGCAGAGGGCTCTCTCCAATGCTCCTCGCGAGCTTCTGCTCCGTACCCTAGTTTGAAAGTTGTTTTCTGAATATTGCTGAACCCGGCCTGTCGCAGGAGGTCCCCAAGTTCGTAGGCAATGTATATGTTCATTCCAAAGGCGGCTGTAAAATAGACCTCCACTTTTTCCGACAAGATCCTTTTCTGAGATCGTCAGTTTGCACATCCACAAAATCGACCGCACTGCCCCTTTCACCCGAAAGGGTTTTCCGATGTCGGGACACCCCACTCATTACCTTACGGACTGCTGGTGTCTTTAAAACCTCCGGTAAGGCAGTTTGTCTCATCCGCTCGGCCGGCATTATCTCATTTGCGTTTTGAATTTTCACGCATATTCAGTCTTACGGCTTCTCCGCGCCCCTACGCTCCACCGATTTGAATCATATGTCGAATACCTATACTCATACATTATCTGAGTGATCATTTAAAATGTGCAACCTTTTTAAAAATTATTATATTTACAGTTCTTGTTATCAAGTGGATTATCACTTCTTACATACCTCGTTGGATGAATCTAAGGGGAAACGCTGTGCCGAGAGCCCTCATGACAGATTCATCATAGTCATTGGACAATGTGATTTATGTTTTCACTGATACCCGATTATAACGCATTGCATCGATCAACAAAAGCTATTTGGAGTCAATACTCCATTTCATAATTCGATCAATGTCCTTTTTCCGAAATGATAACGGTACGTTTCCCATCATAATAAATTTGTCAGATCTTTAATGTCAGGTAGGTCAAGCATTGCACACTTGCCTCAAGAATATATTGCGAAGACACGAACACGAACACAGATGCGAACGCGACCAGATGCCCAAATTGACGCCAGATAGTGGAGACTCGCTGATAAGCTCACATTGGTCAGTCGTGTGTCTTGATTTTTATTTGCATGGCCGCCATCATGAAGTATATATACAACCCATTTATCACTTTATCTAGAATATAGATACGAAAAATATTTTCTTTTCTACCACCGTCTAACTGAAAGACCGACACGGAAGCAACGATGCCCTGCTGCCTCCCCCAGTAGCCGTATGCCCTAGAGCTGCAGTCAATGTTAGCCAAAATCAATCTCACGCCAAATGTCACAATAGTGCATATCAAGGGAATACGGAAAATTGCTGTGACATGCGACTAGTGTAGATCAGGAACACGGCCGTAATATTGGAAATGGTTGCTTTCCTACATATATCAAGTCGTAAAAAGTTGGTTGGTACGGAGAGCGTGCTGTATCCCATCGGGAATCAACAATAAACACTGGTCTTTTTCACTAGAAGTCTAAACGAAGGTCAGTCAGCATATAAGTCAAGCCGGTCACACGCCTTGCGGGGCTTATCATTCTCAGAACTGGGGTAAAGGTTAGGAAACTTGACCAGAGTGTGAGTGAAACAGTTCAACATGATGGAAGGGTCGTAATATGTAGATGAGTCACCGGCTCGTCTTGATATGTTCTGAGAAGAAAACAAGAGGCAATTCTCTTCCTACTCCATACTATTGGATGATTCTCCAATTCTTGCTCATGATGCGATAGGCTCCGGAATGCCGCAACAGAAGCCATATAAGGGACCATCAGGCTTTCAAGCAGGAAAAAGATATTGAATGGCCAATATCGCTCCCAGGTGCTTTCTATTCCAGTCCTGGATCGACATTAAAGCCCCTAAGATCGTTAGGGACCCCAGGAATTGATATGGAGGTACTGGGAGCGATACAAGCGCTGCCCCTCGCAGCATACCGTCTAGATACAGCTTTGAGCAGTGAAGCTCATGATCTTCACTTCCTGCTGTGCCTCTTTATGTACAGCAACTTTTCTCCGGCACCATGGATAATTAGCACTCTTCACAAGCAGTACTTCACGTTACCAATTTCCTCACTACTCCTTCATCCATAGAATGCCAAGCCTACTAATGATGCGGTATACTTCAGCGCTCCCAGTAAGCTGCTAGGATGAACACCTTATTCAATTTTATGGTTGTTCTAGTAGCATGGAATAATATGTGAGGGGCGCTGTAGCCGATGCAAGTCTTTCAGAAATATTATATTAAGGTGACACCATTGTGAGATCGTAAATATGCAAGCAACCGCCATGTTGAACAACGGGTTCTCGGCTTTCTTGATAATGTTCTTGTTGATTCAACACTGTTTACATCCAGTTGCTATAGGCATACTTTCACCAGAGCAATCACTCCTGAATTGCTATTTTGGGGCTTTGAGTAGGCCTTCAGTAACTATTTCTCTAACGGCATCCTGTCAACAACGACACCGATAATCACTGGCCCCTGCCGAGTAATCGTTGATTGAAATTCTCATCGTGGCCTTCGTAATGTACGTGGTGAATTAACGTCATGTATGGAGAGACCTCGACATGTAGGCCTTGGCTGCCCGTTGAAACCTCACCGGCGCATGCACTTTTTCAAGCGTCTTCGACTATATTACTTTCGCCCGAAGTTGCTTCAACGATGGGTATTTCGTTAACTCACAACCATGGTGACTGGAAACCCAGCTTTTATCTCCCGTACTCGTGACCGGTGAGCCGTTGAACATTGAACAGTGCTTCAACAGGCCTTAGAATCCACCACATGCCTGAAATCTCTACCTGCGTGTTGAGTATTGTGAAGTAGCATCAAGGACTCCGTTTACCGACGAGCGAGGGGGATATAAATACCACCCTAAACTATCTGGGGCGGGTTTTCTTCTACATACTTCTCAGAGAACTTCTTCCACCGGCCCAAACTAAGTGTCCTTTCACTTTCCCCGCCAAGTCCCCCTCTGGGGCGTAATATTACCACTGGCAAAATCTTTCAGACCAACCAACACCATCCCATGCGTATGTATGCCTACTCCAACACAGTGGCATTTGGTAATCTAACTCTGTTTCTGCCTTAAGCGCCTTTCCAAGAGGAACTCGGTTTTCTCAAGCTATGTGCTTTAAATCCTTCAAACTGACATGTTGCTGACGCTGCAGATACATCGGCGTCAGCCAGAATTCTTCCACTGCTGTCAACAGAACCTTCTCATATTGAATTAAAGTGAGCTTCGGCAGCCAGAAGGACATCGGGAGAGTCAAATTTCATTTTCTATTATCATGATCCGAGTGGTGTTCAAGAAGCTAATATAAGTTAGTAGGATGCAATTGAGGTTACCCGATGTGGTGGACTGCAGGATGCATAGGCTATAAGGCAATGGAATAAATTTGGTGCCTGAAGTGGGAGAGATATCGGGAGGCTCTTTCAAATAGTGTGCAATTAATAGAACGTATCTAAAAGAGTGAACCCGTTTCTGATCAGGGGGCGGTGTGGAAAATAAAATTGTACCAGGCCAATGAAACCTGTAGGTAGGTTCAGCATGAATAGGTCAGTACTTTACAGATCGAGGTGGGTTAAGTAGTTAGTAGGTTGGCTAGAAGATGACTAGAAAGATGTCTTGGGATATTGCCCGGGATATGGTTTGGAGATATACATGTATTGTGATTAAAAATAGACAGATACCGACGCATAATCGACGGCCTTTGTCTAGTCAATGTAGAATTTCCCCGCTCAAAGTATTGGCATTTTTGTTTTGCGCGCGTACATAAACATTTTCATTACTGGGCGACGAGCAGATCAATGTTACCATTGAGCTGATCGTCAAACAAGGCAATATCTGGAGATATGCTGTTCGGCGTCAAAATTTTGGATCTATAGTTCTCGCTTCTCGGATTGAGCTTGGTATCCAAAGACTTGGACAGCGTTCGAGCAACGACAGTAGCCATGTCAGACTTTCTACCAAGGTATTCAAGTGCACGAATGCAGAAGCCACAATTTTCGCAGAGCATCCCAATCAATGAGGGGTACTTTCCAGGCGCATTCAGAAATTCGAGTGAATTATATCCGGCCTTGGCAAATGAATGTATCAGAACAACGGTCCATGGCTCAACTAAGAATGCAACTTCGTTAACAGAGTCATGGAAATGTCGGTTCATCGTCGGCTCACGATCACGTAGCGATGAACGAGCAAGCGCACCAACAGCAAAGGCATGATCCATCTTCAGCGTGGAGACAAAACTGCTAGCTTCCCGATTTTCACGCTCGGAGTCAGAGCCCATCCTCCCACGATCAATGCCTTCAATCACATCTGCCAGCAGCATGATGGAAAGATGCCAATGACCATCAAGAATGACATACCATGATTGGATACGTGGAGGAAGGAGCTCATGGTTTGCAACACAGTCAAGCATGAATTTCTGATATTTGGAATTCCAATGCCTGTACACCTGGATGGTTTTCTGAATGACTTCTTCAAGACGCTCGCTTGGGGCGCCTCGATAAACGAGGGTTTGGAGCTGCGTGACACGGCGGTACAGTAGCACTTTGACGGGAGTGGCATCTGAAAGGACCGAAGCAGCTTCATCATAGTAGCATGGCCATCTAGGCTGAGCCTTATTTGATTGTTGAGACTCTGAATTCCCTAGAAAGAAATCGCCCCATACATCCTGCTGCTCTGGTATTCCTTTTTGAGGAATGTCCCAGCCACCATACTCAAAGTGGTTACCTGAATCAAACATCGTTGGCGATGCCGAGGATATCTGGCTATCTTCATCTGATACAACGAGGGGCCGTTGATACATTGCAGCACTGAGGGTATCAAACATGATTCCCAGCCAGAACATCAAACTGAGGGTTGTTCGGTATTCCTGATCGGAGAGGATTGGGTCCACCCCTGACGTGTCCAATGGCTGTGGTAACCCCAGACCATCAGGTATTCTCGATGATACTGATTGTCGTCGTTGTCCTCGGATCAATGGATGTGCCTCCCTTTGAATCCGCGTAAGCTTATGTCGAAATGTATATAGTTGCCGATTTGCATTCTCCAAGAACATTGGCGCACGGTCTGCCTCCAAAAGCTCACTCAATGATCGATCATGTCGGCTGTTTAGAGGACGTTGTGTAAGAGAGAAGATGATGTTGGCAAAGATAACACGGAAAGAGGGGATTCCAGTTGTATGTTCGAGGGCGTGTCGTGCCTTATTCCAAACGTGTTCTCTGATTGATCTTTCGTCTTGATCAATCGCTTCTGGAATTGACGATCCTGTTCCCTTCTGAGCATGCTGAGTCCATTGGGAGGCAAATGCCATAATTGCTAAATGGAGTACTCGAGCCGCAGTTTTGTCCTCCTCTGCACTCAAGGCACGGCCACGAACTGAAGAGGATACGCGATCTAGCCGACAGACTCGAATGCACATTCTGTTCGACCAGCTCGGTGCCCATTCCTCTTTCTGTTTGCACGGAAGAATATTACCTGGCGAGTCGCCATATGGACAGTTGTGCTCTGTTAGCCAGCACGAGAGGGCGTTCTCCATGCTATCGTGATATATTCGGATCAAGTTGCGAGTCATTGTAGACCGGACATATTCTTTTGATGTTTTATCAGAAGCGAAACAAAAGCTCCATTGAGCCTCTGGTCTCGATGTTGAGGTGTATTGCTGAACTAACGAGTTGTTGCTACCGCTCTCCTCACACTCTGCAGCTTCTGCGGGCGTGAGAGATGAGACCGGCTCATCTTTGGCGTCCATTTGTAGGGTTGGGTCGTTCTGAAGAGAGTGTGAGAATAGATCACCAAAGGCCGAATTAGGTCCAACATCAGTGAAGCTGTTGTTCGAGCTCGAAGTCATCGTGTTTATCTGTTCATTGACTGGAATGTCAGAGGACCAGGTGAAAAGGTTTGATTGATCGTCACTCCATTCACTTCTTGATCTCCCTTCGAAAGCCATACAGTCCGGCTGAAAGGAGGGTCCAAAGCTAGTTTGGGTGTTGGTAAATGTGAATATATCTCCCAAGTTGGCAGCGTAAGAATTCGCAGAGCCCAGTATCGCATCCAACTCTGCATCATGCGAGCGCGCAAAGTAGTCGGTATCCGAGCTCTGTGATGGAGCTGCAGCAGATGGCTTTGTCTTCTTTCGACTCTCTTCAGTATCGGAACGCTTTGAGGCAAGCCAGTTGAATGTGCATTCCTTCTTCCAGCGTTTGCAATTGGAACAAGGTCCAAACCCACTATCCGTTCGAACTTTCTGAGAAAATCCCGAAATATTAGCATCTAGCAAGCTTTGAATACAGGAGGGCCTCAAACCGGTGCATCGCAGCCTCGTTTGCCTTTGCGACAAGGATCACAGCTATGGAGTTGTCGACGCCGCATCGTCTCCATAGTGAAAAAGATAATATGTAATCAGCGAGGTCGGTCTTCGTCTGCGATGAAGCAGGAGCTGGGGATGGGGGGTAGAGACTGGTTTTTCAGACATTATAAATCATAATTTAAAGATCCATAGCGCAACTTATCTCATTACAGTATCTCGTTACGAGAGCACAAAATTTGCGGGGTAAGATTGTGGAGACATGGAGCGCTCTGATCCACATGACGTCATTTAGGTCCAAAGGAATTGCCCTAGAGTAGGTATTTGAGGCGTTGATCAATGAGCAAGGAAAAAGCAACTACGCCATTGGCGAAGGGTAATAAGCTGGCCAGACGCCACCCCCATTTCCCCATTTTTTAGATGGGGCCCAAGTCCGCGTCCCAGTAAAACGTATGTCGAAAAAAAAAAGGCTAATACGTATTAAGCGCACGTCGGAATGCGGAATTATAATTGCTCCGAATCCGGACGGACGCGTGCTAAATTCTCGACTCTTCCTCGGTCGAATCCTGCCAAGCTTATGTCGATTTTATGATGGTCTATTGCGGAACAGACCATCATAACGTACTTCACAAGCGACCGGAACACCCTAACCAAAACGCGTCAATTATTTAGTCTATTATTCTTTAACCAACCACCATGCCACCAATTCGCTCTCAAAATCGTCAGAATTTGACACATCAAGAGGGACGTATCTTACTTGCTATCCAGGCTATTGAAAAGCAGAAAAAATCAAATTGACTGAAATTGAAGAGAATTCACTAAAGAAATGGGTGATTTCTATGGATATCCGAGGAGCGGCACCACGACCTAAAACAGTGCAAAAAATGGCTAATATCTTACTCGCGACGCGTGGAACAGCCCCGATTTAGACCGTTGGTAAAAATTGGGTCACAAACTACGTTAAACGACACTCCGAACTTACTACACAATTCTCGAGACGCTATAATTATGAACGCGCGAAGTGTGAAGATCCAAAAATTATAGGAGAATGGTTTAATCTTGTTCAAAAAACAATTTGCGAGAACGGTATCGATCCAGATGATATATATAACTTTGATGAAACAGGCTTCGCGATGGGCTTGACTGCGACTGCAAAAGTTGTAACAAGAGCTGAATATTATGGTCGGCGTGCTCTTTTACAGCCTGGAAATAGTGAATGGTAACCTCAATTGAGTGTACAGGCGCGTCTGGATTTAGCCTCCCTCCGATGATTATCTTTAAGGGCAAAGTCTTTATCGCAAGCTGGGCTGATGAACTTCCGAACGACTGGCAATTCGAGGTTAGCCCAAATGGATGGACCTCAGACGAAATTGGCCTTCGCTGGCTTAAAAAGGTCTTTCTTCCATCGACTTTGTCAAGGACAAAGGGAAAATATCGACTCTTGGTTCTCGACGGTCACGGAAGCCATTTAACTCCAAAATTTGATGAAATTTGCTATAAAAACGATGTGATACCGATTTGTATGCCACCGCACTCTTCCCATCTTTTACAACCTCTTGATGTAGGTTGTTTTGCGGTTTTGAAGCGCGCGTATGGTCAAATTGTCGAAATTTTGATGCGGAATGGAGTGAACCATATCGACAAATTAGACTTCCTCGATGCCTTTCCGACCGCTCGAATTGAAGCTTTCAAAGCAGAAACAATCAAGAATAGCTTCTCAGCAACTGGCTTAGTCCCGTACAATCCAAATCGTGTGATTTTAAAACTGAATATTCGACTCTATACACCTACACCACCACCTTCTCGAGGAAGCCAAAGCAGCGCGTGGGAACCAAAAACACCATCAAACTCTAAACAACTCCAGAAACAAGCTTCTTCAATCAAAATACTTTTAAAACAACGCTCTAAGAGCCCACCAAATCTCGTGAAAACTGGTTATATGGGGGAAATAGACAGAAGCAATGCATGAAGCTTTTCGGCGTGGTTGCTGTATTGAAGACTACGTGGAATGCCGATTGGTGAAGTGTATCAGCGGTAAATTATCAGTTCATTCTCGCTGACAACACCTTACGTCTTATCTGAGGGATGGCATTCATTTTTTCGGCACGTCGTGTGTGCCAGCCTCCAGCCTCTTTTCTTTTCTTTTTCTTTTTCTTTTCTTTTCGTTCTTTCTCTCTCTTCCCCCCCCCAATATTCTGACCTGATGGAAGTTGACGTGGATTAATTAAATTGAGTTCATTCAAAGATGTTGGTTGTTAGAGGTTTCCGACGTTCCTCATGTGATTGTTTACAGACTACCATATTAGAGTCGCGGAGCGATATCTGATAAATTGATATTAGGGTTTGGTTGTCTGATATGACAAATTTGTCTTTCTAGAAGCCATTAACTAACATATATACTCCTCCGTAGAGATTCAGGCATCCCAAATTGGCCCCATTGCCTGGACGCCTTGCATATAATATACTTGCTTTTTATGATCCTGTAAAGCCCCAAGCCGGGGATATAAATACCCTTTATTTCTCTTTTCATAAAGCCCATATCTCAAGCATCTACCATAGCAACGCTTTGAATAAGTCTTCTACTTCAAATATTACAAAGATGCAACTCCTAAGCAGTATTATGTGTCTCAGCTACACCCACCGCAATGAAACTAAACATGCGCGATGAGACTATCAAGATTACCACATGGTCTGGAAAAAACTGTGAGGGCTCATCGTCCAATCCTTCAATCACCGGTTCTGGAGGGTCATGTTTCAACAACCTACCTGGGGCATCGTTCAATGTACCCAACGGCAACAATAAATGCAAGATCACGACCTGGTCTGGCACCAATTGCGAAGGGAGTTCTGCGGTTTATGCTGGTGATATACAGGGGTGCATTGCCGTACCATTCGGGTCTGTGTCCCTCAATTGTTAAGGGGCTTCTGGAATGGAAAGTGTATATAGCGAAAACTTCGCTTGTTTTCTGTTACCCAGCTCCAACTATATTGATGGGATTCGTTTCTTGATTCCTCCAAAGAGAGGTGATGGCCTGTCAAACATGCCATTTTGAAAGGGGTACATGTTCTTGTTGGATGCATTCGAGAATAGCCTACAAGCAGGGTCTTGGCATGTGGTCTATATGAGATGTACTCCTAACAAATCAACTTTTATACAGTTATTAACCTACTTCAATTCATTCATTTTACCTAATAACTCTATAGATTGCGCTGATTAACAGATTATGAGACCAGAGATTCTCACTGATTATTATCCCCTAGCCATGGCTGTCGCTCAGAGCTTTGCTTTCATCTAGTTTTTGATTAATTGGAGACATGGCAAGTGCCAAATTACTCCTCGAAAGGCCAAGACTGAATCAGAACGTGTGTGACCACCTGCACTAGAGGCCACTGTGTCAAGCCACACAACGCGGGGATTTGCAAATAGCTGATTTGCTTCTGAACCGGGCTAACGTGGAGAAGAGCACGCCCAGGTGTCCGCCGCTGTTCTATGCCAGGCAGTAGGGACATTCGGCAGTCTTATAAATATTTGAAGAGCCAGAAAGTGTGACCAGTACCGTATGAAACAGTTCCAGGGTACACTTCTAGAAGCCCACGGATTTTAATACCGCCCCTTGGACCAAGCTCGATAGATTCCCTGCGCTGTTGGGTCCTAGATCCGGTTCCCCTTCCTCCATATGTATCAATAGTGTCGGCTAGGAGTATCCAGCATACATCGAAGCTACGATTAACTCATAAACGATGGTAAAGATTCGATTTTTCAAAGCTATTGATGTCGAACTGCTCCAATTGGGTTGAGGCTTTGTTCTAGTGGTCGTTTGAAGTCAAACAACTACGATAAGTCTCACTTCAGACACAAAGAAGCCTCGTTGAAATGAACATCTGGGGTACAATGGAATATAGTTGCTTAAGAGGCTTGGCCATGCTAGCCGTTCATGTATAAGTCCGCGGCCCAAGAGCGAGTGGTGCTTCAAATTTGAACCTCATTCTTGAGTCGCGACATGAATGCTGATGTGGGGACAGGTTACGGAAGATAGTATGGTAGGCCTCGGCTTCGCGGCGCGACCATTCACGGTGGCGCTCGAACGCCTGGACCTTCCACTTCGAGGCTCGCTTCGATGGCTCGCTGCCTCACCGCCCCACTGAGGTGGGGCTCCCCCAAGGGGTGAATGTCCGCCGTAAGAGGTTTGGCGTACTTGAACAGACAGTCGGGACGTTGGAGATCGCCCGACAAGACATCCCAGACCTGCCTCGCTTTTAGGTAGGAGGCCTTGAGACGTTTCCAGGTTGCAAAGTTATCGCTTCCTGTCAGAGGCTCAATGGCCGAGACTGCTCGGTCGGGAGAGTCATGGACGAGAGCAGAGATGATGATGCTGAGTGGAAAGCGGGGTAAATATATAATCAAGATGGACAGATAAGATATTGTCGAATCGGAACGAATCGTGTATGGACTGGTAAATCATGGATCCAATTGCAAGAGGGGTTTTTTTTTCTGAGTGCTGGATCGAGTTGAGCGATCCTGCCTGATTCGTGCAGGCTAGTTGTATAGCCCATACGTACGCTTACGTGCGCTTTACATACAAAAACAGTAATATAGGATCTAAGCACGCGCTGAATCATCAATCTGTAATAGGAAAGGTGGTAATCTTCCCCTGCGGAGTTCGACAGATGACCAAACCTATCCTAAAAGGTCATAGCGGTCATTGACCGCTTCTGCTGTATACCTATGAATTCTCCGTTTCCGGCAGTAGATTACATCATCGGCACCCCGCTTCGGGAATTGATAAAGATACATATGGTATTACTATTTAGCCGCACCACAAATTTTGTAATAACGGTTCACATACGGCTTACTAGCATTTCATGACATGCCCCCTTCTGCCTTCAGATTTCTTTTTTGCTGCATTGAAGGACAACAAATCTAAGCTACTGCTGAAATGGTTGTCTCTTCAAGAGGGTAAAACAGACCCAAAAGAGAAGATCTGTTATCTCTTGTGTTGTGATATGAGGCTGGTGCAGATCAGGAAGAAAGCCGCACCCTCGGAATTAGCTCCGAGATGTCTATATAGACAACGGCTGCTTGTTGTATATATAGCCTTATCTATCCCTCTATTTCTCTAGACTAATACAACACAATTCATATCTCCGAACTACAACACTATCTTCATTCACTATCAAAGTAGGTAGAATTCGACGATATAATTCCTCGATAACGAAGCGATTAATACCTCCACGTTCTGACGCTGGGTCACTAAAGAGCGGAATCAATCCAGTACGTCTAACAGCCCCTGAAAATGCTGCCCAGAACATCTGCTTAACTTGCTTTCCACGCTGGGGTAATCCTTGAACTTGACCCTCTCTTGGTTGGTCTCTTGGACGGGTAAAAGTCCATTCTCGACGTACGCCGATCCCTCGCTCGACCGTACACTCATCAGACCAGAAAACTCGAGCCCAATCCTCAGGTGTAAAGTGACGATATCGATAGGCCCATCGGAGTCGTTTTGTAGCGTTTTCTTCAGTTAAATATGGGCGCCAACTACAGCGCCACTGTCGGAGATTCTCAGCGTTTAAAAAACGTTGAATTGAGCGTAGTTTAACCTTATAATCAACCGAGGCAAGTAGATCTTCTTGCATAATTCTTGGATTGCCATGTATAGCCTCAAGAATTCGGTCTTTCTCTGCCTCTGAGAGCTTTTTTGGACGATCAGAGCGTGCCTTGGACACACCATCTTGTCGCTCACGCTCCTTCTTAATTGTATATCGAATTGTAGATAGTGGAATGTATGGATAACGCTTCTGGATGCGTTTATATCCCCATTGAATGGCATGAAGCTCACATATACGCTCACGTATAGCGGGTGTAAGCTCTGATGACCGGGCCATGATCATAAATTATGAGATATCATGAATTATAAAGAATCAGAGCTAAATAAGGGGCTATAATCATAATATTTGACGCGTGAGCGTATACACGACTAATTTAGCGTGGTTTATGATACGCGAATTAGGAAGGCGGTATGGGCGGTGAGAAAAGTGGGTCTTTGGGGGGTGCAAATACTTTTGTCATGTCACTAGTTAGGGGTGGACTAAATAGCGCACAAATAGCCAATTTGAGTTATTTTATTGCAGGAGGTTTCGGACCACAGGAACACATCCGTGAAGATCAATAGTGAAGATCAATAGTGGGACTTGGAATTCTCGGCAAGGGCCTAAGATAGATCTGCCGAATGCAAGAGAAATGAGAACGACTCGCATTTACAATGATAGTGGAAATATGCGAGGCTGCCAAGGGTCACCCAAAAACGATCGCGACAAAAAGAAAATGAGTTCTTATTTTGGTACAAGAGAAAAACTAGCCGGTCCGGACTCCGATTCTATAGACCGAAGCTGAAAATGCAAAGCGTCCAAAGGGTTCGAAGATAAGGTCAAGTCAAGGTATGGCACATAGTCGGCGAGGTGAAGAAGCGCATGATGGATTATGTTTATATTAGGGGTATCGAACCAAGGCAAATGCAGACGCTCCTGCTATGCTGTCAAGAAAAAGGTGCTCCGAGAACATGTGCAGGATGACGAACCACTTTTGGCTAATGGCCCTTTTCCTGATGGTTGCTCTTTTACTTTGCACCGCGCCGGCATAGGTCGGGCCCAGTACCATCTGGAACTGCGGCGAGAACCACTGGAGCCGATACTGATGAGACATGCACCCGGCTTCCTGTTACTTGTAGGCGTCGGTGGGCTGCACTACACCCCAGCGTTAGGAGTCGCCGATGGAGAGCAAGCCGTCATATTAGGGACACCTCGGCCCCGGTTATTATTGCCCATTTGTGCTTGTGCGAAGGCCCTATACTCTGGTGTGAGAGGCGGGGTGAGGTATCCTTGGGCAACGGCAGTCAGTTGCTGGGGCTTCTGAGGGGTGGCGAGGCTCATCTCGCTACTATACAGCCTGGATTCCACACGAGTCTCAACCGGTAGTGTGTAGTGGGCGTAGCTGACTAACGAAGCCTGGCGGTTGAAGAAGTGCTCCAGTAATTTGGAAACCCCCGAGTAGCGAGCCGAGGCGTACTTCCGGGCGGCGACGATAGAGGGTCGGTGAAGCTGTTGGGATAAATCAACTAGAGTTATCGAGTCATACTGGGCGGCCCAGCTGGTATGACAAGGCTGGTGTCTGTTGAGTATGCGACGCGACAGAGCCAATGCAGCGCGAGCAAGCTCAGACGACGGCCTAGAGACGAACTCCCGGCAAAACAGGGCAATTTCCAGGACATAGAGAGCCATGTGCTCCACCTCAGGGTCGTAGGCCTCATCGAGAAGGGCGATCTGCAGGAAACTGTCCACAGTCGGGTGGCCTATAGTCCAGTCTAGGGTCTGCAGGACATGTCTCTCCATTTGGATGAACATGTCGTCATCATATAGAGAGCAGCACACCGACTCCAGCTCCTTGACAGTGGGAACACAGTCCTTCCTGTCATTGTACTTCGCAGCGATAAGGAGAGCTACACAGCCAACGAGCTGGTAGTGACGCCTGTAGACCACACGCTTGGAGCAGTAACGATCCAAAAGGTTGATGGTCAGGAAGAATGTCGACGGCAGGAGCTGGAATACAGCATGGGCCTCGATCATGAAGTCAAGGAGATAATGTCGCATGAACCACTCGATCTCGGGTTGGATGTCGGTCGATTCAATATCCGGAAGTGTTTGATCCTGGTGATAAACACGATTAGCCAATATATTCCCGTCCCACTAGTACTCGCAGCAACTCACATCCATGTCCAGCATGTGGCTTAGGACGTCCTCCCTGAGCTCTTCGCTGGTGAGGTCAGATAGCTGATCCGCAATAACATACTGCCGCCCACAAGCAACGAGTTTCTCGTGCTCCCGCTTGGGTTGCTTCTTGGGACGCAGACGATACTCGTCATCCACAAAGAAGGTCTCACAGGGCTGGAAGCCAGAACGAGGGCGCGTGTAACCCATCGTTGTCGAGGTACTCGAGGACGACGGGAAGGAGGGGCGAGACTTGAACCGGCTTTGCTGAATACTGAATGAAGGGGTCTGGAGAGCGGGGATGATCAGGTAACGACGGAGTTAAGAGAATGACAGTCGTCGAGGATTAGTTGAAGAAATGAATGACTGGAGACTAACTGGCAACGATTAAGGAGTGGAGACCACTGTCGGGACTTGGATGCAGGGAAAAAGAGAGTCGGGTTCCCGGGAGGAAGTCTTCAGAAGTGAAAGCTGGCAGAAGAATGGGTGTATTAGCGGGCCGGGGCTGGGATTAAAGCAAAAATTGGTGTCAAATGCGAAGAGAGAAAGATGAAAGAACGAGAAATTCGATACCAAGTGCTAGCAGAAAAGGGTGGTCAACTTCGGAGAATACTAACCCTACAAAGAGCCTTCGGGCAGAAGACACAATGCGACGTTACCGCGATGGCGCTGGCATTTAGGCTGGGAAAGAACGTGATAATGATCCGATAGATTAGGGTTGTGGTGGATGACAAGACTGAAAGATGAAGCAAGAGTCACCGTCTTCATCCCTGGGGCTCGGTGTACTGGCTGCAGAATGTGGAATGCAGACACGGGACAATCCTATGAAGGGCGGACCGGATTATCAGGGGAAGGTGCATGCAACAGGAATGAACAGAACCTACACCTCAGGAGATGACGCGTTCTGAATGAGCGCCCGGGCGGATTGAAAGGGAGACTGTAAGATTGGGCGACCCCAGATATCATCCACAAGGGAGCAAGACGACACCCAAAAGCCCAAAATTAATCCTGAGTTGACCAGAGAGAGTAGGTCAATTATTCTCAAGGGAAGGGATCGGCGCGAAGACCCTAGACTTTGAAGATCGCAGGGTTAGGAGCGTCGTCGCGAAACTCATGTGACTCTTCGGCGGCGAGATGAATGAGAGAGCGAGTCCGTGAGCCACTCAATCTCGACCTCACAGCGTCCCGACTGTCTGTTCAAGTACGCCAAACCTATTACGGCGGACATCCATCCCTTGGTGGAGCCCCACTGCAGCGGGCCGGTGAAGCAACGGGCCATCGAAGCGCGCCTCGAAGTGGAGGTCCAGGCGTTTGAGCGCCACCATCGCCGCGAAGCCGAGGCCTACCATACTATCTTCCGGTACCTGTCCCCCCACATCAGTATTCACGTCGCGAGACTCGAGACGTCTCGCGACCTTCGGAATGAACTCAAAGAACGGTGCCGGCGGATGGAACTCGCCACATTCTGCTAGCTGTTCGCCCAGCTTCGCGAAACCACTGGCGAGCGCTGTGGCAGTGCGCGCGAATTTGTTGATCGTGTACGGTTGCTCGTACATCGATTGAATGCTATCGTGCCCGGATCCATTGGCGATCGAACGCACATTGCGATCTTACTGACGCAGATCGGACCGGAATACATTCTAGTTGTGGATGCCATTCAGAATGACAAGGATCCGGTGAATCCGACCACGATCGGAAACCGTCTGTCTAATGCTGAGCAGACGGTTCGGAGAAAAGAATCTCCAACACCTTTGCAGGCAGCATCTGGCCCGTCCGTCAATACGGTGCAGCAGACTGCCAAGAAATGCAATTATTGTAAGAAGCGCGGCCATGTGGTCGCGCAGTGCTCGAAGAAACAGCGAGAAGCTCAGCCGTCCAGGGACCATGCCCTGAAGGCCGAGAGGAGTGTTTCCGGCTCACCAAGAAATAATTTGCAAATGATACCATCAAGCCAGATGGCAGATCGGCAGGGCCCACCGACTTCCAAGAGACCGAGGATCAATATCGTCAGGGCGAGGGTGACGACCCTTTATACCCACGCACCGCAACCCCGGTGGATCCTGGACTCTGCCGCTACCAGCCACATCCGCTGGGACCGGAGCTGTTTTACCAGTTTGCGGCCCCACCGCGAGGTGATGGACACGGCGGGCGATCCAGTAGAAGCCGAAGGGATTGGTACGGTGAAGCTCACGCTCCGGGGGAAGTTTAACCAACCCCTGGTGTTGAAGAACGTGTACTTCGCGCCACGCGTCGGGATGAACCTGATCAGCGTGCCGAAGCTACTATGAGACCGCTACTCGGTGGTGGCGCACCCGCAGAACGTCTTTGTGCAACGCCGAGGGCGAACCGTGGGGACTGCGTACCATGCGGAGGAGGATCTGTTGATCCTGCGGTGTCATGTGAGCAAGAGATCTCGAGAGCGAGTCCAACTGGCGAGGGCGCCGACGATTCATGACCATGCAGATTCCCTGGAACCGCAGGCGGTGGCCATGGATGTCGACAGCCCTGAAGAGTCAAGTGACGCAGACTGCGCAGCGTCAACCTCTGAACTCGGTGGTGAAGCTGTGATACTCGACGCAGATGCGAGCAAAGGAGTGGACCAGGCCTCCGAAGCGTTGTGGCACGCTCGGATGGGACATCTGAACCGAGGCGACTTGAGGGTGGTCCTCCGGCAGACCGGCACTCCGTACCGACCGCTGACGCAGGCGCAGCTGCTGGCAACGCCGCAGTGCCCGGCGTGTATGTCGGGTAAGCAGGATCAGAAGAGGAACTCCCGCGCAAGACGGCCACGTCTGCATTCAACGAGAATTTTCGAATTGATCCATTCGGACATCATGGAGATGCCGATTGCCAAAGATGGCTCCAGGTACGTGATCACCTTACTGACGATTATTCTCGTGGCTCGTGGGCCTATGCCATGAGATGGAAGCATGAAGCGCTCCAGAAGTTCCGACATTTTGAGGCTTGGGCGCACCGACAGTTCGGCGCCCAGATTAGAAGATTTCTCACTGATAACGGGAGAGAATATCTGCCCATTGGAACACATCTCGAATCCCGGGGAGTTGAGTTCGATACCTCGCCGCCGTACTGCAAAGGGCAGAATGGACTGGCTGAACGCACCAATCGCACTATCCGGGAGCGGATCAACACGCTCCTGTCCGATGCGAACCTTCCTCCTTCCTGGTGGGTCGAGCTTGTAGACACGGTGGTCTATCTGAAGCTGCGCGCGCCAGCATCAATCCTACAAAAGAAGATACCGTTTGAAATTTTGTATGGGAAGCCGCCCTCGCTATTGCATCTGCGACGGATCGGCTCCCGTGCATGGGTCTTAATTCCAAAAGAGCATCGAGCAAAACTCGGACCGAGATCATCCGAGTGCAGACTGCTGGGCTATTGTGAACCGAACCAGTACAAGCTCTATGAAATCCATTCTGGAAAGACAGTCTTTTCGCGTGATGTCGAGTTCGATGAGAGGACCCCGGTGGCGCCACTCATCGAGGGGGAAACAGGCAACGACCTCTCAGACAATGCTCCTCCATCACCTGTCTTTCCATCAGTGCCAATTTCTGTCAGCGGGCTGCCAACACCACCTGCGTCGCCATTACCCCCGTCGAGTGAGCGAGAGAAAACGCCATCAGAGCGTGTAGAGGAGACACCTCCAGTGGTCAATCCAAGCCAACAAGGAGCCGACTTGACATCGGATCTTGGGTATTCAATCTACGGTCGCAGGCGAAGACCGTCACGGCGTCTCCTGGAATCACTTGGCAAGGTGTACTCGGCAGGCATATTGAAAAGTGCATCGGACAGACAAGTCGATCCGGCGACCTTTCGCGAAGCTGTGTCAGGTCCAAACCAGCTGGAATGGTGGGCCGCCATCCAGAAAGAATATGCGTCGCTTCTCGAACACGGAACCTGGGAAAAGGTTCGACGAGAGGACGTCCCAACCGGAGATCATGTGATTGGCTGCAAATGGGTTTTCAAGACCAAAGCCAACGGAATGTGCAAAGCGCGGTTGGTCATCAAAGGCTACCGACAGAAACATGGCATCGACTATCACGAAACGTTTGCTGCTGTGTCCCGGATGGACTCGGTCCGCTGCATTGTCGCCAGCGCTATGTTGCGTGGATGGAAACTCCACCAATTCGATGCGGTCACCGCATTTGTCCATGGAGACGTCGATTCGTCCCTATCTATATGGACTTACCCGAGGGCTTCGAAGAGCCAGGGTACGTGTGCCGGCTGCGCCGTTCACTGTATGGGTTGAAACAGGCCCCGCGGATTTGGTACCAATGCGTCCACCGCGTCCTGGCTTCTCATGGGTTCACCATGGCCCAATCGGACAACTGTGTATTCTTCAAACCGAATTGCGTCGTTTGCGTTTATGTGGACGACTTTCTCGTTGCTGCGGCAAAAACGTACGAAATAGAACAAGTGCAACAAGCATTGCAAACAGAGTTCCGACTGAACGATCTGGGCACCCCACGACCGTTCCTCGAAATCCAGTTCGACTATCACGTCGATGGGTCCGTGTCCATCCACCAACAACAGTACATCCAGAAAGTACTATCCGACTTTGGCATGGAGACTTGCCAGCCGAAGTCGACGCCGATGAATCCCAAGCAAAGCCTGAATCGTCGTCCAGAGGAGGAACCTCCAGACGAGGAAGCAAAAGCTCATTATGCGACTACCATCGGTTCGTTAATGTATCTAATGGTCGGCACGCGACCGGACATTGCATTCGCGTTGGGCATGTTGAGTCGCTTCACGTCTCAGCCGCAATCGCAACACCAAGTTGCTCTGCAGCGATTGCTTCGCTACATCAAAGCCACGAAATCTCATCGCATTACCTACCGCAGTGGGCAGTTGATCGGGTATACGGACGCCGACTTTGGGGGCTCTGTCGTCACTGACGGTGCATACTCCACGTCTGGCTATGTGTTCCAACTTGCAGGTGCGCCAGTTTCCTGGGCGTCCAAGAGACAGGGGGAAGTGGCCACGTCTACGACACATGCCGAATACATCGGACAGTACAACGCTATTCTGCATCTGCAGTGGCTCCGCACCTTTTTGGCTGAAAGGCAACTGTATCGGTCTCCGGTCACTAACATCATGGCTGACAACCAGTCCGCCATTGCTCTCTCTCGCAATCCCGAGTTCCATAAACGGACGAAGCACTTCAATGTGAAATTTCACTATCAGCGAGCCGTGCTGGATGCAGGCGAGATTGAGCTTCAATATATTCCCACTGGGGAACAGGCCGCGGACGGTCTCACCAAGCCATTGGGACCTACGGCCTTTCTCAAGTTTTGTAGTCTCTTAGGAGTGGATGCTTCGGAGACTCTGTGACAAAACGCGTGACAGCGCAGGCGCTCTTTCCACTCTATTTTCCCACGAAGGTTTTTGAGTGGTTTTACTGAGGCCTGACTGCTCTGCGCAATTCCAGTATCGCCCTGCCAGCAAAGCGATCCTGAGGGGGAATGTTGTGATATGAGGCTGGTGCAGATCAGGAACCAAGCTGAACCATCGGAATTAATTCCGAAGTATGTATACGAAGAGTCAAGTTGATTGGAAATCAACTTGATCTTCTCATTGTATATATAGCTTCATGTGTTCCCTTGAAAATAAATAATCAAATCTTCCTCTGAATTACAACAGGTCATAACACGAAGGCCGGGCTGCAAAGGGACGGCATGAACCGACCATACCACGTCCACCCACAGAGCCGGAAGTAGTTGAAATATGACTAGACTGGAAGGCCATGGTGCTATATTGGAAGGCTAATGCCCTCGGCTGTTTGAGGTTGTTGGGAAGATGCGGCCGACGCAGCAGTGACCGAGTTTTTACGTGGCCAGCCTTTTACCAACCTGAACAACCTTAGGAATACCAGACTATGTGACAGCCTCATATCTACACCCAAGTGCCTCAGAGGCTCTGGAAGATCTGCAGTCGCGATCAAATTCGGAGATCGAGGTTTGTCATTTACTAGAAATCGTGATGTGTTATATCACTATGATTGCGTGAAGTCTGAGATATATATCTCGTATGGCTTAATGTTGAGGAATTTTACAACCCAATAAACAGGGCAGAACTGTGTTTATTAGGCAAATGAGTTGAACGAGGATGAATATTCGTACCTTCTAATTAGAATTTCGATGTAAACAGACCATATACAAGAAGGAGAATGATATATTTCCAGGTCCAGGATTTGGAAAACCCGACAGGGGGTTCAACTGAAGTTGCCAAGTTGAACCCCCAAAAGCCACCATGATTGGTCAGCCCGCCATCCGGAAGTGATTGCTACCGCCTTCTTATATCAACAAAGCCTGACCCGCCAACTGCCACCGTCGAGGCTGGTCGTCAGACCAGGGTAGCTGACTGCCCAACTGGCCCTCACATCATCATCTAAAACGAATGTACGCATTCGCCACTTTTATCCATACAGTATTATGACTCATCACAGGCGCTAGATTGAAGAACTTCTCGCCGCGTTTGACGAGCTCCCGCCCTGCCAACGTTCGCTCCAACGGAAATTCACGAGTGAAACAGGATGCCCGGGCTGTCGCCTCGCCCGTCACATCTCACTGAACACTCTCAGATCCCAATACCAAAGACTCGACCAGCTCGGCCTTCAATCGTATACGACGCCAAATTTCCCCTAGATCCACTCGGAAGATGGCTCCGAAGCTGTCGGAATATCCAATTCCTGCATCCAAATGCGTTCCGCCCTATCCTCCTCTACCCTCGATGCGTCCAAGGCTGCCCAGAGAGCCAATGTAGCCCGGCATAAGCGTGCATTGACTGAGTTCTTCCAATACAAGCTTTTGTGTGATGTCAACCACGGCTGTCGCTAGATGGCAGAAATTCGCGCAACAGGTGCGGTAGAAATCATTTTCGTGAGTTTGCTGATCGCGCTGGCTCCGCTTTTCAGAAGTCGGGTCCGGCGGAGATCGTACCACTTCCTTTGTTCTTCTGAGGTGTGCCTTTCTCGTCTCTAATGCCATGGTCGTTCTCCCCGCCACAAAGATCCGATGGTCCAGTGGTGTAATCTCGGGAAGATCATCCCGGGGGGCAGGCAAAGCCGTCGAGGAGTGTGGTCTTGGTGTGCCTGGCGAGCGACTGTATACACTCGATGCATTAGACGGAGGGCGGGCCATCAGTGAAGCTAGAACAGAGGCTTCTATCCGGCGCTTTGGGATCTTGTTTCGCGGCCGATCACGCTCATATCACGCTCAAATAGTAAAGAACAATGGAGCCTTGTGCCAGCCAGTGGTACGGTATTATACTCAAGTACCGCGTCCTAGGGCCAGGGAAGTCCGTGATTCAGCGGACCGCACTTTCCAGTGGGCTGTTGGCTAACGTACGTGCTCGCTGAGCTGAGCTACCTAGCAATTTCTGAGTCATCTGAACCTAGGACGGGGAATATAGCAGCCTCGCAAAATATTATTTTTACTCAAATTTTCTAGTTCTCCCCCACTCAATCTTGGCAAAGCTAGACCGATGGTCAGCCTAACTCTCGTATTGTCTGCCGCACAAACGCACTGCGTAACATATTAATCGACCGAACATGTTTATATAGTATCGCCAAGCGGAAAGCGCAGTAATCGTACGCATCTTTCACTTTAAGATAAATCTGCGGGTGTCGTAACAGCCGTTCAACACATGCAGTATACCCGCTTGCAGCAGCAAACATGAGGGCCGTGAAGCCCAAGGGCCCAACCTCATTCAGTAGGATCTCTTCCTGCGAGAGTAGAAGAGACATAATATCCAAGTGTTGATTGATCACGGCCACATGCAGGGGTGACGTTCCAGACGGGGCTTTCTCATTGATCTGAATAGATTTCTGGGTCAGCAAGCTCTGAGCCGTGGCGAGCGAACCCGCCCGACACGCGGCCCATAACGGTGGAACAGCCGGACCAGGCATGGCATTGATACATATTTCCGGTTGGCTCAGCAGCATCTGCAGCAAGCGAGGGCTTTGATGCTCCGTTGTTCGCGCAAGAGGGGTAAGACCGCCATCGTCCGCATCATTCAAACGGAGGCTATCCTGGTCCAAGACCAGCTGCACTAGCTCTTCATTCTGCTGGTCCACCGCGTGCCACAGCGCCGTGCGCCCCCTAAAATCTTGGTGATTGATGTCAAGCTTTGGGTTTAGCAGTAGGGCTTCTACTATCCCACGCGACGACCTCCCCTTGATGGTTTTGACCGCGAGAAGTAGTGCCGTATTCCGGTGGGTGCCGCACCAATTGACATCCAAGCGAGGGTCTCGGGCTAAGATCTGCACTGAGATATATCCTTCCTTTCGGACTGCGAGGTGTAGCGCATTCTGTCCAAAGCAATCTTCGATGCTGACATCCACGCGGGAATCGGTCAGAAGATGGCTTAGAATGGCGTGCTCCGAGTATTTCACTGCATACATCAAAGCGGACATGCCATCGGTGCATCGGTCATTGACGTCCAGCGCGGGGTACTGCAACAGGCGTTCAACGATGTCAAAGTTGCCCTTCGTGACCGCGATTGACAAAGGCCCTCGACCTTGAAAGTCGCAAATATAGGAAAGCCGTGGGTGATGTTCCAACATGAGATTAACTGCTTGTGGGTAGCTCATCTCAATGGCGAGAAGAAGCGTGCTCATCCCACGGTACTCGGAGTTGGGACTTGCGTGGTAATGAGTCAACAAAAGGTGCGCAACGTCTAGTCGTCTTGCGAGTATGGCTCGATGAAGGGGTGACATTTCATCGTGCTGGAGGCAATCAAATAGAGCTTCTGTGCAGATTGCTGCGGTTTTCCGGCAGCAAGCGGTCAAGCAAACGATGTCGTTTTTACCAAGGCTCTTGCAGATCCAAAGCAAGAGTTCATTTGGGAGTCTGTCTAGCATCTTTCGTGTGTAGTACTAAAGCTGATGCAGAATGATAAGAAGGAAGGCGAAGATTTATAACACGCGCTCAAGTACACCAATCGAGAACATACTCTACCAAGTCTTCGCGAGCCCGGACAGTCTCGCGAGTTAGAAACATCTTTTCCAGGCCCGGGAACGTTGATGCCAATCCTGGGAGCCCCTGTGTCTCTGGGAACCCGTGTGCCGCTCCGGGAGACACTGGTACTGATCCTGGGAACGGCCATGGCCTCTCCAGGAACTGTGAAGCCGATCCCGGTTCTGAGTTACAGAAATTCAGGTGCAAAGATACGTCGCCACAAAATAGTTTTCTCTTTAGTGCGGAGGCCGTAGATATACATACTACCGAGGCAGGATAATGTATGCTATACGCAATGTACATGAGTAACACAGAATGCCTCGCTCAGCCTACGTTTTTGTCCGCCGTGCTGTGAAAATGATTTCGGAAGACCAAGTCCAGTCAATCCTGATATCCGCTCTCACTCTGGCCAGTATAATGAGGCTGTCCCTGATAGTTCGTTTCCAACGGCCCTGGCATTTCTACCACCTCGACCTTGCTTTATCAGTTGCCTCTAGTATTTCCTTCGTTGTACTTTCCGGTCTTCGCTGGGGCGGGATCCATGCAATCTGGTGTCAAGCACTGTTGTGGGTGACATCGGCTTTTCTCACCGGACAAGTGGTATGTCTAGGAGTCACCATTTTGGCGCCATGGGCTGACTCTCTAGTTTCTCCGGGTCCATTTCCAACAATGCGAGAACCCATTTACCCCATTTGCCCTACTTAGAACATATGAATTATACGTCGTGGTCTCCAGCCTGGCAAAGATAGCAAGCTCCGTCGTTGGAGCCTTTCACCCGACCGCAGCTCACCCGGTGTGTCTGTTCAATCTCACCGTTGACTACTTGATGGTGATGACGTGCTATCTGTGGCTTCTTGGGCAGGCAACTCAATCAAGAGCTCGCTTTGGAATCATTTCTTTTGGTGTATCAGCCTTGTTTGCGATCCTACTGGCAGTTGCAGTGCTAGGCACCCTATGGAAGACTTGGGACATTGCGCTGGAGGTAATTGTGTCTTTCCGCGAAAAGCATCCAACCGCTGACAGTTTCAGATACAAATGATTCTAATTCTGATCTGGGCCTTGTTAGCCCAGCTCATTGAAGCGATATAGACTTCCACGTGCCTTCTGCTCACGTACCAAGTCGTATCGAAAAGCTTTCGAGTTAGGACTGCATACTATTTGATCAATACAAACTGGGTTTTACAAAACGTAAGCCTGTTAGTAAATATCTCTTGGTAGCCAAGTCGTAGTGAATTGTTATCCGCGTGTCTTAAACGCGATTAAAGCAGATTAATGCTGTGGTGCGAATGCGAAATTCACCCACTAGAGAATGGATCTTCTCCTGAGCCTATCATTTCTAAAGATCTTGATGGCATGATTACCCCCATTCATTCCGTTCCCTCACTTCACTAAAAATTGAACTTGAAGGATGGTAGCACTTGTGAACATAGTCATGCTAACGGTCAACTTGGGTTACCAAAAGAGATTCTCTTTCAACTACATTGGGTATCCTTTCGTCGCACAACCCCCCACAGCTGATAGGGGAGAAACATGAAGTACCAAGATTCGTGACGAGGAGCCTGCATACAAACGAGAATCAGCTTTGATCAAGACCTGAATGATATGATGACTGACCGTAGACTGGTTGCTTCAATTGCTGGAATAGCCTCACGTGGAACATTTCAATCACTACCGCTCTATCTGCTTGTGACTGCAAAATATCTGGTATATTTGCAAATGTGGCCTCGAGGGCGTCCACTGACGGGGCTCTCTGAAAGGCCGTGGCACAGATGCTAGCCAAATTGTATTCACTGTCCTCTACAGTCAGTCCCGACGGCTGCAGTAGTTGGCACACTTTTGGTAGCAATCTTGGGTCCAACGAAAGAAAGGCCCGCCAGAAATACTCATATGTGCTGGTATTATTGTCGTAGTAGGTTTCCTGGGGCATCGTCAAAGCCACACGTTCTTCCTCCAAATGAAAGGCCTGGTGAAGTCTGAGCACCATGGTTTTCATTTGATCAACGCAAATGCTGCCTTTGAATAACGGCGATTAGCTCAGTCTGGAAGCCATCAGCGTGTAGAAAGGCTCAGCACTCGGCCAGATGTCTTTGGACTCATAGTCTTTGAGGTCTCTCGGTTGCAATCCCGTAAAGGCAAGACAGACTAATGCGATGCTTGCTCTCGCGCCAAATGGCCGATACGGATACATTTTGGTTTGAAAGCATTCTTGTAGAAAGCTCGAGCCAGGCAGCGCTTTTGTCCCAAGCATGAAAATCATCCACCGAGCCTGCAACTCTAGGTCATCTAGAGACACCGTCTGCAAGCAACGGGAATCGGTCAAAGCATCACATATACTGATCAGCCACCATAAGAGTTTATCATACTGCAAGACAAACTCTCTTTCCCAGTCAGCTGATTGACGAAAGACAATTCGCCATATGGCCGCATCATCTTCAGGAAGCATTGCAGCGATGAAGATATAGTTCAGCACCAACAGAAGTTGATGGAAAGTCGGAGGTGATGCGTCAGGTACGTCGAAGGGACCAAGAATCGGAAAACTTAACGGAGGTGGCAGGACGACCTGGTCGTCTGAATTAGAAGCGTATCCTTGACACCAGGCATGAGTATAGGGCCAACTCACCGAGAGTTTCATTTTGGAATATGCCGTCGTAGCAGGAGGACCTGGACAAGGCAAATTACCATTGAACCGAGTATCTTGGTCGTAATAATTGTCTTTTTTTGCATTCAAAGCTGTGAACGGGACTGTTTCTCCAGGGCTTTGAGTGTCCACCGACCCCAATTTATCGGAGGGTCCCGAGGCACTGGCCTGCCCTTTTCAAGGCGACAGAGTTTGCGAGCCTTGGCGGCTGGTCTTGTAAGTGCAAGTCTTTGGAGCCCTCCCTCCAAGACACCCTTTGCATGAAGGTAATTCCCCACTGCATCGCGTTTTGGCGTTTCGGCACGGCTCACAAACCAAGCTTTGGTGCCCACTCGTTCTGTAGAAACAGAACTGACCTTTACCACGCACAACACAGGATTGGCACGACGGAAGCTCGCGGCTACATCGGATCTTTGCCGTCCGACACGACTGACAAGCCCGAGCAGACGTGGAACCACTAGGGGGTGGTGAGCGACTTTGCTGACGCGAGTTTACCGGAAAGGAGGTATACATCGGGACTAGCGATGGTGGAAAGAGAGCAGAAAGGGTTGTAACAGCCCTCAGACATTGATCAATGGACTATTTATTGTTGGAGGCGTGTTCAGTATTAAAGTGGATAGATACACATCCGTCTATCTGATAAACTCAGCCTCAGCTCTTGTCAACGTCAGGTGTCCACAGTATGGGAATGTTTAAGCGATTTATTTTGGGAACGTTCGCTTGCTTCCCAGGAGCGAATTAGTTCCCAAAACCTCCTTCGAAGGTCCTAGGATCGGCAACGCTAAATTAAGAAAGAAATCCATCCGCGGATTTGATTGATCCGGGAGATGTAGGCTCCACTGCATTACTTGGAATAGATCCGAGCTGACGGCGATCTCTCATACTTGGGACAACCCTCTCAAAGTAGATCTCCCAATAACAATCGAACAGCGTGGCTCCTCAGCCCGATTAGGTCACGTACCTCTCCGCTTTTTGAAGACGAATTTTACGAAAGAACGCTGACCGGGGATGTAGGTGGTTTCACAGGTATGGTTTGTAGATGTAGCAAGTCTCCTGGCTGCGACGCTGAGGTAATATCAATAACCACCGAGAGGCCATCTATAAAGCTGGAAAAAAGCACTTCTTCGATCTTACATGATTCATTCCGGCTTTCCAATTCCTCTCCAAAACATTCGATGCTGCGCGAGATTTTTGTTGGTTTTCTTCGTGTTTGGGGTCGTGGAAGAAATCTTGATGAGCGACCTGGCGAGATTTTTATCAACAGCCGTGCGCAGGCAGAATCACAGCTGGCCCACGCAAGCACCACCTCTATGCAAGAGCTCAATGGCGAAGACATTGCCGACCAGGTGTCGTACGAAAATCGAGGCGGGAGCGTTTCTGCGGATGCGGTGGATCATCACGAGTTGATTCACCTCACTGATCCTCTTGAGAGGGCCGCCTCGGCTTTGACCTTCCACGTACAGCCGGGGAGGCAGGGCGTTAAGGTCCGCCGTCTGGAAATCGCCACAGACGTCGATGACATATACTGCATATTTTGTCTCGCCGAGAATGGGAATCCTACCGATGAAAACGTAATTCTGCACTGTCGACGCTGCCAAGCATTGTCACACTTGGGTTGTATGGAGGAGTGGTTGAAGCAATGCAGAGCTAAGATGCACAAGTCATGCTGCGCCTGGTAAGTGTAATGAATGCGTCTCTCGAAAAATGGTTACTAATAAGATGCAGCCGAAGTGAAGAGCCTCAAGGCGCCCTGTTACGCGGGTGGCCATCGCAGATTCGAATAAGCACTGATGCAGCCAGAAGCTGGAGTGTCACTGCAGTTACCCCATGCGATATTCCGTCAGCGCATTCATCCCCCTCTGCATGTAGATCCACCCCGGTGCAAATTTTGCAAGCGGAAGCAGTGCAACCAGACAGGCATCGAACGCTGCCCTGCAGGTCAGCTAGACTGGTCAGAGAGGAACGCCCATGTGTGCCACTCCGCCGATCACCCAGATTTCGAAGTAATCAAATGGGTGGCTTTGAATGAGAGCGGATTTGATTTGGCCTCATGGAAGGCGACCCGTGAATCGATCAGAAGCTCCAAGCTGAAGCGGAAATCAAAGACCAATTGTACTCTCAGTGTCAAAAAAGTTAATCCTCTGTGGCCCCAGGCTACGCTAGCATCTGCTTTGCCATTTGTCTAGACTTGAGGATACTTTAGCCCGAACTTCGAGGAGTTGAGCCAGCCATTTCCACTAGCGTACTTTAGGCGCATCAGCTAATAGAGAGCAATACGTGCGGAGTCGTTTAAGTGTACTATTTCGCACATCAGATTGTATCCTGTTGAGAGGAAACAGTGTTCTTTCGTGAGAGCAACCATAATTCCTAGCATTTGAGAGTGGCCCTGTCCTGTCGGCTTGAATTGTCGCTCAGGGGTCAGGCAGCGGTAGACGGCATCGTACGGAAGGTCAAGTGTGCGGCGATGGCAAATAGATCGGTAAATGTTCAATTTGACCTCAAAAAGGGCAGGTGCTTTCCCCAACAATCACTTGTTGAAATACCGAGAGCCGCCTGGTTTTATAAAGGCATTTCACAAGCACGCGAGAATGAAATTTTGCATGTGGCAATAGGTCCCTAGACCTGCCTGTAGAAATCTTGCATCAGACATAGCAGAACCACCCGCTATGATGGGAGAGCGACTTCCTTTCCTGGCCTCTCCTCCGACCGTGATTCGCTGCAGTGAAACCACCACCGCACTCGTTCTAGATCAAAGTAGACAAGTAGTTTATGATTGATGAAGGCACCCAGCACGGTAAGACCTCCATTTGAGACGCCTCTAATGTCAAAACCGTGACTTCAAGCTTTGTGGTCGCGTTGAATGCCCATCCTCCAGAAAATCCCACGAGAGCCCACCCGGCAGCGCTCGTGCCAACAATTCCATTGTGCGGTAGTGTATTGGTATCTGGTAGAGCCCGGCCCTTTCGTTCTAGACAAAAAAGCTAAGAGAGTAGGTAAGTTCGAATACCACACCGTTAAAGCCCTACCAGGGCGAGTTGCGCTTGTAAGCTACCCCAATGGAAGTCAGACTAGTTGACCTTTCGCTTCAAGAACGCGGTAAAATCCTATAATTCGCTATGCTGCGGCATTGTGTCTCCATCATGTATGGAAGAACTCTCATGAAGTCAGGTTTTCGATTGGCCTTGCTGCTGATCCCACTGTTGAACGTTGCATCCCTGCCAACGCAGCGCCCTCAAAATTGGTTACGAGTCTGTTTGCTCGATGAGCTTGAACTGGGTCAAGACCCAAATTGCCCTCCCTAATGCAATATTGGGACCATTGAAGCTCGCTGCTGCCCTGCTTTCTATTTGTCTTCGACAGGTTTCCCGCTGACAAACCTTGATATCATTAAGTGTGCGAGATGGTGTAGCCCCAGCGAGAAGACAAGATAAAGAGAAACTAGCCGCTGGAAAAGCGCAAAGTAAAATGATCCAATCTTCGTGGAAATTCAAAGTTCTTGCATTGATGCTCACTTGTGAGATGAACTCATCGCGAAGAAGGCCGGCGGAGAGGCGTTTGGGAAATGACGTCACGCATGCACTAGCGAAGCTAGCTGTGGCAAGTCCAGTCAGCGGCGCGTCGGGCCAAGTCTGCTTCCGTCAATGTAGGCCGTCTTGAAAAATCACAAGACACAGGAAAGGTTGGCACTGTCTTTATGTTTGAAATTGCTTCATAAGTCGGCCCACCGGAAAGTCCACGCAGCCACATGGACACGACGCTGGCGTGTTGAGGCTGGTGCCGGAACGGAGCCGCATCATTGGAATTGGCTCCTCAGATCTCCATGTGTCGAATCAAGTTTCCAATCAACTTGGTCCTCTCGCAGCATGCGGCATCATGTCTGAACTCTGCAAACCAACAATCAATCATACCGCAGACGCATCATAAACGGCAATGCCGACAGCGGGATGCGCACCAGAATGCCTATGAGGAGTCCTAATCACTAGCTCGGCTGCTAGACAAATGTCACGCCCGCCTTGAACAGACTTGGCTCACACCGTGCCGAGAGCACGTCTCTTCAGCATCTTCACAGATGCCGACGCGGAAGACGGTGATGCAAAGTGGCCTTGTCCAATGACAATGGAGATCCGCCATCGGAATGCATAATGCGGACCCAACAGCAGGTCGTGTCCTAAACTGTTTATTTCGTGTGGGTGTTGACTTGGGTGAGGTGAGACAGGGGGCCACGCTAGCTATCCACTGTTATCACTTTTCCGAACTGCGGCCTCACCCGGATTTGATTCATTGCCCAAGCGCCCTCGAGCCGGGAGGCGGGGCCCCCCAGAGACCCCCTTCAGGGGGGTCGGCGAGGCAATTTCCAATTGCCGGGGGTGCCTCCCATAGGCGACGGGCAAGATCAACCCACTATCGTCGTTTTGGGACTTTCTCCAATCCTCTTGTCGGGAAAATGCGACAAGAGTCAATTATTCAGATCTTAGGTCTAGATGGGAAGGCCGTCTCCAATGGTAATCTCGAGAAGTAAAATTCAGTGTTTAGACGTGTCATGGCGACGTCCAGTGTTTCCATCCGAGCCGCGCGGGTTATCGTAATGAAAGGTCCCACGCTAAGCCTACGGGCTCTATGATTCTAAGGCCCTGTTTGGAATCAACCTCGTTCTATGGTGCCAAATCTCCACTTTGAAAGATTTGGAACGATCTTGGGAGGAGAGATTCAGTTGATCAGAGCCTGGAGGTGGATTCTTGAAAGGCCCCCATTCCGAAATCCCCCGTGGGAATATCAGGCGCTAACTAGGAAGAACGTGACCAAGTTGTCCGCTCCCTTCGATCGCTCCCAATGTGCCCGCGGGAACCATTCTAGACTTTCCCTCCGGGGGTTGTGGCGTTTGGTTCGGGCGGGCCTTCGGTATACGGGGCCACCCTACGGGTGTCGGCCCTCTCCGGCCCTAGGCGGGAGTTGAATGTGGAAGCCGGGTCAACCTGTTGTGATTCCAGGCTGGTGCAGAACAGGAACGGAGCCGCACCATCTGAGTTACTCCCGATGTATCTATACCAAGAGCCAAGTTGATTGGAAAATGTTCCATTTTAACCTTAGGAAAGGGCAGGTGATTTCCCCAATCATCACTTGTTGAGACATGTTATGCACTGAAAGCCGCCTGGTCACATACGAACATCTCGCAGACACCCGAGAATGGATTTTGATCATCTGGCAATAGGTCCCTCTGTAGACCCGCGTGGGAAAATCGTGCATCACACATAGTAGAATCACCCGCCATGGGTAGAAAAGCGACTTCCTTGCCTGGTCTCTCCTCCGACCGAAATTTGCCGCAGTGAAACCACTACCGAGGTTATTTTGGAGCATAGCAAACAAGTAATATCCGACTGATACAGGCACCCAGCATGGCCAGACAGCATCCGTTAGAGAAGTCTCTAGTGGCAAACCCATGACTTCAAGCTATGAGGTTGCGGTCAATACCATTCATGGAAGCAACCTCAGAATATCCACTAGAGCCCACCCGGCAGTGTTCGTGCCAACGATTATGATTCGCAATAGTGGATGTGTATCTGGTAGAGCCCAATCCCTCTTGTCCCTCGACGATGAGTAAGTAGCTTCATTCAGATACCACACCACCAAAGCCCTATTAGGGCGAGCTGTGATTGGGAGCTCCTCCGATTCAAGTTGGACTAGTTGGCCTTTAGCTTCGGGGACGCGGTGAGTGCCCAAAATTTGCCATGCTGCGGTAATGTGTCCCTATCATGTATGAAAACATCTCATGAAGTCAAGTTTTTGGTTGACCTTGCTGCCGATCCCACTGTTGAATGTCGCATCCACGTCAACGCAGCGCTCTCAAGACTGATTGCAAGACTGATTGCATAATTAGTTTGAACTGGGTAAAGACCCAAGTTGCCCTCCCTAGAGCACTGCTCGGACCATTCGAGCTCCCTGCTGGCCTCCTTTCTATTTGTCTGATACGGTTTCCCGCTCACAAACGCTGAGATAGTTAAGAGCGTGAGCTGGTGTAGCCCCAGCGAGAAGAGAATATAAAAAAAAATCAGCCGTTGGAGAAATCTCAAAAGAGAGAGATTCATACTTCATGGAAATTGCACGCTCGTACATCGAGGCTCGCTTGTGAGATGAACTCATCGCGAAGAAGCCTAGGGAGACGCGTTTGGGAAATGACGTCACGCGAAGTTAGCTGCGGCAAGTAGTCAGCGACGCGTCGGACCATTTAAGAACAGCGACCCAAGTCTGCTTCCGTCGGCGTATGCCGTCTTGAACATTCACAAAGCACTGGAAAGGTTGGCACTTTCTTTATGTTTGAAGTTGCTTCATAATTCGGCCCATCAGAAAGCCCGCACAGCCACGTGCACAAGATGTCGCGATTTGATGCCGGTGCTGGAACGGAGCCGCATCATTGAAATTAACTCCTCAGATCTCCATGTTGAGAGTCAAGTTTCAATCAGCTTTATCCTCTCGCAGTATGTATTATCGGGTATCACCCCTTCAAACCGACGATCAATTATACCGCAGACGCATCATAAGTGGCCATGCCGACAGCGAGATGGTCACCACAGGCATATCAGTCGTACTTTTCAATAGCTCTGCCTCTAGATAAATGTCAAGCCCACCTTGAAAAGCCTCAGCTCACAGCATGCCAAGACCACATCTCAACAGCATGTTCACAGATGCCGACGCGGAAGACGGTGATGAAGAGCAGCCTGTCCAATGACAATGGAGATCAATCATCGAAATGCATAATGCGGATCAAACAGCAGGTCTTGTCATAAACTGTTCATTTCGCGTAGGTCTTGACTTGGGTGAGGTGAGACAGGGAGCCACGCTAGCCGCCCACTGTTAACCTCCAGAGCCTGACTGCAGCAGGCCTCGCGTCTAATGCCGCTTGAAACCAACCTTTGATGAGAGACGACGGCATTACAAATGAGTGGGACTCAAGTAATAAATATGTCGATGGACGCGAGAGGTATGCTGGAACGATAGTCAGCCATAGCAATATAAATGCAGGGGGGTGGACGCGATAAAAAGCCACCTGTTGGGTAATATGGGTAATGCGCTTCTTATAGTAGACTCGTAGTGCGATTGGGGTATAAGGTTCAGAGCAGGCGTCGAAGGGTATGTTCAGCTGATATGCGCATGGAGTAGGTGTGTGGGGAGCGCATCGGTGACCAGTCGCACTACAGGCAATATTAGCACCTAGAGAGGAGGAATAAGGATAAATCAGCATGGGTGGGGAGACTCTTTATCAAGCCCAAAAGTAGCTGATGTATATGAGAACAGGCGTGATTGCAACCCTTGCCACCGAAGAGGTCGTTCAAAGTGGCTGCATACCTAGACGCAGTCCTCGGAGCTCTGAAATGACCGATAATCTGTAGCTTGAGATATGAAGGTTTTTTCGTGGCTGCGGGGTCTATGCCCATTGAGTGTACGGAGCTCGGTTGTGTCAGCTGAAAGCTCCCCCAATATACACAAGGAAAGTCGATGGGCCAGAGCTCACACTGAGTTTGCTTGGCGAAACTGGCCAACCCATTCCGTGCTGAAGCTAACAAGGCTGACGAGGGGCTAGTTCCATCATTCAATAACATGGAGCACGATTAGATCAGCAAGGGCTGATTGCAGACAGATGAATGGTTATTCGTCTTGGGAAAGCTGGATCAGATGGAGTGTGGGCGGACGACGTTGAAACCATCGATATAGCCTTACAGCGGCTCTGGGCATTCCTTTGGTTTTAGCGTCACGCGCCATGTATTGCGTACACAGCGGCTTACTGGCGGTGTATCGACAGACTCTGTGAATGGTCAATGATCTGCCACTAGAGACTTTTTTTGAGAAGCCCAATCACTCACCCACGTTCGATACCTTGCAGGTCTGAGCTACCTAAGCGTGGATTAATATAGAGAAAGCAGCGCAAAGAGCGGGTTGGAAAAGACCGATATCCGTTGATATGAGATACGTACCTGATGGCATCACATCCTCATCGCTGATGTGGTTGACGAGCTGTTTCTTCTTTATAGCGTCTTTTGGTCTTGCAAACGAAGTCGCAAGGCTAGAGACGCCTCAATATAGAGTGCGTCTCTTGTATTCGAGGTGTAATCGGCCTTGGTCTTCGTTGCATGATGGGTGCTCTGTCCGACAACTGGTCCCTTGCTACCGAGTCAAAGATCGAGAGGGTAGAAAGCTTCATGAGCCATTCAGCATCCGGGATAGCCCACGCCGGGACTTGGGGAGGGGGGCGTGAAGATGTCTGCCACAGAAGATAAGTCAGCTCTATGTACATAGACTCAATCAAGGATCAGGGGATACGGATCACACTCAGCGTTCGCCGGTATTCGTGATGTATCAATCCATTCACCTTTCTGTAGGAGGTTCCTGTGATAGAAGTTCGTTTGATCAGCGACTGACCTCATGGAGTTGTTATTGAGCCTACCGTATAAAAAGGCTCTACCGTAATATATCAGGGGTAGAGAGCCTGTCATGGTTATCATCGAATGTGTTCAGATCTGACTGTACACAGACCGTTCGAGAAGCTCTATTGTGAGATCCTTAGATAGGACATGGTGCCTTTTTCATGAGTCAAACCAATTTGACACCTCACCTTGGTAGAGATTTTGCTGCCCCGATGGACAGATTGGAAGTCTAGCGGAACCGAGGAATAAACGGTGTTAGTGTAAACTTTAACTAATAAAGAACTAAGTAAGGGTGGTACTCACATATTTAAGTCCTCGTATATCAGTCCTAGAGAAATAGTGCTATCAGTGAGAGATAGATAGTCTTGAGCTGATGACTGGGCATACTTACAAGTATAGACAAAAGGAGATGATCACAAGCCAATCTTCGCAAATGATATGTGCGAAGAGAGATGCAAGAGGAAAGTCAAGCAAGACGGATGGGAGCATATTTATACCCTTCAGGGCGGGGTGCCTCGTCTTTCGCTTGGATCAAGAGTGGCAAATTGTGAGACTTTCTGATTATTTCTAGGCAAGAGGAAAAACGGCATACCAGCAAGCAGTTTTCTGCGCTCAAGCAACATGGCTACTTACCAGTGGTGAGCAAACAGGAGCAGCAAAGAGCGAACGACAAAAACTTGGCGAGGATTAAGATTCAGGTAGAATGCGGCCAGCATGCCACCAAGAAAGTGGAGGAGCCGCCGGTTGAGACACCAGAGTTCATTCACTAGCGGATTCAGTTGCATCAACAGCGATGAGCAAACATGAGACGTCCCAAGAATATGAGGTATGAAGAATGACAAATAGTTGTCAAGGAGGAATCATCGAAGTAGAGTTTAGTCCGGGGAAGGCTGATTGGGGATGTAGAAAAGGAGGTCGTAAACTTTATTCACTCGCGAATCAGTTGACTCAACGAGCATGAGCAGACGAAAATTCTCTCAACAGTATATGGAACGGCAGATATTTGTGGCAAAGTGAAAGTTGAGGCGAGCACCATGAGGCCCTCATTTTAATTCCCGACTTGACTACTTTCCTGACTTCTCTCTCACCCGTTAACTAGCGGAAAAACAAATACCTACAAACAACAAAATGGATTTGCTCGCTCCGCTTCTACCACCGTTGTGTGGACGGACGAGGTGTGAACATAACACACGCTCTGGAGGGAATGTGAAAGCTATCATTCATCCTCAAGCATAATGTGAACCGTGGGCAGCCCAAATTGGCAAGACCATAACAATGCATGGTCATTAAGTTGAGCCAACACCGGGTACCTTGGATCCACATCGGTGCGGCCCGTGGGTCGAGGTGGGGCCACTATATCCACTCTGGTGCCTCAACGTTGAGTGAACGACAGTGAATGATCAGCGATGAAGCTAGAAACCCTCAGTAAATGAGGGTGAACGAGAGATTGCTCAATTTTGTGAGACCTCCGGAAACTCTCCAAGGCGTCCTTGGAATCACTTTCCATTACATTTCGGCCGTTCCAGCAAAAAGCACCGTTGCTCAAGTAGCGGGTGCCGGGCATACACTACTCTACGAAAAACACAAAAGTGCGTCCCGCCAAAAGTTGAGAATTGGGGCCAGTTATTCACTAAATTGATATGCCATGGGATTTTTGATAGTAATGCCATTTGCAGAGTATATTGACAATCACCAAGAGCCCAGAGCTCTCTGCAGCCTGTCCGCTGCCAATCTTGGTCACAAAATATCAGCCCTTAGCAGAATATGTGGACACGTGGGACTCTGCACAAGTCCAGTCATGGATGTATGGAGGAATACCCTTGCATAGCAATCATGTAGGCATGCCTTCTCTCAATGTACGGCAAAGACAAAGCCTGCCAAGCCGTGTACCTCAGTACCTCACAATAAGCCGCCAGAACTTGAGCATAGTCAAGCAGAGGTGACATTGAAGCCGCACGCAATTCGACGGGCCTTTTCAAAATAGACCATCCTCCACCATGGCACTTTCGCACGCGCAGTATAATGCTGAGGATCTTCATTCTGACTCACGTCTCTGAGGTCACCGTACCACTACTGTGAACCATGGGCGAGCCAGCTCTTTGCCCTCCGATTGCAACTGCGCCAATTTTGTGATTCGACCAGCACTTTCTGTGAGTCAGGAATACTACACACCCAGATGGAATGAACGGTCGTGGTGCTGTCTGCCGCGACATGATTGGCGATCCATACGCCAGCATCGTCCAGCTCATGGATCAAGACCGGTGAAGACATTGCATCGACCGCCAGAACCGTCCTCGGTGAGAAACCTGCACTGCTGGTATTTGCGAGAAAGCGTAGCTGAAGTCCATAAAAGCAGGCTCCTCCCCCGATCCATTTGTCTTTCTTCACACATCGCGGCTGCGGTGTGTCGCCTCTGACCTTCGGGCCTGAGGCTTCCGTGACGACGGCTGTTGCTGATCCAAGCCCAGTGACATAAGAATAGTGCTTCGCAGGGGGACGCTGTGATGACAATTGAGACCCGCAGGAGACCGCTGCGTCAACAAGTTCTCTGCAGGAGACCGCTGCATTACCAAGTTCTCCGCAGGAGACCTCTGCGTCAAATAAGTTCTCCGCAAGGAAAAATGCGTTACCAAGAGGATCCGCAGGAGACAGCTGCGAAATCAAGCGACTCCGCAGGAGACAGCTGCGAAATCAAGGCCCCCTGGCAATGTGTAAGCACCTCTGCGTGGTGCTAGGGACCAGTATTCATCTCACCTGGGGACTGCAACTCCCATGGGGACTGCAACTCCCATGGGGACTGAAGAAGCCAAGACTTGCACAGTAGATAGACTAAATCATGAGCCATGGCAGCCCACTGGGAAATGCAATCATCACATTATCAGTTCAGTCGATTCAAAGCTCTCTCGTAGGCCATACCTAGAGTCGTATTTAGTAAAACCGCTTTACGCAATAGGTACCTCGACATGCCCACTGATGAGCCAATTCAAAGCGGTCGTCTCGAACTGCACGAGACATATGTTAAAAGTAGGCAGTTTGTCTGAATGATCCCTCATTCGCGAACCCAATGCCAGGACTCCATGACGGCGACCAATAAGGTGACCTGACCCGTCAAAGATCGTCCGGCCTTGAAAAGTGGAAAATGGTGCTGAGAGCGACTTTGAGCTGATGCGATTCTTGATGGGAGTGATTTTTGATGGGTGAGTGTTGACGGGTACGTGCTGACGTTGACTCGTCGGGCTACAAACATGCGGTGAAGCGGTGAACGGCACTCGTTACTTGGTTCACAGTGGCTGATCTGCCCTCGACCCACTTCGCGCGTCCACTCGCTATTGTCCCATGGGCCGCCCCAGGTATACGTCCTCTCCAAGAATTCTCGTAGATCCAAGTCTGCTCCTTTGTGATTTCTTCACATCAAGTACCTTCACGGAATCGACACCTCCCCATCTTTTGAAGCCAACAATTCCCACCTCATAATGGCACAGTTTGATCCGTCGTCTGCCGACCGTGCTCGCACGGGAATTGCGAATTTTGAGAGAACAATTGAAGCTTTGGGCAACAGATCTGCCTCACCAGTCCCGACAGCATCCTCGCAAAAGACAGGCGGCTCAAATAAGTCCAGTCACAAACACTCGACCCGAAGAGAACCTAGTGACGGAATACAAAAACGAGTGCGATTTGACCTGGTTTCGAAAGACACGTCTAGAAGCGTTGCACATTCCAACAGATCTGTACAGTCAAGATCTAGTACGAGTCGGTACGTGCCCTCATCCTCCCTGACTTTACAGCCCAGCCATGATAGTCTACAACGCAGACTGGGCAGACGCAGCAGGTGTGTACTTCAAATCCGGAGCCCCCTCATATTTGTGTCTAAGACCGAGAACTGATTTGTATCTCTAAAATGCAGGTTACTCAGGCGAGACGCCAAATGGGACGACCAAGAAAGGAATGGCAGTAACAGAAAATGTACTGCTAAGGGCAATGAAGATTTCGATAGTGATATCCAAGACCTTAAAAGAGAGATGGCAAACGTCAAAGAGGGACTGAAATCAGTCAAACTGTGTAAGCCGAATGACTGGATTTAACCCTGAGGGATGAAACCGTCAGTCATGGCCGTGAAGAACTTAAGACTTGTTTGGCGGGATTGCGAGGAATTGAGAGGAAAATTTGGACGAAGACTCACCTACGAATGCCTTTGAACGAGTATCCAAACGAATATTAAATATTGAATAATCCATGTAAGAAGACAAACACAATCAATTCTGGTCTGTAAAGCAAAATGCACAAATTGAAGATCATATTATAGAGAACAAAGACCTCTCTTTTCCGACATTACTTTCCTACATACTTAACTCTTAACCGGACTAGCTAGACCTTTTTTGTAGCTTTTCTGCTGGTGTTCTTTTCTCTTTTTTTCCTTTTCCATATGTCTCAAAAATTGATACCAGTGACAATTAACTCGATGCTAGAAACGACTTGCTTTATCAATCAGCAATCAAAGCTCCTCCTCCACACCCTCAGAGGCAATCAGTCCTTGGACCTCTTCTCCGTTGTTCTGCAGCATGGTCTCTCTGTAAACCTTGTATAGAGCCTGGGCAACAACCTCTCGGGCCTCTTTTTCCGAAGGAGTCAAGTCATTCCAATCTTCTTTGATTCCTCTTGTCTGCATGAAATCCGCCTCACTAAATTTGACGGTGGGAGTCTGACCCCGAGCTTCGGCTGAGTTGTGGTTGTCAGATTCATTCGACGCAGCATTGACAGGTCCTGATTTTGGCGTGGTTGGAGAAACGACATCGTCAGGTTCCTCGTCAAGGCTGACGGGGTTGAATCTGGTGCCTGCCCAGTTGTTCCGTGGCGAAGGTGGAGATGTACTGTTGGTATCGGAAGTCAGAGAGGCACCCCTAACACCTGGGGTCCGTAAGCGCGAAGTGGCTCTCCGTTGCCGAAGGCGGTCCAAGGAGGCGTTCAATGGACATGGCGTAGTACCACGACTGCGTCTTCCGGACCCGGGCTGATTCTCAGCCCAGGCTGCATACTGATTCTCTTGATTGTCCCAAACTTGTTTGATTGTTTCCTCAGCTGCCTCGCGCCCAGGACAAAACCGAACGAACTCGCACTTGGGAATCCACGAAAATCCCAGTGCAACTTTGCACCTTTTCTTGTCATCATCTCTCAAGTCCTTCCACAAAACTTTCACCCACGAGCATGGACTACGTGTGGAGGTTCTGGAGCCTGTGTTTTCAAAGAGGGCTCCATAAATGCCGGCGACATTGGCAGTCGTATACCGGTATACTTTCTTCCCACTAGCAGTGCGGTCTCGAATCGCCGAGATTCGGAAGTCTTCGTCGGTCGTACTGGCGAAGCGATCGTTGGTGTAGTTGGGTCCGTATCTGAATGTGAATCTGGCCGCGTGAGGTGGACCTTCTTGCACGATCACGAAGGTGGATCCTCTCAGCGTGCCCCATCCATCGACAGTGGCATTGGGATCAAGAGGCTCGCTTTCCGTGGGGCGGTTTGCCTTCTTTTTCCCACGTGTATCAATGATAGCCAGACATTTAAAGCCCTCAACAAGGCCAGCGGTGTCTTGGCTTTGGGGCGATGACACTTCTGGAGGGGGATGATCACTTTGTACGTCGGGTGGATTGTTCTCTGCATGGCTTGGACCGAGATCTCTCATTTCGATATCATTTGACTCGATCGATCTGATAGCCTTATCAGGCTGATGCGGGGAGTTCTCATCTACAGGACCATCTTGCTGCATCTGGCCCAGATCATCCTCATCGCGATAGGATGGTTGGTTCTCATTCGAGTTTGCTGGAGATACCGAGGCTTGCTCCAGACCACTCTGTAGTTTGTTTCGTGGGAGAGTCCCTTCCATCGCCATCTTCTCTACCTTGCCAATATTGGAAGAAGGAACTTTTTGCTTTGGGTCGGCGTTTTTGGAAATGCCTTTAGATGACATGATGGCACGACGATGAGGAAACGTCTCTGGATGGATGCGCTAAGTCCTCTGAAGGGACTATATATGCATTTTTGCTTTGCCAGTATCACTGCGTTTGTCATACTTGATCATGGATGCGAATTCCGAACTGCGGGCGCTGTCATTGAACACTCATTTTTGTATGGTTGAGTCGGAATTTCATGGGGCGCTGAAGTCGAACTGATCAGTTTTACAAGTGCAGGTCATCATATTCCTGAGACAGGCTTGTTTAAATTGCCTGATGGAAGTGCGCAGTTCGGGCATATGAGTGACTCAGAAACCGCAATGGCACGGTTGTTTCGGCGGCTGATCCCTCTTCACGACCTTTATTCTCTGCGATATTGTTTCTTTGTCGAACATCCATGCCAGAAGTCGATGGTCTCAACTCTTGCACCCCATTCACTTAGAACCCATTCCTGAGGCGCAAGACGGCTTGAGAGCAGCTTTGTTTAGTGAAACATCTAGTAACCATCACATATCCATCACACCTCAAGAATTATCTCCTAGTGCTGCGGCAGTAATTCCATGCAGCGACTGAGGCAAAGTTTTAATAGATGAGGAAAGAGCCTTATGAACATGTCCGTTAAGTTCACTTGCTTCTTGCTTCTGAACGAGTGATCCTCACTCAGATTTGTTTATTACCAATGAAACTTATACATACTAAATGGCCTTTCAACATCTTCAGTCCTACAACCAGATCTCATATAAGCCCCTCTATGCCTCACATAGTCCTCTCGTGTTGAAAATCGATTTTGGCCAAAGATGATCTATTGGCTGCTCTTTTTAGCAGTCCACAGCATACTTACCGAAGCAGCTAATTCCTCTCACCATGACAAGCATCACGCAAAGAAGCCCCACGACCCCCTCCATGAGCGCGACATTGCTTATGCGGCAGTAATAAGTGGTAACGGCCAGCTCGCTGACGGCTGGCCACGTATCGACCAATGGGTTGACTCTCTTGAAACCATGTTCCAGAGCAATAAAGGGATCATTTCTGTCAGCTGCGCCGAATGGGGCCTCCCCAATAGCTCGGAAGATGAAACACAGTTCATCAAGGATGCCATCTACCAAGTAGAGAAATCGAGCGGCGTCGACGCGCGCTTTATCTTTGCAATCGTCATGCAGGAGAGCAAAGGATGCGTTCGCGTTCAGACCACCAAGAATGGGGTCGCTAATCCTGGACTTATGCAAAGCCACGATGGACCGGGGTCCTGCAACAAAGATGGAGTAATTCAGAACCCTTGTCCCAGGAGCGAGATACTCCAGATGATCCTGGAGGGCGTTGAAGGCACCCCAGCCGGGCCTGGCCTCAAGGCACTGATAGCTCAAGAGGGCGGCACAGCAGATGTGACTTCATATTACAAGGCTGCGCGTGCTTACAACTCCGGCGCGGTGGCTTCTAGCGGCAACCTGGGCCAGGGCGGTGCCACTCACTGCTATGTTTCTGACGTCGCCAATCGCCTTCTGGGTTGGACCGATGGACCCAGTTTGTGCGCTCCAGATGCCATTGGTCAAATATCTGCTGCTCTTTGGGATGGCGACAGTTCTGCTGGGCACACTGACCGCAATGGGACGTCGACTACTACAACCGCGCGGATCCTTGCCCTAGCCCACGGTTCCTCTTCGTCCAGCCTAAGCGCACCCTTAACACCTATTGTGCAGTCCTCTGTGACCTGAACATCTGCGCGGGCCTCTCACAGTTCAACTTCATTGGCTTGTAGACGCGAGGGCAATTAGGCTACACAACATATGCAGCGTCATGTTGGACAGTGCTTATGATGCCCTCCTAGCTGTGTTGATATCAAGGACCGAGATTGTCTAGCCACCAGAGTAGATACAAGCCAAAGCGCTTCCAAAAGGATTCAGGTACACCGAAAGCAGAACGCTCATTTGAACTCATCTTTCTCCCCTAAGCGGGCGAGAAGTCTCCCTTGTAGTTCCAACTGAGCATGGAGTTTCTCTTCCCGCGCCCTCTGTTCGGCTTCCCGCGCCTTCTGTTCTGCGTCCCGTTTCTGCTCTCGTTGCTTCTGATCTTCTTCTCGTTGCTTCTCACAAGCAAATTGCTCTTCCAATTGGGCAAGCAGTTTCTCTTCCCGTGCCTTCTGTTCGGCTTCCCGCGCCTTCTGTTCTGCGTCGCGTTTCTGCTCTCGTTGCCTCTGATCTTCTTCTCGTTGCTTCTCACGAGCAAATTGCTCTTCCAATTGGGCAAGCAGTTTCTCTTCCCGCGCCCTCTGCTCTGCTTCCCGAGCCTTCTGTTCTGCCAGCTGTTGCTGCAGTGCTTGGACCATCATCCGCAGCTCAGGTTGAAGTCCACGGCTCTGCGAGGATGCGGCTCTACGATATCCTGGGCGTTCCTGCGATCCAATGATGGACAGCTGTGGCTCCATTTCGCTAACATCGACCTCCGAAGCACCCTCATCTGGATCAGGCACTCTGTCAAGTATGCGAATCACCCGACTAGTATGAATGGGTAGAAATTCACGGTCCACATTTTCCACGAATCGATAGCACGTCCATCGATCCTCCGGGGTCCAGACGTTCGGTTGCGCAATGGACCACCGGTAGAATGAGACTTTGTCTTCCTCAAACTCAGGGTAGTAGCCGTATATGCGAAAGCCGTCAAGCTCATGAGAGATCGAAAATCCGAGAATCCGCCGGTGCACCTCTTCTGTGCAACCAGCCGCCTGGCACAGCGAGACCACGGCTCGTAGCGCGATGCACATGCTGTGCATGTTTTGCCGGTCCGCGAGCTCTAGCGCTTGGTTCCCGCATTTGATTTCAGCGGTCAAATAAGGGAAGTACATGTCTTCGCGTGCCGTATACGGCGATTTTTCGTCGGGTCTGATGCCGAGTTTGCGCCTCTGGCTCTCTGTGAAGACCGACCACTTTAATCCGCGTGCATGGTCAGGCTGCGGCTTTGGACCATAGATTGGCTCAGTCTTCAGCCATGGATCATTGTATCCATCTATGACGTCTCTCAGGCCCTGCATGCCCCTGATGAACTGATTTTCCGCGGACGGCATGATCAGGGGATGCAGGTCTACCAGGAGACGCGCTTCAGACCGGTTCCGCAGCGCGTAATGGAATCTGTCAACATACTCGTCATCGAACAGGGTGCCCTGGGGAGTGGCGATCGGCTGACGGAGAAGACGCTCACAGAGCGCGATGTCGTCGGGCATCGGGCCAGCCGGGGACGGCTGCATGAAGCAACCCTTGGTCTCCAGTATGGTCACATAGTTCACAGCTCGGTAGGCGTATGATCGAGTGTCACGAGCCGAGCTGCTTTCGCTATTTTCTGAGGAGACAGACCGAGCGCGCCCCCGGTCGGTAGAGATCGAACGCGATCGGGATCGTTTGGATGCCGGTTCGCTCATCGCTTCAACGGTACCGGCTGCTGATGGCGCAGGTATCCAGTGGTATATCTGGTCTTCAAGCGGGGTGGGCGTATGCGTGAGCGAGATTGGCGTCGTAGTTCGGTGTTTTGGAGGATTGGATTTCTATGCAGTTAGCTACTGGAACGTCTTCAACTTAGACACGCTACTCACTTTTCTAGTGTGATCTGGCGAGGAGGGAGAAGGCGGCTGTGATGATTTCCTACGGTCGTGCTTCCTCTGCAAAGTTTCTGGATTCGTGCTCAAGCTACCTCGCCGGGGAACTTTGGACGGCCGCTCCTCACCATCACACTGAGAGTCGCATAGATCGGGCGATGTTGCACGTTTCATGACGGTGTATTTGACCAATCAAGGGTATTCATCTTCCTGGTCAGCACCACGCTTGGACAGAGATCAAATGCGACGCGCTTTCATCGGTCAGAGGATGTCGGGTATCGAGTGGTGACGGAGGCCCTTGGCCAGCAGAACACGAGTCCGCGCCAAGACATCCAATCAATTCCTCCGCGGACCGTCATGGACCCACTATCCAGCGCAGCTCTCTCTGCCTTTATGTCTCAGGGCCAACCCGCACTAGTTTGGGCCATCGAAGAAATGGCGTTTCAAGCTGGACATTACACTCTTATGCTGGGAACTCGACTCCTTTTCTTGTGTGGTGGCCACATTGTACCAATCATCTCACGAGCAAGGATTTATTTTGATCCCCACATCATGAGCAGCTATCAAGACAGAGCTGCCGGCGTATCAGCACAGGGCGCTCTGTGAAAGTCCGCCAGCTCCTATCCTGATGAGGGAAAGACACTTTGATCCTGGGCCTTACCATTAAAGCCGGTTCAACGAGGCCTACTGTAGCTAGCCAGTTTACTACCCTGGTCACGAAATCGAGTTGCTCAGATGCGCCGCCCCCCAAAGAGTGAAAACCGCGCGGTTTGCTTTTCGATTGAAAATACACATAAAATCTATGATAAGTCTCGATGATAGATAATTCCCCGTCTATGATAGGATGCGCCCAGTAGGCCCTCCGGTTCATGTCATTGAGCACGTCTTGACTTGATTCTGGATTCTGCACCGTGCCTCCGCCCAGCCCATCCGAAACACCCATTCCCGTTAGTTACAGGCTGAAAGAACCCAAGCGAAGAGAGCGAGGGCATCGCTCAGACATCAAGTTTTGGCCCTCCATCAGACGCTTCTGATCCATCTCTGCATAAATTTTCTGCTGATCCCGTGGCAGATCCCGGGAGATTACTGTCGAAGAAAGTCGACGCCGAAGAAAAGTCTTCGCGCAGACGAATATGATTATCAGGGCGCTTGGGTGGTGTCGATCCAAGCCCAGAGGCATGGGAAGGCGGCAAATCTTGTGGCGAGCGGACCTGGTTTAACTCAGACCGCTCCTTCATGCCTGAGCGATCGTTTGAGCTTTCAATCTTTGCGTTCTGAGACATCGCATTGTCTGGTGGCCCTTGTTGGGTATGACTCTGTTGACAAATACACGGTGATGATTGCACGAGAGTGCAGAGTCGATTGAGCACAAAGAACTCCAGCTTTAGCTTTATGCTGTACACCACTGTCTTGAAACTGACTTGGATATAGTGCACTTTGTACTCTGTGATGAGGAGCAGGATATTCATGACGACCACGAGTACATTCACCCAAATGAGATGAATCATGACTTTGCGTCCGTCGGGACGGCGCATCTGCGTGATCAATTTCAGCGACCGCATTGCTTCGCGCATATACAAACCGCAGATGATCAGGTCCTGGATGCAAAAGCCCGTCACTTGGATACGATCGTAGATCATGGCCGGCCGTACGAAGTGGGCGTCGCCGCTGTTCACGCCAAAGAATAGCACTGTCATGGGTATGTGAAAGGCGCAGGCAGTGATGATAATCATCCATAAAACCCATCGCAGGAGGGTAGCATCGCGGATAACAATTCTTAGTCGTGAATAGAGCATGACCGCTTGACCAGTGACCATCGCGTACCATCCGATAACGAACGGAATGGAGACCGCCAGATTGGAAGACTGGGACATGAAGCGAGCCATTGCTGGGATAGCATGCACAAGAATCCCCCATGCTGCAGCTTGCATGCTCCAAAAGTATAGTCCACGGTAGTGCTTGAATGCATCGAAGATGAGGACGACAGTCTCGAGAGAATTGTATGCGCCAATTGAAAACATGGACACAATCTCGATGACTGCGATGTTTCGCATGAGGATGGCCCCAACATCCGGAGGGAGGCTGGTGACAAGGGTGTCCATGGTTACAATATGCGAGTAAAGGGAGCAGAGGCAGATAGTGTCAGAATGATTGGGCAACTGGAACCAATACGTTGCTTAGGACCTGCTATAAAAGCTTTATAGCAAAATGGTCGGACAGCACCGAGCCGTGTGTATGGTAACGTCGATCACTCCCATCGAGAGATTTATATCAAATGCAAAAGTCTAATGTGGAAAGAATGATCCAGGCCTTCATGGCGCCCATTGATTCATGACATTGCCTTTATCGTGGTGATTCTATCCACCAATGGCCGTGGCTATTGTTTGTTCATGTTGGTGGGGAATTCCACTGTGAAAGGCGCGCGGTACTGTCAGGACCGCGGATCAAAATTATGGTTGATGAACATTAGGCGAACCACGGATGTGGTCTTTTCGGGGGACTATGGACCTTGGTTTCTTAAATCTTGAATCACTTTCTGGTCAATTTACAAGCTTTTGTGAGTATCATTCTTCTGTTGATACGCAGCTTCCGGTGACAGAATCGAGAAAGATTCACAAGCCCACAGTCGGTCCAGATAGTTGGACAGGGTTAGAAAATCCCGCATGTATCCAGTGAACCTTTGGTAATTCGACAGTGATAGTGACGCTGTTCAGAATTATCAAAGCTATAAGAAAGTCAGATGAGTATATTTGCTTTGTTGGAACGGCAAATCCCCTCACGAGGCTAAGGAGCTGACAACACCCTATATATAAGTAGAAGGCATCATTCTAGAGCTGATCAGCAAGGGGATCTAGTCTCTTCAGTATCTCAAAACACATTCAGAAGCGTAGGATCGAGCGCTGTGAATACTATGGGCGGGCCTACATGAAAGCCCCTCCATACACGCTAGGACGTTTTCGATTTAGCTAGTAGGATTCTCCGTGGAACCAGAGCGCCCACGTTTCATGTCTGCCAAGATTTAAGATCCGTGGAGCGGATCGGTCGATCAGTGGCTCCACATCAAGAGGGTTACCCCTGGCGTGAGCCAAGTCGGGAAATGCATCAATACAGATTTACGCTATAGTGTGGTGACAGCGAGCTCGGTGAGCGTGTTTGGCGGTATTGGAGAAGTACATGAAGCCCGTGGCTTCCCGTGTCAGCTCCTGAGGGTCTTTCCTACCACAGACCTGTCTTTCATCCAGGACGTCTCCTCACTGTGACGATCAATTTCTCGACGCGCAAAGCCCAGTTTACCAAGACACGAATCAATTTCTAGCCCACATCAATCTGCAAGGCTAGCGTGGATCATGGCCGCGGGCGTACCGAGTAACAAGTTGGTCAGTCGCCATCCTCCATATTTTTAAGATCACGCTCGTTCGCAGGACTCGTGGATAATTGATCTTAATTCTTGCTCTCTGTGCACATTCGCTGACCGAAATGACATCTAGGATCGTGTAAAACCACGGGAGAGCAGAAGATACCGGAAGGCAATGTACCAGAAATGCTTTGCTGTCACAAATGCATGCGAGGAAGAGTTCTATCAGGCACTTGGCGAAAAGGACGCACAGATCGCCGGCATGCAAATGGAAATACAACGTCTCCACGCCAATAGGGCCGAGGATGCCGCCAAAATCCAGCAGCAAGTGATGGAGAATGAGAGACTCTCTTCTGAAGCACGACGCCTGGAAAACGAACTGCATGAGTTGCATCAGCAGATGAATCTCATGGCTGCCAACATGCAAGCACAAATCCAGCAGCAGGAGAATCAGCTGGCCTCACAGCATGCGATTGGCGAGGTCGCTGCGGCGAATGCTCTACTCTGGAGCATGGTCAACAATCCAGCGAGTGGACCGCAGGTGTGCTGAGCGGAGTGGCGTAGTGGATACTCGATGTGAACGCGGTCCAGATCCATAACTCAATCTTCGGTTAGTTTCTCCCCGAGCCTGGCAGTGACCTGAGTACCCACTTCCCGCGATAAGCACCGGAAAATAAATTCTGCGACAAGATGCCCGTGCATACTCCCTGTGAGCGATTTAGCTGGTCCTTCGTGATGATGCACTTGCGTGGAGGTTATGAGGGCGAAAGAACGTGGGGGACTGTCACTAGCATATCCTGCCTTCAGTCAATATTTTAAGTCCTTCATCTTCAGAGTTCTTCAGGCTGGAATATTGACTTCAATTACATAATAGTAGACCAATAATTGTCCCGAGTCATTGGGGCCACCCTGGAAGAATCCCGGGCGTCAAAATTTGATTGACGCTGGGTGTGGACGGATTCAGGGTAGACGCGAACCAATACTCATATTTAGCCCCACTCAGGTCCGGACAAAGTCAATTCACAGCGCGTCCATGGTTGTGACATTTGGAATAGTCTCCCTCATTGTCAAAAGACAAATACTTAGTACCTGCCTTTCTCTCTACTAGCCTTGCAGCCAGTGGACCTGTTTTGAGATCTGGAAGCGTTGCTTATTCTCGAGAAACTTGTGATTTCTCTTCATACCAGGGTTGACACTGCATACGGCAGACCTACAGGTGTGACGTAACCGGAATTATATCATATTGATTACGGTCGCGATAAGTCTACGGCCCATGGTTCCGACAACCCACTGCCAAGTCAACGGATCGCCGTCCACAGTCCAGAGTGACCCGCTTTGTATCCTAATTTTACCACATAGCTTTCCACGAACTGTCTTCAAACTTCCTGCCTCCCAGGTGTCTACTGCGGGGGTATTTCCGATCAAAGGATCCTCCCATTCAATGAGTCAATTTTCTTCACACAATTTACCGGACAAGGCTTCTAGACTGGAAGTTAGAGAATGGTTAAGCTATCCAGATCTCTGATCCTGTACTAGTGAAAGCCACTCCGGCGAGGTCCCCGTCTAATTCGCGGGATATTTTGATGCTTGTTGTTTCAAATTCAACCCAGCCTCGATAGAAAATAATTTTTTTAACAACAGAGTCGATAAACCTTTCTTTCAGTAGAATTCAGTGTAACCTTCCATTGAAAACTTTTGGGTGGCGGCGCCCATTGCTTAGATCCTTTGCAACCTTGGCCAGCTATGAATTCCTCTAGTCGAAGATTCGCATCCTCATTTGTTCTTGCTATCTTTCACTGAACTCATCTCCTGATAGGGCTACTTTCGCTTGAAGAGCGCTTGAAAACTGCCGTCACCGAGGTAGGTAGGCTCTTGCCAAATTCTAATGCGTAAATCGAATGTTGATCCCGCTTTAGGGAGCTATTGAGTGATTGCCACTTCGTTTGTTCAACAGGTCGCGTCCGATTCTGTTCAGCTCTGCCAAGAGGCTGCAAGAAGTCAACCATGGACCCTGCCAGCCCCCTGTTAGAAATTTGGGAGATGCAACATGGCGCCCACCAGGAGTACTTTTTGAGCGACCAAAGAACGAATTTCTTGTCAATTGCGATTCTCCATAAAGCCGCAACTGCTCACCCATGAGAACACCCCTGGGTTAGAACATTTTCATGCCATTCAATCACTTGCTTACCGCCAAACGGTCATAAACGCTACTCCTCAAGTGCATGATGACGCCCCATAATGCAGTCGGCTGGTCAGCCTGGGAGGAGGAAAACCTCCTTCCCTGGCTCGAATCTAATCGAAACTTGACCTGGAAGGCCTTGTCAATTGCCTATTGGCAGCAGTATCGTGTAAGACGAAGTGTTGAGTCTCTACGAGGGAAAAAGCACCACATCCTTCGAAAACGCCGCGACGCTAGTAGCTCATCCATTGCGCGTGAATCCAAAGTACCGAAGTGTGCAAACTGCAAATGTAAGGGGAAACCACCGAGGCGTCGAAGCAAACGACGGCTTAATAATTTACCCATGCATCAATCAAACCGCAATGGCTCTGCAAAATCGGAAAGACCATTCGCTAGTAAGGTGTCTCTTTGATTTGAATTTTTACCAAATTGATCCATATCACAGATCCGACACTGATGCCAGCAGACTACATTCAGCTTGGTGACAGGAGGGAATGATGGTGTGTCTATGATTGTGTTTGGAGCCCGAAGATTTGGGGCTTGGAGTGTGTGACGGTACCGTACGGAAGATAAATGGCACATATTGACAGACATATAAATTCTTTACGAAAACTTGCATGAACATACAACTTATTCCCTCCCATGATACACCATAAGCTCTTAGGTCTCAAGAATTAGATATTTATTTCTATGACATGGAAGCCATATAGACGTCATATTTGAGGAAGAAATCTGCGACACCCAAAGCTTCATGCTGAGTGTCCTTGAATGCCCACCATTGAACTGCATTTTGACCTAACAGCGCGCTTCCAGTAATATACCGAAATCACCATGGTTGCAAAAATCAAATTTATTGAACGAAATCGACCTCAGTGACAAATGGTAGTCGGTGCTTCTGCATCTAGACCAAAGCTTGACCCTGGCTAGAAGCAAGCCCCAGTTCTTCTATCTTTCCTCTCTACTGCCTTGTCAGTATTTAAGACTGCCGTTAGATTTGACAAGCAGATTTAGGTGGAACATATATGCAGTGAATGGGTAATTCCCTCATTTCGAGAAAGTTACTTTTTGGCGTACCATTGATTGAGGATTGCCAAAATATGGCTTGTGACGATGTAATAGAAAGGTGTATTGACAATAGTTCTCAGGTAACAATGAATGCACTAATGGTGTTAATACTCCTGGTGAGGCTTGAAAAACATGTTCTATCATCACTATCTCACTTCAATCCACCGCACCATCAGAAGGCATACCAACTTGAAAAACAATTGCCGTCAATTTGGGGGAACGGCTTGGTTGATCGCCTGCTGGTCTTGTTGACTGAATTGCGAATTGTAAGATGAGGGTAAATTATCGAATCCAGTAAGGTTGGAGGTTCCGCTTAGACTGGGCCAGTTGAAATTCATGGTCCCTGACCCAGGCAGGAATGTTGCTAGCTGGCGATTCTGGATGGCTTCGATCGAGCTCCAAAGCCCAGTAGCTGCCGATACCAACTGACTATGAGCTTGGTACAAGGCTGACTGTATCTCGCTCCAGCTCACTTGGCCTTGTGTGGCCAGGGTCTGTGCCTCCAGCTCTTGCTTCAAGCGAGAAACCTCACCCTCGGCCTGGATATTCTTGGCTGAGAGACTGTCTTTTTCGGCGAGAATCTGTTCCATCATTTTCATATCCTGTGCCTTTTCTGCCTGAAAACGTGACGTGGCCCTAGCTAGCTGCTCATCCGCTTCTATCTCCATCTTAGTCTGGACCTCAGAAAGGAGATCAGAGCATTTCTGACGGTCGATTTTGCCATGTTTGCGGGAGTCTTTCGCGGAAGAACCCTATGTGCTGTCAATAAAAGGCTAGAGTATGATAGAGCGCCACAAGATTGAATGAATCAGGTCTTGCAGGTCCGAAAAACGACTCACACTGTGATGGCGTTTCAAAATGCCAGACTTTGCGCCCCGGGAGGTTGAAACTGGAAACGCCGATCGGATTGAGACATTTGAAACTGATCGAGCTTTAGTAATCACCGGCCTTACTCGCTGCGAGTGATGGCCATTTCGATCCTGCTTGCAGCTATTTCCTCGCGCCATGGTGAAAGGAGCAATGAGAATGATAAATGCCCGGTGAGAGAAGGGAATTTGGGGTAGGAAGATGGGTCGTCAAACACCACAGCGGTAAAGAGAGATTGATATTTAACACATGCCCTGGAGCCTGCCAAGCCAAGGAATCCATGATTCAAATACTGAAAATAAGTTTTGAAACTCACCGGACACTAGACTGCTGCCAAAGAGGCGATATGGGTAGACTTCGATTGGTCTGCGCTTTGGATCAGGAATCAGCCCAACCTCACATTCTTTATTGTTCTGAGAAATTGGGAAAGTGGGGCTCCGAGACCGACTCAGAAGCCTGTGCCTGAATGGGCCCCTTGGGTATACCAAAAAGTTGACGTTAAGTTGACGACTATTTTATCCCACGCTATCTAAAAAAGGGCATCACCTTTCTTGCTGAGACTTTGGTACTTGCAATATGTGCGGTTGTTCTCGCTGGCCTTCACCACCCAGCTCAAATCAATGGTAATATTTTTGCGGCTATTTTCTATTTTCCTGTAGGCTTATAATAAATATTGTGGATTCACTGCAGACCAATACATAGACAGCCCGTGGATTACTCGGGATGGCGCAACATTGGTAGTTCTGTCGAACTATGCCTCGAGCGGGTCACTCATTTACCCCCAGAAACAAATTAGACGATGAGTCGGGTTAAAATGATGTCGAGGGAGTTATGGGCAAGTCTATCGTTCATGTCGGTTCCCAAAGTGATTTGCAATGGCTCCACAGTTCGCCGCTGTTGAGTCCACATGTGGGCACTCAACAATCACGTTGACTCACCACCATCAAATAAATGGAAACCATCGAAGAGCCATACCTTCTGGATGTTGAGTTTGGTTCATCTCCTGGTGGCCCATTGCAGGAGCAAACACGGTCCCATGGAATCCGTCAAAGGTATTACGTGCATGCGATTTGCGGGCAATGCCGTGACTCACTTAACAAAATGCGGTTGCCACTTCTTTCGTATAAAGAGCAATCATTTACCGGCTGCATTTTGTAACTAGTAAGGAGGGTTCATTTCCTGACTGCCTACAAAAATGAATGCGTATTCTAACGACTCGACTGCCGACCGGCGACAGCGTCTCCGCCAGAGATTGCAGCGTGCTCTCTCGCTCTCATCTTGTGATTCCGATGGCTCTGGAAGTGCCTTGAGTGGTGACACCACAGTGGATGATCCTTCCTTCCGAGGTGAGGCAGACGAGCGCGAGTCCCACCGGGGAAGTGATGAGGGAGAACAATCGCCAGGCAATGAACATCCCGCCCCGAAAGGGTTGGCAAGACCCTTCCCTTCACCTCAGAATGCCGAGGCGATTGATGCAACAGACAGTATCATTGCCATCCAGTGTCTAGCTGAGTATGTCCCCGTCTTTCTTTCTTGAGACCAATAGCTAACCTGACCGAAGTCTAGATAATCGGATGAAGTAAGTGAGGAAGCTGGACCGTCCCAAACACTGCTGACAACTTCTTAGTGGCCTCGAAAGTGCTCTGCATGAGCAAAATATATGGAATGAATCGATAAACCATTTGTTGGAGGATTTCAGCAAGCGATTGGCAGCTGTGGAAACGCTATTCCAAAACGTCAGGGACACGGGAAGGGCGGGAAGGGAAGCGACGGGTGGTCGTCGTCGCTCTACCCGGCAGAGTGCGCAGCCACGTCAGTGAAAAGAAGGTTATTGGGCAGGTATGACGATAGGGTTCTTGGAAGGCATAAGCTTGTCTTAGCCACGTTTTTCTCGAAACTGGAAGGGTGATGATGTGCGCCGACGAGCTGTTCTTTCTTCTCTTCAAAATGAGACCTTTTCTGTGTATGCTATCTTACTTTCCTTGAAACAGAATTATACTCATGTCTCCAAGCAAGTCGTTCTAACAATCGAGGAATCAAGACTCAGCCACCGAATTGAACAAGAGCTGCAGCAGAGATTCAGCTGCGCGGCATCAAAGGCCACTCGCCACAAGCTTGAAACTTGCCCCTCTTTTCAGCCGATTTCTGGCCATGTAAAGAAATATCAAAGTGAAAGCTTTGTCAAAGGCTCATAATCATACTCTATTACTACCTCAAAGATGTTCCTTGACGCTCGGAGCATCCTCACGTCTAGGCACCATATTCTTTTCGCCTCGTTTGTATAGCGTATACAAAATATGAAAGCAACAGCGTGCTAGGGACATGAATCTGTGAACTATGTCAGAATTGCTGGCTCTATTCTTTGTGACAATGTTGGCCACGCTTATATACCCTTTTCCCCCGGCGACTATTGACTGCGAAGCGTTCGGTTGGTCGGTGTTCAAACATGGATACTTTTGATAAGCATCTCGTTTTCAATTTTCGTGCCATTCAAGGGAAAGAACTTGGAATTGCGCCAGTCTTTTCAAAGATAGTGCGTCCCGGCCGCGCACAAAAATCTTCTCACTCGCCAAGCCTTTTTACTCGTACATCAAAAGTCGTTACAGGCGCGCCGAAGACTCTTTGCCTTCCCCGTCTCCTAGCCATCGCTGATCTGAACTCCGCATTTCTTGTACGGCACGAACGTCCATGGGACACCTATTAAGAAATCTTTCACGCGGATCTTGCCGGCGAAGTCATCTTTGCTAGCCGACGCACACACCGATCCCGCATTGTGGCCATTCGAAAGTATCAGAGGCAGGACGCTCGCCGTTTGATCGACCGATTCGGTCACCTAGAGCATACCAATGTACTGAGACTCCATGAATGCTATCTCTACGGGGATTCTGGGTTCTTCCTGCTTGATGACCTGCCCTTCACTCTAGGAATTATTTCAGAAAGTCCCCGGGTTCATCTGAATGAAAAGGAGCTGAGCGCTATATTGTCTCAGGTATGTCAGGCAACGTTTTTTACGCGGCGTATTCTAACCCATGTCCTGTAGGTCATCAGTGGGATGCGCTATTTGCACTCATTTGGACTCACTCATCAATCGCTTGGTTGCGGGGATTTTCTACTTGGACTGGACGGAGCTGTCAAGATCGGTGCGTCAACTGCCCTTGGTAGTGATTCAGACTGACATTCTCCAGCACGCTTAGAGCTCTGTGTAGACTGCACACCAGATCAGGCTGAGCAGGCGTGCCTGTCAATGATTCCATCACTGGCCTTGCAGCTCATGCACAAAGATCAGGAGAGCGAAGAAACTCGCATCGCACATTGGCCGATCAGGTGTGCTGCAAGCCAATTCCTGGCTGTTGCCAAGTCAGCAAAGTCAATCCCGGCACTTCAGAAGGTAGCACTCCCATTTAAGCTTCCTCTGTCTAACAGCCATCTAACAAAAGGCAGAACGATTTTATCGCCAGCAATGCTCATGATGGGAAAAAGCTCGCTAGTCTTGTTAGGCAACTACTCTGCTCTCGATAGATCATGGCGATAGCAATCGTCCGTTTTGGTGGAAAGTCTCTATTTCTCGACGAGTATATGTGTAACTAGTTCACACAGCATAGTTTTCTAATTCAATAACCCTGTCATGAGGCCTCAATCATCAAACCTCCTTCAACTTTGTTGACAGTCTACTTAACAACATTGAATAAGCCAGTCAAAACGCACTCAAAAGCTCAATTGAGGGCCAGTCTAGCGACGAGCCATTTTTTTAGTAAATATCAAAGTGACCGCCTATCGCAAATGCCAATGCCGGTGTCCACGTGTTTTCCGATGCATAGTACTGTGTGCATGTGCGGGTGTCTCACTTTGCCCTTTGTGAATCCTTTCTGGAAGTGGCGTGGCTCTCACAATCCCATTCTAGGAAGAGAATTAGTTTCATGAGGTGGATGAAGAGATACCCAAAACTGACTGCGTAATAAGAGACCGTGGGCGAGAAGATTGGGCTAGAGGCCTGTCACGGATCAATACTCGGACAATGAAGGAATGTGGCTAACATACCGCGATGGAAAGAAGCAGCGATACTCCCATCAGCCAGAGCTTTATATTGGCCATTTTCACGAGCGTGGGGAGAAACAATCATAGCGGAAAGGGGGGCATTTATGTTCGAGTGCACGCCAACGCAGGAACGAACGACCGAGAAAAGCAAAAGTGTTGCTTACTGTGATATTCAAATAAGCGCATAGTCAGTAGCTCGCTCATAGGTCGCAGGTCCTTTCTCTGAACACCCCTCACATTGTCCACGACGATTCGTAAGGTGCATCTGAGTACAATGAAAATTAGTTTTCCAAGACAGTGTCGCATATTGTCTGTTGCATCAGCACGTCCGGTCTAGACTAATTGACTCAGATGACTGTCGAAAAGAAAGGTCTGGTGAGTTGTCGGTGAGCAAACAAATGGGAGAAGAGTTGACCAACAGTTGAGTCAACTAAATTCAAAATTTTCGTGTGCAGTAGCCTGTGTTTGAACCATGGTATGAGTTCGAACACACTGCAAAAGCAAATATAAAATGACATCCATCGCCTTAATTCTCATTTCATCTATCTTTTCAACTCGGTGTTTCGTTGACTCGCACCATGGACCCTCTTCCCGAAATCGGCTCTCTTCGTCATGCCACCGAGCACACAGAGAGCCCGTCTTCTGCTATGATGCAGGAACAACCTACCCAAGAAATTCCGGACCAGCAGGTACGTTCTACATCGAAAATTATTTGAACCTCACTTTTCTTCGTTAGATACTAATGTGTTTCAGACGGTGCCAGACAACAGCATTCCGGGCAGCTCCCGCACGATCCTTAAACAGCCGTTCGAAGAGATACAAGAAACTTTGGCGGATCTCGAGATCAATGACCCCAAACTAGCCTTTCAGGCAGCTCGACTTGTCGGGTTATACCGACGCCCGTGGGAATCCTGTGTTTCTAAGCAAATGCGAGAGGCTCAGCTTATTCAGGAGAACCATAGTCTGCGTGAAGCTATAGATCATATTCAGACAGAGAAGCACGACCTCACCATCCGTTCGGAAGAGCTGAAGATCAAGTTGGAGGCTTTCGATCGAGCGTTCGAGTCCTCGCGACAGCAAGTCATGGGCATCATGGATATATGGCGTCAATGTGAGTGTGGAGATCTGGACGATGTGATAATGGAGGCGGAATAAGTGGTTCGGGAGACTGGTTACTTCAAGGCAGGATGGCCTTGCCGAAAAGGCCCGGTTGCTTGTCCGCAGTGTTGTGATTGTGAATTATTGGCGGGGCTATCCCAAGACTACAATGTAGGTAGCCCGTCTCAAAATTTGTAGCACCTAAATACGAACTTCTGCTAGCATACCTGTCGTACTTTCCATTCTGTAGATGTCATTGACCAAGAGCCCGAGGGCAGCTGGCAAGATCCGTAAATTTTGATGAGCCAAGAAATGGTGTACGAATCCTATCCATGATCAGGCCCTGTTCCTTGTAAGAGAGGAGGGATGATATGTTGAACTTGTGACTCCTCCGGTGCGTTGCTTCAACTGATGGTTCATTCCCCATTTAACGCCTGTGATGGAATGATTGGCCATGCCATACCAAGCCATGAAGTTCGTCCGCCTGCCAAGCGAATTATTTAAAGGAGAGGGTGTCCTGACAGAAAGACATCCAAATTCACCAACCTGTCCCTAGCCTTGAGAAATTCGTTCATATATCTTGGTCGCTGCCCCTTTTCCCGCAAAGTTCTTAGAAGAATGAGTCGTTCAGACATGATTAACTTGCGTCGCCCGACATTCAACTTCAGTCACCCTTGCCGAGATGAAATTGATCTGGACTTGGACCTTGACGAGATCTGGAGGCTAATATGCACCATGTCAGCTGGCCCACCTTACGTTGAGTATGATGGCGAGCTGCTTACCGAAGAACCCTTAGAGGCGACAAATTGCCCTCACTGCCGGTACTACTCCACGGCCAACTGTTTCCTTTATTCTAATTCCTCGGCTTCCTGCTTTTTTGAGTGGCCCGGGCCCGATCCCCTCTCTACTGCGGCATGCATTGATGAGATTTTTGATTTGATGCTGCCCAGGCGGGACCTTCAAATGGCACATGTCCTCGAGTTTCGCCTTCTAAGACTGGATCCATGTACCGGAGAGACGATTGCGCAGGATATCCTTTTCTTATCGCGAGTCGAGACCTTCCTGGAGAATCTTCACCGCTTGCAGGCACAGATCTTTGACATACTTCGCCTTACTGCAGTGGGAATCCGCGTGTCATCATTCCGACTGCTGGTGGAACCGCTCGCGAGGACTCTCGCTTTTCACGGTGAGGTATCTAGCCTGGGCACTGATCGCGCGAGTGTTCGGATGCTCTTAGATCCTGCTCTTTTTGTGCAGAACTTGACTGCAAACTATCGTTAAAGAGGCATCTCGCTTCCCTGTTTCAAACTACAGTGCTGCGTTTCCTTTGGAGGTCGAGATTGTGTTGCGTCTTCAATAAACCCCCCAGTCAGGGACTTTGCAATGAGACATATTTTCGATTATGTAATGAAATACCGATCCCAAGTCATCCCACCGCACGGATGTTTGGCGTGTCGGAGGTCAGCTTGAATCAGTGATTGTGTAGTCATTCAATGAGACTTCAAACAACTTCTCAAACTCGGCATCAGAAACAGACTACAGATCACTGTTTTACATAGTAACGGAAGGTATCCTAATCTGTTGTGATGAAAGCCCTCCATTATCAACGTGTTGATTCAACAACCACCTTACCAGTCATTATGGCCGTCGACCTTGTTTGCGGACCGTTCGGTCAACATGCTCAATTGTTCTTTTAACCTTTGTGTACCACAAATTTTGGACAGATGAAAATGGAAAATAGCGTCCCGAAATTTGCATCCAGGTGTAACACCGGCTGCAGTCTCTGTGTGAACTTTCCAATTCGCTTTCTCCACAAAAACCTAGTCAAAAATATTCTAGCTCTTTTCAAGTGTGACATTGTCGCTGAGAATGTGCACTCTTCACTTAGACTGAACGCAGCAAAGAACGCTTGATCAACAGCCCAAATTACTTATTTTGTACGACAGCTCATTGCCTTATACAATATGGGCAAAAGCCGGAAGCGGATCAAACGATACCAGCGACTAGACGACCATGCAACTTCAGCCAAAGACCCAGCAGAAGAAATCTCACCTCTAATCGGTTTTATGCCATGTCGAAATGGGAGCAGGTAAGTGATTCCACCCCATAGACGGCCGTCGCTGACCACTCGAGCTTCAAGCTCCCGCCAGATGATGCAAAAATCCCTCGATTACCTACGGACAAAGAAGACCTTTGGTGCGACATCATTCTACTCCTACATATTATTCTACCTCTCAAGTTAACAGTATTTTTTGCCCAGAGGTCATGCATGATATATCCGATCTGGTCGACTTACCCATCGCATACGTCCCGTTTCGTGTTCAACATTTTGTTCTTCTAGCCCTCCAGCGGTATTTGGAAGCCGAAGCCTTTCGCTTCGTGGAGCAGTGGCTACCAAAGGAGGCTGAGTCGAATGGATGGTCCTGTGCAGAGGCGCTGGAATTGCACAAGCTATTTCCATTTTTGAAGAAAAATTGCAGAAAGCTTCCGCTGTCTGCATTTCCACAGAAACAAAAGCCTCCGCCGAACTAGCACGAGCCAATTTGTGCCATTCGCCATGCTGCGGTGCACCGTATTTCTCAGAACCGCAACTCTCTTCTAAAAATGGTCAATAACGCGATTGGACTGGTGTGGTTATTGAGTGGGAGTTGCGAGGCCAAAAAACTCTATGAATTCTGGATTCTCCTAGACTATATCCTGCCGCAGACGCACCGAGCCCAAATAGACCACTCGCCAACCCCAGTGTTGCAGACGAAAGGAAGCCGGCGAGCCCACAATCGCAAAACCCTGCAAGCTGAAATATTACAGCAAGCTGCCTTGCGCAGAGCTCTCGGAGAGGTATTTGAAGCCATCGAAGACAAGTTTGTTCTTGAGTTCCAGCAGGCCCTGAAAGAGATCTTTCCGGCTTCAAGTGACCAGGACGCGATCTCCTTTTTAAGAGCTATCCAGCAACAATAAACAAGCTTTGCTAAATCTTTGATCACAGTTGGCGAATCCTGCCAACTGGTCGAGACCTAAAATTACCATCGACGTACGGCAAGTTTGTCGGCAAATCAAGATTTGCTGTTCCTGTCTACCAATTTTGCCGCGGCAATTGTATTAGGTCCGTCCTTCGCTATCATTGGCTACGTAGTCATGATCGGGCCGCTACAAGATAGTGAACGGCAGTATCGCGATACCAAATGTGCAGTTAGTCTAACCGACTGGTTTTCTCCTCGCCTCAGCTAGCAATTTTCATTAGAACCAAGGTAAACAGTATGTCTCAAGTCATTTGAACAGGAGCAAGAAGTGACCACCGGTAGGTCGCGTATGTTGTAAGACGCTGGTAGAATCCGAGTTCTTGGCCACCAGCGATCCAATTTCAGCAGCTTACCAACCCTAACACGCTACTACAATGGTAAATTTGACCAAGCAGTATATCCTCCAAATGAAATAATAACACGCATGAAATCCAAAAATCTTTTAGGTCTCCTTGCCAATCCCTCCCCTGTTGCTTCGGTGGAATGGGTGTCGACGAGCTGTGGCAAGACGGTATACAGTGAAAGAGGGCTTTCAAACCCATCAAGGTATCATCGCTAGGAGCGGAGAGTCACTCCGCTTCCCCCTTGGCCCGCATCCTGCATTAATCAAAGGTCACGGCAGAATAGTCGGATGAGCCAAACTGAAAAAGCTCCCAGAGAGAGAATCATCGCCATCCAAAGAAGGGTAAGCATGGAGCCCCCCACCCGGGCCTGGCCGCCAAGGCCATCGAGCACTTCGGTGATAGTATGAATGAGAATGCCATACATGGCGGTAACGCTGATGGCAGCCGCAGTGACTAGAATCACCGAGCACTGAAGAGTCAGCAGTTTTCGAATGAAGGAGAATCTGAAAACTCACCATATGGAGCGCGGCGAGCAGTTTCTTGTGTCCACCGTAAAACTCCCTCCATACGCCAAGTACTATTACTAAAACGGTCATTATAAACCCTAGGATGCACATGCAGGTGATCCCATGAGAAAGCCTCGCATAGCCACTAATATCGTGATCTTCTTGCTCGCGTAGTATATGGTCGACGAGTGGAGAGGCTGATCGTAAAATCGCGGATAGGTCGAAGTGGAATGATAGGCTCGGGTGAGAGCACACGGCCTTTTGATCGTCATCTCCGCTGCAGTATCCCCAAAGGCCAACATGATAGTAGTCTGGCAGATGAACTTTGATCTCGCTAGTAATCTCTTCTGCCGCACCCACGACCTGGTGGGGCGTGCTTTCTACCGTGCTTGTTATACCCGAGGTGGCTGACCCGATCTCTGTTGGTATTTCCTTGGGGTTAAGGCTGACCGGAGGGGCTCGAGGAAGAAGCTGCGAGAATCCCTGACTAATCGAGCTGCCCTGTATTCTTGGAAAGTCCTCAAGGTTAACCTGCACGATATTAGCTTGGTATAGAAACTATCCATGGGCATGCTTACTTCCATCAGGTAGAGGTGTTCGGATGTAGATGGTGAAGTGCACCCGGCAATGAAAATGCTCCAGCAGATCACAGCCACAGCAGAAGCCGATATGGTAAGCCAAGCGGCAGCTTTGTCGGTACTGATTCTCCTTGGGACCTTTATTTCATAGGTCTTTGATTCTTTGCATAAATTGAGATGGAATGGGCGACACAACCCGTTGGCCAAAGGAACCGGCACAGTATTTGTATGCAGCAGGCTGCGCGAATCGCTGGGTAAGGCTACCTATCACGCCATTAAAATTCATGCACAACTGTGCAGTCTGCAACTGCTAGATGCGGCTAGCCACGTCAACTGGTGTGCTTGCAATTATTTAGTACAAGTCCACCACATACTCGAGTGTTCCACCTCAGCTTCAAGAAGAGTCAGCTCATTTTGGAAGAAAGAACAAAGAAAAAGAAAAAGGAAATCAGAAATGTAGGTAAGCTATGTAAGGCTCGACTGAAGTTTTCGTTCTCTTTTTTGTTGCATTTTGGGCTGTCTCAAGTACATGTACACGCCACTTTACCTTGCTTTGATATTTCAGCTGAGGCGGCACAAAAGCTCTCAAAATGAGAATCGTGTTGCGTTTTTGAGGATTCTTTCTGGGGGCGTTGTACAGTAGCCAACTTGCTACTTCGATCCTTACAACTAACGCTATGATCATCAGCGTATATCAATAGTAAGACTAACAGTGAAAAAGAATTTCTTGCGACGAGAATTTTGCAGTGACGTGTAGCAACAATTTTTTGATGCACTTATATAATGACACAAGCATGTTAGAAATGAGCCTGATCCTGGTTAACCTCCTTCCAGTAGTCTTCGTGAACAATGAAGTTTCCAGACTTTGTTTCTCCTATGGAAAAAATGATGGCAGTATCATGATGGGTTCTGCCTACAATTTCAATGTGGGTTCAGAAGTTTTTCATTGCTTTTCTACTACTCAGTCAATCTCAGCGGTAATAAACTATCAACAGGGCACCGTGAAAAGGGCAACATAGCTTCAGCAAGTGGTATCAATTCGACGTCCCCAAACATACATGCTCCGCTTCCCAACCTCGCGGAAGAAAAAATTCTCCTCGATACACCCAGCTTCGTCTTGATCTCGCATTGCCCAGCTCGTGCTCAATTCTCCAGCGTGGACTGCCGAGCGCTTCATTCCCAAAACTTCCAGATTGTTGTAAAGCGATGAAAAATATACATACCGAATATGGATAACACATCGTCGTCTCAACGCATTCGACCCAGAACGAAGCATTCCTTGGCCAGAAGCCCGGATGTGAATACAAATTTCCTTCCCAAAAATACCCACTTGGATCCTGGAAGTACCGAGTTCGCTCCTGGGATCCTGAATGGGTGCTCTGGGAGGGTGACCGCAAATTACGCCTACTGGCCTGTAACCACCAGATTTCAGCATAAAAGGTCGACCGGTCCAACAATCAATGCCCTTCACTATGTCTGCATTTTAATTCGCGCTAAATTACTGGTCATTCGAGCGACAACGATTGTCCAGCCAGCATTGCTTTAGCTGCAAAGGACTAGACAAAATGACACTTTATGATCTTCCTCCTGAGCTGCTTATTGCCATCGGTGAGGAAATACATCAATCACATAATGCCGTTGCGCTGGCTTCCACAAATCGTTTTCTTAATACTTTATTCCAGCCGCTGGCATACAAGACCATTGTGCAGCACGAAAGCAGCTATGCATTGACCCGGGCAGGCTCTCATAATAGTCCACATGTTGTGAGACAAATTTTGAGTTACCCCGGCGTGAACGTCAATACCCACGATGGCAGACGCCGAACACCCGTGTTCCACGCCATTCGCACCAAAAATCTGGAGATATTGCAGATCCTTCACAGCACCTCCAAGATTGATTACAATTGGAAAGACGACAACGGTCAAGCACCGTTGATATACGCGCTCTCCAGAAACCGGATCTCAATTGGATTATGTTTATTGAAGTGGCATTGTTCGGACTTGGCCATTCATGATCATATAGGTCGTTCGGCTCTCTGGTACGCAGTCTACTTCGGCAATGAGACTGTGGTCACGGAACTTCTGCGACGAGGGGGAGACATGAAGCGATCGGATTGCAAAGGAATATCACCACTAATCCTGGCCATCTACAAAAATCATCTTCCAATCGTCAACGTGATGCTACGTATCGCAGGGAGCGCCAGAGGTTTATATTTGGTAGATGATTCTGCATTGTCCAAACCTCTATCCTTGGCACTTCACTTAGGCCGACTAGACATCGCGCAGTGTTTGCTGTCATACGGCGCAGACCCGAATGGGTCCGATGTCTATGGAGAAACCGCTTTGCAGATCGCCATCAGAAAAGATGATAAAAAAGCCGTCGCCCTGTTGCTACAGTAAGCGGGATTGGAGGTCAACGCAGCGAATGCAGCTGGAGAAACGGCCCTTCACATAGCCGCTTACTATGGGCGCGATGCGATCTTTCGGCTTCTGTTAGGTGTTTCAGGGCAAGATCATGACCTGAAAACCCATCTAGGGTGTACAGCTTTACGCGTTGCTGCCGAAATGGGTCGCGAGTGTATTGTCAAACAATTGCTCGAGGTCCGAATATTGATCTCAATGCGAGAGACAACAACGGATCAACTCCTCTATCGCTGACGAACAATAGTGGAATACGACTGCGATTCTTGTTGGAGAAGCGCATTGATGTCAACGACGACGGAGTAAATTGACCCAGCGCGGTACATCGCGTTATAGACCAAAAAGACGTGGCAAGTGTCAGTCTGCCCCTCGCGGAACCAAGACTGAATCCGAACGTGTATGATGACATGGGCTGGACGCCACTTTGTCAAGCCGCATACCACGGAGATTTGCAGATGGTTGATCTGCTTCTAGGCCGGGCTGACGTGGAGGTCAATACGCCCATGTGCCCACCACTGTTCTATGCTGCGAGGGAGGCACATTTAGCAGTTGTAGAGCGGTTGATCAAGATCGAAAGCATCATTGTCGATGTGAAGTTCTGTGGTCTATCACCCATCCAGGCTGCTGCACAATCAGGACACGCGGACATTGTTCGTGTGTTGGAAAGAAAACTGCGATTAATGCAGTCAGAAATGCGGAGCGCCTTGTGAATCGGTACTAGATCCAATAGAAAGGCCACCTGCAGGGAATTGTCATGAAATGTGGATTCAACAATGTGTAGTACGGACTTAGGTTGTTTGGACTCAAGTTGTTTGATTAGAATGCAACTGTGGAAGATGATGTCCAACGTGGCACGACACAGCGGATAATGCAAATTCTTCTCCATATTTCGGCGATGTCAGAGGCTTTAGATTTAGAGCAAGCCAAATGTTACAGACATTCCCCGACCGTATTGCACCCTTAGATTGCATGAAAGATACCTAGAAAGGCAGAGAGAGAGTAAATCGGGGCTGAGGCAGGTTGGGAGTGTGCCCTGCCCGCGTAGACCCGTTGGAATATGCAGCGCCCTAGATCTACGGAGGCTGAGTTGCTGCCTAGAGGGTCAATCCGCATTTCCCGTGCGAGCACGGTCGGCAGACGGACGCGAATGAGCCGTCGTAAGGGATTCTCGGTCTCGAAATATGGGGAGATGTAGACTCCGTAAAGGTACTTGGTATGATGGATTCGCAAAGGAGGAAACTTCGATCTACGAGAATTCTGGGCGAGGACGTATACCTGAGGCGGCCCAGAATGGTGAGTGGACGCGCGAAGTGGGTCGAGGGCAGATCAGCCACTGAGTCTGAGTAATGCCTGCCGTTCACCGCTTCACCGCATGTTTGTAGCCCGACGAGTCAACGTCAGCACGCACCCGTCAACACGCACCCATCAAGAATCACTCCCCTCAAGAATCACTGCCCTCAAGAATCACTCCCATCAAGAATCACTCCCATCAAGAATCACTCCCATCAAGAATCACTCCCATCAAGAATCACTCCCATCAAGAATCGCATCACCTCAAAGTCGCTCTCAGCACCATTTCCCACTTTTCAAGGCCGGACGATCTTTGACGGCTCAGGTCACCTTATTGGTCAGCGTCACGGAAATCCTGCCTGGACGGGGTCCTGGCATTGGGTTCGCGAATGAGGGAATCATTCAGACAAACTGCCTACTTTTAACATATGTCTCGTGCAGTTCGAGACGACCGCTTTGAATTGGCTCATCAGTGGGCATGTCGAGGAACCTATTGCGTAAAGCGATTTTACTAAATAAGACACTAGGTATAGCCTACGAGAGAGCTTTGAAGCGACTGAACTGATAATGTGATGATTGCATTTCCCAGTGGGCTGCTATGACTCATGCTTTAGTCTATCTACTGTGCAAGTCTTGGCTTCTTCAGTCCCCATGGGAGTTGCAGTCCCCAGGGGAGATGAATACTGGTCCCTAGCACCACGCAGAGGTGCTTGCACATTGCTAGGGGGCCTTGATTTCGCAGCTGTCTCCTGCGGAGGCTCTTGGTGTCGCAGATGTCCCTGCGGATCCTCTTGGTAACGCATTTTTCCTTGCGGAGAACTTATTTGACGCAGCGGTCTCCTGCGGGTCTCAATTGTCATCACAGTGTCCCCCTGCGGAGTTCACTTGGTAACGCAGCGCCCCCCTGCGAAGCACTATTCTTATGTCACTGGGCTTGGATCAGCAACAGCCGTCGTCACGGAAACCTTAGGCCCGAAGGTCAGAGGCGACACACCGCGGCCGCGATGTGTGAAGAAAGACAAATGGATCGGGGGAGGAGCCTGCTTTTATGGATTTCAGCTACGCTTTCTCGCAGATACCAGCAGTGCAAACTTCTCACCGGAGACGGTTCTGGCGGTCGATGCAATGTCTTCACCGGTCTTGAACCATGAGCTGGACGATGCTGGCGAATGGATCGCCAATCATGTCGCGGCAGACACCACCACGACCGTTCATTTCGATCTGGGTGTGTAGTATTTCTGACTCACAGAATGTGCTGGTCGAATCACAAAATTGGCGCAGTTGCAATCGAAGGGCAACGAGCTGGCTCGCCCATGGTTCACAGCAGTGGTACGGTGACCTCAGGGAAGTGAGTCAGAATGAGGGTCCTCAGCATTATGCTGCGCGTGCGAAAGTGCTATTGTAGAGGACTGTGGGTAGGCCATTGGTCTACTTTGAAGATTCCCGTCGAAATTGTGTGCGGATTTCGTATTACCTCCGATTGACTATGACCATGTTCTGGCGGCCTATCGTGGGAGCCAAATAGGTACGCAGCTTGACAGGTTCTGTCTTTACTGCACATTCAGTGAAAGAACGCCTACATGATTGCTATCAAGGGTATTCCGTCCATACATCCATGACTGGACTTGTGCAGAGTCCCACGTGTCCACATATTCTACTTAAGGGCTGATATTATGTGACCAAGATTGGCAGCGGAGAGGCTGCAGAGAGCTCTGAGTTCTTGGTGGTTGTCAATATACTCTGACTATGGAATTACTATCAAAAAGCCCATGGCATATCAACTTAGTGAATAACTGTCTCCAATTCTCAACTTTTGGCGTGACGCACTTTTGTGTCTTTCGTAGAGTAGTGTACATGTATGCAAAGTGCACCCGCTACTTGCGGTGCTTTTTGCTGGAACCGCCAAACGTAATTAGCAGCCCGATTTCAAAGCTGCCTTGAGAAAATTTTGAGAGTCGCCCAAAATTGGGCAATCTCTCATACACCATCATTCTCTGAGGGCTTCTGGCTTTCCTCGCTGATCATTCACTGTCGTTCACTCAACGTTGAGGCACCAGAGTGGATATGGTGGCCCCACCTCGACCCACGGGCCGCACCGGTGTGGATCCAAGGTACCCGGTGTTGGCTCAACTTGAACGACTGTGCATTGTTATGGTCTTGCCAATTTGGGCTGCCCACGGTTCACATTATGCTTGAGGAGGAACGACAATTTTCACGTTCCCTCCAGGGCGTGTCTTGTGTGGTGTGCTCAAATCCCTCTATGCGCCCGTATGATTCATTGCCGTGCAAGTGATTATGCAGCTAGCAAAACTATTTAGCCTGGTTATAGGTTTCTCTCCGGCCACTAGTTAAGTGGGCTTGACAAGGGAAGAGAGAAACGGTAAGATATTCAGTAATAGAAACGAGGACTTCCTAGTGCTCACCTCAACTTTTACTCTTCAACAAGTATCTGTCATTCCATATATTGTTGATAGAACTCCTGTTTGCTCATCCCCTTTTAGTCAACTGATTTCGCAAGTGAATAAGGTTTACGACCTCATTCGGCCATCCCTGATTCAAGTGACTGGGACTCGTGCTTTATCTCAAGAACAACAATTTGTCATTCTGCATATTCTTAGGATTCCTCATGTTTGCTCATCGCTGTTGATTCAACTGAATCCGCTGGTGAATAAACTCTGGTTTCTCAATTAGCCACTCTTCCACTTTCTTGGTGGCATTCTGGCCGCACTCTACTTGAATCTTGAATCCTTACCAACGGTTTGTCATTCGGTCTTTGCTGCTCCTGTTTGCTCACCACTGGTGAGTAGCCATGTTGATTGAGCGCAGAAAACCGCTTGCTGGTATGCCGTTTTTCCTCTTGCCTGGAGATAATCAAAAAGTCTCACAATTTGCCACTTTTGATCCAAGCGAAAGGCGAGGAACTCCACCCTGAAGGGTATAAATATGCTCCCATCCGTCTTGCTTGACTTTCCTCTTGCATCTCACCTCACACCTATCATTTGCGAAGATGACTTTGATCTTTTCTTTTGTCTATAACTTGTGAGTGTACCCAGCCCTCATCCAAAGACTACCTACCTCTCACTGATAACACTCTTTCTCTAGGACTGATATACGAGGACTTGAATACGTGAGTACCACCCTCCCTGAGTTAGGACTTATACTAACACCGTATCTCACTCGGGTTCCGCTAGGCTTCCAATACATCCACCGCAGCACGCAAAATCTCTACCAAGGTGAGGTCTTGATTCCATCCGACCCATGAAAAAGACACTATGTCCTATCTAACGATATCACAATAGAGCTTCTCGGACGGTCTATGTGCAGTCCAGATCCGAACACATTCGAGGACCACCATGACAGGCTCTCTACCCCTGGTAGATTACGGTAGAGCCTTTTTATATGGTAGGCCCAATCACAACCCCATGAGGTCAATCGCTAATCAAACGAACTTGCATCACAGGAATCTCTCACAGAAAGGTGGATTGATTGATACATCATGAATACCGGCGAACGCTAAGTGTGACCCGTATCCCCTGACCCTTGATTGAGTCTGTGTACATTAAGCTGACTTCCCTTCTATGGCAGAGATCTTCACGGCCCCCTCCCCAGCTCCCGGTGTGGGCTATCCCAGATGCCGGATAGCTCATGGAGCTTTCTATCCTCTCGATCTTGAACTCAATAGCAAGGGACCAGTTGTCGGACAGACCACCCATCATGTACCCAAGGCAAGGCCGCCTCCACCTCGAATACAAGAGACGCACTCTATATTGAAGCGTCTCTAGCATTGCGCTTTCGTCGCCACGTCGACAGATACCGTAAAGAAGAAGCAGCTCGTCAACTTTTTCAGCGATGAGGATGTGCCGCCATCAGGTACGTATCTCATCTCAGCAGATCTCGCTCGTTTCCAACCGGCTCTTTGCGCTGCTTTCTCTATATTTACCCCCGCTTAGGTAGCTCGGACCTTCAAGGTATAGAATGTGGGTGAGTTATGGCACTTCTCAAACAATTCGAATGACAGATCATTGATCCGTCATAGAGACTTTCGATACACCGGCAGTAAGCCAGTGTGTACGCAATACATGGCGCGTGACGCTAAAACGAAATGAAAGCCCAGATCCACTGCAAGGCTATGTCGATGGTCTCAAGGGCGTCCGTTCACACTCCACCTGATCCCGCTCTCTCAGGATGAATGGCCATTCATCAGGCTTCGCTCAGCCCTTGCTGATTGTGCCACTTGCACTGAAATGGCTCCTTGGAATGCAGAACAAAGACGGGGGTTGGGGAGCCTTTGATCGGGACAACAACCTGTTTCTGAACAAGATACCTTTCAGCGATATGGAGGCTTTATGTGATCCATCTACTCCAGACGTCAGCGGTCATGTGCTTGAGGCCTTCGGACTCTTCTTGTCAATTAGCAGGAAGCACAAGACGCAAGCTGATGAAAGCAAACTGGTCGATCATCTGACAGCGGCCTCCCAAAGAGCGATTGATTACCTTTCCAGTATGCAAGAGCCCTCGGGTGCGTGGTATGGGCGCTGGGGTTGCAATTATCTATACGGAACTAGTGCTGCCCTTTGTGCATTGCAATACTTTGTCGGTACTACAGAAAGCAACGCTTGGGTTGGGAGAGATGACAGCATTCTTGACGACGTTAAGGACGCAACACAATGGCTCGAGTTCACTCAAAACCAGGATGGTGGCTGGGGTGAGACACTACACCTTCATCTTGACTGCGTGAGGTCACCAATAAAGCAAATATTATTTCTCTTAGCTGTCCATTGACACACATGACAGGTTTTTGCCATCCAAATCGAACAACTAGCCCACAACCACATGGAGTATCTTGGAGGAAGAAGCTCGAGGTGAGAAGAGGATTGATATCTTGGGCTCACGATAAAAGCTTAAGCATTATCTCCTCGCAGCGTGTGGCTCCTGTAGTCGAGGTCTCTTAGAAACGTGACAATGAGTTGTGGAAAGCGGTGAGCAGGCCCGTGGCAGCCGACAAGGTTCCCCGGAACCTGTTTTTCAAATGGTGACGTTCTTGATCAGACGTTGTGGTTGGCTGATGTGTTAAAACTCTTCCGGCTGGAATAAAACAAGCTGAAGGGCTCGGGTCTACCTGAAGTTTTGCCCCGTCCATTCTCAATAGGTATGCACAATTCTCCGCAAGTTTTCCCAACATGGCTGAAAATGAAGGATGGGATGCGCAGTCGAACTACCGACTGGCGCAGGAACGGGAATTCTACAAGTGCGACTGAGCTTTGAATATCTTTAGTATGAAACAGTAGCTGACCTCTCGACTGCGGCAGGTACATCCCCAGCAACCATCCCACCTCGCATTTCGCTCCTTTCGATCCCACCAGCCACAGTACCTTCACCCCACAGCCGTCGCGAGATTCAGCTTTGACTTCCTTCGCCCAGCTGGGCGCTACCCGCCTAGGGACCCAACGGGCCTTGATCTCTCTCTTCGATCATACCCACCAGCATGTCATAGCGGAGGCCACTCCGACCTTGAGTTTAATTGATGGTACTCCCCGAGATGATCGCGATCGGCTGCGTCTGGGGTGCTGTGTGCTCCCGAAAGAGAGCGGCTTTTGTCATCATGTCGAGCACTTGCCATCGTCAGGTTCCATAGATAACGATGCAGCATTCGAGGGCAGCGCCTTGGTCATTTCGGATGTGACTGACGATGAGCGTTTCAGGTCTGGCAGGTCGCTTTATGCACTATCTGACGTACGATTTTATGCTGCCGTGCCTATCGTCAGTCCACGGGGTTTTACGATCGGCGCGTATAGCATGATGGACAGCGAGGCGAGGACGTCGGGTCTCCAAGAGCATTCTCTTATATTTATGAAGGACATGGCTGCGACCATTATGGAGCATCTGGTGCTTCTCGATTTTACACGCAAAAGCCGCCTGGCAGAACGAATGATTGAAGGCTTGGGGAGCTTTGTCGAGGGTAAGGCTACGTTACGTGATTCATGGCGGGAGGCCAATACACAGTACGTTGCATGGGAACATTCCGGAGATCCGATAGAGGGTCAGTTGAACATCAAACAGCAAGACATACAAGAATCTGCCAGGGGAACCGATGAGAAAATCCTTGTTTTCCGGCAGTCGGAAAGGAGTGACGGTTACACTTCGAAGAGGCCATTTTATAACAGCAATAACCTGGCAGATCGCAGCCAAGGACCTCGGATGGAATCAACTCAATCGGATACATCTACCCGACGTGCGACTGCAGACAATGATTTGCAAGAAAGCCCCCTCTCAACGAACATTAAGATTGTCTTCTCACGAGCCGCAAACCTGATCAGGGAGTCGATTGGAGCGGAGGGAGTTATGTTTCTTGATGCGGATAGCGATCGCTTTGGTAGCCTCGTCGATCACATGAGCAGCAGGGTGTTTGATTCTGGGGCAAAAGAACCAAGCGGTGACGAAAGCTCCGATTCGGGATCTTCATCCAGCAAGCGTGGGGAGCTTGACAGTACCTCCCTGTGTGTATGCTTGGGATTTGCGAGCTCGCGAGGGTCGAGTATCAATGATGACTCGGTAGCTGGCCGAGAAAACCTGATGCAAGAGCCCTTCTTAAAGGCACTCCTTCAGCGATATCCTCGTGGCGTAATTTTCTCATACACCGCCGAACGATCACTGTCGAACTACAGCGACGGCACCGCACAGGATTTGACCAACCCTGACCACGGCAGTACAACCAATGATTATTCTTCTCATAACGAAAGGCGCTCATCAAAAGAAAAAAAAGCAAGCAATACCTTTCGACGAGATGCCGACCAACTAATCAAAAATTTTCCTGACGCCAGGAACATCCTTTTATTGCCTGTCTGGGACTCGGAAAAACGCAGGTGTACTGCTGGGACACTAGTGTGGACGAATGATCCTCGGCGTGTTTTCACACTTGAGAACGAGCTCGTGTACATTTCCGCTTTCACAAACAGCGTCATAGCCGAAATCCGTCGACTTGACGTGGAGATGGCAGACAAAGCCAAAACTAAGCTGGTTCACAGCATTACGCACGAGCTCCGAACCCCACTTCATGGGATTCTAGGCACAGCGGACATTCTCGGTGACACGGCCATGAATGCCACGCAATATGGCATGATACATACAGTTGAGTCATGCGGCCGCACCCTTTTGGATATTATCAACAATCTGCTTGATCTTAGTTTCATCGACAAGTATCAGAAGGACCCATCTCGCCTAAGCGCTAACCAAGGGGCGGAGCAGGTTGACATGTCTTTCAGTTCGACAAAAGGAGGCCGCGTGCAAAGTAAAGACCCCGGTGAGACGGCCTCATCCTCGCATGTCAAGCTGGATGAGGTGCTTGAGGAAGTCATCGAGTCCGTTTTCGCCGGATATAGCTTCTACACACATCCCAGCGTGCCGCCTCCGGCGTTGGCTAGTTCATCTACGCGATCGGCTGGTCGAGCGAGCGCATTCGATCAGGTTGGCCCGAGTGCCAGCCAGATTACTATCATCTACGACATCCAGCCAGAGACGGAATGGGACTTCCTAACACACGCCGGTGCTTGGCGCCGCATACTGATGAATCTTTTTGGTAATGCGCTGAAGTATACATCTTCCGGCTATATCTACCTCGGTTTAAAGTCATTCAAATGCCGCACCCCTCGAAGCCACGCAGGGTCGATTAGTGAAGCGCGTGGCGAACAAGGCGATGAATATGATGTCACTCTTACAGTGAAGGACACTGGGAAAGGTATCGGACATGAATTCTTGCAAAATGATCTATTCACTCCCTTCATGCAGGAGGATTCATCTGCATCCGGTAGCGGTCTGGGGCTGAGCATCGTCCGTGAGGCCGTTAGTTCCCTTGGGGGCTCTATCGAGACCAACTCTACCAAAGAAGTCGGTACTGAACTGTTGGTCCGGGTTCCGCTCATCCGTTTTCCCGGTAGATCAGCTGTTTCGGCGGCCTCGATGCCGACTACCCTGCTACATACTGAGGGGAAGACGATTGGCCTCTTAGGCTTCGGGTCTTCTCTCCGGTCTCAACGAGATACAGCGTTGTACTCGGCCTTGGAGCGATTGTGTTGCGAATGGTTTGGCCTGAAAATGAATTCCGTATCTGCATTGGAGGGTGAACCCGTCGGCTTCGACTTTTACTTAGTCGTTCAGACGGAGCTGGACTCTGGGGATATTGAAAGAAGAAAGCTTTTTACCAGCTGTAAACATTTCGACGACGGAAATGGTTGCAGCTCGCCGGTGGTGGTTATTTGCCAGTCTCCTAGAGAAGCCCACAGCATGTTTGTTGCGGCCAAAAATCGTGACGAAGCCACAAGCTTCGAGTTTATCAGCCAGCCTTGCGGGCCTCGAAAACTGGGCCGTGCGCTAGATTTGTGTATGAGGCGGCGGCTCGATCGACAGTCTGGCCGGCCCTCTACTGACGAGTCGACTCGCTGGGTGGAAATGCCAGAGTCCTCCCATTTGGCACTGGACGTTGATTCCAGTGATTCGCCCGAAGAGAGGATGAAAATAAGGAAGCGATCGACGACAGACGAATTCCCGAGCCCAGAGTTTCGACCTGATCGAATTTCATCAACCGAACAAAGTGGGAGTTTAAATTCAAGAGGCACCTCGAAACCCACCTCTCCCAACGATAGACAGGGGAACGTAGATCCCCCTGGTCCATCCATCTTGTTAGTGGACGACAACGAAGTAAACCTCCAGCTACTGTGTGCCTACACGAAAAAAGGGAGTTTTGACTACATGACTGCTCGCAATGGGGCCGAGGCAGTCGCCACATATGAGGCCTACCCCGGCCAATTTCGGGTAATTATCCTTGGTATGCCCAAGCGCTTTCTCCGCTTTCCTTCTTTCATCCGTTACATTGATTTAAAATCCCCTTTCCTCTTTGCTGCTAATACTGTGCTATCAGATATTACGATGCCCGTCATGGATGGCTTCGAGGCGGCCCGACAAATCCGCCGCCTTGAGGAAGAGCATCGGGCCGTATTGAGTGAGTCGGTACGAAAGGCGTTGCCGCCCACAATCATTGCTGCTTTGACAGGGCTGCACAGCCCTGCTGCCCAGAAAGAGGCTTTCGGTTCTGGGATTGACACTTTCCTCGTCAAGCCGATCAAGCGATTGGATTTGTACGCCGTTCTGCAGCGGGTAGAAGATAATCTGTAGTCCCTATAATATCTTAGCTAAAAATTGATATGTTGCGACCCGACGCAGGCACTTGCAACCCAGGGAAGAGTGCATTCAGACAAGGGCTTTTTGTTCGAAACTTTTTGCGGCAAAGAAAATATGACAATCTCCCTACAATCTACTTGTGTTAGTCTCATTGCATCTCTGTCGCGTCTGTCAAGTCAGTGGACAGACACATTCACATGGTAAGTTTGCCCTGGATCAACAGATAACACCTGGCTCTGGCATATGACCCATCGTCTGTATACCATGCACTTTGGCCAGTGTTCTGATGCACCCCAGGAACGGATGGAAGACATTAGCTCGGTACCGTCAAAATTCGCAGCAGGCGGCTGCTGCACTCCGTTTTGCGTGAAATTGAAAGCGATCTCTGCTGTTCTTACGGCGGGAATGCGCTGGGTTCAACAAAGCCGCCCTGACGGGCCAGTCGTACCCTCCAAAAGTGTCTGCGCAGTATGTTGCACGCTGTGCTCTGGCACTGCCAACTTGGCAGTTTCGATCAATGAGTGGGAAATCCCCAGCTGTGAGTGATTGGTCGTCAACGAAGACATGGAAATGAGGACGTGGGGTATCGAGGTAGCAGCTGTCTAACTAAAACAGTTAATTAATGTAACCCAACAAAGTTTCTAAACTATTGTTTTAGAGAGAAAAACAGGCGCTATATTTACAATGAGAGGATCAAATTGATTTCCAATCAAGAGGATGCTCGACAGATATCTCGGGGATTAATTCCGGTGATGCGGCTCGGTTCCTGGTTTGCACGAGCCTCAAATCACAGCACAGAGGGCACCAGACGATGTCCCCGCCATCGCAGCGGGAATTTTGACGTTGTATTCGGCCTCGATTAGTTGACAAATATGTCGTATCGGTTTTGGGATGGGGCATAACTTTGTAACACAAAGTCGATCGCGCCAACAAGATCAATCGAGGCGCACGCTCGCTCTGGGGTTCCGCAGACCCGCAGCCATATGCAAGATGCCCCTTTGTTATTCTTAGATCGATTGCATGCTGATGTCGATGTTGCCGATACGATCACTAGCTTTTTTGTTCCCAGTTGTGTCTTTTTCGCCTTTTTGGGGAAGCCGCCAACGGCTGATCCCATCAATAACAGAAGATGTGGCAATTTGAATGCAGATCAAAGGCTGGAAGAGGTAGTGGAATCGCCCTTGTTAGTTGAAAAGGACGGTGTGCCGGGGGCGCCGGGCTTGGATACGTCTGGACGGCACATGGACGCATCCGGCAGGTCATCTCTTCTCCGAAGGAGCAACACTACAACACGCCAGTTGGTTTCCTGCGAGTGACAATTCAGAAATTGCACCCGAGCCTATGGATTTAGATATTCTGGAGTCAGCTCTCGACCAGGACAACTTTGATCAAAGAAGTCCATCGGATGGAAATCCATCTACTCCCAGAGGGTCACTGAGCCAATCAGTACTGGAAATGGTCCCTTCTCGCTACTCGCCTGGGGCTAATCCAGAGCTTGGGGATGCTAGAAGTGAATGTACTCAGATCTTGTTGGAAACAGTCTCGATGGAATGGAGTCAGGGCGAGCGAGCAACAGGAGAGGAACCCAACCCCGACACTGGATCTGTTCTTGGAATTGCTGCTCAGGCATCTATCGATCCTGCAGCACAGCGACGATCTTCGTCAGAAACGATAATATTGTCAGAAGAACGCCGTCCCTCCAGGTCTGAAGAACAAGAAGCTTTTCTCGGTGGCCTGAGGAGGGCCCAAGTGGAGCAAGAGGAGTTGGAAAAAAGGATGGAGAGCGACGGGCTCAATGAAGAGCTCAATTTGCTCTATCATAATCAAGCTTCACGCAGAGATTTGCTTCAATCAGGTCAAACTCAGGATTTGTCACTGCTGACCTCTGCTAACCAGCAATCGGAAGCAGCATACAGAGAGACCGAGCATATCACAACAAAACCTGTCGACTCCAATTGTCAAACGTCTACACAACCACTTATCGAGATCAAGTTCTGGTCACTCGAGCGAGGTCAGTGGAATCAATCTGACTGTCTCCTCGTAGACCCATCCGACCCCTCACCCTTGGAGCGGCTCGCACGAAAGTACTCATGCAAAGGATATACACTCTACGATGGGAATCTTAAGAGCCTTCGTCCAGCCCATTGTTACCGCGCAGCAACAGCGGATGATACCAATGTGATCTTCTTGATTTCCGCCCACGAAGAGAAAACCATTGCGGCTACAGAAGGAATAGGGAAGGAGGAGAAACTGATTTCAATGGCCGCTTGCATTTTGGGACGTGCAGGAGAGCGATGAACCAATTTGCTCGGAAGTCCGCGGTACACCCAGCATCTTCATGTGAATCATTGGTTCCTAAGAATTTCTTCTTGGGGAGCTGATGAGGACAAGAATCTTCTTTTGAGAGGGCCGTGTTTCTAGAACACGTCTCCCAGAAGGCCCTTGTTCTTGTGAAGCGCTGCCAATTGAGCGAACCTCGAATGAGCATAAAAATCTAGACGTACCTGCGCAATGCAGCCACCTTTGTAGAGAAGATTACTTGTAAGCATTTGTGAAACTACGCCTTAATTGCTGGCCTGGCAGGCGGAGATGAACCGGCAAAACGGATTAACGGAAAAAGATTGCACCATAAATGCTTGCGTGTTTCTTTCAGAGATCCGTGATATTTTAAAAATTGCTATTAGTAGATTCAACCGGCACTCAAAAATCCAGAATCTATCCATGCTATCCTGCCTGCTGAGTGAAAATTAGCGTTATTTGCAGGGCCTCTAGAACATGATGTTTTATGCAAACCAACACCTTCACAATAGCTTGTTAGATAGGAATTGATGACAGTGGAAGCAGGAAAATAGAACATCTCAACAACATGATATCAAAATAGGTTGGTGGACAAGTGCACATACCGATTTATGCATACGATGTTAGGTGTCAGATATTCATCACCGAAATTATCAATTATCATCGTTGATCACAAGGTTTTTTGGTGACACAGTATATGAAAAAGTTTTTGCCACTGTTGGCACTGTTTAATCAGTCGTGGGAATGCCGCAGAAAAGCTTCGATCACGCGATTCAACGTTCACCACCAACCTTTAGCTGGGTACCATTCCTCTGCGAGGAGGTCTGGCTAATTTTTTCAAAGGTAGCTGTTAATGTTTGAATGTTGGGACAGAGCTGTTGAGCAACATGAAAAGGATGCGGTCGCATTGGAAAAACACCCAATATGATTCATTACCGAGGAGAAACTGGTGTAGCCATGGGCAGCAGCACGATTTTGACTGTGCAATATGCAACAGGTCAAATTGGAGGATTATTTCCTTGGCTTTTCCCTCAGTCACCGACGATTGCTGCAACGTGCAGGTTATGAGGCAGTTCGCGGCTCTATAGATAAACCAAAGCTTTCATTACCAAGAGAGCTGCTATCGCGACATCCTCTAATCAGACATGGACCGCAAAAAAGCCAGCCCTTCTCATCCTTAATGACTCTTTCTGCGAGCACGATCGAAATCACAATATCATAATCAGCTACAGATTTCTCCTAGAGACGACGCAATCTATATATCAATACGTCAACCTAGCTCTTAGCCTCAGCCAACATACTTTTGTTTCCGGTATCGAATGAAGCTGAACTCGTCTTTGAGATTGAAGCAAAAAGACGCACCAGCTCACTTGGCTTGGATAAGAAGAGTGCTACTGATAGGTCAGTATGGTGATGCCCAGCAACTTCAAACTATGCTTACAAACGCCCTGAATAGGAATTCTGCATTTCCTGTCCCCCAAAATTCAGGCGAAAAGCCTATCTCTCTTTCTCCTATCCCTGAATTTGATTGTCATGGCTCAATTTTTGAGGGAACACAAAGGAATCAGACGGCTTGTCTCTATCGAAGATCTCATTGGTAAGTAATCTAGTACCAAGAAACTTGTGATCCTAATCTAATTGCGTTGTTAGATTTCTCGGAAAGATTTCTCGTTACCCTCTGGTCTCCTCTAGCGAAGGACAGCCCCAAAACTTCAACGGGGTTTCGGGTTTATCTGAAAAATATCCTTCGGAGATCTCATACAACATATCGTACACTCATCGCGACATTTTACTATCTAGCTCTCTTGCGGTTCACGATTAAGCAAAAGTTTCCCACTGAGCCGTTTCAAGTGCCCCAGGAGCTTCAGCTTCTACAGTGTCAGCGGCGGATGTTTCTCGCAGCTCTTATGCTGGGTTGGAAGTTCACTCAGGATTATGTGTACTCGACGCGACGTTGGGCATCCTTCTCGGGTCTAAGTGGTAAGGAGCTAAATAGAAACGAAGGATTGTTTCTTTCCGTGATCGATTGGCGCCTCTTTATATCGCATGCAATGTTTTCTCACTGGAAGTCAGAGGTTCTGTACTATTTTCAGAATCCAGACGTTGCTTTACAAACAAACAAACAAACAATTCATTAACGCCCGGCGGCAGATCCGAAAGGGCAACTATCACTGATCTACTGTACATGTCCATCTGTGTATGCTGTGTCTCCTGAAAGCCCATACATAATGCCTTATGACATATGACAATTCCAAAAAGCAGTGTCGCAGCGAGTTTCTCGTGGGTTAGTAAGTGGGTTAGTAGGCTGGCTTGAAGGCGCTTCTCCAAGTGTTCAACATCCTATCTTCGGCAGTTGAAGCGCGTCTACCATCTGTGGCACGAGGTGGTGGGTGAGTAGGGTCGGAAGAAAAGGGTGGGTAGTTATGTTGGCCATATGTTCAAGTAGCCTTGAGTCGGCCCGTCGTGATGGCGAAACGTATGGAGGCCTGTACTGCCTCTAGATTTGGCGTCCACTTCTGATCATCAGAAGACTGCTTCCCCCCAAGGGCGAAGGAGATGTTTCCTCGGCGAGTCTGGGTGCATTCTAATAGTTCCGTCCGATGCGCAGTCCACTTCCGACAGCGGAAGAGGAAGTGCTCCACGGTCTCTCTTGCTTGTCCGCAATCGCATTGATCCGTCTCTACAACATTAATTTGATTGAGATATCCATTGAGTCTAGCCATGCCGGTTCGGAGTTGGGCCAGTACGCTCGCTTCTTTCCACATTAGGCGATCATACAACTGCCGGGTGTGTTTGCCTGGCAGTGCGGCATCTACTCGTTTTGCGTGTCTTCCTATGTTCTCTGGTAGCTCACTGCTGGGGACTGCTTGGGACCGTGCGATATTCAATGTTGTCGACTTCATCCTCGGGACGCGTTCTTGTGGGAGAGCATCTTCTTGTGTCGCAGCTCTGGCCTGTTCTTTAGCCAGACCTAACAGCTTACTGTCTTCGCTAGTAGGGATCCAGTGGAAACTGATCCGATTTCCATTTCTCCGCAACCTTCTCGTCAACTTGTACATCTGACAAACCAACTCCTGGCCAGACTGTCGTCGAGGTTCCTTAGCGTGAGCGCCGCCGCCTTGTTGCTTGTGAGCAACGTAATTTTGTAGTCTTTGATTCCCACTACCATTTTCAACACATGTGCCATGGCTGCCAGCTCTGCAGAGAACGGGTTTTGCTCTGCTCTCGCGCCCAATGTGGTGGAAAAGGTTTTGAGCTTCAATTTTCGATTTCTAGGAGGCTGTTTCTCGCTTGCGACTCCAAACCCCACCAGCTCGTTCCGTGCCGAGCTGCTGAGCGCGATCTGCATCAATCCGCCCGCTTCAGTCTGAGGCTCATCTTGTCCATCAACATTGGCCTGCACGCGTTCGTCCCAGGGGGCCAACGTGAACGGGTTGATTGTTTCCAGTGTCTCCATATCGAAATGCTTAAGCGCGTCCGCTACATGATACAGCGGCGAGCGATGATATCGTCTGAACTTTCTGATCCGGTCTGTGCCCCTGCGGAGCGGGTTAGTTTCAGGCAGGGTATGCATGTCTGTCCACATCTTCACGGCCCGTCTCCAGAATCGGTGTCGTGCGGTGGCAATGTGGGCCTCCGCCTCCGCTACGCTGGTCGCGACCGTGAGGAATGCCCCCACAATGGCTTGTGCTCCAACTCTTTGGACTCGATTGATCGGCCCCATGGCCTTGTCCTTACACGCGGGCATCCAGACATAGGAGGCGTAGTCCATGACCGGCGCCACCGTCGATGTGAAAAGCTGTCGCGCTGTTGCTGGGGACAGGCCCCGAAGTCGCCGCAGCTCCATTGCTGCTTCGAGACCCTAAGACACGGCCCTTGCAATATTCCTTGTATTTGAGTCTTGTTTCCATCAACAAACCCAGGATCTTGACGTGGTCTTTGGGTACAACCGTCTGTCCTTTGATGATAAACGGCTCATGGTCCGATTTACGCCTCTTGGGCGCAATGTGTAAAATAGCTATTTTCTCAGCTTCAAAGGTCGCACCGCTTCTCTTTTCCCAGTAAAGCGATTCATTGATAATTGCTTCAATTCCTTCCCGGTTACTCTGCGCGGTCGGGCCGGTCACCCACGCGGTAAAATCATCCACGAATGCGACTGCTCCGCCCTGGCTGTCGATCTGTCTTTGCACGAGGTCTGCGTTGAGGAAGAGGAATAGGATCAGAGACAGGGGTGAGCCCTGGGGTAGGCCAGCCTGTGGCAATCCTCGACCCTCAGAAAGTTGTTCGTTGATTTGGACGGTGGCCGTTCGTTCTGAGCAGGAAGCTTCGACCCACCGGAGCAAGTCATCTGGTATGCCTCGCGCTTTTATCCTTTGGAGCAGTCATTCTTTACACACACCATTGTAGGCCCCTTTGTGCACCGCGTCCGAGACCACCGACATGAGTCGATCGGCTTTCTGCTACACTATGCCTTCCGGTGGAGTGGCAGCGAGGGTGCTCGCGATTCTAGCATCAATCTCTTTCCATGGCGCGTTCTTCAGTAGAAGCCGTTCCTGATACTTTGGGCTCGGCCACGGGGCATCAAACACAGTCTCAATGGCGCCATGGTCCGAGCCGTGGTCATCCTCCAGAATTGCGCACTTAGCCATCGAGTCCGTCAAGTTTTGCGAGGCCAGAACAAGATCGATGGTAGACTCACAGTCCCACTCTGTCCTCCGCCGTGCCATGTCTTAGGTGCCTCGTTTGAGTAGGCTGCTGAGTGCAGATTCATTCATGAGGTCAATGATCGGATCCGCTTCGCCTCGCCTACTCACAGACGCATCATCGCCCCCCCCCCCCCCCCCCCACCCCAAAGTTGATCATGGCGATTAAAATCTCCCGCAATCATGATCTCCACCACTGTCCCTGTATTTCGCCGTACCTTTGTGATAGCATTTCTCAGGTGATTGTAAGCATCGTTCAATGCGGAGGTATCCCCTCCTTGTACGTAAACTGATGTTATACAAACCAGTCGTTCGAAAAGCCGAATGACAGCCGCTGTCAGACCCGGCGACTCGATCCGCACTAGCTCCGCTTCCACATTCTTATTCCCCCAAAGTCTTTGCCAACGCCCCAATAAGACCGCGATAAACCTAATCAATTCAACCACCCCTTTCTGCTTGAGGTATATCTGGCGGGTCCGGCACAGGGTCGAACGTACCGAAACGCTTTTGGTCAAAAATTGAAAGCCAAGTAGCCACTAGCTCTAATCAAGAAACTCACTTGAATATATGCCACTACTAGAACATCGGAGGTTTCAAGGAAACTGTATGCGGAATAATTATATGTGTTCAAGCTACCGATGTTTTATAAGAGACATACCAAGAAGACCACGGCCTATAGTGGTAGCTCAAATATTCAAATTTTGCGATTGAATCCTTCCTCCTTCTATATACTTTACCTGAGTATTACCTGTGATAACACAATGGAACCCAGGCTGTAAAAAGATCATAACTGCTTCATCCCCGCCATGGCTGCGGGTGTGGAGAGTCTCGCGTTCCTGCCCCTTAAAAATGATCTTCGCAAGACCGTCCCCCAGTTGGGATCGACGATAATTGCGCTCAAATGGTCACTAGGTCCGATGACTCGGGGAGCGTGGTGTAGCTTTCCTAGTATCTCCACAGGTTTGCTCGTAATCCAGCCTTGAATTTCGCAATTCTCATCAGAGGTCTAGTAATTCAGCGAAAGTTCAAATTGGAAGCTAAAGGTGTCACACACCAATTTTCCAAATTGCTTTTTGAGCTCCTCGTCGTCACTTATAATATGACTAACAACCATTGTTTTCAACGGCTCCATTCCGATCGACAAAGTCCCAGAGATGGGTAAAGGTGGCAGCTGGAGAGGATGTCGGCCAATGGAATATGAGCATAGATATCATTCCAAACTTTTCTCAATTCGCGTTAAGCGAGCACTACCAAGCAGCGAAAACGAAGTGAAAGACTCAAAAGTGCTTGCAGGTGTCGAGTTGATGTAAGTCTGTGGGGAAGGGACAACTATCATGAAGTCATTGAGCCAATTGATGATCAAACGTCGCTCGCTTCCACCCCAAAGTGAGCAGATTTCAACGTGAAAAATCTTTCGTATCTGACTCTGAGCATCAGTAGCTACGGCGACCAAAGTAGAATTTTACTGTGGAAACGCGTAACCGTCTGAAATTCTATATACAGCAAAATACACTCTTTATGTGGGAGATTACTCAGTAAACTCAATAACACTTAGTTACTAGCCGTGCCTTACCCTACGGTCTGGACACCAAACACGACTAGCCGCATTTGGTGTCCCGCAGCGCAATGTAATTCTCACCGGAATGTAATTTTTTCGCCTTTATATACAATTTTTTTTAGCAATTTAGAATTCATTATAAAAACCAATAACCTCTCCCGACTCGCTGTATAACGGTTCTGCCTCTGCCTCTCTTTAAGCCTCCGTAATACGTAGTGTGGTAGGAACACCGTACTTTTTCTCCAATTCTTTTACCGCCCGTCTCTCATCTTTTTTGTCTTCCTTTGCCTTCCGCTCAGCTATACTACATTTAGCATCTTTAACACGTATAATACTATCATCACTAAGGCCCATAACATACCGTCTAGTAGTTTTTTTCTCCCGCAGGGCTCGGATAGCAGCCATTTCCCGTATAGTAGCCGTAGTATTGGTTAAGACGTTAAAATAGAACTCTTGCTCATCTAAGACCTGTGCGAGTGTTTTTTTTTCTTTGGGCGTTAAATCAGGCCGGCAGAGAAGAGGAGAGAGATGTTTTTGCCTTTTTTCCACATCTTTAAAGGTTTTTGAAGGTATGTTTTCAAGACTTGACAACAAAAGATCTAGTTCCGGAGAGGGTATTTTCTCTCCCGATAGATCAATTTCAATATCTGTAATAGAAGAAAAAGCATTTTCGAGGCTCTCACAGACTTTTTTTGCGTCAACTAGATAAATTCCTTGCTCTAAAAAGGCATTTCGACATATTCGGGATATAAGGGCTTTATCTCGGAATTAGTAAAGATCATTTAGAAAGGATGATTTTAATGTAAGAAGACCTCCACCCTATTGATTATTTTATATCTTAAAATAAGCCTTATAAGCTTAGAAAGGCTTACTATCTAAAGGTTAAAGATAATTTATTCGATTCAGCAGAAATCCAAATATCTTAATACCTGCTTTGGTCGTAGTATCAAGAAATTCAAATATTAGATATAAGCCACAGCCGTCGACCAAGAGAATACACTACTCTCTATTTTTAAGATAAGTATATGTTTCACAATCAAATTCTTCCATCCAACACACAACAAGTTTACTAATAATATAGCCTTTTTCTACAGTCACAGTTATCTATTTATTAAGTATTGGATAGTTATACCACAACTCTATATAATACTATCCTTTGAAGATAACCAAGGGCTATATTCACCAACTATCAGCAGTAATATATTCTACGATTGTTACCCTTTTACTATATTCTATACCTAGGAGGTCTAAAGCTTTACCAGATTGGCTAGAAAATATATATCAGGTCCGTCCTTATCCAATTTAAAAGCCAGTTTCATCAAAGTTATAAATATTGTATAGATTTATACCCTTAAGAGCCTTAGCTAACAAATCATACCAATAATAAAGCTCTACAATATCTATAATTCCTAGACGTTTAGAATCAATAATTTTCTGCCTTCTGAGCTTTATCTTAGTGTCTAGGAAACAACGAATATAGCGATATACCTAATCTTTTCCGACCATCCGATCGGGTATCTTTGACCACATAAGTGTAGCATTAGCCCAATACTCTATAATAGCAGGCGTCGGAGGAAGAAAAGAAGCATCCAAAGTCTTTATCCAATAGCCTAAAGCCTTCTCCTGATAGACATTTAGGGTATAATTCGATGGTTTAACCTCTGTTTTAGGCTTCATATTGCAATTAACACGTCGCCATAACAATCTATAATTAACGCCAAATTGCCGCACGACCTCACGTAAATTTAGCTTTTTTTGGCTTCGAGCGTGTTTCACGGCCTCATTTACACAAGATACCTCAGTTTCAATAGAATCGGCCATATTTAAGGTGGTACCTTGTAGTAATAAAGATGTGTAAAAAGAAAAATTACATTCCGGTGAGAATTACATTGCGCTGCGGGACACCAAATGCGGCTAGTCGTGTTTGGTGTCCAGACCGTAGGGTAAGGCACGGCTACCACTATATGTGAGACGGGAAGTGGGGCGGCCAGAAATCCACCAGGTCAACCAATCACCGTAGGCCTTGGAAGAGTTACTAAATCAAGTGATGGGATATGTGGATATGACCAGAGCCACCGCGGGTCTCTCCGGATGCAACAACCATCCAATAATTAAACTCGGAATGGTCTAAGGACTAAGAAGCCCGTACATTGAAAGTAAGTCGATGATGTCATCTCTGAATCTAACGTGAGCCGTAAGCGAAGGGCCAGTCTACTTATTTGCTCGTCGAGTTAGATTATTCGATAGGACTTGACATGTTATATACATTATCTTTGACTTCTGCTTCTTTGGGTGCTCGACCCCTTTCTCCGGGAGAAAGACACTCGTCGGAATGGAAATTTGTTGCCTCCTTAAGCCAATTCACTATCTGAAATGACATTCAGATTCCAAACCTGGAGATTAGCCAGGCTTCCTTGTGAACTAAGTCGAATGCATAGATACTTTTATCCCTCGATTAAGTCCAAAAATATACAGAATTCCCGTGAAAACCCTTGAGTTAATGTAGAGAGACCCATAACGTCGCCAACTCTGCAAAATTTGCTACGGATTTCAACTGTTCTGAGCACCAGAAAAGTATCTTCCAAATGATCCAACCAGAAGAAGAAAGGTGCGTCAAAGCCTGCATCATTGAATCACTTATTATTGAAAGAGGGCCCGGTTGCGCTCGTCATTGGTCGGGCATTGGCATGATAGCCACCCAGTTGCTCGTTGTGAATGAAGCAACGTTCAGATCCCTAGCCGGACTGAAGAGAGACCGCAGCTAATGCCACCGCTGTATCATCCCCCGAATGGACAAACTAAAGGGTGAAAGGACTAGAGGATGTGTCTTGAGGTCCACGATAGCTATCGGTAGTGGGAGGCGGCATTCGTTATCTAGCTGTTTGTACGTCGATGGGCCTTGCCTTCTTTTTTTTCTGGGTCTTTTCTTCCAAGCAAAACTTTTGCAGAGTCAAGCATGACGCAGCAAACAGTACGTAGTGCATTTTAGACGATAAAAGCCACGGTTGGTGTAGGTCCACAGATTGACTTTAATGGGTCACCTCGCTCATTGCTTTTTGAAAAAAGATTTTCGATGATTACTTGGCAACGGGATAAATGGTATATTGTATTCCACTCGGTATATCCAAAAAGGTAAACAATCTGTCTCCATGCATTTCCCGTTTCACCTCATCATCGATCCCCGAGGTCACGCCAGGATCCACTTTAGATCGTTCCGAGCATGTATTGGCTGATGGTGGAGGTGAGAAATACCTGAATGGATCACTGGTGGTCTCCTTAAATTGATTGGCCATTCCACTCAGCTGGGTGCTGATATGTTGTCCTCGCATTGTGCATGCACAAATAACTGGTTTTTGAGATACCAAGTTTCTTCCTGTAAAGCTTTGGCTTCTCTCACTAGGGCCTTGTGTTTGGCGGACGCAGACTCAAAGGTTACTTGTAAGTGCTTGCGCTCTTGTTTCTTTTTTTTCTCGACATTTGTTGGCTGCGATGCGGTTTCGCTCGAGGTGTTTCGCTCTCTCGGGGGAGATATCCTCACGTCTGATCTCGGCTCTAGTGTGGCGACAGGACCTTGTGGGAGGTAGATAATATGGTGGACGTAATGTATTAGAAGATTCCAGGCCTTGTATCTTCCACAAAGGATTGGCTGAAAATGGCGAGCTATTGTGTCCCAAGGACGATGGGTTGATTGTAGTGATGATGCAAAAAAAAAAATATCGCTCTCCTGATGAAAATGACTCAAAGCGAAAGGAAATGAAAAACAGAATTAAAAAAATATTTCCATTTATTCCAAATGAAATAGATCTCAAATACTTCACAGCTATTATATCATTTCACGGTTCTTGGAACAACTTGGGTGGTTTATTTTCAAGTTTACACATATGGTAGAAGTGTGATTACATCAAACGAATACCGAGGATGATGATGTGCAGGGTCGCAGTCTAGCGGATTGACTCAATACGGTATGTTGTGTGATATTTTGACAGAGGTCGTGTCAAGGCACTCCGATCAAGATTATCCCGGATCGTGTACGTTATACCTGCATCTTGAACCAATCCCACCATAGAGTAAAGAGTCGCCGTAGCCGACCTGCGTCGGCGCCCACAAAATTCCAGATCATTAGAGATCTACGTAATAACGGTACTTGAATGGACTTTGAACAAGATTAGATCTCAAGATATTTGTTGTCACATTTTGCCACTGAAATCCGTCCCCACACATAAGTACCTTTTTGGAGCCAACGAGGCCGGCTTCCTTCTATGCAGGAGGGGAGAATAACTTGGAACAACCTCACGATACCAAACCTTAGGTACTCAGTGTACTATCTACCTTTGCAAGGAACTTCAGAGAATTGCGGGCTGCGGAGAAGGTCCCAGGAGCCGTAATCTTTTATTTTCCCCGCATCGCGAATTTGTGAACTTTAAATGAGGACTCCATAGGCGGAAAACGCTGGTATCCCGGCAAAGTCGGCCGACCAATCCTGAGAAGTTATTTTGGAGCTCCGACTTGAATGCCTTGTTGGGTAAAATATCGTTTTGGCTTGTTTTACGTCATCCAAGTTTTGATCACCGTCCAATTTCTATTTTAATTGTTCTTGAGCTTCAGGACTACCCACGGTAATAAATCCGTCAATGCAATTCAAGACGCGTTAAGACATAACGATTGGTCACCATAGATTGGGTATCATATAATTCTTGGAGCAGGCGTGGCTCGGAAATGCCAGTTGTAAGCACTTTAACCCCACTCGTGTTACAGTTCCGTCCTTGCCTCCTCTATGGCCTGTAATTGCTGTTCAAGAGACTCTTCTCCCGGCATAGATCCCATCGCAATGCCCTTCGCCTTGTTCAGTCATATGTTTGCCGGAGCGCTGTTCCTGAGCTTCTCCGACACGATCTTCACGAACAGTCTCGAAGCTGGTTCTCAAACATTTGCCTACATCCAGAGGTAGTCATTAATGCTCGTGCAACGGGCTTCCGATCAGACATTTATATCTCGCAGGTTGCGGGAGTTCTTGTTGCCTATGCTGAAAGCGCGGACCTAGTGGAATGAATTGCGCATGTTTCTTTTCCTGTTTCATGGGCTGGAACAATACTCGGGAAAAGATCGTGATTTTCATGGTGTAACGATGTCGCTATTGCTATCCAGGATGGACTTTTCTGAGGTACTATCTGGGGATGGGCTTGGGTCGCTTCTACGGTTTCGGTGGTGATATTCAAAGGCATGGAAATATGTTGAGATATGTAGGTAGAATTTTGTGAATCATGTGTGCCAGCCTATTACTGGCAGGACTAGTCAACGGGTTGCAAACATATAATCAATTGTTACATTACATCTCTCAGGAGCACATTTCAATAGATCATCAGGCATTAATCATTGACATCAAAGAAGGAATTGATGAATCCATCACCATTAGCGATGCCCACGTCCATGGCCATGCTGATGGCTGCGGTGGTGATGGTGATCATTCGATGGACGATTATGCTTCTTACTTTCATGTGAATCATGAAGTCGTTCAACCTCATTGGCAGCCACTGCTCCAAGTGCACCTGCACCCACTGTACGAACGATATGCCCAAAACCATGACTGACGTCCTCTCCCTCCTTCTCACGATGTCGATGCACTGTTTCTGCAATACCGACAGCGGCTACTGCTCCCTCTGCAAGATGGAGGCCATGGTGAGGATCGTGCTTGCTTCTGTGATCGCTCTTATCCCGGTGGTGTGCATGTTTATGATCTCCGTGGTGATGGCTATGTCCGCTATGATGGTGAGAGTGAGAATGGGGAATCAACTCTCCCGGTGGCAATTTGTAGTAATCCGAAGAGCGGAGGTCCTTCCGGTAATCGTTGTGCATTTTGAAGTAAATTTTCGACTTGTTTATTGAGGTATCTAATTCTTGAGGATTTCGGCACGAGAGAACAACAATGTATCATTGGAAGCGACGCCTTGCACTTACAGGAAGGAACCGGGAATTAAATAACCTATGAAAATAATCTTTGAGTCTCGAATTGCCGATTATTTGCTCTTCTATGATATCATCCCCCACTCATTAGGTTAGCTGACTTCATAGTCCCATCATACTGCGATCATATCCGAGACGAATGATGCAGTCGGTTGTATGTTGTCTTGCTAAAAAAAAACGAGCCGGATAATTTGCATTTTCTTTTTCCAGGATGCACAAGTTGCCAGGGATCTGCAATACGCATGCACGAATCCTGGCTTGACGTATGCACCTGACTCAATGGCATCAAGCATTTTAAGAGTGTTGTATTGCAAAGGAAGATTGATTGTTATTATTTCAGACGAAACACATGAAGCCATATATACAACGAGAAAAACAAGTTGATTGCAAATCAACTTGATGCTACATTTAGATATCTCGGGAATTAATTCCGATGGTGCGGCTCAATTCCTGATCTGCACCAGCCTCATATCACAACAAGACCAAAATAAATGTTTTGGTTGAAAGTACATAGATTAAGCAGGTGTGAAGGGGATGCAAGGGATGCAATAGTCGATGTGGGCTGGGTCTACTGAACAGGTATCAGAATTGCTTCATTAGCCACGATAAATGGCATCATATCATGCCATCCGCATACTTGATTGAATCCAGGTATCCTAAGCAAATAGCTAGAATGGGGCATCGGCGAAGGCTCCTCGGGTCTCTTGGCCATTGCTCAGAATATGAGCGAGACCTTTTTAGCACATGTGTTGTCAAATTAATTCACATACATATCACTTTTGATGGTTTTTAAGCGAGCAAGCTGAAGGGTCAGCTTTGGACCCTCACCTCCAAGTCCTTCAAGGGCCTTCAGTACGGGCGTGAATAGTTTAGATGTTGGAGAGCCCGAAGGATCGTCACTTGGCTAGAAAGATATAGTTGTTATGTAGCCTTCAGGCTTAAAATTCAATTTCTAGATCTCTTCAAGGATGCTCTTCTTGAGCATCATGGCATGATATTTTGACACGAAGAAAGATAATAAACCTTTTTAATCACATACGAATTCGGCAGAAGGTCTTTGGGATATATAGGAACGCCCACTGGTCTATATTTGAGCACTGTACTGACTCATTTAATCAACTTGGAACGTGGTGAACTTCATCGGTCGTTAATATGACATTCCCGTGTCGAGAATTGTATGACCTCACAATCTTGATGGTCAAGAGCAGTAATTTGCGCGTCGAGGATAAACTTACAATACGCGATATAGGTTTCTATCGTGCTTGTCGATGCCAAAAGAGCCACATTTGAGGCAAGGGAATGGGGTGCTGACGAGTTCTTTCCTTTCACCATCAGAGCAAATTTTTTCTCGCCTCCGGCGATGATTCCCTTGGGAGAGGAAACTATCTTGGTTCCAATTGGTACATACGTATTGTATAATTACAACTCATTGATAATTCAACTTTTACCATGTATAAAGAGACCACTACAACATGCCTGCAAAAAGAGTGACTGAGATATATATTTCCATACACAGCTCAAGTCATTACCGCTTAGAAGGTTTATGGCGATGACCGACATTCCAGTCCGAAACTTGCGGGTTATTGCAATGAAACTGCCCGCGTTGAGGTTAGCGGGGATTGGGAGTCTGAAAGCCCGCTTGGAGCTGACCCCAGTTTGTTGTGACGTCTGTGGATTCAACGCCTGAATCGACATCGTACAGTATACGGGCAACTAATAGATGGCGGAATAGAGGCTGGTGCTGGAAGAAGGCTCGTTCCGCGATCACCACGGAGAAGGTCAAAGCGGGTGCAATCAAACCATGTCCATTGTTGTCTGCTCCCTTCGGTCGCTCCCAATGTGCCCGAGGGAATTATTCTAGACCTTCCCTCCGGGGGGTGTGGCGTTTGGTTCGGGCGGGCCTTCGGTATACGGGGCCACCCTGCGGGTGTCGGCCCTCTCCGGCCCTAGGCAGGGGTTGAGCGTGAAAGCCGGCCCAAGAAACCCATCAATCATCACTCATTCTTTTGGAAATCCTGCGTGCCACGAGCAGAGCAGAATGACTGGCAAGAGGATGTGAATAAAATCAACCCTGAAAGCCTCATCTCGAGATAACAGACACTAGGATCATTTGATCCCGAGAAAAGCTTATCGGATGAAAGCCGTTGTCATCGAGGGGGAAATTCCCACCACAGCAGCTCTTACAGGTAGCTCCACTGTCCATGATGGAAAAAAAATCCCTTCACCGCCATGTTATCGACCTTGCTGACCTTGAAAACTATTTCCAGAAACTTTATTAAGACACTGACTTGGGCGGGGTTTGATGAGGTGAGACTTCTGTCAGTCGTAGCTGTGTGGCACATTTCCAGCAAGAAGAGAAGTTGCATTGAGGCTGACCCAAAAACCGAGCGAATATAATTCCTAGCCTCAAATCATGACGATACCCCATACTTTGATTCAATTGGCCGAGTGCAAGCTGTCCAAGCGTCATACAGCAGTGTCGCAATATCGAAAGCTAGGCTGCCATTGCCAACGATGAATATGCAAAGAAGCTACCTATATCCCGCGTCTAAGTACATCTTTTTACCGAAACAGGCGTCAGTCTGTTGTCAACTAAGTTCGAAAGGGGGTTCTGGTAAGTTCCCCCGTGCCGCCAGCGTTCAATTGATTGAAAACCTAGACAGAACGGGCAAATACCGTGGAGCATATGAAAGGAGACAAATTCAAGGAATAGTTCTGATATGATATATCGGGGGCATGTCAGGTGGTAAGCCCGATAGCGTACAGAATAAATTGTTGACTGTCTAAGACCCGTTGCTTGCGAACGCGTGCTGACGAGCAGCAGAAACGTCGCGTCGTATGTCTGTTACGCGTCACGTCGGCAACTTGCTACCCTTCATGTTACCCCACCATGTCACCCGCTACCGCTGCTATTTGCTGACAACACTAGCCTTGTCGGACACCGGTCAATGTGAGATGCGTTTCGGCCTGCCTGCTTTATTTACAGTACCCTTGCGCCCGGTCTATTGAGACTTCCGAGTTCACAATTACATCTTCGAGAGTCAACAGGCTCCAAACACGGTATTCGATATGGCACACCTGGACAGTCGAACCCCCGATTCTCCTTTCTCTCTGGCTTTCAATGTCCGCTTTAACTGTGCCCCAACTTAGTCGCATTGAAACGGGTGTGACCTTGATCTCTATTTGAATGACTCACTCAGAATCGAGATTGACGATCATATTTTCTACAACATGTGGCTCGTGTGCAATCTTTCGCATTATCCCGCGTATTGAAGGAGGCCACTACTCGCTCTACGTGGAATCATGTGTGTCAAAGCTCGGAAAACCTGCAGGGTTAGCTTAGAGCGGGATTGCCTTACGCAAATGTGTACTACTGTATCTTGTGTAATCCTTTCTTTTGGGCCACCCGCGGAAGCCATGTCCGCTCCTCTTGAGTTAGTGACACGAGAACTAATTAAGTAAAAACGGTAGGTCGATCAGAGATGAACGGTGTAAACCGCGATCTGTCGTGCGGGTTGAGCTGTATGGGCGGGATACAACGTTATCCACGCGTTGTACGGTCCTCCCCAGCCAGCTGACCTCTACAGGTCCCGCAGTCTTGTAGCCCGCATTATGAATTGTTTGTAGAATGCTTATGACTCCTCGTAAGCCCTAGAAGTAGATGTGAGAGCTAGCGGAGGTTATTGAGAGCGTGTGCAATGGGTGCGATGTCAACGTGTGTTGTGAAATGCCGCGGATTTGTTTCTTATCACTATATCATGAGATTGGAATCACGGAGCGAGCCACTGATGGGATTCGTCCCTGTATCAATTTCCTTTCGGAGCACTAGCTTGCGGAATTATAATTTGACGCTGTAAAAAACTATCTGGCTGGGTCTTCATAGCGTATTTCATCTGCGGGGATTCACTTGATATTTAGAGGCCACTCGGTCTGAATAGCATTCATTGCCAGGAAGCTAATTACCTGTATATGTAAAGACACAGTGTGTACATCAAATTTAGAAATGATTTGTGTTTGAACTGACATTAATTTTGACTGGTTTATTGACCGTGTCTGTGGTATTATCATTATTCTCTCAAATTGAACTCGTCATGGTTGTTGGAATATGAGAAGGCAAGGCGGAGGACATGACAAGATACGAGGCAAGAACAAATCCCGAGGGATGTGGAGAATGTTTAGTTTTTTCCCCTGGTCATTCACCCCCACAACAAGCCGTCACCAGTCCAACACTCATCAACACTCATCAACACTCATCAACACTCATCAACACTCATCAACACTCATCAACACTCATCAACACTCATCAACACTCATCAACACTCATCAACACTCATCAACACTCATCAACACTCATCAACACTCATCAACACTCATCAACATCTACCTCCGCACATTAGCACAGCAAGTCTGAACTCTTTCTCTGGGAGTTAATCTCATCATGAGAGCTCATCGTGGAATCTTCTACACAATCGCTACGATAACCAGGGGAGGTTGCTGTGCAGTATTGAATATAGAGATTCCTTCTACAGTGTATGTCAATTTCATGCACAAAGTAAAAGAGAAAAAGAAAATTGATAGCATTCGCATTGATATCCCTTTGACATATCTAAAACCACTCAACTCTATGTTCATACGAAAAAGTTGTGTAAGTTTTGGCTTCTTCGACTACTTAGTTCAGCAGCCGAAGACTGGTCTCTAGCACCACAAAGAGGTGCTTGCACACTTCTAAAGGATCATGGCAAGACTATGGTGGCTACAAAGACCTTGCAGTACCGAGCAAAATTCGATCGCGCAGATTTCGTCCCGCGAAAGCCATAGTAATGGATTCTTTGTTAAGCCTGCAGACAAGGTCGGTTGAGACTGTTGATCTAAATGAAACAAAGGATACTCTGTACTGAATAGGAGACAGCTGAAGTAAACTTCATTATAACATACTGGAAATATGATTTGAATTCCAGGAAGTACAATGTACCTCATTTGATTGCCAGGGAATGGGCAGCACGGAATACTAATGCCACGCTCAATGACTGTTACCAGGCTTTTTTGGTATAATACGCAAAACGTACATGACCAAAGGAAAGGCTAAATGAAAAAGCTTGACAGACAAACAAACGAACTATCGTTGCCCGTAGGCTAAAAATATGGCATAGATTACGGTAACAGCGAGTTATGCCCTCGCCAATACGCCGCTCCATCAATACCTCGTTTACAGAGCACTCACAAAAGCTATTCGGGTGTAGAAGATTATGTCAAGCTAGAGAGGAGTGGGTTTACCACTATTCCTCTCTAGGACTAGTGTATACAGCGCCCGCCCGCATTTTCTATGTATTTCCCCTGAAAAGCTCAGATAGTTCTTCAACCAGACATCAATGAACCATCCTCTCTAATCGGACATCCTCGATACTAGCTCATACACAGATCCCTAAATCCGACAGATTAGTCAAGCACGAGAAGTCATGAATTGACAATGAAAAGACCTTGCTTACCCCTTCTTGCTGCCACTTTACCAGTGAGTCACAGCCCTCTGCAGGGTGTCGGGAGCTTCTGCAGTCTCCGCCTGTGGCTTGGTACTCTCTAGGTCGCCATGCTCCAGAGCAGCGGTGTGCATAGTCTGTACGCGAGTCTCCCAGGCCGGAGTGCCAAAGAATTTGAGACCGTTGGGGTCTTCGAACATGGCCTCAGTCTCTTCCAGGGTCTTTCCGGCGGTTTCCGGAAACATGAAGAAGGCGTGGATGAACATGGACGCATTAAAAACACCGAACAGAATGTAGGTCTTCCAGGTGATACTGGTGAATGCTGGTGGGGTGAAAAGTCCTAGCGCCATGTTGAACGCCCAGTTGCCCGAGGTGGCTACAGACACACCCTTACTACGTAGACGCAAGGGGAAGAGCTCGGGTGGGTAAGTCCACGATACAGGACCCCATGTGGGTGCGTATGAGGCGACGAATAGATAAGTGCATGCGATCAGACCCTTGGCCGCCGAACCGGTCACTTTCATTGACTCCTCGGCAGTCTTACGCTTGCCTTCAGGAATGATTTCAGCGTGAGCTCCGAGAATGCCGGCATTGGCGAACATGAAGACGCACATCAAAAATGCGCCCACCAGCATCGTAGGTCGGCGCCCCCAGCGATCCATCCAAACCAGAGCTGGAACGGTCAGCACTACGTTGATGATGTATTGGATCGACGAGGCGAGCAGGTTCGAGTTACCGGAGTAACCGGCCATCGCAAATACGTAGCCAATGTAGTACACTTAGAGGGAACGAGGTCAGTGCCCTTTGCTTTTATGGGGACTTAATCATGAAGGTCTTACTCATAACGTTCATACCGGTCAGCTGAGACCAGATCTGGGTGAACAATCCGATGAGAGTACGGTTAAGCATCCTTGGCTTGAATAGGTCCATATAGGTAACGCTAATAAACGAGCGTTCCAGCTCACACATTTCTCGAATATCCTGCAATTCGATGGCCACGAAGGGGTGGTTGCGATCGCCCTTAGCATGCACCAGGGCCAACACATCATGGGCCTCCTCCCAACGATCCATTCGAGCCAGCCAACGAGGAGATTCGGGCAGGAACATCATGGCAAAGAACAGGAGTATGGCAGGAATCATCTGCAGTCCCCAGGGTACTCGCCAGGCCGCAGCTTTCCAATTGTAGGACTTCTGGCCTCCGATGAAAGAGCATCCGTACGAGATACTGCACACGATGATTAGCTAATGCATTCTCTGGCGGCCGAATGAATCTCGACAAGCGCCAAAATAACATACTAGTACATAATAAGGATACCCCAAGTAATGGCCCACTGCTGTAAACCCACAAACCGACCACGTTTGGACGGCGGCGAGAGTTCTGAGATATAAACCGGGACCTGAGCGGATTCGATACCAACCGCTATACCATTGATGATACGACCAACGATGAGCATAGCGATATTCTGAGCGGCGCAAATCAAGATGGAACCCACCATCCTGTATGAAATCAGCTAATATCCTCGCTTCTTCTGTATAGAAATCCGCTTACCAGATAACGCAGCCCAGCATGATGGAGTACTTTCGACCGAGACGATCTGAGATAAAACCAGAGATCAGGGCGCCCAGCCAGGAGCCAGCAGCCATGGAGGCTGTTACACCACCCTGTTTCAGAGAAGGAAGACCGCTACAGTCGGGATTGTCGTCGAAGGGCGGGCCATTAGGACCCTCGTTGAAATAGCAAAGGTAGGAGTTCTCCGTAAGCTGCGCCGACATCGACGCAATATCGAAGCCGAACAAACCACCGCCGACGACGGCAACGGAAGCAATCACATAGATATTTCCAATGAGCACCATGATGAAAAATCTGGGGGAACAGACGTCTAACAGATTAATTTTCGGGGGCGAGTCGCGGTTTTATTATACAAGTCTCCACATGCACTGTACCTCTACGAGACCGCAAGACCTTTTTGGTTTCTTTTTTTTTTCTTTTTTCTTTTTTCTTTTTTTCGCTGTTGGGGCCGATCCAACGTAATCCAAATCGGTGCGGGATCCTCAGTTTCGTCTCATTCTGAATGAAACCTGGCTGGAACGGCCAATCCAAATCATGGAATTTCACGCGATAAAAAAACGCTCCCCACATAAGGAATCGAAGGTTGATCCACATCCCCGCAGTTCTTTGTCCCAGATTTACCCAACTCAAACCAAGTACCTATCAGACCACGGCGTTCTTTGCTGTCTCTTTCCGAGCTCACGGTCCCCTGAAAACCATAAGTCCATCCCCTATTGGCCAAACGTGTTTCAAGTGCCTAGTCACGTGCGTAAGTGGCGTTCAAATGTGACCTTGAATGGATCTATCGACACCCTGGGCGCTCAAGCTTCGGTGTTAAAAACGTTGGAGGCGGCAGGGAAAGATGGAAGGATAGAAGGCAAGAAAACTCCGTCACCGATTGGGGAACCCAAGTATCGAAAAGGACACACGACTATGAGCCTGGTGATGGTAATGAGCTGTTGACTGTGCTGCCACCATGATGCGATGCATCTTGAAACACAGTTTCTTCTAATGCATTCCAAAAATGCAATTTATCCGACAAGTTCAGAGCAGTTCAGGTTTTCACTTTGTGATTTATATGGAAAAAATGATCACATTTCGAGGTTGGGATATCAGCAGACCCTACTCAGTCACCCTAACCAGACCCCAGGAGGCCTAATATTCTCTGCGGCCGAAAAAAATGTCGTGAAAGTAGTATTTGATTTTGATTGGCCCAAAGTACGAGCATAGCCACACGATTGCCAACGATGCACCCGGCCAGTCAAATGCGTCGCAAATTGAGAATAAAAAGAATAAAGAATAAGAGGAACACTATCGTTGAGTCATGATCAATGGTATTCATGACCGAAATACGTCAAATGAGGGCCTAACAAATAAAAACAGCGGGAGTGCGATTTTTTGGTACTCACAAAGAGGAGGGATTCAATGAGGTGGCCTCTATTCTAATGAACAAGAGGGGCAGTTGAAGCAATAGATTAGTGTAGTCACCCTCGCGCTTTGATGGGAGAGGCAGTGCATTCTCTCAGACAACTTCCACCGTCATTGCTTCCCCCTGCGGCTCGAATCACGGGCCAGTCCACTACGGTCCCACTCGCCTTGCGGTTGCTCAACAACGGGACTTCACCGCACAAGAACGAAGAACGATCACTCACCAGCAGTGTTGAATCAACAACGTATATAGTCCCTTCAAAGCGCACGTAACTCCCCAATTAGCACATGCCTCAGGATCTACATGGTTTGTGTTTTTGTATCAGGAGGTATGTTTTTGACCGTAAAGCAGAATTGGATTGATTTAAACGGTCGATTGTCGACACTTCTGGCTTGCTCGATCGATCAACAGTTGTGTTTATGCATAGCTGAACGCTCTGGACTTTTTTTGATGGATGATCAACGGGAGACTGTGCAATTGAATGGACTCAGTCTAATTGAAATTGATTGGCTATTAAACAAGCCCTTCTCCACCAAGCGAGCGGGCCCGTGCATTTCCTAATACCTCCGGACCCCACAGGTCTTTGACTCGAAATTATTTCAATCTGCTTGTCATGACCACCTCCGGCCCATTCCGAGTCCGGGCTCACCAGGGATCCACTTGGCTCATATAGAACTTAGCTTGTCTTCATTGTGGCTCCATTCTCAACTACTTCAGATATCGTTGTATGATTATAGTAAGATAAGACAAAACCCCAAAATTCATCACAACATTGTTTATGAACCCATTCCTACGGTAAAGGGAAACCATATAGCAAATTAGACGACCATCCATTGGGCAAGCATGTACATCTAGCCGCCGACGCAAGACTTGATTGGCCTATTTACTGTTACTGTTTGCTGCACTTTGGAGTCCCATTCTGGCATCCTCTCGATTCTCCCACTAGGTTAACAGGCCATAAAGGTACAATGTTTGGTCGACCAAACACCCAAGCTACTATATGCTCGACCTCTACCAGACAGCCTTTGATTTCCTACGTTCGGACGAGGCTAGAACAATGACACCGTTCGCGGTTCTATGCATGCGTGCTTCACGTTTTGGTTTTTACAGACCTGGAACTTACATGACCAACTCGTGTGGTCTCTTAAGTTACGTCTCAACCAGGAAGGCAGTTCGGTAGCAGTCCTTTGTTAGACCCAGGGCCTCGTGAGTCATCTCCAGGATCGACGGGAGTGCATCCAGGGATAGTGTTCCCGCCCCTAGGACCTTTGTTGGTACTTGTGAGGATCTCACGTATCGTTGGATGAGTGTGTCTTCCGAATGAATAATCAATATTAAGAAAGCTAGAGTCGACTCTAGATACCAGACGTAGCGCGAGGAAGCAAAAGAAAGATAGCTTCCTCGCGTTCAGGGGAACCCAGATAAGCTATGTGACTCCGTGTCCTCCGCTTAGCGTGTATGCTTCATGTATATCCCTGACATTTCTTTTACTCGTTCTCGGGTAGCCACCACCACAAGTACCCAAGGAGTCAGGAGCTGGGCTCTACTGGCGTAGGGACTTTGGAGACACTGTACATTCGACAATTTTTGAAGCCCATCCGGAACTGTCCATTCCGGTCCCAACACAATACCATGGTTCTTCTCAACTTTTTGTTTCGCCGCCTTATATAGCTCAACACAATCTGGAGCTCCACCGCAGCAACATATTTCTTGAAAGACATCCAAAGCGGTAAGCTGAAGGTCCAGAGTTCCACATTCTATCAAAATGCAATGCAAAATCTGCGGTAGTACCATATGACTCGCGATATCCATAGAGCTCGGGGAGTTTATATCATAAATGCGCCTGACAATATCAAGCATTCGTCTAGCGCTTGTCTCTTGAGCATAGATTGCCAGCCCTGGTATACCTAAGTTGATCCAAATACTGCAAGCGAGCCATTTCACTTCTAGCCTGAGTAATTCATAAAATTTGCTTTGATCAGGAGCGGATTCTAGTGACCATGGACCAGAATACCTACGTGACCACGCATGCAAATCGTTATCAAGCGATTTTTTTATTGACTCAGTTTGAGAAACGGTGTCAATTGTCGTGGTTGCTGTCAAGAAATCGATTTCATATGGCACTTTTACTGAACGATAAATCAGCCAGTCCAGTGCCTTTTGAGCATCCAGAATTGTTTGAAAAGGCTCCCATGTGGAACATTTCTTTACTTCTGAGAAATCTGTTTTATCAAATTCGCAAAAGAAGATTGCAAACAATTCACACCAGCGAAAGACGCGTAAAAAATACGGTGGTGTCTTATATGAGTTCAAAATCATTCTACCATATTGGCAGTGGAGTAGTGAGTTCTGTACATTCCCTCTGATGAATTCAATATTGATGAACAAGATACAAGCAATTAACACAGTATCAATTTTATTGGCTTGTGACGGGGTGGCAATTTGTTTGAGGGCAGCATTGTAATTCGTTATCGAGAATATGCGATTACTGTTCTCGAACGGAGGACTTCTGACAACCTGCTCGTGCAGCGAGCTCATTGCAATAACTGCATATCTGATGGCAGCCTCTTGATGTGCCGATTGAGGGAGAATATAAGACCAAAATGAGTGGAGTGCCGGCTTACGTGGTGCGATGATCCGATAAAAAAACTCCAAGCTTCGCAAGTCTAGGCTTGTAGCACCTGGTATCGCGGAAGGTTTAATAAGTTGTACGGAAGACCGCACACGTTCTGCACGAGAGATCCATGGGGTATAACCATCGCATTTGCGCCCTGTAGATACACATCTCAAGCAATACGGATGAGCTTCGTCGCATTTGATTTTCCGAGCTCTAGTGGGAGGCATCGCTTAGTATTGTCGAGCCAAGGGGTAGGACGTTGAACTGACTTGCATGTTACACAGCCTGTGTGGGTTCGGCGAGTGCCCTTGGGCGCCATAATTGACCGGTGTGTATTTGAAGGCCCGCTTTGAGCTTCACGGAGGCGGATACTGAAGAATGGTTGAGCCGACTCAGCTGGGGTTGATCGCTAAACCAAAAGGGGAGGAGGGGTGGGGGACTTCGCCGACTGTCACTTCACTGCCGAGTAATTTATTGCTAGTAGTAGTACCCTACTAGGTAGGCGGAGAGGATTGAAATTTGCACCCAAATCCAGAAGCACTACTATAATTGCGGGTTTGCCGAAGCCCCTTGAATGCGCCAAAAGAAGTTGGTTCAGAGGTAGGCCATTCGAAGGAATTTGGGACGTAGGTATCTCATCTGTTGTAACGACCATCAGGGTATGATCGCTCAGAGAGCAACATTAGTGAGGCTGACGAATTGTCAACCGAATTCTAGATTCCTTTACTGGAGAGGATCTGTTGCGATTGTTGTGATTCCAGGTTGGTGCAGGTCAGGAACAGAGCCGCACCATCGGAATTAATCCCGATGTATCTACACGAATAATCAAGTTGATTGGAAATCAACTGGTTCTTCTTGTTGTATATATAGCTTCATGTATTCCCTCTAAAAGAATAACAATCAATCTTCCTTTGAACTACAACAGAAAGCCTTGATGGCACCCTCATTGCGACTATATTCTGAATCAGTAATAGTCAACTAAGTGTACAGAGTTCATCTCACCAAGCAAAACAGGACTTTTTGAAACCTCTGTCCCTATTCTTCATCCACCATTCCATGCACCCCAGATGTGACAAAGCACCGCACTGTATGCAGCGTAGGACCACTGTCTCCTTTGCGTCTCCCTCATCCTCGGTCAGACAAAAGACGCAGTGTATATCGGTGAAACCATCGCTGTGGCCTAGACTATGCCCTGCACGCCGGCCCGAATATTGGTGACGCACGATAGGAAAGCGGGATGGTCAGGCGATATATTCCACCGGACATTGTTCGATCTGAGTGTTGCAGCTGTGACAAACGACCCCATGCTCGGAGATGGCACGCTTGTGGCAGGCGTGTGGGGTGGTGTATTGGGCGTACCTGACTGGACGGTGTGATCGAGCTCTGATATCTGAGCGACTGAGGTTCTCGAAGACGAATGCGCTATCGGCGGTGAAGGGGAGTGGCCTGTACCACTGAATGGCGTCGAGTTTCGAATAGCGGCTTGATACCATCTTTGAGCAACATCGTCCGTTTGCTGGCTCTGGTGCCAACTCGCGCACAAGAAGCACTTTGCAATATCACGAAGAGAGAGCTCCAAGGTCGCCAAGTCCAGTGGGCGTCTGGCTAGGCTCATCAATTTTTGGTGGCCCTTTTGGACCACCGATAATTTAATACGGCTCTTGCAAGAAGCATCATTGATAGTGCGACCGCAGCAATTCCTGCTCTCTTGAGAGGCAATATTCATCTCGCAGGTAGTCAGAGGATCCCATTGAATGCTAGACATGACGTGGCTGCGGGCGGATGGGATAGGAAAACGAAAAAAGGCAGATGTCTTCCAAGTGACCAGGCTCGAGTCGGATATTTATAGTCACCTGGGTTGCAAGGTGATATCCTTTATAGCATATGTATCAGATAGTTCCTGAGATCTACATTCTATCCATACAACTATGCCTGGTATGGGCCTGACCGGTCGATAGTTGAACCATCATTTTAGTCGGACCGATTGGCTACGAGAGCAGTGAATAGGGATTTTCGTACAAGGAAGTGCCACGTAAAAGATGCTGGATGCTCCTGGCTTATTCCACGCTGCGCGTGGGAACGGCGGGAATAATCCCAGGATCGGACAAGCTTCCAGAGTTTATCATCTGGATCCCAGGAGCGGGATTGGAGCACCTAGTATTCTAAGTCTTGGTTCTGAGCTACAGCCCCATTAAAAGGTATGTTCGGTCCCCCTGTGGCCTACCTGGTTCGGCTTGTGTTTCACCACCCGAGTCAGTGATAAATACACCGGGGAGGTCTTCACTAGCTACTCTTTTCACCGCGACTATCCAAGCTAGACTTTTAGCCTCTTTCCAGACTTTGACCTGTATAGAATTTGACACCCCTCAGTTCTAATTTGAGGCCTGTCCTTTGATCATCAATGAGATGGCGTGTGTACCGAACGAAGCCCCTCCAGACTATGCAGAGTGCATCAGGGATTCTCCCCTGGACATTTCTTCCCACCTGTCGAGGCCAACCTCCGCAGAGTTTTTTCAAGTGCCTCCACCAACAACCTCATCCTATCCTGAAACACCACATCGTGCTCGTCGGAGCAGAAGATTGAGAAAAAAGGTCGCAAAGGGGCTTAAGCTTGCAGTTGGTGCCACTGTAATGGCTGCTGCAGTTCCTATTATCTTGGTTGGAAATGTGGTTTATGAGGGAAGTAAAGCTGCTCTCCAGATAGTTGCAGCTTCGGTTCTGGTTTGCGTGTTTTGCTTCTATGTGGATGATTTTGATTACTGAGATTTTGAGTGCTCTGCACCTTGTGATAATTCCACTGGACATTTTTGAAGATCATCTGGGGGCATTTCCAAGGGGATGGCGGACAAGAATTCTGCGCTGTCTTTTGGGTGAATTCAGGCCTTTATTTTATAAGCAGTCAATTGATCATGAAACCGTTAAAGATATAAATGCTATGGCAGAGAGCTCGTGGGCTCCTTTGATATGTAAAATGAACGGCTGACAGAATTTCTTGCTCCACATAAGCACTGTTATGTGAGTCTGTCGCACCTGAGTTACTGGATGAACTCGTCGAACAAAATCCTTCAAGTTTTGGATATTGCGTTGGAAGACTACCCGGGAGCCCTCTTGTATTCTAGCTAAGGCCAGACAAGGCATAATGTAATCACTCTGGCTCCAAACGCCCAAATGTCTCCAAGTAAGTAATCGATCTAATGTGCATGCGGCCAGCTGTCAGGCTAATGAAAACTGAGCATCGGTCTCGAAAATCATCAATTCAATTGTAGGCCAACATTACTAATACTTCGATCACACAGATCTGATCTCCATCAATACCATCTCGACAAGTCAAGCTATCACTCACGGCCTCACGGTCGGCTATTCTCCAATCTTGTCGATCGTCGAAGCGAAGCAGTGCTACTGACATTCCGCGTCAGCCGTGCCGACCGACGAGATGGTTCGCCCCGTGCTGGTGCGCGGGGTGACCGAGCAATGCGGCCTTGGGAAGTCGTACTACGCTCGGTGGACAAGGTGTCTTCTAGCTGCGAATTATGCCCCGTGTCTATGTCCCGGCCTACCATTAACGCGCTAGCGGAGTCAGTCCGACGCCTAATGGGACGGATGAGGGCATCTAGAGCACCATTACTGCGGCTGCTGATTGTCAGAATTCCCCCTCTATGACATTGGAGCGAGTGAACTTACCAAACACAACAAGAGGTGTCAAAGCTTGTGTCGCGCTGTTCCAGCCAGAGTTCCATGCAGGACAGGTGCGATAGCGCGTGGCATTGTTGACATCGGAGAATCACATTTTCATCGGTCGTGTCTCCATCTTCCGCCAGGCAAAAGGTACAATGAATGTCGTTCACATCATGGCTCACAGCGAGACAGTGTAACTCCAGGTCTTGAGTTCCTGCCAAAATATTCGCGACGGACGCAATAGCGGGTTGTGCCGGCGAGACAGCCCACGGCACATTGTTTGCACGCAGCATCGCGGGGGATACATAAGGCTGGATTGCTTGCGGGAGCTCGCGCTCAGTCTCACTGGTATCATATGAGACACCATGGTCCAACTGATGGGTTGCAGGTTGGCGCAGGTCACTTTCCTCGTGGCTTAGCGTGGTCGCGTGTTCCAGCACAACGTTGCTGCCGAGCTGATTGCGAACAGCGGCATCATACCAGCGTCGACTAACCTGGTCAGCTTGCCGATCTCGATGCCATCTGGAGCACAGGAAATGAGTTGCAATGTTGTGCAAAATCGGCTGCAGGGTCTGCGCATGAAAAGGTGCTCGAGCCAGGCTTCTCAGCTTCTCCTTTCCCTGCTTGAGCACCTTCGCAGAGATCCTATTCTTACAGCGAGCACCTCGCTCTGTGATGCCGCAGCAGGTAGCCTGATGGGCCAGATCCTCACCAATCTCACAAATGCTGACTGGGTTCCAAAAGGTAGACATGGCGAAAAGACTAAATGTAATGTAGATCGACAATCAAAGATGAGACAAGTAGTAAGCACAGAATTTATCACAGGGGTCTCCAAGTGCCTTCTAGCTTTTTATAATTCCTCCTGCTCCTGCCTAGTGTGGAATGTACGCTAGAGGGTAAGTCAGGAGCTGGGCCTTTTGCATGGTCCAACTTGCTCTAATAGACTACCTGCAGGCATTCCAGTCCATCGAGGCAGCGGATTGCACCAACTAGCCTACACATTAGACGCAAAGAGATTGGCCCGCTGTGAGAAGCCTTTGTTGAAAATGCGAGGAATCCATGGCGTTCCGCGCAAACGCAGGGCTCCAGGAAGATCATGGAGATTCCTGGGAGCACAAGAGTTCCTGGGAACAGCCTGTCTGTTCCACGGGCCTCATTTTCCGTGATTCTACCCAACCGAATTCCATCTAGCTCAAATGTAAAGTAGAGGATCAGCCAGAAGAATGAAATGCTTATCATAGTGGCTTCTATAAATATAGACCTGCAAGGTCGAGTATTGCTCCTCCATCCATAAGTCTGTTCGGCGCCACTATCATTTCATCCGAAACAGCCTCTCACTATATGTCGGAGATGTCGCACCACCTCCATACCATCGGTTGGTCATCTTATTCCAGTGTCAGTGCGGGTGCTAACTACCCATTCTAGCAGGCTCTTCGCCGTCATACGAAGAGCGTCCCGCTGCTCATTGCTGCAGACGGTTTATTCAGAATGCACTGTTCTTTGCAATTGCTCGGGGAGATGTGCAAGCCGTGATTCAACTCCTTCAGCACGGCATCGATGTCAACAGCAGCGGACCGAAGGGCCAGCCCACACTGTTCACGGCTCTAGAGTATCAACAGCACGAGATCTTGGAGATCCTCTTGGGTGACCCGCGAATCGATGTTCACATCACAGATGGCCAAGGTCACACTGCACTCCATCTGGCGGTGATATACGACGATCATCTTGCAGTTCAGATCCTCTTGCAAAGCAGATCTCTCGATGTCGATCGGTCCAACTTTGCAGGGGACAGCGCACTACTTCTCGCTGCCAAGACATACGGTGGCTTCGAGCCCAGACGCGACGCGATCCTTGAGCTGTTGGTCCACAATCGATGGTGAGCCAGCGCGACGCCAAAGGCCGCTCCCTCCTGCAGTATGCAACTTTCACGTCGAACCAGAGGCTGATCGCGCAATTGGCGCGAAGCTGTCTTGATTGAAGGCCCTGGAAGCCTTGGGTCTTTCCCCTGAAGTCAGAACACGAAAGCCGAGCTGCAGAGGGACGGCATGAAGTGACCAAGCCACGTCCACCCACAGAGCCGGAAGTAGTTGGAATATGACTAGACTAGAAGGCCATGGTGCTATATTGAAAGGCCAATTCCCTCGGCTGTTTGAGATTATTGGGAAGATGCCGGGCGCGACGCGTCCCACGGCCATTCGCGGGCCGACCGCAGAGTGACGGAGTCTCCACGTGGCCCGCCTTTCACCAACCCGACCAACCTTATGATTACCAGACTACGTGACAGCGGGATATCTATCCCCAAGTGCCTTGGAGGCTCTGTAAGATCTGCAGTCGCGATCAAATTCGGAGATCGAGGTTTGTCATTTGCTAGAAATCGTGACATGTTATTCTAATATGATTGCTTAAAGTCTGAGATATATATTTCGTTTGGCTTAATGTTGAGGAATTTTATAACCCAATAAACAGGGCAGAACTGTGTTTATTAGGCAAATGAGTTGAACGAGGATGAATATTCGTACTTTCTAATTAGAATTTCGATGTAAACAGACCACATACAAGTATTAGAATAATATATTTCCAGGTCCAGGATCAGGAAAACCCGACAGGGGGTTCAACTGAGGTTGCCAAGTTGAACCCCAAAAAGCCACCATGATTGGTCAGTCGCCATCCGGAAGTGATTGCTACCGCCTTCATAAAGCAAAGCAAGCCAATCAACAAAGCCTGGCCCGCCAACTGCCACCGTCAGGGCTGGTCGTCAGACCAGGGTAGCTGGCCCTCACATCGTCACCTGAAACGAATGTACGCATTCGCCACTCTCATCCAGGGCTGTCACCTCGCCTGTCACGTCTCACTGAACATTCTTAGATCCCAATACCCAAGACTCGACGAGCTCGACCTTCAATCGCATACGATGCTAAAAACCCCTAGATCCACTCGGAAGATGGCTCCGAAGCTGTCGGAATATCCAATTCCTGCATCCAAATGCGTTCCGCCCTGTCCTCCTGCACCCTTGATGCGTCCAAGGTTACCCAGAGAGCCAATGTAGCCCGGCACAAGCGTGCATTGACTGGGATGAATTGGTCGGAATGGAAATGCTCTTCCAAAACAAGCTTTTGTATGATGTCAACCACGGCTGTCGCTAGATGGCAGAAATTCGCACAACAGGTGCGGAAGAACTCATTTTCGCGAGCTTGCTGATCACGCTGGCTCCGCTTCTCAGTGATTGGGTCTAGTGGGGATGGTGCCACGCTCTTTGCTGCACTGAGGTGTGTCTTTGTGGTCTCTAATGCCATGCTCATTCTCCCCGCCACAAAGATCCGATGGTCCAGTGGTGTAATCTCGGGAAGATCATCCCGGGGGGCAGGCAAAGCCGTCGAGGAGTGTGGTCTTGGCGTGTCTGGCGAGCGACTGTATATACTCGATGCATTAGACGGTGGGCGGGCCATCAGTGAAGCTAGCTATCCGGCGCTATGGGATCTTGTTTCGCGGCCGATCACGCTCATGTCACGCTCAAACAGCAGAGAACAATGGAGCCTTGTGACAGCCAGTGCTACGGTATTATACTAAAGTACTGTGTCCTTGAACCGGAGGAATCAGTGATTGAGCGGACCGCACTTTCCAGTGGGCTGTTGGCTAACGTCTGTGCTCGCTGAGCTGAGCTACCTAGCAATTTCTGAGTCATCTGAACCTAGGACGGGGAATATAGCAGCCTCGCAAAATATTATTTTTACTCAAATTTTCTAGTTCTCCCCCACTCAATCTTGGCAAAGCTAGACCGATGGTCAGCCTAACTCTCGTATTGTCTGCCGCACAAACGCACTGCGTAACAGATTCATCGACCGAACATGTTTATATAGTATCGCCAAGCGGAAAGCGCAGTAACCGTTCGTATTTTTCACTTTAAGGTCAATCTGCGGGTGTCGTAACAGCCGTTCAACACATGCGGTATACCCGCTTGCAGCAGCCAACATGAGGGCCGTGAAGCCCGAGGGCCCAACCTCATTCAGTGCGATTCCATCTTGCGAGAGAAGAAGAGACACTATATCTAAGTGTTGGTTGATGACAGCCACATGCAGGGGTGACGTTCCAGACAGGGCTTTCTCATTGATCTGAATAGCTTTCTGGGTCAGCAACCTCTGAGCCGTGGCGAGCGAACCCACCTGACACGCTGCCCATAACGGTGGAACAGCCGGACCAGGCATGGCATTGATACATATTTTGGGCTGTCTTAGAAGCATATGCAGTAAACGAGGGCTTTGATGCTCCGCTGCTCGCGCAAGAGGGGTAACAGCCCCGCCGTCCGCATCATTCAAACGGAGGCCATACTGGTCCAAGAGCAGCTGCACTAGCTCCTCATTCTGCTGGTCCACCGCATGCCACAGTACCGTGCGCCCTCTAGAATCCTGGTGATTGATGTCAAGCTTTGGATTGAGCAGTAGGGCTTCCACTATCCGACGTGAAGACCTTCCCTTGAGGATTTTGACCGCGAGAAGTAGTGCCGTATTTCGGTGGGTACCGCACCAATTGACATCCACGTGGGGGTTGCGGGCCAGGATCTGCACTGAGATATGGTCTTCCTTTCGGACTGCGAGGTGTAGCGCATTCTGCCCAAAGCGATCTTCGATGCTGACGTTCACGCGGGGATCGGTCAGAAGATGGCTTAGAATGGCGTGCTCAGCGTGTTCCACTGCGTACATCAAAGCGGACATGCCATCGGTGCATCGATCATTGACATCCAGCGCTGGGGAGTGCAACAGGCGTTCAACGATGGCAAAATTGCCCTTTTCGACTGCCTTCGACAATGGCCCTCGACCTTGAAAGTCGCAAATATAGGACAGCCGTGGGTGATGTTCCAACATGAGATTAACTGCTTGTGGATAGCTCATCTCAATGGCGAGCAGAAGCGTGCTCATCCCACGGTACTCGGAGTTGGGGCTTGCGTGGTAATGAGTCAACAAAAGGCGCGCAACGTCTAGTCGTCTTGCGAGTATGGCTCGATGAAGGGGTGGCATTTCATCGTGCTGGAGGCAATCAAATAGAGCTTCTGTGCAGATTGCTGCCGTTCTCCGGCAGCAAGTAGTCAAGGAAACGATGTCGGTTTCATCAAGGCTCTTGCAGATCCAGAGCAAGAGTTCATTTGGGAGTCTGTCTAGCATCTTTCCTGTGTAGTATGAAAGCTGATGCAGTTGGTAGGAAGGGAGGCGAAGCTTTATAACACGCGCTCAAATACACCAACCAAGAACATACTCTACCAAGTCTGACCGAGCCCAGGGCTTCGAGTATGGCAAAATAGTCTTTGCCAGGCTGGGAAACGTTGATGCTAATCCTGGGAGCCCATTTGTCTCTGGGAACCCGTGTGCCATTCCTGGAGACACTGATACTGATCCTGGGAACGGCCATGGCCTCCCCAGAAACCGTGAAGACGATCCCGGATCTGAGTTACCGAAATTCAGCGCCAAAATTTTTCTTCCTCTTTCACTCGGAAACCGTAGATATACATCCTACCCAGGCAGGATCGTGTGTGCTATACGCAACGTACATAAGTAATACAGACTGCCTCCCCCAGCCGACACATTTGTCCGCCATGCATAAAAAATGACATCGGAAGACCATGTCCAGTCGATCCTGATATCCGCTCTCTCTCTAACTAGTATCATGAGGCTGTCTCTGATAGTTCGTTTCCAACAGCCTTGGCATTTCTACCACCTCGACATTACTTTATCGGCTGCGTCTAGTATTTCCTTCGTTCTAATTTCCGGTCTTCGCTGGGGCGAAATCTATGCAGTCTGGTGTCGCACACTGTTGTGGATGACATCGGCTTTTCTTACCGGACAAGTGGTATGTCTAGAAGTTACCATTCTGGCGCAATCAGCTGACTCTTCAGTTTCTTCGGGTCCATTTCCAACAATGCGAGAACCCGTTCATTCCGGCTGTCTTACTTAGAACATATGCATCATACGCCGTGGTCTCCAGCCTGGCAAAGATAGCAAGTCCTATCGTTGGAGCCTTTTGCCCGACCGCATCTCACCCGGTGTGTCTGTTCGTTCTCGCCGTTGACTACTTGATGGTGACGATCTGGTATCTGTGGCTTCTTGGTCAGGCAACTCAAGCCCGAACTCGCCTTCTAATTATTTCTTTCTGCGTGTCAGCCTTGTTTGCGATCCTACTGGCAGTTGCAGCGCTAGGAACGTTATGGAAGACTTGGGACATTGCGCTGGAGGTAATTATGTCTTTCCGCGAAAATCGTCCAGCTGCTGACTGTTTTAGATACAAATGATACTGATCCTTACCTGGACCTTGTCAGCCCAGCTCATTGAAGCAAGGTAGACTGCCATGCATCTTCCGCTCACGGATCAAATAGCACAAAGAAGCCTTCCTTGTAGTACATACTGTGTGATCAATGATATTTGGTGCTATAAGATGTAAGCCTATTGGTAAATACTTCTTGATAGTGACGTCGTAGTGGCTTTTCAAATGTCTCGAGCGTGAACCTAGATTATTAATTGCGCCTTTTCGAACGCTGGTCCCCAGTGGTGTTCAACGGTCTGTCGTAAAGTCGTCGGGTAGATCCTTCCGCATCCCAAGTGAAATGGGATGGCAACGGATTGAACTTGTGGGATACGTTTATTGGTTTGATCAGACCCACCCTTAAAACTATGATGCATGTACTAAATGCCCATATTTGATTCATTTTCCAAGCGCCCTCGAGCCGGGGGGCGGGGTCCCCCAGAGACCTCCTTTATGGGGGTCGGCGAGGCAATTTCCAATTGCCGGGGGTGCCCCCCAAGGCGACGGGTAAGATTTGCCGGCCATTCTCCATTTGCACCCATCTTTCATGCTCTCAAGTGGAGCAAAAATCACGCGTCAATCAATAATGTTGGGCCACTGTTCCCAAGCGTGTCTTTCATCAAGGCACTTGAAACCAAGTCGCATATCACCTTTTCAGCCTGTCCTGTAGCCATACTCACTGCTCTGCCCAAGTGATTGAGCTCAATATATGGGAAGTTGCAGACTGAGCCTAAGCATTCTATCATTCTGAAGATGCCCTTGGACCTACTCTCTATTCCCGGTTCCGTCGTCTTCTTGTAGCCGACTACTCGAAGGGATGTCGGGGCTCCACTCCAACTTCTCGGTACGATATCAACGACTTATGACGTGAAGACGTCCGTATCGATCCTAGCCGTGTGCAAGCAGATGATCGAGAAAGGGCCTTAGTCTTCCGCTCGCTGAGCCATCGCTGTCAAGGTCGCATCATCCCCAGGATTTGAACATTGATAACCAAGAATCTTTCAGAGGCACGAGAGGAAATTGCGTTGCTGATTCCGAAGTGGAGCATTCATTGTTGAGAGCTTGATAGGTGATGTGAAGTGTCTGAATTAACTTGGCTGCATGGCTGAGGCCAAAGGCGACTGTTGTCTATTTACCAACCACCAGTATGGGAAGGGGAGTGGTCGATAAATCCGAAGCTGAAGCGCGAATGCTCTTGAATTCTATGCGCTGCGCAAATTGATGATGGCTGGATAATAGATGTAATGGATGCAGAGGTATGACGGGACCGCAGTAGTGTGGGCGTCTTGCCCGTCGCCTTGGGGGGCCCCCGGCAATTGGAAATTGCCTCGTCGACCCCCATAAAGGGGGTCTCTGGGGGACCCCGCCCCCCGGCTCGAGGGCGCTTGGAAAATGAATCAAATACGGGCATGGGCGATGAACATCCTCCTAATGGGCGAGGTCGATTTTTCTGGAAATGTGATGTAATACCAAGTCATCAGCATTTGTGCACACGTGGCGCAGGCATCCCCCGCCCGTCGTGAAAAGAGCGTGTATTGCGACAGTTAGACGAATATCGCATTCCAGAAGGCCGACTTCAGATATCCAGGCGTCAAAAGCGGTGGTCAGTAGGGGGAGAATGTCGGGGCAACGCGTGAACGCGTGGTGCATATTTACCACCCGCAACCTCAGCTAGCTGTTAGCACCACCGTAAAGCCACGAAGAGGCCTTATCAGTCCTACGAAGTCCAGCGAACATTTGGGCCGATCAAGATGTTCCGCATCTGGACCAGTGTTTGACACCTTCTGCCTTTCACTTGCCCTCGCCGTGTAAGCGCCTTGTATGAAGAATTGAATGAGCTACGGGGACATACCACGAGCACTTTTCAACTGAATTGAACGCTTACTGAATTGATTCTTCTCCAAGGAATAAGCACACGGTGAGTTGATTCCAGCACGGAAAGTCGACTTGCATAAGCCGATTTTCGCAAAAGGACAATCTCCAAAGTCACGGCCCACTCCGGTCGCACAACCTCGCTTGGAGAAAGTATTGAACCCACAGGATAGGGCTGTTGGCCTGACTTGCTCGCCGGAGCGAGTGCATATAACCAGACTGAGAAGGCTGAGACGACAGCACCACATTTGACACGTCTCTTTCGGTGACAATGGCCTCGAGAATTCCATGCACCTCCTCTCGACATACAACGCAGTGTTTCGGATCTGGGCTCAGTCAGCATTGGTTGTTTGGTGTCCGCAGTCAAGACGAAGGGAAATGAATGAGAACTTTTCAATACTGATGAACATCGCAGATATGTCTTGCCGCTCTGTAGTGGTTCTACATGCTTCACCATGTGGCAACTGTGAGACAGCATAATGTCTGCCCATTGCATTTGCCCAATAGATGAAATTCTAGTTCGAAGTCATATATGTCTATATGCCCTTGGTCCCTGATCGTGGGCTGGTCTTTGCATCTTGGTCGCTGGCAATCACTGCTTGTGTTTCGATAGTTGATCCTCTGAGACACTCACTGGCAGCTTACCATGGGTGAGTTGAAAAGACAACTTAGGCTTTCCTGGCTGCCTAGAGTAGTGAGGCTATTAGCTCGGCATTTGATGTCAGTCTGAATACAATTCCCACGTCCACCACTCCGTCGATCACCGAGATTTTGAAGGAATCAAACGGATGGGCTTGAGAGGGAGAATTGATCTTGGATAAAAGAAAGGACCGGAATGGACCAGGGGCTTCGAGTTGAAGCGGAGGGCATGTGACCAAATTGGTTCCATCAGTGTTAAGGGCTTCGATGTTTTGTGGCCCTTTGGTCAGTCTCGCATATCTGCCTTCGTCCTCTTTCTGGATTAGGAAACACTTGAGTCGTATCGTTGAGGTGATTGAGTCGGCCGTTCTTGCGCTAGCGAAATACCCGTGGTGAGCCTCCGACGTGCTTTAGGTGTACCGATGAATAGAGCCATACATGCCGACTTTCGATGACACTTCCCCCATCGAGTTGTGTCCCGTCGTGACAACTAGGCTGCCTTCCGTCAAAGCAACCCTTGCTCCCGGCGCTTGAGGCTGGCCCTTTCGGCTCGAATGATCTTGATCAGAAACCAGACGGCGAAAGGTAAGGCGTATGGAAGATCTCATGTGCGATGATGGCAAATAGGCCGATAGATGTTCCATTTTACCTCGGAAAAGGGCAGGCGATTTCCCCAATAATCTATTGTTATGACATAACATGCACCGAGAGCCATCTGGAAACAAGGACATCTCGCAAACACGCCAGAATGAGACTGAATATCTGGCAATAGGTCCCTCTGTAGACCCGCCTGGGAAAATCATGCATCCCTCGTAGTAGAATCACCCGCCATGAGTAGAAGAGCAACTTTCTTGCCTAGCCTCTCCTCCGACCGATATTTGCCGCATAGTAAACAAGTAATAGCTGACTGGTACAGGCACTCAGCATGGTCAGACAGCATCCGATAGAAAAGTCTCTAGTGTCAAATCCGTGACTTCAAACTTTGAGGTCGCGTTCAATACTATTCATTGACGCAACCTCAGAATATCCCGCTAGAGCCTACCCGGCAGCGCTCGTGCCAAAAATTATATCCCGCTGTAGTGTATTGGTATCTGGTGAGCCCGACCTTGTCGTTCTAGACGAAAATGCTAAGCGAGTCGGTTTTGCGAATACCACACCGCTAAAGCCCTATCAGGGCGAGCTGCGCTTGGGAGCTACCCCAATTGAAGTCGAACTAATTGACCTTTAGCTTCAAGAGAGCGGCGAAAGCCCAAAATTTGCCATGCTGCGGCAATATGCCCCCGTCGTGTATGAAAACATCTCATGAAGTCAAATTTTTGGTTGACCTTGCTGCTGATCCCACTGTTGAACGTCGCATCCCTGTCAACGCAGCGCTCTCAAGATTCGTTGCAAGTCTGATTGCAAGATTAGCTTGTTTGGGGAAAGACCCAAGTTGCCCTCCCTAGAGCCATATTCGGACCATTGGAGCTCCCGCTGGCCTCCTTTCTATTTGTCTTTAGGTTTCCCGCTCACAAACGTTGAGATTGTCAAGAGCATGAGCTGGTGTAGTTCGGCGAGAAGACAATATAAAGAGGAGCTAGCCATTGAAAAAAGCGCAAATGATGCGCACTTGTAAAATGAACTCACCGCGGACGAAGCCCAGTGGAGACGCGTTTGACAAATGACGTCACGCATACACTACGCGAAGTTAGCCGTGGCAAAGTCCAGTCAGCGGCGCGTCGGACCATTGAAGAACAGCAACCCAAGTCTGCTTCCGTCGACGTATGCCATCCCCGAAAGTCATAAGGCACCGGAAAGGTTAGCACTCCCTTGATATGCAGTTGCCCCATAAGTCGGCCCACCAGAAAGTTCACGCACGCCACATGAATACATGATGCGGGCGTGATTTGAGGCTGGTCCCGAAACGGAGCCGCATCATTGGAATTGGCTCCTCAGATCTCCATATGTCGAGTCAAGTTTCCAATCAATTTGGTCCTCTCGCGGCATGTATCATCAGGTATCACCTCTGCAAATCAACAATCAATCTTCCTCTGACATACCGTAGACGCATCATAAGTGGCCATGCTGACAGCAAGATGCCCATCATAGTGCTTCTGAGTAGTAATCTTCACTAGCTCGCCCGCTTTGTACAGGCTTGGCTCACAGCGTGCTGAGAACATGTCTCTTCAGCACCATCACAGATGACCGAGGCGGAAGACGCTGATGCAAAGTGGCCTTGTCCAATGACAATGGAGATCAGCCATCGGAATGCATAATGCGGATCCAACAGCAGGTCTTGTCATAGACTGTTCATTTCGGTAGGTGTTGACTTGGGTGAGGTGAGACAGCGAGCCACGCTAGCCGTCCACTGTTAACCTCCAGAGCCTGTACTGCAGCCGGCCTCGCGTCTAATGCCGCTTAAAACCAAGCTTTTGATAAGAGACGACGGCATTGCCAATGGAATGAGCTGAGATCAGGTAACAAATCTTTCGCTGGACGTGAGAGGTCTACTAGAACGATAGTCAGTCATATGAATGTAAATGCAGGGGGGGAAGGGGGCGGACGCGATCAAAAGCCACCTGTTGGGTAATGTGGGTAATGTGCTTCTTATAGTAGTTTCGTAGTGCGATTGATCTCCTGGTCCCCAGAGCAGGCATCGCACGCATGGAGTGGGTGTGGGAAGCGCGAGGCAACCAGTCGCACTATTGGCTATATTAGTACCAAAAGAGGAAGAATAAGGATAGGTAGGCATGAGCGGGGAGACTCTTTATCAACCCCAAAAGTAGGTGACATATATGAGAACAGACGTGAGTGCAACCCTTGCCACCGAAGAGGTCGTTCAACATGGCTGCATAACTAGACGCAGTCCTCGGAGCTCTGAAATGACCGATAATCCGTAGCTTGAGATATGAAGGTTGGTTCTCGTGACTGCGGGGTCTATGCCCATTGAGTGTACGAAGCTCGCTCTTGTCAGCTGAATGCCCTCCCAATATACATGAAAAATATGAATGGGATAGAACTGACCATGAATTTGCTTCATCGAGGAGCAAGATCGCGACGTTAACCGATACACGCCGTGTTGGAGTCAAAAGGTGGATGGGGGCTGGCAGTTCCACCATTCAATTAGTTGGACCACGACACAATCAGCAAGGGCTGAGCGAAGCCTGATGAATGGCCATTCGTTCTGGAAGAGCCGTATCAGATGGGGTGTGGGTGCGCGACCTTGAAACCATCGACATAGCCTTGCAGTGGATCTGGGCTTTCGTTTGGTTTAAGCGTCACGCGCCATGTATTGCATACACACTTGCTTACTGCCGGTGTATCGAAGAGCTCTATGAGGGGTCAATGATCTGCCATTAGCGAATGGTTCGAGAAGTGCCCTCACTCACCCACGTTCATACCGTGAGGGACTGATTTACCCTGGCACGGATGTATGCAAGAAATGCAGCGCAAGGAGTCGAATGGAAAAGAGCGAGATCTGCTGATATGAGATACTTCCCTGATGGCAGTACGTCCTCATCGCTGATATGGTTGACGCGCTATTGTTTCTTTAAGGAATTTGTCGGCGTGGCGACGAAGGCGTAAGGCTAGAGACGCTTGAATATAGAGTGCGTCTCTTGTATTCGGGGTGAAATCGGCCTCGCCTTGGGTACATGATGGGTGGTCTGTCCGAGAAATGGTCCCTTGCTATCGAGTCCAAGATCGAGAGGGTAGAAAGCTCCATGAGGTATCCGGCATCTGGATAGCCCACACCGGGACTTTGGGGGGCGTGAAGATCTCTGCCATAGAAGGGAAGTCAGCTTTAGGTACAAAAACTCAATCAAAGGTCGGGAACACGGATCACATGCAACGTTCGCCGGTATTCATGACGTATCAATCCATTAACTTTTCGTGAGAGATTCCTGTGATAGAAATTTGTTTGATCAGCGATTGACCTCATGGAGTTTTTATTGGGCCTACCATATAAAAGCTCTACCGTAATATACCAGGGGTAGAGAGCCTGTCATGTTTGTCATCGAATGTGTTCAGATCTGGACTGTACCGAACGTTCAAGAAGCTCTATTGTGGAATCGTAAGATAGGACCTAGTGCCTTTTTCATGGGTCAAACCAATTTGACACCTCACCTTGGTAGAGATTTTGCGTCCTGCGGTGGATGTATTGGAAGCCTAGTGGAACCGAGGAATAAACGGTGTTAGTGTAAGCTTTAACTAAGGAAGGGTGGTACTCACGTATTCAAGCCCTCGTGTATCTGTTCCAGAGGAAGAGTGTTATCAGTGAGAGATAGCTAGGCTTGAGCTGATGACTGGGTACACTTACAAGTAGTAGACGAGAGGAGATGATCACAAGTCAATCTTCGCAAATGATATGTGCGAAGAGAGATGCAAGAGGAAAGTCAAGCAAGACGGATGGGAGCATATTTATACCCTTCAGGGCGGAGTTCCTCGTCTTTCGCTTGAATCAAGAGTGGCAAATTGTGAGACTCTCTGATTCTTTCTAGGCAAGAGGAAAAACGGCATACCAGCAAGCAGTTTTCTGCGCTAAAAACATGGTTATTCACCAGCAGTGAGCAAACAGGGATAGCAATAATAGGTAGAATGACAAATCGTTGGTAACATCTCAAGATCCAAGTAGAATGCGGTCAGGAAATCCCACCAAGAAAGTGGATCAGTGGCTAATTCAGACACCAGAGTTCATTCACCAGCGGATTCAGTTGAATCAACAGCGATGAGCAAACATGAGACGTCCCAAGAATATGCGGAATGACAAATAGTTATCAAGGAGGAATCATCGAGGTAGAGTTTGAGTCTCGGTAAGGCGAATTAGGGATGGCCGAATGAGGTCGTAAACCTTATTCACTCGCGAAATCAGTTGACTCAACGGGGATGAGCAACAGGAGCTCTATCAACAATATATGGAATGACAGATACTTGTTGAAGAGTAAAAGTTGAGGCGAGCACTAGGAAGTCCTCATTTCTATTACTGAATTGACTATCTTATCGTTTCTCTCTTCCCTTGTCAAGCCCACTTAACTAGTGGCCGGAGAGAAACCTATAACCAGGCTAAATAGTTTTGCTAGCTGCATAATCACTTGCACGGCAATGAATCATACGGGCGCATAGTGGGATTTGAGCAGAACACATAATACGCGCCCTGGAGGGAGCCTGGAAATTGCCGTTCCTCCTCAAGCATAATGTGAACCGTGGGCAGCCCAAATTGGCAAGACCATAACAATGCACAGTCGTTCAAGTTGAGCCAACACCGGGTACCTTGGATCCACACCGGTGCGGCCCGTGGGTCGAGGTGGGGCCACCATATCCACTCTGGTGCCTCAACGTTGAGTGAACGACAGTGAATGATCAGCGAGGAAGCTGGAAGCCCTCAGAAAATGATGGTGAATGAGAGATTGCTGAATTTTGTGAGACTTCCGGAAACTCTCCAAGGCGTCCTTGGAATCGCTTTCCATTACAGTTCGGTCGTTTTAGCAAAAAGCACCGCTCCTCAAGTAGCGGGTGCCGGGCATACACTACTCTACGAAAGACACCCAAGTGCCTCCCACCAAAAGCTGAGAGTTGGAGACAGTTATTCACTAAGTTGATATGCCATGGGCTTTTTTATAGTAATGCCATAATCAGAGTATATTGACAATCACCAAGAACTCAGAGCTCTCCGGTTTCTCTGCTGCCAATCTAGGTCAGTTGATACCAGCCCTTAAGTAGAATATGTGGACACATGGGACTCTGCACAAGTCCAGTAATGGATGTATGGAGGAATGCCCTTGAATAGCAGTCATGTAGGCATGCCTTCTCTCAATGTGCAGCAAATACAAAACCTGTCAAGCCGCGTACCTCTTCACAATAAGCCGCCAGAACTTGGGCATAGTCAAGCGGAGGTGACATGGAAGCCGCACGCAATTCGACGGGCCTCTTCAAAGTAGACCAATTGCCTGACCACAATCCTCCCCCATGGCACTTACGCACGCGCAGCATAATGCTGAGGACCTTCATTCTGACTCACGCCTCTGAGGTCACCGTACCACTACTGTGAACCATGGGCGAGCCAGCTCTTTGCCCTCTGATTGCAACTGCGCCAATTTTGTGATTCGACCAGCACTTTCTGTGAGTCACGAATACTACACACCCAGATGGAATGAACGGTCGTGGTGCTGTCTGCCGCGACATGATTGGCGATCCATTCGCCAGCATCGTCCATCTCATGGTTCAAGACCGGTGAAGACATTGCATTGACCGCCAGAACCGTCCTCGGTGAGAGATTTGCACTGCTGGTATCTGCGAGAAAGCGTAGCTGAAGTCCATAAAAGCAGGCTCCTCCCCCGGTCCATTTGTCTTTCTTCACACATCGCGGCCGCGGTGTGTCGCCTCTGACCTTCGGGCCTGAGGTTTCCGTGACGACGGCTGTTGCTGATCCAAGCCCAGTGACATAAGAACAGTGCTTCGCAGGGGGGCGCTGCGTTACCAAGTGAACTCCGCAGGGGGACGCTGTGATGACAATTGAGACCCGCAGGAGACCGCTGCGTCAACAAGTTCTCTGCAGGAGACCGCTGCATTACCAAGTTCTCTGCAGGAGACCGCTGCGTCAAATAAGTTCTCCGCAAGGAAAAATGCGTTACCAAGAGGATCCGCAGGGACATCTGCGACACCAAGAGTCTCCGCAGGGACATCTGCGAAATCAAGGCCCCCTAGCAATGTGCAAGCACCTCTGCGTGGTGCTAGGGACCAGTATTCATCTCCCCTGCGGACTGCAACTCCCATGGGGACTGAAGAAGCCAAGACTTGCACAGTAGATAGACTAAAGCATGAGCCATAGCAGCCCACTGGGAAATGCAATCATCACATTATCAGTTCAGTCGCTTCAAAGCTCTCTCGTAGGCCATACCTAGTGTCGTATTTAGTAAAATCGCTTTACGCAATAGGTTCCTCGGCATGCCCACTGATGAGCCAATTCAAAGCGGTCGTCTCGAACTGCACGAGACTTATGTTAAAAGTAGGCAGTTTATCTGAATGATTCCCTCATTCGCGAACCCAATGCCAGGACCCCGTCCAGGCAGGATTTTCGTGACGCTGACCAATAAGGTGACCTGAGCCGTCAAAGATCATCCGGCCTTGAAAAGTGGGAAATGGTGCTGAGAGCGACTTTGAGGTGATGCGATTCTTGAGGTGATGCGATTCTTGAGGTGATGCGATTCTTGAGGTGATGCGATTCTTGAGGTGATGCGATTCTTGAGGTGATGCGATTCTTGAGGTGATGCGATTCTTGAGGTGATGCGATTCTTGAGGTGATGCGATTCTTGAGGTGATGCGATTCTTGAGGTGATGCGATTCTTGAGGTGATGCGATTCTTGAGGTGATGCGATTCTTGAGGTGATGCGATTCTTGAGGTGATGCGATTCTTGATGGGAGTGATTCTTGATGGGAGTGATTCTTGATGGGTGAGTGTTGACGCGCGCGTGCTGATGTTGACTCGTCGGGCTACAAACATACGGTGAAGCGGTGAAGGGCAGGCAGTATTTGGCTTCACACTGGCTGGTCTGCCCTCGACCCAACTTCACGCGTCCATTCGCCATTGTCTGGGCTGCCCCAAGTATACTGTACGTCCTTGCCTGGAACTTTCGTAGATCTAAGTTTCCTTTTTCCTGACTCCTTCATATCAAGTACAATCTACACCTCCTAATCTCTTGAGACCAACGATCCCTACCTCATAATGGCACAATTGTGTTTTCTTCCGCGAGGTTGGGAAGCGGAGCATGTATGTTTGGGTACGTCGAATTGATACCATTTGTTGAAGCTATGTTGCCCTTTTCACGGTCTCCCTCCAACGCAAATCGGATTAAGTGCACCTATCAAAAATTATTCTTTAATGCCCCCGGCGGATACGGTGGTTGAAACCGAGGCCTTTTTATAGTTTTATTACCGATGAGATTGACTAAATAGTAAAAAAACAACGAAAAACCTCTAAACCCACATTGAAATTGTAGGCAGAGCCCATCATGATACTGCCATCATTTTTTGCATAGGGGAAACAAAGTCTGAAATCTTCATTGTTCACAAAGACTACTGGAAAGATGTGAAGCAGGATCAGGCTCATTTCTAACATGCTTGTGTCAGATACGTAAGTGCATTATAAAAATTGTTGCTATGTACACGTCACAGCAAAATTCTCGTCGCAAGAAATTCTTTTTTTCACTGTTAGTCTTACCATTGATATACGCTGATGGTCACAGCGTTGGTTAGTTGTAAGGATCAAAGTGGCAATTTCGCTACTGTACAACGCCCAGAAGAAATTCTCAAAAACGCAACACGATTCTCATTTTGAGAGTTTTTTGCCGCCTCAGTTGAAATATCAAAGCAAGGTAAAGTCGCGTGTACATGTACTTGAGACTGCCCAAAATGCAACAAAAAAGAGAACGAAAATTTAGGTTGAGCCTTACATGGTTTAGCTACATTTCTGATGTTCTTTTTTTCTCTCTTAGTTCTTTCTTTCGAAATGAGCTGACTTTTTCTTGAAGCTGAGGTGGAACACTCAAGTATGTGGTGGAATTGTGGTCAATAATTGTAAGCGGACCAGATGACGTGGCTAGCTGCATCTAGCATTTGCAGACCGTATGGTTTTGCATGAATCATAATAGCATGATAGGTAGCCTTACCCTGAGATTGGCGCAGCCTGATGCATACAAATACTGTGCCGGTTCCTTTGGCCAACGGGTTGTGTCGCCCATCCCCTCTCAATTTGTGCAAAGAATCAAAGACCTATGAAATGAAGGTCCCAAGGAGAATCAGTACCGACAGATCTGCTGCTTGGTTTACCATATTGGCTTCCGTTGTGGCTGTGATCTGCTGGAGCATTTTCTTTGCCGGGTGCACTTCGTCATCTACATCCGAACACCTCTACCTGATGGAAGTAAGCGTGCCTAGGAATAATTCGCATACTCAGCTAATATCGCGTAGGTCAACCTGAAGGGCTTTCCAGAAATACGGGGGAGCTCCATTGGTCAGGGATTCTCGCAGCTTCTTCCTCGCGCCCTCCCAATCGGCGTTAGTCCCAAGGAAATACCAACAGAGATTGGATCAGCCACCTCGGGCATAGCAAGCACGGTGGAAAACACGCCCCAGGAAGTCGCGGGTGCGGCAGAGAACATTGCTAGCGAGATCAAGTTACATCTGCCAGACTATTATCGCGTTGGCCTTTGGGGATACTGCAGCGGAGATGACGATCAAAAGGCCGTGTGCTCTCACCCGAGCCTATCATTCTACTTCGACCTATCCGCGATTCTACGATCAGCCTCCCCACTCGTCGACCATATACTACGCGATAAAGGGGATCACGGTATTAGTGGCTATGCAAGGCTTTCTCATGGCATCACCTGCATGTGCATCCTGGGGCTCATAGTGACCGTTTTAGCAATAGTGCTTGGCGTATGGAGGGAGTTTTACGGTGGACACAAGAAGCTACTCACAGCGTTCCATATGGTGAGTTATGAAACTCTAATTCATTTGAAACCTACTGACTTCTCAGTGCTCGTTGGCTCTAGTCACGGCGGCTACCATCGGCGTGACCACAATGTATGGCATTCTCAGTCATACTATCAACAATTTTCTCGGTGACCTCGGTGGCCAAGCGCGGGTGGGGGGATCCATGCTCGCCCTTCTTTGGATGGCGACGTTTTTCTCTCTGGGAGCCTTTTCGGTTAGTTTCGTCCGGTTCTTTCGGCGCGACTTTTAAATAATGCAAGATGCGGACTAAGGGGGAAGGGAAGTGATTCTGCGCTCCTAGCGAGACCTTGATGGATTTGAAAGCCCTCTTTCACTGTATAGCGTCTTGCTACAGTTCATCGACGCCAATTCCGCCGAAGTAACAGGGGAGTGTATGGGAATGAGACCTAAAAGCTTTTTGGATTTCATACGTTTATTATTTCATTTGGAGGATATACTGCTTGGTCAGATTTATCACTGTAGTAGCGTGTTAGGGTTGGTAAGCTGCTGAAATTTGATCGTTGTTGGCCAAGAGTCAGGATTATACCAGCATCTTTAAACATACGCGACTGTCTAGTGGTCACTTCTAATTCAAATTATTTCCTTGTGCTGTTCTCTTTGAATGTGATGTAAATTGCTAATTTAGACGAAGGGAACACCAGTCTGTTGGGCTATGACTGCATTCTCGGTATCGCAAGACTGTCGTTCCTCGTAGCAGCCCGACCATGACAGCGTAGCCATTGATGGCGGAGAGAAATCACTCAACACAATTGCCGCAGCAAAATCGATAGACGGAGCAGCTGATCTTGTCTTTCGAGCAAACTGCCGCGCGTCGATAGCAATTGCAGGTTTTGACGATTTGACACGGTTTCCAACTATATTCAAAGACCTCCAAAGGCCGCTTCATTCTTGCTGGCTAGCTCATGAAACAGAGGTGGTGTCCTGCTTCCTTGAAGCCGGAACGATCTCTTTCAGGGTCTGCCGGAACTCAAGAACGAACTTATCTTCTATGGCTTGGAATACACCTCCAAGAGCTCTGCGCAGGGAAGCTTGCTGTAATATTTCAGCTTGGAGGGTTTTGCGATTGTGGGCTCGCCGGCTTCCTTTCGTCTGCAACACTGGGGCTGGCGAGCGGTCTATTTGCGCTCGGTGCGTCTGCGGCAGGATATAGTCTAGGAGAATCCAGAATTCATAGAGTTTTTTGGCCTCGCAATTCCCACTCAATAACCACACCAGTCCAATCGCGTTATTTACCATTTCTAAAAGAGAGTTGCGGTTCTGAGAGATACGGTGCACCGCAGCATGGCGAATGGCACAAATTGGCTCGTGCCAGTTCGGCGGAGGCTTTTGTTTTTGTGGAAATGCAGACAGCGGAAGCTTTCGAAAATGTCTCTTCAAAAATGGAAATAGCCTGTGCAATTCCGGCTCCTCTGCACAGGACCATCCATTCGCCTCAGCCTCCTTTGGTAGCCACTGCTGCACGAAGCGAAAAGCTTCGGCTTCCAAATACCGCTGGAGGGCGAGGAGAACAAGATGTTGAACACGAAACGGGACGTATGCGATGGGTAAGTCGACCAGATCGTATATATCATGCATGACCTCTGGGCAAGAAATGCTGTTAGCATGAGAAGTAGAATAATATGTAGGAGTAGAATGATGTCGCACCAAAGGTCTTCTTTGTTCGTAGGCAACCGAGGGATTTTTGCATCTGGCAGGAGCTTGACGCTCGAGTGTCAGTGAAGACCGTCTATGGGGTGGAATCACTTACCTGGTCTCATTTTGGCATGGAATGAAACCGATGAGAGGTGATATCTCTTCTGCCTGGTCATTTTTTGGAGTTGCATGGTCGTCATGCCGCTGGTATCGTCTGATCCGCTTCCGGTTTTTGCCCATATTGGACAACGCGATCGCTTGTCATACAAAGTAAGCAATTTGGGATATTGATCAAGCGTTGGTTGCTGCGCTCAGTCTGAGTGAAAAGCGCACATTTTCAGCGGAGACAATGCCACACTTGACAAGAGCTAGGATATTCTTTGACTAGACTTTATGTGCTGAAAGCGAGTTTGAAAATTCGCACGACTGCAGCTGGCGGCGTGACCTCGCGTTACACCTGAATGCAAGCTTTGGGACACTAATTTCCAATTTTGTCTGTCCAAACTTTGTGGTACACAAAAGGTGAAAGAACAGTTGAGCATGTTGACCGAACGGTCGACAAACAAGGTCGACGGCCATCTTGACTGGTAAGGTGACTGTTGAATCAACACGTTGATAATGGATGGTTTTCATCAAAACGGATGAGGATATCTTCCGTTACTGCAACAGCAATCTGGAGTCTCTTTATGATGCCGAGTTTGAGTACATACTTGTTTGAAGTCTCATTGAATGACTACAAAATCGCTGATTCAAGTTGACCTCCAACTTGTAAATCTTCTGTGTGGTGAGATATCTTGAGATCGGTATTTTATTTCATAATTGAGAATATGTCTCATTGCAAAGTTCCCGAATGGGGGTCATTGAAGACGCAACACAATCTCGAGCTCCAAAGGAAACGCAGCACTCTAATTCGCAACGGGAAAGCGAGATGTCTCTTTAACGATAGTTTGTGATCAATCTGTGCACAAAACAGGCAGGATCTAACAGCATCCGACCACTCGCGTGATCAGTCCACGGGCTAGATACCTGGGCGTGAAAGGGTAGAGCCCTCGCGAGCGGTCGCACCAGCAGTCGGAATGATGGCACGCGGATTTCCATTGCAATAAGGCGAAGTATGTCGAATATCTGTGCCTGCAAGCGGTGAAGATTCTCCAGGAAAGTCTCGACTCGCGGCAAGAGAAAGATATCCTGCGCAATCATCTCTCCGGTGCACGGATCCAGTCGTAGAAGACGAAACTCGAGGACATGTGCCATCTGAAGGTCGCTCATGGGTAGCATCAAATGAAACATCTCATCAATGGATGCTGCAATCGAGAGGGGATTTGGGCCCGGCCACCCAAAAAAGAAAGAAGCCGAGGAGTCAGAATAAAGCAAACAATCGGTCGTGGAGGAGTGGCAATTTGTCGCCTCTGAGGGTTCCTCGGTAAGCAGCTCGCCATCAGACTCAACGTCAGGTGGGCCAGCTGACACGGTGCATATTCCCCTCGAGATCTCGTCGAGGTCCAAGTCCAGATCAATTTCATCACGGCAAGGCTGACTGACGTTGAATGTCAGGCGACGCAAGTTGATCATGTCTGAACAACTCATTCTTGTAAAATCCTTACAGGAAAAGGGATAGCGACCGAAATATATGAATGAATTTCTCAAGGATAGGAATGAGTTGGTAAATTTGGATATCTTTCTGTCAGGACACCCTCTCCTTTAAATAATTCGCTTGGCAGGCGGACGAACCCCATGGCTTGGTATGGCACGGCCCTTTCTTGGCTCATCAAAATTTACAGATCTTGCCAGGTGCCCTCGGGCTCTTATTCAAAGACATCTACAGATTGAAAAGTACGGCAGGTATCCTAGCAGAGATTCTGTTTTCTTATTTGGGAAGGGCTACTTGGATAACCCGCGCGAATACATCACATACAAAAAGGTACGGACAAGCAATCAGGCTTTCTCAGCAAGGTAATCCTGCCTTGAACAGACCAGTCTTCCAAACCATTTATTCCGCCTCCATTATCACATCGTCCAGATCTCCGCACTCACATTGACGCCATATATCCATGATGCCCATGATTTGCTGTCGCGAGGACTCGAACGCACGATCGAAAGCCTCCAACTTGATCTTCAGCTCTTCCGCACGTATGCTGAGATCGTGCTTCTCTGTCTGAGTATGATCTATAGCCTCACGCAAACTATGGTTCTCCCGCACAAGCTGGACCTCCCGCATTTGCTTAGAAACACAGGATTCCCACAAGCGTCGGTATAGACCGACGAGTCGAGCCGCTTGAAAGGCTAGTTTGGGGTCACTGATCTCGAGATCAGCCAAAGTTTCTTGTATGTCTTCGAATGGCTGTTTAAGGATCGTGCGGGAGCTACCCGGAATGCTGTTGTCTGGCACCGTCTGAGACACATTAGAATCTAACGAAGAAACGATGGGGCTCAAATAGTTTTTGATGTAGAACGTACCTGCTGGTCGGGAATTTCTTTTGCAGGTTGTTCCTGCATCATAGTAGAAGACGGGCTCTCGTTGGGGTCGGTGGCATGACGAGGAGAGGCGATATTGGGAAGAGGGTCCATGGTGCGAGTTAACGAAATACTGAGTTGCAAAGGTAGATGAAATGAGAATTAAGGCGATAGATGTTCATCTTATATTTGCTTGTGCAGTGTGTTCGAACTCATACCATGGTTCAAGCACAGGCTACTGCACACGAAAAATTTGAATTTAGTTGACGCAACTGTTGGTCAACTCTTCTCCCATTTGTTTACTCACCGACAACTCACCAGACCTTTCTTTTCGACAGTCATCTGAGTCAATTAGTTTAGACCGGACGTGCTGATGCAACAGACAATATGCGACACTGTCTTGGAAACTAATTTTATTGTACTCAAGTGCACATAACGAATCGTCGTGGACAATGTGAGGGGTGTTCACAGAAAAAACCTTCGACCTACGATTGAGCTACTGACTATGCGATCATTTGAATATCACAGTAAGAAACACTTTTGATTTTCTCGGTCGTTCGACCCTACGTTGGCGTGCACTCGAACATAAATGCCCCCTTTCCGCCATGATTGTTTCTCCCCACGCTCGTGAAAATGGTCAATATAAAGCTCTGGCTGATAGGAGTATCGCTGCTTCTTTCCATCGCGGTATGTTAGCCACATTCCTTCATTGTCCGAGTAATGATCCGTGACAGGCCTCTAGCCCAATCTTCTCGCCCACGGTCTCTTATTACGCAGTCAGTTTTGGGTATCTCTTCATCCACCTCATGAAACTAATTCTCTTCCTAGAATGGGATTGTGAGAGCCACGCCACTTCCAGAAAGGACCCACAAAGGGCAAAGTGAGACACCGGCACATGCACACAGTACTAAGCATCGGAAAACACGTGGACACCGGCATTGGCATTTGCGATAGGCGGTCACTTTGATATTTACTAAAAAAATGGCTCGTCGCTAGACTGGCCCTCAATTGAGCTTTTGAGTGCGTTTTGACTGGCTTATTCAATGTTGTTAAGTAGACTGTCAACAAAGTTGAAGGAGGTTTGATGATTGAGGCCTCATGACAGGGTTATTGGATTAGGAAACTATGCTGTGTGAACTAGTTACACATATACTCGTCGAGGAAATAGAGACTTTCCACCAAAATGGACGATTGCTATCGCCATGATCTATCGAAAGCAGAGGAGTTGCATAACAAGGCTAGCGAGCTCTTTCCCATCATGAGCATTGCTGGCGATAAAATGTTCCTGCCTTTTGTTAGAATCTTTTAGACATGGGAAGCATGAATGGGGCTGCAAGTACCATTTGAAGTGCCAGAATTGACTTTGCCGATGTGGCAACAGCCAGGAATTGGCTTGCAGCACACCTGATCGGCCAATGTGCGATGCGAGTTTCTTCGCTCTCCTGATCTTTGTGCATGAGCTGCAAGGCCAGTGATGGAATCATTGACAGGTACGCCTGCTCAGCCTGATCTGGCGTGCAGTCTACACAGAGCTCTAAGCGTGCTGGAGAATGTCAGTCTGAATCACTACCAAGGGCGGTTGACGCACCGATCTTGACAGCTCCGTCCAGTCCAAGTAGAAAATCCCCGCAACCAAGCGATTGATGAGTGAGTCCAAATGAGTGCAAATATTGCATCCCACTGATGACCTACAGGACATGGATCAGGATACGCCGCGTAAACAATGTTGCCTGACATACCTGAGACAATATAGCGCTCAGCTCCTTTTCATTCGGACGAACCTGGGGAGCCTCTGAAACCAACCCTAGAGTGAAGGGCAAGTCATCTAGCAAGAAGAATCCAGAATCATCGTGTAGATAGCATTCATGGAGTCTCAGTACATTGGCATGCTCTAGGTGACCGAATCGGTCGATCAAACGGCGAGCGTCCTGCCTCTGATACTTTCGAATGGCCACAATGCGGGATCGGTGTGTGCGTCGGCTAGCAAAGATGACTTCGCCGGCAAGATCCGCGTGAAAGATTTCTTGATAGGTGTCCCATGGACGTTCGTGCCGCACAAGAAATGCGGAGTTGAGATCAGCGATGGCTAGGAGACGGGGAAGGCAAAGAGTCTTCGGCGCGCCTGTAACGACTTTTGATGTACGAGTAAAAATGCTTGGCGAGTGAGAAGATTTTTGTGCGCGGCCGGGACGCACTGTCTTTGAAAAGACTGGCGCAATTCCAAGTTCTTTCCCTTGAATGGCACGAAAGTCGAAAGCAAGATGCTTGTTAAAAGTATCCATGTTTGAGCTCCACAGACCGACCGAACGCTTCGCAGTCAAGATCTGCCTTAGGTAAAGGGTATATAAGCGTGACCAACATTGTCACAAGGAAGAGAGCCAGCAATTCTGACATAGTTGATGGATGAATGTCCCTAGCACACTATGCCTTTCGTATTTTCTACGTTCTATAAAAATGAGGCGAAAAGAATGTGGTGCCTTGTCGTGAGGATGCTCCGAGCATCAAGGAACATCTTTGAGGTAGGCATTTAGTATAATTATGAGGCTTTGACAAATCTTTCACTTTAATATTTCTTTACCTGGTCAGAAATCAATTTCTGTTCTCGGCTGAAAAGAGCGGCAAGTTTTAAGCTTGTGGCGAAAGACCTTTGACGCCGCGCAGCTGAATCTCCCCTGCAGAGCTCTTGTTCGATTCGGTGTCTGAGTCTTTATTCCTCGATTGTTAGAACGACTTGCTTGGAGAGATGAGTATAATTCTGTTTGAAGGAAAGTAGGATAGCATACACAGGAAAGGTCTCATTTTAAAGAGAAGAAAGAACAGCTCCTCGGCACACATCATGACCCTTCGAGTTTCGAGAAAAACATGGCTAGACAAGCTTATGCCTTTCAAGAAATCTATCGTCATACCTGCCCAATAAGCTTCTTTTCACTGACGTGGCTGCGCACTCTGCCGGGTAGAGCGACGACGACCACCCGTCGCTTCCCTTCCCGCCCTTCCCGCGTCCCTGACGTTTTGAGATAGCGTTTCCACAGCTGCCAATCGCTTGCTGAGATCCTCCAACAAATGGTTTGTCGATTCATTCCATATATTTTGCTCATGCAGAGCACTTTCGAGGCCACTAAGAAGTTGTCAGCAGTGTTTGGGACGGTCCAGCTTCCTCACTTACTTCATCCGATTATCTAGACTTCGGTCAGGTTAGCTATTGGTCTCAAGAAAGGAAAACGGGGGCATACTCGGCTAGACACTGGATGGCAATGATACTGTCTGTTGCATCAATCGCCTCGGCATTCTGAGGTAAAGGGAAGGCTGCTGCCAACCCTTTGGTGGGGGCGGAATGTTCATTGCCCGGCGATTGCTCTCCCTCATCACTTCCGACGTGGGACTCACGCTCGTCTGCCTCACCTTGGAAGGAAGGATCATCTACTGTGGTGTCACCACTCAAGGCACTTCCAGAGCCATCGGAATCACAAGATGAGAGCGAGAGAGCACGCTGCAATCTCTGGCGGAGACGCTGTCGCCGGTCGGCAGTCGAGTCGTTAGAATACGCATTCATTTTTGTAGGCAGTCAAGAAATGAACTCTCTTTACTGATTAGAAAATGCAGCCGGTAAATGATTGCTCTTTATACGAAAGAAGTGGCAACCGCATTTTGTTAAGTGAGTCACGCATGCACATAATGCCTTTGAGGGATTCTATGGGACCGTGTTCGCTCCTGCAATGGGCCGTCAGGAGATGAAATAAACTCAAATTTCCAGAAAGTGTGGTCCCTGGATAATTTCCTTTGATTTGATGCTGGTGAGTCAACGAGATTGCTGAGTGCCCATGTGTGGACTCAACAGCGGCCAACTGTGGAGCCATTGCAAATCACATTGGGAACCGACATGGATGATAGACACGAGCTAATTCAGTCAACATCACTTTTAACCCGACTCATCGTCTAATTTGTCTTTGGAGGGTAAATGAGTGACCCACTCGAGGCATAGTTCGATAGAACTACCAATGTTGCGCCATCGCGAGTAATCCACGGGCTGTCTATGTATTGGTCTGCAGTGAATCCACAATATTTATTATTAGCCTACAGGAAAATAGAAAATAGGCCGCAAAAATATTATCATTGATTTGAGCTGCGTGGTGAAGGCCAGCGAGAACAACTGCACATATCGCAAGTACCAAAGTCTCAGCAAGAAGGGTGATGCCCTTTTTTAGATAGCGTGGGATAAAATAGTCGTCAACTTAACGTCAACTCTGATTTCTGAGCCAAAGTGCAGACCAATCAAAGTCTACCCATATCCCCCCTTTGGCAGCAGTCTAGTGTCCGGTGAGTTTCAAAACTTATTTTCAGTATTTAAATCATGGATACCTTGGCTTGCCAGGCTCCAGGGCGTGTGTTAAATATCAATCTCTCTTTACTGCTCTGGTGTTTGACGACCCATCTTCCTACCCCAAGTTTCCTTCTCTCACCAGGCATTTATCATTCTCATTGCTCCTTTGGCCATGGCGCGAGGGAATAGCTGCAAGCAGGATCAAACCAGTCATCACTCGTTGCGAGCAAGACCGTTAATTAATAAAGCTCGATCAGTATCAAATGTTTCAATCCGGTCGGCGTCTCCAGTTTCGACCGTTCGAGGCGCCAAGTCTAGCATTTTAAAGCGGCATCACAGTGTGAGTCGCTTTTCTCGGACCCTGCGAGACCTGATTGATTCAATCTTGTGGCGCTCTATCAGCCTTTGGCCTTCTATTGACAGCACATAGGGTTCTTCCGCGAAAGGCTCCCACAAACATGGCAAAATCGACCGTCAGAAATACTCTGATCTCCTTTCTGAGGTCCAGACTGAGATGGAGAGGGAAGCGGATGAGCAGCTAGCTAGGGCCACGTCACGTTTTCAGGCAGAAAAGGCACAGGATGTGAAAATAATGGAACAGATTATCGCCGAAAAAGACAGTCTCTCAGCCAAGAATTTACAGGCCGAGGGTGAGGTTTCTCACCTGAAGCAAGAGCTGGAAGCACAGGCCCTGGCCACGCAAGGCCAAGTGAGCTGGAGCGAGATACAGTCAACCTTGTACCAAGCTCATAGTCAGTTGGTATCGACAGCTACTGGGCTTTGGAGCTCGATCGAAGCCATCCAGAATCGCCAGCTAGCAACATTCCTGCCTGGGTCAAGTGCCATGGATTGCAATTGGCTCAATCTGGGTGGAACACCCAACCTTACTGGGTCCGATACTTTCGCGTCACTCTACAACTCACAGGCTGCTCAACAAGACGAGCAGGCAATCAACTGAGACAGCCACACTCATTGATGGTGATTCCTTTGCAGACGGGTATGCTTCTGATGCGGTCTTCACTGGATTGAATTGAGATAATAATGATGGAACAGGTATTTTGAGCCTCGCCGAACACATTACCACCATGGATTCATCCAATACTGCTTGAAGAATGTGGTCAAAATATCTTTCTATTGAACGTCTAAAAGCCCGCATTTGACCTAAATGAGTGGGACACCAGACAGTAGCTTTTTTTAAATGGGAGTAAAATGGCTGGAATGACAAAATACAGAATGATCCAATTCCTGACACGGAAGATTTTATGGAGTACATATCATGAAAAGAGAATGTCATTCCTGCCTATTTGAATGTTGTTACAAATGACTTGTTCTGTCCGCATGTGCCATTCATCTTGCATGTAGTACAGTCACAAAATCAAAACCCCCAATCGCTGGGCTCCGCCAAAGCGGTAAACACACTCCCAGGTCCGGTCATTTCCTCCTATGATCAAGTCGTGTGTAGTCTGCTGGCATCAGTGTCGGATCTGTGATATGGATCAGCATGGTAAAAATTCAAAGCAATCTCAACAGGCATCTTACTAGTGAATGATCTTTTCGACTTTGTAGTCACTGCGGTCTGATTTATGTGTGGCGGATTCCTGAGCCATTGGTTGGTTGAACGCCTCAGTCGCTTTCTCTTCTTCGAAATTTTGCAGTTTGCACACTTTGGCGCCTCGGATTCATTGACAATTAGCGTTTTGCCAGCGTCGCGGCGTTTTCGAAGGATGTGGTGCTTTTTCCCTCGTAGAGACTCGACGCTTCGTCTTACATGATACTGCTGCCAATAGGCAATCGACAAAGCTTTCCAGGTCAAGTCTCGATTAGATTCGAGCCAGGGAAGGAGGTTCTCCTCCTCCCAGGCTGACCAGCCGACTGCATTATGGGGCGTCATCATGCAACTGAGGAGTAGCGTTTATGACCGTTTGGCGGTAAGCAAGTGATTGAAATGGGGATGAAGATGTTCTTACCCAGGGGTGTTCTCATGGGTGAGCAGTTGCGGCTTTATGGAGAATCGCAATTGACAAGCAATTCATTCTTTGGTCGGTCGCTCAAAAAGTACTCCTGGTGGGCGCGATGTTGCATCAAGGTCCATGGTTGACCTCTTGCAGCCTCTTGGCAGAGCTGAACAGAATCGGACGCGACTTGTTGAACAAACGGAGTGGCAATCACTCAATAGCGCCCTGAAGCGGGATCAACATTCGATCTACGCATTAGAGTTGTTACACTGAATTCTACGGAAAGAAAGGGTTGTCGACTCTGTTGTTAAAAAAAACTATTGTCTATCGAGGCTGGCTTGAATTTGAAATAACAAGCATCAAAATATCCCGCGAATTAGACGGGGACCTCGCCTAAGTGGCTTTCACTAGTACAGGATCAGAGATCTGGATAGCTTAACCATTCTCCAACTTCCAGTCTAGAAGCCTTGACCGGTACATTGTGTGAAGAAAATTAACTCATTGAATGGGAGGATCCTTTGATCGGAAATACCCCCCGCAGTAGACACCTGGGAGGCAGGAAGTTTGAAGACAGTTCGTGGAAAGCTATGTGGTAAAATTAGGATACAAAGCGGGTCACTCTGGACTGTGGACGGCGATCCGTTGACTTGGCAGTGGGTTGTCGGAACCATGGGCCGTACACTTATCGTGACCGTAATCAATATGATATAATTCCGGTTACGTCACACCTGTAGGTCTGCCGTATGCAGTGTCAACCCTGGCATGAAGAGAAATCACAAATTTCTCGAGAATTAGCAACGCTTCCAGATCTCAAAACAGGTCCACTGACTGCAAGGCTAGTAGAGAGAAAGGCAGGTACTAAGCATTTGTCTTTTGACTATGAGGGAGACTATTCCAAATGTCACAACCATGGACGCGCTGTGAATTGACTTTGTCCGGACCCAGCGTCAATCAAATTTTGACGCCCGGGATTCATCCAGGGTGGCCCCAATGACTCGGGACAATTATTGGTCTACTATTATGTAATTGAAGTCAATATTCCAGCCTGAAGAACTCTGAAGATGAAGGACTTAAAATATTGAATGAAGGCAGGATATGCTAGTGAAAGTCCCCCACGTTCTTTCGCCCTCATTACCTCCACGCAAGTGCCTCATCACGAAGGACCAGCTAAATCGCTCACAGGGAGTATGCACGGGCATCTAGTCGCAGAATTTATTTTCCGGTGCTTATCGCGGGAAGTGGGTACTCAGGTCACTGCCAGGCTCGGGGAGAAACTAACCGAAGATTGAGTTATGGATCTGGACCGCGTTCACATCGAGTATCCACTACGCCACTCCGCTCAGCACAAAACGTTTGTTGCAGCTTAGCTGTGGAGGGTAGGAGAGTTTTGAATGCCGATATCATCTATTACTATGGCAAAGATTGCTGCTAATGGCCTAAGTGGCAGAAACAGTCATGATGGATTCCAGTACAATTACTCGTAATTGTGCAATGTGTGCTAAGGGTGACCACTCCTCGTTCTATCAAGCCCCAGACTGTTAGTGATCCTGACCCCCCACCTTGCTTCGCCGCACTGAAGTCTCATGTCAAGTTAGGATCAATCGAGTGCTGTGGCTGAAGAAAGGATTCGTGGACGGGAAAGTCGAGGGCGCTTTGGTCAGGCCAGCCTCCGTCGGCCAATCCGGACTCTGGCACATAAGGAAGCTGCGGTCCACTCACTGGATTGTTGACCATGCTCCAGAGTAGAGCATTCGCCGCAGCGACCTCGCCAATCGCATGCTGTGAGGCTAGCTGATTCTCCTGCTGCTGGATTTGTGCTTGCATGTTGGCAGCCATGAGATTCATCTGCTGATGCAACTCATGCAGTTCGTTTTTCAGGCGTCGTGCTTCAGAAGAGATTCTCTCATTCTCCACCACTTGCTGCTGGATTTTGGCGGCATTCTCGGCCCTATCGGCGTGAAGACGTTGTATTTCCAATTGCATGCCGGCGATCTGTGCGTCCTTTTCGCCAAGTGCCTGATAGAACTCTTCCTCGCATGCATTTGTGACAGGAAAGCATTTCTGGTACATTGCCTTGCGGTATTCTCTGCTCTCCCGTGATTTTACACGATCCTAGATGTCATTTCGGTCAGCGAATGTGCACAGAGAGCAAGAATTAAGAACAATTATCCACGAGTCCTGCGAACGAGCGTGATCTCAAAAATATGGAGGATGGCGACTGACCAACTTGTTACTCGGTACGCCCGCGGCCATGATCCACGCTAGCCTTGCAGATTGGTGTGGGCTAGAAAAGGATTCGTGTCTTGTTAAACTGGGCTTTGCGCGTCGAGAAATTGATCGTCACAGTGAGGAGACGTTCTGGATGAAAGACAGGTCTGTGGTAGGAAAGACCCTCAGGAGCCGACACGGGAAGCCACGGGCTTCATGTACTTCTCCAATACCGCCAAACACGCTCACCGAGCTCGCTGTCACGATACTATAGCGTAAATCTGTATTGATGAATTTCCCGACTTGGCTCACGCTAGGGGTAACCCTCTTCATGTGGAGCCACTGATCGACCGATCCGCTCCACGGATCTTGAATCTTGGCAGACATGAAACGTGGGGGCTCTGGTTCCACGGAGAATCCTATTAGCTAAATCGAAAACGTGCTGGCGTTTATAGAGGGGCTTTCATGTAGGCCCGCCCATAGTATTCACAGCGCTCGATCCTACGCTTCTAAATGTGTTTTGATATATTGAAGGGACTAGATCCCCTTGCTGACCAGCCCTTGAATGATGCCTTCTACTTCATATAGGGTGTTGTCAGCTCCTCAGCCTCGTGAGGAGATTTGCCGTTCCAACAAAGCACGTCCACTCGTCTGACTTCTTTATAGCTTTGATAATTCTGGAAAGCGTCGCTATAACTGTCGAATTACCAAAGGTTCACTGAACACATGCGGGATTTTCTAACCCTGTCCAACTATCTGGACCGACTGTGGGCTTGTGAATCTTTCTCGATTCTGTCACCGGAAGCTGCGTATCAACAGAAGAATGGAACTCACAAAAGCTTGTAAATTGACCAGAAAGTGATTCAAGATTTAAGAATTCAAGAAACCAAGGTCCATAGTCCCCCGAAAAGACCACATCCGTGGTTCGCCTAATGTTTATCAACCATAATTTTGATCCGCGGTCCTGACAGTACCGCGCGCCTTTCACAGTGGAATTCCCCACCAACATGAACAAACAATAGCCACGGCCATTGGTGGATAGAATCACCACGATAAAGGCAATGTCATGAATCAATGGGCGCCATGAAGGCCTGGATCATTCTTTCCACATTAGACTTTTGCATTTGATATAAATCTCTCGATGGGAGTGATTGACGTTACCATACAGACGACTCGGTGCTGTCCGACCATTTTGCTATAAAGCTTTGATAGCAGGTCCTAAGCAACGTATTAGTTCCAGTTGCCCAATCATTCTGACACTATCTGCCTCTGCTCCCTTTACTCGCATATTGTAACCATGGACACCCTTGTCACCAGCCTCCCTCCGGATGTTGGGGCCATCCTCATGCGAAACATCGCAGTCATCGAGATTGTGTCCATGTTTTCAATCGGCGCATACAATTCTCTCGAGACTGTGGTCCTCATCTTCGATGCGTTCAAGCACTACCGTGGACTATACTTTTGGAGCATGCAAGTTGCAGCATGGGGGATTCTTGTGCATGCTATCCCAGCAATGGCTCGCTTCATGTCCCAGTCTTCCAATCTGGCGGTCTCCATTCCGTTCATGATCGGATGGTACGCGATGGTCACTGGTCAAGCGATCATGCTCTATTCACGACTAAGAATTGTTGTCCGCGATGCTACCCTCCTGCGATGGGTTTTATGGATGATTATCATCACTGCCTGCGCCTTTCACATACCCATGACAGTGCTATTCTTTGGCGTGAACAGCGGCGACGCCCGCTTCGCACGGCCGGCCATGATCTACGATCGTATCCAAGTGACGGGCTTTTGCATCCAGGACCTGATCATCTGCGGTTTGTATATGCGCGAAGCAATGCGGTCGCTGGAATTGATCACGCAGATGCGCGGTCCCGACGGACGCAAAGTCATGATTCACCTCATTTGGGTGAACGTACTCGTGGTCGTCATGAATATCCTGCTCCTCATCACAGAGTACAAAGTGCACTATATTCAAGTCAGTTTCAAGACCGTGGTGTACAGCATAAAGCTAAAGCTGGAGTTCTCTGTGCTCAATCGGCTCTGCACTCTCGTGCAATCATCACCGTGTATTTGTCAACAGAGTCATACCCAACAAGGGCCACCAGACAATGCGAACCCTCAGAACGCAAAGATTGAAAGCTCAAACGATCGTTCAGGCATGAAGGAGCGGTCTGAGTTAAACCAGGTCCGCTTGCCACAAGATTTGCCGCCTTCCCATGCCTCTGGGCTTGGATCGACACCACCCAAGCGCCCTGATAATCATATTCGTCTGCGCGAAGACTTTTCTTCGGCGTCGACTTTCTTCGACAGTAATCTCCCGGGGTCTGCCACGGGATCAGCAGAAAATTTATGCAGAGATGGATCAGAAGCGTCCGATGGAGGGCCAAAGCTTGATGTCTGAGCGGTGCCCTCGCTCTCTTCGCTTGGACTCAGCCAGTCACTAACGGGAATGGGTGTTTCGGATGGGCTGGGCGGAACCACGGTGCAGAATCCAGAATGAAGTCAAGACGTGCTCAATGACAGGGAGCGAAGGGCTAACTGGGCGCATCCTATCATAGACGGAGAAACTGTCGGTCATATAAACCTACCATAGATTTCATGTGTATTTCAATCGAAAAGCAAACCTTGCAGTTTCCACTCTTCGGGGGCGGCCCATTTGAGCAACTCGATTTCGTGACCAGGGTAGTAAACTGGCTAGCTACAGTAGGCCTCGTTGAACCGGCTTTAATGGTAAGGCCCAGGATCAAAGTGTCTTTCCCTCATCAGGATAGGAGCTGGCGGACTTTCCCAGAGCGCCCTGTGCTGATACGCCGACAGCTCTGACTTGATAGCTGCTCATGATGTGGGGATCAAAATAAATCCTTACTTGTGAGATGATTGGTACAATGTGGCCACCACACAAGAAAAGGAGTCGAGTTCCCAGCAAGAATGTGTAATGTCCGGCTTGAAACGCCATTTCTTCGATCGCCCAAACTAACTTAGTGCGGGTTGGCCCTGAGACATTAAGGCAGAGAGCTACGCTAGATAGTGGGTCCATGACGGTCCGCGGAGGAATTGATTGGGTGTCTTGGCGCCGGCTCATGTTCTGCTGGCCAAGGGCCTCCGTTACCACTCGATACCCGACATCCTGTGACCGATGAAAGCGCGTCGCATTTGATCTCTGTCCCAGCGTGGTGCTGACCAGGAAGATGAATACCCTTGATTGGCCAAATACACCGTCATGAAACGTGGAACATCGCCCGATCTACGCGACTCTCAGAGTGATGGTGAGGAGCGGCCGTCCAAAGTTCCCCGGCGAGGTAGCTTGAGCACGAATCCAGAACCTTTGCAGAGGAAGCACGACCGTAGGAAATCATCACAGCCGCCTTCTCCCTCCTCGCCAGATCACCCTGGAAAAGTGAGTAGCGTGTCTGGGTTGACGACGTTCCAGTAGCTAACTGCATAGAAATCCAATCCTCCAAAACACCGAACTACGACGCCAATTTCGCTCACGCATACGCCCACTCCGCTTGAAGACCAGATATACCACTGGATACCTGCTCCATCAGCAGCCGGTACCGTTGAAGCGATGAGCGAACCGGCATCCAAACGATCCCGATCGCGTTCGATCTCTACCGACCGGGGGCGCGCTCGGTCTGTCTCCTCAGAAAATAGCGAAAGCAGCTCGGCTCGTGACACTCGATCATACGCCTACCGAGCTGTGAACTATGTGACCATACTGGAGACCAAGGGTTGCTTCATGCAGCCGTCCCCAGCCGGCCCGATGCCCGACGACATCGCGCTCTGTGAGCGTCTTCTCCGTCAGCCGATCGCCACTCCCCAGGGCACCCTGTTCGATGACGAGTATGTTGACAGATTCCATTACGCGCTGCGGAACCGGTCTGAAGCGCGTCTCCTGGTAGACCTGCATCCCCTGATCATGCCGTCCGCGGAAAATCAGTTCATCAGGGGCATGCAGGGCCTGAGAGACGTCATAGATGGATACAATGATCCATGGCTGAAGACTGAGCCAATCTATGGTCCAAAGCCGCAGCCTGACCATGCACGCGGATTAAAGTGGTCGGTCTTCACCGAGAGCCAGAGGCGCAAACTCGGCATCAGACCCGACGAAAAATCGCCGTATACGGCACGCGAAGACATGTACTTCCCTTATTTGACCGCTGAAATCAAATGCGGGAACCAAGCGCTAGAGCTCGCGGACCGGCAAAACATGCACAGCATGTGCATGCATCGCGCTACGAGCCGTGGTCTCGCTGTGCCAGGCGGCTGGTTGCACAGAAGAGGTGCACCGGCGGATTCTCGGATTTTCGATCTCTCATGAGCTTGACGGCTTTCGCATATACGGCTACTACCCTGAGTTTGAGGAAGACAAAGTCTCATTCTACCGGTGGTCCATTGCGCAACCGAACGTCTGGACCCCGGAGGATCGATGGACGTGCTATCGATTCGTAGAAAATGTGGACCGTGAATTTCTACCCATTCATACTAGTCGGGTGATTCGCATACTTGACAGAGTGCCTGATCCAGATGAGGGTGCTTCGGAGGTCGATGTTAGCGAAATGGAGCCACAGCTGTCCATCATTGGATCGCAGGAACGCCCAGGATATCGTAGAGCCGCATCCTCGCAGAGCCGTGGACTTCAACCTGAGCTGCGGATGATGGTCCAAGCACTGCAGCAACAGCTGGCAGAACAGAAGGCTCGGGAAGCAGAGCAGAGGGCGCGGGAAGAGAAACTGCTTGCCCAATTGGAAGAGCAATTTGCTCGTGAGAAGCAACGAGAAGAAGATCAGAGGCAACGAGAGCAGAAACGCGACGCAGAACAGAAGGCGCGGGAAGCCGAACAGAAGGCGCGGGAGGCAGAGCAGAAGGCGCGCGAAGAGAAACTCCATGCTCAATTGGAAGAGCAATTTGCTCGTGAGGAGCAACGAGAAACAGATCAGAAGGAACGAGAAAAGAAACAGGAAGCAGAGCAGAAGGTGCGGGAAGAAAAACTTCTTGCTCAGCTGGAACTACAAGGGAGACTTCTCGCCCGCTTAGAGAAAGAGGACTTTAAATGAGCGTTCTGCTTTCGGTATACCTGAATCCTTTTGGAAACGCTTTAGCTTGTATCTACTCTGGTGGCTAGACAATCTCGGTCCTTGATATCAACACAGCTAGGGCATCATAAGCACTGTCCAACATGACGCTGCATATGTTGTGTAGCCTAAGTGCCCTCGCGTCTACAAGCCAATGAAGTTGAACTGTGAGAGGCCCGCGCAGATGTCCAGGTCACAGAGGACTGCACAATAAGTGTTGAGGGTGCGCTTAGGCTGGATGAAGAGGAACCGTGGGTTTGGGCAAGGATCCGCGCGGTTGTAGTAGTCGACGTCCCATTGCGGTCAGTGTGCCCAGCAGAACTGTCGCCATCCCAAAGAGCAGCAGATATTTGCCCAATGGCATCTGGAGCGCACAAACTGGGTCCATCGGTCCAACTCATAAGGCGATTGGCGACGTCAGAAACATAGCAGTGAGTGGCACCGCCCTGGCCCAGGTTGCCGCTAGAAGCCACCGCGCCGGAGTTGTAAGCACGCGCAGCCTTGTAATATGAAGTCACATCTGCTGTGCCGCCCTCTTGAGCTATCAGTGCCTTGAGGCCAGGCCCGGCTGGGGTGCCTTCAACGCCATCCTGGATCATTTGGATTATCTCGCTCCTAAGGCAAGGGTTCTGAATTACTCCATCTTTGTTGCAGGACCCCGGTCCATCGTGGCTTTGCATAAGTCCAGGATTAGCGACCCCATTCTTGGTGGTCTGAACGCGAACGCATCCTTTGCTCTCCTGCATGACGATTGCAAAGATAAAGCGCGCGTCGACGCCGCTCGATTTCTCTACTTGGTAGATGGCATCCTTGATGAACTGTGTTTCATCTTCCGAGCTATTGGGGAGGCCCCATTCGGCGCAGCTGACAGAAATGATCCCTTTATTGCTCTGGAACATGGTTTCAAGAGAGTCAACCCATTGGTCGATACGTGGCCAGCCGTCAGCGAGCTGGCCGTTACCACTTATTACTGCCGCATAAGCAATGTCGCGCTCATGGAGGGGGTCGTGGGGCTTCTTTGCGTGATGCTTCTCATGGTGAGAGGAATTAGCTGCTTCGGTAAGTATGCTGTGGACTGCTAAAAAGAGCAGCCAATAGATCATCTTTGGCCAAAATCGATGTTCAACACGAGAGGACTATGCGAGGCATAGAGGGGCTTATATGAGATCTGGTTGTAGGACTGAAGATGTTGAAAGGCCATTTAGTATGTATAAGTTTCATTGGTTATAAACAAATCTGAGTGAGGATCACTCGTTCAGAAGCAAGAAGCAAGTGAACTTAACGGACATGTTCATAAGGCTCTTTCCTCATCTATTGAAACTTTGCCTCAGTCGCTGCATGGAATTACTGCCGCAGCACTAGGAGATAATTCTTGAGGTGTGATGGATATGTGATGGTTACTAGATGTTTCACTAAACAAAGCTGCTCTCAAGCCGTCTTGCGCCTCAGGAATGGGTTCCAAGTGAATGGGGTGCAAGAGTTGAGATCATCGACTTCTGGCATGGATGTTCGGCAAAGAAACAATATCGCAGAGAATAAAGGTCGTGAAGAGGGATCAGCCGCCGAAACAACCGTGCCATTGCGGTTTCTGAGTCACTCATATGCCCGAACTGCGCACTTCCATCAGGCAATTTAAGCAAGCCTGTCTCAGGAATATGATGACCTGCACTTGTAAAACTGATCAGTTCGACTTCAGCGCCCCATGAAATTCCGACTCAACCATACAAAAATGAGTGTTCAATGACAGTGCCCGCAGTTCGGAATTCGCATCCATGATCAAGTATGACAAACGCAGTGATACTGGCAAAGCAAAAATGCATATATAGTCCCTTCAGAGGACTCAGCGCATCCATCCAGAGACGTTTCCTCATCGTCGTGCCATCATGTCATCTAAAGGCATTTCCAAAAATGCCGACCCAAAGCAAAAAGTTCCTTCTTCCAATATTGGCAAGGTAGAGAAGATGGCGATGGAAGGGACTCTCCCACGAAACAAATTACAGAGTGGTCTGGAGCAAGCCTCGGTATCTCCAGCAAACTCGAATGAGAACCAACCATCCTATCGCGATGAGGATGGTCTGGGCCAGATGCAGCAAGATGGTCCTGTAGATGAGAACTCCCCGCATCAGCCTGATAAGGCTATCAGATCGATCGAGTCAAGTGATATCGAAATGAGAGATCTCGGTCCAAGCCATGCAGAGAACAATTCACCCGACGTACAAAGTGATCATCCCCCTCCAGAAGTGTCATCGCCCCAGAGCCAAGACACCGCTGGCCTTGTTGAAGGCTTTAAATGTCTGGCTATCATCGATACACGTGGGAAAAAGAAGGCAAACCGCCCCACGGAAAGCGAGCCTCTTGATCCCAATGCCACTGTCGATGGATGGGGCACGATGAGAGGATCCACCTTCGTGATCGTGCAAGAAGGTCCACCTCACGCGGCCAGATTCACATTCAGATACGAACCCAACTACACCAACGATCGCTTCGCCAGTACGACCGACGAAGACTTCCGAATCTCGGCGATTCGAGACCGCACTGCTAGTGGGAAGAAAGTATACCGGTATACGACTGCCAATGTCGCCGGCATTTATGGAGCCCTCTTTGAAAACACAGGCTCCAGAACCTCCACACGTAGTCCATGCTCGTGGGTGAAAATTTTGTGGAAGGACTTGAGAGATGATGACAAGAAAAGGTGCAAAGTTGCACTGGGATTTTCGTGGATTCCCAAGTGCGAGTTCGTTCGGTTTTGTCCTGGGCGCGAGGCAGCTGAGGAAACAATCAAACAAGTTTGGGACAATCAAGAGAATCAGTATGCAGCCTGGGCTGAGAATCAGCCCGGGTCCGGAAGACGCAGTCGTGGTACTACGCCATGTCCATTGAACGCCTCCTTGGACCGCCTTCGGCAACGGAGAGCCACTTCGCGCTTACGGACCCCAGGTGTTAGGGGTGCCTCTCTGACTTCCGATACCAACAGTACATCTCCACCTTCGCCACGGAACAACTGGGCAGGCACCAGATTCAACCCCGTCAGCCTTGACGAGGAACCGGACGATGTCGTTTCTCCTACTAGCTCAGAACCAAGACCTACGAATACTGCGTCGAGTGAATCTGACAACCGCAATATAGCGGAAACTCGAGGTCAGGCTCCCACTGTCAAGTTTAGTCAGGCGGATTTCATGCGGAAACAAGGAATCAAAGAAGGCTGGGGGAACTTGAGTCCTTCAGACAAAGAGGCTCGAGAAGTTGTTGCCGAGGCTCTATACGAAATCTACAAAGCGACCATGCTACAGAACAACGGAGAAGAGGTCCAAGGACTGATTGCATCTGAGGGTGTGGAGGAGATTTGATTGCTGATTGATAAAGCAAGTCGTTTCTAGCATCGAGTCAATTGTCACTGGTATCAATTTTTGAGACATATGGAAAAGGAAAAAAAGAGAAAAGAACACCAGCAGAAAAGCTACAAAAAAGGTCTAGCTAGTCCGGTTAAGGATTAAGTATGTAGGAACGTAATGTCGGAAAGGAGAGGTCTTTTTTCTCTATAATATGATCTTCAATTTGTGCATTTTGCTTTACAGACCAGAATTGATTGTGTTTGTCTTCTTATATGGATTATTCAATATTTAATATTCGTTTGGATACTCGTTCAAAAGCATTTGTCGGTGAGTCTTCGACCAAATTTTCCTCGCAATTCCTCGCAATCCCGCCAAACAAGTTTTAAGTTCTGCACGGCCTTGAATGACGGATTCATCTCTCACGGTTAAATCCAGTCATTCGGCTTACACACTTTGATTGATTTCAAGTCCCTCTTTGACGATTTCCATCTCTCTTTTAAGGTCTTGAATATCACTGTTGAAATCTTCAATGCCCTTGGCAGTACATTTTCTGTCACTGCTATTCCTTTCTTGGTCGTCCCATTTGGCGTCTCTCCTGAGTAACCTGCATTTTAGAGATACAAATCAGTTCTCGGTCTTAGACATAAATACGAGGGGGCTCCGGGTTTCAAGTACAGACCTTCTGCGTCTGCCCAGTCTGCGTTGTAGACTAGCATGGCTGGGCTGTAAAGTCAGGGAGGATGAGGGCACGTATCGACTGGTACTAGATTTTGACTGTGCAGATCTGTTGGAATGTGCAACGCTTCTAGACTTGTCTTCCGAAACCAGGTCAAATCGCACTCGCTTTTGTATTCTGTCACTAAATTCTCTTCGGTTCGAGTATTTGTGACTGGACTTGTTTGAGTCGCCTGTCTTTTGCGAGGATGCTGTCGGTACTGGTGAGGCAAATCTGTTGCCCAAAGCTTCAATTGTTCTCTCAAAATTCGCAATTCCCGTGTGAGCACGGTCGGCAGACGACGGATCCAACTGTGCCATTATGAGGTGGGAATTGTTGGCTTCAAGAGATGGGTACATGTGAATTCTGTAAAGGTATTTTATAGAAGGAATCATGAAGGAGCAACTTGGATCTACGAGAATTCTTGGAGAGGACGTATACCTGGGGCGGCCCGTGGGACAATGGCGAGTGGACGCGCGAAGTGGGTCGAGGGCAGATCAGCCATTGTGAACCCAAATACTGCCTGCCGTTCACCGCTTCACCGCATGTTTGTAGCCCGACGAGTCAACGTCAGCACGTACCCGTCAACATTCACCCATCAAAGATCACTCCCATCAAGAATCGCATCAGCTCAAAGTCGCTCTCAGCACCATTTTCCACTTTTCAAGGCCGGACGATCTTTGACGGGTCAGGTCACCTTATTGGTCGCCGTCATGGAGTCCTGGCATTGGGTTCGCGAATGAGGGATCATTCAGACAAACTGCCTACTTTTAATATGTCTCGTGCAGTTCGAGATGGCCGCTTTGAATTGGCTCATCAGTGGGCATGTCGAGGTACCTATTGCGTAAAGCGGTTTTACTAAATACGACTCTAGGTATGGCCTACGAGAGAGCTTTGAATCGACTGAACTGATAATGTGATGATTGCATTTCCCAGTGGGCTGCCATGGCTCATGATTTAGTCTATCTACTGTGCAAGTCTTGGCTTCTTCAGTCCCCATGGGAGTTGCAGTCCCCAGGTGAGATGAATACTGGTCCCTAGCACCACGCAGAGGTGCTTGCACATTGCCAGGGGGCCTTGATTTCGCAGATGTCCCTGCGGAGTCGCTTGATTTCGCAGCTGTCTCCTGCGGAGTCGCTTGGTTTCGCAGCTGTCTCCTGCGGAGGCGCTTGATTTCGCAGCTGTCTCCTGCGGAGTCGCTTGGTTTCGCAGCTGTCTCCTGCGGAGGCGCTTGATTTCGCAGCTGTCTCCTGCGGAGTCGCTTGATTTCGCAGCTGTCTCCTGCGGAGTCGCTTGGTTTCGCAGCTGTCTCCTGCGGAGTCGCTTGATTTCGCAGCTGTCTCCTGCGGATCCTCTTGGTAACGCATTTTTCCTTGCGGAGAACTTATTTGACGCAGCGGTCTCCTGCGGAGAACTTGGTAATGCAGCGGTCTCCTGCAGAGAACTTGTTGACGCAGCGGTCTCCTGCGGGTCTCAATTGTCATCACAGCGTCCCCCTGCGGAGTTCACTTGGTAACGCAGCGCCCCCCTGCGAAGCACTATTCTTATGTCACTGGGCTTGGATCAGCAACAGCCGTCGTCACGGAAGCCTCAGGCCCGAAGGTCAGAGGCGACACACCGCGGCCGCGATGTGTGAAGAAAGACAAATGGATCGGGGGAGGAGCCTGCTTTTATGGACTTCAGCTACGCTTTCTCGCAAATACCAGCAGTGCAGGTTTCTCACCGAGGACGGTTCTGGCGGTCGATGCAATGTCTTCACCGGTCTTGATCCATGAGCTGGACGATGCTGGCGTATGGATCGCCAATCATGTCGCGGCAGACAGCACCACGACCGTTCATTCCATCTGGGTGTGTAGTATTCCTGACTCACAGAAAGTGCTGGTCGAATCACAAAATTGGCGCAGTTGCAATCGGAGGGCAAAGAGCTGGCTCGCCCATGGTTCACAGTCGTGGTACGGTGACCTCAGAGACGTGAGTCAGAATGAAGATCCTCAGCATTATACTGCGCGTGCGAAAGTGCCATGGTGGAGGATGGTATATTTTGAAAAGGCCCGTCGAATTGCGTGCGGCTTCAATGTCACCTCTGCTTGACTATGCTCAAGTTCTGGCGGCTTATTGTGAGGTACTGAGGTACACGGCTTGACAGGCTTTGTCTTTGCCGTACATTGAGAGAAGGCATGCCTACATGATTGCTATGCAAGGGTATTTCTCCATACATCCATGACTGGACTTGTGCAGAGTCCCACGTGTCCACATATTCTACTAAGGGCTGATATTTTGTGACCAAGATTGGCAGCGGACAGGCTGCAGAGAGCTCTGGGCTCTTGGTGATTGTCAATATACTCTGCAAATGGCATTACTATCAAAAATTCCATGGCATATCAATTTAGTGAATAACTGGCCCCAATTCTCAACTTTTGGCGGGACGCACTTTTGTGTCTTTCGTAGAGTAGTGTATGCCCAGCACCCGCTACTTGAGGAGCGGTGCTTTTTGCTGGGACGGCCGAAATGTAATGGAAAGCGATTCCAAGGACGATATGGAGAGTTTTCGGGGTCGCACAAAACTGAGCAATCTCTCATTCACCATCATTCTCTGAGGGCTTCTGGCTTTCCTCGCCGATCATTCACTGTCGTTTACTCAACGTTGAGGCACCAGAGTGGATATGGCTCCACCTCGACCCACGGGCCGCACCGGTGTGGATCCAAGCTACCCAGTGTTGGCTCAACTTGAACGACTATGCATTGTTATGGTCTTGCCAATTTGGGCTGCCCACGATTCGCATGCTGCTTGAGGGGGCGCAGTAACTTTTACGTTCCCTCCAGGGCGTGTATTATGGGGTGTGTTCACACCTCGTCCGTCCATACGAAGGTGGTAGAAGCGGAGCGAGCAAATTCATTTTGTTGTTTGCAGGTATTTATTTTTTCCGCTAGTTAATGGGTGAGAGAAAAACCAGGAAAGTAGTCAAGTGTAATTAAAATGAGGACTTGCTAGTGCTCGCCTCAACTGTCAATTTTCAACAGCTTATCTGTTCTTCCATATATTGTTGGTCAAGCTCCTGTTTGCTCATCCCGTTGAGTCAACTAATTCGCCAGCGAATAAGGTTTACGACCTCATTCGGCCATCCCTAATTCGAGTGACTGGGACTCGACCTCTACTTCAACGGTTCCCCATAATAACTATTTGTCATTGCGCATATCCTTGGGACGCCTCATGTTTGCTCATAGCTGTTGATTCAACTGAATCCGCGGGTGAATAAACTCCGGTTTCTCAGTTAGCCGTAATTTTACTCTGCTGGACGCCTCCTCTAGCCTCGTAGTCTAGCTGAACCTTGACTCTTTGCCAACTATTTGTCATTCTACCTATTATTGCTACTCCTGTCAGCTCATCGCTGGTGAGTAAACATGTTTTTTTAGCGCAGAAAACTGCTCGCTGGTATGCCAGTTTTCCTCTTGCCCAGAAAGAATCAGAAAGTCTCACAATCTGCCACTTTTTATTCAAGTGGAAGACGAAGAACTCCGCCCTGAAGGGTATAAATATGCCCCCATCCGTCTTATTTCACTTTCCTCCTACATCTCCCCTCGCATATCATTTGCGAAGGTTGACTTTGATCATTTCTTTCCTCAACTACTTGTAAGTGTACCCAGCCACCAGCTCAAGAGTACCTAATCTCTCACTGATAAGACTCTTTCTTCAGGCTTAATCTACGGCGGCGTCAATATGTGAGTACCATCCTCCCTTGGTTAAAGCCTATGCTAACGCCATTTATTACTCTGGTTCCGCGAGGCTTCCAATACATCCACTGTAGCACGCAAAATCTCTACCAAGGTGAGGTGTCGAATCGGTTTGACCTATGAAAGCTGCACTATGTCCTATCTAACGATCTCACAATAGAGCTTTTCAAACGGTCTGTGTACAGTCAGATCTGAACACATTCGATGACAACCATGACAGGCTCTCTACCCCTGATATATTACGGTAGAGCCTTTTTATACGGTAGGCCCAATAGCAACTCCATGAGGTCAGTCGCTGACCAAACGAACTTCTATCACAGAAACCTCCTACAGAAAGGTGAATGGATTGATACATCACGAATACCGGCGAGCGCTGAGTGTGATCCGTATCCCCTGATCTTTGATTGAGTCTATGTACATAGAGCTGACTTATCTTCTGTGGCAGACATCTTCACGGCCCCCTGACATGTCCCGGGGTGGGCTATCCCGAATGCTGGATGGCTCATGGAGCTTTCTACCCTCTCGACCTTGCTCTCGATAGCAAGGGACCAGTTGTCGGACAGACCACCCATCATGCAACGAAGACCAAGGCCGATTTCACCTCGAGCACAAAAGACGCACTCTACATTGAGACGTCTCTAGCCTTGCGACTTCGTTTGCAAGACCAAAAGACGCTATAAAGAACAAACAGCTCGTCAACCACATCAGCGATGAGGATGTGATGCCATCAGGTACGTATCTCATATCGGCGGATGTCGGTCTTTTCCAACCCGCTCTTTGCGCTGGTTTCTCTATATTAATCCACGCTTAGGTAGCTCAGACCTGCAAGGTATAGAACGTGGGTGAGTGATGGGACTTCGCAAAAAATTCGAATGTCGGCTCATTGACCCCTCATAGAGCCTTTCGATACACCGGCAGTAAGCCAGAGTGTACGCATTACATCGCGCGTGACGCTGAAACCAAACGAAAGCCCAGATCCACTGAAAGGCTATATGGATGGTTTTTCAACATCGTCCGCCCACACTCCATCTGATCCAGCTTTCCCAGGACGAATGATCATTCATCTTTCTGCAATCAGCCCTTGCTGATCTAATCGTGCTCCATGTTATTGAATGATGGAACTAGCCCCTCGTCAACCTTATTGGCTTCAGCACGAAATGGGTTGGCTAGTTTCGCCAAGCAACTTCAGTGTGAGCTCTAACCCATAATTTTTAATGTATATTGGTAAAGCTTTCAGCTGACACAATTGAGCTCCGTACACTCAATGGGCATATACCCCGCAGTCACGAGTACCATATCCCAAGCTACGGATTATCGGTCATTTCAGAGCTCCGAGGACTGCGTCTAGTTATGCCGCCATGCTGAACGACTTCTTGGCTGTCAAGGGTTGCACTGTCGCCTGTTTTCATATGTATCAGCTACTTTCGGCATTGACAAGAGTATCCCCACTCATGCTGACCTATCCTTATTCCTCCTCTCTGGGTGCTAATATTGCCTATAGAGCGACTGGTTACCGACACGCTTCCCAAACACCCACTCCATGCGTGTATCAGCTTAACATACCCTTCGATGCCTGCTCTGGATACCTAGTCCCAATCGCACTACGAATCTACTACAAGAAGCGCATTACCCACATTATCCAACGTGGCTTTGTATAGCGTCCTCCCCCTCCCTGAATTTACATTCGTATAGCTGACTATCGTTCTAGTAGACCTCTCACGTCGATCGAAAGATTTTTTACCTGGTCCCTGCTCATTCCATTGGCAATGCCGTCGTCTCTTGTCAAGAGCTTGGTTTTAAGCGGCATTAGACGCGAGGCCTGCTGCAGTCAGGCTCTGGAGGTTAACAGTGGACGGCTAGCGTGGCTCCCTGTCTCACCTCACCCAAGTCAACACCTACAGGAAATGAACAGTTTATGAAAAGACCTGCTGTTTGATCCGCATTATGCATTCCGATGGCTGATCTCCATTGTCATTAGTCAAGGCCACTTTGCATCAGCGTCTTCCGCCTCGGTCATCTGTGATGGTGCTGAAGAGACATGTTCTCAGCACGCTGTGAGCTAAGCCTGTTCAATGTGGGCTCACATTTATCTAGCGGCAGAGCTAGTCAAGAGTACTACTTTTAGGCCTGTGGTGGCCATCTCGCTGTCGCCATGACCACTTATGATGCGTCTGCGGTATAATTGGTCGTCGGTTTGAAGGGGTGATACCCGATAACACATACTGCGAGAGGATAAGCTGGTTGAAACTCGACTCTCAATATGGAGATCTGAGGAGCCAATTCCAATGATGCAGCTCCGTTCCAGCACCAGCATCAAATCACCATATCGTGTCCATGTGGCTGCGTGGGCTTTCTAATGGGCCGAATTATGAAGCAACTTCGAACATAAAGACAGTTCCAACCTTTCCAGTGCCTTATGAATGTTCAAGACGGCATACGTCGACTGAATCAGACTTGGGTCGCTGTTCTTGAATGGTCCGACGCGCCGCTGACTACTTGTCACAGCTAACTTCGCGTGACGTCATTTCCCAAACGCGTCTCCTTGGGATGAGTTCATCTCACAAGTGAGCATCGATGCACGAGCGTTGAATTTCCACGACGATTGACTCATTCTCATCTGCACTTTTCCAACGGCTGATTTTTCCTTACATTCTCTTCTCGCTGGGGCTACACCAGCTCACGCTTTTGACATCCCAACCGTTTGTGAGCAGGAAACCGTATCAGACAAATAGAAAAGAGGCCAGCGGGAGCTCCAATGGTCCGAGCAGTGCTCTAGGGAGGGCAACTTGGGTCTTTACCCAGTTCAAGCTAATTATGCAATCAGACTTGCAACCAGTCTTGTGAGCGCTGCGTTGACATGGATGCGACGTTCAACAGTGGGATCAGCAGCAAGGTCAATCGAAAACGTGACTTCATGAGAGGTCTTCCATACATGACGGGGGCACATTGTCGCAGCATAGCAAATTTTGGGCTTTCACCGCGTTCTTGAAGCTAAAGGTCAACTAGTCCGACTTCAATTGGGGTAGCTCCCAAGCGCAGCTCGCCCTGATGGGGCTTTAACGGTGTGGTATTCGAACTTACCTACTCGCTTAGCCTTTTCGTCTAGAACGAAAAGGTCGGGCTCTACCAGTTATCAATACACTACCGCACAATGGAATTGTTGGCACGAGCGCTGCCGGGTGGGCTCTCGTGGGATACCCTGAGGTTCCACCAATGAATGGCATTGAACGCGACCACAAAGCTCGAAGTCACAGATTTGACATTAGAGACTTCTCTAGCGGATGTTGTTCTACCATGCTGGCTACCTGCATTATTACTTGTCTACTATGGTCCAAATGGGCTCGGTGGTGGTTTCACTGCAGCGAATCACGGTCGGAGTAGAGGCACGCAAGCGCTTTCTACTCATGGCGGGTGATTCTACTATATATGATGCACGATTTTTTCTAGGCGGGTCTACGGATGGTCCCATTGCCTGACATTCAGTCCCACTCTGGCGTGCTTGCGAGATGTCCTTATGCGGCCAGGCGGTTTTCAGTGCATGCTATGTCACAACAAGTGATTATTGAAGAAATCAACCGCCCTTTTCTGAGCTTAAAACATCTAGGACGAAAGCAGATATGCGAGACTGACCGAAGGGCCACAAAAGATCGACACCCTTGACACTGATGAAACAGATTTGGTCTTGTGCCCTCCGCTTCAACTCGAAGCCCCTGGTCGATTTCCGGTCCCCTTCTTTTTTCCAACATCAATTCTCCCTCTCAAACCCACCCGTTTGATTCCTTCGAAATCTCGGTGATTGACGGAGTAGTGGGCGTGCGTCCCTCTTCGATCAGTCTAGTCGATCTGCGGGGCAATATCTGAGGTCTCTCTTGTTGCACTGCACCCGCTTGCAAAATTGCACTGGGGTGGATCTGTATACAGAGGGGGAGGAATCCGCTGACGGAGTATCGTATGGGGTAACTGCAGTGACACTCCAGCTTCTGGCTGCATCAGTGCTCATTCGAATCTGCGATGGCCACCCGCGTAACAGGGCGTCTTGAGGCTCTTCACTTCGGCTGCGTCTCTTTAGTAACCAGTTTTTCAAGAGACGCGTTCATTGCACTTACCAGGCGCAGCATGACTCGTGCATCTCAGGTCTGCATTGCTTCAACCACTCCTCCATGCAACTCAAATGTGACAATGCTTGGCAGCGTCGACACTGCAGAATTACATTCTCGTCGGTAGGATTCCCATTCTCGGCGAGACAAAATATGCAGTATATGTCATCGACGTCTGTGCCGATTTCCAGACGGCGGACCACAACGCCCTGCCTCCCCGGCTGTGTGTGGGAGGGCAAGGTCGAGGCGGGGCTCACAAGAGGATCAGTGACGTGATTAAACTCGTGATGAGCCAACGAATCTGCAGAAACTCTCCCGCTTCGATTTTCGTACGACACCTGGTTGGTCATGTCTTCGCCATTGAGCTCTTGCATAGAGGTGGTGCTTGCGTGGGCGAGCTGTGATTCTGCCTGCGCTCGGCTGTTGGTAAATACCTCGCCAGGCCGCTCATCAAGATTTCTTCTGCGACCCCAAACACGAAGAAAGGCAACAAAAATCCCGCGCAGCATCGAATGTTTTGGAAGAGGATCGTCAGGCCGGAGTAACCGGTATAGTGCGAGGAGGCGTTCTGGTCTCCCAATGGCTTATCGCTACCGGGTCGTAGGCAAAAGACTGGCTACATTCACAAATGCTACTAGTGAACCCACCTGCATTCCTCACTCATCAACATTTTATGACTCTGCCTTCAGATGACGACGGTAGATGATCTACTTGGCCGTTGGGGCACACATCTTGATTACTACTTAGGGAGTCTGCTTTGATGGGGGGTGTCTAAGTGTGGAAGATCGCCGTCAACTTGGATCTGCTTTAACTAATGAAGCCTTGACTCCCTGGAAAAATGATCCAACGGGTAAATTTGGGTCATAATTTAGCGTTGCCGATCCTGGGATCTTTAAACCGGATTTTGGGAACTCTGGGGCTCCTGGGAAGCAAGTGAACGTTCCCAGAATTGCTTCGATGTTTAGAATTACGCTACTTTGTGGCATAGATGAGTGACGCGGCACGTCACTACTGGGGCGTCCTAGTGAGCTCTGATCGAGGCTATGCTCGTGAACATTCGCACGTCCGTTCATCAACATTTAAAGTGGCGGTTCTTCCCTTAGGGCTAGCAGTGACAATCTTGAACGTCAAAGTGTTTCCACAGTCATTTCATCAGTACTACTTTATATGTATACTAACTTTCCAGCGAAGTTGCGTCCGCAAAGATGCTCGCCATCCTCGAGCGGTCCCACATCAACTCGAGCCTGCGAGTCGTGTCGAGCGGCAAAGATTCGATGCAGTCGTCAGCTTCCTTCGTGCCAAGCCTGTATCAGGCGTGGTAAAGATGACCTCTGTTCCTATCTAGCTAATGTGGACCGGAGCCCATCTTGCGAGCCGTGCTGTATTGCCAAACAACGATGCAGTATTGAATCACGCACGTGCGAAGGCTTTCTTGGAGGAATGTCCCAAGAGACTCGCATTCGTAAAACAAGCCGCCGAAGCTTACAAGCGCCATCGATTGGGCTGGCATCGTCAGATCAAAACAAACAGGTCAGTAGCTCGAAGCATATGGCAACTTGAACTTGGCTGATGCTCATGGTCCTTGAAAGACGGTTCCCCTTACGGAATTGAATGAAAACCAAGCCTTTGATGTTGATTCTCGCTCTCCTGAAACTTCGCCTGCTGCAAGTCCTCCCGCTACCATGGCATATTCCAGGATGAAGCTCTCGGTGAGTAGACCCCATGCACATTTGTAGTGCCAATCAGATGTTTCTAATGTATGCAAACAGGCATTTCTGCCACCTCCGTTGAAAAGTCCACTTGCTGGTCCCATTTTCGCACGAGAAGAATCACCTCCGACTTTCCATCAGCTCCTTTTGGTATTGAATTATATCTTCATCTCTGCAATGCTCCCTGATGATGAGGCGGCCATGTGGCGAATCATCTATCGTCATTCAGCTGACTGGGAAAGAGAGTTTGTCTTGCAGTACGATGGACTCTTATCGTGGTTGATCAGTACGCAGGATGCTTTGACCGATTCCCGTTGCTTGCAGACGGTGTCTCTAGATGACCTAGAGTTGCAGACTCGGTGGATACTTTTCATGCTTGGGACAAAAGCGCTGCCTGGCTCGAGCTTTCTACAAGAATGCTTTCAAACCAAAAGGTATCCGTATCGGCCATTTGGCGCGAGAGCAAGCATCGCATTAGTCTGTCTTGCCTTTACGGGATTGCAACCGAGAGACCTCAAAGACTATGAGTCCAAAGACATCTGGCCGAATGGTGAGCCTTTCTACACGCTGATGGCTTCCAGACTGAGCCAATCGCCGTTATTCAAAGGCAGCATTTGCGTTGATCAAATGAAGACCATGGTGCTCAGACTTCACCAGGTCTTTCAGTTGGAGGAAGAACGTGTGGCCTTGACGATGCCCCTGGAAGTCTATTACGATAATGATGCCAGCACATACGAGTATTTCCAGCGGGCCTTTCTCGCGTTGGACCCAAGGTTGCTGCCAAAAATTTGTCAACTACTGCAGCCGTCGGGACTGACTGTAGAGGACAGTGCATACAATTTGGCTAGCATATGTGCCACGACCTTTCAGAGAGCCCCGTCAGTGGACGCCCTCGAGGCCACATTTGCAAATATACCAGAGATCCTGCAATCACAAGCAGATAGAGCTGTGGTCATTGAAATGTTCCACGTGAGGCTATTCCAGCAACTGAAGCAACCAGTCTACGGTCAGTAGCTATGTCACGAGAGTCTATATCAAAGCTGATGCTCATCTCTACACAGGCTCTTCGTCGCGGCTCTTGGTATTCCATGTTTCTCCCCAATGGGGAGCTGACAGTTGTGCGCTGCCAATAGATACCTAATACAGTTGAAATAGAGATTTCTTTTGTACCGCATTCCGCCATTCGTGTGGCTTTGTCTAACAGTGATATCATTACTAGCCAAGCGAGAGCATGGAATGGGGGGAATCAAACCACCAAGATAAATTCTAAGCTCACGACAAGATAGATCCTCTGGTAAATAAGTTTTGCACTCGCCAATCGTACTAATCTGCGTAAATCGCGTTTGATACGCAGGTGAAAAGCCATTACGACGTCACTATCAAGAAGCATTTACCAATAGGCTTACATCTTATAGCACCAAATATCATTTATCACACAGTATGTACTACAAGAAGACTTCTTCCATGCTGTTTGATCCGTGAGCGGAAGACGCATGGCAGTCTACCTTGCTTCAATGAGCTGGGCTGACAAGGTCCAGGTAAGGATCAGTATCATTTGGATCTGAAATAGTCAGCCACCGTATTCTTTCTGTGCAAGACAGAACCCACCTCTAGCGCAATGTCCCAAGTCTTCCATAGAGTGCCTAGCACTGCAACTGCCAGTAGGATCGCAAACAAGGCTGACACGCAGAAAGAAATGATTCGAAGGCGAGTTCGGGCTTGAGTTGCCTGACCAAGAAGCCACAGGTACCATGTCGTCACCATCAAGTAGTCAACGGCGATAACGAACAGACACACCGGGTGAGCTGCGGTCGGGCGAAAGGCTCCAACGACGGAGCTTGCTATCTTTGCCAGGCTGGAGATCACGGCGTATAATTCATATGTTCTAAGCAAGACAGCCGGAATAAACGGGTTCTCGCATTGTTGGAAATGGACCCGGAGAAACTGAAGAGTCAGCTCATTGCGCCAGAATGGTAACTTCTAGACGTACCACTTGTCCGGTGAGAAAAGCCGATGTCATCCACAACAGTGTGTGACACCAGACTGCATAGATTTCGCCCCAGCGAAGACCGGAAAGTACAACGAAGGAAATACTAGACGCAGCCGATAAAGCAAGGTCGAGGTGGTAGAAATGCCAGGGCCGTTGGAAACGAACTATCAGGGTCAGCCTCGTGATACTGGCCAGAGAGAGAGCGGATATCAGGATCGACTGGCCTTGGTCTTCCGAGATCATTTTCAATGCATGGCGAACGAATACGTAGGCGAGGCGAGGCAGTCTGTGTTACTTATGTACATTGCGTATAGCACACATGATCCTCCCTGGGTAGTATTTATATCTACGGCCTCCGCATTAAAGAGGAAACTATTTTGTGGCGACGTATCTTTGCACCTGAATTTCGGTAACTCAGAGCCGGGATCGTCTTCACGGTTCCTGGAGAGGCCATGGCCGTTCCCAGGATCAGTATCAGTGTCTCCAGGAATGGCACACGGGTTCCCAGAGACAAAAGGGCTCCCAGGATTAGCATCAACCTTTCCCAGTCTGGCAAAGACTATTCTGCCATACGAGAAGCCCTGGGCTCGGTCACAGTATGTTCAAGTCGGGGTACCTAAGCGCTATAGCGTGTTATAAAGCTTTGCCACCCCTCCTGTCAACCTACATCAGCTCTAATACTACATATGAAAGATGCTTAGCGACCTCCCAAATGAACTCTTGCTCTGGATCTTCAAGAGCCTTGACAAAAATGACATCGTTAATTTGATCGCTTGCTGCCAGAAAACTGCGACCATTGGCGCGACGGCTCTCTTTAATTGCCTCCAGCGCGATGAGATGCCACCCCTTCATCGAGCCATACTCAACAGACGACTAGACATTGCACGACAGTTGTTGGATCTTTATCAGGCAAATCCCAACTCCGAGTACCGTGGGATGAGCACGCTTCTGCTCGCCATTGAGATGAGCTACCCACAAGCAGTTAATCTCATGTTGGAACATCACCCACGGCTGTCCTATATTTGCGACTTTCAAGGTCGAGGGCCGTTGTCAATCGCTGTCGCAAAGGGCACTTTTGCCATCGTTGAAACCCTGTTGCAGTACCCAGCGCTGGACGTCAATGACCGATGCACCGATGGCATGTCCGCTTTGATGTACGCAGTGGAATACTCGGAGCACGCCATTCTAAGCCATCTTCTGACCGATCCCCGCGTGAATGTCAGCATCGAAGATCGCCTTGGGCAGAATGCGCTACACCTCGCAGTCCGAAAGGAAGACCATATCTCAGTGCAGATCCTAGCCCGAGACCCTCGCTTGGATGTCAATTGGTGCGGCACCCACCGAAATACGGCACTACTTCTCGCGGTTAAGACCCTCAAAGGGAGGTCGCCCCGACGGGTAGTGGAAGCCCTACTGCTCAACCCAAAGCTTGACATCAATCACCAGGATTCTAGAGGGCGCACGGCGCTGTGGCACGAGGTGGACCTGCAGAATGAGGAGCTAGTGCAACTGCTCTTGGACCAGAATGACCTTCATTTGAATGACGCGGATGATGGAGGTCTTACCCCTCTTGCGCGAGCAGCGGAGCATCAAAGCCCTCGCTTGCTACAGATGCTTATGAGGCAGCCGAAAATATGTATCAATGCCACGTCGAGCTTGGTTTCCCCGCTGTGGGCCGCGTGTCGGGCGGGTTCGCTCGAGGCAGTCCAGAACTTGTTGACTCAGAGGTCCATTCAGATCAACGTAAAAGCCCCCTCTGGAACTTCGCCCCTTCACGTGGCTGTCATCAACCAACACTTAGATATTGTGTCTCTTCTTCTCTCGCAAGGTGAAATCGCATTGAATGAGGTTGGGCCCTCGGGCTTCACGGCCCTCATGTTTGCTGCTGCAAGCGGGTATACTGCATGTGTTGAACGGCTGTTGCGCCACCCACAGATTGATCTCCAAGTTCAAGATCCTTATGGATACTGCGCTTTCAGCTTGGCGATACTCAATAGACATGCTCGGGCAATGGATCTTTTAAGCAGTGCATTTGTGCGGCAGAGAGCACAAAAGTTAGGCTGGCCATCGGGCTAGCTTTGCCAAGACTGAGTGGGGGAGAAATAGAAAATTTGAGTAAAGTTACTTTGCCAGACTGCTATACCCCCCATCCTAGAGTCAGATGACTCGGAAATTGCTATGTAGCACAGCTCAGCGAGCATGGACGTTAGCCCAAGCCCACTGGAAAATGCGGCCCGCTCAATCACCGACTTCCCCGCCCTAGGAATTAATACTAGAGTATATCACCCACAGGACTGCCTGTCATAAGACCCCATTGTTCTCTACCGTTTGCGCGTGATATAAGCGTGATCAGCCGCGGCTACAAGACACCAAGCGCCGCATAGAAGCCTCTGTTCTAGCTTCACTGATGGCCCGCCCTCCGTCTAATGCATCGAGTATATACAGTCGCTCGCCAGATACACCAAGACCACACTCCTCGGCGGCTTTGCCTGCCGCCCGGGATGATCTTCCCGGGATTACACCACTGGACCATCGGATCTTTGTGGCGGGGAGAACGACCATGGCATTAGAGACCACAAAGACACACCTCAGTACAGCAAAGAGCGTGGCACAATCCCCACTAGACCCAATCACTGAGAAGCGGAGCCAGCGTGATCAGCAAGCTCACGAAAATGAGTTCTTCCGCACCTGTTGCGCGAATTTCTGCCACCTAGCAACAGCCGTGGTTGACATCACACAGAAGCTTGTATTGGAAGAACACTTCCATTCCGACCAATTTATCCCAGTCAATGCACGCTTGTGCCGGGCTACATTGGCTCTCTGAGCAGCTTTGGATGCATCAAGGGTGGAGGAGGATAGAGCGGAACTCATTTGGATGCAGGAATTGGATATGCCGACAGCTTCGGAGCCATCCTCCGAGTGGATCTAGGGGAATTCTGCGATTGAAGGTCGAGCTGGTCGAGTCTTGGGTATTGGGGTCCTGAGATTTTTCTGTGGGTTGTGAAAGGCGAGGCAACAGCCCTGGATGAGCGTTCCGAATGCGTACATTCGTTTCAGGTGAATATGTTAGGGCCAGTTGGACAGTCAGCTACCCTGGTCTGACGACCAGCCCTGACGGTGGCAGTTGGCGGGCCAGGCTTTGTTGACGTGGTTCAAGAAGGCGGTGGCAATCACTTCCGCATGGCAAACTGACCAATCATGGTGGCTTTGGGGGTTCAACTCGGCAACTTCAGTTGAACCCCCTGTCGGGTTTTCCAAATCCTGGACCTGGAAATATATTATTCTAATTCTTGTATGTAGTCTGTTTACATCGAAATTCTGATTAGAAAGTACGAATATTCATCCTCGTCCAACTCATTTGCCTAATAAACACAGTTCTGCCCTGTTTATTGGGTTGTAAAATTCCTCAACATCAAGCCATACGAAATATATATTTCGGACTTCAGGCAATCATTGAGATATAATGCATCAAGATTTCTAACAAATGAGAAAACCTCGATCTCCGAGTTTGATCGCGACTGCAGATCTTGCAGATTTTCCAGAGCCTCTGAGGCAATTAAGTATAGATATCCCGCTGTCACGCAGTCTGGTAATCCTAAGGTTGGTCAGGTTGGTGAAAGGCGGGCCACGTGGAGACTCCGTCACTCTGCGGTCGGCCCACGCCCGGCATCTTCCCAATAGCCTCAAACAGCCGAGGGAATTGGCCTTTCAATATAGCACCATGGCCTTCTAGTCTAGTCATATTTCAACTACTTCCGGCTCTGTGGGTACTCGTGGCACGGTCGCTTCATGCCGTCCCTCTGCAGCCCGGCTTTCGTGTTCTGACCTAAGGGAAAAGACCCAAGGCTTCCAGGGCCTTCAATCAAGACAGCTTCGCGCCAATCGCTGGATCAGCCTTCGGTTCGACGTGAACACTGCATGCTGCAGGATGGAGCGGTCTTTGGCGTCGTGCTGGCTCACCATCGATTGTGGATGAGAAACCAACAGCCCAAGGATCGCGTCGCGTCTGGGCTCGAAGCCACCGTGTGTCTTGGCAGCGAGAAGTAGTGCGCCGTTCCCTGCAAAGCTGGACCGATCGACATCTCGAGATCTGCTTTGCAAGAGGATCTGAACTGCAAGATGATCGTCGTATATCACCTCTAGATGGAGCGCAGTGTGACCTTGGCCCCCACTTTTACCGAGAAGTTACCCGAAAGTAATGACCGTAATTCTGCCACTTTAGTCCGACAACTCCCAACCACCTCTTTTCACCGATCACTTGCCGGCCCCAAATTGGATCCCCCTTTCTGCTGATGTATAATTATCACCCTGCCCGATATCACTCATCATGGCGGCCAGGATTGCCATGAAGTCGCCCCTTCATGAGACGGAACACATCGTCAGTCGCATCACACGCGAAGGAAAACAACTCATATATAAATTAAGCGTGATGCAACAACCAGACCGTGCCAGAGCTTGCGGCGCGAGTGTGAAGTGTAGGTAGTCCCCGACATGACACTCCGTCTTCCACTCAACTAAATACGTCGCATGATAGGAGCATATTGCTGATCCAGTTCGACAAGATAGCATACGCCGACCGTCGCCCTGTGGACCCACCACCAGTCGTTGAATTGCGAATCTTCGAATCTGATCCTAACAACGGTGCTCATAAGAACGACATTACCTTTGCAAATAATTCCAATCTCTTCCTTTACGCAACTCTGGAGTACGCACGTCCTATCGCCCACGGTCAAGTGGCTGGTCCGCCGTCGTGCCCTGTATTAACTGGTGTGCCCATTGCTGGTGTTGCTTACCTCGATCGCCCCTCACAGGCTGCTTACTTCATCTTTCCGGATCTTTCTGTTCGTCATGAGGGTCGGTATAGACTGGTCTTTCACCTATACGAAGAAATCAAGGATGCAAAAGACGCCGATCAAGACTCGAACTTTCCTCTGCCAAAATGTGTCGGCAAAACCAACGGTGCTCCTCAAGCCTTCCTGAATTTTCGCCTGGACGTCAAGTCAGTACCTTTTACTGTTTACAGTGCGAAGAAGTTCCCAGGTCTGGCTACCAGCACCTCCCTGAGTCGTATTAATGCCGAGCAAGGATGCCGTGTTCGTATTCGTCGTGATGCTCGTATGAGACGTAGAAGAGTTAAACGCGGGGGAGAGTACGACTTCCATGAAGAGAGGGCTGCCGCAGCGGTTTATGCAGGATCATTCGTGCGACACTCGGCTCCGGATCGCTACGTCGCAAACTTGGTGGAGCGTTCCCGATCAAATGGCAATGGGAGCGCAATGGCTTTCCCATACGGATTTGGAGACACTCAACGGCGGCCGCCAGGACCCGAATATGGATTCCCAGGCCTTCAGCCGATCTTCCAGCAGCCGATGCCACCGGCGTCAATGTCACATGACGAAATACCCAGCTATCAATCATATCTGTCATTCGGTTCGACACCAACACGATATCCTGCTCCTTGCATGCCTCCTAATCCGCCCCCAGTCGCTGCTTCGGGAATGTATTCGCCCCATACTACATACGCCAATATCCGTAACCCTTCGATGACGTCTTATTATGAATTAACTCCCGCCGGATACCCCATGGCACAGCCCATGATGGAACCCAGTGGAGGCTTTTCGAAGGACCATCTGACATCGTATCGCATGGAAATGTCAAAAGCACTGCCCTACATAGACATGAATATAGCAGATCCGATGAACCCATATTCAATCCCGGCCAACTTGTTACCGAGTGTCGAAACGCCCACTTTTGGCTCTTTGCCACCTGCCATTCTGAATTTGAAAGCCCCTCATACCGATTTCGCGACTTTACAAAATCTCGCCGGTATCCAACCGAGTATTGAACCATGCACGCCAAGTCCTGGTTACGACCCAGTCTTGGGCAAACGGATCCTCTACAACGAGCACGCTTCTAAGGAACTTACTCATGAGGACTCTTTCGGCTTGGATGAACATTCTATGCAAAATGGAATGTGGCCTGATAAGGGTTCGTACAGCGTCAATGGACCCGCGACTAACTGCTGAGAGTCGCGCGGCTTTGATGGCTGGGTATGGAGTTGACATGGCACACAGACCGGATCAGAAAGTTCAGGCGATATGATCGCTCGCCGCTGTACCAAGTAGTGATGCGCTTAAGCACGTTGACCTGGAGACACTGGGAACAATCAACCCGTTCACGTTGGCCTCATTGGATGAGCGCTTGCAGATCAATATTGATGGACAAGATGAGCCTCAAATTGAAGCGGGCGGACTGATACAGATCGCGGTCAGCAGCTCGGCGCGGAACGACCTGGTGGGATTTGGAGTCGTAATCGAGAAACAGCCTCCTCGGAATCGGAAATTAAAGTTCAAACCCTTTTCCATCACATTGGGTGCGAGAGCAGAGCAAAACTCGTTCTCTGCAGAGCTGGCAGCCATGGCACATGTGTTGAAAATGGTAGTGGGAATCAAAGACTACAAGATTACATTGCTCACACGCAACAAAGCGGCGGGGCTCACGCTAAAGAACCCTCGACGACAGTCTGGCCAGGGGTTTGTTTGTCAGATGTACAAGTTGATGAGAAGGCTGCAGAGGAATGTAAACCGGATCAAATTCCACTGGATTCCGACTAGCGAAAACAATAAGCTGTTAGGTCTGGCTAAAGAACATGCCAGAGCCGCAACACGAGAAGATGCCCTCCCACAAGAACGCGTCCCGAGGATGAAGTCGACCACATTGAATATTGCGCGATCCCAAGCAGTCCCCACCAATGAACTACCACAGAACGTAGAAAGACACGCAAACCGAGTAGATGCCGCACTGCCAGGCAAACACACCCGGCAGTTGTATGATCGCCTCACGTGGAAAGAAGCGACCGTACTGGCCCAGCTCCGAACCGGCATGGCTAGCCTCAATGGATATCTCCATCGAATTAATGTAGCAGAGACGGATCAATGCGATTGCGGACAAGCAAGAGAGACCGTGGAGTACTTCCTCTTCTGATGTCGGAAGTGGACGGCGCACCGGACGGAAATGCTGCAATGCACGCAGACTAACCGAGGAAACATACCCTTCGCCCTTGGGGGGAAACAGTCTTCTGATGATCAGAAGTGGACACCAAATCTTGAGGCAGTACGGGCCTCCATACGTTTCGCCATCGCGATCGGCCGACTCGAGGCTACTTGAACATATCGGCCAACCTAACCACCCACCCTCTTCCTACCCACCACCTCGTGCCATAGATGGTAGACGCGCTTCAACTGCCGAAGATAGGATGTTGAAAACTTAGAGAAGCGCCTTCAAGCCAGCCTACTAACCCACTTACTAACCCACGAGAAGCTCGATGCGACACTGCTTTTTGGAATTGTCATATGTTATAAGGCATTAGGGCTTTCAGGAGACACGGCATACACACATGAGCGTGTACAGTGGACCAATGATAGTTGCCCTTTCGGCTCAGCCGCCGGGCGTTAATGAATTGTTTGTTTGTTTGTACTCTAGAGGCCACGCAGAATTGGGTTTGATAAACCGGTAGATATCAACGCCGGCGAAACACCAAGCTCGTCACTTCAGAATTCTCTAGCCCCTGAAAAATCATCCTAAAATAGTATTGACCCAGTAGAGCAGGGGCTAAACCCCCTTTACAGTGGATGCGACCGAATAGAAGGGGCAACTTATCAGCCAATCGTTTACCGGCAAGCCATTTAATCTCCAAGTTCTTGCGTTTTTAGCCATTTCGCGGCTCGTGCCATTTGCATCGCGGCGGCTTCCTCGGACCACTTCAGAATAATTTCGAGGGTATAATTAATATACGGCCATGTGCACAAAGCCCCATGCCCTTCCTCGGAGCTTTCCAGGATACGGTGGGATACTCGGCGTGGCTCTGCAAATTGTTGGTTTCATTTGCCGAGGCCAGACAAAACCAGGTCGCTCTTTAAGCGGCACGTGTTCCAAGAAGCGATTTTTATGTTGCAAACTCTTCTAAGAAGTATATTCACAAACGTTGATCCCTAAGGGCGGCACTCGTATTAGAAGACCGTAGGTACAGATGTTGGGCATATGTTGATGTCATTGACTGCCTACAATCCGGAACATATCAAACATCCTTCGGCACTACCGAAGACGACTAGCAATGAAACGTTCCAATTTCGCCAAACAACCTTGTCCTTTCATTGTATGAGAACAAAAACCGGCGTCTTCTGCGTGTTGGTAAAGCGCCGAAAGCTTGGGAAAATCCTTGGTACAACTCGGACACACGTAAGTCCATCCTCCACCTTCAATATCGTCATCAATATACTTCCGGCTTTGGAAGCAGTCTTGAGCAATATCGTCAATTTCATCCTCGGTCACCTCCGACTCGCAGTTCCCGGATTCCAGGTGTATCACCATCCCAGAGAATGTTTTGAATGTCTGGTAGCAGCCGTAGCATTCCATGTTTCGAGGGTAGTGCTTTTGCTGGTGCTGTTGGCTGGTCAGGTATCCGCTGCAAATGTCATTCATTTTTCCATTGGTATCACTGTTACTGTACCATTTGTAAATCGTTCTTATTTCGGAAAAAATCACTGCACTTCGGGCACAGGCAATGCTTCTCAACATCATGCTCTTCAAGTTGCTTTTTTGAATCACAGTAGATGTCACAATTCGGACAGTAATGATGACACTCGACTAGGTGGTCTTCAAGATCATTGTCAGTCTCAAAGTCCAGTAAATGAGGACAGCTCGAACAGATATTATGGGCATTGGATTCTCGAAGATGTGCATCCTTTGCAGAACTCGAAAGAAGCACTCGGGAGCATCGTTCACACCACGCATGGCGACTCGTTTGTCTGCAATGATCGTAAAGAGCAGCTTCATTGCCAAATTTCTTTTCACAAAGAGTGCATCCGTACTGCCCATGACTGTAATCGAGATACGCGCCAAGTTTCATGGTGTTTTTATTGAACAAGAACGGAGAACTTAGGTTGCGAGCGGGGTAGAGGTGTTTAATCGTATACTCAGACCCTTAGACCGCTTCAGGTGACAGGCTTCCCCGCTCGCCAGACAATTCCGCTCGCACCATACATGGGATAAAATGCCCTCACCACGATGCCTGAATAGGAGCAGCCAATCGTGGCCGTTTTCTACGCGCCGTCGTAGGGTCATCGTTAGTAAGCTCGGGCCGAGTCAGCCGTCGTCCACTTTAACTGATGGAGTCCTACAATAGCTTTTTCACTTGACTTAACACTACTGGTGAGTGATCGTCCTTCGTTCTTTTACGGTAAAGTTCCGCTATTGTTGAGCAACCGCAAGGCAAGTAGGCCGTAGCTAGACCGTCCCATAAATCGAGACGCAAAAGGTGGAAGTAAGGATGGTGAATAACACCGTTGATCATCAATCAACGATAGTATTCCTCCCTTTTTTTGACTTTTGTTTTAATTTATCAAACAAAGAATCCTCGTGAATTATTTGTTGAACGCGATAAGACGGCAGCGGATATTGATGCCACAAGAAAAATTACATCGAGTAATCATCCCCAGCATTGTTGAACGTTCATTAACAGCACTCCTGGAGATGTTGGCACCAGCCGTCTAAAAAACATCAATGAATGTGGCCTCCAGATCACGTGCATTTGCTATTAGTTTGTGATCCCCCGGATCGACAATAGAAATCCTTTTTGATTTTCATCCTTCATGCCCGATTTGTTAGGCTTTCAAATAGCCCCCGTCAACTAATTATGAGTCACTATGGATACAAGCGGGAAAGATCACTGCCGATCGAGCGCCACTGCGGGATCCGCTCACTCAGCACCGCTTAAGCCAATGAAATTGAAGAGCCCATCCACAATCTCTGTAAGATCTGGTCCAGACCTAGACGGAGCACTGAGGGCGAGTTCATATGACGTTCCGGCTCTTCAGCAAGCTGTGACTAATTTCCCTTCGAGAGGATCTCAAGAGCCATACTGGCTTGAAAGGAGGGTCATGTCCCGGAGCTTCCAAGCCATGTCTTTTAGGATGATCTACCGAAGAACAAGCTTCCATTAACTCCTTCTCACGATTTAAATCATGGAGGCCTTGAATCTGTCAACTGGCGGCCAGTATGGCTGAGTAACCATAGAGGCCGCAGGTCTGCTGACTTAATGTGAGATATAGCCTTTTCCGTCATCGCATAATACTCCGTATTCTCGGGTGACGGCGAATTACTTAATGCAGTTTAGCGTGCCAATCTAGGCTTAGCGCGTCTGGGCGTCATTGCGTCGCCGTGCGTGCTTGTATAAAGTCGTCCTCATCGCCGCGACAGTTTTTCGCCCTCGTTTCGCCCATCACTCCTTTTTCTTACCATCTGGTTCCCGTACGCACCCTGTCAGTGAGGCATTTTTGCCATTGATCCGGATCACCGAGCTCCGCCGCCCCCTTGGTCGCCCGCACGAACCGACCAGTCCTGTGTGGTTTTTCGAGCCCCCGACCGCAATCTGCGCTGCTTTCCCTCGCCCTGCCCCGTTTGCGCTCAGCTCTGGCCATTACGCTCGAGATGAGGCATTTTTGCCCTTGGTCCGCCACGCCGAACTACATGTCCTCTCCTTTCCACGTCAGTCGGTCGATCGATCGCCGAACCTCCGCGCCTCCAGGTCCATCCACCCTACGTCTCTTCTGGGCCATGGCCGCTACGCCGAGGGTCTTCAAATCTGCCTTGGGGATGCAAATACCTGGCGAGGGCATTGACAGCCTTGGCTGATGATGTTCGCTACATTTCGGAACTGAAGACGACCGAGGGTTGAACCGGGCAACTTATCTGACTGGACTGTCTCGGCCAGGATTCGGGCCAGCCAGTGGTTTACTAAGTTCGCGAGATTTTACGTGACGGACATGACAACACTATCCTTTTGTGACTATCGCACGGTTTCACGATGGCCGTGTCGAGACTCTGGAACGATCTCTGAACCTCTGAAAAGCCACCAGGAGACCTTGTTAACCAGTGTGCAAGCAAGCAAGCATCCATTCATATCGATATGTACCTTGTTTCGTGCAGCCTTTCGCATTCCGAACCGTCGCATCACCTCCTATACCGAGTGCGCCTTGTCCCCGATGACTTGACGATCGATTGGCGTAGAGGATAAGTTGGATTGATGAGAAACCATGTTTTACTCCTGCAGCAACGGCGTCATGCGGACCGGAAATGAGTAGGGAGCGTTCCATTTGCTCTCTTTGGTGATGGAATGACTGGCAGGCAGAGCTCAATCGACTCACTGGGCGCAGATGTGCAGTCCTCCAGGAATAGCAACATCGTTTTGTGGGATAGTCATTGGATGGGCAGGCTATTCATTCGTACATTAGTCCCCTGCTCTATGCGTCGGACATGGAGACTATTGGCAGGCAGGCCTAGTGTGAATGTGATCCTGCCGGAGCTTTGCCGTCTGAGGTTGAGACTTTGGCTGAGCGAGTCCGCCTCAGCTTGCAGACTGAACAAGGCATAATCAGTCAGACGAGAGATATCAATCTATATATCTCGCGCGCTGTCTTCTTGAAAAATAGCAGCCAAGAATCCAAATCCTTTTATTTCAAATCCAGTACTCAATTTTACCTACATCATCCAATACGTATTTGTTTCGATCTCTTCTACTTGTTCCTGTCAATATGACCTCTTATACAGATAACGAACGCGAAGCCTTTGGTAAGAGGGTCTCTGTACGCATTATTGATTTCTCTAACTAATATTGCGAAGCTGTATCCACTGGACCTTTTGAATACCCCGAAGTGGGTGTACGCGACTCCGTTGTTTCCTCCGAGTTGGGCACGGAGGCCAACCCCATAGTGATCGGAGATGACCCTGCTCCACTGGGCTCAGCCTCTACCGAAGGGAACATGCGCGGCTCTCCAAAGCCCGAGGGCACGCAGTCGAATGCAATTTATCCTAAAAATTGTTCTTCTCCACTTGACTCGGCTCCTAAAGTAATCTACGAGGATTGCTACGATGACACAGATCAGCTTAGTTCTGATGCCGATACAGAGGTCATGACTTCACCACAATTCAGGGCTGCTTTAGTTGATGAGAGTCTCCCTGACCCAGCAGATGAGTGTGAAGCTGTTGCTACAGCTTCGATCTGCGACTCAACTAGTCATGATCCCGAAGACCTTCGCATTGAGGAACTGCCCACGGATCATCCTCAGTCCGATGAGAAGGCACCGCAAACGATTGACGATTCTTCCCTTGATTTGCAGGGCTGCGACACTCTTCAGACGGGAAGGCGCGAGAACGGTGCCTACGCTTCTACGGGTAAGTTGGATTAATGTCCTTAGGAAATAGGAGACCGATATCATTCCCCCGTTGGTCAGCTTCGGTTGTGTCGCTCCGACGATATAGGGTCAAGGAAACGTAAATTTTCAAGTGAAAATGTCTCAAATTTGAGACGATCAAAGCGACTAAGGGAACAAAACGTTTGATGGACTTCGCTGTTGCCATGTATCCATTACCCACGAGACTTTCATTCTATAGCCATGTTTCACACTATCATTGTTTGACGTCCATTCGTTCCAACGAGGCCTGAAAAGGGCCCTCTCCTCCCGCCTGGTTTCATGCTCTGGTATTATCTTTTGCTCTTACTGATATCTTGAGTCGAAGAGATGTCCTCTTCGTGAGTCATCTACTGAAATATGTCTGGTGCTTTCCATTTGCAGAATAAAGCATATGATTTGTTTTGGCTTTGGATATCAAGAACTTTCAATTTAATCGCTATCCACTATAATACTATCCGATTGCCCCGATACCACAAACCAGCTCCTTTTCAAAACATACAAAGTTGCGATGACTCAATAACTCACGATGAATGGAATTTCCTCGTAAATGATATCGTCTAGATTTTCATATTACTATAGAAGTACCGTTGGTCTCTCCCGATTCACAAGCCCCATAATGGAATTGTAGGGTTCGGGCGCTTCTAAGCTGCTCTTATCATCACCATCCCCAGTGCAAGACGCCCAATTGACAGGTGATGGAGGACGTTGTGGGTATTTCACATCTCTGAATCTGCTCATCAAATGACGCACACTCCCTGTATTCACCTTGCGTTCCTGAGAATGCAATCGATCAGGAAATTCAACGTCTTCCAAGTCGACAACTACTATTTGTCCATTGTTGCAGAACAGAAAGTTACCCAAGTTTAGATCACAATACTCAGCTCCGTAGTTGTTCAGCTTCTCAAAGGCTTCCTCAAGACAAATTTCAAGTATTTTCTCCGAAATTCTTGATTGAAATTTAGCAAGATCGCGTAGAGTAATGCCTTCAATCTCTGAAAGTATTAAGGCCGGGCGCCCATTGAAATATCCTTGACCGAATAGAGTTGGAATTAGAGTCCCCTGAAGGTCTTGTAGTTTCTCATAGGCATTTTTCTCTTGCTCAAACTCATATTCCTGCTCAGGCTTTTCTTGCTTGACGATAACCATCCTTGGAAGTCCATGACGAGGCTCCTCGAGTTCTAAGCGGTATACTGTCGGTCGAATGCTGTTCAGCAGCTCATCCTTCTTCACGGTGATAGATTTGTCGCCAAAACAGAGGGTCTTCGCAGTTTTAGCCTTGCTATACATCTGTGGATAGTGAATTTAACTAACCGAGGATTGCACTTTCAGAAGCTTGTAGTCCATGTTGTGTAGGGTAAAGGGGGCGATGTAGAATATGGAAGTTGGGGCAAGGGATAAGTTCACCTAACAATGTTAACTGCCTAGTTACAGGTGTTGATTACTAATACGAAGCACCGCAGGTTTAAAATGTTGAAAACTTGAAATGCACGTTTTACACTGTCAATTATACCATACTCGCCCAGAAAGTGGACCCATATCAATCGAGATTTCTGTTCTTAAAATTGCAACATATTTTTTTAAGATCTCTGGCGGGCTTATCGGTCTGCTGGGTCGGATTTTGAATTCTCTTATTGCATTCGGCACCTGGAAACTCGGTGAGGCGGTCTGGTAGGAGAGGCCGCCGTCCAAAACACCTGACCAGGGCGGTAAGTGGAAATACAGTGGCAAAACCAGAAGTGTGAAAAGTCTGGCAAATTGTCCAGGGTGTCTGACTGGCGCGGACGCGTATGAGCTAGTACGATTCGATCCAATCATAAGGGTTGTGAATTGATGTCTGGTTGAAGAACTATCTCTGCTTTTCAGGGGGAATACATGGAAAATGCGGGCGGGCGCTGTATACACTAGTCCTAGAGAGGAATAGTGGTAAACTACTCCTCTCCAACTTGACACACCCCCCAGCGTTCGCACGCTGCTCTCTTTATCTAGAAAACGATCATAGAGGTAAATGGCTCAGCCGCTACTATATGTGCTGAATCTCCCTTTTCCAAAAGTTCTTCAATCGCTTCTTGGTCCTTGGTGTTCATCTTCTTTGTAAATTCAGGGATTCGCCTTGCCACTCCTTCTCTAGGTATCCAACCTTCTGGTCTCAACTCTCTGTTGATATAGAAGCACTGGCGATAGTGGTGATTGCCACTCCCACATGGGCAGTGTGTACGACAGGCGTTTTCGTCTAATATCTCTTCTGGTAGATCTTTTATAGTAGTGTATGCTATATTCGACGCTGATCTTTGGGGTATCGTAGATAGATCCGTACGGCGGCGCCGATAGTCCGCCGTCACTTCATGGAACTTGAGATCGTCCGTACGCTTGCTTAACTCACGCTTCCAGCCTATACAGAAGGTGTCGTCGATATTCTGTATGGCATCAAGGAAGTCTCTGATAGCAAACGCATCCCCAAGCGAGCAATCGGGAATCTTCGCAACCTTTCCTTCTTCAAATAGGGAATCCCATTGGGTAATCCACTGATCGATATTAACTGATTGGTTAGGCGATCGAATCATTGCTCTCCACGCCCGTCGAAGCTCCTGTTGGCGGCTTTCCGGCTTTGGGCAGAAAATTTCAGCTAGTTTTAGAAGCTTCTCTCTTGGCGAGTCTTCGTCCACGATCAAATAGCGATGTTCGGTAGCTAACAATCGGGTAATAAGACTATTTAGGCGCGTCATTGTCTTCAAGAGCTTCGTACGCTTTGATTCAGATCTCTCATAGATCCTCACTTTCAGATCCCATAATCGGATTTCGTCTTCGGATAGGTCTTCGAGCTCTTTCGGTCGTCCACGGTTGTCTCTAGGGACTTCCGGCTCTGAACGGGCAGCAGGGATCTCCAAGATCTCATCATCTGGCTTTTCGGGATCGATATAGTCCCATACTCCTTCCGAATTTGCTGCTGATCGAATATGTCCTATCCAGACTCTCCACTGGGCTTCCGAACGTAGCTTCTGGTCAGAAGGAACCGAGACAAGACCCTCTCTTTCGAATTCGGACATCCTGAGTATATCCCTTTCTAGCGCAATAATCTCTCTGATTTATGCGTAACGCGTGATGTGTTGCAGTGAATCTCTCTGATTCAAAGATATCTGCAATCAATATAACGGGGCCTCGAATCTCTCTGATTCATTGACAAGCCAGCCGTTCAAACATGATCTGCGTTCTGGTATAATCTGACCACGGGCGGATAGACTCAGGGGCACTCAGGGGTTCGTTCGTACACTGCGAGATACAGAGCAATGCCGTTGATATATCTCTCTTATACAGTATGGCAGACCGGGCTCATAACTGTCTGACTGGCGCGGACGCGTATGAGCTAGTACGATTCGATCCAATCATAAGGGTTGTGAATTGATGTCTGGTTGAAGAACTATCTCTGCTTTTCAGGGGGAATACATGGAAAATGCGGGCGGGCGCTGTATACACTAGTCCTAGAGAGGAATAGTGGTAAACTACTCCTCTCCAACTTGACACAGGGCTCCAATACACATATCTCCTGGCCATTTAGTATTCGAATTTGGAACATTGATTGATAGGTAATGAGATTACTAACAAATACAAGTGCCGTACCAATCACATGGCCGTGACAGTCATGTGCGGTCTACGATTCCGACATTGGTTCTTCCTACGGTAGTGGGGAACCAAGGCCCTACATTAATTACGCCGGAGGGCGTTGAACACCACCCAGATTGAGTGCCGTTTTTCTGTGAGAGCTTTTCAGCTAATTTAGTACAATATCATCCTCCCTACACCTCTCCGGCCGTGTCAATTAACTTCAGTTCCCATTACCGCCCATCCTTTACTCTATATGGTGTGTGATGGTTTGTTGCGTGTCCTTCATAAAGACCTGAACGGCTAGATCATTCTGCCTTCGAGGCGCTCCCCTTTTACTACATACGTACAACCCCAAGACCACGTGGTTTGCCAAATTCCCCAAGGTGACGCCCTTAGCGCTCATCAATTTGTATTGAAGGACTTCTATCCGTCCAATGTAAACTATTTCACGCTTCCGTATATATCACTACCCCTAGATGAAACAGTCCAAAGTATCATCCACCATATTGCGTCCATTCGTCCACACCCAGAAGCCTCCCGGCTTCTGACGGCCATTCCGCCCCTCGACAAGTCTGTGCAGAAATATTCGCTTGTATCCAACAGGGATAGAGCACTCACGATTGTATGAGTCAAAGAATGTTGGCTCCCCTGAGTACCATACGTAATCTCGTCTGTATTCACCTATACACAACGGCGTTTGTGCTCGTACTCGCTCCCCCGAGCCACGAAATCTGCTGTCTAGAGTTGTGGCTCCGCGTTTCCATCCCGCTGCCGTTAGTTTGTATAGTGCATACTGCATGGTACATTGGTTCTCTATGGCTCTGTCTAGTTCCCGTGGTATCACACAACAATCGATAATGCAGTCTTGGCTCTTGATATCCTTGCGGTCCTCAGCCCGGAATTGCACAATCACAAGACTACTCGAGTCAAATAGAAAGACATGGGGGCATTTATATTCGTAAGCGTAACTGCTCATGGTTAGTGATATCATGATATCGGATGAAAGGGAAACATAAGCATTAGTGTTTGTTCATACCCTCTGAGCTCTTGTTGGAGCCTCGAAGTTATTGTAGTAGCGTCCCTCTGGGATAGCCATTCCTCCCTACGGATAACACGCGGTCTTTTCATCTCCCCTATCATAATAGCTAGCTCAAGATTCCTCCCTGAAGAATGGCGTAACGTCATTTGATAATCGACCATCAACGAGGATGTTGATCCTGTTGGTGGGATCTGGGATTTTGGCCAGAGCATCGGCCCACCAGGCAGGACGGATGAGGCGTGCGCTTGACTAGTCAGAGCAGTGGGTCCAGAAAAAGCTGCGGCAAGGCATGGGACCATGGACTGGTTGAAGTCCCTCGTGACGTCAGCTTCACTTTCTACCTCATGGTTAAAAGCATTCAGCATGTAGGCAGGAGTTTGAAGGCCTATATATTCGGCAATTGAAGGTTCTTCGAGACGAGGCCCTAGGAACCTGTCAACGGCGTCGATGGTAGGTGGCCATATCTTCACATCCGAGTGTTTGAAGTCTTTGTATTCTCTCGTCCATGGCTTTCTGCTAACCGTGATTTCATTATCGACAAAGATGGGTGGACGGCTAGGATACCGCATGAGATCATATACAGTAACCGACATATTTCTTAAAGAAAGGGGAGGGAAAATCAAAAGAAAACCCGTCGTTGAGTTCTCCAGTAGCTGGACACAAGTCTCATTATATATATTCGAAAATCTAGGACAACAAATCATGAGCTGGTGTTTTCATACACATAAGTTAGCGCCCAGAAGCGCTAACTGAAACGTGCTAGGGGTCGCGAACGCATCGCCGAAGTGCCCAGAGGTGGACGATCCTGTCGCCCCATGTTTTTTAATCTTAGACCAAGGATCATTCAGCCCAACCAAAATAATTCCTCGACATAACGAAGAGGAATAGATCGGTATCCCAAAGCTACTGGGAGAATCGGGCAAATCAATTACTCTGATAGTTAGTTTGCCACAGTAGCGGCAGATGTTTGGTAAAGATGTTTTCAGATCGAAGACATTCTTTAGGGAAATAAGTTTTTGTGATTTCATTATTTGTATTTTGTGGAATGCGCAATACGACGCGTAAATCAAGCGACGAAAGACTTAGTTTTGAATCCGCGTGTTTCCACGATCTGTTACGAATTTCTAGGACCTATGGCTCCGAGAACACTAGTCATTCCAGTTTTACTCTCTAGATCACCTATTGCGCATCTCAATGTTCCTCATTACCAGACCAACCTGCTTGGCTTTAGCCTCATACATCTAGTTGTATCATCATTGGTACCAAATTGCGAACCTCGTCGGTTTAATATTTAAGCGACAAGCTCCACAGTTGCATTGGGTATAGAACATCTCACGGAGTACACGTGGACCCATGAAATCACGACGTTGGAAGCCTATTGTCCAATAGCGCTATACAGAGCGATGAAGGCGGGCCAGAGCGAACCTAATTTTGTTCATTTCAATTGCTGCGCCACTGCTGCCCAATGCTTATTGGTTAATGAGTTACTCTCAGACCTTTGTATGCAGACTCCACGCATGTGATTGTTTTAATACGTGGAGCTTTCGACGTTATTGGACAACATGTCCGGTGATGCCAGAGGCGAATGCATGATTTGACACCATTATTTCATGGTGTGTCCAAGACTTGGCACAAACCCGCCGGGTTTGTGCCAAGTCTTGGGCTTCAGCAACTTGAGGCTGTCTTTGAAAAGGCCGGAAAGCCCATGGACTTTCCTCAAAAGCATCGACATCATGTATACTATCGACGAAGTTGTACGCGCAGCTGAAATAATATCAGCCTCTTTTCCTACCTTAACTTCAGACCTGCTTTCCCACCATCGTCGAGAACTGCAGTTTGCATTTGACAGCTTGGGTGGCGCCCTCCGCTCGACGCCTACGATTGATAATTCACTATTACAGAGCAGCAGCCAGGAAGACACCTCGAACCTACCACGAAATAACATATCTCAGAATCACGATACACGAGATGGTCAAGGAGCCGCTGAGATCATTCAAAACGACCGTATTGAGACTGAGCGACCGCAGCAAGATCGTGGACAAGATGCAACACAAAATAGACCGATACCAAATAAGATCACTCGAAGGCCACGAAATACCCCATCGCAGGATACCTACCTGAGAACGATAATGAATATCATAGATCAATTCAGTGAAAAGATCCATTCCTTTGTCGATAAGCGTGCAGAAACGGCCGTTCTGTATCTCGATAATTGGACTGATATGGATCCATTTGAAGTTGACATTATTATGTCATTACGCGGTGCCTCTACAGCCCAAAGACTTCGCACATTTCTTGCCCGCTATATTTTTGCGGAAAAATATTTAGATTGGGCCGAGTCGGCGTACAAGAAACCTCGTGTTTCATTTTTACGCCTTGATGCGAAAGACGCTGCTTCAAAACAAATACCACACATTAGTGAATACCTGCAAGCTATCGACCGATCTGATAACAGAAATAAAAGATCAGTGGAACAAGGTTTGAAGTTCCACTCATTTGAGCATATATACAAACATTCTGGAGCCTTTGCGTTCCTTTTCTACGTGCACACGCAGTTTCGGGAGCTGAAATATGAATCTCTGGAATTGCTAGCACAGACAATCAATAAATCGCCGACCTGGTCTACTTTTGCAGTAGATAAAACGGGGTGGTTTTCTGAATGTGTAACTCTATACAAGAAGAGTTGTGGTATGTTCTTCAACCCAAATATCCAATCTAGCTGGTTTAAATCTAAGGTGCACAGCTGCATATCGCAAGCAACGGCGTCTGAAACGTCCTATCGACTCTGAAGGCCTTGAAGAAAGCCAGAACAAACGTAGACAAGAGGTATTCACATCTACAACTGAAATAGATGGCACAGGTATGGCACAGAGAGTTGGTCAAAATACAAGTACAAGCCAGTCAACGGTCGAATCGAACATACAGCCTATGAACGAATTGCCATCATTTCAAAATAGCGGAATCCCAGAATTCGCATTGGACGAAATTTTATTCAATCCTTACTTCGCAGATTTCGGCTTCCCAGAAGGTGAACGAGAGGATTCCTCAATTCCTCAGAATTTTTCCGTCCCGCAAATGGCTTGTTGAAAAAGGTTGTGTACAAGCTTGATTTGTCTCATTTTCTTTCTTTCTTTGCTTTTTCTTTTTCCTTGGTACCTCCAGCCACATACTTCATACAAAACACCAATTGCCAATTTACTCCGGGGAGGTGGTAGGTCAGTAGAGTGAAAGTGGAGCTATTTCGTTTCATCCCAATTTCAATTTTTTTTCAGCATTTCTCATATCCCTCATATCCCATAAAAATGAACAAAATGTTAAGATGTTAAGAACTATTCTGTGATATCTTGTACCCAATGAGTACCACATCAATATCTTCACCAGAAACTACAGCCGAGCTGTCTTCGATATAGCAATAGGTATCAATCGGGAGGAGATGGCCTGACAGTGTCGATGCGCCATTTATGGGAATAATTAACAAGCGCTTGGTTGGATAAAATGGGTTGACGATTTTCGCGCCTCTGAAGAAATGACGTACGGAACAGGCTTTGTCAAAAACCTTCAGATCAATTAGTTAATTTCCTATTAAAGATGGCGGTTGGAGCTCACATGTAAAGAGTGCTTTTTGAGATCTTTCTGTATCTCGTCACGCAACGAATCGACTAGCTTTGAAAATTCGTCCCCGCCATGCCTCCATCCGCTCGCATCTTCCCCCTCATGTGTCGTTTGTCCTTCGTCAATTTCATTCCTTATAGAATCAAGAATAGGCTTCAGCCGCGACGAAATTTCTTCTATCTCAGTCTCAGGAGGTTCCATGTTCCAAAGGCCTACTGCGACGTATGTATGTTCGTCAAAAGCAAGGATGGTCCCTTTTTCGCTGCCCGACTGTCCACCCTAACGAGAAAATAGAATTGGGACGACCACGTGATACCGAGTGCCAAGAGAACGCTGAGACTGATAATTGGTCCTAAGCGTATCCACTCCTTATGACGTGCCTTGGATGATCGATTCAAGGAAGATTACTAATATCCTTTTAAGAAATGCGATGAAAAGTTGCTTTCAAAGACTTTTTCATCCTTTCACCAGTAACCCCATTCGCGTCCGCTGACCATTGATTGTATCCATGACTTTGTTTTGGAATATATCACCCCAGCTTGGCGCATTTGCGTTGGACATTTTTCTCATACATAGCACGTTGTGACACGAACGAAGGAATTCACGATGATCCAAATTTCCCCGCCAAGTGGGGTTATGGAGTTTTCTACGAAGAGAACACAGCACTGCTGGCGACTCTTTCCAGGTATTTCACCACGTAGTGGATGGACTATTGGCGTACATCTGAGCTACAGCAATGTTATTAATGCTGCTGCTGCTGCTATATTTTATTATCGAATTCGGATGAATATAGCGAAGGAAAGAAACTGAACTTACTAAGATACTCATTTATTACCAGTATCATGCTTAGCATAAGAAGAAGACTTGGCACGAACCCGGCGGGTTCGTGCCAAGTTCAACTCGTTGGTCAAGCGGCCATCGACTTACTGTTCTTCCGATTTCTTTGTTCACAAAGAGGTCGGCTTAATTGGGAATAGGGTCTTTTGAGTCGTAAAGAGGATACTTCACACTTATTCACTCAACAAATGTATAGAGGCACATCATTTACCTGCCTAGTCTAGTCACTGTTTAACTCCAATTCTGGTGTTCAAGAATTACTCGAGCTGCAATTCTTTTGATCTAAGAAGGTGAAGCCATCATGACCTGACGTTCATATAATATTTCATCTCCCGCCATATTCATTCATACTTCTTTAGCGCTCAATTCTCCCCCAAACGTTGTATTTTCTTTAAAGCTCGTTCTATTAATGATGTCCTGCTTGAACCTAATCACAATACCGATCATAAGGCTTTGGTCGCGGTGAATATGAACTATCCAGATGTATTCATCACATAAACTAATATTATAACTCAAAAAGTGTCTTCAAATGCCCGAAGAAGTTCTCAAAACACTCAACCACCGAGATGGACGATTTAAGGCCAAAGTGGATTCAGATACTTGCAAAAGCCCGCATTTCGGAGCCCCTCGATGTAACACCGGTCCGGAAATATGAGTCTATTACGGAAATTTCTTTATCCTGTACCCTCGTATATGCTCGCTTCAAGGGCACTATTGAAGGGGGAACTGAGCTAGTTTGCATTCCACTCACAGAAGAATGGCCAGACGATACTCACAAAATAGCCTGCGTGAGGGATGCTCTTCGTATGGTTAGTCTGCAGCAATGGGATAATATTTTCCGAACATTCCCATCGATTCCGGCTGAAGTCAGAATGGAAGTAAACCTGTGCTTCAATGATAAGCAATGATCCGAAAAATCCTCACGGCACGCAGAAATATATTTAAATGCAGAGCGCTCCTTTCGAAATAGAATCTATGGTATATTCGTGACTTTTATATTGATGCAGTAAGTTCAATGCTCTAGGCACTGTAAGGATAAAACTCACAATTCAGATGGCAGAAACAATCCCCGTTAACATGAGGCAAAAGCCCGCTGCTTATTGCTTAATGAAGCTTCTTAGCTTGCAGCCCCAACGCAATGATCTTGCTTGTCTGCCTCCTCTATCTGCCGATTTGTGCCGTCTACGTCAGGACTGCAAAAAATTACACGAAGGCAAAGCTTCAGTGGAGGAGATTGTGGACTCAGCGTTGCAGTATCTTTCGCGAGCAACAATACTGAAACTAGCGCTGGTGTTCCGTACATTCAATCACTGGTCACTCGATATCTCGATGGAGCTGACTGAATTCCTCCAACAGCCAGATATAGAGACAGTTGAGCATCTGAAAACTCTTTTTCGAGCTCATTATGCTCAAGATAATGACGAATTCACTATATTTTTTGTATGGTGGGGAATCGAGGAGCGTTGAAAGTGTTGCTAAAACTGTATGCGAACACCCACCAATGCTATCATACTTTTGTTTTCTACTTCCCCCATCCGAGAATTGGCGAGCCAATTGTACAACAGATTCTATGTCATTAATTACACACCCCTCCAATATCACGTGGAATTTTACTTACCAATATTATTGTATTCGCTGGAAGCTTCGGTAATAAACCCCAGGTACGACAACCGGGCATTTTTCGATGAATGTATAGATATTGACTTACTTGTTATTAGGAAATATACCAAGATGAGATTTCTTTGCGATCTATACATCATGAAACACATATGAAGTGAGCCACAGTAAAATAATCGCCAGCAGCATGATAGATTGTAGATGTTGCTTAGATTAATGCATAGCCCATTACTAAGAAAGACAGAATGGTAGCCGCGCAGCAGATTTTTCGTATGGAAGTTGGCGTGGCCAAGCAGAATCTCCATTATTGCAGTAGACCCCTACTTCGTGTTTTGAATATTGGACTCATTGGTAGTTTGACATAGACAGTACAGTTGAAACGACGGTCTATCTTGTTATAAAGCAAGACTCTTCCGCAACCCTGAAACAGTATCATGTCAGACTCGTGGGAGTATTTGAGAAGCAAGGCAAGACCAGCTAAAATCAAGAAGAATAAAGATTACCTACAGCTTATTCAATATGATTACACAGTGGCTCATTGGTCCTTTCAGATCATGCTTCGGTTTCCCCCAAGATGAAGATTTTCCGTACGGAGAAGACATTACCCATCCTGAAAATGTAAGTTTTTCTAACTATGAAGCCGCTCTTCAACCCCCAGATAAATTCCCTAGAGGCTAATTTATTTGTACTCGAGCAGAAAGTGACACTGAGAATCATCACAGCACGAATGCCTCATGATATTGATCCCGATTATCATCAGCTCGTGTTCACTACGAAGCTGGGGAACAGTTTTCAAAAATACACCCTCAGCGATTTGATGAAAAAACCTGACGGCCTTGACGCTCTGGACAATTTTCCATGGTATCAGCTGCACAAACGGGAGATAGAGGACTTTTCAAAAAAAGAAACTGAGATAGACAATCATGTAAAGCCAGAGGGTTATGTAAAAGCTCCCAGCCTTACCTTTCCTCCGCTAGTAAGGGTGAGAGGGTGTCAATAATACCCCAGACAAGCCTCTTTGATTTTCAGTTTTAAACTTTATTTGGATTGGGCCCATGTAGTTAGAGATATCTTTTGTGTCAATTGTTTGAGAAGTATATGTATTTAATTCAATATTTACGTCCAGGTATTGCCTAGTGTTGTGCGTACATATATTAAAACAGCGGTGATATCGTATAACATAATCGATCCCGCATTCCCAGTCCTAACCCTAGATGGCGAACTAATCACCTCGCCGCGACTTTGACCAGCCCCGTCTTATTGGTGATATTTGAGTCTGACCAAATACCCATTCGATTTGCTCTCACCTATATGAACTACTCCTGATCAGAATAGCCAAATTTACGCTCCAACGTATCGTGGCACTTGTCGGTCAACCAGCGATCGAAGTTACAAAGACGGATGATCTCCTTACCGTCATTCCTCAGGCATTCTGGCCTGCTCCACACCCCTATCAAAGAATACAAGGACCAAAAAAGAGTGCACACTAAACAAACTATTCTGAATCTTATGCTAGCCACTGGCAAAGTGCTCTCAGAATAAAGTATAAGATGCTATGATTTCAGCAAACTTGTTTAGCATTCATCAGTTACTCTCACACTCTCTATTTGAGGCAATATGACTGAGCATTCCGATACTAGCTGGTGTACTACCATCCCCCCCCCCAATATATCCCCTATTGTCTGTTCTTGAAAACCTGACAGTTGCATCGATGAAATAGTAACTCCTCAGACGTCGGACTACTTAAGAGCAGTTGAAGTGGTGTCGGGCAAAGCCAAATACAAATCAGCCGAAGAGAAGAAGTTGTGGGAGGTCCTCCTCAATATTGCGCGTGATGAAGTCCAAGCCGAAGTCGAAAAACATAAATTCTCACCAAATGATCGTCAACTAAGAGTTTTTACTTCTATTTTCTGGTTTTTTCTTGGAGCCACAAATGGATGGAATTGGGAGTCGAAAGAAATACAGGAAGAATGGAAAAAACATCACAAGGAATGGGAGGATGGGCCTCATCGCAAGGACTATAAACACAGTACACCGAGTAAGCTCAGATCCACTTTAGCACAAAATATTAGGACTTCGCTGCTGCCAAATTTGTCAAAGAAATATATATATATCAAGGTTTTACTGACGGATATACTGCAGGTGATCAGCTCGCCCACTATTATCCATATTGGGAATACCTTATGAATGAATGTAAATTCAACGAGCCGCCCTTTCGGACATATGAAATTTGTCCGGATTTCGAAATCGAGTTACAAGTTTCTCCATCACCGCAGACAGAAAATCTTAGTTAATGTGCAAGGCTTTAGAAGAGATCTTTGAGGAAGCTGAAGTGCAAGGGTGGTACAGTCCATGGATACCTATGTTTCAAGGTTGTATTCTTTTGTCAACCGTGGATTAAAGGGACATCATTTATCTGCCTAGTCTAGTTGATGTTTAACACCATAATGTTATGCAATTCCCGATGCTTAGCTGATTATGTTGGCTCCAACTTTTAAAAATTTTCCCTTCATGTTATATACCTGTCTAGTCTAGTCTTTTTATGTATGATCTTGAAGTTATTGGGTGACTAGAATGTTCTACAGTGTAGCTCTATTTCGAGGAAGCAGGTCCGTGAACGGAAGTAAGCCTGTGCTTCAATGATAAGCAATGATTCCTCGGACTGAGACCTGGAAATCATGTTGAGTATTTTTGTGCCATGATATTCTCCATTCCCCTGTATGCCAATAAAACGCACGGTCATTGTGTGTTGAAGGGATCATGGAGGATTTTATTATCTGAGAGCCTGAACTGTTGAGCAGGACTAACTCAAAGCAAATACAAGCATCTGCTAGATCAAAACGCAAGATAAGGGATATATATATATAGAGCTGATTTCCGCTCTCTTTCTCCTATTTACCGCATCGTGGAGCCCTTTGATCTTCAACGCCTTATATCACCATCGAGCTTTGTATTGTTTGGTTGCACTCCAAGCACGTCAGTACTTAGACACCTCTCATGTTTCAAATTGCTAAAGACTAACTATTGAAAAGTAGCTTGCTGTTTATTATCGGCAAAGACAGGTTTCTAAATACGTCAATTTTGCCGCAAAATGGCACCCAACAATGATATGATGGCCATCGTCGACAAATGGTGTATGTTGGTTGTTCTATCACCAAGCAAAGCCATCTAGCTAATATCATCTAAGTTACCGAGCAAACGGACTTGAAATTCAAGATAGAATTCAATGATGTCGCTGAATACGTCAACATATTTCTGTCCTCGGTCAATGAAGCAAAATCGAAAGAAGACATATGTTTAATGCTCGATGCTAGTCTATTGGATGCGCCTCAAAGCGTGGTCGAAAAGCTTGAAAAAACCGAAGACCAAGAGCAATCTGTCAAAGTAGTCATCCTGCTTATTGAGAACGGATTTCCTCCACCAGCGCGTTTGCGTCGTTCGATATTTCGTATATTGTCGACGGAACAAGGAGCAGATCTAACAAACCATCTGCTAGAGCTTCCATCAGCAGTGGTGGACCCCTTTAGAGAAAATTTGACGCTATTGCTGGAATTCATGTAAGATGTTCCATCTGGTTAGTCTGAAAGGAGTCCGCAGGGAAGATATAATTGAATGAAAGTTCTGAATGGCTTTCTAAAAGCCCTATATTGAGCGACCTCTATTTTGGCTTGTGCCAACCAGAAACGTTGGAAATGAACTCTATTGAGACTTAATAATCTGTAACAAATGAATGAATAACGGCCCCATGCGCGAAAACAAGATGCATCATGTATAATCTTGGTCGCCAGCCTTGAATACCGATCCGTTCTAAGGAACGGAGTAAGAAGAGAGAACTACTAGCAAGGCTTTTCACGATGACCGAGCCAAATTGGAATGTCAGATGTTTCTGATCAGCACCCTTCTTTCAGAATGCGCTCAAGTATGAATCTTTTAAAGCGTTGGTCGAGGGCCCACTGGCAATCATCGCCGTGAGCCTTTATCAGCCTATTTGGACCTTGCCAGATTTGCGCATAATTGAGGAAGGAGACACACCACACTGCAAATGTGTTCTGGAACGCTTCGATCTTTACAGCTACCCAAATACAGGAGAAATGGGTTTTGGTCAAATGCCAGTTTCTCTTAAAAACTATACAGTTTTCTTTTTTGAAAACACCCTTTGTCCAAAAACCGAATATAAAGTACGACCGGGTGCCGCATAGTTCTACAAGCAAATACCCGACAGAAGTTTTTATTCGCTCGCCAGCTTTTACTTTTCTCAAATATCGACATATTTATTTAGTCTCGCACCAAAAGCACTATCGGTATGGTACAAAAAGCCCGACTGAGCTGTACCCAGGCCCTGCGAGCTTGGTACCTTGATATCCTCCCTCAGCTCGATTCGTCCGTTATCAACAAGATTTACAGCGATGTTGCCCGTCCGCGAAAAGACCCTATTAGTGATATTCTAAAGGCGATCGGATTACTGTCGCCAAATGAAAGAAAAGCTTTGATCACTCACATTTTCCGGAAATGGAAGGTGAAGAAAAACCTTGTCGACTTTCCCAAAATCGATCCTCTCACCAATCTACTGAACGATTTTTCATATGATGAGCTCCAAGAGCTGTGGATGAAAGTTTACCGTCAATGCCTGCCTAAAGCCAAAAAAGCCGAATGGCTTGCCGAATTAATTCAAATTCTGCCTTCAAGCCATTTTCAGCTCCCCTATTCCCACTTGCGAGTCATTGCAAACAGAGAGCAGTTGGAGAACGCGAGGTCAATTTTAGAGATTCGGGAAAAGGAAGAGGATTATGAAAATGGAAGACGAGGTGATACTCCTCATCCCGAATTATACCTCAGCTCTAATTTATCTAGATAATGATCTAGTCATCTTGCCGGGATTTCGTGCAGCTGCGTCTTACTAAGTGGGATCTATGATTTGGGTTAGGTCAAATAGGTGATAACGGTACAGCGAGAGACTCGCCAATATAGCAATATCAGCAGGTTTCTTGGTAGACTGATTTTTTTTTCGAAATGGGGATGAAGAGCCACTGTGCTACTCTGGAGGCCCAATGATGGCTACAATTGACGATCACAATATACCTCGCCAATTCGCAAACTGATAGGGTTATTTGATGATGAGTCTTGGTGGCGAACTTCGTTATAACTTTTGAAAATTTAACTTGATTTTGGACCAGAGATCTTGAAAGTATCAACATTGAGGTTTATCTAGCCAGAGAAATCGTAGCTCGAAGAGACGCTCGCCTGCACAGAACGAGGTCATTCCGGGTGGCTTGCCATTTAATTGAAGCACGAATTTTACGTCTGCTAGAAAGGAGAAGGTTAAATTCAATTTATATTCTTTCAAATATAGATTGAAGTCCTCTGTACAAATGCTTCTTTCCCTGATTATGACAAATAGGATAGGCTGCCTACAAGTATTTAAGAGCTACTGGCATGAACCGTGAGACGCCCATCTTTCTGTCCACTTCTCTAAGCTGATTGAGCAGATCCCATAGAGGGACCCTCAGGAGTTGCTAGTCATTATTGAAGAGTTACTGGTACAAAGCGTGAGACCCCTATCCTTCTGTCTAATTTTCTAAGCTAATTGAACAGATCCCTTGAAATAACCTTTCAAAAGTCCTGGTCGGCCCCAGTCATTCAACCAGATATGGAGTTGGGACATATTGAGCGTGATAGCATGTGAACGTACCCCCCTGGTAGTCTGAATACGATACCCAAGTACCCAATCGGTATCTAGCTATGTCTTTATTAGACACCGTCGCTCTGGAGCTTGGCTTAATGGGAGGACTGATCCTTTGGCTTCTCTTACTCTTATGCATTGCGCCTTTAAAATACTCTTGGAGGAGAATTTGGATGGGATGCAAGAGATTGTTTTAAGAGCCAATTTCGGGCTTTTAGATATCAATGGCAGTATTATGTTACTGGAAATTCTACTAAGAGTACAAAGATAGGCTATGTTATTCCATTCAGACTGTGGTGATCTATAGAATTGGTCCACTGAGGTTGAATATAAAGCAGATTGTCAGTTTAGTTAGTCCCGGTCTCTGGTGAATGTTTTCATGGGTGATGGAGACTCAAGCTCACCGCCCAAGATATCTCATTATTGTTGTAATATGAGGCTGGTGCAGATCAGGAACCAAGCCGTCCCATCGGAATTAATGCCGAAATATCTATACGAAGAATCAAGTTGATTGGAAATCAACTTGTTCTTCTCGTTGTATATATAGCCTCATATTTCCCTCTAGATGATAATAATAATCAATCTTCCTTTGATTTACAACACATTGCGACCAAAGGCACTGCCTTTTTCTATTTCTTCCATTTCAAGAATCTGCTCGAATCTGCTCTGGAGCATTTGCGTGGCGAAATGCATTGTGGCCCATTCCCTGGAGGAAGTGGTGTCGGGAGCCGAGATGTGATCAGCTACCGCTTGCAGGTAGTGAATCGTATCGTGAATCATTTTGGTGCTGATTTCTGACAATCTTGGATGCCTCTTTCGGTGCATTTGGGAGATTGCCAATTTTCGTGCTTGGCTTGGAGATTCTGTTGCTCTCTTTCTCTTATTTGGTAAATCCTGGTTCTTTTCTCCAGCTCCCATGAAGTCTCGAGGAGAAAGTGGCTCTAGCTACAGGAATGGGAAGAGAGTGGTCGCCGGATGGCCTCAAAATATATGTAGTGTGCTCAGAATCCTGGTTTGATGGATTTGAGGATCTAAAGCCTTTCTCCGATTCTTTGCTCCCTTGAGCTAAGCTTGCCCATTAGTGAATTTCTTGAAAAGGGGGATTTTGAGTAGTAATACCATGTTGACACGTACGCCGATGATGGATGGTGTCTGGAGCAATAGGTCTCTCTGGTACGCTTGAAAGCTTATGATGCATCACTGTTAGGCCTTACTAGTGGGGAGGTTGCAATGAAAAAAGAATGACGGAGCTAAAGAAGAAGGCGAGAGGATGGGATATTATTGACTCTTAAATAATTCGGCCTGAAGCGGTCTTATCGATCGTTTAAAGTTTAGTCATGGCCATCTTTTGAGGCTTAGTATTTCAACATCAGCTCCTAGGAGCACTCTGGATTCCAGTATGTTTCTTCAGTCACGGGACAGCACAAAGGCCAATGGAAATATAAAATGAATGGTGCTGAATGTGAGAATCTCACGTATCGTTTGATGAGTAACGTGTCTTCCGAATGAATTATCAATATTAAGAAAGCTATAGTCGACTCCAGATACAATACGTAGCGCGAGGAAGCAAAAGAAAGATAGCTTCCTCGCGTTCAGGGGAACCCAGATCCGCCGTGTGGGACCACCATTTCCACTAATCGTATACACTCCATGTCAGTCTCTGGCAAAGAGCATGGAGATTCCTGGGAGCACGAGAGTTCCTGGGAACAGCCTGTCTGTTCCACAGGCCTCATTTTCCGCGGTTCTACCCAACCGAATTCCATCATGCTCAAAGGTAAAGTAGAGCGGATCAGCCAGAAGAAGGGACATTGCTTGAATATGGTCAGCATAGTACCTCCTATAAATACTCGGCCGGGCCTGCAAGGTTGAGCATTGCTCCTCCATCCACAAGTCTGTTCGGCGCCACCATCATTTCATCCGAAACAGCCTCTCACTATATATCGGAGATGTCGCACCACCTCCATACCATCGGTTGGTCATCTTATTCTAGTGTCAGTGCGGTTGCTAACTTCCTATCCTACCAGGCTCTTCGCCACCATATGAAGAGCATCCCGCTGCTCATTGCTGCAGACAGTCTATTCAGAATGCACTGTTCTTTGCAATTGCTCGGGGAGATATGCAAGCCGTGATTCAACTCCTTCAGCACGGCATCGATGTCAACAGCAGCGGACCGAAGGGCCAACCCACGCTCTTCACGGCTCTAGAGTATCAACAGCACGAGATCTTGGAGTTACTTCTGGGTGACCCGCGAATCGATGTTCACATCACAGATGGCCAAGGTCACACTGCGCTCCATCTGGCGGTGATATACGACGATCATCTTGCAGTTCAGATCCTCTTGCAAAGCAGATCTCTCGATGTCAATCGCCCCGACTTTGCAGGGGACAGCGCATTGCTTCTCGCGGCCAAGACGTACAGTGGCTTCGACCCCAGACGCGACGCGATCCTTGAGCTGTTGGTTTCTCATCCACAATCGATGGTGAGCCAGCGCGACACCAAAGGCCGCTCCCTCCTGCAGTATGCAACGTTCACGTCGAACCGAAGGCTGATCGCGCAATTGGCGCGAAGCTGTCTTGATTGAAGGCCCTGGAAGCCTTGGGTCTTTCTCCTTAGGTCAGAACACGAAAGCCGGGCTGCAGAGGGACGGCATGAAGCGACCATACCACGTCCACCCACAGAGCCGGAAGTTGAAATATGACTAGACTAGAAGGCCATGGTGCTATATTGAAAGGTCAATTCCCTCGGCTGTTTGAGGTTATTGGGAAGATGCCGCGTCCCATGGCCATGCGCGGGCCGACCGCAGAGTGACGGAGTGTCTCCACGTGGCCCGCCTTCACCAACCTGACCAACCTTAGGATTACCAGACTACGTGACAGCGGGATATCTATACCCAAGTGCCTCAGAGGCTCTGGAAGATCTGCAAGATCTGCAGTCGCGATCAAATTCGGAGATCGAAGGTTTTGTCATTTGCTAGAAATCGTGACGTGTTATACCTCTATGATTGCCTGAAGTCTGAGATATATATTTCACATGGGTTAATGTTGAGAAATTTTACAACCCAATAAATAGGGCAGAACTGTGTTTATTAGGCAAATCAGTTGAAGGAAGATGGATATTAGTACTTTCTAATTAGAATTTCGATGTAAACAGACCACATACACGCATAAAATCGATATATTTCCAGGTCCAGGATTTGGAAAACCCGACAGGGGGTTCAACTGAAGTTGCCAAGTTGAACCCCAAAAGCCACCATGATTGGTCAGTCCGCCATCCGGAAGTGATTGCCACCGCCTTCTTGAACCACGTCTACAAAGCCTGGCCCGCCAACTGCCACCGTCAGGGTAGCTGACTGCCCAACTGGCCCTCACATCATCACCTGAAACGAATGTACGCATTCGCCACTCTCATCCATATTAGGATGAATCGTAGATGCTAGCATGAAGAACCCCTCGCCGCGTTTACCGAGCTCCCCCTTGCCAACGTTCGCTCCAACGGAAATTCACGAGTGAAACAGGATGCCCAGGCTGTCGCCTCGCCCGTCACATCTCACTGAACACTCTCAGATCCCAATACCAAAGACTCGACCAGCTCGGCCTTCAATCGTATACGACGCCAAATTTCCCCTAGATCCACTCGGAAGATGGCTCCGAAACTGTGGGCATATCCAATTCCTGCATCCAAATACGTTCCGCCCTGTCCTCCTCCACCCTCGATGCGTCCAAGGCTGCCCAAAGAGCCAATGTAGCCCGGCACAAGCGTGCATTGACTGGGATGAATTGGTCGGAATGGAAGTGCTCTTCCAATACAAGCTTTTGTGTGATGTCAACCACGGCTGTTGCTAGATGGCAGAAATTCGCGCAACAGGTGCGGAAGAACTCATTTTCGTGAGCTTGCTGATCACGCTGGCTCCGCTTCTCAGTGATTGGGTCTAGTGGGGATTGTGCCACGCTCTTTGCTGTACTGAGGTGTGTCTTTGTGGTCTCTAATGCCATGGTCGTTCTCCCCGCCACAAAGATCCGATGGTCCAGTGGTGTAATCTCGGGAAGATCGTCCCAGGCGGGGACAGGCAAAGCCGTCGAGGAGTGTGGTCTTGGTGTGTCTGGCGAGCGACTGTATACACTCGATGCATTAGACGGAGGGCGGGCCATCAGTGAAGCTAGAACAGAGGCTTCTATCCGGCGCTTTGGGATCTTGTTTCGCGGCCGATCACGTTCATATCATGCTCAAACAGCAGAGAACAATGGAGCCTTGTGACAGCAAATGCTACGGTATTATACTCAAGTATTATGTCCTTGAACCGGAGAAATCAGTGATTGAGCGGACCGCACTTTCCAGTAGGCTGTTGGCTAACGTCTGTGCTCGCTGAGCTGAGCTACCTAGCAATTTCTGAGTCACCTGAACCCAGGACGGGGAATATAGCAGCCTCGCAAAATATTATTTTTACTAAAATTTTCTAGTTCTCCCCCACTCAATCTTGGCAAAGCTAGACCGATGGTCAGCCTAGCTTTCGTATTGTCTGCCGCACAAACGCACTGCGTAACAGATTCATCGACCGAACATGTTTATATAGTATCGCCAAGCGGAAAGCGCAGTCACCGTACGTATTTTTCACTTTAAGGTCAATCTGCGGGTGTCGTAACAGCCGTTCAACACATGCGGTATACCCGCTTGCAGCAGCAAACATGAGGGCCGTGAAGCCCGAGGGCCCAACCTCATTCAGTGCGATTCCATCTTGCGAGAGAAGAAGAGACACTATATCTAAGTGTTGGTTGATGACAGCCACATGCAGGGGTGACGTCCCAGACGGGGCTTTCTCATTGATCTGAATAGCTTTCTGGGTCAGCAACCTCTGAGCCGTGGCGAGCGAACCCACCTGACACGCTGCCCATAACGGTGGAACAGCCGGACCAGGCATGGCATTGATACATATTTTGGGCTGTCTCAGAAGCATCTGCAGTAAACGAGGGCTTTGATGCTCCGCTGCTCGCGCAAGAGGGGTCAGACCTCCATCATCCGCGTCATTCAAATGGAGGTCATTCTGGTCCAAGAGAAGTTGCACTAGCTCCTCATTCTGCAGGTCCACCGCGTGCCACAGCGCCGTGCGCTCTCTAGAATCCTGGTGCTTGATGTCAAGCCTTGGGTTGAGCAGTAGGGCTTCTACTATCCCACGCGCCGACCTTCCCTTGAGGATTTTGACCGCGAGAAGTAGTGCCGTATTTCGATGGGTGCCGCACCAATTCACATCCAAGCGAGGGTCTCGGGCTAGGATCTGCACTGAGATATGGTCTTCCTTACGGACTGCGAGGTGTAGCGGGTTCTGCCCAAAGCGATCTTCGATGCTGACATTCACGCGGGGATCGGTCAGAAGATGGCTTAGAATGGCGTGCTCAGCGTGTTCCACTGCGTACATCAAAGCGGACATGCCATCGGTGCATCGGGCATTGACATCCAGCGCTGGGTACCGCAACAGGCGTTCAACGATGGCAAAATTGCCCTTCGCGACCGCGGTTGACAATGGCCCTTGACCTTGAAAGTCGCAAGTATAGGACAGCCGTGGGTGATGTTCCAGCATGAGGTTAACTGCTTGTGGGTAGCTCATCTCAATGGCGAGCAGAAGCGTGCTCGTCCCACGGTACATGGAGTTGGGACTTGCGTGGTAATGAGTCAACAAAAGGCGCGCAATGTCTAGTCGTCGGTTGAGTATGGCTCGGTGAAAGGGTGGCATCTCATCGTAGTGGAGGCAATCAAATAGAGCTTCTGTGCAGATTGCTGCCATTCTCCGGCAGCAAGCGATCAAGCAAGAGATGTCCGTTTTACCAAGGATCTTGCAGATCCAGAGTAAGAGTTCAGTTGGGAGTTTGTCTAGCATCTTTCCTGTGTAGTATGAAAGCTAATGCAGTTTGGTAGGAAGGGAGGCGAAGCTTTATAACACACGCTCAAGTACACCAATCGAGAACATACTCTACCAAGTATGACCGGGCCCAGGGCTTCTCGTATGGCAGAATCATCTTTGCCAGGCTGGGAAAGGTTGATGCTCAGCCTGGGAGCCCTTTTGTCTCTCGGAACCCGTGTGCCATTCCTGGAGACACTGATACTGATCCTGGGAACGGCCATGGCCGTGAAGACGATCCCGGATCTGAGTTACCGAAATTCAGGTGCAAAGATACGTCGCCACAAAATAGTTCTCTCTTTAATGCGGAGGCCGTAGATATAAGTACTACCCAGGGAGGATCATGTGTGCTATACGCAATGTACATAAGTAACACAGACTGCCTCGCCTAGCCTGCGTATTTGTCCCCCATGCATTGAGAATGATATCAGAAGACCATGTCCAGTCGATCCTGATATCCGCTCTCTCTCTGGCTAGTATCATGAGGCTGCTCCTGATAGTTCGGTTCCAACAGCCCTGGCATTTCTACCGCCTCGACCTTGCTTTATCGGCTGCGTCTAGTATTTTCTTCGTGGTACTTTCCGGTCTTCGCTGGGGCGAAATCTATGCAGTGTGGTGTCACACACTGTTGTGGATGACATCGGCTTTTCTCACCGGACAAATGGTATGTCTCGAGGTTACCATTCTGGCGTAATGAGCTGACTCTGCAGTTTCTCCGGGTCCATTTTCAACAATGTGAGAACCCATTCACTCCGGTCGCCTTACTTAGAGCATATGCATTATACGCTGTGGTCTCCAGCCTGGCAAAGATCGCAAGCCCCATTGTTGGGACTCTTCACCCGACCACAGCTCACCCGGTGTGTCTGTTCGTTCTCGCCGTTGACTACTTGATGGTGACGATATGGTATCTGTGGCTTCTTGGGCAGGCAACTCAAGCCCGGATTCGCCTTCGAATCATTTCTTTCTGCGTGTCAGCCTTGTTTGCGATCCTACTGGCAGTTGCAGCGCTAGGCACGCTATGGAAGACTTGGGACATTGCGCTCGAGGTAATTATGTCTTTCCGCGAAATACGTCCAGCTGCTGACTGTTTTAGATACAAATGATACTGATCCTTACCTGGACCTTGTCAGCCCAGCTCATTGAAGCAAGGTAGACTGCCATGCGTCTTCCGCTCACGGATCAAACAGCATGGAAGAATTCTCCCTTGTAGTACATACTGTGTGATCAATGATATTTGGTGCAACAAGATGTAAGCCTCTTGGTAATTGCTTCTTGATAGTGACGTCGTAGTGGCTTTTCAAATTTCTCGAGCGTGAATCTGGATTATTACTCGCGCCTTTTCGAACGGTGGTCCCCAGTGGTGTTCAACAGTCTGTCGTAAAGTCGTCCGGTAGATCCTTCCGCATCCCAAGTGAAATGGGATGGCAACGGATTGAACTTGTGGGATACGTTTATTGGTTTGATCAGACCCACCCTTAAAACTATGATGCATGTACTCAATGCCCATATTTGATTCATTTTCCAAGCGCCCTCGAGCCGGGGGGCGGGGTCCCCCCCCAGAGACACCCTTTATGGGGGTCGGCGAGGCAATTTCCAATTGCCGGGGGTGCCCCCCAAGGCGACGGGCAAGATTTGCCGGCCATTCTTCATTTGCACCCATATTTCATGCTCTCAATTGGAGCAAAAATCACGCGTCAATAAATAACGTTGGGCCACTGTTCCCAAGCGTGTGCTTCATCAAGGCACTTGAAACCAAGTCGCATATCAGCTTTTGAGCCTGTCTGTAGCGACCCTCATTGCAGTGCCCGAGCGATTGAGCTCGATATATTGGAAATCGCTGATTGAGCCTAAGGATGTTAGCATTCTGAAGATCCCCTTGGACGTAGGCTCTATTCCCGGCTTCGTCGCCTTGCCGTGCCCGACTACTCGAAGGTATGTCGGGGCTCCACTCCAACTTCTCGGTACTCTATCATCGACTTGTGACGTGAAGACGCCGGTATCGATTCTAGCCGTGTGCAAGCAGATGATCGAGAAAGAGCCTTAGTCTTCCGCTCGCTGAGCCATCGCGGTCAAGGTCGCATCATCCCCAGGATTTGAACATTGATAACCAAGAATCTCCCAAAGGCACGAGAGGAAATTGCGTTGCTGATTCCGAAAGGGAGCATTTGTTGCTGAGAGCTTGATAGGTGATGTGAAGTATCTGAATTAACTTGGCTGAATGGCTGAGGCCAAAGGCGACTGTTGTCTATTTACCAGCCACCAGTACGGGAAGGCGACTGGTCGACACATCTGAAGCTGAAGCGGGTATGCTGTCGAATTCTATACGTTGCGCAAATTGATGATCGCTGGATACTAGATGTAATGGTATGCAGAGGAAGTAGGGGAGGCACTAATGTGGGCGTCTTGCCCGTCGCCTATGGGGGGCACCCCCGGCAATTGGAAATTGCCTCGTCGACCCCCATAAAGGGGGTCTCCGGGGGACCCCGCCCCCCGGCTCGAGGGCGCTTGGAAAATGAATCAAATATGGGCATGGGCGATGAACATCCTCCTAATGGGCGAGGTCGATTTTTCTGGAAAAGTGATGTATCTGGAAAAGTGATGTAATACCAAGTCATCAGCAGTTGTGCACACGTGGCGCAGGAATCCCCGGCCCGTCGTGAAAAGAGCGTGTATTGCGACAAATAGACAAAATATCACATTTCTGAAGGCCGACTTCAGATATCGAGGCGTCAACAGCGGTGGTCGGTAGGAGAAAAATGGCGGGGCGACGCGTCAACGCGCGATGCATATCTACCACGCGCAACCTCGGCTAGTTGTTAGCACCACCGTAAAGCCACGAAGAGGCCTTATCAGTCCTACAAAGTCCAGCGAATATTTGGGCTGATCACGATATTCCGCATCTGCACTATTGTTTGACATCCTGTGCCTTTCACTTGCCCTCGCCGTGTTAGCGCCTTCCATGAAGAATTGAATGTCGGGGACGTATCACGAGCACTTTTCAACTGAATTGACAGCTTACTGATCTGATCCTCCTCTAAGGATTAAGCACACGGTGAATTGATTCTAGCACGGAAAGTTGACTTGCATAAGCCGATTTTCGCAAAAGGGCAATCTCCAAAGTCACGGCATACTCCGGTCGCACAGCCTCATTTGACGGATTGATAGCATCACGCCATACAGAGTGAATCACAGGGTTATGAGACCCATGGAGTCCGTTCCTAGTAGGCTTATTGTGTTGCTCAACCTTTTTCGAATGGCTGAGTCGCTTGGAGAAAGGATTGGGCCGACAGGATAGGGCTGCTGGCCTGACTTGCTCGCCAGAGCGAGTGCATGTAACCAGACTGAAATAGCTGAGACGACAGCACCACATTTGACACGTCTCTTTCGGTGGCAACGGCTTCGAGGATTCCATGCACCTCCTCTCGACATACAACGCGGTGTTTCGGATCCGGGCTCAGTCAGCATTGATTATTTGGTATCCACAGTCAAGACGAAGGGGAAAAATGAGAACTTTTCAATACTAATGACCATCGCAGCGATGTCTTGCCGCTCTGTGGTGGTTCTAGATGCTTCACCATATGGCAACTGTGAGACAGCATCATGTCTGCCCATTGCATTTGCCCAATAGATGATATCCTCATTCGAAGTCATATATGCCTATATGCCCTTGGTCCCTGATCGTGGGCTGGTATTTGCGTCTTGGTCGCTGGCAATCACTGCTTGTGTTTCGATATTTGATCCTCTGAGACACTCACTGGCAGCTTACCATGGGTGAGTTGAAAAGACAACTTAGGCTTTCCTGGCTGTCTAGAGTAGTGAGGCTATTAGCTCGGCATTTGATGTCAGTCCGAATACAATTCCCACGTCCACCACTCCGTCGATCACCGAGATTTCGAAGGAATCAAACGGGTGGTTTTGATAGGGAGAATTGATCCTGGATAAAAGAAAGGATCGGAATGCACCAGGGGCTTCGAGTTGAAGCGGAGGGCACATGACCAAATCGGTTCTATCAGTGTTAAGGGCTTCGGTGTTTTGTGGCGCTTCGGTCAGTCTCGGACATCTGCTTTCGTCCTCTTTCTGGATTTGGAAACACTTGAGACATATCGTTGAGGTGATTGAGTCAGCCGTTCTTGCGCTAGCGAAATACCCGTGGTGAGCCTCCAACGTGCTTTAGGTGTACCGATGAATAGAGCAATACATGCCGACTTTCGATGACACTTCCCCCATCGAATTTTATCCCGTTGCGACTAATTGGTATCCTTCCGCCAAAGCAACCCTTGTTCCCGGCGCTTGAGGCTAGCCTTGTCGGCTTTGAATGATCTTGATCAGGAATCAGACAACGGAAGGCGACGTCGTACGGAAGATCTAGTGTTCAATGATGGCAAATAGACCGATAGGTGTTTCATTCTAACCTTAGGAAAGGACAGGTGAATTCCCCAATCATCACTTGTTGAGACATATTATGCACTGAAAGCCGCCTGGTCAAATAAGAACATCTCACAAACACCCGAGAATGGATTTTTAATATTTGGCAATAGGTCCCTCTGTAGACCCGCCTGGGAAAATCGTGCATCACACATAGTAGAATCACCCGCCATGAGTAGGAGATCGACTTCTTTGCCTGGTCTCTCCTTCGACCGAAATTTGCCGCAGTGAAACCATCGCTGAGGTCATTTTGGAGCATAGTCAACAAGTAATATCTGACTGATACAGGAACCCAGCATGGCCAGACAGCATTCGTTAGAGAAGTCTTTAGTGTCAAACCCATGACTTCAAGCTTTGAGGTCGTGGTCAATACCATTCATTGCCGCAAACTCAGAATATCCCACGAGAGCCCACCCGGCAGTGTTCGTGTGGACGATTATGATTCGCGGTAGTGGATGTGTATCTGGTAGAGCCCAATCCCTCTTGTCCCTCGATGATGAGCGAGTAGCTTCATTCAAATACCACACCACCAAAGCCCTATCAGGGCGAAGCTGTGATTGGGAGCTACTCCGATTCAAGTTGGACTAGTTGGCCTTTAGCTTCGGGGACGCGGTGAATGCCCACAAGGCGATGCTGCCGTAATATGCCCCTGTCATGTATGGAAGCTCTTTCATGAAGTCAAGTTCTTGGTTGACCTTGCTGCTGATCACACTGTTGAACGTCGCATCCCTGCCAACGCGCCCTCAAGATTGGTTACGAGTCTGATTGCACAATTAGCTTGAATTAGGCAAAGGCCCAAGTTGCCCTCTTAAGAGCACTGCTCGGACTATTGCACCTCCCTGCTGCTCTGCTTTCTATTTGTCTTTAGGTTTCCCGCTCACAAACGCTGAGATTTTCAAGTATTCGAGCTGGGGTAGCCCGGCGAGAAGAGAACATAAAGAATAATCAGCCGTTGGAAAACGCAAATGAGAACGATCCAATCGTTGTGGAAATTCAATGCTCGTGCATCGATGCTCAGTTGTGAGACGCACTCATCGCGAAGAAGCCCAGTGGAGAAGTGGTTGGGAAATGATGTCACGCGAAATTAGCTGTGACAAGTAGCCAGCGGCGCATCTGACCGTTTAGGGAGAACGACCTGAGTCTGGTTCCTTTAACGTAGGCCGTCCTCAAAAATCACAAGGCACAGAAAATTCTGGCGCTCCCTTCATTCTTGAGCAGTTGCTTCATAAGTCACCCCATCATAAAACCCACGCAGCTACGTGGACACGATATCGTGATTTGATGCTGGTGCTGGAACGGAGCCGCATCATTGGAATTGGCTCCTCAGATCTCCATATTGAGAGTCAAGTTTCAACCAGCTTTATCCTCTTGCAGTATGTATTATCGGGTATCACCCCTTCATACCGACGATCAATGATACCGCAGACGCATCATAAGTGGCCATGCCGACAGCGAGATGGCCACCACAGGCCTACAAGTAGTACTCTTCAATAGCTCTGCCTCTAGATAAACGTCAAGCCCACCTTGAAAAGCCTCTGCTCACAGTATGCCAAGAGCGCGTCTCAACAGCATGTTCACAGATGCCGACGCGGAAAACGGTGATGAAAAGCGGCCTGTCCAATGACAATGCAGAACAGCCATCGGTATAATGCGGATCAAACAGCAGGCCTTGTCATAAACTGTCCATTTCGCGTAAGTGTGGACTTGGGTGAGGTGAGACAGGGAGCCACGCTAGCCGTCTACTGTTAACCTCCAGAGCCTGACTGCAGCAGGCGTCGAAAGGTTTTTTCAGTTGATACGCGCATGGAGTGGGTGTGTGGGGAGCGCGTCGGTAACCAGTCGCACTATAGGCAATATTAACACCCAGAGAGGAGGGATAAGGATAGGTCAGCATAAGCGGGGATACTCTTGTCACTGCCGAAAGTAGCTGATACATATGAGAACAGACGTGAGTGCAACACTTGCCACCGAAAAGGTCGTTCAACATGGCTGCATTACTAGACGCAGTCCTCGGAGCTCTGAAATGACCGATAATCCGTAGCTTGAGAGATGAAGGTTGGTTCTCGTGACTGCGGGGTCTATTCTCATTGAGTGTACGAAGCTCGCTCTTGTGAGCTTAATGCCATTCCAATATCCATGAAAAATTTGAATGGGATAGAACTGACCATGAATTTGCTTTATCGAGGAGCAAGATCGCGAGGTTAACCGATACACGCCGTGTTGGTGTCAAAAGGTGGATGAGTGCAGGCAGTTCCACCATTCAATTAGTTGGACCACGACACAATCCGCAAGGGCTGAGCGAAGCCTGATTAATGGCCATTCGTTCTGGAAGAGCCGTATCAGATGGGGTGTGGGTGCGCGACCTTGAAACCATCGACATAGCCTTGCAGTGGATCTGAGCTTTCGTTTGGTTTAAGCGTCACGCGCCATGTATTGCGTACACACTGGTGTACTGCCGGTGTATCGAAAGGCTCTATGACGGCTCAATGATCTGCCATTAGCGAATTATCGAGAAGTGCCATCACTCACCCACGTTCATACCGTGAGGGACTGATTTACCCAGGCGCGGATCAATGCAAGAAATGCAGCGCAAAGAGTCGCATGGAAAAGAGCGAGACCTGCTGAGATGAGATACGTACCTGATGGCGGCACATCCTCATCGCTGATAAAGTTGACGAGCTGCTTCTTCTTTACGGTATCTGTTGACATGGCGACGAAAGCGCAATGCTAGAGACGCTTCAATATAGAGTGCGTCTCTTGTATTCGAGGTGGAGTCGGCCTTGCCTTGGGTACATGATGGGTGGTCTGTCCGACAACTGGTCCCTTGCTATCGAGTTCAAGATCGAGAGGGTAGAAAGCTCCATGAGGTATCCGGCATCTGGATAGCCCACACCGGGACTTTGGGGGGGGGGCGTGAAGATCTCTGCCATAGAAGGGAAGTCAGCTTTAGGTACAAAAACTCAATCAAAGGTCGGGAACACTGATCACATTCAACGTTCGCCGGTATTCGTGATGTATCAACCCATACACATTTCTGTAGGAGGTCCCTATGATAGAAGTTCATTTGATCAGCGACTGACATCATGGAGTTGTTATTGGGCCTACCGTATAAAAAGGCTCTACCGTAATATATCAGGGGTAGATAGCCTGTCATGGTTGTCATCGAATGTGTTTAGATCTGACTGTACGCAGACCGTTCGAGAAGCTCTATTGTGAGATCCTTACATAGGACATGGTGCCTTTTTCATGAGTCAAACCAATTTGACACCTCACCTTGGTAGAGATTTTGCGTGCCACGGTGGATCTATTGGAAGCCTAGCGGAAGCCGAGTGATATACGGTGTTAGTGTAAGCTTTAACTAAGGAAGGGTGGTACTCACGTATTAAAGTCCTCGTATATCAGTCCTAGAAAAAGAGTGTTATCAGTGAGAGATAGAAATTCTTGAGCTTATGACTGGGTACACTCACAAGTAGTAGACAAAAGGAGATGATCAAAGTCAATCTTCGCAAATGAGATATGCCAGGAGAGTTGCAAGAGGAAAGTCAAGCAAGACGGGTGGGGGCATATTTATACCTCCCAGGGCGGAGTTCCTCGTCTTTCGCTTGATTCTGCAGCGCTCCTGTCAAGACTCAAGAGTGGCAGATTGTGAGGCTTGCTAGTTCTTTCTATCCAAGAGCGAGCATAGCATACCAGCGAGCAGTTTTCTGCCCTAAAGGAACATGTTTACTTACCAGCGGTGGGCAAACATGAGTAGCAATAATAGATCGAATGACAAAGAGTTGGCATGGAGCCAAGGTTCAGATAGACTACGAGGTTTGGCGAGGCCCTCCAGCAGATAAAAATTGCGGCTAACTGACAGACCAGAGTTTATTCACCAGCGGATTCAGTTGAATCAACAGCGATGAGCAAACATGAGGCGTCTCAAGAATATGTGGAATGACAAATAGTTGTCAAGGAGGAATCGTCGAGGTAGAGTTGTAGTCCCGGTAAGACGAATTGGGGATGTAGAAAACAAGGTCGTAAACTTTATTCACTCGCGAATCAGTTGACTCAACGGGGATGAGCAAACAGGAGCTTGATCAACAATATTTGGAATGGCAGATACCTGTTGAAAAGTGAAAGTTGAGGCGAGCGCTAGAAAGTCCTCCCTTTGATTACTGACTTGACTACTGTCCTGGCCTTCTCTCACCCCTCGTCAAGCCCGATGAACTAGCGGACAAATAAATAACTGCAAACAACTAAGATATTTTGCTCGCTCCATTATCAATGCTACGATCTTTGTATGGGCGGACAACGAGATGTGAACACGACACATGTTACACGCGCTGGAGGGAACGTGAAAGTTGCCCTTCCTCTTCAAACAGAATGTGTACCGTGAGCAGCCCAAATTGGCAAGACCATAACAATGCATGGTCGTCAACTTGAGCCAACACCGGGTAGTTACCTTGGATCCACACCGGTGCGGCCCGTGGGTCGAGGTGGGGCCACCATATCCACTCCGGTGCCTCAACGTTGAGTGAACGACAGTGAATGATTAGCGAGGAAAGCCAGAAGCCTTCGGAGAATGATGGTGAATGAGATATTGCCCAATTTTGTGCGACTCCCGAAAACTCTCCTTGGCGTTCTTGGAATCGCTTTCCATCACATTTCGGCCGTTTCAGCGAAAGCACCGCAAGTAGCGGGTGCCCGTGCAGTTTGCATACACTACTCTACGGAAGACACAAAATGCGTCTCTCCCAAAGTTGAGGGTGGGAATTAGGTATTCACTAAGTTTGCATGATTTGGGATTGTCGACACTAAGGCCAAAGTTGGAGCGTATTGGCAGCCACTAGGAACTTAGAGCTCTCTGCGGCCTCTTCGCTGCCACTCTTGGTCACATAATATCAGCCCTTAAGTAGAATATGTGGACACGTAGGACAAGTTCAGTCATGGATTTCCAGATGAAATGCCCTTGAAGAGCAATCATGTAGGCATGCCTTCTCTCAAAGTGCAGCATAGACAAAACCTGCAAGCCGTATACCTCAGCACTTCACAATAAGCCGCCAGAGCTTGGGCATCGTCAAGCGGAGATGACATGGAAGCCGCACGCAATTCGACGGGCCCTTTCAAAGTAGACCAATGGCCTGACCACACTCCTCCACCATGGCACTTCGCACGCGCAGCATAATGCTGAGGACCTTCATTCTGACTCACGTCTCTGAGGTCACCGTACCACTACTGCGAACCATGGGTGAGCCAGCTCTTTGCCCTCTGATTGCAACTGCGCCAATTTTGTGATTCGACCAGCACTTTCTGTGAGTCACGAATACTACACACCCAGATGGAATGAACGGTCGTGGTGCTGTCTGCCGCGACATGATTGGCGATCCATTCGCCAGCATCGTCCAGCTCATGGGTCAAGGCCGGTGAAGACATTGCATCGATCGCCAGAACCGTCCTCGGTGAGAAACCTGCACTGCTGGTATTTGCGAGAAAGCGTAGCTGAAGTCCATAAAAGCAGGCTCCTCCCCCGATCCATTTGTCTTTCTTCACACATCGCGGCCGCGGTGTGTCGCCTCTGACCTTCGGGCCTGAGGTTTCCGTGACGACGGCTGTTGCTGATCCAAGCCCAGTGACATAAGAACAGTGCTTCGCAGGGGGGCGCTGCGTTACCAAGTGAACTCCGCAGGGGGACGCTGTGATGACAATCGAGACCCGCAGGAGACCGCTGCGTCAACAAGTTCTCTGCAGGAGACCGCTGCATTACCAAGTTCTCCGCAGCCTAGGACCTGCGTTATCAAAGATCCTCGAAGGAGGGCGCTGCCGAGAACAAGTACACCCCGCAGCCTAGGACCTGCGTTATCAAAGATCCTCGAAGGAGGGCGCTGCCGAGAACAAGTACACCCCGCAGCCTAGGACCTGCGTTATCAAAGATCCTCGAAGGAGGGCGCTGCCGAGAACAAGTACACCCCGCAGCCTAGGACCTGCGTTATCAAAGATCCTCGAAGGAGGGCGCTGCCGAGAACAAGTACACCCCGCAGCCTAGGACCTGCGTCACCAAAGATCCTCGCAGGGGGGCGCTGCGTTACCAAGTGAACTCCGCAGGGGGACGCTGTGATGACAATTGAGACCCGCAGGAGACCGCTGCGTCAACAAGTTCTCTGCAGGAGACCGCTGCATTACCAAGTTCTCTGCAGGAGACCGCTGCATTACCAATTTCTCCGCAGGAGACCGCTGCGTCAAATAAGTTCTCCGCAAGGAAAAATGCGTTACCAAGAGGATCCGCAGGAGACAGCTGCGAAACCAAGCGACTCCGCAGGAGACAGCTGCGAAATCAAGCGACTCCGCAGGAGACAGCTGCGAAATCAAGCGCCTCCGCAGGGACATCTGCGAAATCAAGGCCCCCTAGCAATGTGCAAGCACCTCTGCGTGGTGCTAGGGACCAGTATTCATCTCCCATGGGAACTGAAGAAGCCAAGACTTGCACAGTAGATAGACTAAAGCATGAGCCATAGCAGCCACTGGGAATTGCAATCATCACATTATCAGTTCCGTTCATTCAAAGCTCTCTCGTAGGCCATACCTAGAGTCGTATTTAGTAAAACCGCTTTACGCAATAGGTACCTCGACATACCCACTGATGAGCCAATTCACCGCTGTGTTGTGCCACGTGGGACATCATCTCCCACACTTGCATTCTAATCAAACAGCCGGAGTCCGGCGTACACACACTGACTGAATCCACGCTTCATGACAATAATTCCTGCAGGTGGCCTCTCTCTTGGAGCTAGTACCGATTCACTAGGCGCTCCGTATGTCTGACTGCATCAATCGCTGTTTCCTTCCCAACACACGAACAATTTCCGCGTGACCTGATTGTACAGCAGCCTGGATGGGTGATTGACCGCGGAACTTCACATCGACAATCATGCTTTCGACCTTGATCAACCGCTCTACAACTGCTAAATATACCTCCCTCGCAGCATAGAACAGTGGTGAACACATAGGCGTATTGACCTCCACGTCAGCCCGGCCTAGAAGCAGATCAAGCATCTGCAAATCTCCGTGGTATGCGGTTTGACAAAGTGGCGTCCAGTCCATGTCATCATACACGTTCGGATTCAGTCTTGGCTCCGCGAGGAGCAGACTGACACTTGCCACGTCTTTTTGCTCTATAGCGCGATGTAGAGTGCTGGATCTATCCACCCCGTCGTCGTTGACATCGATGCGCTTCTCCAACAAGAATCGCAGTCGTATTCAACTATTGTTCGTCAGAGATAGACGAGTTGATCCGTTGTTGTCTCTCGCATTGAAGCACCAGGAAGTCAACCGAAGCGCAAAGAAAGTTCCATCGACAAAATGTGAATGAAACAAGATCTTCGACCGGTAGATAATCCAGTATGTCATATGCCAGCTCAGGTGGGAGGCAAATGATACCCACTGGCAATGGCGTATTCTCATTGTTATCTGGACTGCGGATTCGAGTATGAATATGAAAATTCAGTCGAATGCGTTGAGGCGACGATATATTATCTACACTCGGTATGTATATTTTTTATTGCTTTACAACAATCTAGAAGTTTTGGGAATGAAGCGCTCGGCAGTCCACGCTCGAGAATTGAGCGCGAGCTGGGCAATGCGAGATCACAACGAAGCTGAGTGTATCGAGGAGAGTTTTTTCTTCCGCGAGGTTGGGAAGCGATGCATGTATATCTGGGACCGTCGATTTGATACCACTTGCTGAAGCTGCGTTGCCTTTTTCACGGCCTCCCTCGAGTTCAAATAGGATTGAGTGCATCTATCAAAAAGTATTCTTCAACGCCCCCGGCGAATATGGTGGTTGAAATTGAGGCCTGTTGATTGTTGTATTGCCGCTGAAATTGACTGATTAGTAAACAACCAACGAGAAATTACTAAATCCACATTGGAATTGTAAGCAGAGCCCAGCATGGTACTGCCGTCACTTTTGACATAGGGGAAACAGAGTCGGAAAACTTCATTGTTCACGAAGACTACTGGAAGGAGGTTAAGCAGGATCAGACTTATTTCTAACATGCTTGTGTCAGATTTGTAAGTGCATCAAAGAAATTGTTGCTACACGTCACTGCAAAATTCTCGTCGCAGGAAATTCTTTTCCCCTGTTAGTATTACTATTGATATACGCTAATTCGATCACATGGATCATCAGCGTTAGTTGTAAGGATCAAAATAGCAAGTTGGCTACTGTACAACGCCCCCAGAAAAAATCCTCAAGAACGCCATACAATTCTCATTCTGAGAGTATTTGTGCCGCCTCAGCTGAATTATCAAAGCAAGGTAAAGTGGTGTGTTCATGTACTCGAGACTCCCCAAAATGCAACCGAAAAAAGAACGAAAACTTCAGTTGAGCCTTAGGTAATTTAGCTACATTTCCGATGTCCTTTCTTTTCTTTGTTCTTTTTTTCAAAATGAGCTGACCTTTTCTTGAAACTGAGGTAGAACGCCCAAGTATGTGGTGGACTTGTACTAAGTAATTGCAAGCGTACCAGTTGACGTGGCCAGCCGCATCTAGCAGTTGCAGACCGCACAGTGGTGCATGAATCACAAAAGCGTGGTAGGTAGCCTTACCCGGCGATTCGCGCAGCCTGCTGCATACAAATACTGTGCCGGTTCCTTTGGCCAACGGGTTGTGTCGCCCATTTGATCTCAATTCATGCAAAGAATCAAAGACCTATGAAATGAAGGTCCCAATGAGAATCAGTACCGACAAAGCTGCCGCTTGGCTTACCATATCGGCTTCTGCTGTGGCTGTGATCTGCTGGAGCATTTTATTTGCCGGGTGCACTTCGCCATCTACATCCAACCACCTCTACCTGATGGAAGTAAGCATGCCCATGGATAATTTCTATACAAAGCTAATATCGTGCAGGTTAACCTTAAGAACTTTCCAAGAATACAGGGCAGTTCGATCAGTCAGGGATTCTCGGAGCATCTTCTTCGAGCCCCTCCGGTCAGCCTTAACCCCAAGGAAATACCAACAGAGGTCGGATCAGCCACCTCGGGTATAGCAAGCACGGTAGAAAGCGCGCCCCACCAGATCGGGGGTGCGGCAGAGGATATTACTAGCGAGATCAAGTTCCATCTGCCAGACTACTATCGTGTTGGCCTTTGGGGATACTGCAGCGGAGATGACGATCAAAAGACTGTGTGCTCTCACCCGAGACTCTCCTTCTGCTTCGATCTATCAGCGATTCTGCGATCAGCCTCTCCACTCGTCGACCATATACTACGCGGAGAAGGGGATCCCGGTATTAGCGGCTATGCTAGGCTCTCTCATGGCATCACCGGCATGTGTATCCTAGGGTTCATAATGACCATTTTAGCAATAGTGCTTGGCGTATGGAGGGAGTTTTACGGTGGACACAAGAAGCTACTCACAGCGCTCCATATGGTGAGTTATGAAACTCCAGTTCATTTGAAACCTACTGACTTCTCAGTGCTCGTTGGCTCTAGTCACTGCGGCTGCCCTCGGTGTTACCACCATGTATGGCATTTTCAGTCATACTATCACCGAAGTGCTCGATGACCTTGATGGCACAGCTCGCGTGGGGGGCTCCATGCTTGCCCTTCTTTGGATGGCGATGGTTCTCTCTCTGGGAGCCTTTTCGGTTTGCCTCGTCCGGTTCTTTCGCCGTGACTTTTAAACGATGCGGGGTGTGGACGAAGGCGGTGGTGGAGTGGCTCTCCGCCCCTAGCGAGAGCTTGATGAATTTGAAAGCCCTCTTTCAGTGTACACCGTCCTGCACAGTTTATCGACACCCATTCCGCCGAAGCAATATGGGAGGATATGGCAATGAGATCTAAAAGCTTTTTGGATTTTGTGCGTGCTATTATTTGACTTGGAGAATATGTCAAGCTGAACAGGAGTGGTTTACCATTATTCCTCTCTAGGACTAGTATATACAGCGCCCGCCCGCATTTTCCATGTATGTATTCCCCCGCAAAGCAGAAATAGTTCTTAAACCAGACATCAATTCACAACCCTCATGATTGGATCGAATCGTACTATTGCATATGCGTTCACTACAGTCCGACAGAATACTCTGATTGGTCAAATGCCTTACTGTAGCAACGTGTTATGATTGGTAAGCTGCAGAACTTGATTCGCTGGTAGCCAAGAACTCGGATTTTATCAGCGTTTTACAATATACGCGACCTACCAGAGGCCACTTCCTGATCAAATGACTTGAGATATGCTGTTTACTTTGGTTCTGATCAGAATTGCTAGTTGAGGCGCAGAGAAACTCAGTCGGTTAGACTAACTGCACATTTAGTATCGCGGTACTACCGTTGAATATCTTGTAGCGGCCTGATTACGACAACGTAGCAATGATAGCGAAGAGGACGAACCTAATACAATTTCCGCGGCAAAGTTGGTAGACAGGACTAGAAAATCTTGATTTCCGACAAACTTGGCGTACCTCGACTGTAATACCAGGTTTTGACGAATGACATGATTCGCAAACTGGATTCAAAGACTAAAAAGAGCCCCTTCAGTCTTGCTGGATAGCTCATGAAATGGATACCGCGCCCTGGTTCCTCGAAGCCGGGAAGATCTCTTTCAGGGTCTGCCGGAACTCAAGAACAAACTTATCTTCTATGGCTTGGAATACCCCTCCAAGAGCTCTGCGCAGGGTAGCTTGCTGTAATATTTGAGCTTGGAGGGTTTTGCGATTCTGGGCTCGCCGGCTTCCTTTCGTCTGCAACACTGGGGCTGGTGAGCGGTCTATTTGCGCTCGGTGCGTCTGCGGCAGGATATAGTCTAGGAGAATCCAGAATTCATAGAGTTTTTTGGCCTCGCAATTCCCGCTCAAGGACCATACGAGTCCAATCGCGTTATTGACCATTTGTAGAAGGGATGTGCGGTTCTGAGAAATACGGTGCACCGCAGCATGGCGAATGGCACAAATTGGCTCGTGCCAGTTCGGTGGAGGCTTTTGTTTCTGTGGAAATGCAGACATCGGAAGCTTTCGAAAATGTCTCTTCAAAAATGGAAATAGCTTGTGCAATTCTAACGCCTCTGCACAGGACCATTCATTTGCCTCAGCCTCCTTTGGTAGCCATTGCTGTACGAAGCGAAAGGCTTCAGCTTCCAAGTATCGCTGGAGAGCTAGAAGAACAAGATTTTGAACACAAAACGGGACGTATGCGATGGGTAAGTCGACCAGATCGTATATATCGTGCATGACCTCTGGGCAAAAATACTGTTAACTTGAGAGGTAGAATAATGTGTAGGAGTAGAATGACGTCGTACCAAAGGTCTTCTTTGTGCGTAGGCAATCGAGGGACTGTTGCATCTGGCAGGAGCTTGAAGCTCGAGTGGTCAGTCTCGACCTTCTATCGGATAGAATCACTTACCTGCTCTCGGTTTGGCATGGCATGAAACCGATTAAAGGAGGCATTTCTTCTGCCTGGTCTTTTGCTGAAGTTGCATGGTCGTCTTGTCGCTGGTATCGTTTGACCCGCTTCCGGCTTTTGCCCATATTGGACAAGGCGATGGGACCGAGGAACGCGCTTCGGCTCGGACGCTGCCTTAATGGTCGTAAACGACCCGTCTTGAAACACGGACCAAGGAGTCTAACATCTATGCGAGTGTTCGGGTGTCAAACCCGTGCGCTGGGCTGTCGTAGAGAATAAGTGAATTGGGCTGTTGATCAAGCGTCCTTTGCTGCATTCAATCTAACTGAAAAGCGCACGTGCTCAGCGGAGAATTGTCACACTTCACAAGAGCTAATATATCCTTTGACTAGGCTTGGTGTGCAGAAAGCGGGCTTGAAAATGCACACGGGGACTGCAGCTGGCCGCACGACTTGGAGTCACACCTGAATGCAGATTTCGGGACACTAGTATCCATTTCTATCTGTCCAAACTTTGTGGTACACGAAAGTTGAAAGAACAGTTGAGCATGTTGACCGAACGGTCCGCCAACAAGGTCGACGGCCATCTTGACTGGTAAGGCAACTGTTGAATAAACACATTGATGGTGGGACCCTTCATCACAACGGATAAGGATATCTTCTCTTACTACAATAATTATGTGGAATCTGTTTCTGGTGCTGAGTTTGAGTAGTTGTTTGAAGTTTCATTGAATGACTACAAAATCGCTGATTCAAGGTGACCTCCAACTTGTAAAACGTCTGTGTGGTGATTTATCTTGGGATCAGTATTTGATTTTATAATTGAAATGGTGTCTTGTTGCAGAGTCCCTAATTTGAAGGTTATTGACAACGCAAACTCGAGCTCCAAAGGAAACGCAGCACTTTGGGGAAGCGAGGTGTCTTTTTAACGATAGTTTGCGATCAAGTTGTGCACAAGAAAGGCAGGATCCAAAAGCGTCTGACCACTCGCGCGATCAGCCCACGGGCTAGGTACCTGGTTGTGAAAATGGAGAGCTCTCGCGAGCGGTCGCACCAGCAGTCGGAATAATGGCACGCGGATTTCCATCGCATCAAGGCGAAGTATGTCGAATATCTGTGCCTGCAAGCAGTCAAGATTCTCCAGGAAAGTCTCGACTCGCGGTAAGAAAAAGACATCCTGTGCAATTATCAGTCCGGTGCATAGATCTAGTCGTAGAAGGCGAAAATCGAGGACATGTGCCATCTGAAGGTCGGTCATGGGCAGCATCAAGTCAAAAATCTCATCAATGCATGCTGCAATTGAGAGGGGATCGGGGCCAGGCCACTTAAAAAAGCAGGAAGCCGAGGATTCAGAATGAAGGAAACAGTTGACCGTGGAGTAGTACCGGCAATGAGTGCAATTTGTCGCCTCTAAGGGTTCTTCGGCAAGCAGCTCGCCATCATACTCAATGTATGGCGAGCCAACTGGCACGGTGCAAATTTGCTTCCAGATCTCGTCAAGATCCAGGTCCAGATCAATTTCATCACGGCAAGGGTGACTGACGTTGAATGTCAGGCGACGCAAGTTGATCATGTCTGAGCGACTGATCCTTGTAAACTTTTACAGGAAAAGAGGTAACGACCAAAATATATAAACGAAGTTCTCAAGGCCAGGGACAGATTAGTAAATTTGGATGTCTTTCTGTCAAGACGCCCTCTCCTTAATTCTCTTGGCAGGCGGACGAACTTCATGGTTTGGTATGACATGACCAAACATTCCATCACAGGCGTTAAATGGGGAATGAACCATCAGTTGAAGCAACGCACCAGAGGAGTCATAAGGTCCACATATCATCTCTCCTCTCTTACAAGGAGCAGGGTCTGATCATGGATAGGATTCGTATACCATTTCTTGGCTCATCGAAATGTACGAATCCTGCCAGCGGGCCTTTGGTCAAAGACATCTACAGAATGGAAAATACGACAGGTATCCTAGCACAGATTCAGTTTTCACATTGGGGAGGGCTACCTAGATCGTGTTCCTTGGATAACCCACGCAAGTACATCACTATCGAGTTTTGCTGACAAGCAATCGGGCTTTTTCGGCAATGCAATCCTGCCTTGAACAGCCCAGTCTTCCAAACCACTTATTCCGCCTCCATTATCAGATCGTCCAGACCTCCACACTCACATTGACGCCATGTATCCATGATTCCCAAGATCTGCTGCCGCGAAGAGTCCAAGGCACGATCAAAAGCCTCCAGCTTGGTCTTCAGCTCTTTCGCACGTATACTAAGATCATGCTTCTCTGTCTGAATATGATCTATAGCCTCACGCAGACTATGGTTCTCCCGCACGAGCTGAATCTCCCGCATTTGCTTAGAAACACAGGATTCCCACAGGCGTCGGTACAGTCCGACGAGTCGAGCCGCTTGAAAGGCTAGTTTGGGGTCACTGATCTCGAGATCAGCCAAAGTTTCTTGTATCTCTTCGAATGGCTGTTTAAGGACCGTGCGGGAGCTACCCGAAATGCTGCTGCCTGGCACCGTCTGAGACACATTAGAATCTAACGAAGAAACGATGGGGTTCAAATAATTTTGGATGTAGAACCTACCTCCTGAGCGGGAATTTCTTTGGCAGGTTGTCCCTGCATCATAGTAGAAGATGGGCTCTCGTTGTGGTCAGTCGCATGGCGAGGAGAGGCGATTTTGGGAAGAGGGTCCATCTTGCGAGTCAACGAAACACTGAATTGCAAAGGTAGATGGTATGAGAATCAGGGCGATAGATGCTCATCTTATATTTGCTATTCGAGTGCGTTTGAACTCATACCATGGTTCAAACACAGGCTACTGCACACGAGAAATTTGAATTCAGTTGGCTGAACTGTTGGTCAACTGTTCTCCCATCTGTTTACTCACCGACGACTCACCAGAATTTATTTTCGACGGTCATTTGAGTCAATTAGTCTAGGTCGGGCGTGCTGATCCAACACACAATATGCGACACTGTCTTGAAAACTAATTTTCATTGTACTTAGATGCGCATTACGAAATGTTGTGGACAATGTGAGGGATGCTTGAAAGAAAGACCTGCGGCATATGAGCGAGCTACTAACTATGCGATTATTTGGATATCACAGTAAGCAACACTTTTGCTTTTCTTGGTCGTTCGTTCCTACGTTGGCGTGCACGCGAACATAAATCCCCGACTTTCCGCTATGATTATTTCTTCCCACGCCCGCGAAAATGGTCAATGTAGAGCTCTGCCTGATGGGAGTATCGCTGCTTGTCACTATCGCGGTATGTTAGCCACATTCCTTCATTGTCCAAGTATTGATCCGTGACAGGCCTCTAGCCCAATATCCTCGCCCAAAGTGTCTTATTACGAAGTCAGTTTGGGATATATTTTCATCCACCTCATGAAACTAATTCTCTTCCTAGAATGGGATTGCGAGAGCCACGCCACTTCCAGAAAGGATCCACAAAGGGCAAAGTGAGACACCCGCACATGCACACGGCACTATGAATCGGAAAGCGCATGGGCATCGGCATTGGCATTTGCGATAGGCGGTCACTTTGATATTTTCTGAAAAATTGGGGTCGTCGCTAGAATAGGCCTCAATGGAGCTTGTGAGTGCGTTTTGACTTGCTTATTCAATGTTGTTAAGTGGACTGTCAACAAAGTTGAAGGAGGTTTGATGATTGAAGCCTCATGACAGGGTTATTGGATTAGAAAACTATGCCGCGCGAACTAGTTACATATATACTCGTCGAGAAATAGAGACTTTTCACCAAAATAGACGATTTCTATCGCCATGATCTATCGAGAGCAGAGGAGTTTCCTAACAAGACTAGCGAGCTCTTTCCCATCATGAGCGTTGTTGGCGATAAAGTCATCCTGCAGTTTTTTAGAAAATTGTCAGACAGAGGAAGCTTAAATGGGAGTGCAAATACCTTCTGAAGTGCCGGGATTGACTTTGCTGACTTGGCAACAGCCAGGAATTGGCTTGCAGCACACCTGATCGGCCAATGTGCGATGCGAGTCTCTTCGCTCTCCTGATATTTCTGCATGAGCTGCAAGGCTAGTGATGGAATCATTGACAGGTACGCCTGCTCAGCCTGATCTGGCGTGCAGTCTACACAGAGCTCTAAGCGTGCTGGAGAATGTCAGTATGAATCGAATCACTCCCAAGGGCGGTTGACGCACCGATCTTGACGGCCCCGTCCAGTCCAAGCAGAAAATCCCCGCAACCAAGCGATTGGTGAGTGAGTCCAAATGAGTGCAAATAGCGCATCCCACTGATAACCTACAGGACATAGGTCAGGATACGCCGCGTAAACAATATTGCCTGACATACCTGAGATAAAATAGCGCTCAGCTCCTTTTCATCAAGGCGAACCTGGGGGCCTCTGAAACAAATCGTAGAGTGAAGGGCAAGTCATCTAGCAAGAAAAATCCAGAATCCCCATGGAGATAGCATTCATGTAGTCTCAGTACATTAGCATGCTCTAGGTGACCGAATCTGTCGATCAAACGGCGAGCGTCCTGCCTCTGATACTTTCGAATGGCCACAATGCGGGACCGGTGTGTGCGTCGGCTAGCAAAGATGACTTCGCCGGCAAGATCCGTGTGAAAGATTTCTTGGTAGGTGTCCCGTGGGCGTTCGTGCCGCACAAGAAATGCAGAGTTGAGATCAGCGATGGCGAGGAGACGGGGAAGGCAAAGAGTCTTCGGCGCGCCTGTAACAGCTTTTGATGTACGAGCAAAATTGCTTGGCGAGTGAGAAGATTTTTGTTCGCGGCCGGGACGCACTGCCTTTGAAAAGACTGGCGCAATTCCAAGTTCTTTCCCTTGAATGGCACGAAAGTCGAAAGCAAGATGCTTATCAAAAGTATCCATGTTTGAACTCCACAGACCGACCGACCGCTTCGCAGTCAATATTTGCCTGGGGTAAAGGGTATATAAGGGGGACCAAGATTTTCACGAGGAAGAGAACCAGCAGTTCTGACATAGTTGACAGATTCAGGTCCCTAGCACGCTGTTGCTTTCATATTTTGTATATGCTATAAAAATGAGGCGAAAGAAATATGGTGCCTAGACATGACAATGCTCCGAGCGTCAAGGAACATCTTTGAGGTAGTAATAGAGTATGATTATGAGCCTTTGACAAAGCTTTCACTTTGATATTTCTTTACATGGCCAGAAGATTTCTGTCCTCGGCTGAAAAGAGCGGCAAGTTTCAAGCTTGTGGCGAGAGACCGTTGACGTCGTGCAGCTGAATCTCCCCTGCAGCTCTTGTTCCATTCGGTATCTAAGTCTTGATTCATCGATTGGTATAATGACTTGCTTATAGAGTATAATTATGACAAGTTTCAAGCTTGTGGTGAGAGGCCGTTGACGCCGCGTAGCTGAATCTCCGCTGCAGCTCTTGTTTCATTCTGCGATCCGGATCTTGAATCCTTAAATGTTGGACTGATTTGCGTGGAGATATGAGTATAATTCTGTTTGAAGGAAAGTGAGATAGCATACACAGAAAGTGTCTCATTTTGAAGAGAAGAAAGAACAGCTCATCGGCGCACATCATCACCCTTCGAGTTTCGAGAAAAACGTGGCTAAGACAAGCTTATACCTTCCAAAAACCCTATCGTCATACCTGCCCAATAAGCTTCTTTTCACTGACGTGGCTGCGCACTCTGCCGGGTAGAGCGACGACGACCACCCGTCGCTTCCCTTCCCGCCCTTCCCGTGTCCCTGACGTTTTGAAATAGCGTTTCCACAGCTGCCAATCGCTGGCTGAAGTCCTCCAACAAATGATTTGTCGATTCATTCCATATGTTTTGCTCATGCAGAGCACTTTCGAGGCCACTAAGAAGTTGTCAGCAATGCTTGGGACGGTCCGGCTTCCTCACTTACTTCATCCGATTATCTAGACTTCGGTCATGTTAGATATTGGTCTCAAAAAAGGAAGACGGGGACATACTCAGCTAGACACTGGATGGCAACGATACTGTCTGTTGCATCAATCGCCTCGGCATCCTGAGGTAAAGGGAAGGCTCTTGCCAACCCTTTGGTGGGAGCGGAATTGCACGGCGATTGCTCTCCCGCGTCACCTCCGAGGTGGGACTGGCGCTCGTCTTCCTCACCTTGGAAGGAAGAATCATCTACTGTGGTGTCACCACTTAAGACACTTCCAGAGCCATCAGAATCACCAGATGAGAGCGAGAGAGCACGCTGCAATCTCTGGCGGAGACGCTGTCGCCGGTCAGCAGTCGAGTCGTTAGAATACGCATTCATTTTTATAGGCAGTCAAGAAATGAACCCTCATTAATAGTCTGAAAATGAAACCGGTAGATGATTGCTCTTTATACTAAAGAAATGGCAACCGCATTTTGTGAAGTGAGTCACGCATGCACACAATGCCTTTGGGGGATTCTATGGGACCGTGTTCGCTCCTGCAATGGGCCGCCATGAGATGAACTAAACTCAAATATCCAGAAAGTGTGGTCCCTGGATAATTTCCTTGGATTTGATGCTGGTGAGTCAACGAGATTGCTGAGTGCCCATGTGTGGACTCAACAGCGGCCAACTGTGGAGCCATTGCAAATCACATTGGGAACCGACATGGATGATAGACACGCCCTAATTCAGTCAACATCACTTTTAACCCGACTCATCGTCTAATTTGTTCTTGGAGGGTAAATGAGTGACCCGCTTGAGGCATGGTTCGACAAAGCTACCAATGTTGCGCCATCCCGAGTAATCCACGGGCTGTCTATGTATTGGTCTGCAGTGAATCCACAAGATTTATTATAGCCTACAGGAAAATAGAAAGTAGGCCGCAAAACTATTATCATTGATTTGATCTGGGTGGTGAATGCCAGCGAGAAGAACCGCACATATCGCACGTAGCAAAGTCTCGGCAAGAAAGGTGATGCCCTTTTTTGGAAAGCGTGGGATGGAACAGTCGTCAACTTAACGTTAACTCTGATTTCTGAGTCAAAGTGCAGACCACTCGAAGTCTACCCATATCCCCCTTTGGCAGTAATTTAGTGTCTGGTGAGTTTCAAAACTGATTTTCAGTATTTAAATCATGGATTTCTTGGTTTGCCAGGCTCCAGGGCCTGTGTAAAATATCAATATCTCTTTACCGCTGTGGTGTTTAATGACCCATCTTCCTACCCCAAATTCCCTTCTCTCGCCAAGCATTTATCATTCTCATGGCTCCTTTCATCATGGCGCGAGGGAATAGCCACAAGCGAGATCAAAATGGCCATCACTCGCAGCGAGTAAGGCCGGTGATGACTAAAGCTCGATCAGTTTCAAATGTCTCAATCCGGTCGGCGTCTCCAGTTTCGACCGTCCGGGGCGCGAAGTCTGGCATTTTGAAACGCCATCACAGTGTGAGTCGTTTTCGGACCTGCAAGACCTGATTCATTCAATCTTGTGGCGCTCTATCACATTCTAGCCTTTTATTGACAGCACATAGGGTTCTTCCGCGAAAGACTCCCGCAAGCATGGCAAAATCGACCGTCAGAAATGCTCTGATCTCCTTTCAGAGGTTCAGACTGAGATGGAGAGGGAAGCGGATGAGCAGCTAGCTAGGGCCACGTCGCGTTTTCAGGAAGAAAAGGCACAGAATGTGAAAATGATGGAACAAATTATCGCCGAAAAGGACAGTCTCTCAGCCAAGAATTTTCAGGCTGAGGGTGAAGTTTCTCGCCTGAAGCAAGAGCTGGAGGCACAGGCCCTGGCCACACAAGGCCAAGTGAGCTGGAACGAGATACAGTCAGCCTTGTACCAAGCTCATAGTCAGTTGGTATCGGCAGCTACTGGGCTTTGGAGCTCGATCGAAGCCATCCAGAATCGCCAGCTAGCAACATTCCTGCCTGGGTCAGGGACCATGGATTTCAACTGGCCCAGTCTAAGCGGAACATCCAACCTTACTGGATTCGATCATTTACCCTCATCCTACAATTCGCAATACAGTCAACAAGATCAGCAGGCGATCAACCAAGCCGTTCCCCCAAATTGACGGCAATTGTTTTTCAATGTGGTGTGCCTTCTGATGGTGCGGTGGATTGAAGTGAGATAGTGATGATAGAAGATGTTTTTCAAGCCTCACCAGGAGCATTAACACCATTAGTGCATTCATTGTCACCTGAGAACTACGGTCAATACACCTTTCTATACATCGTCACAAGCCATATTTTGGCAATCCTCGATCATTGGTACGCCAAAAAGTGACTTTCTCGAAATGAGCTTATTACCTATTCACTGCATGTATGTTCCACCTAAATCTGCTTGTCAAATTTAATGGCAGTCTTAAATACTGACAAGGCAGTAGAGAAGAAAGATAGCAGACCTGGGGCTTGCCTCTAGCCAGGGTCAAGCTTTGGTCGAGATGCAGAGGCACCGACTACCATTTGTTACGTAGGTGGATTTCGTTCAACAAATTTGATTTTTGCAACCATGGTGATTTCGGTATATTACTAGCAGCGCGCTGTTAGGTCAAAATGCAGTTCAATGATGGGCATTCAAGGACACTCAGCATGAAGCTTTGGGTGTCGCAGATTTCTTCCTCAAATATGACGTCTACATGGCTTCCATGTGATAGAAATAAGTATCTCTTTCTTGAGACCTAAGAACTTATGGTGCATGATGGGAGAGGATGAGTTGTATATTCATGCAAGTTTTCGTAAAGAATTTCTATGTCTGTCAATGTGTGCCATTTATCTTCCGTACGGTACCGTCATACACTCCAAGCCCCCAATCTCCGGGCTCCAAACACAATCACAAACCCATCATCATTCCCTACTATCACCAAGCTGAATGTAGTCTGCTGGCATCAGTGTCGGATCTGTGATATGGATCAGTTTGGTAAAAATTCAAATCAAGGAGACACCTTACCAGCGGATGGTCTTTTCGACTTTGCAGAGTCATTGCGGTTTGATTGATGCGAGGGTAAATCATTAAGCCGTCGTTTGCCTCGACGCCTCAGTGCCTTCCCCTGACATTTGCAGTCTGCACACTTTGATACCTTGGATTCACGCGCAATGGATGAGCTACTAGCGTCGCGGCGCTTTCGAAGGATGTGGTGCTTTTTCCCTCGTAGAGACTCAACACTTCGTCTTACACGATACTGCTGCCAATAGGCAATTGACAAAGCCTTCCAGGTCAAGTTTCGATTAGATTCGAGCCAGGGAAGAAGGTTTTCCTCCTCCCAGGCTGACCAACCGACTGCATTATGGGGCGTCATCATGCACTTGAGGGGTAGTGTTTATGACCGTTTGGCGGGAAGCAAGTGATTGAAATGGGTATGAAAATGTTCTTACCCAGGAGTGTTCTCATGGATGAACAGTTGCCGCTTTATGGAGAATCGCCATTGACAAGCAATTCATTCTTTGGTCGCTCAAAAAGTACTCCTGGTGGGCGCCATGTTGCATCTCCCAAAGTTCTAACACGGGGCTGGCAAGGTCCATGGTTGACCTCTTGCAACCTCTTGGCAGAGCTGAACAGAATCGGACGCGACTTGTTGAACTAAAAAGTGGCAATCACTCAATAGCGCCCTAAATCGGGATCAACATTCGGTCTACGCAATAAAGGTTGGCAAGAGCCTACCTACCTGGGTGAGGGCAGTTTACAAGCGCTTTTGAAGCGAAAGTACCCCTGTCAGAGAAGGAGCTCAGTGAATGATAGCAAGAACAAATGAGGGTGAGAATCTTCGACTAGACGAATTTATAGCTGGCCAAGGTTGCAAAGGTTCTAAGCAACGAGCACCGCCACCAGAAAGTTTTCAATGGAAGGTTACACTGAATTCTACGGAAAGAAAGGATTGTCGACTGTCGTAAAAAACACTATTTTCTATCACGGCTGGGTTGAAGTTGAAACAACAAGCATCACAATATCCCGCGAATTAGACGGGGACCTCGCCTGAGTGGCTTTCACTAGTACAGGACCAGAGATCTGGATAGCTTAACCATTCTCCAGTCTAGAAACCTTGACCGGTACATTGTGTGAAGAAAATTGACTCATTGAATGGGAGGATTTGATCGGAAATCCCCCCCCCCCCGCAGTAGACACATGGGAGGCAGGAAGTTGGAAGACAGTTCGTGGAAAGCTATGTGGTACAAAGTAAAATTAGGATACAAAGCGGGTCACTCTGAACTGTGGACGGCGATCCGTTGACTTGGCAGTGGGTTGTCGGAACCATGGGCCGTACGTACACTTATCGCGACCGTAATCAATATGATATAATTCCGCTTACGTCACACCTGTAGGTCTGCCGTATGCAGTGTCAACCCTGGCATGCAGAGAAGCCACAAATTTCTCGAGAATAAACAACGCTTCCCGATTTCAAAACAGGTTCGCTGGTTGCAAGGCCAGTAGAGAGAAAGGCAGGTACTAAGCGTTTGTCTTTTGACTATCCGGGAGACTATTCCAAATGTCACAACCATGGACGCGCTATGAATTGACTTTTTCCGGACCTGAGTGGGGCTCAATATGAGTATTGCTTCGCGTCTACCCTGAATCCGTCCACACCCAGCGTCGATCAAATTTGACGCCCGGGATCCACCGTGGCCCAAATGTCGCGGGACAATGATTGGTCTACTATTGTGCAATTAAAGTCAATATTGCAGCCTGCAGAACGCTGAAGACGGCGGACAAAACTATTAGCTGCAGGCAGAATACGCTAGTCAAAGGCCTCCACGCTCTTTTCACCTCATTACCTTCATACACGTGCATCATCATGAGGGACCGGCTCAATCGCTCACAGAGAGTATGCACGGGCATCTAGTCGCAGGATTTTATTTTCCGGTGCTTGTCGCGGGAAGTGGGTACCCAGGACACTGCCAGGCTCGGGGAGAAACTAACCGAAGATTGAGTTATGGATCTGGACGGCGTTGACACCAAATATCCACTACGCCACTCCGCTCAGCACAAAAGGTTTGTTGCAGCTTAGGCGTATAGGATAGGAGAGCTTAGAATGACGATATTATCTATTACTATGGCAAAGGCTTTGCTGGTAATGGCTTAAATGGCAGGAACAACCGTGATGGGTTTCAGTACAATTACTCTTAATTGTACAGTGTGCCAAGGGCGACCGCTCCTTGTTCTATCTAGCCCCAGGCTGCTCGTGATCCTGAACCCCCACCGTGCTTCGCCGGACCCAAGACTCATGTTAATTTAGGATCAACCGAGTGCTGTGGTTGAAGGAAAGATTCGTGGGCAGGAAAGTGGAGGATGCTTTGGTCAGGCCAGCCTCCGTCAGCCAATCCTGACTCTGGCATATAAGGAAGCTGCGGTCCACTCGCTGGATTGTTGACCATGCTCCAGAGTAGAGCATTCGCCGCAGCGATCTCGCCAATCGCACGCTGTGAAGCCAGCTGATTCTCCTGCTGCTGGATTTGTGCTTGCATGTTGGTAGCCATGAGATTCATCTGCTGATGCAACTCATGCAGTTCGTTTTCCAGGCTTCGTGCTTCAGAGGAGAGCCTCTCATTCTCCATCACTTGCCGCTGGATTTTGGCGGCATCCTCGGCCCTGTCGGCATGGAGACGTTGTATTTCCATCTGCATGCCGGCGATCTGCGCGTCCTTTTCGCCAAGTGCCTGATAGAACTCTTCCTCGCATGCATTTGTGACCGCAAAGCATTTCTGGTATATTGCCTTCCGGTATTTCCTGCTGTCCCGTGATTTTACACGATCCTAGAATGCGGTGCGGTCAGCGAATGTGCACAGAGAGCAAGAATTAAGATCAATTGTCCACGAGTCCTGCGAACGAGCGTGATCTTAAAAATATGGAGGATGGCGACTGACCAACTTGTTACTCGGTACGCCCGCGGCCATGATCCACGCTAGCCTTGCAGATTGATGTGGGCTATAAAGGGACTCGTGTCTTGGTAAACTGGGCTTTGCGCGTCGAGAAATTGATCGTCACAGTGAGGAGACGTCCTAGATGCAAGACAGGTTTGTGGTAGGAGAGACCCTCAGGAGCCGATACGGGAAGCCACAGACTTCATGTACTTCTCCAATACCGCCAAACACGCTCACCGAGCTCACTGTCACGATACTATAGCGTAAATCTGTATTGATGCATTTCCCGACTTGTCACGCCAGGGGTAACCCTCCTGTGGAGCCACTGATCGACCAATCCGCTCCACGGATCTTGAATCTTGGCAGGCATGAAACGTGGGGGCTCTGGTTCCACGGAGAATCCTATTAGCTAAATCGAAATTGTGCTAGCGTTTATAGAGGGGCTTTCATGCAGGTCCGCCCATAGTATTTACAGCGCTCCATCCTACGCTTCTGAATGGGCTTTGAGATATTGAAGGGACTAGATCCCTTGTTGATCAGCCCTTGAATGATGCCTTCTACTTCTATATAGAGTGTTGTCAGCTCCCCAGCCTTGTGAGGAGATTTGCCGTTCCAACAAAGCACATCCACTCGTCTGACTTCTTTATCCTTCGATAATTCTGGAAAGCGTCACTATCACTGTCAAGTTACCCAAGGTTCACTGAATACATGCGGGATTTTCTAACCCTGTCTAACCATCTGGACCCACTGTGGGCTTGTGATTCTTTCTCGATTCTGTCAACGGAAGCTGCGTATCAACAAAAGAATGGAGCTCACAAAAGCTTGTAAATTGACCAGAAAGTGGTTCAAGATTTAAGAAACGAAGGTCCGTAGTTCCCCGAAAAGACCACATCCGTGGTTCGCCTAATGTTTATCAACCATAATTTTGATCCGCGGTCCTGACACTACCGCGCGCCTTTCACAGTGGAATTCCCCACCAACATGAACAAACAAGAGCCACGGCCATTGGTGGATAGAATCACCACGATAAAGACAATGACATGAATCAATGGACGCCATGAAGGCCTGGATCATTCTTTTCACATTAGACTTTTGCATTTGATATAATTCTCTCGATGGGAGTGATTGACGCTACCATACACACGACTCAGTGCTGTCCGACCATTGTGCTATAAAGCTTTGATAGCAGGTCCTAAGTAACGCATTATTCCAGCTGTTCAATTATTCTGACACTATCTGCCTCTGCTCCCTTTACTCGCATCTTGTAACCATGGACACCCTTGTCACCAGTCTCCCTCCGGATGTTGGGGCCATCCTCATGCGAAACATCGCAGTCATCGAGATTGTGTCCATGTTTTCAATCGGCGCATACAATTCTCTCGAGACTGTCGTCCTCATCTTCAGTGCGTTCAAGCGCTACCGTGGATTATACTTTTGGAGCATGCAAGTGGCAGCATGGGGGATCCTTGTGCATGCTATCCCAGCAATGGTTCGATTCATGTCCCAGTCTTCCAATCTGGCGGTCTCCATTCCATTCATGATCGGATGGTATGCGATGGTCACTGGTCAAGCGATCATGCTCTATTCACGACTAAGGATTGTTGTCCGCGACGCTACCCTCCTGCGATGGGTTTTATGGATGATTATCGTCACTGCCTGCGCCTTTCACATACCCACGACAGTGGTATTCTTTGGCGTGAACAGCGGCGATGCCCGCTTCGTGCAGCCGGCCATGATCTACGATCGTATCCAAGTGACGGGCTTTTGCATCCAGGACCTGATCATCTGCGGTTTGTATATGCGCGAAGCAATGCGGTCGCTGAAATTGATCACGCAGATGCGCGGTCCCGATGGACGCAAAGTCATGATTCACCTCATTTGGGTGAACGTACTCGTGGTCGTCATGAATATTTTGCTCCTCATCACAGAATACAAAATGCACTATATCCAAGTCAGTTTCAAGACAGTGGTGTACAGCATAAAGCTAAAGCTGGAGTTCTCTGTGCTCAATCGCCTTTGCACTCTCGTGCAATCATCACCGTGTATTTGTCAACAGAGTTATACCCAGCAAGGGCCACCAGACAATACGAACTCTCAGAACGCAAAGATTAAAAGCCCAGACGGTCGCTCAGACATGAAGGAGCGGTCTGAGCTAAACCAGGTCCGCTTGCCACAAGATTTGCCGCCTTCCCATGCCTCTGGGCTTGGATCGACACCACACAAGCACCCTGATAATCATATTCGTCTGCGCGAAGACTTTTCTTCGGCATCGACTTTCTTCGACAGTAACCTCCCGGGATCTGCCACGGGATCAGCAGAAAATTTATGCAGAGTCGAATCAGAAGCGTCCGATGGAAGGCCAAAGCTGGATGTCTGAGCGATACCCTCGATCTCTTCACTCGGGTTCTTTCAGCCTGTCACTAACGGAATGGGTGTTTCGGAGGCACGGTGCAGAATCCAGAATCAAGTCAAGACGTGCTCAATGACATGGACCGGAGGGCTTACTAGGCGCATCCTTTCGAGACGGGGGATTATCTATCATCGAGACCTATCATAGATTTTATGTGTATTTTCAATCGAAAAGCAAACCGCGGTTTCCACTCTTTGGGGGCGACCCATCTGAGCAACTCGATTTCGTGACCAGGGTAGTAAACTGGCTAGCTATAGTAGGCCTCGTTGAACCGGCTTTCATGCTAAGGCCCAAGATCAAACTGTCTTTCTCTCATTAGGATAGGAGCTGGCGGCAGTGGCGGGCTTTCACAGAGCCCCTGTGCTGATACACCGACAGCTCTGCCTAGATAGCTGCTCATGATGTGGGGATCAAAATAAATCCTTACTTCTGAGATGATTGGTACAATGTGTCACCACACAAGAAAAGGAGTGGAGTTCCCAGCATAAGAGTGTAATCTTCAGCTTTTGAAACACCATTTCTTCCATCGCCCAAACTAGTGCGGCCCTGAGACATAAATAGTGGGTCCATGACGGTCCGCGGAGGAATTGATTGGATGTCTTGGCGCCGACTCGTGTTCTGCTGGCCAAGGGCCTCCGTCACCAGTCGATACCCGACATTCTCTGACCGCTGAAGCCGCGTCGCATTTGACCTCTGTCCAAGCGTGCTGCTGACCAGGAAGATGAATACCCTTGATTGGTCAAACACACCGTCATGAAACGTGGAACGTCGCCCGATCTATGCGACTCGCAGAGTGATGGTGAGGAGCGGCCGTCCAAAGTTCCCCGGCGAGGTAGCTTGAGCACGAATCTAGAGCCTTTGCAGGGGAAGCACGACCGTAGGAAATCATCACAGCCGCTTTGTCCCTCCTCGCCAGAGCACCCTGGAAAAGTGAGTAGCGTGTCTGGGTTGACGACGTTCCAGTAGCTAACTGCATAGCAATCAAATCCCCCAGAACACCGAACTACGACACCAATCTCGCTCACGCATACGTCCACCCCGCTTGAAGACCAAATATACCAGTGGATACCAGCGCCGGAGTCTGCTGCCGTCGGAGAAATGAGTGAACCAGCATCCAAGCGATCCCGATCGCGCTCGATCTCTACCGACCGGGGACGCGCTCGGTCTGTCTCCTCCGACAATAGCGAAAGCAGCTCGGCTCGTGATACTCGGTCATACGCCTACCGTGCTGTGAACTATGTGACCATACTGGAGACCAAGGGTTGCTTCATGCAGCCGTCCCCAGCTGGCCCGATGCCCGACGACATCGCGCTCTGTGAGCGTCTCCTTCATCAGCCGATCGCAACTCCCCAGGGCACCCTATTCGATGACGAGTATATTGACAGATTCCATTACGCGCTGCGGAACCGGTCTGAAGCGCGTCTCCTGGTAGACCTGCATCCCCTAATCATGCCATCCGCGGAAAATCAGTTCATCAGGGGCACGCAGGGCCTGAGAGACGTCATAGATGGATACAATGATCCATGGCTGAAGACTGAGCCGATTTATGGTCCAAAGCCGCAGCCTGACCATGCACGTGGATTGAAGTGGTCAGTGTTCACGGAAAGCCAGCGACGCAAGCTCGGCATCAGACCCGACGAAAAATCGCCGTATACGGCGCGCGAGGACATGTACTTTCCTTACCTGACCGCTGAAATCAAATGTGGAAACCAAGCGCTGGAGCTCGCGGACCGGCAAAACATGCACAGCATGTGCATCGCGCTGCGAGCTGTGGTCTCGCTGTGCCAAGCGGCTGGGTGCACAGAAGAGGTGCATCGGCGAATTCTGGGATTTTCGATATCTCATGAGCTCGATGGTTTTCGTATATACGGCTACTATCCTGAGTTTGAGGAAGATAAAGTCTTGTTCTACCGGTGGCCGATTGCACAACCCAACGCCTGGACCCTAGAAGATCGATGGACCTGCTATCGATTCGTGAAAAATGTGGACCGTGAGTTCTTGCGCATTCATACCGATCGATTGATGCGCGTCATTGGCAGAGTGCCTGATCCAGAGGACGATACCTTGGGAATCGACGTCGATGAAGTCGAGTCACAGCTGTCCATCATTGGATCGCAGGAGCGCCCAGGGTATCGTAGAGCCGCATCCTCGCAAAGCCGCGCACTGCAACCAGAGCTGCGAATGATGGTTCAAACACTGAAGCAACAGCTGGCAGAGCAGAGGACGCGGGAAGAGAGACTCCTTGCCCAGCTTGAAGAACAAAATATACGACAAAGGCAACTAGAAAAGGATCAGAAGGAACGAGAAGAGAAACGGGAGGCAGAGCAGAAGGCCCGGGAGGCAGAGCAGAAGGCGCGGGAAGAAAAACTTCTTGCTCAGTTGGAACTACAAGGTAGACTTCTCGCCCGCTTAGAGAAAGAGGACCTCAAATGAGCGTTCTGCTTTCGGTATACCTGAATCCTTTTGGAAGCGCTTTGGCTTGTATCTACTGTGGTAGCTAGACAACCTCGGTCCTTGATATCAACACAGCTAGGAGGGCATCATAAGCACTGACTAACATCACGCTGCACATGTTGTGTAGCCTAATTGCCCTTGCGTCTATAAGCCAATAAATTGAACTGTGACAGACCCGCGCAAATTTCCAGGTCAAAGAGGACTACATAATAGGTGGTGAGGGTGTGCTGAGGCTGGACGAAGAGGAGCCTTGGGGTTCAAAAGCTAGGCCAAAGAATTGGGAGTCCAAATACACAAGATAGGGACTATCATCTATTGCTTACTTGCCATGGTGATATATTTGTAACGTTACCAAGAATTCGCAATCGATAACAAAGACTTGCTTATACTTGCGGCTGAACTTGTTCCTATGGGTTCTCATTTTGGCGCAATTCATGACAAAAAGGCCACGAAAATTCTTCTCGCAACAATCGGTTGTCGTGACATGAATGTACCAAAGAAGCTCTTTCCTCAGTCGTCATTTATCTTGGAATGAAACACCTTTCGCCTTCTTCTGGTGGTTCAATTGAGATTTCAAGAACATGACTTCGCTTTTCAGAATATCGAGTTCACCCGTTAGAGCTTTGTTATCGGCAGCGAGACGCTTCAGTCTGTATTTGCGTTTGGCTCCTCGGCGCTTGGGGTTTCTGTTTCGTGTCAGCACATTCCTCCTCTCAAAAATTTTAAGCTAAGAAGCACAAAAGTAAATTCAATATCGAGAGTGTTCTGAAACTTACGGGCTCGACGAGTGTTTTCCGTGCCCATTTGATAATTGTGATGGGCTGCGTTGCTCTTTTCTCCTCTTGATCGATTTGCCATCCGGTTTCGTCAGTATGGCAACCGGCTCGGCTTGTGATCTGATCGGGTCTTTAGAATATTTTCCTTCAACATCATCAGCTTGACTCAGGAAATCATACACATCAGACCAGACACTGGGTTTGTGACAGTGATTTTGAACAGACGTCTGCTTCATTCCTGTGGATTTAAGAGGTAAGAGAACGGAAAGAAGAAAAGTTAGAAAAGATCAGACATGAGAGATGAAGAGAAAATTAACGAAGAAGGGGCGAAACCTATGGCATGGAGTGGTGGCGCAATCTCGGTGTCGAAAATGATGGCAGTGGATCAGACGATAGCAGACAAAGGGGTTTCCGCTTACTCAATTACAAAAGCAGATAGTGGATCGCCAATAATGTCGCGGCAGACAGCACCACGACCGTTCATTCCATCTGGGTGTGTAGTATTCCTGACTCACAGAAAGTGCTGGTCGAATCACAAAATTGGCGCAGTTGCAATCGGAGGGCAAAGAGCTGGCTCGCCCATGGTTCACAGCAGTGGTACGGTGGCCTCAGAGAAGTGAGTCAGAATGAAGGTCCTCAGCATTATGCTGCGCGTGCGAAGTGCCCTGGTGGAGGAGTGTGGTCAGGCCATTGGTCTACTTTGAAGGGGCCCGTCGAATTGCGTGCGGCTTCCATGTCATCTCCGCTTGACGATGCCCAAGCTCTGGCGGCTTATTGTGAAGTACTGAGGTATACGGCTTGCAGGTTTTGTCTTTGCTGCACACTGAGAGAAGGCACCCTACATGATTCCTATTCAAGGGTATTCCTCCATCTATCAATTACTGGACTTGTGCAGAGTCCCACGTGGACACACATTTTACTTAAGAACTGATATTATTTGACCAAGATTGGCAGCGGACAGGCTGCAGAGAGCTCTAGGCTCTTGGTGATTGTCAATATGCTATGAATATGGCATTACTATCAAAAAGCCTATTTCATATCAACTTAGTGAATAAATTTCTCCAATTCTCAACTTTTGGCGTGACGCACTTTTGTGTCTTTCGTAGAGTAGTGTATGCCCTGCACCCGCTACTTGAGGAGCGGTCCTTTTTGCTGGAACGGTCAAAATGTAATGGAAAGTGATTCCAAGGACGATGTGGAGAGTTTTCGGGGGTCGTACAAAACTGAGCAATCTCTCATTCACCATCATTCTCCGAGGGCTTCTTGCTTTCCTCGCTGATCATTCACTGTCGTTTACTCAACGTTGAGGCACCAGAGTGGATATGGTGGCCCACCTCGACCCACAGGCTGCACCGGTGTGGATCCAAGGTACACGGTGTTGGCTCAACTTAATGACCATGCATTTTTATGGTCTTGCCAATTTGGGTTGCCCATGGCTCACATTATGCTTGAGGGGGGATGGCGACTTTGACGTTTCCTCCTGGGCGTGTATCCTGTGCTGTGTTCACACCTCGTCCGCTCATACAAAGGTGGTAGAAGCGGGGCGAGCAAATGCATTTTGTTTGTAAGTATTTATTTTTCCGCTAGTCAATGGGTCAGCGAAAGCCAGAACAGAAGAAAGCCAGAACAGAAGACAAGTCAGTAATCAAACGGAGGACTTTCTAGTGCTCGTCTCAAATTTCACTTTCAACAGGTATCTGCCATTCCAAATATTGTTGATCAAGCTCCTGTCTGCTCATCCCCGTTGAGTCGACTGATTCGCGAGTGAATAAAGTTTACGACCTCGTTTTCTACATCCCCAATTCGCCTTACCGGGACTAGAGCTCTGCCTCAACGATTCCTCCTTTACAACTATTTGTCATTCTGCATATTCTTGAGACGCCTCATGTTTGCTCATCGCTGTTGATTCAACTGAATCCGCTGGTGAATAAACTCCGGTTTCTCTAATAGCCACTGCTCTACTTTCTTGGTGGCATTTTCTGGCCGCATTCCACCTGAAACTTAGTTCTTGCCAAGTTTTTGTCATTCGGTCTTCGCTAATCCTTTTTGCTCACCACTGGTGAGTGGCTATGTTCCTTGAGCGCAGAAAACCGCTTGCTGGTATGCCGTTTTCCCTCTTGCCTAGGAATAATCAGAAAGTCTCACAATTTGCCACTCTCGATCCAAGCGAAAGACAAGGCACTCCGCCCTGGAGGGTATAAATATGCTCCCACCCGTCTTGCTTGACTTTCCTCTTGCATCTCTCCTCGCACATATCACTTGCGAAGATTTACTTTGATCATCTCATTTTGTCTATACTTGTAAGTGTGCCCAGTCATCAGCTCAAGACTATCTATCTCTCACTGATAACACTTTTCCTCAAGGTGCAATATACAAATCCTTTAATACGTGAGTACCACCCTTCCTTAGTTAAAGGTTACACTAACACCGTTTCTTCCTCGGTTCCGCTAGACTTCCAATCTGTCCACCGGGGCAGCAAAATCTCTACCAAGGCGAGGTGTCAGATTCGTTTGATCCATGGAAGCTGTACTATGTCCTATCTAACAATCTCACAGCAGAGCTTCTCGAACGGTCTGTGTACATTTCAGATCTGAATAAATTCGATGACAACCATGACAGGCTCTCTACCCCTGATATATTAAGGTAGAGCCTCTTTATACGGTAGGCTCAATACCAACTCCATGAGGTCAGTCGCTGACCAAACGAACCTGTATCACAGGAACCTCCTACAGAAAGGTGAATGGGTTGATACATCACGAATACCGGAGAACGCTGAGTGTGATCCGTATCCCCCGATCTTTGAGTATGTCTATGTACATAGAGCTGACTTCCTTTCTGTGGCAGAGATCTTCACGGCCCCCTTCCCAAGTCCCGGCGTGGGCTATCCCAGAGGCCGGATAGCTCATGGAGCTTCTACCCTCTCGATATTGAACTCGATAGCAAGGGACTCGTTTTCGGACATAGCACCCATCATGTACCCAAGGCAAGGCCAATTCCACGTCGAATACAAGAGACGCACTCTATATTGAGGCGTCTCTAGCCTTGCGACTTCGCTTGCAAGACCAAAAGACGCTATAAAGAAGAAACAGCTCATCAACCACATCAGCGATGACGATGTGATGCCATCAAGTCCTTAATTCATATCGGCTGATCTCGCTCTTTCCCATCCGGCTCTATGCGCTGCATTTTCCAAATTAATACGCGCCTAGATGGTTCAAACCTTCACGTTATAGAACGTGGGCGAGTGATGGCACTTCTCAAACAATTCGTTAATAACAGATCATTGACCATTCACAAAACCTATCGATACACCGGCAGTAAGCCAGTGTGTACGCAATACATGGCGCGTGCCACTAATATGAAACGCAAACCCAGGGCCACTGCAAGGCTTTATCGATGGTTTCAACCTCATCCGCCCACACTTCATCTGATCCGGATTTCCCAGGACGAATAACATTCATCTGTCTGCAATCAACCCTTGCTGATCTAATCGTGATCCATGTTATTGAATGATGGAACTAGCTCCTCGTCAACCTTGTTAGCTTCAGCACGAAACGGGTTGGTCAGTTTCGCCAAGCAAACTCAGTGTGAGCTCTAACCCAACATCTTTTTTATGTATATTGGGCGAGCCATTTCAGTTGACGAGACCGAACTCCGAACACGCAATGCGCATAGAGTCCGCAGTCACGAAAATCAATCTTCATATCTCAAGCTACGGATTGTCGGTCAACTCAGAGCTCCGAGGACTGCGTCTAGTTATGCAGCCATGTTGAACGACTTCTTGGCTGGCAAGGGTTGCACTCACGCCTGTTTTCATATGTATCAGCTACTTTCGGCATTGACCAGAGTATCCCCACTCATGCTAATATTGCCTATAGTGCGACTGATTACCGACACGCTTCCTACACACCCACTCCATGCGTGTATCAACTTAACATACTCTTCGACGCATGCTCTGAACACTACGCCCCAATCGCACTACGAGTCTACTATAAGAAGCGCATTACCCACATTACCCAACAGGTGGCTTTTATCGCGTCCGCCCCCCGCATTTACATTCGTATGGCTAATTATCGTTCCAGCAGACCGCTCACGTCGATCGAAATATTTGTTACCTGGTCCCTGCGCCTCCCATTGGCAATGCCGTCGTTTCTTATCAGAACCTTGGTTTTAAGCGGCATTAGACACGAGGCCGGCTTCAGTGCAGGCTCTGAATGTTAACAGGGGCCGGCTAGCGTGGCTCCCTGTCTCACCTCACCCAAGTCAACACCTACACGAAATGAACAGTTTATGACAAGACCTGCTGTTTGATCCGCATTATGCATTCCGATGGCGGATCTCCATTGTCATTAGACAAGGCCACTTTGCATCACCTTCTTCGCGTCGGCATCTGTTAACATGCTGTTGAGATGGGCTCTTGGCATGCTGTGAGCTGAGGCTTTTCAATGTGGACTTCACATTTATCGAGAGGCAGGGCTATTGAAGCGTACTACTCATATACCTTGGTGGCCGTCTCGCTGTCGGCATGGCCGTTTATGATGCGTCTGCGGTATCATTGATTTTCGGTTTGAAGGGGTGATACCCGATAATAGATACTGCAAGAGGATAAAGCTGGTTGAAGCTTGATTGTCAAGATGGAGATCTGAGGAGCCAATTCCAATGATGCGACTCCGTTCCGGCACCAGCATCAAATCGCGATAATATGTCCATGTGGCTACGTGGGCTTTCCGATGGGCCGACTCATGAAGCAAGTTCAAATATAAAGACAGTGCCAACCTTTCCAGTGCCTTGTGAATGTTCAAGACGGCCTACATTGACGGAATCAGACTTAGGTCTTTCTTCCACAACGAACTTCGCGTGACGTCATTTCCCCAACGCGTCTCCCTGGGATGAGTTCATCTCACAAGTGAGCATCGATGCACGAGCGTTGAATTTCCACGACGATTGAATCGTTCTCATCTGTGTTTTTCCAACGGCTGATCTTTACTCATATTCTCTTCTCGCTGGGGCTATACCAGCTCACGCTTTTGAAATCCCAACCGTTTGTGAGCAGGAAACCGTATCAGACAAATAGAAAAGAGGCCAGCGGGAGCTCCAATGGTCCAAGCAATACTCTAGGGATTTACCCAGTTCAAGCTAATTATGCAATCAGACTTGCAACCAGTCTTGTGAGCGCTGCGTTGGCATGGATGCGACGTTCAACAGTGGGATCAGCAGCAAGGTCAACCAAAAACTTGACTTCATGAGAGGTTTCCATAAATGATGGGGTCATATTGCCGCAGCATAGCAACTAATGGGCTTTCACCGCGTCCTTGAAGCTCAAGGTCAACTAGGTGACTTCAATTGGGGTAGCTCCCAAGCGCAGCTCGCCCTAACCAGGCTTTAGCTGTGTGGTATCCGAAGTTCCCGACTCGCTTAGCTTTTTCGTCTAGAGGGAAGAGGTACTGGGCTCTACCAGATAATCATACACTACCGCGAAACATACTTTCTGGCACGAGTGCTGCCGGGTGGGATCTAGTGGGATATTCTGATATTCTGAGGTTGCGTCAATGAATGGTATTGACAGCGACCTCAAAGCCAGAAGTCACGGATTTGATACTAGAGACTTTTCTATCGGATGCTGTCTGACCTTGCTGAGAGGCTGTATCAGTCAGATATTACTTGTTTACTATGCTCCAAAATGACCTCGGTGGTGGCTTCACTGCGGCAAATTTCCGGAGGAGAGGCCAGGCAAGAAACTCGCCTTTCTACTCATGACGGGTGATTCTACTATGAGGGATGCATGATTTTCCCAGGCGGATCCACAGAGGGACCTGTTGCGAGATATTTAGTCTCGTTCTCGGGTGTTTGCGAGATGTTCTGATGTGACCAGGCGGCTTTCAGTGCATACTATGTCTCAACAAGTGACGATTGGGGAAACTACCTGCCCTTTCCTAAGGCTCAAACGGAACATCTTCCAATCAACTTGGCTCTTCGTATAGATACATCGGGGTTGACTCCGATGGTGCGGCTCCGTTCTTGTTCGGCACCAACCTGGAATGACAACAGGTTGACCCGGCTTCCACAGTTAACTCCCGCCTAGGGCCGGAGAGGGCCGACACCCGAAGGGTGGCCCCGTATACCGAAGGCCCGCCCGAACAAAATGCCACAACCCCCGGAGGGGAAGTCTAGAATGGTTCCCGCGGGCACATTGGGAGCGACCGAAGGGAGTGGACAACTATGGACACGTTCTACCCAGTTAAGATATTTCCACGGGTGATTCGGGAATGGGGTCCTTTCAAGAATCAACCTCCAGGTTCTGATGACATGAATCTCTCCTCACAACATAGTTCCAACTCTTTCAAACTAAAGACTTGGCACCATAGAACGAGGTTGATTCCAAACAGAGCCTGAGAACCATAGAGCCCGTAGGCCTAGCGTGGGAACTTTCATTAAGATAACCCGCGCGGCTCGCACGGAAACATTGCACGTCGCCACGACACGTCTAAACACTGAATTTCCACTTCTCGAAATCACCATTGGAGAAGGCCTTTCCATGTAGACCTGAGATCTGGATAATTGACTCTTGTCGAATTTCCCGGACAAGAGGATTGGAGAAAGTTCCAAGACGAAGATAGTGGGTTGGTCTTGCCCGTCGCCTATGGGAGGCACCCCCGGCTCGAGGGCGCTTGGGCAATTAATCAAATCCGGGCGAGGCCGCAGTTCAGAAAAGTGATCCGATACCAAATTAGTGGCATTTATGCAGATGAAATGCCCGTATTTTGCGACGATGAGAAGAAAGATCGCATTCCTGATGGCTGACTTCATATATCGACGCGTCAACAGCGGTGGTCAGTGGACATCAACGCGCGATGCATATTTACCACACCTCAGTTACCTATTGGAATCACTGGCCTTGCCGCTCACCCCCAATCTTTAAAACACTTGGATTGATCTCGATATGTCGTATCTAGAGTGTTGTTCGACTTCGTTCCCATTTAATTTGCTCTTGCCGTGTCCGCCCCTTCCCTGAGCAATTAAAAAAAAGGAGGCCAGCATGGAGCTCCAATGGTTCAATAGTGCTCTATGAATGGCGAATTGGGCTTTGCATACCCAAGCTAATTGTGCAATCAGACTTGCAACCAATCTTGAAAGTGCTGCGTTGACAGGAATGCGACATTCAACAGTGAGATAAGCAACAAGGTTCCAACCGAAAATTTGGCTTCATGACAGGGCTTCCATACATGACAGGGGCATATTACGGCAGCAAAGCCTTGTGGGCGTTCACCGTGTCCCCGAAGCTAAAGGCCAACTAGTCCGACTAGAATCGGAAAAGCTCCCAATCACAGCTTTGCCCTGATAGGGCTTTGGTGGCGTCGTATTTGAATGAAGCTACTTGCTCATCATTGTGAGACAAGAGGGATTAGGCTCTACCAGATACACATCCGCTATCGCGAATCATAATTCTTAGCACCAACACTGCCGGGTGGGCTCTAGTGGGATATTCTGAGGTTGAGCAGTAGGGCTTCTACCATTCCACGCGCCGACCTCCTAAAGATTTTGACCGCGAGAAGTAGTGCCGTATTTCGATGGGTGCCGCACCAATTCACATCCAAGCGAGGGTCTCGGGCTAGGATCTGCACTGAGATATGGTCTTCCTTTCGGACTGCTTGGTGTAGCGCATTCTGCCCAAAGCGATCTTCGATGCTGACGTTCACGCGGGGGTCGGTCAGAAGATGGCTTAGAATGGCGTGCTCAGCGTGTTCCACTGCGTACATCAAAGCGGACATGCCATCGGTGCATCGGTCATTGACATCCAGCGCTGGGTACTGCAACAGGCGTTCAACGATGGCAAAATTGCCCTTTGCGACCGCGATTGACAATGGCCCTTGACCTTGAAAATCGCAAGTATAGGACAGCCGTGGGTGATGTTCCAGTATAAGGTTAACTGCTTGTGGGCAGCTCATCTCAATGGCGAGCAGAAGCGTGCTCGTCCCACGGTACATGGAGCTGGGACTTGCGTGGTAATGAGTCAACAACAGGCGCGCAATGTCTAGTCGTCGTTTGAGTATGGCTCGGTGAAGGGGTGGTATTTTATCGTAGTGAAGGCAATCAAGGAGATACTTGGTGCAGGATTGCGCAGTTGCCCAGCAGTAGCAAATGGTCAATTGAACGATTTCTTTCCCATCGAGGCTTCTGCAGATCCAAAGTAAACATTGATTTCGCAGTCTGCCCAGCATGTTTCGTATTTAGCACAAAAAGTCAAATATGTCGAGGGAGGAAAGGTGGATCATTCAGGGTCTCAAGTTGTTCAAGTAGACATTACTGTAGACCAGATACATATGGAAGATGTGTTCCAAATAACCAGGAGCCTGAGAATGAATCGAGAATGTGATCTCTGACAATCATTATTGAATGTCCCGGGAAAGTATATGCCGGTCCTGGGAGCCGCCTTGTCCCTGGGATCCCGGTCACTACTCCCGGAGCCACGGTTCTGAATACTGGGGGTTTCTACAGTCTGCCTGGGAACTGAACCGCAATTTACAGCAGCAAGATTGCATCGTAGGGCATCCACTCTTTCGCTGTAGTGATACTTAAAGCTCTTCATGTGCCCTTTCATTGGCCATTGCAATGCCAAATCGCCCAAAAATGCGCTGCATTAGTTTCATTACTTTGCATCAAACTTCACGCATCGCCTTGGAAAGAAACAGCACCTCATAACCTCTTTGCATATACTTTCACAAAGTTACAGCCTGAGGGTTGAGGCAATGGTATGAGCAATCGATGCTTTGAAATGGAATTGAATGCTGACTATACTCTACAGGTTTCCATTATCGATTTTCCAACGGAGATTCTTTGGATCATAGCCAGCACCTTATCGGGCGGCCAAATTTCTGCTTTTGCTCAGACCCACCGAAAACTCTATCCCAAGCTGCGTCTGGCGCTAATAAAGTACAATATCAAGTACCAAAACAGCTCGGCGCTTCATTGGGCTGCTAAGACCAATAATTGTGCATTTGCAAAGGCGTTAATCTCTTACCGAGCCGACGTAAATGCACTAGTTGACGATTCATCCCCTCTCATGACAGCCGCAGATCACGGCTCGGAGCTGGTGATCAAAGTATTACTAAAGAAGAAAAGCTTGAGCGTGAACTTGAGAAATACCAAGGGAGAGAGTGCTCTGTGGCACAGTGTGGCGACAACATCATCCATCATCGTCACCCAGCTCCTTCAACACCCTCAGCTCAAAGTCGACCTCCCAAATTCTGAGGGGCAGACGGTGCTCTGGCTTGCTGTCTTTCAAGGAAACAGAGACTTTGTGTGCCAACTACTCATCAGAGGTGCCAACCCTGATGCAAAAGATCTGGATGGAATCTCGCCATGGATCCAAGCATGTATCAGAAACAGAAACAATATCAAAGATCTCCTCCTTGATCATTGGAAAGCGACATCCCCTGGCATCATATCACAGGATATACCGCCCACTAGAAATGAGGAAACGGTTGTGTCAGCTGCTGGTAGCGGAGGTGCGTCCATATCAAGAATGCTGCGCCTCCGGGGAGAGGAATTCGATATAGTTGATGAACAGGGACTGACACCTCTCCACACAGCGGCAAGGAGTGGCCATCTCTTGGCAGTGGATTTTCTACTTCGCCACGGAAATACTCTCTTGAACCGTCAAGACACTTACGGTAGGACTGCGCTGTGGTGGTCTACCTTTTCATTCCATGATCGTGTCACGCAGAGGCTTCTGGAAGAGAAGGACGTGAAGATCAATACGCTTGGAACATGTGGGAAATATGATAGCCCTTCTACCTCGCTCCACCATCTAGCCAGAAGAAATGATACAACCGTTCTTGGATGTTTCTTAAGCCGGCCGAGCCTTGACCCAAATCTATGCGGGGGCTCTCAATCTCCTCTTTGTCTGGCTATACAACAAGGGAATACCGCAGTGGTGAGATTGCTCCTCACTCACAAAAACACACAAATTAACGCTATGGAGATACCTAATCATTCGCCGCTTCTTTTGGCAACCCAGGAGGGCCACCGTGATATGGTTGAATTGCTGGTCCGGCAAGGTGATCGGCTGCAGATCAACCAATTGAACAGTCCTGATAAGGAGACGGCACTTTGTGTAGCCATTCGTCACGGAAGACTTGATATCCTAGATATTTTGCTTGGGCATCCTCGAATCAATATTGATACGATCAATGGTTGGGGTGAGACGGCCCTGTTGTTAGCGGTTAAACGAGAAGATACCGCAATGGTCAGCAGATTACTCCAGGGCCCGAACTTGCCTTGTATTTTGGCAATGCCAGCCGAAGTTGCTCAATCCCGTAAAAATCGTGATATGAGCCGTCTCATCCAAGGGGCGATGAAGCAAAAGAGCCACAGAGACTACTCGTCAAGGGAGAGACAACGTCAGATACGAAAAAGTGGTGTGAATTTCAGCATCGTTTAACAATCTCTTTGTTCTAACATACCACATTGGCTATGCTTTTTACAATTACTTTTTGATCACCAGCCCTAGCAGAAGATCTTGCATGAGGCCGAGGTACTGTATCGTATCACCCATGTGGAATTGTATAATTGGAGACTGGGATGGGGTATTCCGTCTCGTGTTACTAGGTATCTTAGGAATATACATTACCATCGCTGCAAATGGTGTCAATATATCCTGACCCAAGCTGTCCGTGGGTGGTAATGAGAAAAGGATACGTCCGATCTTTTTTTGAGCACAAAATTGCGACCGTATCCGTGCTGGGGTCTCATTCAAGACCAGCATGACTCACTCATAGCGGTAATACAGCAAGATACGTGAGCGTCTGTCAACATACAAAGTATTATGGGAGCACTTGTTATATCTCAGATATGAAACATGATGAACTAACATCCTAGCAATATGATGCACAAAATTCCGAGTGTAATTCGCATTACTGCTGACATTTCGAGGTTGACAGCGAATATGAGACCTTTTCTGCTACGTTCTCGCCGCACATTCATTGCTCAGGGAAGGGGCTAACACGGCAAGAGCAAATTGAATGGGAACGAAGTCGAATAACACTCTACATACGACATATCGAGATCAATCCAAGTGTTCTCAAGATTGGGGGTGAGTGACAAGGCTAGGGATTCTAATAAGCAACTGAGGTTACGCGTGGTAGATATGCATCGCGCGTGGATGTGTCAACTCGCCATACTTGGCCCACTGACCACCGCTGTTGACGCGTCGATATATGAAGTCAGCCTTCCGGAATGTGATATTTCTTCTCATCGTCGCAAGATACAGGCATTGCATCGGCATAAATGCCACTTATTTGGTATCGAATTACTTTTCCGAACTGCGGCCTCGCCCGGATTTGATTCATTGCCCAAGCGCCCTCGAGCCGGGGGTGCCTCCCATAGGCGACGGGCAAGACCAACCCACTATCTTCGTCTTGGAACTTTCTCCAATCCTCTTGTCCGGGAAATTCGACAAGAGTCAATTATCCAGATCTCAGGAAGTGAAATTCAGTGTTTAGGCGTTTCGTGGCGACGTCCAATGTTTCCGCCCGAGCCGCGCGGGTTATCGTAGTGAAAGGTCCCATGCTAAGCTTACGGGCTCTATGATTCTAAGGCTCTGTTTGGAATCAACCTCGTTCTATGGTGTCAAGTGTCCGCTTTGAAAGATTTGAAACGATGTTCTGAGGAGAGATTCATTTGATCAGAACCTGGAGGTTGATGCTTGAAAGGCCCCCATTCACAAATCACCCGTGGGTATATCAGGCCCTAACTGAGTGGAACGTGTCCATAGTTGTCCGCTCCCTTCGGTCGCTCCCAGTGTGCCCGCGGGAACCATTCTAGACTTTCCCTCCGGGGGTTGTGGCGTTTGGTTCGGGCGGGCCTTCGGTATACGGGGCCACCCTTCGGGTGTCGGCCCTCTCCGGCCCTAGGCGGGAGTTAACTGTGGAAGCCGGGTCAACCTGTTGTCATTCCAGGTTGGTGCCGAACAGGAACGGAGCCGCACCATCGGAGTGAACCCCGATGTATCTATACGAAGAGCCAAGTTGATTGGAAGATGTTCCATTTTAACCTTAGGAAAGGGCAGGTAATTTCCCCAATCGTTGTTTGTTGAGACATATTATGCACTGAAAGCCGCCTGGTCACATACAGACCTCAAGGAGGCCTCGCACACCAAGGAAGCGCAATCGCCGTGCTGATCAGTTTTGTGTACATACCGTGGCTGACGAGCGAAGAAAACCTGTTTATGCAGTGGAGTTCAAGGCTCCCCATAAGGTGACAATCCCAGAATTAGTAGCAGGCTTGCATGAGATGGACCTGGCTCGCGACTTCATTGACCTGGAAGGTGATACGTTTGAGTATCACACTACTCGTCTCGTCGCCGCTGTGATCACCCAAATCTTCTCATACATGATCGATAGTGGAGTCCAGTACGGCTACATCTGCACAGGAGAGGCTTTTGTGTTTCTCCATATTCCGAAAGATCCTACTGTTGTTCCAATACTACTTATGTGTGCCAAATCAGGATGTACAGGTGAACGATCCAAATCGTCTCCACCGGACTGCCATTGGCCAAGTACTTGCGTTTACTCTTCAACCGCTTGCCACCGAAGCGCCACACCAGGAGTGGTACGATGCAGCGCATGACGAGCTAAGAACTTGGAAAGTCGAATATATAGATATACTGCGGGATATTCCCGAAACTATGCGAAGCCAAAGCCAGCGGACTTCTATCTATCGACCCTCTCATTGGAAGTTCGAACCAAAAAAGCACAATACACGATCCCGCGCCCGCTGTCAACCAGGAATCTCGACTCTAAAGCACTCGTCTGCAGAAGGTAGCGGTAGCGGGGAGGATCATCTCTCCCCGTCTACCGCAGCAGCAGCGCGCAGCCAGATGAGCCGCAAGAAATCAACCCGCAGCAGGAGCGACAAAAATCGATCCAGCAGTAGACTTGGCAAAAAAGCAGGACATGGCCCTGAACAGAATGATCAAAGTACCCGAGCGTACTGTACCATGGGCTGCATACGTGGAATTGTCAATCGAGGTCCTCTGGACACGAAATGCCCGAATTTACAAAGCCATTTGCGACATTCTAGTAGTCACAGGCATTCGATAAGCCCGGCAAACTTCACTCGCAGACTTCACCGTCAACTCGTACGGAATCGAAATGAGGGATTTGAACAGTTACACGTGCGCGGCCGAACGGGTTACCTCTTGAAGACAACCCTTCTAACACATGGATACACTGTGGTCATCAAAGCTACTACGGCAGAGAAACAGCATCGCCTTCAAGCAGAGGTAGAAAATTATGACCATCTAACAAGCCTGCAGGGCCGACAGGTTCCCGTCTGCTTAGGTGCTTTCAAACCACGCATCGCATATTGGTACCACGGTGAAACAATGGCACATATGATGATTTTGGGCTGGTCTGGAATACGACTTCAACATGTCGTCAACGACCAGAATTTCGGTTTCTTCGACCGAGAGCGCGTGGAAGCTTTGGCTGTGCTACGGTCCCATGGAATTATTCACGGTGATAGTGAGTGGCGCAATATGTTGTGGGACGATGTAGGCCATCATTTGGTCGTCGTTGACTTGGAGGACATGAAGTGGCTGAAACGGCTCCGTGCACTTGGACCAGCCTCAGGCAACGGACGTCATGTCTATCGTGTCCGGGAAGACAAGGGTAGGCAAAGCTCTTGTCTAGCTCGGCTGGCGTCTGCACATATTGTTTCTTGACCCATGACGAAGCCTTAATTAAATCGAACATTTTTTTGTCTTCCAATTACAAGGCGGCAAAAAAAAAAGGCTACCTTTGAAATTAGTTATCTTGTTCTTGATACCCACATTGTCCTTATCAATGATAATTTTGAAGGTGACTCATGCTCCTGCATGTTTTTCGATATCCCCGAATGAGTATGCGGGCCTGGCTGAATGAAGCCTTTTACGGGTGATACCTCATCATGAACTATTTCCAATTTTCACTCAAATTCAGTGCATAAGGCTGTCGTGTACAGATTAGGCTTTTTGAGATGCCATGAATCATATGAAAACGTGGATTCAACTGTTAAGCTTTAGGGCTGATGAGATGGACTGTCGTGTGCTAAGGAAATAACGTAACAAGAGTTGAGCCGCTCGACGTTGAACAACATTGCTAGCATGGGTTTCCTAGGTATGCTACTAGATATACATTTCCTGTCTGCCAAACTCCTTCGAAAATTCCTGACGCGAGCCGGCGGCTAACTCAAGGTATTTATAGTTCACTTGGCTGGCATTCGCCTCAGCGAGAGCATGTGCAATTGCTACGATGTTTTGGATCTTATCGATTTCAGTCAGCAAACAAGAAGTGTACGACAGCGCTCCGGAACCCACCTCTCGTCCATTGAGATGTAAAGCCCCCAACCGCCGAAGGTCGTGCTCCTCGATCTTGGCAGACCCTTGAACTGTATGTGCCCTGGTCAGAAAAGTTGACCAGACATCCCTACGACATTCCCTACTCAAGCCTTGATACTTGATGATTAGATGGATCCGACTGAGGATTGCATCATCAAATTGAATACCCCGATTTGAAGTCAAGGACAAAATGCCTTGATAATATTCCAGCTTTCGGAGGAAAACAGTCACCAGTCGATTGTGAGCACCGTGATAAGATGTACGCTGCTCAATAAATGCATCTGCCTCGTCCGAGAGGAACACGGCTTTGAAGTGATGAGCGATCTTGAATATAGTCTCAAGTTGTTGTTCAAACGCATTAGAATCTCCGTGGTCGACGACGAGCTCGCCTGCAGATATCTGACAAAGTTAGCGAAGCCATCATTAGCGCCACAACTGGCTCGTACCGAATAAAGAGGTAGCTTGAAATATTCCGATGTTGCTTCAACAGTGAATGTCTTTCCAACGCCCGGTGGGCCACTAGCACGGGTTAGGCAAGAAGCCTCGATATATAAACAATTCGCGGACATACTCCAAAAGAATGTTGAGTCCTTGACCTTTTCCGTCAATTAAGTCGTCAAAGGGTACTGTCGGTATCAAACCCAAGCGGGTTTTCGCCATTGATAAGAGAAGTGTCTTGTTCTCTGGCGGAATTTGCAGGCAGTCAAATGATTCAGGTAACCAGTTCACATCCCCAAGAGCACTCACTGCGCATTCCACTGAAATCACATTAGCTGGTTCTCAACCAATTGTTGAGCGCGTCACATACCAAACATTTTTTCCTTGAAACTGAAGCAACAAACTGTTGGACAGGCGAAGAGAGTCAAGCGCTTTGTATTCGAGCATTGTGCGCTCTCGAGGGCGTACTTACAGTTGTACAGCCAGCATGGCGAAGACTCTTGTCGCGAACGTATCGTGTGGCATTTGAGATCCTGATATCTTCCATGCGAGGGTCTTCTGGGCTTGGAATGAGTTGTGCCGCAGGCAATCCCACCAGAGAGCTTTGGTCTTGATATCTGGTTAACCTAGTCATCTGGAGTAATAGGCTCTGGGCTTACTTTTGGCTGGTTTAAACGAGGTCTTTTGAGGATGCGGTCTTCTGTAGGCACTTCATCGTCGCTTCCATCATCCAAGAGATGGTAGCATATCCTATGAAATCGCTGGGCTCGTCTCGGAACGTCAGGAGATGCATCATATATTGTAGGTGATGAATAAATACAGCTGTCAGCTATTTTGATAAGGTATAGAAGCTTGAATATCTCATATCGTCGCTTTAGAAAGATGCAAGAGGATATTGAGGTAAATAAAGAGTACGCGACAAAACCACGCTAAGTCGCGCGGTATGAACTTGCGGCGTCAGCCAATCATTGCAGACAATCGAAATTAAGCCAAGAATTGCATATATATTACAATGTTCCGAATATTCGGATATCAAATACGAATGGTAACCCCCTAAATATTTTCAAATGAGGCGATATAAAGATTTTCTCCGAATACGAATAAGAACACCCCCTATTCGAGTCCACCCCTATTATAGTCCAAGTGACTCCTTGGAACGACTGAGGAAGTCATAGGTAATGAAGACACAGGTAAGAGCAACTTGATCAGTAACATTATGGCCTTAAAGACGATTAGGATGCGTTCATGACCGACGTCAGTCTCTCCAGCGCGCGACAGAAAACACTTCCTCCCAATTCGTTCGATTCAGGGCATGAAGGCTAGACCACGAAACTTCAAATTCCGTTTGGATTCAGCTTGCGAAAGAAAATTAGAAGACTAAGCTCCCCAGAGTCTAGGTCTTTTCGATTCTCCCTTTATTAAAACCAAAAAAAAGAAAAAAAGAAGAAAAAGAGAAGTGAAAAAAGCCCACCACTTACTCCCAAAAAAGAGGTATAGTGTGCATAATTTTGATTCCATGAATTTCAGTCAATCTAATAAAAGGAGAATTCATCTGTTATGAGATTGATTTTGTGGCCGATCCTTTCGGCGTTCAACTTCCTTGTTATGGTCCTGCACATCTTTTGGAAGATCCTTCCGCAGATTGCCCTTAAAGTCGGCGATGGGTGAGTCTTTGCCATCTTGAAGAGTTGGGTGTGCCTGGTTGGAGGGAATCGGGTGTTTGGGTGAGCCTTCCGTGCCGCCGGAACCCCGCTGCGCAGAGCGATCCTCGCGCTCGGGCTTGGAATCTTTGGGGTGTGCTCGGCGGCTGAGAAGGTTAAAAGCTTCTCGCTGTAAGGGGAGGATAGAGGCTGGGGCCTGCACTCGTGCTTGAAGCCGTACTAGTGTCATTGTAATTGATTGGTGTATGTGGATAGTGGGATACGTGTTAGAGGAATAAAATTTTCGCGTAGCCTCAGACTCTTGCCTTACAGCTACAGGTGGGCATTACCTCAGCATTCAAAAACAGGTTTCTAGGCACTTGCAGTCGTGTGCAAAGCTACCTAGATTAAGCCTTACTATGACGTACGTCTTGCTAAGAGCCCGAGTTTTACATTTTATTTTGGTTTGCCGATATCCTAAAAGTAGACTATCGAAAGTTCCAAAAGTTCAGAAAAGAATGTGATTAAACTCTTGAATCCCATTCGCATTCATCTTTGTTGAGATGAGCGGTCATGGTGGGTTTCTTGTCAGGCTGATAATCAGGGTGGAGACTAACCCATCTTTTTTACACATTCCTCGCTGGTCCCGCCATGAGCGTTGACCACCGCGGTATTCAAAAAAATTCAGTTCATGTCGTTCGTAATCGCAGGTATTCATGAATAACCATTCAAAGCAGTATAGTCCTGGGTTTAATGATTTATTACAACCTGACATGATGTTAAGACAGATGAAAGGACATACTGTCGAATAGGGGCGAATGCGTATGAACTAGTACGATTGATTTCCATAATGAGAGGGTTCTTTTTATCTAGGTGCTGGATCGAGTTGAGCGATCCTGCCAGTTCGCGGAGGCTAGTTGTATAGCCCGTACGTACGCTTACGTGCGTGTTACATACAAAGACAGTATTATAGGATCAAAGCACGCGCTGAATCATCAATCCAAGATAGGAAAGGTGGTAATCTTTCTCCTGCAGATTTCGACATAATACCGTAACGCCTTATGGAATCTTGTGGAATCGACTTGCAGTTCGGGGGATCTGGCATGATCGCTGGCCTGTTGTCTCCATTGCCACCTGTCAGATCTCTCTTTCACCGCATGTCGCAAATTTCCACTTTGCTCACTAGTAATAATACGGAAGCTGTGCTTACGCTTACAACTTACTCTGTGAAGCTAACCCGCGTAGGCAATGTAACTTCTCTGTTTCCAAAGTCCACTACCAATTGCGGCTTTCATTCGTCCCCAGCGCGATCCAAGAATGGTTCTCCCAATAAGCTGACATGCTGTTCCAAGGATTGCGATTGCTTAATTCGAAAGTCACGGGTCGAAACAATCGACTGCTCATCTCAAACTATGGAGTCTGGAACTTCGGAACTGAACTCAGACTACGCACCAACCCCGGGGTACTTTGGCAGTCCTTATCCTACACAATCTACCGCCAGGCCTCCCAATGGTTTGCTTGAAAACAGCTTTGAGCCTAGAAGCAATTCTACGGCATTACATCCCAAATTCCTCCAGTTGTCCGGTAGGGAAGAGGGTAGGTTTTATGACGAGGAGCCGCCAAGCTGTATCCACTACCGCATAGAGTGGCGCGTGACAGTCAACAATCGGGAGGTATCTCAAGACACGGAGTTAGATGTCGTCCTGACTCCAGTGCCTTTTGGCGCTGGTCATTAGAGAAAAATCTTGAGAAAATACTTTGACGAAAGACTCCACGCCACCGTCGGGTAACAGCTGACGACACGGGTATAACTGCATTGACAACTGATCGCACTAAACGTAAATTGATCAAACGATTTGATGATGCCGACATAACCTGGACAGCTATCGAGAAACAGCTTCTGATCAGGTCTGAGATGCTGATACGAGGCAAAGAGCTCACACTGAAAATAAATTTTAATTATGTAGATGACCGCCGCCCTCCTTCAGCTGCAGGCCGGAAAGGAGAAAAAAAGGGAAATCTTCCGTTACGAGCAGGATGCTCGATGATTGTGATGCGAGGCTGAATGCGGAGGAAAATGCTTTTTGCGAGAAACCCATATGGCATAGCATCTATAAGATGGTGCGATGCGACTCAACAACATGATACAACCAACGCTTCGACCAAAAAATTGAGGCGCTTAACTCAGGTTGAGCAAGTTGAGGGCCTCCGTCAGTCACATTCAGCTCCAAATCTAGGCGGCAAGTCTGAGACTTCGCAGACAGCTAGACGGCCATTTGTATCTAGACGTTTGGCCGTAACGGAAAGTTTACGTCGATGAAGCTACAAAGTCCGAGCACCATGCAGAGCTGCTCTTCGGTCGTGTTGACCGTGGCTCGCTCGTAAGGTGGGTGACTTTCCGGTGGCTCGAGTAATACGTTTAGCTTTCCTAGATGGTGAAACCGATTTCGATCCATCCTGTATCAAGGACGTAAGTATTGCAATATCAGTGATCAATATCAAAGCCTAGCGTAGGATTTTCTCTTTTAATTCAATCCCATACCGTCCCTTCAAATCATCCCTCAACATGCTCGCAATCTGAGGGCTAGTCCAAGGAGCAACCATTCCCTTCTCCTTGACTCTTCCCTCTAGCACCGCCAAAACTCCCGCCGAGCAAGGAAGACCCACAAGCTTCGCCATGGCACTCCTCGAGCCCGGCCCAATAGGCTCGCCGTACTCGACTAGGGTGCTTGAACGAGTCTCTTTACTCCCGTCTGCATTGATAACGTCAAAAATATGCTGTAGGATAACCATATCAGACTCTCCATCATTATACGCCATCTTCTCCTCTAGGAGAGTACAAAATGTATCCAGAGGTGTGCCGCGAGGGTCAATGCGGGTCGTTGTGCTGAAGAGGCCCATCCAGTGGAGCCCCGAAAGCACGCGCGGAACTTCAGCAGGAAATAAGAATGACGCTTTCCGAGTGATTGCAGACTGTATTTCAATCTCGGTTGCGGATTGAGATAAGCCAAGTAAATATGCTGTAAGTTGCGCCCAGGTAAGTGTGTCCGAGCCATTAGCTCCTATCGCGGGCAGCTCATCCTGCCTAAAATACCCAATATCGACCAGCACGCGAATGATCTCCGGGAAACCGGCATATCGTAGGGTCCCGCGAAATACAGTCTTGGCCTCGGGAATATTGTAGAAGTCGCGGAAGCTGACGGCATTGCGGTTTGCATAGCCTACCAGATTAAACCCCGGGAATATATGATGCGGCTTCGCGCTAGCCATCAGATCGCTGCCATTCACCTTGGTGACTGCGTCGCCCTCGTACCATTGCCCCGGGTTGAGCAGCGCGAGCAGGCCACCTCGGGGACTCCACGAGAACTTGTAGCCCAGCGGATTGTCTGAGTTTTCTGGCGCCGGCAGCGCACCGCAGTAGCTGGTGAAGGCCTCGATAAGACCGCCTGCACAATGCACTTCGTCAATTGTCTTTACAGCATAGAGATGGTCGATGCCGGGGTCCAAGCCGATCTCGTTGAGTATTGTCACACCCGCGGATTTGGCTTCGGCGTCGAGATCCCACAGCTCAGAGGAGATATAACTGGTCGTGACAACGGGCTTCTGCTGGTTGATAGCTGCCTTGACCACGAGGGCGTGGAGTGTATACGGAATGAGGGAGATGACAATATCGACCGTCGATATTGCGGTGTTAAGAGCAGCACAGTCTGAGGCATCGAGTTCAATGGCGGTGGTGTTCTTGTGATGAACAGCTAGAGCCTGAGCAGCCGACAGAGTGCGGCAGGCCACGGTGATATGAACGCCTTTTCCACATAGGGCTTGCACGGCCGGTGAGCAGACGAAACCTGCGCCCAGGAGAAGCGCTTTCTTGCCGAATACCATTTTGTCTTTTCAGAATGAATGCTGTTGATACTGATGGGACTGATAGAATGTATGCGTTAAATGATGCTATGAGAAGGATGGCGTGCAATAGGATAGTTGGTATTGACAGTAATGACTCACATCTTAGTCCTTGGCCCGTACTTTGAGAACCCTTTCTCTGACTTCATTCGTTTCAAGGCATCGACTCTACCCTTGTGCGGTCTTTGTCTACCCTCCACCAGTGATTACTTAATCCAAACCTTACCCAAATAGGTGCCCGCTTTCTGTCTAAGTTGCCTGTGGGTATCAGCGCTGTGTCCAATGGAATTCTTTGCCGAGTGCGTCATAAATACCTATTCCAGCCTGCAAACTCGCAAGTTTGAGCAAATTTCAATCGTTGATGCCAGCCTTCGTTCTTTCAACATTTTATCAGCAGCAGACTCGCCACTAGGTCCCAAATTCGAATATACTCAGGTACAATGTCTGCCAAATCATTGCTCCTGCAAGCCCTAGAGTTTGACGAGGAGAGTCAAATCCGACTATTGCAGTTGTTCGTCCAAGCAGCTTCTCCTAATCCACCTGGAAGTACAATGGAGGCTGCCAAAGTCCTAAGGCAGTATTTATCCAACCGTGGAATTCCTAGCGACATTGTTGAAGCTCAACCAGGCCTTCATAACGTTGTGAGCGAATTCGAAGGAGGGGCAGGTTCTGGTCCACGGGTGGTTCTGAACGGCCATATCGACGTGTTTCCTGTACCGGAAAATACCAATGGGTGGACTGGTGATCTATGGTCTGGCGATATAAAAGACGGTCGTATCCACGGGAGAGGCGTTGTCGATATGAAGTCAGGAACAGCCTCCTTGGTGATTGCCTATGCAGCCCTCTATGCCCGGAGGGAATCTATTTGTGGGAGTGTTGCTCTTTGTGCAGTAGCCGACGAGGAGACAGGCGGCCGATGGGGTACAAATTTCCTTATTAAACAGAGCAGGGACCAATGGGGCGGTGATGTCATGCTCAGCGCCGAGCCATCCGGCCATACGATCCGATTTTCAGAAAAAGGGACATTGAGGTTATCAGGGTCTGTTACTACGAAGGGGGCTTTGGGAGCTTATTTGAACCTTAGGTAAGACAGTTCAACTGTATAGACAACTTCAATTATATACCTCTAAGGCTGACAAACTTTAAAGCAAAGGTGCAATTCGGACTGCAACTAGTTTCCTCGCAGAGGTGGTTGAAGCGGTGGAATCGATTGAACCAACGCCCCCTTCTGAAATTGGGAGGCATATGAAGAATCCTGAGACCTTGGCCGCCGTGGATCGGGCTATGGGACCAGGCACCTCAACTGTTGTTGCCAGGCCAACGGTCAATATTGGCACCATTAAAGGTGGCCTCAAGGTCAATATGATTCCGGAAAATTGCAAGTTCGAACTCGACATTCGGTTGCCGATTGGTCTGGTAGCGGATCAAGTAATGACTGTTATCGACTCTGTGATCCCGAATTACCCGGAAGCCACCATCGAGCTTAAGAAGCAGGAGGCGGCTAGTAATCCTAGCAGTCTTTCTTCCATTGACCATCCCATGCTTGAACATCTTATGCGGAATGTAGAGTTGGTTGGAGGCTCTCGCCCTGCTATCATTCCCTCTATGGGTGCTACAGATTGCAAGCATTACCGCTACGCTGGCGTGCCGGCATATGTGTATGGCTGCAGCCCTTTCAGCAGTAAGTACCGTTGACTTGCCCTATTACTCATTTTTGTGGATGGCGAAATTGATTTCAAATCGTTTCAGTGGCTACGACTAATGAGTCAGCGTCGGTGGACGAGTTCCTTCATGTGACAAAAGCCCATGCACTTGCTACATGGGACTTTTTGCAAAAGAAGAACGGTATCTCGCAGGCCTAAAAATCGAGAGGTTGAACAGCCAAAAATTGAAAATAGGGATAAGCATCCAACAACTGCATTTTTACATATCAGTCTTCTAATAGTTCTACCGAATAATGAATTTTGAATCGAGAATTCTGGACGATATTTTTATATGGGATTGTTTGTCATCCCAAAGAAAGAGACTAACCTTGACGGACCGAATTGAGAGTGCATTTATCATCGGCAGGATTAGGGCTTCTTTCTCAAGAGTAAAGCTGGTCGATCTCCCGGCTGAGCTGAACTGAAAAGATCATCCACCTTCTTGACTATAGTTCCCGCCTGGCCCTGCCACAAACCTGCTCACCCTTCGGAGCGAATGACGCGGCACCTGAGACCCCAGGAGAAGCGTTAAAGTAACATATTTTTGTGAAACAGAGATTTAGACTAAGTGAGCAACTTCCAGTAGCACTGCTTTCACTGTGAGTACAGTAGAATGGCTAGTAACTTACGATTCAAATACAACGAGTACCTTTCTTGCAGTTTTACTTTATAGCTGCTTTCTCGAGGAAGCTTCGCCGATAAACAGCCACGGGAAAAAACGTGGAAAATGAGAGCAATCGCCGATTCCATGTTGACTGCGGGGTCAAAGAAAAACCATATCAGCAGGGCCAGAAAATCGGTGTAGCAGGACACACCCATTTCGTTTGCGCCTTGTGCAATCGGGTTTGTGGATCAGGCTTCTATTATACATTTTGTGGCGCCTGCCAGTCTTGCTTTGAGACTGGAAAGTGGTCTTTTCTTCTTACATCATCATATTCTTCGAATTTTCCCAGACCATCTCCGGCTGCAAATAGATACCCGCGCTGTGCCTAAATTTGACAAGTCTAGACACATATTGGCCAATGATCGTTAAATGGTACTGTAAGCCATACCTTCTAGCTCGACCTAAGCGAAACGGCACGCCATCCATTACAAAATAACTATGATATCTTACAAAAGTCATGTTTTATTCAAGCCTTGACCGACCAAAACCTCTATCTTCAATCCTATATGAAAAAATGGCCTGGTTAGTCTCTTCCTTTGCGCCGACCATATTGACACACCACTCGAGAGAAATATCAGATTTTTGATCGGTATTTTTTTTTGTAATAGGCTCAATATGCTTGATTAACTTTTCAGCTCAGAAACTACAACCTTTAAGGGATTGAAATCCGATGAATAGGGCGGCAAGTACTGTAGACCAACTTCACACCGGCCTCTGTGCCCATCTACGCAATCAGACAGATCGACAGCCAGGGGGGAGCAGTCGCTGCTGTGGATGATTTTACCGCGTGGGTAACCGGGAAAGAATTGAAGCAATCATCAATGAAGCGCTCGACTGGGAAAGGAGAAGCGGTGCGACCTTCGAAGCTGAGAAGACAGCTATCATACACTTTGCTCCCAAGACACGTAAATCGGACCATGGGCCGTTTACCATCAAGGGACAGACGGTTGTACCCAAAGACCACGTCAAGATCCTGGGTTTGTTGATGGACACGAGACTGAAATACAAGGAACATATTGCAAGGGCCGCGTCCAAGGGCCTGAAGGCAGCGATGGAGCTTCGGCGACTTCGGGGCCTCTCCCCAGCAACTGCGCGGCAGTTATTTACATCAACGGTGGCGCCGGTTGTGGACTACGCCTCCAATGTCTGGATGCACGCGTGTAAGGACAAGGCCATGGGGCCGACCAATCGAGTCCAAAGAGATGGAGCACAAGCCATTGTGGGGACATTCCTCACCGTCGCGACCAGCGTAGCGGAGGCGGAGGCCCATATTGCCACCGCGCCGAGCCGATTCTGGAGACGGGCCGTGAAGATGTGGACAGACATGCATACACTTCCTGAAATAAACCCGCTCCGCAGAGGTACAGACCGGATCAGAAAGTTCAGACGATATCATCGCTCGCCGCTGTACCAAGTAGCAGATGCGCTTAGGCATATCGACATGGAGGCACTGGAAACAATTAACCCGTTCACGTTGGCCCCATGGGACGAACGCGTGCAGGCCAATATTGACGGACAATATGAACCTCAGACTGAAGCGGGCGGATCGATGCAGATCGCGGTCAGCAGCTCGGCACGGAACGAGCTGGTGGGATTTGGAGTCGCAATCGAGAAACAGCCACCTCGAAATCGAAAAGTGAAGCTCAAAACGTTTTCCATCACATTGGGCGTGAGAGCAGAGCAAAACCCGTTCTCTGCGGAGCTGGCAGCTATGGCACATGTGCTGAAACTGGTAGTGGGAATCAAGGACTACAAGATTACGTTGTTCACAAGCAACAAGGCGGCAGCGCTCACGCTAAGGAACCCTCGACGACAGTCTGGCCAAGAGTTTGTTTGTCAGATGTACAAGCTGATGAGAAGGTTGCGAAGGAATGGAAACCGCATCAAATTCCACTGGATCCCTACTACCGAAGACAACAAGCTGTTAGGTCTGGCTAAAGAACAGGCCAGAACTGCAACACAAGAAGATGCCCTCCTACAAGAACACGTCTCGAGGATGAAGTCGACAACACTGAATATCGCACGGTCCCAAGCAGTCCCCAGCAGCGAGCTACCAGAGAACATAGGAAGACACGCAAAACGAGTAGATGCCGCACTGCCAGGCAAACACACCCGGCAGTTGTATGATCGCCTAACGTGGAAAGAAGCGAGCGTACTAGCTCAACTCCGAACCGGCATGGCTAGACTGAACGGATATCTCAATCAAATTAATATTGCAGAGACGGATCTATGCGATCGCGGACAAGCAAGGGGAACCGTGGAGCACTTCCTCTTCCGATGTCGAAAGTGGACGGCGCACCGGACGGAAATGTTACAATGCACGCAGACTCACCGAGGAAATATATCCTTCTTCCTGGGCGGAAAACAGACTTCTGATGATCAGAAGTGGACACCAACCTAGAGGCAGTACGGGCCTCCATACGTTTCGCCATAGCGACGGGCCGACTTGAGGCCACTTGAAAATATCGACCAACAAAACTCCCACCCCCTTCTTCCGACCCTACTCACCCACCACCTCGTGCTACAAACGGTAGACGCGCTTCAACTGCCGAAGAAAGGATGTTGAACACTTGGAGAAGCGCCTTCAAGCCAGCCTACTAACCCACTTACTAACCCACGAGAAACTCACTGCGACACTGCTTTCTGGAAATGTCATATTTTATAAAGTTTCATGTATGGGCTTGCAAGAGACCCAGCACACACAGATGGACATGTACAGTAGATCAGTGATAGTTGCCCTTTCGGCTCAGCCGCCGGGCGTTAATGAATTGTTTTGTTTGTTTTGTAAGGAATAGCGTCTTGGACAGAAAACAAGTCCGTACGGGGAAAGACGAGAAATGGGTAGATTGGGAACGTCGCAGTCCAAGCTCACCGGAGAAAGAGCTGGTATGTGAAAAATGATCTAATGGAGGAAGATCAATTTTTGCCATCTGGAATTAAGGGAACAAATTCAGCAGTCTCAATGACAAAGCCGTAAGAGCAGAACCGTTTATGAACAAAATATTTTTTGGGTGAAGTCGTGTGTGACAAGTGGCGTGTATGAACATAGTCGTTTATGAGCAAAAATCGTGTATCAACGCCGACGGCATTCAAGCCTTCATGAAGCAGAATGTTGTACAAGGGCAGTTGTGTATCGCCATAGTCCTGACGAGGGCCAATTACTTGAGGCAATTAGATAGCCCATGTTTTGTCGAAAATCAGCATTTACTATGGTCGGTCACCAGGATCAGTCACTCACCGAGTGGTATCAACGGAAGCTTAGTTCTCAACGCGTTGAATCACCGTCAAAGCCAGCCTCCACCAGTCTGTCTTTCCATGGAAAGGCTAGTGAGATCTAATTTTAGTCCCCTTCTGTGCATCTCGCCTAAATTCCACCAGCAAATTTGGACCGCTCGTCTTCAATTCTCTCCTTCTTGCAAAATTTTTCAATGTACAGTAATCACTCTTGTTTCTTTCGCTTTTTGAACCCAACAGCCTCTTCGCGATGACTCCACCGGACAGGCCGCCTACTGAGAGCCGCAAGCAAGCCCTGCTTGCGGAATTTAAGGATTTGATTCAGGCCCCCGAACGAGACAGGATCTCTATGCGACGCGCAGTGTCGCCTCAGAAGATACACGGCTCGATACTCAAGAACCGTGAGCGTGCCTCATCACACCGAGATAAATCGGAGGATAGACCTCTCGGAAGAGTGCGTTTTGAGCCAGCTTCACAAGACTCGTTGAAGGAATCTGGGTGCGGGCCGGAAAAGAAAACAGCCAGCTGGTCAGTTTCCATTATCGCTGCCGCCCCAAACCCCAGGCCTCTTGCTAATTTATGACACAGGCCGAGCAGGCGAAAGAGGTATGTACCAGTACAATCATGAAGGCTCGTCTCATACACACCGGCCTGTCAGCAGCAGGACTAATGCACGAACAATAGGTCACTTCGTGGAAAAGTCAAGCCAGACGAACGACAAATTCGTCGCAGCGGAGGGTATTCCTCTCAGATTGTGCAGACTAAGGATCATTTTGAGGCCCTCGCGATAGAAGTCAAGAGCCTCAAAGGAGAATTAGAGTTGATGCGATCTTGCAGAGTGAATGCTGGCAACAAGGAAGGTAGATAAGTCGATCACGGTCACAAATATGTTTGTAAGAGCCTACATGTACTCGACATGGATACATGTGTCTACTTACCATCAATCAATGCTATAATTTCCTATGATCCAGCCTCTAGTACGGCCCATGGAACGCCTCACAATATATGGCTCTCGTGCCGAATCAAGTATGAAGTAGCATAATACGGGATCGATAAGTAGGTGTCCTACAAGGGGACAAAGAATTGGCCATAAATCAGCTTAGGCATTAGGATGTAGTCTCTTGCAGCTAAATCTGAGCTTGGAGCAACCCAACCCCTTCCTTTTTGCCTCCGCAGGAATATGGAATGAAAAGGAGAAAGCCACTGCCCGCTCACTTGCTGAGAGGCATCTCGCTTTGCATGGGTTTTTGGGCTCATACTCACCGTATCCAGCATCAATCCTCAAGATTGGACCGACGGATACTTGGATGTGATAATGAGGGTGCAAAGGCTCCTTCGGAGCTTTGCCCCATATGCGTAGTCTTTCCCTTGTTTTTGCATGATATTCTGAGGAATCGAGGTGTCGTCATTATGCGCTCGGGTGGTTTGACCAAGGCATCGCGGGTTCAGCGAATTGACTTTTTGTCTATCTTTATTCTTGCTCCGGTGTGGAAAATATTGCCGCTTTTTGGAAGATGTGTCTCATCATTTGGCTCCATGCATGAGCCTTAGGTGTGATGATGATGTCAGAGCTAGCGCTAAGATACCACTCAATCTCTTCGGCAGACAACAATATAGAGTCATCAGGTCATAATCACAGGTGCAGGTTTGCGTTCGAAACTCCTAAAAGGGGAATATGACTGAAGGCGTGGGTAGAGGGCTCACGTGAAAGCAACACGGAAAATTGAGGGGATCTAGTGAATATGTCCAAACTAGATTAAATAATCTTAAGGCAGAAAGCACCCTAGCAGTTTTAATAACTTCAAAAAATGAGGGTTTCGCTTGAGTTAAACCCGGGAAGGTTACTGTGATTGGCCAATGCGCATCATTGCCCCTCACCGCCTTGGAAACTAAGCTCGGTCAGTCAACAAAACTGGTCCCTTGAGAGTCACCGTCACCGGTGGTCGTCAACACTCCCTCGTCATTCACCATGAATCTTCGCTTCCGCCGCGCTCAGCCACCGATAAGATATGATCGCCGTTTTGATTGACCATGAGTGTTCGCTACGGCCGGTCATCAATATGAGCCAACATTATCAGCCATCGCGGACACTCCCCGAGAGATTTCAACAAAACCCTCGCACCCACCGCGTTTCATGACCGTCAATGCGAATACAGTATCAACCCACAGGAAATGGATCTCATCAAGCACTCGCAGCCAGCCCCTATTTGCATCAACTTCCTCACTTAAACCCGACCACATTGAATCATCTATAACACTATCATTCAACACCAGATCAAAGATTTCACTCGTCCGCATTAAAACATCCGTCCAGCCCAACGACGTTGAATCACCGTTAACCCCTTGGGAACCTTGAAAATTTCGCCAGTAATCACTATAAACCTTGGCCCGTTATTCACCACCCATGCAACAATGCCATATCTTTGGGTGCTACGTTATGCCACTCTATTCAACACCATTGGCGCAAGGAAACACCGTACTAGCTACTATGCCTCTTACTGATTCTAGTAAACAACAGCTGATTTGTAATGGAGCTGCATACGGTAAAACTAAAACTATTCACTGTTTCTAGAGGATATGTGCAGGCCTTGGCTTCCCCGTCATCGATGACGAGTACTGATCACTAGCACCACGAAGAGGTGCCTGCAGAGGCTAGAGACTCTTGTTATCGCAGATGTCCCTGCGGAGACTCTTGGTGTCGCAGATGTCCCTGCGGAGACTCTTGGTTTCGCAGATGTCCCTGCGGAGACTCTTGGTGTCGCAGATGTCCCTGCGGAGACTCTTGGTTTCGCAGATGTCCCTGCGGAGACTCTTGGTTTCGCAGATGTCCCTGCGGAGACTCTTGGTGTCGCAGATGTCCCTGCGGAGACTCTTGGTTTCGCAGATGTCCCTGCGGAGACTCTTGGTTTCGCAGATGTCCCTGCGGAGACTCTTGGTGTCGCAGATGTCCCTGCGGAGACTCTTGTTATCGCAGATGTCCCTGCGGAGACTCTTGGTTTCGCAGATGTCCCTGCGGAGACTCTTGGTGTCGCAGATGTCCCTGCGGAGACTCTTGGTTTCGCAGATGTCCCTGCGGAGACTCTTGGTTTCGCAGATGTCCCTGCGGAGACTCTTGGTAACGCATTTCTCCTTGCGGAGAACTTATTTGACGCAGCGGTCTCCTGCGGGTCTCAATTGTCATCACAGCGTCCCCCTGCGGAGTTCACTTGGTAACGCAGCGCCCCCCTGCGAAGCACTGTTCTTATGTCACTGGGCTTGAATCAGCAACAGCCGTCGTCACGGAAACCTCAGGCCCGAAGGTCAGAGGCGACACACCGCGGCCGCGATGTGTGAAGAAAGAGAAATGGATCGGGGGAGGAGTCTGCTTTTATAGACTTCAGCTACGCTTTCTCGCAGATACCAGCAGTGCAGGTTTCTCACCGAGGACGGTTCTGGCGGTTGATGCAATGTCTTCACCGGTCCTGAACCATGCGCTAGACGATGCTGTGGAATGGATCACCAATCATGTCGCGGCAGACAGCACCGGGACCGTTCACTCTATCTGGGCGTTTAGTATTCCTGACTCACAGAAAGTGCTGGTCGAATCACAGAAATGGCACAGTTGCAATCGGAGGGCAAAGAGCTGGCTCGCCCATGGTTCACAGTAGTGGTACGGTGACCTCAGAGAAGTGAGTCAGAATGAAGGTCCTCAGCATTATGCTGCGCGTGCGAAAGTGCAATTGTGGATGCCTGTGGGCGGACCATTGGTCTACTTTGAAGAGGCCCGTCGGAATTGCGTGCGGCTTCCATGTCACCTCCGATTGACTATGCCCAAGTCTGGCGGCTTATTGTGAAGTTCTGAGGTATACGGCTTGACAGGTTTTGTCTTTGCTGCACATTGAGAGAAGGCATGCCCACATGATTGCTATTCAAGGGTATTCCTCTATACATCCATTACTGGACTTGTGAAGAGCCCTACCTCTCCAGATCTTCTAATTAAGGGCTGATATTATGTGACCAAGATTGGCAGCAGAGAAGCCGGAGAGCTCTGAGTTCTTGGTGATTGTCAATATACTCTGATTATGGCATTACTATAAAAAAGCCCATGGCATATCAACTTAGTGAATAACTGTCTCCAACTCTCAGCTTTTGGTGGGAGGCACTTGGGTGTCTTTCGTAGAGTAGTGTATGCCCGGCACCCGCTACTTGAGGAGCGGTGCTTTTTGCTGGAACGGCCGAAATGTAATGGAAAGCGATTCCAAGGACGCCATAGAGAGTTTTTGGGGGTCGCACAAAATTAAGCCATTTCTCATTTACATCATTCTCTGAGGGCTTCTGGCTTTCTCGCTGATCATTCACTGTCGTTCACTCAACGTTGAGGCACCAGAGTGGATATGGTGGCCCCACCTCGACCCACGGGCCGCACCGGTGTGGATCCAAGGTACCCGGTGTTGGCTCACTTGAATGACCATGCATTGTTATGGTCTTGCCAATTTGGGATACCAAAGGTTCACATTCTGCTGAGGGAGGAACAGCAACTTTCACGCTCCCTCCAGGGCGTGTATTATGTGTCGTGTTCACATCTCGTTGTCCGTCCACACAAAGGTGGTAGAAGCGGAGCGAGCAAATCCATTTTGTTGTTTGTAGGGATTTATTTTTCCGCTAGTGAGAAAAACCAGGAAAGTAGTCAAGTTACTAATCAAAGGGAGGACTTTCTAGTGCTCGCCTCAACTTTCACTTTTCAACAATTATCTGTCATTCCAAATATTGCTGATCAAGCTCCTGTTTCTCATACCCATTGAGTCAACTGTTTCGCGAGTGAAGAAAGTTCATGACCTCATTTCCTATATCCCTAATTCGCCTTACCAGAACTCAAACTCTACCTCAACGGTTCCTCATAAAACTATTTGTCATCCCGCGTATCCTTGGGAGGCCTCATTTTTGCTCATCGCTGTTGATTCAACTGAATCCGCTGGTGAATAAACTCCGGTTTCTCAATTAACCGCACTTTTATTCTGCTGGAGGGCCTCGTCTGGCCTCGTAGTCTATCTGGACCTTGGCTCCTTGCCAACTATTTGTCATTCTACCTATTATTGCTACTCCTGCTTGCTCATCGCTGTTGATTTAACTGAATCCGCTGGTGAATAAACTCCGGTTTCTCAGTTAGCCGCAATTTTACTTTGCTGGAGGGCCTCCTCTAGCCTCATAATCTACCTGAACCTTGACTCCATGCCGACTATTTGTCATTCGGTCTTTGCTGCTCCTGTTTGCTCACCACTGGTGAGTGGCCATGTTGCTTGAGCGCAGAAAATTGCTTGCTGGTATACCGTTTCTCCTCTTGCCTAGACAAATCAGCAAGGCACGCAATCTGCCACTTTTGATCCAAGCGAAAGACGAGGAACTCCGCCCTGAAGGGTATAAATATGCTCCCATCTGTCTTGTCTGACTTTCCTCTTGCATCTCTCCTCGCACATATCATTTGCGAAGATTGACTTTGATCTTTCTTTCGTCAACTACTTGTAAGTGTACCCAGCCATCAGCTCAAGCTTAGCTATCTCTCACTGATAACACTCTTTCTCTAGGACTGATATACGAGGACTTGAATACGTGAGTACCACCCTCCCTGAGTTAGAACTTATACTAACACCGTATGTCACTCGGGTTCCGCTAGGCTTCCAATACATCCACCGCAGCACGCAAAATCTCTACCAAAGTGAGGTCTTGATTTCATCCGACCCATGAAAAAGGCACTATGTCCTATCTAACGATCTCACAATAGAGCTTCTCGAACGGTCTGTGTACAGTTCAGATCTGAACACATTCTATGACAACCATGACAGGCTCTTACCCCCGATAGATTACGGAGGAGCCTTTTTATATGGTAGGCCCAATAACAACCCCATGAGGTCAATCGCTGATCAAACGAACTTGTATCATAAGAATCTCTCACAGAAAGGTGAATGGATTGATACATCATGAATACCAGCGAACGATGAGTGTGATCCGTATTCGCTGACCTTTGATTGATTCTGTGTCCATTAAGCTGACTATCCTTCTATGGCAGATATTTTCACGGCCTCTTTCCCAAGTCCCGGTATGGGCTATCCCAGATGCCGGATAGCTCATGGAGCTTCCTACCCTCTCGATCATGGACTCGATAGCAAGGGACTAGTTGTCGGACAGGCCACCCATCATGTACCCAAGGCAAGGCCGATTCCACCTCGAATACAAGAGACGCACTTTATATTGAAGCGTTTCTATCCTTGCAACTTTGTTTACAAGACCAGAAGACACTATAAAGAAGGAACAGCTCGTCAACCACATCAGCGATAAGGATGTGATGCCATCAGGTACGTATCTCATATCGGCGGATGTCGTTTTTTTTTCAACCCGTCCTTTGCGCTGCTTTCTCTATATTAATCCACGCTTAGGTAGCTCGGACCTTCAAGGTATAGAACGTGGGTGAGTGATGGCACTTCTCAAACAATTCGAATGACAGATCATTGACCCCTCATAGAGCCTTTCGATACACCGGCAGTAAGCCAGTGTGTACGCAATACATGGCGCGTGACGCTAAAACCAAAGGAAAGCCCAGATCCACTGAAAGGCTATGTCGATGGTTTCAAGGTCGCCCACCCACACTCCACCTGATCCCGCTCTCCCAGAACGAATAGTCATTCAACAGGCTTCGCTCAAGCCTTGCTGATTGTGTCGTGGTCCAAGTAATTGAATGGTGGAACTGCCAGCCCCCATCGACCCTATTGACTCCAACACGGCGGGTATAGGTTAACTTCGCGATCTTGCTCCTCGATGAAGCAAATTCATGGTCAGTTCTATTCCATTGGTATTTTTCATGTATATTGGAAGAGCGTTCAGCTGACAAGAGCGACCTTCGTACACTCAATGGGCATAGAGTTCGCAGTCACGCAGGCTAATCTTCATATCTCATGCTATAGATTATCGGTCACTCCGGAGCTCCGAGGACTACGTATAGTTATGCAGCCATGTTGAACGACCTCTTCGGTGGCAAGGGTTGCACTCACGTCTGTTCTCATATATATCAGCTACTTTTGGGGTTGATAAAGAGTCTCCCCGCTCATGCCTACCTATCCTTATTCTTCCTCTTTTGGTACTAATATAACCAATAGTGCGACTGGTTGCCTCGTGCTTCCCACACCCACTCCATGCGTGTGTCATCTCAAAATACCCTTCGATGCCTGCTCTGGAGACCCAGGAGATCAATCGCACTACGAAACACTATAAGAAGCGCATTACCCACATTACCCAACAGGTGGCTTTTGATCGCGTCCGCCCCCCCCCCCCCTGTATTTACATTCATATGGCTGACTATCGTTCTAGTAGACCTCTCACGTTCATCGAAAGATTTGTTACCTGATCTCTGCTCATTCCATTGGTAATGCCGTCGTCTCTTATCAAAAGCTTGGTTTTAAGCGGCATTAGACGCGAGGCCTGCTGCAGTACAGGCTCTGGAGGTTAACAGTGGACGGCTAGCGTGGCTCCCTGTCTCACCTCACCGAAGTCAACACCTACGCGAAATGAACAGTTTATGACAAGACCTACTGTTGGGTCCGCATTATGCATTCCGATGGCTGATCTTCATTGTCATTAGACAAGGCCACTTTACATCAGCGTCCTTCGCCTCGGTCATCTGTGATGGTGCTGAAGAGACGTGCTCTTGGCACGCTGTGAGCTAAGCCTGTTCAAGGTGGGTTTCACATTTATCTAGAGGCAGAGCTAGTGAAGAGTACTACTTATAGGCCTGTGGTGGCCATCTCGCCGTCGGCATGGCCACTTATGATGCGTCTGCGGTATCATTGATCGTCGGTTTGAAGGGGTGATACTCGATAATACATCCTGCGAGAGGATCAAGTTGATTGAAAATTTGACTCTATATATGGAGATCTGAGGAGCCAATTCCAATGATGCGGCTCCGTTCCGGCACCAGCATCAAATCACGATATCGTGTCCATGTGGCTGCGTGGGCTTTCTGATGGGCCGACTTATGAAGCAACTCCAAACACAAAGACAGTGCCAACCTTTCCAGCACCTTATGAATGTTCAAGGCGGCCTACGTTGACGGGACCAGATTTGGGTCGCTGTTCTTGAATGGTCCGACGCGCCGCTGACTGGACTTGCCACAGCTAACTTCGCGTGACGTCATTTCCCAAACACTTCTCCGCTGGGCTTCTTCGCGATGAGTGCATCTCACAAGTGAGCATCGATGCACGAGCGTGGAATTTCACGAAGTATGGATCGTTCTCATCTGCGCTTTTCCAACGGTTAATTCTTCTTTATATTCTCTTCACGCTGGGGCTACACCAGCTCACGCTCTTGACAATCTCAACGTTTGTGAGCGGGAAACCGTGTCAGACAAATAGAAAGGAGGCCAGCGGGGAGCTCCAATGGTCCGAATATGGCTCTAGGGAGGGCAACTTGGGTCTTTACCCAATTCAAGCTAATTGTGCAATCAGACTTGTAACCAATCTTGAGAACGCTGCGTTGACAGGGATGCGACGTTCAACAGTGGGATCAGCAGCAAGGTCAATCGAAAACGTGACTTCATGAGAGGTCTTTCATACATGACGGGGGCACATTGTCGCAGCATAGCAAATTTTGGGCTTTCACCGCGTTCTTGAAGCTAAAGGTCAACTAGCCTGACTTCAATTGGGGTAGCTCCCAAGCGCAGCTCGCCCTGATGGGGCTTTAACGGTGTGGTATTCGAACTTACCTACTCGCTCAGCTTTTTCGTCTAGAACGAAAAGGTCGGGCTCTACCAGATACCAATACACTACCGCGCAATGGAATTGTTGGCACGGGCGCTGCCGGGTGGGCTCTCGTGGGACTTTCTGGAGGATGGGCATTCAACGCGACTACAAAGCTTGAAGTCACGGTTTTGACATCAGAGGCTTCTCAAATGGAGGTCTTACCTTGCTGGGTGCCTTTATCAATCAGATATTACTTGGCTACCTTGATCTAAAATGAGCTCGGCGGTGGTTTCACTGCAGCAAATCTCGGTCGGAGTAGAGGCCAGGCAAGGAAGTCGCTCTCCTGCTGATGGCGGGTGGTTCTGCTATGTGTGATGCACGATTTTTCTAGGCGGGTCTACGGATGGTCCCATTGCCTGACATTCGGTCCCACTCTGGCGTGCTTGCGAGATGTCCTTATGCGGCCAGGCGGTTTTCAGTGCATGCTATGTCACAAGAAGTGATTATTGAAGAAATCAACCGCCCTTTTCTGAGCTTAAAACATCTAGGACGAAAGCAGATATGCGAGACTGACCGAAGGGCCACAAAAGATCGACGCCCTTGACGCTGATAGAACAGATTTGGTCTTGTGCCCTCCGCTTCAACTCGAAGCCCCTGGTCGATTTCCGGTCGTTTCTTTTATCCAAGATCAATTCTCCCTCTCAAAACCACCCGTTTGATTCCTTCGAAACCTCGGTGATCGACGGAGTGGTGGACGTGGGCGTCTCTCTTCGGTCAGTCTAGTCGATCTGCGGGGCAATATCTGAGGTCTCTCTTGTTGCACTGCACCCGCTTGCAAAATTTGCACTGGGGTGGATCTGTATACAGAGGGGGAGGAATCCGCAGACGGAGTATCGCATGGGGCAACTGCGGTGACACCCCAGCTTCTGGCTGCATCAGTGCTCATTCGAATCTGCGATGGCCACCCGCGTAGCAGGGCGTCTTGAGGCTCTTCACTTCGGCTGCATCTCTTTAGTAACCAGCCTTTTGATAGACGCGTTCATTGCACTTACCAGGCGCAGCATGACTCGTGCATCTCAGGACTGCATTGCTTCAACCACTCCTCCATGCAACTCAAATGTGACAATGCTTGGCAGCGTCGACACTGCAGAATTACATTCTCAACGGTAGGATTCCCATTCTCGGCGAGACAAAATATGCAGTATATGTCATCGACGTCTGTGCCGATTTCCAGACGGCGGACCTTAACGCCCTGCCTCCCCGGCTGTGTGTGGGAGGGCAAGGTCGAGGCGGGGCTCACAAGAGGATCAGTGACGTGATTTTACTCGTGAGGAGCCACCGAATCTGCAGAAACTCCCCCGCTTTGATTTTCGTACGACACCTGGTCGGCCATGTCTTCGCCATTGAGCTCTTGCATAGAAGTGGTGCTTGCGTGGGCCAGCTGTGAATCTGCCTGCGCACGGCTGTTGATAAAAATCTCGCCAGGCCGCTCATCAAGATTTCTTCTGCGACCCCAAACACGAAGAAAAGCAACAAAAATCTCGCGCAGCATCGAATGTTTTGGAAGAGGATCGTAAGGCCAGAGGAACTAGTACAGTGCGAGGGGGCGTTCTTGCCCCGGATTTATAGATGGCCTCTCAATGGTTATCGATATCACCTGCAGGGTCACAGGCAGTAGACTTGCTACATCTACAAATCATACCAGTGAAACCACCTACATTCCCCGGTCAGCGTCATTTCATACATTCCGTCTTCAAATAGCGGAGAGGTACGTGATCTAATCGGGCTGAAGGGCCACGCTGTTTGATTGGTACGGGGAGATCTACTCTGAAAGGGTTCCTAAATATGAGAGGTCGCCCTCAACCCGGATCGATTCTAAGTAATGAAGTGAAGGCTCAATTTCCCGGATCAATCGAATTCGCGGATGAATTTCTTTCATAATTTAACGTTGCCGATCCTAGGATCTTCAAAAGGGGTTGTGAGGATCTCACGTATCGTTGGATGAGGAGTGTGTCTTCCGAATGAATAATCAATATTAAGAAAGCTATAGTCGACTCTAGATACAAGACGTAGCGCGAGGAAGCAAAAGAAAGATAGCTTCCTCGCGTTCAGGGGAACCCAGATAAGCTATGTGGGTCCACCTCCTCCACTTATCGTGTCAATCTCTGACACTCCTGGAATCATGTACGCAGTTCCTGAAGACAGTTCTCTAGGATCATAGAGTGTCCCCCAGTTAGAATTACTCCGCCGCTTACTATTGTGAGGACTGGGTTGTAACCAGTGGGGCTCGGGCGATTAGTGAGGGTCTAACGTATCTTTAGATGAGGAGTGTGTCTTTCAAATGAATAATCAATATCGCGCAAGCTATGGTCGACTTTAGATACAAGACTTAGCGCGGGGAAGTAAAAGATAGCTTCCCCGCGTTTAGGGAATTCAGAAGCGCCATGTTGGACCTTCTCCTGCGCTTATCGTGTAATACCTTATGTCAATCCCTGACACTGTTGCAACCACCTCTAAGCTCATTGATCGAAGTTTTACTGTTCCTGGGAGCTTAACCTGCCCCTAGAGGTCTGCTACAGATTCCCAGGACCGGCTGAAGCGATTCCAGGAATGTATCAGTAGGTCCTAAGGTCCAGCTCAAAATATAGCACTCAGGAATGTCAAAACCGCCAGACCAAGTGTTGTGATTGCAAGTGCATATGAGCCTGCTGTCAGACCTGCTTCCAGATTTCCCTGAATTGCAGTCGATACTGCTACGACGCAAGCACTGAGTAAGAGACTACATGCGGTAAGACATAATAGATAGCGTATATGCCAGCCTTCTACCAACTTAAACCCATTTATTGTCTGTCCGTATGGTTTCATTGCATCTTGCCAAGCATCCCATGCAAGATTCCTGTCCAAAACAATCCCATTAGATTAAAGTCGAGGAATTATGGAAGCGCGGCATACCGATAAAAGGTGACAAAACTGCCGGCCTCAAGAAATTCGGCGTCGTCTGGTTTGATTACGTTTTGCCAATAGCACTCTACCATTGAAGGTAACCACTTATAGACGTCTTGCCGCAGTCGCGACGCTCGGGAGTGCTGAATAGGGCAGTAAAATTCTCCTAACGCTGTATCCCAGCGTGAATTAGGGCATTCAACTCCAGGGTCGTGGCATTTCCCCTGTATATTCACACCGCATTCCCAGATATCAACATCCCAGCCTGGTTCTTCAATGGTGTTCTGAATCCCTTCAATTTCAGAGTCATAATCGATATTTTTCACGTATACAGAAATTTCGTTTGCTCTTTTGTCGTACTTAGCGCATCGAAACTCAAGATGGTTTGTCAGTATACAACTTGTTCTCTTTCAAAGAGAGATAGGTCTCACCATGACTTCATTGACCCCTACGACAGAATAAAGTGAATGCCGTTTCCACCAGCTGCATTGCATGCGCAACTCCGATATCCCGAGTACCAGTCCCTCCTTCTCTAGGCACACATCTTTTGCGAGCCACCTATTTCGCTTCTTCATACAGATCCATATACAATTTTTGCGGCCTTCACGATCCGCTTTTAAGCAATACTCATGAATGATGCTTGGCCGACCATTTTCAGTGTTGAACGAACCCTCAACTGGGTTTACTGGTGGGGGTCCTGCAGAACTCTGCAATACGGGGCTTAGTTCTAAAGACTGCATAGCAAAGGATAGTAGGCTTTGAAAGTTTATATACCGGAAAATGAGAACAAGGTCGCATGTCTATAGGGTTCAGGCCTTATATGCTAATATTCCGAGATGAGGCTCCAAAAATTGGATTCAGTAAGGCAGCTTGCTATGCGCAATCAGGCGCATTAAATTGCGTCATCGACACTTCGGAGACTGTTCGGATTGGCAAGCCGCCAAGGCAGCACTTAGGGCCCTGTGTCTCAAAATGCAAGACGCTCTTTTAGTCCTTTTATCTGCAATGCAAGATAATCATACCTGAGATTCTACCTAGTGTCACATCGAAACGTAACGGCATGGCCGGGATACCCGATCCAGACTTGAATGTGCATTGCACTACAGGTACAGCCAAACAAGTGAAAGCCCTATCTATATGAGCGAATATGATTCGGTCAAGTTAAATCTTGCTTTTCATTTCTTGCGACTCAAGTAAGTGGAAAGCAAAAAATTCATTATATTTATTTGAGCTTCTCTGCTCTATTTAGATATACACACATATACCAGGGTGACTGAGTTCCCTACTAGACGATACGTTATCAGACGCTCTTCTAAATTTCGATTGGATCTTGAAGAATAGACAAAAATCACAATATATCTGGGATATCTGGGGGAGCGGATGTGATAGGAAAATGTATGAGGCTCTATCCGATAAACATCGGTCCCATCTGCTAGTTATAAATATCATGGGGAAGTATCGTCGCCTGCGTGACATAAAAAAAATAACATGCTCAAAGGGGTACATACTAATTGGTTCGGTTTTGGGCGATAAAACGATTCAAGAGATCATCCAACTTACCTGCCAGAAAGAGCGACTCCTTTTACAACATCTGTTCGCTTGCGCAAAGTGTATCCACAGCTTATTAAATCTGCTCATTAAGTTAGTGGTCAGCAATTACATATTTCCTAATTAGGATTAGTGTTAATGTGACCAAAATCAAGAGATGCGCTAATCCTCCTTTGAACCCGGGAACTAAACATGTGATCTCAGTACCAACAAAGCTCCTGGATGCACTCTCGTCGATCCCGGAGATGACTCACGAGGCCCTGGGGCTGGCAAAGGGACACTACAGAACTGCCTCTTTGGATTAGACGTACATTACTCTAGAGGCCACGCAGAAATGGGTTTGATAAACCGATAGATATCAACGCCGGCGAAACACCAAGCTCGTCACTTCCGAATTCTCTAGCCCGTGAAAAACCATCGTAAAATAGTATTGACCCGTAGAGCAGTAGAGCAGGGGCTAAACCGCCTCTACAGTGGATGCGACCGAATAGAAGGGGCAACTTATCAGCCAATCATTTATCGCCGAGCCATTCAATTGCGGCATAACCCCACTTTTGATTCAATACAAACACGCAGTACAAACGAGCGGCAAACCAATAAAAAAGAGCATGTATGCAACCAGCGTAGGTGACCAGCAAATGAGCTACAAGCACAAGCACACTTATTGATGCCTTTGTTAAGGGTTTAAAGAGGTTTGAGTAAGTCACGATCTGACTTGCTGAAACTGAAACTATGACAAAAAAAGACAAGGTAGCGAACGAAGATCCAGACATTGGCCAATTGTAGCATTGTCGAGTTTAAGAACAGGGGCTTTCTCGAGGGCAGAGAGAAAGAGGACTGACCGATTAGAATACTATAGAAAGGTGTTTAGCCAATGCATGAGAGTTCATGAAGCACAGAATTTTTGGGTAAAGGAGATCATACCCGATTCAATCTGTTCCTCCCAGTAGATACACAGTTCCACAACGAAAACTTCATATATTCCCGCATTTTGATTTAAACCCTAACTGCTTCCCAGGAGATGGAGCACTTCCGCCTCGCGAAAGAAACAAATTTCAGTCGTTATAATGTGTTCAGTTTCAAAGCCCAGCTTGTAAACGACAGCGCCAGGTCCTAGCTCAGAAGCATATCTCTTAAATTGCTTTTTGTCCTTCGAGGCGATAAAAGGATTTGATTTAAAGCCGAAATAGCTTTTGTACTCGATCCAGTGGCATAAGTGTCCTTGTATTAATACTGGCTCATGAAATCGGATATCAGGCGTTGGGCAAAGTTGTTTTTTCTTTTGTTCATTCTCCGTCAGAAATTGATGGCCGAATTCTCTCACTTGGTCGATGAAAGATACTTCGTGCAGTAACGCCCGCTCCCCTTTTTGCTTCATTCTTTCTATCGCCTCTGCTTTACCTTCGGAGGTACTCTCGGGCGGTAGCAGTCGAAGAGCAGCTTCAATGAGAGCCGATATGACTGAGCTGTCTAACTGCGTACTGACATGACTCAAGAGCATTTCAACATCGGGCTTACTGTAGCGAAGACGACAGGCCATTCGAAAGACAGGAGTGACCAAAGCTCGGGGTATGCCAGTATATGGCTGAGCCGGATTATCAGCGGTCGCGCTTAAAATCATCGCTGGCCTTTGATGGCTCTTTACTCCAAAGTTGGCGGGGGGTGTCTGCAGAAAAGTATTGGCAGATTCATCGCCACTTGCTTGTCTAAGATGAGTTCTTGAGCTGTTTATGTGTTGACTCTTTGAGTGGGCCGATTTAAAAAATATGTTGCAAAGCTCGCAACGATGCTTGGAAGACTGAAGGTGCTGTTCCAAAGCATGTTGAGTGGGAAAATATCGGTGGCAGGGAGCGCAAAGCATCGTGCAGTATCCAAAAAATTAGTTGGAGGAAGCAGTCAAGATACCGGAAAGCCGATGAAAATTTCATGTCAAGTATATGTCTACGTGGTTACCTTGTTTCGCTTCAGCAAGATAACAGAGCACGGGCTCTCGCAGTCTCAACATTGCTTTTTTGACACGTCATACAGAAGACTTCGGGAGGCCTCTTGAATTCAACGTGTCCAGGTCCCATTGGCAGTAAGTACGCAACTGATAGCATAAGACAAAAGAACGGTGCAGCGTGCATTATGGACGCTATTTTCACCAATTGAACTGAGAGACGTGGTCCATGTCATGTATGGTGCATATAAGCGTGACCCTTTTGAAAGCGACATTTTGGCAAGCTGTAGGCAATCTGTGTCGGTTACTTATGATATGTTCGACCCCTTTCCCAAGGCCTCGAGTATACATTTTCAGATCCGCCCTTGATTCTTCGAAGTCTTCACCCACTGCATGTCTCTAACTAGAAAAACCTTCTCTTTCTATTGAAGAATTTTCCGTAAGTCATCTTTTCTCAGTAATTCCTCAGTCGTTAATTTGAAAAGGGCTTGTCGCGAACCCTTTTAGAATACCGAAGATGGTCGACAAAGCAGACGATAAGCCACCTTCACCGTCACCATCGGCGGATTCTAGCCTTACAGACTTGCCAGCACTCGCAACCACGTTACAAGCCGCGTCCTTGGAAGATGAACCTTCCCTTTTGATTATCGACACCGTTGGAGACCTGACTGAGTTGTTGAAAGCACTAGCAGATCTTCCCGCTTGGGCCCCCCTCTTTGTTCATTGACCTTGAAGGAACAAATCTCTCTCGAAATGGCACGATATCTATTCTCCAGGTCTTTGTTTCTTCAACACAAAAAACATATCTTGTCGATATCTACACTCTCAAAGACAAGGCTTTCTCTCATCCCACATCGGAAGGTTCAACTCTACGTTCCATCCTCGAATCACCCTCTATTCCAAAAGTCTTCTTCGATGTCCGCAATGACTCAGATGCCCTATTCAGCCATTATGGGATAAATTTAGCTGGAGTGCAAGATCTTCAGTTGATGGAGCTTGCAACGCGCACATTTTCGAGAAGACTTGTGAATGGACTAGGAAAGTGCATTGAACATGATGCTCCTATGACGCTAGGTGAAAGAGCAAAATGGAAAGCATGTAAAGACGCCGGACGGAAACTTTTTGCTCCAGAGTGCGGCGGCTCTTACGAGGTATTCATTGCTCGCCCACTGTCTGCCAAAATCATACAGTACTGTGCACAAGACGTTCAATTCTTGCCTAAGTTGTGGCGTAAATACAATCAACGAATGACTAAGAATTGGAGGTTGAGGGTGGAAACAGAGGTGGAAAGACGTATCACACTTTCCAAGTCCGTCTCTTACAATGGCAAGGGAAGACATATGGCGCTCGCACCCAAAGGTTGGGCATAGTCCTCATCTTATCAGTACACACCTACAACGATACACAAAGAAAAGCTTCCTCTCATCATACATTGGCTTGTTTTTGGGGTTTAAATATATGAATTTGAAAATGCGACAAGAAAGAAACATTAAAAGACTGAAACTATTTTTAGTCAAAGGCATCGGATCTGCCCATACTTTCTAATCAGGATTAGTGTTACTGTGACCAAATCAAGAGATATGCTATTCCCCATTTGAATCTTGGAAACCAACCGCTATGATCCCAGCACCAACCAACCTCCTAGGGATTATTCCCAGATACACTCCCGTCGATCTCTAAGATGGCTCACAAGGCCCTGGGAGCTGTGTCGCTCCTGAAGCCCCAGGCTCGGCTCCTGGGGCTGGCAAAGGGCCACTACAGAACTGCTTTTCTTTTGAGGGAACGCGAGTTGGTCTTGATAAAACGAGACAAAAGGGACAGAGGGGGACATGTAAGTTCCAGGTCTGTAAAAGCCAAAACGTAAAACACGCATGTATAGAACCGTGAGCGGTGTCATTGTATTAGCCCCGTCTGAACCTAGGAAACCAAATGCTGCTTGTTAGAGATCGAGCATATAGTAGCTTGGATGTTTGGTCGACCAAAGATTGTGCCTTTATGACCTGTTAGCCTAGTGGTAAAACCCAAGCAAGCACAACCCTGACCTCCAGGAACCATACCTATGATCCCAGCACCAAGAAGATTCCCAGGAGCGAGTAACCTTATTCCCAGATCCATTGCGCAGATCCCAGAGATGACGCCTAGCATTGTCGTCGACTTATAAATTGCATCTGAATCGCCTCAACAATCGCTCCCCGAAACACCGTTAGCATTCATTCGCCAGAGGAACCTTCAGCCATGAACAGCTTGCCCGCCGAACAGTCATCTACACGTCATAAACGAGCGGCCCCAGCATGCTCAGGAAAAGTGATTATCCGGATCGATGCCAAAGTGGACGCGGTCCAATAACTAGCCTGCTGCCTTGCAAACCTCGTTCTGTAGGCTCCGCTATCTCCTTTCCATTTGAGCTTCTTCCTTTTGTACTCACCACTGGATTCCTTTCTTATCCGAAACCGATAGTACCTCCAGTATAAATATGCTTCAAAGCTGTGCTAGCTCACTTAACTCATTTTGTTGGGTTTTGTTATAGCTGGATTATCTTGTCAGTACAAGGAATACTTGACCTAATGCCTGCGTCAACCCTTTCACTTATATGAGTGAGCGTCCCGATTATAATGGAGAATCGAAGGAATGGCACTCCAAAGTGGAGCAAACAGTAACAGTAAGTGAGCCAATCAAATCTTGCATCGGCGGCTAGATGTACATGCTTGCCCAATGAATGGTCGTCCAATTTGCTATATGGTTTCCCTTTACCGTAGGAATGGGTTCATAAAGAATGTTATGATGAGTTTTGGGGGATTGCCTTATCTTATTATAATGATACAATTATATCTGAAGTGGTTGAGAATGGAGCCACAATGAAGACAAGCTAAGTTCTACATGAGCCAAGTGGATCCCGGGCGAGCCCGGACTCGGAATGGACCGGAGGTGGTCATGACAAGCAGGTTGAAATAATTTCGAGTGAAAGACCCTGGGGTTGCAGAGATATTAGGAAATGCAAGGGCCCACGCTCTTGGTGGAGAATGGCTTGTTGAGTAGCCAATCATTTACATTGAAATATAAAGCAATTTTAATTTGACTGAGTCTCTTCAATTGCACTGTTTCCCGTTGATCATCGCTGGTGTCAATTAAAATAATTTTAAAGCGTCTAGATATGGCAATAACACAACCATTGATCAATCTATCAAGTCGAGTGTGTCAATATCGACCGTTTAAGTCAAGCAAATTCTGGTTTACGGTTAAAAATTTAGACCCTACCCCAAAATCACAGCCAACCTCATTTAAATCCCTCTTCTTGAGAGTATCAAAAATGCACTTCCGCTTTTTTCTTATTTGTTAGGCTCTCATTTAACGTAATACGGTCATGAGTACCGTTGATCATCAATTAACGATAGTGTTCTTCACTTTTTTGACCCCTTCAAATTAATTGACTGAACTAAAATTCCTCATCAATCATGTGTTGAACGAGGTAAGACAGCAGATGTGGGTACTGTAGTACAGTACAAAAAAATTTACCAAACAGCTGGCCACGAGCGGAGGATCAGCCAAGTTACAACTTCACCGTCCGCTCGACGACCCGGTCGCCAGCAAGAGACAGGGCATGATCAAGAAGACCATTCCCGACGCCGCGCTGCACAATTTTGCACGCTACGATTTTTACTCGGCCTTCAGACTGGGAAGTCCCTAGATGAGCTGTGTCCGAACGTGGACCTCCATCGCCAGGATCAGGACAACGCGACTCAGCACCCTATCTCTGCAGAAGATTTAATGTTTTCACTGAAAAGTCAATTGGACGAGGATATCGATCGATGCATTCCTCTTGGCGGTTGTGGATCCTATGGTGCTCCATTCAAACTTACTTGCGCGAAATATGGTTATACGGCTATCGGCAAAGGCACCACTTCAGGATTGTGGAAAGAAGTTTCTCGTGAGGCGCAGGTATACCAAACCTTGCGGCGGGCCCAAGGATCCGCCGTGCCTGTGTTTCTGGGTACTCTTGATTTAGCAAAAATCTACTTTCTCCATGGTGCTGGACAAATCCGCCATATGCTCATAATGGGCTGGGGGGGGTAAAAGCACAGCGACGATAGAGCTGACGCAGGGGCTTTGCCGTGAAATTCGCAAATCCAACAAGGAAATCAAAGCTCCCGGGATAATACATGGAGACCTCAGGCGAGACAATGTTCTTTGGAGTGAAGAGCTTGGGCGTGCTTTGATCATTGCCTTTAACCGCTCTAGTCTGAGATGCCGACCGACGAAGCAGCGACCAGGGGCCGCAAAACGACGACTATGTCAAGCAGAGGCAGCAGATGCGAAACGTGTCCGTGTTTCGTGAGAATGGAACGTTCCTCATACCTCTCAAATTAGTTATCTTATTCGTGATACTCACGTTGTCTTTATCAATGAGAATTTGGAGGTGACTCACGCTCCTACATCTTCGACATCCCCGAATGATTATGCGGGCCTGGCTGAAGCCTTTTACGAAGAAATCATCATTGCGAACGTTCATTGAATTTCTGTCCATAAGACTTTCGTGTACAGAATAGGCTTTCTGAGGAGCCATGGATTGTATGAAAACGTGGATTCAACTGTTAAGCTCAGGGCTGATGATATGGACTGTCGTGTACTATGGAAATATCGCAACAAGAGGCGAGCCGCTTGACATCGGTAATAAACAACATCGCTAGCATGGGTTCCCCAGGTATGCTGCGATATACATCTCCTGTCTGCCAAACTCCTTCGAAAATTTCTGACGTGAGCCGGCGGCTAACTCAATGTATTGATAGTCCACTTGGCTGGCATTCGCCTCAGCAAGAGCATGTGCAATTGCTACGATGTTTTTGATCTTATCGATGTCAGTCAACAAACAAGAAGTAAATGGCAGCGCTCCGGAGCCCACCTCGCGCCCATTGAGATGCAACGCTTCCAACCGCCGAAGGTCGTGCTCCTCAATCTTGGCAGACCCTTGAACTGTATGTGCTTTGGCCAAAAAGGTTGACCAGAGACCCTTGCGAGATTCCCTGCTTAGGCCCTCATACGTGATGATTAAATGGATCCGGCTGAGGATTGCTTCATCAAACTGAATACCCCGATTCGAAGTCAAGAATAAAATGCCTTGATAATATTCTAGCTTTCGGAGGAAAACAGTCACCAGACGATTGTGAGCACCGTGATAAGAGGTACGCTGCTCCATAAATGCATCTGCCTCGTCCAATAGGAGCACGGCTTTGAAGTGATGCGCGATCTTGAAAATAGTCTCAAGTTGTTGTTCAAGCGCATTAGAATCTCCGTGGTCGACAACGAGCTCGCCTGCAGATATCTGAGAAGGTTAGCGAGGCCACTATCAGCGCCACAACTGGCTCGTACCGAGTATAGAGGCAGCTTGAAATATTCCGATGTTGCTTCAACCGTGAATGTCTTTCCGACGCCGGGTGGCCCACTATTTCTGGTTAGGACGGAAGTCTTGATATATTGCATAAATAACTTGTTGACATACTCCAAAAGGATGTTGAGTCCTTGGCCTTTTCCGTCAATTACGTCGTCAAAGGGTACTGTCGGTATCAAACCCAAGCGGTTTATTGCCATCGACAAGAGGAGTTTCTTGTTCTCTGGCGGAATTTGCAGGCAGTCAAATGATTCAGGTGACCAATTTACATCCCTAAAAGCACTGACTGCGCATTCCACTGAAGTCACATTAGCTGGTCCTCAATCAATTGTTGAGCGCGTCACATACAAAACATTTTTTCCTTGGAACTGAAGCAACACACTGTTGGACAGGCGATTAGCATATCGGCTTCGCTCAGCTTTTGTGGTTCCATGCCGTCTCCTCGCATTTTCTCTTTTTCTTGCTCACGTTCCTCCATGAACATCGCACCTATGTCAAAGACGGCAATGCCATCCTTTTCCTTCAATGCCATGTCGCGCAGAGACGGCCTGGAATAGTTTGGCTGCATTTCATGGAAAAATGCGGCGTCCACTGCGACTCGACTTTTGATGTTGAGTTTGATAGCCTTGCCCTTGTTCATAAAGAATGCGCTGCCTTTACAGTGTTGAATGTGCGAGCCAACAAAATCCCGAAACCTCTGGCCTCTCTCGATTAGGTCTTTTCGGACCTGCTCGTGACTCGGATGGTGGCGGAGAGGGTAAGCCTCGAGTGTCGCGATCGGCTTTGACCCTCGGAACTTTGGTACACGCAGAAAGATCCCGGCCTCGCCGAATCTGACTCCATCATAATCAAGGAATCGGCATTCGAGATTGAACCACGTCTCGTCATGTTGTGTTAACTCTTCCGCTGCGTCGAAAATGACACACCGCGGCTCTCCTGTGCCAAAGCATGTTGTATAGACATAGGATTCGGGTTTAAAAAGTGCCGGGAGGAGGTCATACGTAATATGATCGTGCTGCAACATTGACTTGAGACGTTGCGAGGTAGGAGCATAAGCGTGCTTGAGGTGGCCAATGAGTAGGCGGAGATGCTGCGCATGTGCCGATCCTTGGTCCACACCGTTTTCCAAGTTACTCGCATATCCTTCGAGCTCAGGAATGAAATGGAAAAGGACACTTTGCTTGATCAAAATACAGGTCATCGGTTGTCTTGGAGGTAATACTATTTCTCGAATACCGATGGCCTGTCCTCCATCAGGCTAACAGAATTTATATCGAGCAGCACCTCACGAAGTATGTCCCGCAGGCCTTCTGATATGGCGTCTATAAATGGCGTCACCTCCTCGGTATTTCGATCTATCATACATTAGTAAGGTCTCCTCCATAAGCAAAGATATCACGAACCCATGCGTTCACGGGCCACGAAGGTATATTCAGCAAAATCTTCCGGACCATTGCTGGTTTCCACCGATTCGGCGATCTTGTATTTACATGCTTTATTATCCCAGCTAAACCGGGGTCAGTTATTTTCTGAAGCGAAAATGGAAGGGGAAGCGGTGGCTCGTACGTTTCCAAACCCGTTTTAAACCGGGATTTTGATGCTCATTTCTCAAACGACTTGAAGTCATCCGGTGTGTTACAGATCGGACTTTCGACACCAAGCCCCTCTGCCACCTGGAACTTCTCTGCTTGCTCATTGTTGAAAAAGCAAGACTCAGATGGCTCAGTTGCTATGGAAATTTGGCCGATGCATGTTCCAGCAATTCCTTTAGTGGAGTCGCATCGGCCTGATGTGGATTGGTCCTAGGTGACGCTTCCGTGGCCACGTACAACAAAGAATGTTCAGTCTTAAAGAGATCGGTTTTTTGAAATGCAGGCGCATTTTTGTGTTGGTATCTTGTGTTGACATCTGCACTCTTGGGGCACTGGGTAGAAAGGCGTCGCAATTGGTCATCACCTTACGCAGGCAGTGATGAGGCGCCCCTGGAGTGAATCACCACTCACTGCCACAAATGGGTCATGATTGTTTCTTCGCCGGCCAACACTTCCTTGTTGAAGAAAAGACTCTCATATCCCCGATGAGAATAAAAGGTGAAGCATGGGCGCAGAGTTCAACAGTCTGCCCCTCATCAACTGTTGATGAAAATGTCGTAGCATTACTGTACTCAAGAAAGAACCTCCACCGTTCATGATCCATGCAGGTATGTACTGCCAATCCTGTTCCTCATCAATCCTCCGGCTACGCACGGCATCTTCTACAATGACATGTAGATTTTGAGGCCCTCAATTATTGCAGCGAAATAAATTGGTCGGGACAAAAGTATAAATGCATCTTCATGACACTTGACCGTTCCTTGTGATGCAGCATATCTCGCACTACTTCAAGATTCGTAGACTGGCTTGACAGTATACCTATTTAGAGTAAGTATGGCCTCTCCGCGCTCCTGGTCTTGTTGTTCTGGCTGGTCTATTGTCTCTGGCACCAACTTGGCCATTTGCTCCGGACCGTGCAATCTGTGGCTTCCTGGAAACATGTTTTCCTAAGACCCGTGCCGTATACTATTCAATTCCTAGACATTCCGTCATACTCGCGAGGAGGCATCGTCATTGCCGGAGTGGTTGCTAATGCTATCGCGCTCAGCTTCCGAGCCCAGTCATGGGCGGACATGCAAAAGCGGTCTGGCTGTCTGGGAGTCACACTTACTGCCCCTCTGTACAGGTTTTAGCTTCAGCCTTCCGGCCGTTTTGCCGCGTCGATCGGGGTACTTTCGAGTGGGCTCATCGGTTATTAGACCGGGCCTGTGTCCTCCAAACCAGTCTCCATGTGTCCTGCTCTGGAATTGTAACGCAGGTTTTACGCCCAGGTGCTCCTTTCGTCACCCCGTTCTTAGTAAGTCGTGTGGGCCGCAATTTCCCCTATCTGGCCCCTCTTCACTCCCTGTCGAAGAAACTATTGACTTACTGATTGTACCAGGCTGCATCTAGTCTCGTCCTCATACTACCTTGCACACTCCGTGTATTGCTCCGACGTCGACCGCAAGCCGTCATCAAGGATCACTATGCGCTCGCTCTACTTGGCATTGGCCCCCTTGCCTACCACCTGATCGACCGGGTGTCGGCTTATAGCTGGGTTCTACTAGGAGTCTGCGCACGGATTGCTTGGGATATTGTCACGTTTTTACAAGCCATGTGGTCCCACGGGTCGTGGCGCTTCACCCCTCAACGCGCTATCGCGAGGTCTTTCAATCGGCTTCTCTGGATTGACATCGCGGTTCCTGCGCGGTGGGATGCACAGCCAGGACAATATGTACAGCTCTGGATGCCCGGCTTGGGTGTACGTTCATGGCTGCAACTTCCCGCTTTCTACGTGGCTTCTGGAGGGGCAGCGCGGGACGCTACTCGCACATTACGTTTAGTGGCTCGCTCTCGCGTGACAGCGCAGGCGCTCTTTCCACTCTATTTTCCCACGAAGGTTTTTGAGTGTTTTGCGGAGGCCTGACTGCTCCGCTCAATCCCAGTATCGTCCTGCCAGCAAAGCGATCCTGGGGGAAATGTTGTGATATGAGGCTGATGCAGATCAGGAACTAATCCGCACCATCGGAATTAATTTCCAAGATATCTATAGTTATGTAGTATCAAGTTGATTACCAATCAACTTGATCTTCTCGGTTGTATATGTAACTTCATGTATTCTTCTAAAAGAGTATAATGAATCTTTGAACTACAACAGTCATTGAACGAGTAGAAGCCATCATTCGAAATGGGGTTTCCCAATCGGTCTGTGCACGCAAAGAACGACTAACATGGGCAATTTGCTGCCAAAGAGAGAAGGCGAGACACAAGGTTGCCCACAAGAGTGCCGATATCATGACAGTCAACGTTTCCATGCTCGTCCAAAGCTAGAATTTAGACATACGTTTCGCGAATATTAAGGCAGCAAATAAGTCTACTGAGTTGCTGATGGAATTGGTAGATTCCAAAACAAGCAAACTATTTACATCTCATTGCTGACAGAGCTTGAGCATTTGCTAGATCAATAGCTTTATCAAGTTGTTGTAGCAAGTCGTCACTCTCAACCCCTAATCGTCGGAACAGCCACGGTCGCAAGATTCAATCGTGAACATCCCGTTGGCGAGCCCTTGCGAAACAGGATGGACGAAATGTGTTGCGTAGGGATAGATGGTCAATGCGAAAAATACGAAAAATTCTGGCAACCTGGGGCCCCAGGCATTGCCGAATCAAGCCCAAATTTGATAACACTGGGCTCATTCTTGTGAGAAAGAGCCACTCGAGGGTAGTCGGGATATTTAAGCATCATTGGTCAATAGCCTCAAAGCAGCACGCAGATCCTTTCTCCGGAATGCTAAATACATGGTGTCTTCATTTGATGCTCTGTAATTTGATCCAATTGCAATATGAAATCCTCATTAAGCATTCCCAGACCAGCAGGAACATGTGCGTGGTGTTTAATAAAATTCAAAATATCTTGGCGTCTTCTAACCTCAACCTATCGTCGGAATAAATATGATTTCACGCCCTAGATCCGAGGAATTGTGGTGGATCGCATCACCCTGAGATTGATGTGCACCGCTCTGGTCCTGGAACCGTTAAACAGTTTTCTACCAAAGGCGGGAGGAGTGAAATAGAAAGTAGAAGGGAAAGAAAGACAATTTGGGATTGAGCGTGAGCAGTCGATAAAATATTGAAGATGCTGGATATTGGGTGATCTCCCAGGATGCAACAAGAAATGCCCGCGTTTCGATTTCGCGGTGCACGTGACCGAATATCTACGTCTCGGTCTCAATGCATTGGATTCAATTGCTAAATGTGCCCATGGGATTGAAATTGCTAAGAAAGCAAGTCGCCAAGATCGTATTAGATGAATACGTTTGGGGCGGAATGTGGGGCTCAGTTGTACCGTCCTGATTTGCGGACCGCATATCACAACGAAAGGTGAGTGGGTAGTGGGAGCATGGGCTCCAATCAGAATTTTTAATACTAAAATTTCATTGCACAGCTCCGAAAAGCGATCCACTGCGACTGTATCGACCAACGAATTACTCCCACACACTGTGCAAACGGATCAAACGAAGCCCCCTGAAATTTCTGGAAATAATTTAGACGTACTATTCAAGACTGTTTCCATTCATCGCACCAGAAGACTGCCGTTAAATTTTTTGCTTGAAGCGGCTCGTAATGGATGTGAATCACTTGATCAACGAACATTATGCTCCATTACTGATAGATGCTGGCCAGCAGAGCAGCCACTCTCGCCATAGAGAAATGGCTGCCCAGGCGGTTCGTAAACAACCCGATGAGTCAAATGAGGCCGGCTCTATGGCTGCGCCCTCTGTCCCTTTGAAGTTACCGATCCCCAGATTACGCAACTCTACATCCTATGTGGCCCGCCGCATAACCTGTGCCTGTTCTTCTTGCCGTGCGAGTAAAACCAGGTGTACAGGAGAAAGCCCACGGTGCCAACGCTGTGCTTTGCTGCACTATGATTGCCAATATCCAGAAAAGAAGTCGCTTGAGATGCAAAGGTAACATATGGATTTACCCTGATCCTCCAAGCTGAAAGAGTCTCACAACAGCAACAGGAAGCTCGCGCAGGTGTTGAGTGAGGCACATGATTACAAAAACGTTCTGCGACTCTTGCTCAAGAGTGTCAATGTCCAAGATGCTGAATTGATCTCTGCTGTCCTCTCTAAGGTTTGCACCTTATTAGTAACATTGTTATTGCTAGGGTCTTACAAGCTCCTGACCCTCGATATCTTCTAGTATAACCACGGCCATGATCTGATTGCCAAGAGCACAAGTGAACCCGGCTCCTTGTCTACTGCTGAACCGGTGGAAGCCGATCCAGTTTGAGAGCTTTGAATGCTACTTTGAAAAAATTGATGGCTCCACTTCGGACCTGATTCAAATGTCAGTGGCAACTTGCTTGGAGAGGCCCTTCATATGGGCCAAGAATTACCCAGAGAGAAGATTGGAACGATACGACCAACGCTCATGGATAGGAGTGTACAAGCCGTAGCCACTGTTGCCAGGAAAGAGAATCTTCGAATTCTCAATTGAGGCCAATCGAATTGATGGATAATTGATTCTTCTAGACCAGTATCTCGTAGCAGCAGCCCTTTTGTTCAAGAGGCCCATTCTAGCACAGTAGCTAGGTGCGTAGTCATAATTCTAGGGAGGCAGAGTCCATATATGAGGAATTTCATATAATAGTAGAAATCTAACCTGCTCGATACAGCGTCGCGATAGGATAGGGCTAGTCAGAGTTCAGCACAACGTCACCCATTTCGAGACAATACATTCTTTTGATTTCCACCTACACAGAACTCTTCCAGACCTGTTATCTTGCAGTGATAGCCGATGGCACTCTACGAAAACGTACTTGATCCAATATCTGACTTACTCTAAATACAAGGGATTTGTTGAGATACGGTGTTGTGCGAATCAGTCTCGCGGCGTGCCATGGCTTGTATTTATTTGATGTTGTGTAGGTGATGTATCTTGTCCAATATGCGAGGTAGGCAAGGACCCTGCAATTTTGCTGGTAGAGGCCTCGGGTCACGAAATAGCTTGGTGGATGCCAGTCTTTGATGAGGTGTGCGTTGTGTGATGTAGCCGGCTTATCAACGGTCAGTGAGATGAAATGACATGGCGTCATCACCTCGTACGTCGTAAGAAGAGGCGGACTCAAAGTAGTGGAATGTTAGTAGGCGTCATAGGCATGTACTATGTGCGGTATCTTTGTCACCGTTTGAGCAATGCTAGGGGACAGAGAGCCGCTGCCCTATTTAATGGTGATTCCAATCCAAATGAAGGCCCAACCTGTACCTCAGCCGCGCAGCCTTCAAAGTATAACCTCCAGAGCCAAACTCATTTGATTCTGAATAGTCGTCATTTTGCACCCCAAATTGAAGCGAGAAGCAGGAAGCGCCCCGCAACAAAATGAAGGGCGCGAAGTGGCCTTTTTGAGTTCACATATGGCATTCCTTAGACTGAAAAGGGTTCAATGATTGGGACTGTGATTGGGTATCATTCTATTCTCCCTTTGACATCAGCTTGTACCCCTCAGCGTTTCAAGCGGGTACTTTCTCTGTACTCCCACCCTGCCAACGTTCGCTCCAACGGAAATTCACGAGTGAAACAGGATGCCCGGGCTGTCGCCTCGTCCGTCACATCTCACTGAACACTCTTAGATCCCAATACCCAAGACTCGACCAGCTCGACCTTCAATCGCATACGATGCCAAAAACCTCTAGATCCACTCGGAAGATGGCTTCGAAGGTGTTGGCATATCCAATTCCTGCATCCAAATACGTTCCGCCCTGTCCTCCTCCACCCTTGATGCGTCCAAGGCTGCCCAAAGAGCCAATGTAGCCCGGCACAAGCGTGCATTGACTGACATAAATTGGTCGGAATGGAAGTACTCTTCCAATACAAGCTTTTGTATAATGTCAACCACAGCTGTCGCTAGATAGCAGAAGTTCGCGCAACAGGTACGGTAGAACTCATTCTCGTGAGCTTGCTGATTACGCTGGCTGCGCTTCTCAGTGATTGCGCCACGCTCTTTACTGTACTGAGGTGTGTCTTTGTCAACTCTAATATGCCATGGTGGTTCTCCCCGCCACAAAGATTCGGTAGTCCAGTGGTGTAATCTCGGGAAGATCATCCCGCGGGGCAGGCGTAGCCGTTGAGAAGTCTAGCCGTAGTGTATCTGGCGAGCGACTGTATACACTTAATACAATAGACGGAGGACGGGCCATCAGTGAAACTAGCACAAAGACTTCTATCCGGCGCTTAGTGTCTTGTAGCCACGGCTGATCACGCTTATATCACACGCAAACGATAGAGAACAATAGGGTCTTGTGACAGTCTATCCTACGGGTTATATACTCTAGAATTAATTTTTAGGGCAGGGAAGTCAGTAATTAAGCAGGCCGCATTTTCCAGTGGCTGTTGTCTAACGTCCATGCTCCCTGGGCTGTGCTATATAGCAATTTCTGAGTTCTATAAACCTAGGACGGGGAATGTAGTCTCGCAAATATTGATTACACTAAACATTTCTAGGTCTCTTCTACTCATTATGGCTGAAGCTATACCGATAGTGACGCCAGCTTCTATACCGTTTACCGCACGAATACAGTACGTAGCAGGTTAATCGACCGAACATATCTATTTAGTATCGCCAAGCGGAAAGCACAGTATCCGTAAGGATCTTAAACTTAGAGATCAATCTATAGGTAGCGCAACAGCCGTTCAACACATGCAGTATACCCGCTTACAGCAGCAAACATAAGGGCTGTAAAGCCCAAGGGCCCAACCTCATTCAATACAATTTCACCTTACGAGAGAAGAAGAGACACAATATCTAAATATTGGTTAATAACAGCCACATGAAGGAGCAAAGTTCCAAAGGAGAAGAGGGCTTTTACGTTAATCTAAATAGACCTCTAGATCAACAAGTTCTAGACTACCCCGAGCGAACGCACCCAACACGCAGCCCACAGCGGGAAAACCAAGCTCAACATAGCATTAATACATATTTTCGGCTGCCTCATAAGCATCTAGAGCAAGCGAGGGCTTTGATGCTCCGATACTTGTGTAAGAGGGGTAAGACCTCCATCATCCGCGTCATTCAAATAAAGGTCATTCTAGTCCAAGAGCAGTTACACTAGCTCCTCATTCTACAGATCTACCACGTACCACAACACCGTACGCCCCCTAGAATCCTAGTAATCGATATCAACCTTTAGATTAAGTAGTAGGGCTTCTACTATCCCACGCGACGATCTTCTCTTAAGGGGTTTAACCGCAAGAAGTAGTACCGTATTTCAGTAGGTACCATACCAATTAACATCCAAGCGAGGGTCACGGACTAGGATCTACACTAAGATATAGTCTTCTTTTCGAACTACAGAATATAGCACATTCTACCCAAGGCGATCTTCGATACTAACATTCACACAGGAATCGGTCAGAAGATAGCTTAGAATAGCGTGCTCCGAGTATTCCACTACATACATCAAAGCGGACATACCATCGGTACATCAACCATTAACATCCAGCGCTAAGTACTACAACAAGGTTTCAACGATAGCAAAAGTACCCTTTACAACAGCGATTAACAACGGCCCTCGACCTTAAGAGTCACAAATATAGGACAGCCATAGGTAATGTTCCAACATAAGATTAACTACTTGTAGATAGCTCATCTCAATAGCAAGCAGAAGTATACTCATCCTACGGTACTCGGAGTTAGGATTTGCCTAATAAAGATCCAATAACTATCGTATAATATCTAGTCGTCTATTAAGTATGGCTCAATAAAGGGGTAGTATCTTATCGCGCTAGAGACAATTAAAGAGAGCCGTCACACCAATGGTCACAGTTTTCTAGCAGTAAGCGATCACATTAACAATGTCATTTTTATCAAGACTCATAAAGATCTAGAGGAAGATTTCATCTAGGAGGTTATCCAGCATATTTTATATATAGTATAAGAGCTAATATAGGTTAATAGAAGGGATAGTAAAGCTTTATAACACACTATAACACTTATATACACCGACTTAAACATACTATGACCGAGCCTAGGCTTCTCATATAGCAGAATCATCTTTGCCAGGCTAGGAAAGATTAATACTAATCCTAGGAGCCCCTTTATCTCTAGGAACCTATATACCATTCCTAGAGATACTAGTACTGATCCTAGGAACAGCCATAGCCTCTCCAGGAACTGTGAAGACGATCCCGGTTCTAAGTTATAGAAATTCAGGTACAAAGATACGTCACCATAAAATTTTTCTCTTTAATTCGGAGACTAGATATACATCTTACCCAGGGAGGTTCATATATACTATACACAATATATATAAGTAACACAGACTACCTCACCTAGCCTACGTATCTATCCGCCAAGCATTAAAGATAATATCAGAAGACCAAGTCTAGTTGATCCTAATATCCACTCTCACTCTAACTAGTATAATAAAGCTGTCCCTAATAGTTCGTTTCCAACGGCCCTAGCATTTCTACCACCTCAACCTTACTTTATCAATTACCTCTAGTATTTCCTTTGTTATACTTTCCGGTCTTCACTAGGGTAGGATCCATACAATCTGGTGTCAAACACTATTATAGATAATATCGGCTTTTCTTACCGAACAAGTGGTATATCTAGGAGTCACCAATTTGGTGCAATAGGCTAACTCTCTAGTTTCTCCGGGTCCATTTCCAACAATACGAGAACCCATTTACCCTATTTACCCTACTTAGAACATATACATTATACACCGTGATCTCCAGCCTGGTAAAGATAGTAAGCTCCGTCGTTAGAGCCTTTCGCCCGACTGCAGCTCACCCGGTGTATCTGTTCGTTCTCACCGTTAACTACTTAATAGTGACAACATAATATCTGTAGCTTCTTAGTCAAGCAACTCAAGCCCAAACTCGCCTTCAAATCATTTCTTTCTACGTATTAGCCTTATTTGCGATCCTACTAGTAGTTACAATACTAAGCACTCTATAGAAGACTTAGGACATTACACTAGAGGTAGGTTCTGTTTTGTATAGAAAGAATACAGTGGCTGACTATTTCAGATCCAAATAATACTGATCCTTACCTAGACCTTGTCAGCCTAGCTTATTGAAACAAGATAGACTACCATATGTCTTCCGCTCACGGATCAAACAGCATAGAAGAAGTCTTCCTTGTAGTACATACTATATGATCAATAATATTTAGTGCTATAAGATATAAGCCTATTGGTAAATACTTCTTGATAGTGACGTCGTAGTGGCTTTTCACCTACATATCAAACACGATTTACGCAGATTAGTATGGGGGGGGGGGGGGCGAATGTAAAATGTAGTCACTAGAGGATCTATTTTATCATAAGCTTAGAATTTATCTTAATAGTTTTATTACCCCCCATTACATCCACTCACTTAGCTAGAAATAATAGCACTATTGGAAAAAGCCATACGAACGGCGGACTTGATTACAAAAAAAATCTTTATTTCAACTGTATTAAGTATTTATTGGCAGCGCACAACTATCAACTCCCCACAGGGAAGAAACTTGAAATACCAAGATTCGTGACGAGGAGCCTGCATACAAACGAGAATCAGCTTTGATCAAGACCTGAATGATATGATGACTGACCGTAGACTGGTTGCTTCAATTGCTGGAATAGCCTCACGTGGAACATTTCAATCACTACCGCTCTATCTGCTTGTGACTGCAAAATATCTGGTATATTTGCAAGTGTGGCCTCGAGGGTGTCCACTGACGGGGCTCTCTGAAAGGCCGTGGCACAGATGCTAGCCAAATTGTATGCACTGTACTCTACAGTCAGTCCCGACGGCTGCAGTAGTTGGCACACTTTTGGTAGCAATCTTGGGTCCAACGAGAGAAAGGCCCGCCGGAAATACTCATATGTGCTGGTATTCTTGTCGTAGTAGATTTCCTGGGGCATCGTAAAGGCCACACGTTCTTCCTCCAAATGAAAGGCCTGGTGAAGTCTGAGCACCATGGTCTTCATTTTATCAACGCAAATGCTGCCTTTGAATAATGGCGATTGGCTCAGTCTGGAAGCCATCAGCGTGTAGAAAGGCTCACCATTCGGCCAGATGTCTTTGGACTCATAGTCTTTGAGGTCTCTCGGTTGCAATCCCGTAAAGGCAAGACAGACTAATGCGATGCTTGCTCTCGCGCCAAATGACCGATACGGATACCTTTTGGTTTGGAAGTATTCTTGTAGAAAGCTCGAGCCAGGCAGCGCTTTTGTCCCAAGCATGAAAAGTATCCACCGCGCCTGCAACTCTAGGTCATCTAGAGACACCGTCTGCAAGCAACGGGAATCGGTCAAAGCATCCCGCGTACTGATCAACCACGATAAGAGTCCATCATACTGCAGGACAAACTCTCTTTCCCAGTCAGCTGAATGACGATAGATGATTCGCCACATGGTCGCATCATCTTCAGGAAGCATGGCAGAGATGAAGATGTAGTTCAACACCAACAGAAGTTGATGGAAAGTCGGAGGTGATTCTTCTCGTGCGAAGATGGGATCAACAAGTGGAATTTCCAACGGAGATGGCAGGAATGCCTGTTTGCATAAATCAGAAACATTTGATTGGCACTACAAATGTGCATGGGGTCTACTCACCGAGAGCTTCATCCTGGAATATGCCATGGTAGCGGGAGGGCTTGCAGCAGACGAATGTTCAGGAGAGCGAGAATCAACATCAAAGGCTTGGTTTTCATTCAATTCCGTAAGGGGAACCGTTTTTCAAGGGCCATGAGCATCAGCCAAGTTCAAGTTGCCGCATGCTTTGAGCTACTGACCTGTTTGTTTTGATCTGACGGTGCCAGCCCAATTGATGGCGCTTGTAAGCTTCGGCGGCTTGTCTTACGAATGCGAGTCTCTTGGGACATTCCTCCAAGAAAGCCTTTGCACATGCGTGATCGAATACTGCATCGTTGTTTGGCGATACGGCACGGCTCGCAGGATGGGCTCTGGTTCACATTCGCTAGATAGTAACAGATGCTACCTTTACCACGCCTGATGCAGGCTTGGCAAGAAGGAAGCTCGTGACTAAGGGAAGAACCGCACTTTAAATGTTGATGAACGGACGTGCGAATGTCCACGAGCATAGCGTCGACTAGGACTCACTAGGATGCGCCATTAGTGACGTGCTGCGTCACTCATCCATGCCACAAAGTAGCATAATTCTAAACATCGAAGCAGTTCGGGGAACGTTCACTTGCTTCCCAGGAGCGACTGAGTTCCCAGAACCCCCTTTGAAGATCCCAGGATCGGCAACGCTCAATTATGACCCAAATTTACCCGCTGGGTTATTCTTCCAGGGAGTCAAGGCTTCATTAGTTGAAGCAGATTCAAGTTGACGGCGATCTTTCACGCTTAGCCAGCCCCCATCAAAGCAGACTCCCTATGCAGTAATCAAATTGTTTGCCCCAAACGGCCAAGGAGATCATCTACCGCTGTCATCTGAAGGCAGACTTATAAGATGTTGCTGAGTGAGGAATGTAGGTGGGTTGACTAGTAGAATTTGTGAATGTAGCCAGTCTTTTGCCTACGACCCGGTAGCGATAAGCCATTGGGAGACCATCTATAAAGCCGGGGCAAGAACGTCTCCTCGAACCATACCAGTTACTCCGGCCTGATGATCCTGTTCCAAAACATTTGACGCGGCGCAAGATCTTTGTCAGTTCTCTTCGTGTTTGGGATCGCGGAAAAAACCTTGATGAGCGGCCTGGCGAGATTTTTATCAACAGCCGTGCGCAGGCAGAATCACAGCTGGCCCACGCAAGCACCACTTCTATGTAAGAGCTCAATGGCGAAGACATGGCCGACCAGGTGTCGTACGAAAATCGAAGCGGGAGAGTTTCTGCGGATCCGGTGGATCATCACGAGTTGAATAACCCCACTGATCCTCTTGAGAGCGCCGCCTCGACCTTGACCTCCAACACACAGCCGGGCAGGCAGGGCGTTAAGGTCCGCCGTCTGGAAATCGGCACGGACGTCGATGACATATACTGCATATTTTGTCTCGCCGAGAATGGGAATCCTACCGACGAAAACGTAATTCTGCAGTGTCGACGCGGCCAAGCATTGTCACACTTGGGTTGTATGGAGGAGTGGTTGAAGCAATGCAGACCTAAGATGCACAAGTCATGCTGCGCCTGGTAAGTGTAATGAATGCGTCTCTCGAAAAACTGGTTACTAAAGAGATGCAGCCGAAGTGAAGAGCCTCAAGACGCCCTGTTACGCGGGTGGCCATCGCAGATTCGAATGAGCATTAATGCAGCCAGAAGCTGGAGTGTCACCGAAGTTGCCCCATGCGATATTCCGTCAGCGGATTCCTACCCCTCTGTATATAGATTCACCCCGGTGCACATTTTGCAGGCGGGTGCGGTGCAACAAGAGAGACCTCAGGCATTGCCCCGCAGATCTGCTAGACTGGTCAGAGAGGGATGCCCATCTACGCCACTCCGCCGATCACCTAGATTTCGAATCTTCGAAAATCAAATGGGTGGCTTTGAATGGGAGGGGATTTGATTTGGCCTAATGGAAGGCGACCCGAGAATCGATCAGAAGCTCCGAGCTGAAGCGGAAAGCAAAGACCAATTGTATTCTCAGTGTCAAAAAAGTGAAACCTCCGTGCCCCCAGGCTATTCTAGCATCTGCTTTCCCATTTGTCTAGACTTGAGGATACTTTAGCCCGAACATCGAGGAGTTGAGCCAGCCATTCCCGCCGGTGTACTGTAGGCGTATAAGTCAATAGAGAGCAATACGTGCCGACTCGCTTTCAGTGTACAATTTCGCACATCGAATTTTATCCAGTTGTGAGGAAACAGTGTCATTCTGCGCAAGCAACCCTTATTCCTGGCGTTTGAGGGTGGCCCTGTCCTGTCGGCTTGAATGATCTTGATCAGAAACCAGACGGCGAAGGATCTCGTGTGCGATGATGGCAAATGTACCAATAGATGTTCCATTTTACCTCGGAAAAGGGCAGGCGATTTCCCCAATAATTTCTTGTTGTGGCATAACATGCACTGAGAGCCGCCTGGCCATATAAGGACGCCTCTCGCAAGGAAGCCAGAATGGGACTGTGTGGCAATGGGTTCCCCCGTAGACGCACATAGGAAAATCGTGCATCACTCATAGTAGAATCACCCGCCATGAGCAGGGGAACGACTTCCTTGCCTGGCCTCTACTCCGACCGTTATTCGCTGCAGTGAAACCATCACCGGCCCATTTAGATCGAGGTAGACAAGTAATGTCTGATTGATAAAAGCCCCCAGCATGGTAAGATATCCATTTGAGAAGCCTGTAATGTCAAGACCGTGACTTCAAGCTTTGTGGTCGCGTTGAATGCCAATCCTCCAGAAAATCCCACAAGAGCCCACCCGGCAGCGCCCGTGCCAACAATACCATTGCGCGGTAGTGTATTGGTATCTGGTAGAGCCCAACCTTTTCGTTCTGAACGAAAAAGCTAAGCGAGTAGGTAACTTCGAATACCACACCGCTAAAGCCCCATCAGGGCGAGCTGCGCTTGGGAGCTACCCCAATTGAAGTCGAACTAGTTAACTTTACGCTTTAGGGACGCGGTGAAAGCACATAATTTGCTATGCTGCGGCAATATGCCCCCATCATGTATGAAGACCTCTCATGAAGTGAAGTTTTCGATTGACCTTGCTGCTGATCCCACTGTTGAACGTCGCATCCATGTCAACGCAGCGCTCTCAAAATTTGTTGCAAGTCTGATTGCACAATTAGCTTGAATTGGGTAAAGACCCAAGTTGCCCTCCCTAGAGCACTGCTCGGACCATTGGAGCTCCCGCTGGCCTCCTTTCTATTTGTCTGACACGGATTCCCGCTCAACAGCGTGAGCTGGTGTAGCCCCAGCGAGAAGAGAATGCAAAGAAGAGCTAGCCGTCGTAAAAAGCGCAAAGTAGAACGATTAAATTTTCGTGGAAATCCAACGCTCGTGTATCGATGCTCACTTGTGAGATGAACTCATCGCGAAGAAGCCCAGCGGAGAAATGTTTGGGAAATGACGTCACGCGAAGTTAGCTGCGGCAAGTAGTCAGCGGCGCGTCGGACCATTTAAAGAACAGCGACCCAAGTCTGCTTCCGTCGACGTATGCCGTCTTGAACATTCACAAGGCACTGGAAAGGTTGGCACTGTCTTTATGTTCGAAGTTGCTTCATAAGTCGGCCCATCAGAAAGCCCACACAGCCACGTGGAAACGATATCGTGATTTGATGCCGGTGCCGGAACGGAGCCGCATCATTGGAGATGGCTCCTCAGATCTCCATATGTAGAGTCAACTTGCAATCAACTTGATCCTCTCGGAGTATGTATTATCGGGTATCACCCCTTCAAACCGACAATCAATCATACCGCAGACGCATCATAAGTGGCCATGCCGACAGCGAGATGGCCACCACAGGTTTATAAGTAGTACTCTTGACTAGCTCTGCCTCTAGATAAATGTGAAGCCCACATTGAACAGGCTTAGCTCACAGCGTGCCAAGAGCACGTCCCTTCAGCATCTCCCCAGATGCCGACGCGGAAGACGGTGATGCAAAGTGGCCTTGTCCAATGAAAATGGAGATCAGCCATCGGAATGCATAATGCGGACCCAACGGTAGGTCTTGTCATAAACTGTTCATTTCGCGTGGGTGTTGACATCGGTGAGGTGAGACAGGGAGCCACGCTAGCCGTCCACTGTTAACCTCCAGAGCCTGACTGCAGCAGGCCTCGCGTCTAATGCTGCTTAAAACCAAACTTTTGATGAGAGACGACGGCATTACCGATGGAATGAGCAGGGACTAGGTAACAAATCTTTCGATCGACGTGAGAAGCCTGCTGGAACGATAGTTAGCCACACGAATATAAATGTAGGCGGGGCTGACGCGATAAAAAGCCACCTTTTGGGTAATGTGGGTAATGCGCTTCTTATAGTAGATTCGTAGTGCGATTGGGACTAAGTATTCAGAGCAGGCGTCGAAGGGTATGTTAAGATGATACACGCATGAAGTGGGTGTGTGGGAAGCGCGTCGGTAACCAGTCGCACTATAGGCAATATTAGCACCCAGAGAGGAGGAATAAGGATAGGTCAGCATGAGTGGAGATACTCTTGTCAATGCCGAAAGTAGCTGATACATATGAAAACAGACGTGAGTGCAACCCTTGCCAGCGAAGAAGTCGTTCAACATGGCTGCATAACTAGACGCAGTCCTCGGAGCTCTGAAATGACCGATAATCCGTAGCTTGAGATATGAAGGTTGGTTTTCGTGACCGCGGACTCTATGCCCATTGAGTGTACGAAGCTCGCTCTTGTCAGCTGAACGCCCTTCCAATATGCATGGGAGGTATGAGTGGGATAGAATGGCTTTCCTTCTGTGTACTAAGCGTAAGGATGCCCCGCTCTAAGAGAAAAGAGGTGCTGTTTAGATGAAAGAATCGGTAGATAAGGGTGCAGATTCCAAGACAGGAAAAATCCGCGAGAAGGCGCAGCCGGGAACATGACCGGGCGATAAGACCTACCATCCTACCATGGTAATGCGCAAGCAGTAAGTAGCGATATATTGGCCAATTAATAGCGATCTTGTGAGTGCTAAATGTAAAGGCGAAGACATGCGATGGAAGACGAGGTATTGGATGTGATCGACATTACTGATTCCACATGCGGTTCCGCCATAGGAAATATGAAAGTGGGTCTGTTTCCAGATGAGATTGGCACCATGCCTTCAGAGAAGACAGAGCTCTAGTTTAGGGTTAGCAATAGTCCCATCTCCAAGATATTTGCAAGCCGGCTTTGCGGATCTTACTGTATCGATCACTGCCACAAATTGAGAAAGTAGGTGGAGTCGACTACATGAACCTTAATTGGTTTATAGAAAGAGGGGAAAGAAGGCTAAATTTTGTGATATAAGGCTGGTGCAGATCAGGAACCAAGCCGAACCATCGGAATTAATCCCGAGATATCTATACGAAGAACCAAGTTGATTTCCGATCAACTTGGTTCTTCTAGTTGTATATATATAGCCTAATGTTTCCCTCTGAACAAAAATAACAATTAATACCAATGAACTACAACACTAAATATAGCCCGAAGGGAGACCATACCGCAACCGACATAACAAGGGCAACAATATCGCGGTCGTTTACGATGCCAGTGCATTAAGTGGAATCTATACAAGAAGCGACGCCACTACCATCTGGAAAAGCTCGATGAAGACGCTGTCTCGCAGCTGTCTCGCCGCTGGCTCGGAAAAAAAACAAAACATCCCTCAATCAATTTCGGACGAGATATTTCTTAGAATGTAAGAGCTGGAGGACTCGGATGGCTTGGTGGGCTATGAAAGTTCTACCGGGCGGGTGCAGATCACAACACGCACAGCAGCATTTCTCCGCCTGAGCCAGCTTGTTGAGTTGATACAAGGAAGGATACTGGGGTGGCCGAGTTACACTCGAGAAGCGCTCAACTCCATCGCCAACAATTCGGACTCTAACCTCGAGGGTTTTCAGTCAGGTACCTCACAGTAGAAGCTTTACTGTAGTATTGCAGGTTACAGTGTGCGCTTCCAACACCGGGAAAGGGCTTAACGTCACCTGCTCGGTCACCTGGGGGATAGACCTCGTGTTTGCTGGGTATCTGGATGTCGGCGAAGTTTCTCGCGTCACGACAATCTCCGTGCTCACTACATCACTTAGGAAAATGCGGAGGTGTATCGCTATGTGGCCACCTTGGATAGGGCAAGTCTCATTTAATCCGCGGATCGGTGGCATCTTAAAGGGGAAGTACTACGGTGGAGGAGTAGAAAGAAGGGCATGTAGCTTGCTTATTCGGTAGGTAGTGCAGTACTATATTGATATGTTATCGGTTCGAAGTGTTCTCGTGATGATATTTTGGTTAATAACCCATGTCTCACTCAAGCTATTCCTGCGGAGCCCCTAGGTATGCAAAATAATCAAACAGGCTGGAACTAACCACGCTCACTCAAGATGTACCTTGGCATGCCTAGCACGCCAGTGAATAGCCAGAAGCCCCTTTAGATTTATTGGAAGGGGGGCCCATTCGTTAGAACTAAGGAGCAAACACCTGTTTAGTATATGATAATACGCATCATCTTTGATGATTTTGAACCACTCTGAAAGTGTCATTCTTTTTAGTTTAAGGGGCTGTCGGGCTTGAACATAGGTCCGCCTTAGATAAAGGTTGGGTCGGGAAAAACGCAGTCCGCATCCCCACGACGCACTCGACCAAAAGAATGGCGGGAGCAGTCAGCGGGTCCCTCGTCAGTTCGACTCACTGGCGGGATATGCGGCGCCAAGCTGAGTATTCCTTAATAATGTACATAAGAGTAGTCGACAAATCCGTGATCGCCGTTCGAAGACAAAAATAGCGATAGGTTTGTACATCCACATAGGAATACGCCAAACATAGATTATCAAATAGACGGCGAAAAATAGATGCTTATAGTGTGGTGCCTACACCTGCGATGGGCTCTGTCTGGTCCCATTGCCACGAATTAAAGGTGTCCGCTCAGATGCAGGCGGAGAGGTCGAACATCGATCCATGACGTGACCACTGGCCGCCGTGTCTTTAATTGTTGTGGGCAACGTAGAAGGATATGGGAGTTGTGAGCTGCCGTGGGACTGGAAGAAAACTTGGGGGTGCTTGTGTATTATATGCCTTAGTCGCCCTCCACGGACCTTCTTCATGAACGCCGGCTGGTCACGAACTCCCTCCAGTGCCAGATCCCACTCGTAGTGGCGCCTTTCCCCGGAAAGATCCCGCACAGGACCCTTTGCACGGGGCCAAATATACGTAATAACCTTGAAGATAACTTTATCCGGGATCAGACGAATTATTACCCCTATCGGTACCGTAAGAGCTCCAAGCAACAAACTCACTGCCCACTGGGAGGGCTGGTCAAGAGACTGCACGGAAAAGGCTTTGCCGCCGAGGAAGATGATCATGATCTGGCCGCCGATGATGATGACCTGAATGCCGATGAACCATCTGTTGCTTAGGATGCCCTCCATAATATTTAGACGGTTGTCAGTCCGGCGGCAGCTGCAGGTATCAGTCAGTAAGTGGTTCTACCAGGAGGGAACGGCACTACTTGCTTGTACTGGTTGAATATCTGCATGAATACGAAAGTATTGAACACCACTGTTTGCATATACCTGCTATCCCACCTTAGGAAGAGGAATTGGCCATTAAAGTGCAGGACGAGTGTCACAGCTAGTTGATAGATGGCCTGGCCAACGATCATCTTCCACATTGTCAAGGTGATTAGCGGCGCAGATTTGGGATCAGGTTTGCGCTCGAGAACGTATGCTGAAGGTGGGTCCGTCGCTATAGAAAATATTAGGAACCATGAAAGAGTCCAAAATATGGGGAAATAATACCAAGTGCAAGAGCGGCGAAAGTGTCCATGATGAGGTTGACCCACAACAGCTGCACTGCGCTGAGGACAGAAGCCTCGTCATTACTGGCAACAGCCGAAACAAAGGTGAGAACGACAGCAGCGATGTTAACGGTTATTTGGAACTAAATTGTAATCAGTTTCTGGTCTTGGAGCGGGTTCTGGTAATCTTGCCTGGAGGAATTTTTTGACGGCGTCATTAACTGTGCGTCCCCACGCTATCGCCTTGACAATTGATGCAAAATTGTCGTCCATTATGATAATATCTGATGCCTCCTTCGCAACTTCAGTGCCTGTTACGCCCATTGCAAAACCTACATCAGCAGTCTTAAGTGCCTGCGCGTCGTTCGTCCCATCCCCAGTCACGGCGACTGTGTCGCCAAGTTCCTTGAGCTGGCCGACCAAAATCTTCTTGTCGTCTGGACTTGACCGCGCGATAACCTGCAGATTTGGGATGAGCTCGTTTATACGACCATGGTTCAACTGGCGGAATTCAGGCCCTTCGATGGTGATACCACCAGGCGTGTAGATGCCGCATTGCTGGGCGATGGCTTTCGCTGTGCTAATATTGTCGCCGGTCACCATCCTGACACAAACTCCGGCGCGCTGACACTGGCGGACCGCGTCGGGGACTCCTTCACGGACGGGGTCCTGGATTCCGAAGATGCCTAACATCGTCATGTCCTTGAATACTGGCTCAAAGTATGCCATTTCGCCGTCATTTTCGTGCGTCGGTGTCCCATGTGGCGGCCATTTTTCAAAGTCTCGATGCACAAGCGCAATACACCTCAGAGAGCGAGACGCGTAGTTCGTGATAATGGTATCTAGCGCGGGCCTATTGTCCTCGGAGAGCGGTGCCTCCGCCAGACCATTGGTTGCATCTTGCACGATCTGTGTCGATTGGCGGAGTAAGATCTCTGCAGCACCTTTGACCAGCATCCGATACTTTCCATTATCCATCGAAACAACCACCGCCATGCATTTGCGACTTGAGGCGAACGGGAAAACCTGCACGATCTTCGCGTTTGCTCTCTCCTCGCTCACTGGCCCAAGCCCGAGTTGTTCTCGCGCGAATGACAGCAACGCCGTCTCCGTCTTCGATCCAATAAACGTCGTCACTCCGTCACGTTCACCCTCAAACGCAGTTGAGTTGAGAACGATTGATTGGAGCAAATGGTTTTTGATCGATGGTGCAAGCGAGGAAATAAAATTAGAGGCTGAAAGAGTCCCGGGATCTGGTGCGCTGGCCGCATCGTTCGAAGAAGGTTGCTCTCCAAATCGTGACGTGGTGCCTAGAGTCGCAGCCACGACACTCATCTTGTTCTCGGTGAGTGTGCCGGTTTTGTCGGAGCAAATGGTCGTGGCATTTCCCATGGTCTCACATGCTCGGAGCAAGCGCACGAGGTTGTTGTCCTTGATCATCCTTGTTGTTGCAAAGGCGAGAGTGAGGGTGACCGCCAATGGCAGCCCCTCGGGCACTGCTACAACGACGACGGTGACGGCCACAATAAAAATCCGCAGAAAAGCCTGGCCTTTGGCCTCCGCACCGCCTTGAATGTCCTTGAGGTGGACTAGAAACTTGATGAATAGCACTATGAACAGTGTCAGGCCTGAGGTAAGGCCGACCTTAGCAATATAATCTGCCAGCACGTTTAGCTTGACTTGTAGCGGGGTAGTCTCGCCCTCATCCTGGAGAGACATCATGGTTCGGCCGTAGGTCGAGTGGACACCGGTAGCAGTGACCAGAAAAGTCCCCATACCCTCTTCAATCTTAGAACCCGACATGATGAATGGATCCATCTTCTTCGGGTCGTTGTTCTGCTCAACAGCCCTGTAGGCTTTGTCGCCAGGGGTTTTCCGAAGGAGGTCTGACTCGCCTGTTACCGACGACTCGTCACATTTGACGCCCTGTCCGCCAATCAGGATCCCATCTGCTGGGATTATATCGCCCGGTTCCAGGCACATCACGTCCCCGACCATAATATCATAGGCCGACACCTCCGCCCTCTTGCCCGATCGAATCACCTCGACATATCGATCCTCTTTCTTCTGGTTAAGCTTCGCGAATTGCCGTTCTTTCTGCCAATCATTCGCCGCACCGACGGTAACGACAACAACGATGGCAACAATGATCGCTGCTCCCTCCACCCATTCCACGCCTGTCCCTCGAACAGATTGCGGAATACCAACGGCAAGGGACACAGCAGCGGCAATTGATAGAAGAATCAGCACCCTGTCATTGTACGCGATCCAGACGAGCTCCCAAATAGTTTTGAGCTTCTTCTCGGGAAGCTTGTTAATTCCAAACACACGCCGCCGATCTGCAAATCGGTCTTGTAGCTGATTCATTGCCGATTCGTCCAGACTGGCATTAGTCGGTGGCACGAAGGACCGTGCAACCACCCGGTCAAAATTCGTTGCGTCATCCAATACGGTCTCATCAATGCTCAAGCCGCTCCGCACGTCGGTTCGGAGACCTTTTTCAAGCCCATACAACCCACCAAAAGCGCCCAAGGCGCCGAAATTCTTGGGGCTTAGGAGTTTGTTCAGCTGGTCGACCGAGAAGGCAAACTTCTTGTTCGCCACTTCGAAGTCGGACTCCCCGCTGGGTCCCGGTTGGAGGACACCACCATCATCGCCGGAATTGTTTCTACCTACCGATATGTGAGAGGATGGAGGAACATATGTGTATCTGCCATACCTACTGAATTTTTGAGGGGTGCACTCTGACTCTACCGGATTGTCACGAGACCGCGTACCGGGCACGGACTCCAGATAAGTATTGGAGTCGGTCATTCCAATTTGGGGCGCGACTGTTCAAGCACCGTAATCGATTTGATAGCTACTTACTTTTTGGATAGCGTCCTAAGGTAAAAATAATTTGGTTCTGACTTTATATATTTGGTAGGGTATCAAGGTCGGTAGTGGGTTACGTCGGTATTAGATTTGTCATCTGCAGTGAAGGAAAAATAATGCGGAGTGCTGACCTCATAATGACCAACAGCGACACCTAACTAACCGTTAATCACCTAGTTAGCAAAGATTCTCTGCATCCTCATTAATCTGCTCTTTGAATCGGGACGAGTAGCGTTCACCATTGACTCCACCTAGACCTCGCCAAACCCGCCCCAAAACCCAAACCCGCCCACGAAAACCCGCCCCACGGGTCGGGGCGGGTCTTAGTCAGCAGACCCGTGGGCGGGTTTGTTTTTTGAAAACCCAACCCGCGACCCATACGGGTACCCAAATTACCCATGCCTCCCAAAAGGGAAGGGTTTGTCAGCCAGCACAAAGTTATGCTGAATCCTTCGTTTGAAACAACGTATTGCCCGGTAAGAGTAGACTCTTTGCAACCTCCACTTTTCCGAAGAGCCTCAAGCATCAATCAAATCTACCCTGGTACTAATGAAACGGCTCTAGGTTTGAGAAAGGTGGCTATGTAAGGATATGTTATTGATATTTAGCCCTGAGCAGAATAGCTAATACAACTCATAGCCTTGAAGTCGGCTTGAAGGCACTGTCATCCTCCCTGATGATCTTTTTTGAGATCTCTCTCCTAGACTGGTAGCTGGAGGTGGCAGCGAATCTTCATCGTCGCTCTCTTGCTCCGGATCCATAACTATCATTGTCGCATCTTGCAATCGATCTTGAGACGGAAGCTCCTGTGGAACGGTGCTTTGAAGTCCCAGAGCACTCTCAACAGTGAGGCTTGTATCCGTATCTTCGACAAGATCACCCTCGTCTATATCGCTAATAGCTGCATTATCGTCCTCGGCCTCCTTGTTTGCCTCATTCTCTTCAAGATTCTCCTGGTCCTCCCCTTCCGCCCTCCTATGATCCAGCAGACTCGATTGCTGGCCCTCCAGGGTGAATTTCTCAGAGCACATATACATCATCAAGTCTTGTATCGTAGTCTCATTCAGGGATCCCCGGCGATAGTGACAAATATCCCGGGCACTATTGAAGAGCCTTTCAACTCCTGCTCCAGTGGCTGGAACTGAGAGCAAATCACGAGCTAACCGCGAAAGCACGGGAAATTTACTCTCGTTTTCCCTCCAGTATACACGCGGTGGTATTGACGTAGTTGCTGGCAAAATCAGTGGCCTTTCAAGTCGAGTGAGTTGGATGTACTTACACTCTTGAAGATAACGATCAACCTCATCATACCCGACTCCCTCGCTTGTTTCTACCGCATGTGCTGGTTCAAGCAACCGTTCTAACTCGGAAGCCTGTAAAGAAGGGCGCTGTACGGCACGGAAGATCATCTCTGGGTTTTTCTGTTGATACTGTGCGAAAGATGATCGCAGGTATTCACAATATCTCTTTGCAGTCTCGCCAATGTACTGTGAAAACTCTGTGTCGTCAAACGCACAAAGCTTATACTGAGGAGCAAGTAAAGCTGCCGTACCGTAGAGAAATCCGTGGTCACGATAAGTCTTCTCGTAATAATCCCTCAGCTTTTGCTTTGCCATGAGCATGGCGCCGTACATATTTTTTTTCCAGGGTGTCGTTTTCTTTCTCAGCTTCCGGTTTGAGCGTTCGATGTGTTCCAGAAGCTTCCTATACACAAGGAACACACTATGGATAGTCACGTCTTTGGTCTTCATCAGAGCCATGGTAAACTTGAAGAATGGCCTTGTTAGATGGACCAGGTAGTCAATTTGGCGCCACTCGACATTTGTGATTTTGAATTGGTTATATTCATGGTCTCGGCAGTATTTATCGATGGTGCTCCTGAGCCGGCGCGCTCTTCGAAGCATTAAAAAGGTGGAGTTCCAGCGAGTCTGCACGTCGTGGATGGGGAATAGCCGAGTCCCACCCGATTGAAGACATAGAAAGGCGTCCCTCCGCTGCGGGCTTGCATTCACAAAGACAGCAAGTGACCGAATCTACGAAAAGACGAACGTTAACGAAAGCTCCCGTGATCTTTTTAGGGGGGGGGGTCAAACAGACCTTTGCGAGAGTATGTGCCACATCACCATACTCTAGAGATTCTCTTAGGCAGACAGCTTGTGTGTCAGACCAAAACCTTCTCACTTCTTTGTTCTTTGGAGCGGCTTTAATATGACCCAGCAGTTGCTTGAGGCAAAGCTGAATCACGTGAGCCATACATGGCACGCGGACAATAGATTCCCTTGTACTAATGGCGCCGCTCGATATAAGTGACTCCTGCAGGGCTCGGATGAGGGTCTCGTTGTTTGTTGCATTGTCTGTAGTCACACTGAAGATACGATCCAGGAGTTGTCTGTCCTTAAGCAACTGAAGAAGCACTTCGTTCAGATTAACTCCACTGTGAGCTCCGTGTAGAGGTTCAAACCCAAGAAGCATTTCACGGTAGTTCCAATCTTTGTCGATGAAGTATACGGTAATCGCCATAAACGCTTGCTGAAAGGGACTAGTCCAGCAATCCAGGGCGAGGGAAATTTTCGCATCTTTGGGTAGGTCTTGTAACTGAGACTCCTGTTGGGCTGCAACAGAGTCACGCAAGCGACGTCGCAGGGTCTTTGCGGAAGGGATTTCTAATTCCCCTGGGCCGGAGTAAATCAGGTTGAGCAGTGCTTGGAACTCGGGATTCTCAATGGTTTGGAAAGGCAATCGTAAACATGCTGTCATCTTTAGCAACCTTTCTTCGAGCTGCAATGTAGTAAACCTCTTGCAATTGGATGAAGCTCCCAGGAAGGCCTTCTGGATAGAGTTTGTTGCGATTGTCTGACGGTAAGATCTTTTCTGGCCCTGTCGACAAGCCTTGGATCTCTGATGTTTTCCCATTGCGCTTGTCCCATGCTTCTTATGTTGCGGGTGGTCTAACAAAGTCAAACAGGACCTGCAAATTACCTTAGGTCGGCCAGTTAAAATGTCCGCAACTTGGTCGAAGTGTCCCCAAACTTCGGCATAATGCGACTCTATCGACCACTTGATTCTAGAACGGCCTTCGCTATTCCGCACTTGCCCGTATTCCGTTTTGGCCCACCATATTAGAAAGTCAATCGAGTTGTCTGATTCGTACAGGATCCAGTTCTTTTTGCGGTTCGGTCCGACGCGTTTGAGAATCGGAGGGGGTTGTTGACTAGATATACTACTCTGCCGAGGTTCCCTGAAAGGCTGCATGGCCGTTTAGCATGCTTGCTCGCGTCGAGAACAGGGCGGGTGAGTTTTGAGGGCACAGAATCTCAATATGCATACCGAGGATTGGAAATCAGAGTCTAAGAATGAATCGGAAGACGGTTCAATTGACGTTAATGGACTCAAGGATCGATCAGTCAACAGTGTCGACATTTTTCTGAAAATCCCAACGCAACCGAGGCGCTGTGTTCAAATCCAACGCAGTGTTGTGTAATCAGAGATGCTGTTGCGTTGGATTGGGACTCTTCCATTAAATTTTTTTTTCCAACGCGTTCTGTGGGTCGCGTCGACCCACGGGTACCCAAAACCCGCGCGACAGTGAACGAAGTCAAGCATGCGTTGATCATTGTCTAATCGGCTTTCCTATTTCGATCGAGTGATAATTCCAACATGCAGGATGCTTGTGCGACTAGGACCATCTTAAACTTGTAGTATCTGGTTGTAGCATCTGAAAATACAGGATGGTAGAGAATGGGTCCAAAAGGTAGTGCAGCTATTATACGTAAGCAATATATATAACTATTTGGGGAAGATGTATATCTTGTCAGATTGTACAATGTAATTCCTATATTAAATCAATACCAGAATAAATTACCAAAAATACACAGTCTGACTAATCACATATCATGCATCATTTATGTATTTTGACGGGTCCAAACGGGTAATTTGGGTACCCGCGAAGATTTTCCAAAAACCCACGGGCGGGTTTCTGAAATACAAAACCCGCGATGGGTAACCCGTGGGCGGGTTGGAAAAATGAAAACCCGCCCCGAACCCGCGTTTGGCGAGGTCTAACTCCACCCATTGCAGCAGAAATTAGTCAGTTTATTCACTTCAGTTACAACACTCACCCACCATGCCTTTGTTTACTACTATGTGACCCCTATTAGCCGGGCCTTGTTCACTTCCGCCGGTCCGTTATATTTTTGGGACTTGCTATCACGAACTACTCCAATTCAGTACTACAAAGGGAACTACGGCTATAGTGATTATGTCCAATTTTGACCCTCCTGGAATACCGAGTATACGATGAAGGCTTTTATAAATTTTTATGATGAGAGCCAATGGATCATTACTCAAGGCCATAATGACGAAAATCAAAGAATCTACTACTGCTACTTGGACGACACTTCGAAGTATGAAATTTGAAATACCCGATGACGAAGCCACGGTGAAAAGGGCCCTTAATCTAACTTGATGCGCTGAGTAATCATGTCTTAAAAAGTGTTCAGCTGTTCACTCAGTGCGACAGATCTTATTACCGCCTATTAAGAAAATCGACACTGCATGCTGGGAATGACACGTACGGCAAGTTTCTATGCATGGGCTTCAATGAGACACAGCAATGTATATATTATGACATGTATAGTAGACTAGCGATGTTTGCCCTTTCGGCTCAGTCGCCGGGCGTTAATGAATTGTGTGTGTGTATTAAGATAACAACTCAGTCCCAAAGTGAGAAATATACCGGTCATAGTCATTTCTATACCTTGTCATTTTAAAAGTTCGCTTTTATTGTATTACTCAAATACTGCTCCCTTTGCGATACCCTATGCTCCACCTCTCCTGCGTCCCTATTCTAAATGAGCCATCAAACCGACATATTCTCCAAGTACTCCGATCTGGGGTGTAGTGTTGGGTCAGATGCTGGATCCGCATCCATTTTTCTCCTATATACCTTTACATCTAAAAAGCGCTGGAATCTGAGACGCGGCGGTATTGAAGGCCACTCATTATCTACGGGCTCGCTATCGCGATCTAGCGACAAGTCTGAATTGTGTGATTCAGGGATGCCTCGAGAATTTCCCGCTGCTGTTTGATACAGTTTCCAGCAAACTCGGAGCTTGTAGCCTGCTCTAGGTAGGCACCAAGGTTCTTTGCGCATATATTAGAAATCAGATATTTTGCACTTCTGGTTCAATAGCTTACGTCTAAAAGAGTTGCCATTTCTTCCAATGTTGGTCTGAGCAACTGGATGTACTTCTGCATCCAAACTTCCTTAAGTTTTCCGGCAAGGGTGTCTGCAAAGGATTTCATGGTTGTAGTCAACTATACAACAGACAAGGATCAGCGAAATTGAATCATCCCACTAAGAAGCTCAAGCACACCTTGGCATAGTCTCCTTCCGCTTTAGCCGCATCTTGAAAGGAATTAATATGGACAAATTTAGGCTGATTCTGTAACGGTTCCATTGCGCTTGAATCGGCCGAGGTATCTATGGCTCTCAAGGTCTCGGCAACTGTCGGCTGCGTTTGTTGTGACTGATCTGGAACAGCCATTCCTTTACCACTAAGTATGGCAAGTAGAGTCTGCTGCACTTCCGCAAACTGGAAATCTTTGTCAGATTATAGTTAATGCTTTATAAGACTGTTCGTTTATTAGGCCAGACCTTGGTGAATGCTGCCGCCACAAGAGACCCGGAGTCCCATAAACCTTGCTCATTCACCTTGGCCTCCCGAGACAGCTTCGGTACAGATGTTCCTCCAATCAAATTGAATGCTTTTATAGAGACAATGAGGTCCTAAAATTAACTTCGTCATTATGATTCCCAAAAAGGTTGTTTCAATTAATATCATGAGAGATACCTGAGCTGCAGTGAGGCCCATTGTCGATCGCTGTGACGAAAGGCAGTTTTCCCATTGTTGATAGCCTTTTACGGTATCCACAAATTAATGTCAACGACCGATGCATTGCCGGCATGTCCGCTCTGATGTATGCGGTGGAACACGCCGAGCATGCCATTCTCAGCCATCTCCTGGCTGATAGACGCGTGGATGTCAGCATTGAAGACCGCCTTGAACAAAAAGATGCCTTGCATCTCGCCATTGAAAAGGAGGACCACATTTCAGTGCAAATACTGGCCCGGAGCCATCACTTGGATGTCAACAGAGTTGGCGTCCACGGGGATACAGCGCTCCTCCTCGCGATCAAAGCCATCAAGGGAAGATCGTCTCTTCGAATCGTGGAAGCAGACGATTCGGTTACGGTATCTGTGTAGCTGGCAGGTCGATGTATATGTTTCGCAGTGCTGACTTGGGACGTCCCATCTGAATAGATCCGGCCGGTCGTAACTTTGGGTTTTCAGCACAGTTTCCGATAGCATTGGCCAACCAAGGGATTTACCTGACAGGAAGCCTCGCTTGCATTCCCATGATCAAAGAGCTAGCCAGAAGTGATATCATCAGCTCAGCTTGACGGGACTAATATGCACATGCATCTTTACAGAAGGTATGTGGCCAGTGTAGACTCATAGTCTGGCTGCCAGGCACGAGGATGGGCACAGTAAAGTGAATCACCCCAGTGGGTAAAGAGAGCCAAGGTGACTGAGTCGCTTGGGTGTGCGCTATCAGTATTAGTAACGGAAAGAGCTTGAAGGAATCAAAGAGGAGGGACTTATCATGGGTATGCTGCAGTAATGCATCTTAGTTTCGGCTTGAGGGAATCCGCCCAATGCAGTAAGAGAATTATTTCGACAGAGGACCGAGGGAGGAGGCCATATTTATAGGTCTCTAAATTAGTCTTGTTACCGCCTGCTTTAGATTGCCACCATGTAGTCTTCTGTCTGTCACTTTGGGGAGAAGGGGGGGAGAGCGGGTCACTGGAATTGTTTATGGTAAGTGAGGCCTGTTGAACTCCTTTTACTGATTCTTCTACTGTGACAGTCTGGCCAGCAGTCAAATAAGGCCAGTGATTTGGTGAAACGTCCTTTCAAGAGACATGTCTGGCAACAGTTCTTCGGGCTGTAACTGTTGAATCAGCGATGGAGTTGCTCAACTTAACTCACCAACGTTTGTTCATGTTTCAGCATGCACTGGGTCACCAGTTTTCTGTGACGTGCTCTTTTATCACCACCGCTTCGTACACAGCACTGGCTGTAACTATATGGACATGAGCCTGTGATTGGTGAGTTCCCTGTCACGATGAATGTTGAACTATCGCTCACTGCGGAGATTCCAGAGCCAACCGATTGTGGATTATCTCGTGGATGTTTAATTATCTCTTTTTATCAACTATCGCAAGTCTTGCCTCGTAAATTTCATCAGCTGTTGAGTACCTCTCAGTCAACTGTATGCATCAAATTAAATTTTTCGCGCAAAATTTTACTAAAAGAAATAATAACCCGAAAAGAAAACAAATCTCTTCCGTAGCTTATATCTCGAGGGCTTAGGCGGCTATTGCACTGTTGAGCTCCTGCTATTGCAGTCATTAATAGATGGCTACCCTTTGCGTCGGCGCGCCTCGTCATGCTTAGCGCACTTACAGACCCTTTGTTCGGGAATCGCCATGTATGGAGTACATTGCTGGGCTTTTTATCCACAGCCGGGGAGTAGTATAAAAGCAGGGATATCCCCCTTCTTCTCTAGACAATGAGAATATTCAAAATCATGTCCAAAACGACCATGCGCCTCTTCCTTAGTTTGTTCGCTGGAAGCATGCCAGTGGTCTTTGCCGCAACTTTCCATCTTTTCGATGTTAACGGAAAGTGTTTAATTTATTCTGTGGGCAATTTGGATTGCACTGGGTCTTTCCGAACCCTTCGCCAACCTAGTTGGAAGGAACTGCTATTGTGAGGAGCCTCAACCAGCAGTACGCTGATTTTATCGCTAATCAAGCTCTTTTTTTAGTTGGACAATCAACGGCTGACGAGCCCCGTACCGTCAACGTCACAATCTGCGACCAAAACTCCACAAATGGTCATTCAGCTGCCACCGTCCGAGTTGATCAGGCGGGGCTAATCTCATTTCAGAACCAGGAGGGGCAAGTCGCGAGCTGCTCGATCGACTCCTCTTTTCAAGTGGGAAGTGTGTGCACTGCTGGTGACGAGACAATGGATCAGGCGACGAATATTCCGAACAAGGCGACGCAGACAACCGCAATACATTCTACCCTTACAAAGGCGACTTTGGCCCCTGTGGTAACGACGGCACAACCGTCTGATTGCTAATACATTAGGCCCCTGGGACTTACTCCAAGGCCCATAGAGGACTTTGAAGATGTCGAACTCCGCAGGAGAAGATTACCACCTTTCCTATTACAGATTGATGATTCAGCGCGTGCTTAGATCCTATATTACTGTTTTTGTATGTAAAGCGCACGTAAGCGTACGTATGGGCTATACAACTAGCCTGCACGAATCAGGCAGGATCGCTCAACTCGATCCAGCACCTAGATAGAACACTCCTCTCTGAATGGTATCCAGTCGTACTAGTTCATACGCATTCGCCCCTATCCGACATAAATCAATACCAAACAAGCGAGGGTAAATAACAAAAAGAAAAGAAAAGCATCGTAAAGCCATGAATCTGCCCTTTAAACGCTAAACTTCCTTTCGTAGCATCAAACAATTGCAGCATACTTCCCAGTAAGACTAATATCCGCCACATACATACATCTCCTTGTCTTCGCAAAATTACACCACCCATGGAACAACATCCGATCCCCACATCCACAAAATGTCGCCACACCCGGTGACGTCAATCCACCCCCTCCCTCCGTCTTAACTAATTGAACATTCGTCTTATGATACGGCCCAGCAACACTGCTAGCCGTAGCCCAACGCACATCATACGCCATATCAGTATAACAATGCGTCGAGTAAGAAAGGAAATAAGTCCCCTCATGAAGTACCAAACTCGGCGCCTCAACAAGCGGCCCATCATTATCCGCCGTGCTTCGATCGAGAATTTGCACTGCATCCCCGATAGGCGTGATGCAGTCCGCTTGTAACTTCTGTAGCATTATTGGTGTTGAGACAAGTGGTTCGACTCCGTTGTTGCAGTCACCACCGTTTCCAATGCTGTTGCCATCTACTTTAAATACCACATACCGAGTGCCGTCTGCATCGGCGAATCCCGAGGGGTCGATTGAGCCGCCTTGCTCCAGTCGACAGGATAGTGGTGTGTTGCTAGGTACATATGGTCCAGTAGGTTTATCTGCTATGGCGGTTCCGATGCAGTGGTGGCCTATGTCTGATTTGGCTTCGCCGGAATAGTACATTACGTACTTTCCATCGTCCTGTTTGTATTAATATATTGCGGTTGTTTCTCAGATGACATTGGGCTTGAGGCTTACGCGCAAGATCGTATCAGGCCCGTAGTGATCCTTAGTGGTCTCCCATGTTGATAATGTGGGGAGTGCTTCGATATCTAGGAGTGTCCATGTGTTGAAGTCGGTGGAACTGGCTACTTGGATACGCTTGCCGTTTCCGTTTGTGCCAAAGGCGTACCATTTTTCATCTGCGGCCTTGAGAAAGCTTGGGTCTGGGAAGTCTACGTTCAAACCCATGAGAAAGCTGTTGAATCGTTTGTGCATCATCGGCGATCTGCTCGCCGATGTAAGCAGTCTTAGGGTGAGAGATACCCATGTGAATGCAAAGAACCAGTGCATTCCTATGTATACTTGAAATTTTCGGGAAGCAAATGGATGATGTGAGGAAAGGGAAGGAAACTCAGTAAAGCGATCGAAGTTATGGGGCAGAAGGGATCTAGCCGATAGAAGCCGAGAGCCAGAGATGATTGTTGGCTCATTTGGATGCGGTGTCTTCGAAGCCTGATCATATATGAAGAAATGAGCTGACGGATGTAGATAGGTGCCGGGAAGTGGGGTGTCCGACCGCAGAAAAACCAATTGCAGTACTTGCAAAGTCAACAGCATGTAGTCATCAGTGGCTCATCTAAACCAGTCTACACACCCATTTATGGGACATCATTACGCCTAGACATTGACATCTCCCATGGGACTAGTGAAAATTCAGTCCCACTCCCAGGGACTTTGACCTTAGTCCCATCAATCCCGCGGGACCAAGTCTTTTAGTTCGCCCATGGGAGTCCCGTGGGCCTCCCATGAGCCCCGCCAAGCTCAAAGTTTTTGCATAATCTTTCCGACTTGTTGAGTATCGCGGTGGTCAAAGCTTATGGCGGGGCCTAGCGATTGGACAGTTAAATAGATGGGGCTCCCACCTTTTGATAGTAACCTTAACAAGAACATTACAACTACCTATTTCAACAGTTCGGATTCGATTAGATTCGTTGAAATTCGCGAACTTCGAACAGTTTGAAAATTCGTGCGGAGCCGTAGGGCCCAAGATAGCTTGGGTATGACAAGCCGCCCACTCTCCTTTCATATCTACACTATGTGTTTAACCATTATGCGTGTGAAGAGATGTAATTGTGATATCAAAAGCGAGTTGCAGAATATTAAATCTCACATGAACTCTGACTCGTAAAGAAGTTCGACTCGAAACATCTGCAGCCAGATACTCGCAATTGAGCTAAAATCAGCCATAGCAAACTCACAAATATGCCGGAAGAGAAGGTGACCCAGGTTAGGAACTTAAGCCACCAGATTGAACACGGCGGAAGCGGCTTCCACGAATGAAATATCGGGGCTCCTTCTAGCCTGCAGACAACGTTGACCCACTTTGAGCTTACAGTGACCGCATTGGGCCAGATTTAAGTTTGTCTCTTCAGGCACCGGCCCCACTACCCACTGATCCGGGAGCTTTTCAAGCTTACTACCATCAGAGGAACTGCAAAACTGACATGGCGAACTCGAGGTCATATCTCTCTAACAGGCAGCATGTAAGTCCCGCGGAACTTCCATTCGTCCTCAATCATTGACAAATATTTCAACGATGGAGCGTTTAAGGCGAAGCCTATCAAATAAACTATCACGATGTTGAGAAAACGGTGAACAGCAGCTCAATTCGAGGTCCGACGACACAAAGCAAATTGTGGGCCCGCAAAAATTAAATTTTTTTAAGATATTGGTCAATTTCGGGAAAAGGGGAATCTTTGATTAAATATTGGGTGATTGAGAATGATTGGTCAACATCGCGCAACGACGATAACCCTGGAAAAGCGAATCACCCCCCAACAGAATGGTGTTGCTGCAAATATGTGCCGCCTTAAAAAAAGAAGGAGTGCAGAGAGATCCAACAGGTCTTAGTCGGTGATAGGATAGTGATGGGATCGAGCTAGGGGATCTGCAGCCGAATCATATCCTCCGTGCGGCCGCAATTGCGCCCTGACTTCCAGGATGATTCATAATTTCAGTGCAGTCCCTCGATGAGTTTCAAGCGAGGGATAACTCGTTCCATATACTATGGAACACTCAGTCACCATCTAGTTGCTCTGGCTGCGCAGTCATCCCAGTGAAAAGGGTTCTTGAGTGAAACTTCCATCTCCGCCCTAATGATGGCCCATAATTTCTAAATTCAGATTGTACAGGATGGGAGTATGTCACTACTGCAGATTTCGTAGGTTTAATCGTTTTACTGCCTTCTACACATTTGAATGACGTCTTTACTCTCCGGAATGAGTAGTTTAAAAAAGGAAGGAAAAAAAACTTAATAGAATTATCTCAATGTATCATTGAACGGACTGGCATGATGGTCGTTTATTGTTGGTGAAACGTTCTTTAAGCGATTGAATCAACCTTTCTTGAAGGTCTTACGCGTTGGTGTCCGAACCATCTAGAAGCGCTATAAATTTTCGGTTTATTAGTTTAGAGGGATATTTGAACTTGCCTTCTTCATCACTAGTCACGTAAGCATCCACAATCTACCACTAGTCGTTAGGTTCGAGCCTTTCTCGTGCGGCTGCTATTGAATTCTCGTGATCCAGAGCCCGCAGGCGGTAGTCCAGAGCTACATTTAGACTAGACGTCACTTCTTCACCATGGCGCGGAGTCACGCAATTGTGCCAATCTGATCAGGAGACCATGAGTGGGACGTGGCTATCTTTCACCAGGCGTTGGCATCCTTGGATCTTCGTAATGTGCTCTAATCGACGATCATTGTCACGCTTGTCTATGTATCGTTTGAAGTCGGTCTCAAAGGTTAGATGAGAAAGGTGTACCTTGAGATTGCAAGATATTCAAACCTCTCTCATACTCGCCGGGGATAGACTCAATGGTTCCTTTCGCCCTTCGACAATCTTGTGCTAAGTTCGGGACCTAGATCAGGCTGACCTGTTCAATTTTATCATACCATCGGCTTGCCGTGATAGCGATAGTGGCTGCAATCTCCAATATATCTTTCAATTGACGGAATAGCATGAAAGGATAAAGATTGTGTCAGTCATTGGCTAAAAGAACGGGATTTCCAGTCACGGACGTATATTACAAAGACAACAGCATCATCAAATCTGTCTACTACTTCATTCTGCCCAATGACTCAGCCACCCAAAGTCAGTGTTGTTAACTCATTTAAGAGATCTTACGGCGAGATCGAGTCGTTTATCCGGACCCATATTAACGCCACTAAAATCGAGTTCCTTATGGCCTTTCACGTGGCACACAATGTTACAACGACCAAAATATTACCTGTGATTTTCAGGGTGCTAGATTATTCCTTTGACACACAATCCGTTATGCTTAAGCTAGACATTAAGCTATGAATGACAACACCCACAACTCCACCCCTGATACCAATTCTAACGCCTGGGTCTCTGAAACGCCACATAGCCCGACAGATGCCATTTCCCAGTCTAAAGTTATAAAAAGATCAGATTGATGGACATCAAGGAAGCTCAGCAATACCAATCTCGTTGGCTGTTAAACAATTAGCTAAGATTATGGAAGCAGTCGCCCACCAGAACGCCCTTTTGATAGAGAACATATGATTCGGAAGGCGAACGAAGCCCTTAGTATACTCCAGAGGGATAGAAAGCACGTGTTCATCATGGTGTATTGACTGGAGAGGCTTTAGGTGGTCTTTTTGGCCCAAAAGGAGATTGAGAAACATTTAAAGGAGAATTTACATTAAAATCGGAGTAATTACCGGGTGGGTGGGCGACTATACGGCAATGTGGTAACTACGGCAAGCGCCCAGTAATAGACGAACAAGCCACGTCGAAGCAGAAATATATTGTGTATGTAGCTCTCAGTAGTCTCAGATAGTGTAAGTGGATTCGGTTGTCTAATTGGTCTTCCAGGTGGTGTTGTGTCGGAAAATTGATCGGCGAGGTGATGAACCACATTACTGGTTCTTAGCCGAGTTCAACACAAGAATGGATACTATGGAAGCTTTCTCTGGTGTTATTCCTTGCGGAGCGAACCGGGAATCAAATGAGAGGGTTTGGTTTGGTTCCGCGTCGCAAATCAAGGGATGTGTCTGGATTACAAATCCGATGAACACGGATACAGGCATTACCTAGAGCATAAGTGGTACGTAGTGGATATAAGACAACAAGATGATGTAATCGAAAACAGGAGTGGCACTTACTGATACCCTCAACCTTGGCTCACAGGCCCGGTTCCGGACCCACCCAATCTGAAAGCACTTCGCTGTGCTTTTCCGTACCAGTAAGCAACTGCCATTGCCACCATCAAATTAAAAACATTGTGTTCCCATCGCCCAAAATTATGGAACACATGGATTTTGCAGTAATTTGCAGGATCATTTCGACTTTTCGGCTATGGCTATGCATTATTCTTATCTTCCGTCCTTATTGGAGCGTGGTGGTCTGACAACCCGGGAGCTTGCTCGAATGCCTTGCTATTTTGGATCGCAGGACTCTAATACCAGTAAGTCTTGTTTGAGTATCTGGACGGTTAGGAATATGCCTTTAATGCTTTTATAGATCCAGGCATACTTCCGGATGAATGTTCACTCTGCTGGGATCTCTTAGGGCCCACATCTTCTTATCGTTTACTTCCATGCGGGCACATTTTCCATTTACCATGCATTGATAACTGGATTTGCAATGAGGATGCCCGGTGCCCACTTTGTCGACGAGATTTTTATTACTTGCGAGAACCACGGACCTATATTCTGGCTACTCAAGCAGTCGTGGGCGGGCACACTCACCGAATCAAGTCCCTTTTAAACACCATTAAAATATGGCTTATCGGAAGACTGTTCTAACAGCCGGAGAGTACAATTCACGTCTTTTAAGCCCATCTATCATAAAGCAGAACCCACGTTTACCAGGCGAAGATTAAGATTAATCTGCTTCTTCATTCCATAATCATTTACCGCAATGGCATGAGTAATTTCAATTTTTTTAATATGTCAGGTGACAGTGCACATTTTGGATTCTATCATGGTCTTGTATAGGCTGGCAGCTAGGGTCCTGTACCTTGAAATCCATTTTGAATGGTTCAGCTCAGCAAGTATCGTCGGGATCACTCGGCACCTTGTTTCGCACCACCTCCCAATATGCCTCAGTGTTTATGTATGTGCCGCAAGCCGGATCCTTATGAGGCAAGGTGTACTGGGAATGCTGGAACGGCGGCCAGGGCCAAATTGGTGCCAAAGCGATACTGGTAGCCGGTGATTCGGATGCGTCAAGGAAGAATGGGATTAGAATGAAGACAGTATTACACAACATGTTGGTCAGTTGCCTCCAGCGTATGAGCTCACCACTCCTTTCCGCATGGAGCTTATGATCGATGGCCTTCACAATATTTTGAGATTGTAATTCCATTTAATTAGGAAGTGTGATGTCGTCACACATTGGACGATCACCCCTGAGGATCTCTCAACGAATTCTCTCGCTTGAATCAATCAGCACCGCTTCAATTGGGCATGTCGAGTACTAGTTAACACGCTGAATCCTCAGCTTGATATGCCGAACCTAGCACAAGACGTAATTATGCGGGGATCATTTTTATGATAATTGTTGCTTTCTCATCCCTGGACAGCCCATAGGCGGTTCCATGGGCGGTTGCGAGGTCTACTCTGGCCTTTTAAGCCACACAAGTTTATCTTTCATGGAGCACTGGTTTGTATTACCAGTATCGAACCTATTTACCAGGTCAGTTTTGTCATTATGACAACTAGATGTCCATTCTTTCTAATTGAATGGGCTAAGAACCGTAAAAATGGCAAAATTCTATTGATTTTAATCACATATGTCCTCGCCTCTCGATTCGTTTGGTCGCCACTTGGTGTCATACAAATTATAATTAAAACTAGCTACCAGGAGGAAAATTGACGTAAATTAAGAACAGTTCCGGGTTTATGATCAATAGATATCCATCCAAGTCTTCTCCTGTTCAAGCCAGGTGCCGCAGTTTTGTTTTACGGTGGCATCTACAACACTTTATTGTCTTCGTCCTCCCAGGCTATAAAAAGCAGCAGATGCAGCAAATCGCTATTTTTGGAATTTTTGAATCTACCTAATTATCAGAACCTCAAAATGGCGCATCCACTTATCGACAGACGACAAACAGCATTGTTAGGGTGGCTAGGGTGTCGGCCCTCTCCGGCCCTAGGCGGGGCTTGAACGTGAAAGCCGGGCCGACCTACCCCTCAATAATCACTCACTGTTCTGGGATTGTCTGCACATTGTTGGCGAGGCAGAATGACCCAGAAGAGACGGCAAAGGAAATAAACCTCTATGCCCTCATCTCGCCCCCAGTCTGAGATTCCTGGTGCGGCAGGAAGCGGCGGACTAAGCGTCATTCCTCAATCCAGTGCTTGCACGCCAGGTGGGTTGTAGTCATGGCTTGAGGACCTCAAGTATGCCGCATCGTGCCAAGGGGCCATGCCGGAGCTCATCGACCTCTCCCATGTTGGGGTAAGGGAGTGCTAGTAACCCGGAGCGCAGAGACCACCTCCGGATGGAGCCCCAAGATCTCTCGAGTTTCACACTCAATGCGGAACTCTCCATACGCTGAGTTTAATGGCTCAGATCAAGAGTTGAGAGCCCTAAAACACGGGTGTAAGAAGTGTTATGCGACTTGATTTCACATCTAGTGATGAACGAATCAGACCAGTAGGAGCAATCCCGCGAGTCTCTGGAGGACCCCCCCCCCTGAGAGCGCTCAAGAACTGAATCAGATATTCGCATTGGGTGCAGGTATCATGGTAATCAATATGAGCTTGATGAAGCCGAGAAATTTACCCCACAAGTTCAAGTCCTTATCATCTTGCTCGGGATCCGCAAGAGTCGATAGCGAAAACAGCTTCTACCCTTCGGATCGCTTTTCTTTATTCGGGCCCCACTGCCATGGCCTTAGCGCAGATCATAAATTTGGCCGGCCGCAGTGATCTGAGGGCCGTTGTAACATGATCTTTGTAGGGTATTGGAAAGTACTAGTCAATTTACGCAGTGTGAAGAAGTGGGAAGAACCAGATGGAAGTCGACGCCCGGTATCTCCGCACAACAGTTCGTCGTTGGCTTTCAATTATCCAAAATTCATTCTCAGCCTATCTATAGTCTCGCTGCAAGGCGGTACCTCATACATTAAGCGGTGTTGTTCATAAGTGGAATTCAAAGAGCACAGACCGTGTGAGATTCTTTGCCGGGTAATTTGTATCGAAAATATGACGTCACGATTAGAGGAATCTGACATCAGACCAAGATGGATAGTAGTCAATTATCAATCCCCGTGTTCAATGAGTAGCTCTGCCATGGCAGACCGATTTTCATGGTTTTCATGCTCCAAGGCGCACTCGAGTGGGGTAGAATGGATATACGATGATCCACGATTTACGTGACCATGAGCATTAACATCCGCTCCGCGGTCAAGCAGAAATATCGCCATTGCTATATCACCATTCTCAACAGCAATATGCAAAGGTGTTTTCCCAATATTCGACATTTCATTCACATCGGCCCCTTGATCAAGAAAAATCTTGGCTATTTTTACGCTTCTCGCCAAATGTAAGACGCCTCCGCGATCCTCGTCGAAACCCCATCCAATGGGTAGAGCGGCTTTACAGTATTTGACTCTCGCGCCTTGCTCTAGGAAGAGTTCCACGCCCACCAGGTCGTCTCGAGAAATGCACCATGGCAAAGCGGATCCATTGTAATGATCAACGTTGTGCTTGTAAAGACGTGTTAGAAATATTCGATGGAATTTCACGGAGGTTCTTAATAAGGAATATATGTCACTTTGTACATCCAATCGGTCACAGATTAGGAGCAGAATTTCTTCCGGCAAAACCAAAAGAACTCATGGAGTAAAAGGCGACGAAATCTTGCTTCATAAGTGTTCTGCTAGGGAGCAAGGCTGAGTTGTAGGTTTACGAGTCTCGATCGTAAAGGGAGTAGTTTTATTGGGGTTGCCGCACGTGATATCTACACCGACATTACTGAGGGCTTCTTACCCCTCTCACAACTGCCTCACGGGAGTCATTTTCTTGCCTCTGTAGCTAGCTCATTATCCCTCACGTAGTCGAGACTCGATTTTGCCCCTTCAATCTTCCCTCTGTATATACAAGCCACTACAATACAGACAAATCGCCTCCCTGTGAAGGAAGCGCGGACGGGCCCCATCTGACGCTTCTGGTCTACGACCGCAGCGCCAGGTGACCCGTTACGGCCAAACCATAATCTCTATCCTTTCATCTTGACTGCGTGAGGTCACCAATAAAACTAAATAGTTAGCCGTCTATGCCCCCTCTGTGCACCGCCCAAAGGGTGCTTCCGGGTAGAATGACATTCCTGTTAGAATGAAAATTCTTCACCACACATCAGTTTTACCATGAATTTTACCTCTAAAAAGATGTCGCAAACGGAAAATAATGCTGAGATCCGGATCTAACAGGCAACTACGGATATCTAGACCCTAAATTTGAAGCCAAAACTCATCAAGATCGCGAAGCAATACAACGTTAATTATTAACGTCTACGTCGCCGCTATCTAGGTGTACCATCAGGAACAGCCCCTAGGCCAGAACGACGTCTCCTATCAATAATTCAAGAGAAAACTCTGATGGATTGGCTACCATTCTTGCTATTCCAATTAAAAATTAGGCCTACAACGAAGATGGTTGTACGTACAGCGAACCAATTTGCCACCGGTCGGGTGATTCGGAGGTCGGTAAAAATTGGGTATATCGATTCCTAGATCGCGTCCAAAAAAAGACTATGATCTCAACGTCATTACAGAGGTCCAAATTGAAAAAGAAACGGCTTACAGCCGAAGATATTGGAGAAAATAGTCTTTGGTTTGACTATCTAGAACCTTATATTGAACAGATTCCATATCAAAATATCTACAATTTTGATGAAATTGGCTTCCAATCTGGGCAATTGGAAAAGAAAATGTACTCTCAGCAGCACCAAAAAAGTATGCTCGAAAAGGAACACCAGATCGAACACCAACAACTACAATTCTTGAGTGTATTTCAGCAGATGGAAGAGTTATTCCGCCTTATATTATCTTTGCATGTAACGGCCGGCTTCTTGAAGACTATTTCCAGCTAAAATCCCTGGTGATTGGGCCTTTGATACACCAAAAAATGGGTTTGTTACTCGAGACATCGCAATTGAATGGCTTCAAGATTTCCATCATTATACAGTTGAGGCTGCTAATGGATATCCACGACTACTTCTTTTTTGATGGAGCCGATTCCCATCTTACCTCAGAGTTTCTTACTCTGTGTGAAAAAATTCGATATTATTCCTTTTTGTTTTATCTCCCATTCGACCCATGTTGCTCAGCCATTAGATCAGAACCCATTCTTGGTTTATAAACACCATTTTAAGGTTGAATACTCAGAGAATCTATCATGGCTGGGTGATATCGACCTCGCCGCATCTATGCATACTTTACCGAAAATTCGGGAAAAAACGTTCAATTCTAGTACAATTCAGCATTCTTTTCGCGGAACAGGCGTTATTCCTTTCAGTCCTATGAAATACTTAGATTGATGGATTTATGACCAATGATCAATTCTGGGATGAGAGTATTCCAATTCTACAGGTGTGGGATGGATCACCTCTACAAGAACCAGGTTTACCAAGCAGCCCAATTCCTTGTACACCTCCGAAAACTGTGACGTGTGCCACTAAATTTGCGGCCAAAAGTGATAAAAAACTGTTTGATCGGCTTGATAACCAATCAAAAGAGGTCTATCGAGTCCTACAGCAAGGATATCTTGAGAGTATCAATACTTTACAACAGCTCCGACAGACCTTTGAATCGGAGGTTATATCACGCAAAAATACTAAAAGAAAGTCAAAAAGGGCCGTTTTAACGAAACGTGTAGGAAGGGTATATGCGAGAGTCGCCCATGTAAATATTGCAGCTCGCCATGCCAAAAAAAAGCTGCTGCCGATCGAAAAAGGGCGAAGGATAGGTTGTTAGCCGAAGCCGACATGTTATCAAGCGACGCTGTGGAAGGCCCATATTGGCATTTCTTTAAAAAAAAATCCTCTTTATGTATTTTAGTAGTGAAATTCGACATTCCGCGTATAAAATTGACATATTTGATGCGTTATTGCTGTTACAATTGATACTAAAGTGAGACTTGGGTGAAGAATTTTCATTCTAACAGGAATTTCTTTCTACCCGGAAGCCCCTCTGGGCGGTGCACAGAGGGGGCGTGCACGGCTACCAAGAAACAACTTAGTTAATAGATGAGGAGTCCACCTCTGACATGGATGTTTACTCAACCTACAAATACTTATTTCAACGGTATTTATTTGAATCGAACTGAATCAGGCAAAGGTTCGATTCGATTAGATTTGTGCACTGTCAACCTGAAACTGCCTTTATTCGCTTTATTAAACATTGAGCTCGCGTTTATATCGCTGAGTCAAAAGAGTGGGTACAGCTTCACTTTGTGGGAAAAATACAAGATTCTGGGGATAGTGCTCACTGCTCATGGTGACATGATCGTAGCTTCGTAACTTATCGTACTCTCAGGTCACATGATCACCCGGTAGAGTAAAAGGACTCTTAAAGTCTTTTTCTTTTCCTCCCTCCGCCACAGCTCTTGATTACCCAATACACTGCGTTATTTATCTTATTCTATCATATGCTACCAAGTAATATATTTCGATACCCCAGACTACCACAGCGATGTCGGAGATGGTGGGAAACTTCCCTCTGTTCTTCGAGCTTCTCAGAGATTATGTTGGCAGTCCTTCTCGTTCGGATCCTATTCATGATACTTCTAACAATCCCAATAGCTAGACTTGAGCGATCTAGCCTTATTGGCTTGCACATGTCGCGAATGGAATGCTTTGATAATCCCATATCTGTATGACACAGTACAATTTCATAACCCCGGCCGTATTGAGGGAAATGACCCACTGCAGCTGAAATTGGATCTCTTCGGAGACCCACGATGCACCAATCTCAAGCACACGCAGCGGTTGTTGGTTACAGGATCCTGGTACGATATCTACCACGAGATTGAATCGAACCTAGGCTCCCAGAGCATGCTTTCACCAGCTGCAAGAATGCTTAGCAATATCATTGCTTCCTGTGTCATCCGAATGCCGAATCTGAAGGACTTCAAGTACTAATTCCTTGCTTGTGCTTTTCTACCCCTCACAAGCCCCTTGATTACTGCCCACTGTTAACATCGCTGACTGCATCAATCAGTTGGGATCTAGCCGTATCCCCTACTCAACATCTCGTCACCACCGTAATATTCACGCCAACTCTAGAGAGAGTGCAACTACGCCTAGGCACTGACAGCACGCCTTCACCTTATTTTCACCCGCCGCTGGCATTCTGGCCTCCAATCAACGTCAGAACTTTGACTCTGATCCAGATTGACGACGAGTCGGTCTTGCAGTCGATAGGAGCGGTTCTCCGAACCGCCACTCGCCTGAGAGAGTTGACCATGTGGGCTGATGAAGATAGCATGCTACGCTTCAGTGAAGTCTCCAGCACATGGTGTGACCAGGTCCCATTTCAATTGACATCTCTGGATCTCCGAGGATTTGTGGATTTGGGGCGACCATCATGTGCGCTGTGGAGTTTGCTTTCACCAGTCAAGTTGAGGACATTGACCTTGAATATCGGCTCGGATTTTGATATTGCTGACTTATCAGGGTTCTGGGATGATTCAGTCGTGGCCAATCTTCGACCCAAACAACTAACTACGAACCTGGTGATGAATGGGCTGAAGGATTTTATAAAATCATTTAGTGGTCTGGAGGCCTTTGTTATCACTTCGCCGACTATCGCGTGTGTGGCGGAGCGTCTCGATCTTCTGCTAGAAGCTTTGGGAAAACTACACTCAGCGACGCTCAAGGTGCTCTCCATCGACCCGCGAAGAGCCTTGGCAAAACATCTCCTGGACGATTCATTGTTGAAACAATCTGTGAACCGGTTTACCAATATTGAAGAATTGCGATTCGGAATGGTGAAAGCTGTGCCAGTAAGAATAGGCCCGTGATGCTCATCCTGGAAATTGCTGACGACCACACTCCAGGAACATGCCATCCAAGCAATGCTGGGATTTCCCCAAATACGGATACTATATGTGGACTTGATCGAAAATTCTACAGAGGAGAGGTTTATCGACCTGGAACGATACCTGCTGCATTTGCTGCAAAAAGGGATGGCCAAGAACCTCAAGTACTTTATGTTTGATGACGGTCCCCTGTTCAAAGTTCTCCGAAAGCCGCTTCGGGTGAGCAAAGAGGCCTTGCCAATAGGGTTTATTCACAATACTTTCCTATTTGGAGAAGGGGTCTTTGGGTGGGCTGGAAGGACAACGTAAACACACTCAAACGGTGGCCACATATAGCCTGCCAGATAGAATACACGTTGGAACGAAACGAGAACACTGCTTAGACTTTTGATGCAGTCGAAAGTCAGATCATCTTCGGGTATCGATATATAATGCTTCAACCACCGGCTAAATGCCGTTTGACCCTAAGCGGCTGTAGGTCTGGTTTGAATATGGATACCGGGATAATCCAACCATATTTGAAATCCTTATTCGAATTCAAATCAGGAAATCACCTTTGTTGTAATTCAAAGGAAGATTAACTAATCATTCTCTCAGAGAGAACAAGTGAGGCTATATACATGAGAGATCAGGTACCAACTTGATGACCAACCTGATGCTACTACATGTTCTAGTGGAGGAGCTGTGCCCATGCCTAAGGCTACGCAAACTCTGCCGATCTCTGTGTACGTGATATACTGCCTCACTATGTAAACACGGTACTGGCAGCACAGAATAGCTCCATGAACGACGCATATCTCTCCATTACTGAATTATAGTCCATTTCAGGCTTTCTACCCACGCGTAGGTGTCCTCTACAATCTATGTTGGTTGTGGTGTTTCGGCTGGAACGGCCCTTACGGCTGATGGCCATATTGCCATCTTGCCATCGAGCATTTCCCCCTTCAAAATTTACAACTAGCAAGGTCTGTTTTAATCTGGTGGCCTTGAACTACATTGGCAGATTTATTATCGAGGGTGGTCCTGAAGCTCAACAGCGAATTAAAGTAATGATTCAGACCTTCGTCACTTTGATGACGTAAATTATTCCAAAAACGGTATTACCCAGCAAGGGATGCATGTCGAAGCTTCAGAAGGATTTTCAAGAGTGGTCAGTCTAAAAAGTTTCCAATCACGAACGTTAAAATAGTTTCCAGGAGCTTAGCAAACAAAGAGAAGAAACTGTTTCTCTTTTGAAAATGAAGGTATTACAGCGTACAGAAATAATGAAGAGGGTTGCTATTTATCAAGGCGAGGCTTCATTGACGACCACCGCTCCCAAAGCGCCGGCTCCTAAAGTATAGGCAAAATGTCCCAAGCCATGGCTCACTTCCTCGCCTTCTGTTCTGCGATATTTGTGGATCATCTTTGCTACTTCCACCCCTGCTATGGCACCCTCGACTAGGTGACGGTGATGGCGGTCATCTTTGTGGTGACGGTAATGATGGTCATTGTGATGGTTGCGACCCTGGTATTTGTCCCTACCGTGGCACCTATGGCCAGGAACAAGATCATGACGGTAGTAGTGAGGTTCTTCGCGAGTAGCTTCTTTGGGTCCTGGTTCCCGCTTTGAGGAGTAATAAGAGGCGCTAGGGTGATCAAAGTTCACCCTAGATGAATACCTTTGTGAGTGGCAATTCGCCATTCTTAGTAATGAAAGGGAAATTGTGCAAGAATTACAGGAATATCATATACGAAAGACTCCTTACGGTCGCATAGTGATCATTTCGGCAAGGTGATATCATCCGGTTATCCGAGCTTTTCCTGTTCTGTCTACCATATGAAGCAGGAACTTTTCATTACTGGCTGCAAAAGCCTCAACTGGGCGGAAAGGAGCTAGTCACGCAGCGGAAAGTGGGGCCGGATTCTCATTTGTGACGAGCCACGGCAATTAGCTCGGAGAAAAGTGCCAGCCAATATATTGATCCCCCACGGGGAACGGGATTTCGCAACTTTCATGATGTTGTTCCTCGTCTAAATGCTTCGCTGATGAGCATTGCCGCCCACTTCTGGGTGGCCACGAACCGTTGACTGATGGTGTGCGCTTTCGCTTTGCTAATTAGCATAGGTTGGTACCAGGTAATACTCCGAAGAAACTTGTAGGATGACTACCGCTTGGTAGATCCTGCGCATAGCAGTAAGGAAGGTTGCCCAGCTTGAACCAGCCAAGCTTCGTAGCGTTTGGAGAGACGCCTGCCATTGCGATCGCCTTTTCGCGGTGATGGCGGAGTTTCACCGTAGGGTCTAGCCAGTAGTCCAGACAGCGCTCGGCCGTTCTTGTCGCTTCAATGTAGGACCCTCTATAGATAGCGGTGTGTATTGCGTGTCGTTCTCAGGTGTTCATGAAGTGCACGAGTGCTTGCTGATTTAGGTCAAAGCTGAGGCATACGTTCCTGCCAATTCATCAGCCTTTCGACATGCCTATCTGAGTTTCTTGGTGGTTTCACGCTCGCTGTCTGCCTTCGCCATGAAACAGACATCATCCACCCAGCAATTTCTGGTCACCCGGTTTCCGCAGTTTTTAATGAGATCTGCGTTGTAGATGAGACAAAAGATGGGCGAGATGGGCGATCCTTGGGGAATTGTTTACTACATGGACGACTTATGGTCTGCCTACACAATTATGTACGAAATTTCGTGATAATAATCCCATAACGTGTTGCAATAATTAATCAATCAAGTTAGATGGTGTGGTCACCTCGTTCTCGTGTGGAACCCTGGCTAGTAATTCTCGTCTGGTTTTGCTTCTAAGGCTGATATAGAAGCGAAGTTGCGCATGGACACACAATGAGCAAGCAGGGACGAATTGATCATATTCAAGATTGTGGCTTGTGTAAAATTTGCATAGGCGAGGGCTTTCCACTTGTTTTGAATTTTGCGGGGCTATAAGGTAGCTCGATTCTTCGTGGGCGGATTGGAGTCAGTCAATGACCTTATAGCAAGACGATACCTCAGTCAAACAATCTATCACTGATTAGTATACCGTATTACAAGAGATTTTGTTAGACGCATAGTGCTGACTGCTAGCTGAACACGAACAAGCTCTAAAGTAGGAGTACAGCTGCGTGAAATGTACAATGCCCCCAAAAAGTTGAACCGATAGTTCTAGACTCGTATAGAAGATGTTTGTGTTTGCACCTTCCCATCGATATATGCAACTTACTAATTGGCCTCGTCAAAATCCGTCCAAACCCCAGAGCGAAAACCCGACCCACACCCGCATTTGGCACGGCTTAGTTGCTATGATCCAAGAGCTAATCACGGGGCGGAACTCCAACTAATTGAAAGGTCTGCAGGGTTTGGTTCTTTATTTCCTTCGATCCACTGGGCCCACGCTTCGTAATGAGGTAGAAGAGTCGCTAAATTTCAGATACTTGAAGATTTAACTGCGCATTGTAGCATTAAACCAACATGAATCGCTGCGGAAATTAACGTCGTTGAGCAGTCCCAAGCATCACTCTCGGGGCAGTCCTTAGTATAACAGCCAGTAACAAGAGACGGTTTCATGTTATGCTGTGGTGTGCTGCTAGATTCTAATTTGGCAGTGCAAGCTACATGGTCCTTCGAAGGGGGACCACAAATCACAGCACAATTACTGAAATTCATGTTGACAAACATCATTTGGGACAACAACAGAGACAATATGGCGCTGGTTTTCGATGAGAACCTCTCCTCGCAAAAGCTGGCCGACATCCTGCCGATCGGCGTCGCGATTCTCAACAACCAAGACGAATTGGTTTCTGCTAATCGCCGCTTACGGGAGCTGATAAGATATTCCAGTATCAAATTTCCTCGGTGCTGGCTGCAATCAATCCACCCAGAAGATTATAATCGGGTGGCCACTGGGTACTATGAAGCCATAGCATCCAAACGGGCCCTGCACATCGAACACCACACGAGCGAGCCTGACTGCCTGTGGCGTGTAGCAACCTTGAATCCACTGGATGGCTCCGATCTACGGCGCTCCAGTCTAGACAACGATGGTGGGTTTATTTATACAGTTGCGGATATAACCACCGAGGAGCAAGCCGAGCTGTCGCAGAGACAGATCGCACAGGAGGTACAAAAACGCAGGGAGCAACAGGAGCGCTTTATTGACATGATCAGTCACGAAATTCGAAACCCTCTTTCTGCTGTCCTGCATTGCACCGAGGACATTCTCGAAGCGATGCGTGGTAAGAAAAAGGAGGATATTCTACTATCGCAAATCACAGAGGCAGCAGAGACCATCAGTCTCTGTATTGCCCACAAAGAACCAATAGTCAATGACGCCCTGACAATTTCCAAGCTCGATGCATCAATGCTTTCGCTGTCGCCGAGACGAGTTCAACCAAAATGTTACCTCATATCGCCACTGGCCATTTTTCGGCCCGAGCTCCGGAAACAAAACATTCAGTTCGAGTACAAATTCGATTATTCCTACGGTGAATGTATGATTGAATGGGTCATGGTCGATCTTGATCGGATGGGCCAGGTCCTCGTTAATATTCTTTCCAACGCAATCAAATTCACATCCAAGTCGGAGAACGAGCGAATGATCCAAGTCTCCATGGGAGCTTCAATGGACAGGCCATCATCCTGCCCCCAAATGTGGTATTCTTTCGTTTAGACGACACCACATTATGCCTAGACGCGACCGGGACCCCCGAGTGGGGAAAGGGTCAAATGGCGTACATCATGGTCGCCGTCAAAGACACAGGCATTGGCATCACCGAACTTGCGCAGAAACAGCTGTTCGAACGCTTCAATCAAGCTACACCGAGGACAGAGAGCACCTATGGTAGTTCTGGCCTTGGTCTCAGTGTCAGCAGAAAGCTCTGCCACCTACACGGCGGGGAGATTGGCGTGAGCTCCAAGGAAGGCCAAGGAAGTACTTTCGGCTTTTTTTCAAAGTGCACCGGTGTGACGAGTCAGGTGACGACGATCACGGCAGATATGACGACACCTGAATGGACAAGTTATGTAGCGACATCCAAGCACTGGGAAATGAAATGACCGGAGTTAATCAAAGGACTGAAGAACCCGAGATCTCAGAAAACCCCATTATGGCTCATATCGCGGGTGTAAACACAGATAGCAATGACGACCAGAGAACGAGGCATACATCCGAGTTGGCACGCCAAGTTTCAGATAAAAGCATTGTGAACAAACATCAAAGCCAATCTGCTGATTGTGGTGATGAAACAACACGTCGGCACATTCTCTTGGTCGAAGACAATATCATCAACAGGCGAATCATCTCACGCAAACTGAGTTCCTTCGGATTCCACATTTCAGAAGCGAGCAACGGCCAAGAAGCGCTTGATGTCGCCCAGCACGACATATTTGACTGCATTCTCATGGACCAAGAGATGCCTGTGATGGATGGTAACTTGGCGACGAAGGCAATACGCGATTTTGAAAAGGAGACCGGGACACATGTTCCTATGCTGGGTGTGACCGCGAACGTGAGAGCAGTGCAAGAAACCGAAATGCTACGCGCTGGAATGGACTATATCATTCACAAGCCATACGGGACGGACGAGCTTATCGAGAGGATATAATTCTTGATCGCGACCAAGCTAAGACGATGACATCTGCTAATTTGTCCGGCATTGGCAATGCTTGGTACTCTCTTGGGGGGAACGGTCATTGGGCCATACGTGCCTTGTCGATGGCATTCAAGTAAAGTTCAGTTCGTTCGCGCTTTTTTCTTTCTTTCTTTTTCCATTTCATTTTACTTCCCCTTTTTTTTTGTTTTGGCTCTACCAACAAAGTTTTTTCGCAGCATCTGGCAGCGCTGACAATTGGGGTTCTCTCCGGTGCATTTCGACTTTAATTTTGACAATCTCTGCATGTTGTGATACTCGGTTTCTAAACCGCGGAAAGGAGAACGTAGGTTGGAAGTCATCAATTTAGGCGTTATGTCGGGAATTTGAGTACTGTAGTATTTTCACTTCATGTCCTGGAAAACGCAATAAATGAATTAAACCAAAACGCATGTTGTGTTGACCGGCAAAGCATCTTGTTTTTGCCTTTGATGACACTGGATGACATGATGCATAAAACACCCAGGCCCTCGCCAGTGTCCATAGTTAAGTAGTTATTTGTGGGTTGGTATCCACGAAGAGAACCCCAAACCAAGCCGAGTTTGGCGAGGTCTACGTATCATAGTCACATGGTCAGCTTGTATGCTTTACAGCTTTTGCTTCCCAGCCTACTCTCTATCACTATCATCAAACCCGCGATATTATTTGGTATTTCAAACAACCGATTCACAAGTGTAAAAAAAAATGGCCATATCTCTACACGTTTCCGTTGTCTTCTCCTACAGAAAGATCAGAAACCAGAGCTTTTATCCAATGTCCCATTTGGCGGTGACGTGGGCTTGGAGAATGAAAAGAACTTTCACAAAAATACGAGGGTAGTGCTGACGTATATGCTTTAAGTCAGATAGGAAGATGCCGAAGCGCTCCAAGTGCAAGTGCTTGATACTAGCAAAAGGGTACTGCGAGAGGAGCACCAGAGCACACTTCCTAGCACGAGCAACCTAGCATCAATTTACAACACTCAAGGTCGGTGGTCGGACGCCGAGGCACTTGGAGTGCAGGTGCTCGCGACTCGCAAGACGTGACTTGGAGAGGAGCACCCTGGCACACTCACTAGCATGAACGGCCTGACATTAACGTACTAGCAACAAGGTCGATGGCAGAATTTTGAAACACTCCAGGTGCGAAGCTGAAGGCTCGCAAGACGGCGCTAGGAGAGCAGCCTCCTGAAACGCTCACCAGCATGAGCACTCTAGTATCAATGTGTCTTTGTCAAGGCCGATGTCGGATGCTGAAAATCTCCAGGTGTAGGTTCTTGAGCGTAGCAATAGCGTATTTGAAGAGACCCATTCTAATACGCTCACCAATATAAATGACCTGGCATCAACATAGACAACATAGAACGAAGGCGCAAGATTTGTTTTGCAAGGGTTGCAATGCCGAGAACCACGGACAAATAAACTCGTAGGTGCAAAGCCACTTTGTCCCCGGCGTGATTTTGAGACCATGGATCATTGAGGTCCAGACCACTTGTGGTTTCAATAGGCACCGCTTTGACACCGAAGACGTCCTAATCAATCGCAATCAGCCTATGAAAGTTTCGTCGGGAGAAAGAAAGCCCCACCTTGTTGAAGCGTCTGATGAAAGCAAAAAGCTCTCCGTTCGTGTAACCACCAATCAACGGATCGGGTATCTCTATGTTCGCTTTATGCCAGCCAACGTCTCTCGTGACTTCAGTATTGCTGCCACTAGGGTACTCTGTCTGGATAGCGCCTCGGGTCTCTGATACCTCGTACGCTAGTTCGTGGCTGTCTGCATTAAGATCCTTCCCCAAGACATCTACTAGGCCTTCAAACGATGCATAAGCCTGGTCTCGCAAGGTGGCTAGCATCGTTGAAGACCCGTTGTTATGATCTTTAACGCTTGGTAGTCTCTCAATATGCTCGCATGTCCCATCAGCATGGGACGCTGGGTAGCCACTACAACCACACAGCGCACATGTCTTGTCATGTAATACCTACATCATAGTCGCAGCAGCATCGTCTCGGAACTGGTCGTCTGATATGGATTGAAAGCGATTGTCCATCCCATGTAGGGCAAGAAGTTTATCTAATTCATGTGCAACACCACCTAGCGCATAGGACTTCTCTTTTAGGCTTTGCTTCACAGTTGGATATGTGGTGTAATCAACTTGATCCCCTGGCGTTACGTGGTCGTGGTCTTCGTTGTACATTACATTTCGAGTGGTGGCTATATTGTCATGAGCAATGATTCTATCCATGTGGTTTTGTGTCCAATCAAGATGAGATGCAGCATGTTCATCCCCACTCGAATCTGGCTGATGTGGAAGATCTGTGTCTTGTTTTACCTGGGCGAGTTTTTGCTTGTTCACTTCCCGGTTCGGTTTTTTGGCTACTTCTTCAGTGTGTTCGCTCGCTGAGGGAGCTTTTCCAAAACATTAATGACATAGCTGGCGTTCTTGGACATATTGAAACATATCCTGCAGCTGCCACTTTGTTGTTGAACGAGACAGATGTGACTAAACGGCTCACTATCAGAATAAACTAAGCTTTATCCTCTTGGTCAGGCTACCGAAAATTGGACGACCTTTTAAATGGCTGTAAACGTACAGTAAACGATATCAGGCATAATATATATTCCCTGACGGCGACAGTTCTGATTTGTCCCGTTTTTCTAACTGCATGATGGCGCCTCGGTGGCGATGACGTCATTCGACCCGTATTAACTACCGCATATTTAACAGGATTCCTATGCAATGACAGCTAGCTACCTTTTCTTTCTGTTTTCGGGTAATACTTGCTTTCTCTCGATCTCTCCTGTTGACAGTATATAAAATCGTTTTCGTTACCCGCTAACCGTTTCGTTTTCCTGCACATTCCTGCATCCTTTACTTTACGAAACCACAGCCATAACAGTCTAAGCATTATCACATCCGAATCCCGTCTTTGCAAAAATGGCTTCTTCTCTTGAGCAGCTCAAGGCCACTGGCTCCATCGTAGTCTGCGACTCTGGTAAGTGGACGATCTCAGGATACAAATTTTGAGGAAATTTCAATAACTAAAAAATCATCAGGTGACTTTGCTAGTACGTGCGCTTGCTAATAGTCCCGTTCTTCTGTCGCTAGTCACTATCATTGCAGCTAACTTGTACCCTGTACAGCTATCGACAAATATAAGCCACAGGACGCCACAACAAACCCCTCTTTGATCCTTGCTGCGTCCAAAAAAGCCGAATATGCTAGTCTTGTTGACGCTGCCATCGAGTACGGTAAGAAGCAGGGAAATTGCATCGATGTGCAAGTCGATTCAACTCTAGATCGTCTCCTTGTTGGATTTGGCAAAGAGATTCTCAATGTTATACCCGGCAAAGTCTCCACTGAGGTAGACGCTCGCTTCTCCTTTGACACTGAGGCTTCCGTCAATAAGGCTCTGCACATAATCAAGGTAAATGTCCTCAATGATGATATACCAAAATTGGACAACAGGGAAGCCAGCTAACACTACTTGCTACAGCTTTATCAGGAGATTGGTATTCCCAAAGAACGTGTCCTGATTAAAGTAGCCTCTACGTGGGAGGGCATTCAGGCCGTTCGCATCCTTCAGTCGAAGCACGGAATCAACTGCAATTTGACTCTCATGTTCTCGCTCGTGCAGGCTGTTGCTGCTGCCGAGGCCGGTGCCTTCCTGGTTTCCCCTTTCGTTGGCCGCATCCTGGACTGGTACAAGGCCACCCACGAGTGCGACTACACCGCGGAAGACGATCCCGGTGTGAAGTCTGTACAGAGCATCTACAACTACTACAAAAAGCATGACTATAAGACAATTGTTATGGGAGCATCCTTCCGAAATACCGGCGAAATCATCGAGCTAGCCGGCTGTGACTACTTGACTATTTCGCCTAGCCTCTTAGAAGATCTATATAACTCCACCGACCCAGTACCGAAAAAGCTAGACTATACTGCCGCGACTGATCTCGACATCCCAAAGATCAGCTATCTCAATGATGAGGCTCTCTTTCGTTTTGATCTCAATCAGGACGCAATGGCTGTCGAAAAGTTGCGCGAGAGTATTTCCAAGTTTGCGGCAGATGCCGACAGTTTAAAAGAATCGCTGAAGCAGAAAATTCAAGCGTAGAGTGAGCGTTCATTGGGGCTAGGATTGATTGCTTCTTGTTCTCCATTTTTCATATTGCTTATGCCCATGAAAATCAGATAAAAGCTCCCTACTCCACACCAAAATTGATTAAGCGTCTGGGTATCAGATGTAACGCAATTTATCACGGGGCTAGATCGTCTGCTCCAGTACAATAGTGCGTTCCTAAAGATGTTGAGAGGCATAAATCACCCCACCCCACCCCTTGGGTTCGACTTTTGCCGTGAAATGACTCATCGTTGTCTACCTCTTTTATCATTAGAATTCAAATATTCATCTCCTTCCTTGGTCTGGCTGAACAACCCTGTACTTTACAGCCATTTCCTCCTTGGTCGGCTTTTCAATTTTCGTGCTGTATTTCCAATTTAATCCGCAGCCCTCCCTCCCTTTCAAGGATGTCTAGTCATAATTTCTAACCGCCTTGCAGCAATGCAATGCCATAACCCTATGATTGTAATGGAAGGCATTCACCAATCCTCGAAGGTGAGATAATATAGCTAAAACCACCATAATGTGAAATATTTGATGAGAGCTTATCCAGATATCGAAGTGGCCAGGATATAGACGCTCTGGTATTCGCAGCTGAGAATTTGCACTTTAGCCTCTGGTTCCTAGAACACGTTTTCTTGACTCACAGCATATATGCAGGCTCCTACAATATAGAGCGAACCCTGCAGAACAACCCAAAAAAGTCCGATCTGCTTATTCATCTGCCGGATGCCGAATTTCATCACCCCATGAACGACAGGGAAAAGTGCTGATAATCCAAGGGAGATAAACATTCTCGCCCGAAAAGGTCGCCATGTGGGGTGCCGGAACTGAGGAGTTGCTGAAATCGCGGCACAAAGCAGGCCCAGGGAAGTTATCTTTGTAGAAATGTATAAGTTGTCACCTTCAAGTAGTGGAACAGTGAGGAAAACGAGAACAGACCATTGTCAAATAAACCATTTGCAAATTGGGGTGGCAGTAAAACCCGTAGAAAATACTCGGAACAAAACTGCCGACAATCAGCAATACAATGCCAATATAATCCACTTGGTTCGCAATGCGCGCAATGTGCGGGGAATGATTCTGAATGATGTGAAAGGCTGCCGATATGCCCAGGCATAGAACAGCCCCCAAAAAGAAACAGCCAAAAACCCAGGCATCTGCTTTTGAGACGCTTGTATATCTGCGCGAGAGCGTTTTATAGAATGAGATACCAAAGGCCGAAAGGATTACCGCAGGGATGAGGTGGGAATAGATGTTGACGGATTCATTGTGTAGATATCTGAGGCTCGCGAATGATTTGCGAACAGACTTGGAAGGAGTTCGATAACCTGAAAGGATGTATTGGTTATCACGTTGCCAAGAAGGTAGTTGATCCCATGGTAATGACATTTCGCAAGGTGTCGTGGTTTCCGTGTTCAACTTCTTGGGAAGGGAGTCAGTCACCACTGTCAATACGAAAGGTGAATTAGCCAATATGCTATATATCTTGATTCACTTCGGGGAGTTATGGTGGGGGGGGGGGGGGGGGAGGCAATGAAATCTAAACAGACACAGCAGAACCTAGCCATCTATCCTGACACTCCTCCATTTGCCACCGATGTCATGAAATCGATGCGGACCTTTATGTTTGCTTACAAAGGCAACGGCTATCAAATGAGACTAAAGTATCGAAATGGTAACGTTATTTGAAATACAAGATCTCCCCCGATATCATTCGATACGAAGAATATTGTATTTTTCAACCTTGCCAAAAACTGCATGCTGATTATTGAGATCTTGAATTCGAATTGCCTTCAGCTGAATCCAAGCCTTGCCACTTGTGTCGTGATGACTCTGCGGCGACGCGTCTCAAAACCATCCGCAAGTGGGAGAAGGCTAAGATGCACCAGCCACTGGGATATTTAACAGAGAACTAAGTTTTGGGAGATTCGTTGTGCGGTGAATGTTGCCTGCCCAGGTAGCAATGCTTATGTAGCATCAACGGTTGTGGTGGTCTGGATGGCCAACGAGAAATTCCATTCGCAGCACTCGGAAGATACATTCAGGCCACAGCCGAACATAGCTTGCCGCATGTCCTCACAGAATTTTTGAACATTTAAAACGTCGGTTTGATTGGATGGTGTTTACCATTTAAATCACCGCGTCATGTCTCATCCAGTATCCTGCCACAACTTGGGATCCCTCCACTTGAAGCGAGCATGGCGGGATATCCTCAAACGATTGTTATTGGTTACCAGAGATCCTCGCGTGGCTTTCTCACATCTGTCAAAGCTCTCACCAAGGTTTCGGAAATGTCGATTCCGAGGAAAGCAGTACGCACTAGTACGGAGATGGACCAATGAATTCCTTGAACCGTACTTGAGATGTGTTTTTCTAAATACAAGATTTGCAAAATAAGGGGTTGAATGTGCTGATTCAGCAGTTGATGCCGAAGGAATGAAAATGATGTGGTGTTGAATCAAATGCATGGACGCTAGTAAAATAGACCTCCACTTTTCCGACAGGAAAGAAGTTCCGCGACCCATGTCCTCTGATTGGCAGGCTATCTCGACCGACCGAAGCCCACGGAGAATGGCCCGGGTGCCGTGTCCCCACGTCGCGAGTTGGTTTGAACTGGGAAAGCTAAAGACTCCGCACGTGGAAACGTCGGTACCCGGAGAAACCGGCCGACCATTCTTGACAGAGTATTCCTGGGCTTTCTACCAGTTTTGAATCATTTGCGTCATAGATCACCGTTCATTTTCAGTTAATATTCTATCTTGAGCTCCAGGGTTCGGCAAAGTTATCAATACGCCCCTACTCTTGCAATCCTTGATCAGATGACATTATTGGTCACCCAACAAGATGGAGCCAGATGGTTACAACAGAAAATATAACTAACTCACTGTTACTGAACCACTAAGGATGAATAAACAATTGGGCAAATGCTGCTGAAGCTGTAGGGTAGTGGTCTAAATCGTGTTACGCAACAGTGATGCTCTGTTTTCTTCTAGTCAACTAAGCAAGTGGTCATCTAAGCTGCTCGAATAATACCGAGCAAGGTTCGTTTTTCTTTGAAAGCATTGTCGTGCACTAATTCAAACGCGACTCCAACTTCTTGTTTCCAATCGAAGTTCTCCGTCTCTGGCGCTGTTGATAACTTGATAGCTATAAAAGCGATAGCAAGAAGAACAATGACTCTAACTAGTGATAAACTCGAGCTTCCCTCACAACTTCCAAAGTTTCCTTGACTGGGCTCGGAACCATCCTAGGCAAACAGGCGATATAGTAAAAAAGGAAACAGAGTACAGAGAATGTTGTATCGAAGGTAGTCTTAAACTTGGAGAGTATAAACTCCAGTATAGCGCCGACAAGATCTTCAGTAGAAATGGAAATTGGCATAATCTCATCCTAGAACCTATTCTGATAGAAAAGTTGGCAAACCTTGTTTTGATCGGGAGCTGTCATTGAAGTCTAGAGGCGGGCCTGAAGATGCGGCAGGCACTAATGGAGAAAGGTATAGAATTCTCCATTGAACAGCTTCTCAAGAACGCGGACGCGTCGGAAATGGTCGCAGACCTTGTGCTCTCCACGGAGAGCTCCACGGATCTCCTGCGTCAAATCCCATGATGTAGACCCTCAGACAATGGGCGCTGAGCCAGCCGAAGCTTCGGGCAAGTGATTTCCGAAATGCAGTGTGAAGATGAAAGAGTAGAGGCGCATATAGATACGTGGCTCCGGTAGGCTTCGTCTCCTTGATATGAGGCTGGTGCAGATCAGGAACTGAACCGCACCATCGGAATTAATTCCCGAGATATCTATGTAGAATTAACTTAATTTCCAATCAACGTAATCTTCTCGTTTTATATGTAGCCTAAAGCTCTCTCTCAAAGAACAATGAATCTTCCTTTGAATTACAACATATTACATCAACTGCAACACTTGCCAGTCTAGGCTTTATTGAGTTACCATCCCTCCTATCTTGATCATGCCTGTGCTGTGCGTTCATATAGTTTTTCTTTCCGCACAGAAGCATTTGCTTGCTGCGACTATCAAAAATTCTCAAGAGGACGAAAAATATGACCATGCATTAGAGCCCACCATGGACAGCAGCAAATCTTCGATATTGGCGTCGGAATTTGAGATGACCCCCGACATAATTGTGTCAGTGTCGAGCACTACTGAGGCGCCTGACATTCTACTCAAAGGAGACTGAGCCTCCTCTGGATCTTGAGGTCGTGTGCTGTCGTGTGCATCGCCGTGCCTAGAAAAGTTGGGCGAGTCTGTGGACTTTAAATATTCCTGATCATCAGAGACTTGCGTTTCTTGCTGAGGTGTCATTGCATTCTCTTCGGGTGAATCTCGAAGCCATGGGAAGTTCGGATCACGGGAAGTTTGAAATGACCCTAAGGTCGAGGGGATGCTCCTCAGGTCAAGGTTTTTAGCAGGGGCTATGCGGCGAATACAGCTGTCGAAGAACTGAAAAGCCCGTCGAGCGGCCTCCGAAGTCCTTCCCAGACAATGCAGCCAAGAAAGACCTTTTACTGCGCTAGTCCAAACCAAATCCTGCGATTCAACAGACACTGCACGTTCATCTGACGTCGTCGGCACTGGGCCAATCGAAATATCGAGGAGTAAAATTACAATTGCCTGGGTGAGAAGATGCAATAGATCCCACCACTGCACGACTTCGTAACACCAAGTCAGGTCCGGTTGATCTGGCAGTAGTGCCATGACAGCCAGGGACGCACGGAGACAGTTGAGGGCGGTCATATTGGCACATCGGGAACGAGAAGGCTGTGAGCCGCTTCTTTCAATTGCATGGCTGTTGAGACAGGGTCGATTAAGCACGATGCGGGCACTGTAGTAATTCAAGGCGAGGGAAATTTGGAAGGGCGAGCTGATTCTCAGTTGCGGATTACCTTGACTATCTTGGAAACTGAACGAAGGATGTAAATTCGATATCCAGCAATCCACCTTTTTGCTATAAAAAGCTATGCGGCTTTCGACCCGCGCTCGGCCTGCCCGGGAACTGTCGATCGCATATACTTCATTAGTGATGGCATGGACGATCAAAGACAGGTCTACTATATAGAAAGAATAGAGGGATGGGCTAGTGGTCAGTGACTGCAAAAGTCTCCTCTGAGAATCCATTTGCTCCATTCCCAACTCTATAGTCCATCGGGTTTCGTAGATTGATTGGCGGATATCCGATTCGTAAGATCCCAGAACTAGCCCGAGAAGTGGTGGGGGTGTGGAGCAAAAAGCACTTCCGAGGCAGGAAACTCTCCCGGTCATGACAGAAAGAACATTCTCTAGACGGAAAATCGACCACCACAGTAGCTTGCGAGCTTCGTCTGATTTCAAATCATGTTGGCTGGACTTTTGCTGAAGATTGAGCCCTAGCGCGATACCCGAGCGTACCGCAATGCCAATGATTTTCCATGATCTAAGATATTGTTAGAAACCGGTAATAGATAAGGGACCCGACAAAATGAAGGGCGACCTTTGAGGAGCCCATGTCATACCTGTTTATCTGTGATACGACCATGAAGTAAAATGCTAACAGAGCTTCGGCCTGTACTTGCTGCAGATCATCATGATCATAGAGAACGCTCTCTGAAAGACTCAGAGATTTAGCCCGTGCCAAAAAAAGATTTTCCTCGGCGATATGCTGTAGATTCTGTTCAGAAAGTCGACAAATAGCGCAACCGATGGCAAAAATCATATTGAAAATGCCCAGCCATTTTCTGCCAGGGTTTATAAGGATCCCGGAGTAACAGCGGTCGTACTGGGCAATAAAGAGGTCCCGTCGAATGAACGGGAAAGAAATGTCAACCTTCGTCAAATAGATTTGAAGTAACTGATCTGCTAGTGATTTTGGTGGCAAGATAAAAGCATTGGATACATTCAAATTTGGGATAGTTTGATAATCGAGGTTGTAGTTCATTGATGCAATTGAATCGTCAATTGGAAGCTGGTGCCATAGGATCTTATTTGGAGAGGCTTCTCTGTCACTCTGCTTCGTAGCTTCGCAGTCCAAGCGCTGCATCCACGTAACTTCAGAATTCTTCCCCATATGCCCAGTCGCCCTGCTTTTTTCAGTCCGATTAAGGTCCTCCTTCACAACATCAATTGCGTCCAAAGAACCGATCGAGGACGAGGACGAGGACGAGACACTAGAACGCCTGTTTTGATGCTCTTTAGAGTTTGCATGACTTGGGTTCTATATTCTTTTACATTAGCTTCCTTGTAGTTTAACATTGCCAATTCCAGAAGCCCCGCATACTTCAAGTACTTTCGCAACCTGCTCAGCGGTTGGTCCCTCAAGTTCTAGGGAAATATTTCGAAGCAGTTCCTCATAGCTCTCGACCTTCATCCTCATCAATTCTAGATCTTTTTGCTGTCGAACAGCTTTGACATCCGAATAAAAGCAGTTGTTTAAGCCTTGGGCATGACAAAGGGAGCAAGTAGGCCGGTTGCCATCACATTTGATTTTCCGTTGTCTACAAGAGTTGCAAGCCCGACTGGTCCGTCGTCCTCCACTTTCCCGCACTTCGCGTCGTAAGCGTGGAATAGGAAGTTTATTCGACATTGTCCCACTGCAAATGGATAAGGCCGATGTCGAAAATCTCGTACATTGAAGTGGATTTTGTTGTGATCGTAGGATCAGAGTTGCGTCAAAAGAGAGCGACGCAATGGCTTAGGTTTTGTATTTGAAGGCGCCACTTTTCTTGCCCCTGTTACGTCATGGTAACTGATGTGGACTGCAGTTCTATTTGCCGAGCCAACAGATTAACCATTTAAAAAGTACCCCACTGGCCGTAATCCACACCGCTTATCTGGCATCCTGAAAAATGAATGACATCATATGCCGCAAATCTGAAGAGGCGATTTTCCCCGGAATCATCGTCAGAGTGGTTCTCTCGCGACCAACAAAATCTCTTGATGTGGATGTTTCCGATTACTATGCAGCACGTTGTACTAGTACCAGACATATGACCTTCCGCTAGCGAGGCGATTTATACGAACCACGCCCAGGGAGGTCAATCGACTGGTTATACCTGTTGTTGTTCAAAGGAAGATTGATTGTTCTTTCGGAGAAAATACATGAAGCTATATATACAACGAGAAGATCAAGTTGATTGGAAATCAACTTGACGCTATATATAGATATCTCGGGAATTAATTTCGATGGTGCGTCTTTCTTCCTGATCTGCACCAGCCTCATACCAAAACAAATCTACACGCCGTGGGAGCATGCAACCATTTGCTATCTTGAGTCGTCCGCTCCCGCAAATGGGTAGCCGGTAGAAAGCTATCATGAGACTTGGGTCGAGACGCTGAGACGTGGAACAAAAATGGTAGTCGACGAGGTCCACATTTTCGTTGGCACCTAAGGGAAGACGGCCTAAGACCATCCATGAAAGCTTGAACCAGAATCTTACGAAGGTTCCATTTCAGACGGCTTTCCTTCTTTTCACGTTTATCAAGGTCTGCGGGGGGGGGGGGAACGGGGTGCTCGCCCCATACGTGATTAAGGGGGCGTTCCCGTAGAGGCTGAATATCATAATGTGTAACGATATCCTAACCTACCCTACCCTATTATCGCATAGAATTGCTCACTACAAGGCCAAATTCGCTTCCACTCGTAGCCCTGGATGTCTTTCAGCTGTATTCCCGCGAAGGTAAGGCAGACTAATGCCATACTTGCTCTTACTCCAAACGGCTGATATAGGTACTCCTCGCTTTGGAAGGAAGCTTGAAGAACGCTCAAGCCAGGCAATGAATATCCTCCAAGCATGAAAAAGATCTATCGGATTTGTGACTCCAGGTCGTCTAGAGATATTGTGTATAGATAATGAGCATCGGTCAAAGTATTGTGTATAGTAGCTAGCTACGATAAGAGTCCGTTGTATTGTAAGACGAATACGCTTTCCTAGTCAGCACAGTACCGATAGATAATACACTATATAGCCGTATCGTCTTGAGGAAGTATTATAGTAATAAAGAGATAATTCAAAACTAATAGAAGCTAGTGAAATATCGAAAATAGGTCTTCGCACCCGGTAATCTAGGGACTAAGATTCAGTCTTTATAACAGGGGTAGTAGTGATGTCTAGGTTTATTGATTAGAAGAATACTTTAGGTTTTAGATATAAGGATAGGCTTTATCTACTAAGATTTCTATCTTAGAATATACTATAGTAGTATAGGAACTTAAAGTACCCTAATCCTTATAAGTTTAGATATCTATATTAGTATTCTTAGGTTGTTTCCTATTCCTATCTATATAGGTTTTAATTATTTCCCAAATCTGAGTATCCATAGAATTTAATCTGTTAGAGTTTTTTGTAGTAATAGTCTACTCTTAGGGATTTAAAGATACTACTTCTAGTAGTAGAGACTATAAGTCCCTAATATCTAGACTAATTATCTTATAAATACAAGTCTTCAGTGATTTGCTTATAAGATAACATCAATATATAGGTAATTCACAACTATATTGTTTTTTTGGTAATACGGTATAGATTACAGGCCTTATATAGTACTAGATATTTTTAATAGGAATAGAGATAATATCTACTACTTATAATATAAGATTAATATAAAGGAATACTACAGCTAGACTGCGGCATATCCAATCCAATGGATATTAAATTATATCCATATCCAAATAGCCTTGGATATTGGATAACTGTAGATATCCAAATCCAATATGCGGATATAGGTCGATGTCCATGGATATCCACGGATATCCACAAAATATCCACACTAGCATAAAACTCGTTTAATTATCTAGTTTTGGATTCCCTACCCGAGTTTATACAGCTGACAAACCCGTCTCTTACATTGAAAGAAACACATGTTTCGTCCTAACCATACAATTCCACTGAATTATTCTATTATACGATGAAATATTGAGAAATAATACTGTATCTAGTTATGAATTTGGTTGAATTGCTATATTCCTTTCTAAAAATTGAAAATCTTTGTTTTTTGGTAGGGGTAGATAGGATTTGGGGATTTCATGGCAGGTTATAGGGAATGATATATATTTCTGTGGGTCTCCCTTGTATACTCCTGCACCATATCTTTGTGATCACTAGATTATTTGAACAAATACCCAATTCTGTGTTTTTTCTTTTCAAATTTTTAGTAGAATGAAATGATAGGGTCTCAGTTATATATCTGTTAAATTTGAAATAGTAGTTATATAGAAATCTATTGAGAAACAACGGTCTCAAATTGTAGATTTACGGACTCTGCCATTGTTCTGTGATTCTGGAAGCTACGGCGGTCGGCAGATATTTGGTGGATAATCCATGGATGTCCACGGATATCCGCAAAATGTCCGCACTAGTATGCGGGAATAGCCAATCATCACGTCTAGATCAAACGATCTATCACAAATATCCATCCATATTGCGATGTCGTGTTCTGTTTGCCAGACCCCTGAAAATCTGTTCTGTTCTATTCTGTAAGTAGTCTTCTCTTTTACTTCTATGCTATGATCTACTGCAAGGTAATTCACAATCAATTGAAATATGGCTTACTCACAGATATCTCAATCCCAGGACTCCTGTATTGATTCAGATATAGGTCTGAATTTCACCTCCGACCCTTCCTATCCAGATAATATTTCCGACTTTATCGGCAGCCAAACCCCATTGACATCTTTTTCGCAAACCCAAACTCCAGTTGCACCAACATCTCTTATCCGTCTTGGTCCTTATCTACAAAAGCACTGGATCCCATATCCTTCTGACTCTAGCTACGGCAATATGGAAGAAACTCGAAAGAAGTTTGTAGACTGGTGGCTTACTACTGAGTTCGGATCGCAACCTCAGACAAGAAAAGAAATTCACTGGGAAGGAAAAGCAACTTCCGATGTCTGGGATAGCTTCCAACAAGTTGCACACGAGAAAAGTGGGAAGCCTAGGGTAATGTGTAAATCATGTCTCTGTACCATCGGTCATCCACGCTTCCGTCGAGCAGGGTCATCACCTATGAATGCGCATCTAAAGACAAGTACTTGTCCCCGAAAACCGACCCCAAAGAAAGGTATTGATCAACTTGTAAAGGAAATGGTATGTTACTCCTATTTTGTATCTATATTAATACTAACACTGCTATTGTATAGCCTAGTGGCCCAGCAAAACAATCCTTTTCCCAAGATCAACTCTCGAAGGCTATACTTAGCTTTATCACTACTGCCCATCTACCCTTTCGTTTAATTGAACATCCCCAGTTCCGCAATTTAGTCGACATTATTCAACAAGCTTCAACCAAGATTACTGTTCCATCTGCACGGACAATTCGACGTTGCCTAGACTTGGTTGTCTCCGAGAGTCAGAAACAGACCCTTGCAAAGCTACCTAATGGAAGCCGTTTGTCAATTGCACTCGATTGCTGGACATCACCATTCCAGCAGGCATTTATGGCTGTTACCGGATATTTTCTTGATCAAAAATGGAACTACTGTGAGGTTCTGCTTGGATTCGAACATCTTCATGGATCCCACACCGGAGAGAATCTCAGTAAAACTGTCACTCAGCTACTTGCCGATCATGGGATCTCCGACCGGGTACTGTCAGTCACAACTGACAATGCAACAAATAACAATACATTGATGACTGGTGTCCAAGATACTCTCCAAGCACAGTGCAGCCGACGGTCTGATCCTTTAATCTTCCGGGTCCCATGTATTGTACATGTGATCCAGCTTAGCTTAGCAGAGCTTCTTGGAAAGCTTAAGGCAGCCCCGTCCAATAAACAGATTGATTTGGAGTGGTCGGATGAAAGAACACAATCCTTTCAGAGCAAACGATCCAGCAATCATGTTCAGATCACCGAGACTCTAAGAAAGGTACGTCTTTTCAGCGGAAAGATTAGCTATGCTTGTTTTTCGGCCGAATCTTTATCTACCAGATCGTTTTCTAACCTGTGAAAGATTCGAGGTCTTGCGGTTTTTATTAATGCAAGTCCTCGGCGTCGGGAGGCATTTATGGCCTTACAGACTACAGACACTCCTTTGATTCCTATCCAAGATGTTCAAACCCGGTGGAATTCAACCTTCCTGATGCTTAACCGTGCTAAGCGACTACAACGATTCTACGATCAGTACTGTATAGACCATCAGTATCTTCATTTCAAGCTTGATCAGGAAGAATGGCGACAGGTGGACTATCTTCTTCTCCTCACAAAACCCTTTTTCGACTTTACAACTGTACTGTCACAGACTAAAGATATCACTGTACACAATATCTTTAGTATTTACAACAAACTCTTCTCCCATCTCGATACAGCAGAGTCAAAGCTGAAAAATAAAGGTGTTATCTGGAAAAGGCATATGCTCCAGGCCCTACAGACCGCCAAAACCAAACTGTCAAAGTACTACACTGCTACCGATTACGAGCCATACGGGGATATCTACGCATTTGCTACAATTCTTTGCCCATCCAAAAAACTCCGGTACTTCTCTTCCTCTGATTGGCAAGGGGATATTGACTATGTTAAACACTACCATGAAGTTTTAAAACAAGAGTTCGACCGGTATAAGGCTAGACTCTATGAGGGTCTTGAGAGTACTGCTTTGGAGGATCCATCCGGAGAGTCTGCTGATGATAGTGACTACGATTTGGATGCTATCTGTGCCTCTCAGAATCAAATACCTGAAGAAACAATACTGCCCCAGGATGATGAGATTGCCAGATATCTTGCCCGCGGTATCGAGAGGCAAAAACCTCGAGTATATTGGAAAGAGCATGAGAGTGATTTTCCTATCCTGGCAAATATGGCACGCGATATCCTGTCGATTCCTGCTAGCGGTGCTGGTGTTGAGCGATTGTTTAATTGTGCCCGCGATATCTGCCATTATCGCCGTGGTCAGCTGAAACCAAGTACAGTCCGAGCGCTTATGCTTCATCAGTTTGCTACCAATTTCGATCTTAAGCAGGAGGAGCTGGATGCTATCAAAGAATATCTCTCCGACAGTGAGGCTGCACTGATGGATCAAGCCCGTAAACCATCGCCTCCGCTTGAAATATTGGAACCAATTAGTGACAATGAGGAGGATGAAGATCCTGGGGTAGAGGATATACAGCAGTGTATACAGGGTGCTGGGGAAGATGATTTGGATAATACTGAGCAACATAGGCGGGGAAAGGGAAGACAATCAAGAAAGCGGTCATCTGATGATCTTGGTGAGCAAGAAGACGATGGCGCCCCAGATGTATCAATAGAATCCTCCCAGATGCGACCGGGGCGAGCCCGGAAGCAGCCAAGACTGCCAGACGGGTTTGAGCTTCTTTAGTACTGTGATTTAGTCTAAGAATTGAGAAGTAATAATAAGAAAGAAACTATTCCTGCCGAGCAAAGAACAAAGAAGAATTATTATCAAAGAATTATACTATACAGATGTGAATAAAGAATTACATAGCTAGTACAGCAAAAATACTGAGAGAAGCATAAAAATAATGCATACTGAGGAAGGTCACAAGGCTTGGCATATTTGTATTGTTTTATATCCAATGGATATCCACAAAATATCCATGGATATCTAAGTTATACCCATATCCAACAGCTTGTGGATCTTGGACATCAAAATATATCCACAATATCCATGGATCGTGCCGCAGTCTAATTAAGGTATAACACGTGATCATGGATGGTAGATAGCCTGTGTCTAGGCCTCGTCAAACACGGGTTTGGGTTGGGTTCTCAATTTCTTTACCTGCCCACGAACAACCCACCGCGGATTTTGATTTTGAGCGTTCTCATTCCAGCACCTTTTACGATGGACGGGTGGTGAATGGTGCCATAAAGTTGACATCAACGTTGAACATAAAACATCAATGAATACTAAAAGCATTTGAATCTTCCGCCTATAGAACACATCTATCTGGGCAGGTCATGCTGGCCTCATTTTTGATACTTCGACTTGGTAAAATTTGATCAGATCAAGTGCAAACTCGTTTATTGATGGCCGCGTTGATTCGCCGAACAGTGACAGTTGTCGCACGGTTGAAAACATATCCTAATTTAGCTGGCAATAATAAGCTCAACAGAGGAGACAGAAAATAGGTGGCCACATTCTCCTGAGGAGCGGCTGGGGAGTTTGTCAACCAACAGCAAAGCATAACTTCCGCGTTCCACAATTTTACCAAAAATCAATGGCCAGTAGAGCTGTACCCGATATCAGTTTTCCCCGGTATTATCGGCAGTTAATTATCGACCGTTAATTATCGGCGGCCAATTTTATGAACCGATACCGATAACCGAAACTTATCGGCTGCTTTTTGTAGAGCCGATAATTTACCAATTATCGTATGATTTTTCGCCGATAATATCGGTCGACTGGCAAACTAGCTTAATTGAGTCTAGCATAATAGGTCAGGTGTTAGGAAGTGCAAGGAGACAGTCGTCTCACTAACTACTATACCCTGAGAATATATATCATCCATTTCAAGTGTATTCCCTCTCCGCTTCAAGTTTTATATCAGCACTTGCTAAAAGCATATGGACTAGTATGCATTCAGGACGAATGAGATCAAGCGGAACCAATTCAGGATAAAATGATTGATTGATTGAATCGAAATAAGCATGCGATCGAGGGCAGGTTGAAATACCCTCCGTATGTGCGTATACTCGGTGGTTATTACACGGAGGTTGCTAGTTGAACCAATTTACCATACAAAACACAAAGAAATGTGGGTTCCTGGGTAATCAATCGCTTGCTAGTGGTAAAATACCACTCGATGCGCTGACATTTTACTATAGTATAACTAGTAATCAACCTTCAAGTTGGAAGTAATATCTAAATTACTCAACTGACTAATTAACTAAGCAATAACTTCAACTAAACAATGTCTTCCATCAATATCAGCATCCTCATAGTATCCGCCCCTAAACCAAGCCTTCGAATCCCTAAAAGATCTCTCCCTGCACCAAATAGTCTCTCAACTGAGACCTCTGAAGCTGGGATCGCAAGAAATTCCCTTGCAGCCTCTGCCAGTTGAGGATATTCACCTCTATGGGTACGCCACCAATTAAAAAGCCAGTCTGGATCCTCTGTTTCTGTAATAGTAACCCGAGGACTGTCAAAGCACTGATCAATATCAGAAACAAATTGATATTCCTGAGGCTGGAGCTTACGAAGCATCCGTAATCGCATTGTTTTGCGATTGAGAGTTGATGAATTTGGAATTGACTGTGGGATTGACTGTGGAATCGACTGTGTAAGTGGTGGATATCTCTCATGGAGCATTTGACGAGTCTCTTGTATAATCATCTGGGCAGCTTCTTGATCCTCTACCTCATGAAGTATAAGATCACACTTAACCTGGGGATCAAGAATCAAGGCTGTGTAATATGCCTCTGAGTTATCCATAAAGTCATAGTACTTTTGGTACTTCTTCATGCCTGCCCTCATCGCATTCGCAATATCATCATCATATCCTACTAAGGCTGTATCTTCTAGAAGATCCTGAAGCGCATAGTAAATTGCTAGTAATATCGGCTATAAACCGATATCGTCGGTCGTTAATTATCGGCTGCCATTTGTGGTAGCCGATACGATAACCGATATTGAGAAATCCTGCAGTTATCGTATCGGGTACAGCTCTAACATTGGCCAGTGTACACAACTTATCATACATCTTGGAGATGTTGATAGTATAGTTGCCCTGTTCTACAGGACCGTAAATCCTGGGAACGTACGAGGTCATTGTGAGGGTCTCACGTATCTGCTGACGAGGAGCGTGTCTTTCGGATGAGCTATCGATATTAAAGAAAGCTAAAGAAAGCTATAGTCGACTCTAGATACAAGACGTAGCGCGAGGAAGCAAAAGAAGGTAGCTTCCTCGCGTTCAGGGGAACCCATATACACTATGTGGGTCCCGCAGATCATATCTGTATGCTTCATGTTTATCTCTGACAGTCATTTCAGGACCCGCTTGGCTCCCAAAAGATCGGACATGTTTTCCGCGGCCGCTGGAAGATGCGAAGTGTGCTTCGACTTAAATCATTTCTATCCAGTACATTCCCATAGGGAGTGACACTAAGGCAGCAGGTAATTAAACAGGCATCTGGGGTGGCTCAGTTTCAGCTGCGCTACTCTTTGTAAAAGCTGCCTTTTTGTGAAGAGCACCCATCAAATATACACTTCACGGGTCCGGAAGATATTGACCTGCTTCATCTTTCTGCTACTGTTCTGTACTTTATTCAACTTTTCTCACGAACTAGACCTGCTTCACCTTCTTGCATTCGGTGAATCTGTTCTTGCGGACACAAAATGCCTCTCAATGCTACCGGAGCCGTGATTCGAATGCGTCTCGTCATAAATAATTTTAGGTCTTTCCCAAACCCAGTAGACAGGCCGGGATGTAAAACGTTGGTAATACTGGAAACAGGTTTTCAGTCGGACTCATGACTTTTGGTCTACAGTATAATGGATGAGTTAATCGCTACTATGGATGTGCACCAACTCCGTAGCTCATGGATTGGTGGTGTTCATCTAGAAATGATGCCAGATGATGAGACTAGTGTTGTTCAGGACGACGAAATCGGTGGTGTGAATTACAGTACTACGTGCGCTCATCGACGTAATAGACGACAGATTTTGGAGGTGGTATTCCTAAATTCTGGCTGGGAGGCACTATGTTCAATTCTGGGGTAGTGAGCAGATTAATCGTGCGATATTGTGACGCATAATTTGTCCGTCTACGCGCGTCTCAGGTATATCAATCCATTGAAATGGTCAACCTATTTTTTGGATACATATAGCTATTCACTCAGAATCATTCAGTCACCCGTTTCCCATAAATCCACCGCTCATGGAGTAACCTATTCTAAATTCCTTGGCATCATGTTCCTAATTCTCTCCAAGTCCTCTTCTGTGTCCACGCCCAAGCTAAGCGCTGATTCAGCAATCGACACATGGATTTTTGCCCGGTAATATAGAAGTCGCAGTTCCAGCTTCTCAACCTGTTCCAAAAAGGTGTGCTGCATCGTGGGATACAGCCTCAAGAATCCAGCTCGATAGGCATAGAGACCTATATGCCGCAGCATGGCCTGATTCGTCCCTCCGAACCCTCCTCTGTCGCGGTCCCAGGGAATCGTAGCGCGCGAAAAATACAACGCGTTACCATCCACGTCCACAACCACCTTCACGATATTCGGATTGGCTGCTTCTGTGGCATCATGAATGGGTGTCGCTAGGGTCGCCATGTCTGTCCCATGCAGGGAAAGATCCACCGCAACCCTGGTAATCAGCCCCGGCTCAATGTATGGTTCGTCGCCCTGTACATTGACAACTACTTTGTCATCCTCAATATCCAGAAGATCTACCACCTCCGATAACCTTTCGGTGCCACTCCGATGATCTGCGCGGGTCAGTGCCGTCTCAGCTCCAGCTGTCTGTGCCACGATGGCAACATCAGCTTGGTCTGTCGCTACAATGACTCGCACTGCACCAGATTTTTGGGCCTGCTTCACGACATGGAATATCATCGGTTTCCCATGGATGTCAGCTAGCGGTTTCCCCGGCAGGCGCGTAGATGCAAAGCGCGCGGGAATAATCGCAATGAATTCTATCTTATTCTGGGATCCAGGTACACCTGACATGTCCAGCGAATGTAACAAATATTTTCTGATATCAAAAAACGGCCAACAGATGCGTTGTCTTCAAATATGCAGGCGATTATTTCAAGGAAGCGAGGGGAGTGTACGACGTCTTACGTCCACATCGCCTGCAGATCACGGAATGGAGATGTGTCGAAGCGAGGGGCGGTAAATGGGAGGAGCCACAGAGGGCCAGCCGCGCACTCACGGCGAACTATATCTTGTCGAACTGAGGGGTGGTATTTTACCACTAAGGACAGGGTTATTCATCAAGTACCCATTCTCTCTTTGTCTCTGTATGGTAAACGGGGTACGCTCGGCATACCAGCGTCGTAACACGCTAGGAACGACTCCTGAGATCTGATAACGCTTCAACAGCGGGATCCAGATAGACAACACCAATGCATCTCAATGCGACACCTCAATACTGTTACATACCAGTATCTGTCAATCCGACACCTTGTATAGGTACCTCGGAATTAATTCCGATGGTTCGGTTTTGTTCCTGATCTGCACCAGCCTCATATCACAACAGTTTTTTTGCCCAGGAGGCGGATTTTCATTTTTTTCCTGGTGGGTAGTAAAAATGAAAACCCGCCCCGAGCCTGCCATTGGGCGAGTTCTAGACACAGCGTCCCCAAATCTGCTGTAGATTAATATGTATTACGTAATATAGGGGCCACTTCTCTTGGTGGTGTAGGAGTGGGTGGATCAGAATTTGATTACGTGACGCGTAATGTTTAATGTTTGCCAAGTGTCTGGGGAATTTTGTAACGTTGTACCGATTTGTTATTATTTAAATTTGTATGGTACCAGCTAGTTTTGCAATTCAGACTTCTCTACCATTCGTCGCATAAGGCTAAGATCCACCGCTCTTCGTGTATTTCTTTATTGAAAAGTCACTCCTGCGCATTTTCGTCATCATGCAGATACGTATAATGTCCCCACGTTGGATCTTCATCCTTCAGAAATGGTCATTAGGAGGGAGATGAGTCGCTCCAACTTTTCTTCATTATACGAAGTACAGCTGTTCGGGAAGAGGTGCATTATGAAGCTTGTAAGGCCCACTGATGATCCCTGGAATAATGCTAACATATCAGTTCCACGACAATGGTGATCCAGGTTATACCAGAACAGGCCGAGACTTAGATCGTTTTCGCTGCGGACTGCGAGCCTATCAAAAATTCCACGAGCTCGGCGTGTGTTATCGCGGCTTTGTTCCCATATTTTACGGTTACATCGATCGGCTTGACCCTGCTGCTTTTGACCCACCACTCCACAACTTCAGGAAAGACAAGTTCATGCCACGTGCCATATTTATCGAGTATTTGTCAGATTCAGAGAGGTTGAATTGTCTAAATTACTCCCAAGACCTCATCAACCAGGCGGTCCAGGGTCTTAAGGAGATTCATAATGCTTTCGTCCACCATCGTGATATTTACCCCAAACATATGCTTGTCATGCCCGAAGGAAGGATTGTCTGGGTTGATTTTGATGTTGCTACTATTTATGACACTGTGGGCCCCATCGAGGATGCCTATCGTGAATATGAAACCCAACTCGTGGAAAGTTTCGGGAAACTCCTGGTATGTCCACTGCTCTTATTTTGAATATCAAATATTAATAATACTAGGCCGATGATCAGAGACAAGGGCTTCCTCCGAACACCAAGTATTATTAAATTCAAGCCAGGAATTCAAAGGATTGATACTACAATGGTACAAGTGGGTTCGTTTTTCTTGCAAATTGGACTTGGCTGTTCCTCAGGACCATTCTGCGGAGCACTGCCCCTTTTCACAATCCTGGTCGGATAAATGACTCCGGAGAGTTGTCACCTAATGTGCCTATAACGCATCTTAGAGTATGGATATCTTCTGGAGTCTAAATAGTCCAACGCTACTTTGGATGTGGCGTTCTCTGCGTGGATCTACGGAGTTCAATTTCTGCGGCTAGTATCAGCATTACAGTAATAGTAGTAGTAGTAGTAGTAGTAGTAGTAGTAGTGGTAGGAAATCGCAAATTTAAATGGAGAGAAATGAACCGGATCCAATTCGACCACTGAAATCGACCCTAGGACACGTTGCAGCAACCTCAACGGTCTAGGCAGAGGATGGGTATTTGCGGCCGATTATCGAAGCTTTGGAAAAAGTGACCAATTTAATAGATACCTGCATTAATATTACTTTGCCCTTGTTTCAAATGTAGTCATGAGCTGTACGGAATCAGCCTGTTTGCCATTTGACAGGTAGGTGGGAGGGAATGAGGAACAAACCTGAGACATAATGGCTGCCAGCTCCTGCTCGTCTGGGAAGGCTTTACAGGCGACAATATGATCTAGAGCGAGAGGGTCAAACTCACCCAGCGTGTATAGAGAATCCGGGGTGCGAAAGCACTCCCGAGTGGAGGCCAGGCTCCTATGGCGCATGGAGTGGAGGTTCCGCAGAACCTTGTCAGCGTCCTCAATTGGATACTGGCGCACCGCCTAGACGCCGTGGTTACCAGAGGACCGAAGACATACCGCAACGGGGCCAGCTAGGTCACAATCGTAGTACTTTCTGAAAGTGCCCCAAGGAGATTCATCTCGGACTGTCAGGCCCGAACCGATAATGCTCTGCCACTGCATAGTCTCCTGGCGAGGCGACCTTCCAGGCATCACTCGACTTTTCTTGCCGGTGTACTCTGAGGTTGAGGAGGTAGCAGACCTCTTTCCAGGTGTGGATCCTAGATGGAGAGGTTGTGGCCCGGGCTTGAGGTCAGTTACCGGTGATACTTCTGTTCGGGTTTGCGGCTGGGGGGGGGGGGGGGGCAATGCAACTTGAGCGGCCCGGATTCTTGTCACTCACTTTTCGCCGAGTTTTCGCATTATGGAATGAATTTGGCCAAAGGGTCGAAAGCAGAAAGAGGAGCGTGAAACGCAAAGAGAGAATCTGGTCAGTTTAAATGGGCATCTCGCGCGGGTGGAACACTAGGGTGTTAGGTCACATCCTCACAGGCAAAGAAACGCAGTGCCAACGTTTAGCCACCGCAACAAAGGAATCCAGACATATTTATATAGACATCCACGCCCAATAAAACAAAGCCAAACTTGAGCCCCATCTTCATCCTGACACCATGACTCGACACGTCTTCACCGAGCAAGAGGTGCGACTCGCAGCAGAACGACGACTCAAATACATTGGTGCTGCTAAAGTCAGCATCCACCCAATCCAATTTGAACCTCCCTTGCCACGGGACTTGGACCCTAAAAATTTGGATCGGCTACGGAATATCTTTCGTAAGAATCGTTGTCGCCGCCTCGATGTCCACAACCATGTGCCCGCGACCGTGTCTCGACATGACCTCGCGGATGCATTGCAGAAATTTCACATCTGACCACCTATTTCCACATTATTTTTGACTGTCGTTTCATGCCACCCCACCAGACCACCGCATATTCTTTACATTGCCCCATTCTTACATACTAAAAGAGCTCTCTCGTCTCGCCAGTATTACATCATTTAGCCATTCTTCAAGGTCCTTGAGGCACCTGGCATCAACACAATAGAGATTAATACTACCCATTCCCAGACTCTACGCTTCTTCTTCTCCGTCATACGGCTAGCTTTATCTCATCACTAGGGGTTTCTGGTTGCCTTGTGGCTTTTTCTTTATTTGACGGTTAGCTAACTTGTCTTCTTCAACCTTCCTCCTTCAGAGTCGGCATGGAATGCCCCATTACCACAGAGGGAGACTATATGAACTCCCATGCGACAGGATCTCCGATTAGCGATGACGATAGCCAGCCAGCGGAAAGGCCTGTTGTTATGCTAGTCGCCAACGGCATGCGGTACCACACACAGCAGTCTGTCATAGAGGACTTGCAGTAAGTAGTTCTGTCATTTCAATTTAGGCTGCCCTTGCGCGCTACTCGGCCGGCCTTCCCAGCCCTCCTTGTCATTGCTTTCTCCTCATAGTTCGAGCAACTTGGATTTTAGGCCAATCCGTTTCGGTATCTTCTATACCTATCACGTCATACATGCGTTTCTTCCGATCTTTTTATCTCAACCTGTATCTGTATCCTCTCTCCCATTCCCTTCAAGTGTCCGGGCCGTTTCAGCCTTACTATGCTCTCCTTACCCGTCATGATATTTTTCCTGGCTTGCTTTGATCATCTAAGTCGGTCTCTCGGGACCAGTTCGTGGTGAAAGAATACTAAGCAGTTGCGTTTCTTATAGCCACCTCGGATCGTCTGCATTTACTATTACTGTTCCAAATTCTTGCTCCAGTATGCGTTTTATTGTGACCATCAGCTTTGAGGCCATTCTTGGCTGATGAAAGGGTACTCAAAATAGATTCATGCTCCCCCACTTCTGGTCCTCCCTTCCTACGATTGTCACAACATCAACATGAATTTGATATAATGGCAGATTTTCAAGGGGTCCCAGCTCTGTTAGTTTGACAAATATTCTTAGCTCGTTGGGTATTTGGAGGCTAACAGATCTTTCACTTGGCAAGAAATCCGCTTGCTGGTATGTCAAACGCCATGCAAACGCCAAATCATACCGCAAACGCGATTTCGGGCTTTACGGGAGGAACGAATGCGTATTCGTCAAATTCCCCGCATGAAGGCATAGGCTTACCTTTTTCTGGAGCAAACGATGTATCGCACTATTGTCATTATCTTGGTATTCCTCGAGCCGTGGATGTATTACTGGACCGAAACCAAGTGGCTATCTTCTAGCAGCCGATGATAGAACCTTCACGGCGATTTTCAACTCAGTTGGAAGCACCTCCTTTTGAAAAGACCACTATTCTTAAGCCGCTTGTGGTAGAGTTTCGAGGGGCCCAACAATTTGTGTATCCCGAAATTCAGGCCAAAATTAGACCAGGGTTCTTCACATTGGATGGGAAATGGACCTGCTACCGACGGAATTATTTCGCAGTTGACTGCAGCTTTGGTCTCCATCCTTGGCCATCGACAGTGCCTCTTTTCATCCGTCTTTATGACCAGATTCTGGAACCAATTAAGGGATTTGGAATGAGCATCTCTGTAATCGTGGACGGATCCTGTAACGAAACATGCCCCTTGATACAACACACGCCAAAACGAGATAAGCAGTCCGAGCGAACACCCGGTCCAGTGATCCTACAGCCGATGCCACCACCATCGCTCACCACCTGCTCAACTGGAGCTGGTGAGTATGGCGGCTTCGCTCTCAGTTCACCGTCTCTAAACTATAACCTTGGGTTCGCAGAACCATCGCAACCCTGTCAACCTCCCACTTCGCACCTCTTCGAACGGATTCAATTCCAAAAGGCCACTGCCAACAACGGCAAACGCCGTGCTCAACAGCAATATTATAATCTGGTTGTGGAGCTTTACGCCGAGGTACCACGTGGCGAAGTGTCAGACTGGGTACAAATTGCCCGTCGACATTCGTACCCAATGGTAGTGTGAGGTCGTTCCCCAGGTCATTACAAAGATAGTCGGCGTGTCAGTGCAGCAAGTATAGGACCCGATGGCGGAAGTGGAAGGGCCGTGGAGGAGGCATTCCTAATGGAATAGGCTCTACGTCGCGTTCACATATTCTCATGCATTGAAAACATTACCGGGGCAGTCTTCCTTTCGGAAGAATAGACTACCGTCAAGTGAACAAGCCTGGCACTCGCCCTTGATCGATAGTAGAAACAGGCTTATATTTTACCGTACATCTTAATATATGTACACCTTAATCTATTATCGGAACCGGCTGATATTGTATGGACTAGTATGCATTCAGGGTCCCTAGATCGCCTTTCAAGCAAAACTGGCTCTTCCTTATACATCGCTTGACTGAGGCTCTCCGTATTTCCTCCACAGACATAACAGTGCATATCTACCCGCCGGGAGCCCTTTTATCTGCGCCTGACAGCCAGGGCCACGAAAATCAAACGACTAGCGAAGAAAACCATTCCACTTCACGCAGGTGCGTAACTCCCACTCCACCACTAGTCATGTCGCTCCTTGTGAGACGAACTTGGTTTCTAAATAAGGCGGTAATAGCCCTGTCGGCCAATTAAATCTTGGTAGCAACGCAGCGAGTGGCAGTAGCTATAATGAGAATAGCTCAGATGGCAAAAAACCATCTAGTATTCGACGCTGTTCCTCTGAACAAACGTGACCCCGGAGTTAACAGTTCGAATGCGCAACAAAATATTGCCGGTAATCAGCGGGGTGGATATTAGGTCAGCTTTCTGTTACACCGCCGATCGAATGCCTTAAATTGTACTTTATTGGTGACCTCGCGCAGTCAAGAAAGATCAGGAACGTGTTTGGTTGGCTGTAACGGGTCACCTGTCGCTGCGGTCTTAGACCGTGGCGTCAGATAAGGCCCATCCGCGCTCCCTTGTAGGGAGGCAATGTCTCTGTATTGTGGCGGTCTCTATGTACAGAGGGAAGGTGGGAGGGGCAAATCGAGACTTGACTGGGTGAGAGATGACGAGATAGTTACAGAGACAAGCAACCACCTCGCAGTGGAGTTGTAGGAGGGGAAGAAGCCCTCAGTAATGTCAGTGTAGATATCACGTGAGGCAACCCCAATAAAACTACTCCCTTGATAACAATAAGGTAACATTCACCAACTGTCTAACCACTAGCCGTGACCGGTTAGCCCCCCGTAACAAATGGCAGCACAAAGTAGCCCGAGGAAAGTCATCTTCGAGAAATTATGTAAGCTCTCTCCTTCAAACAGTCAAGACATAAGAGAAACGAGGACAGACCACGGTCAAATAGATTATTTGTAAATTGGGGTGACAGTAAAACGCGTAGAATATACTCAGAATAAAGCTTCCGACAATTAGCAATATAATGCCAATATAATCCACTTGGTTTTGCAATGCGCGCAATGTGCGAATAACGATTCTGGATGGTATGAAAGGTTGCCGATATGCCAAGACACAGAACAGCCCCCAAGAAGAAACAGCCAAAAGCTAGGGAGTCTGCGATCGAGAAGCTTTCGTATCTGGGTGAGATACTGCTATAGAATGAGATGCTGAAGAACGAGAAGATAACTGCGGGGATAAGATGAGAATAGATGTTGACGGATTCGTTATGGAGGTAAGTGAGGCTCGCAAATGATTTGCTAAAGGAGTTGGATGAGGGCCGATAACCTGAAAGGATATATTGATTATCGCGTTGCCAAGAAGGCAGTTCGTCCCATTGCAATGGCATTTTTAGCGCAGCTATCTTAGTTTTCGTTATTGTCACCTCAAATTTGTTGGTGAAAGGTGCACCAATGTCAACCTCCAGGAATAGGATAGTGAATACGGCATCTCGGCATTTTGTTCACCGCGGAGAGAATATAATGATTTAACTAAAATATCATGAGGCGTAAAGAATAAGATAATTAATGAGGCAAAATCTTGCGAGTCCATCTTAACCACCCATATGGCCACTGACGTCATTAGAACACTTCTGACATGTGTTTTATTTTTGCTTATCGTGAACCACAAGCGAGCGCCAAAACTGCTCACAAAAGTAGATTACTGTATGTCTGAGAAGAATCACTATAATTCGCAACATTGGTGTCCTACGACAACTTTTGTCTTTCGCAGCGACAGATGAGCCTGTTCGGTGTTTCTAGTCTTCGGTCGTAGTATGCCAACGAGAGAATTGCATAGGAAGCATGTGAGTAACAACGCACCATCTGCGGAGGATAGTAAAACCCGGATTGCGCCAATTGCTGCTAGGTAATGTTGAGTGTACGGTCAACTCCAGAAGGAGTACACTTAAACTGGACTGGACTCAAAAAGATTCCGTCGTGCTCCTGACTTTGGCGGCTACCTAACCTATAGTGGATGAAGAAAGAATGAAAGCCGGTACAACTATATACCAATGACCAAGTAAGGTACCGGATGTTGTTAAGAACGGAGTGACAAGTGGCCGTAGTCGAATCAACAGCATGGACTCAGTCAAAGAAGTTCGTTAACGATGACAAAATGATGACGTAAGTACAAGGGCTTGATTGGTGATTCGGTAGGTTGAAGTTTGTCAACTTGCCGCCTTAGGAACCGACCGTTGGGCCTGAACGTCATTTGGTTGTGACGCGCACTGGTAATAGAAATGCACATCGAGTGGACTTTTGATGAAAATTAATTATACGCTTATGAGGGAACTGCATCATATTGCGAAAATCCAATAGCCTGATTTCCTCTTCACTTGCCTCTACTTCAAATTCCCAAATCCAAACCTGATGAGCCTCCATTAGTCGATTCTCCAGGTGGTTTCAAACACGTTTGGCCTACGGATGAGAACGCGCCTAGCTGTTTTTACAGTGCCCTGTTAATTTTATCCTCGATCGCAACCTCTCTATTGATCGCTTTCCCGCAGTACCGAACAATAGCAGCAGCGACACAGATCGGAGGCTGCTATACTCAACGAAACCATGGACGAGCAGGATGAAGCAAACAAAGGCAGATTTGAAGGCGAGCCTGGGTTCACTCATGGCTCAAAACCGTTACACCAGAACCAGGCTATGTTTGACACATCTAAAGATGGCAAGGCGGAGCAAGTCGATACAAAGTTTTGTCCAGGACGAGGGCATGAAACGAACACGCCACAAGCTCCATCGTGTGAAAAAGACTCAAAGGATAAACAGAATGACACAAATCATGGGAAAGAGGACAATGGGGAACGAGAAGTGACCGATCCTATTACGCATCTTCCAGTCATGATACATGACTTTACAAGCCAAGAACTCAAAAACGCTCTTAAGAATACACCCTTGACTGACAGCCAACGGCTACGACCGAGTGAGCTTGCAAAACTGAAGAGCAAGATTCAGTCAAATAAAACCTTGGAGGGCGAAGGTGCGCATGCTGGTATGGAGAGATTATTTGCGCCAGGCCACGAGCAGGCAAAAACTGAATTGATCAGGACATTCTGATTCGCTTTCAACGTCGGAATGGGAGTTGTTCTCTTGATCATTGCACTGGTCCCTATTTTAGTCTATCTGTTCAATCTGAGCAAAGGGTTATCAAGTCTAAATGAGGTAAGCCGAAGACAACAGGCCGATGCCGTGTTGGCGACAATTACCTTGGAAGCGGTTGTGTTTGTCTTTGGGATCTGGGGGTTACGACATTGGGTAGAAAACAAAGTTGATGGGTTCTGGACGGTCCAGGCGTTGAAAAGTGAGAGGCAGAGTGAAAAGGATAAAGCAGACGCCCATACCCCTGAGTCGACACAGTGGCTGAATTCTCTCCTGGCGTCAATATGGCCACTGGTGAATCCAGACCTTTTCGCCAGCCTGGCAGACACTCTTGAGGATTCCATGCAAGCCAGTCTACCAAAACTGGTAAATATGATCAATGTTGAAGACCTAGGTCAAGGAAGCGAAGCACCTCGTATCTTGGGGGTACGATGGATCCCATCTGATGCGAATGGCCGCTCGGCCTCAGGCAGTGAGAAGGGGAACGATAAGCCCAACCAGTACACCAAAGACGAGCCTCAAAGGGGACACGAACAGAGCCTTATGAAAGTCGTGGAAGCCGAGGAAGGAGACTTTGTCAGTCTCGAAGTTGCCTTTGCATACAAGGCGAGGCCTGCTGGAAGAAACTTGAGCGCGATGGCTGAGAATGCTCACCTCTTTCTGGCAATTTATCTAGCGGCAGGTATACATCTTCGTAAGTTTTGCGTTTCTCTTTCTCTCATTTTGAGCCTTGCGGCATCTTTCCTGCCCCCAAGGTTGAAGGCTATTACATGGCATCTTTTTACGCAGCCTTGGTACCCAACAATATATTGAGCCCTTCGGAATATGGAATTCAAGTCATGTATCCACATGATTCTCCTACTTCTCGCACCGCGGAACTTTGACCTCATCATATTTGGTAAGGTACAAGCTGATGAACTCTTCTATAGCTATCTGGGTTGAGATACAGGGCATCGTGGGGATGCTCCGTCTCCGACTCCAACTCACACCCGATCCTCCCTTCCTCGCCCAAAGTACTTTTACTTTCATGGGGCAACCCAAGGTCAACCTATCTTGCATGCCCGTGTTCAAGCATGGGCTTAATATCATGAATCTCCCGATTATTTCCAGCTTCGTTCAGAATTCGGTAGACGCCGCGATGGCCAACTATGTCGCTCCCAAGAGCTTGACGTTGGATCTCAAGGATATGGTTATGGCGGAGGACTTTAAGAAAGACACAAGCGCTCACGGTATTGTTGTCGTTCGGATCAAGCGGGCCACGGGATTCAAGGGAAGTAATACAGGCTTGTTTGGGATGAAGAAAAGGTCTATTGATCCGTATGTCTCCGTCAGCTGGACCAAATTCGGAAAGTCTGTGTGGGCAACCAGGGTAATTGTGTCGGAAATGGAACCGATTTGGGAAGAGACTGGATTTATTATCATCGGCCCCAAGGAATTGAATGCACAGGAAAGACTTAGTGAGACTTCTCTCACTTTTCCATTGTGTATTTGAAGACTAACATATACTTTGACAGGGGTCCAGCTGTGGGATTCCCACCAGTCCACAGCTCACGGTGATCTCGGCTTTATAGATATTGGGCTCAATGAGGCCATGCAAAGCCCCCAAACGAATGGAAAGATGTGGGATCGACGAGACAAGTTGCATAAACTTAGTACCAAAGAGGATATGCCATGCATTCTGGATTGGAGCTTGGGTTATTTTTCTAAAAGAAGGATTTCACCGACTCAACGTGCACCAGAGTCCGATGATCGGGGTGTTGAAAATGTCGACGATCTTAAGAACAAGGTAGCAGGAGGGGCACCACAGAAGCTGCCAGAATCAAGAAAAGGCGAATTCCATAAGATTGAGCAGCAGAAAGTGCAAGACATCAAGGTAAAAGCCATTGAACTGGAGTCAATTCTTCTTTCTACTCACTGATTCTCTACAGACCAGAAAAGATGAGATAATAATATCATCTCCACCCTCCCCGGATTATCGCAGCGGTATATTTGCGATTCAGATTCATCAAATCCTTGGCCTGGGATTCAAAAAAGTGAAAAGGAACCAAGGGGACGGCGTTCCTGAAGACGATGACCAAGCAGAAGGTGATGACCTGCTCAGCAGCTATTGCACCGTTATCTTAAATCATCAGAAAATCTTCAAGACACGGACGAAACCTAAAAGTGCAAAACCATCTGTATGTCTCTTTCCTTTGCGGACCTATTCCGGTCGTCCCGTTTGCAGGTTCTTTGCGACTGTTAAATAGGGTAAAACGATCAGTATACAGATATTGGCCGTTTTGCCACATGAGCTTTACATCCTTGAATCAAAGTTGCTTCTACTTATTCACAGTATGATGATGAAACTGACGCGAGCATAGTTCAACGTTGGAGCAGAACGATTCATCCGTGACTGGAGCACAGCAAAGGTCATACTTACAGTGCGTGATCTTCGCATGCATGAACGCGACCCTTTAGTCGGAATTGTTGTCTTGCCACTTGCAGAGATCTTCAAACAAAGATCTCAAATTAATGATTATTTCTCACTATCCGGTGGTATTGGTAAGTCTGCATTCATCAGGGTATATCCCCTTCGACTAATTTACGGCTGCAGGACACGGTCGCGTTCGTATCTCGATGGTGTTTCGGTCGATAGAATTACAAGCACCCAGAGAACTCCTAGGTTGGGAGTACGGCACTCTCCAGATAAGGTCCGATATAGACTTAAGTGATTTGCCCGACCATTATAAGGAACTTTGGTTGAAACTGCATACTTCATTCGGGAGCGATCCTATGAGGGTACAGCTTGATGACTGGGGTGGCCATCAAAGTCAGCCAGTTGAACTTGCGGTACAACAGCGTTATTGCTCCAGTCTTGTTATTGAGTTTCTGGAAAAAGGTCATATCCACCATCATATTCCAGCATTCGCTATTCTATGGCTCAAAGACATACCTGATGATGAGGAGAAGATGGTGACCTTGCCAGTGTGGAAAGGTGATGTCAAGCGAGCAGAGGCTAACTGTGGGCTGGATAATGGCGAGAAGCTCGGGCACATAGAAGTGCATCTCAGATTCTGGCCCGGCATCGGCGACCATCACAAGAAGCTTGCCTCTAAAGACAGGAATCTACAGGACGTGATGGAAGTTCTTGGCGTCGCGAATGATAACAAGAACAAGGCTTTTCTAGAGGAAACCGCCTTCAGCAATCATAACAACTTAAATAATGAGGATGGCCCATGAAATTGACTGGCCTTAGATTGCTAGCCAGGAACATGGAGGTAGACTACATCGAGTTGACGGCAAAGTTACGCAGTGGAAGGTTAGTCTATTCTCCGATATTGATGACATTTTTAGAGCTAATTATTATCAGTATTCCCTCACATAACCGTGAGCAAGACAAAGCTGAAGACAGCGGGGGCCATATTTCAAATAGTTTTAGGGATCATGAGCATGATTATCATCCAGCAAGATGCTTGATGCTATTACCGCCAGTCATTCCCTTCATCATTGTCTTTCTTAAAAGAAAATTGTCTTTCAGAAATCAAACATAAGCTCATCTCTCACTGAGCCTAGACTGCAAGTTGTAGCTAAACGCCTTGATATATCTACCATGTTATCAATTGATATACGCTCTGTTTATGGGCGCGGTAGAAGTTTTCAATGCCTTATGGATAGTTATAGCACAAGACACGAGGGTTTATGAATGGATGAATGGATAAAGTGATGCATAAGCAAGCATACATAAATCGATATCTACTCGTTCTTTATTTTGAACCAAAACGTGTTGCCATGGTAATGCTCAAATCCCAAACTGGTGCACCACAAGCTTTGTGACAGATAATACCGAGACCATACCTCTCCCCGCAGTGTGCAATTACTGGCCGTTATGTCGGCCAACCAGGCCAGTTTCAGCCTGTGTTCGAATATACAGAGATCGCCCTGATGACTGGCCGCCTGGTATTCTCAAAATCAAAAACCTGAGCATGATCCAACTGTTCATACCACAGGAGATCAAGCCCGTACCCAATCCAGGACCTGTTTTTCCATGCTCGTGATGCTTCTTTTTCTGATGTCCGGGCTTCAGATGATGAACCCATCAAGTACTGTCCCACTGTTTCGGTGTCCACAATCAAATCCTTCCCACTCAAAACAACTGTAACATTTCTACCCTCCTGTTGGTCTTTCTTGGCCTTTATCCCAAGATCTTCCTTCCAAATGATGTTGTCAATCCAGGAGAATCTCCTTGCCAACGTATGTGCAACTCCTATATCCTTACTTCCGAAATACCATAGCTGATATTCATTGGCCCGGGCTGGCTGGCGGGCTATGAAGTTGTATGCCACGTCAGGCAAGTGGAGGAGGAATGATACCGGATCAATAAAGACCGTAGGCCCGATGAGCGAAGAAAATCGATCGGACTTGAGAAGGTGTGAAGCGATTATGGAACCATAAGAATGAGACACAAGCACGAATCTGCTCCACCCATGATACTGGATGATCTTCATGATCTCACAGATCATCACATCCTTTTCCAAAGCTGGATGAGTTATCCGAGAGCTGACCGGCATGATCTCAAGTGCGATGATGCCAACCTCATTATCATCTGTCACTCCCATCTCTAGTTCATTGTTAAGGTCTCGGAGGAAGCTCGTGTAGGGGTACAGACCAATTCCGATACCATGTATAAATAGCACGGGTAGCCGCTTTTTAGATGTATGCCGTCGATGCCAATATGTGAGATGGCGCGCCGGTGATCGGCGGGCCGTGAATATCGTCAGAGGGCGAAATGGGAATACGGCAAAGAATTGTGACAGCGAATTGCGATGGAAATGGAATCCATTGTACAACATCTTGCAGTGCATTGTTGTGTCAACCACAAAGACGCACTAAGTGAATTGAATTGTCAGTTTGATACAATTCCATCACAGATAGAAATGAAGAGAGATATCTCACAGTGTACCATAGCAGGCTACGATGTGAACCGCTTGCTTCATTTAGAAGCTGTCCTAGGCCTTTCACATCCATCCTTCCCGGTGACAATTTTCGCTCCATCAGCTGCTCAACTTCTGCTGTATAGGTCTCGAGTTCATCCTCATTCTGCTGGTCCAGCCCCTGCGTATATTCAGGTTTGAAAAATGCCCATCTGATAAAGTCTTTCACGTTATCACGCTTGATGCATTCAGCATCTGAGACCATAAGCCACTGGCTGAGATATCTCTCCAAACTTGGTACATTCCTATTGCAGCACCTAAACAATTTCTCCCTGAGCTCCACAGACAAAGGTCTGTGGAAAATAGGAGAATGGTGAAGAGCATATTTGAGCGGTACGAAGACAGTGAAGAAAAAGACTGCCTCTGCAGTGAGCCAAATATGAATAGAGTAGGGTATGCGTCCGGGATAAGTTGGCAGTTGAAAGAATTGGACGACGAGTAAGTGAACGGTGTATAAAGTACTGATTGGTGCAATGTTGTGAAGAAATAGGATGCAAATCCGAATAAAGAAGTACTCAGCAGTAGATGTTCCGATCATAGTGGAGTATAACAATCTACCTGTATAGTATGCCTATAATGGGTAGTTTAGCAGTAGGGAGAAAACAGAGGGGTATAGAACCAGGCATCTATATACATGTGGGTAACTTGGATTAGTGCATCTGGTTTGCCGTCTCACCCCGCCTTTTCTGTTGAATCTAACAGCAGACGCATACTGGCATGTGATGGTATATATATGATGTAATAGAAGTCCAAAATTGGAATCCCGTTAGTTAGCCAATAGGTGACGCAATCTTTATCATGCTATTCCATCAACCGAAAGAAAAATAAGTCGATTCACTCCGGATTATAAGGCTATAAGGCCATAATTATAATAGTATGCATTCTTACACCCCTGGTCTCATGTGGGAGTGATATGTTGGGTCTCTTCATTGATGCTGGATTCTGTTGGATCGTTGGGACGGAGGATGGTGCTCGTCATCTCACCCATTATCTACCCGCGCCCTAGTGAACAGCTCACCGAATCTGGCCGAGTGCATATTTTATCTCATGAATAAAATGAACATTTAAAGATAATGCACAGGTCATTTTGATATTCCAAGTCTTTTGGAATTATGCCTGAAGTAGCGAACACGTAGACTCCGAGATCTGAATTAGTAGAATGCTACTAAAGATGATAAATTCATTTGCCTGATGTAACTTGATCTAGATATATGCTGCTAGCGGGAGTGCTGTCAGGCCTACCGATAGCTAGAAAGTGATTACCAGCCCACTGGTCGCGACCCTTTCGCGAGACTCGCAGTTTCTAACCGGTCGCCCTCGAATGTAGATGTAAAAACTATAAAGGCATAGGAAACTGGACAAGAGTAAACGAGGCAAGCGAGGAGGTCTAGGCTGTCAAGGGATCGGGATACCGTCGGAGGCAAGACCAGCATCATGCCATCAACCTCCGATAAAAGTCCTAGGTCTAGCGTAGTTTCCCTTTCGTGTGGTAACTGGTCTTAACTTCTCATAACACAGAGAGTAGATTTTGGATGTCCAAAGTGATGTCATTATGATGTGACCGCCGGCGCTCTGTTTGTCTAATCAGTAGGATCTGCCAGGGGAAGTTAGAAGATATTCAAGAAAAGAGCGCCCATTGTATGCCCAAGGAGAGTGTCTAGCATACTACACGTACAAAACCAGATGATCTTCACATGCCTTGAAAGCTTAAGGTAAAAAATATTATTTTCCATTTACCTGTCTAATGAGTGCATCTTGACTGTCTATCATAGGGATAATTGACCATTAAAAAAGATCAATAACATCTGTCATTGTATCATAGTGGATGTCTACGCAACTGACCTGAATTGCAGCCATTCCACTTGACACAGAATGTAACAAGCAATTTGGTTTCACATCACCTCAAGTGGGGCCGGTCAGGGAGTCCCGTGGACCAGCTGCTTGCATAGAATTCGCTCTCGTATTCAGCAGGCCGCATTTCGTCATCCACGACCCCAGACCAACGCTAGACGTAAAGTTGAAGCGGATCCCCTCAGTGGTCTGTATTACCGGCCAACCTTTGTGGCTGAATACATAAATAGACAGGTTCTCCTTGTCAGGCCCGGCATCCATCATACAGTCAACGGAGCTTTGATCAACAGTCAAGCCGTCTTGATCTTACATTATTTTCTGAATCATGACTGTCTATCATATCCACTTGTTAAACGAGAGCACATCCGACAATTTCTTTTCCATCATTATGGATCCTCCTGAATTCTCCAACAACAATGAAGTTTTCTCGAATGCCTGGACCAGCACGTTTATTCCGAGCGGTGGAAATTTTGACTTCGCAACCGATGAAGATTTTTTCGCTTGTATGTTCTTCCATTCCAGGTTGGGCATGCCGCTGTTGTAGTCGTTTCCAACATAAAAAGTGCTCTTGCTGGAAGCTAAATTTTGTAGGGGTAGGAACGATACCTCAACTCCCCGCACCGGGGGTGGAAATTCCCAGTGGAGTCGGACGTCTGGCATCCCTGGGCATAGACAGTCGGAGAGGCAGTACGTTTCCTCAGCTGCAAGCAAGGGACTCGTTGTTATATATCGCTCTGTACTGATACCATTATTTCACAGGCTCCTTTGAGATGAAGACCACCATCAATGATGCTGCGATTTTGATGGAGAGTACCCACGGGGCTCCCCCTGCAAGTTTTGAAATATTCACTGGAAATGATCTACCAAGTCCCAACAGCAGATACCTTCTCAGTGTAGCAAAGATAGACAGCCACGGCCGTCTTATCCCAGTTGCAACGGCAAGAGAAAAGTCAATCTATTTACAAGCCAGAATATTAGTCTAATTTAAAGATTTTATACTTTTTAGGTGTTAGCTTCTAATGAAATGACGACACAGATAAAGCCTAAGATGAAGTTCTATGTTAGCCGGGCCGAATATCCAGCCGGTTTTATAATTGACTTCAAGCCTGCTTCTAGCTGTGCTGGAATAGTCGACCTCAACTCGAGCGAAGGACAAGATAAGAACATTGCCACCGTTAGGTACACCAACAATGGAGGCTTTCAGCTCGACTATCATGCATAAGTGGTTATCTAGAGCTTCACGAGAAGATGGGAGGGGGGGGGGGGGGGGCGATGTATAATTAACAGCAAACAATCATAGGAAAAGAATTCCGTCGCAAATTTAATTGAAAAGACACACGGAGAAAAGACAATCTGGTCACTTTTACTAGACCATCAGTTCATAAAACAAGGTATTGGTGAACTTCCAGGTTTTCTTTCCTATAATGGGGAGGGGGCTAACCACGCTCATGATATCAGAAGTTCTGACCCAGGGGTAGTTGCTTGGTCAGCCTACTAAAGTTTCAGTGGCCCCTTCAGGCCCTACATCAAGACCTTAGTGAGGGAAGTTTGGAATTGGCTGGGGGACTTTTGGGAAGTACCACAAATTCAGACTAGGCACATGTGCATCGGTTCACGAGTTATAAATTGTTGTTCCTGTATGAATTAAGCTCCCCACTATTTGCCTCGAAAGGCTGTACTGCCCATTTTCTCAACGGGCCATAAAATCATGGAGCAATCTACAGCCAAGTAAGAAAATCGTCTATTTGCTACTGAGAACTGTTGGGGTAACGTATAGTACAGCAAGCCTTAGCTACCCCGGCACTGCAGATCATCACCAGTATGGACATCACATCCCTCATCATATGTACCTGCCACTGGTCGTGATTGAATACATCCTGAACACTTCCCTCTCTAGGATCACTGAACCAGGTGCTGTCACTGCCTTCGTTTCTCTCTAGATGTCCCCGCTATGTCATATACTTGCCTTTGAAAGATACGGTTTATGAGCTCATCTTTCTATGTCCACTCGTAATGATTTGTAAAATTCATGAGTAGATATAAAATCTTCTAATACGTTATGAGTCAGTGGTAAACTTGTTTCGAAACACTATAAGCCACCTTGATATCGCGCAGGTAGATAAACGTCCACCTTGAGTTATTCTACCTGAGTTACCAATCATTCTTCCATTCTTCCAATCTGAAAATCAGTCGTAGCTCTGAGTTATTCTCAGTTTTCTCAACTTGAACAATCACATCATCAACAGCAACTTTCAAATCTGCTTGATTCATGTATAGTAATCGGGTCATCGGTGTAAAGCTTTCGGGATACTTTCGAACTAGATTCTTTGCCAAATCTTTCACGGTACGCTCCGCCAGATGTATGACTCGGTAATATTTCTGGGAATGGTCTTTGTTCACTAGTCGGATGTAGAAGCACGCAACTAGAGGCATGTTAGTCAATCGCTTGTCACCAAATATCTTCACGAGGATTTGAAGCATGATTTAAACGTACCTCGCAGATTCTCTCGCTTGGCTAAACCTTGACGTGCTAGGTTCATATCGCTTGGTATTATACTCTTCATATTCGCTGGGTTCAATTGCTCAGAGCCTGTAGGTCTGCCACTGACCATGGTGTCGCTAGATATGTCCGGTGAGGTGAATTCACCCCAGTCTCGGCGATCGTTGTTGATATCAAGCTTCGCAGCACCTTTTTCGAGGTCCTCATATCCACTAGACCACTGAACTGGGTATAAGTCAGGGTCATCTTCCTCATCACCGCGAAGAGAAAGCACACTCTGAAGGAAAGTGGAGTGCATCTTTTTCTGTAATGTCGCAAGTCTTATCTTGAGGTTTGTCTTGTATTTTGTATCAGCTGAAACTTTCATCTGACTTGATTGCTGTGCATTATCCCACGGCATTTCAGATTCACTACTCTTTTTAATCTTGCTTTGTCTGCGCTTGCTTCTGAACTTCCCTGACTGTTCTCCGTTTGCAGCTTGCGTCCTTGCCTTTTCAATCGTTTTCATAATGTTTGCACTGTCGTTTGAGAGCTTTCTTTGTGCACCATGATCGCGGAAGGGCTTTAATATACAGTAGCAGGTCTCCGGTTGATCAGAAGGGTATGTAGTGTCCTCTGTTGAGACTTGGTTCGTTTTTGCGCAGAGCTGAAGAGGCATGCCTTTCATTCCTTTTGAACGCGTAAAATCGGTGGAAAGGAAATCGAACCGGATTGAAATGTTGCACTCTGGCATCAGTAAAGCTGGGGCACTAATCCATGTGACACAAAATCCATCGAGGGACTGCTGCTCAACCTCAATGAAGGAGCTCTGACCCGCGTACTCAACGGCCAAGGGACCTTTCATATGAGGTTCTGGGTAACTCTTCCCTCGACCCTTTTTCCAGTATTGCCAATAGACACCAGGGTTCGATCTCTGCTCCTCTTGGTGAAACGAGACTCGAACAAAAGTTCGGTATCTAATCAGTCCTTTAGTAATTGAGACCGGTGTGGTATCTCTCACAGTGAGATGATAGATGTCATTTTTGTTCAGATAGGAGACTGGCGGCTCATGAATACTATCAAGCATTGCAGTCGGCGTATGGAGTGTAGTAAAGAAACGAAAGCTTGTGGTGTCGGCATTAGCGATATACAAACATATAATGGACCACTGGCATGGAACGACTCACTTTCCCCCTACCTTAAAGATTGAATCTTGGGAATCTGTGGTTTGCGATCCTGTGGAAAGTGGCAAAGTGGATGATGAGTTTTCTTGTAGTGGATCCATCTGGACCTCATGAGGATGGAAAATAATCGCGGACTCGGCTGTTGTCTTGTACCTGGAAATTTGAGAGGTGGATATAAGAGCAAGGGCTCCCCTTTCAGGAAACAATGTAAAATCAAAACTTGATGGGGCCTCAAGTGACTGAAAGGTGACGATTCAGGTGAGCGATTCCAAAGACATTTTCAGACCATTTTGGGCCATATTGAATGCCCTCCATCGCCGTGTCACCTTTGGTGGTATACCTGTCTTCCCCCGATACAAAAAAAAAACTCGTCCACCTTTGGCATTCGCATGCTGGGATTAGACATGGGTCCAAGATGTGTCTCTCGAGGGGCAAGTTTGGGCGTCACAATTTTGACGAGGCTGGCGTGACAAGGTATGAAGTGAAAGGGATTGAAAAGGAGAACAACGGTGACTGATGTGGTTTAAGAAGCAGGAATAGACAGGGGCAATCAAAGCAAGAGCAATAGGTGAAAGATGGAGACCTATATAAGGTAAGATTAGCCTTAAAATATATAGATAATTCAATTGAGCTCGGAATTACAATGAAGTCATGTAATAATTTGCATTTTAATGTGTTATAGCATCTGATTGGTACCGAATCTACAAACTTACGCATGAGATCACCATGATTGGAAAGCCCCGAGGGAGTCCTGCCGATTCCTCTTAGTCTACCAAAAATATATGTTAATGAGGTGTGGTGGCTGAAATCTAGCCAGGTATTTGACCTGAAGGGCAATAGATGATGTATACGCCTGACACCATTAAACTTTCGACCATCTAGCCTTACTCAATTGAGATCAAATTAGTGGGTGGACTTGGCCTCCGCGGAGGGAGGAGCGGAAGTAGGGGGATCAAAAGTACGTGAACTTTGCCTTGGCATCTGCCGCGTCGTGATTGGCATCGGATCCTCCGGAAGAAAGAGCCGGCCAGTTATCTTTTAGAGAGGTGATGATCTGTGGTCATCGCTCCACGAACGGCCTGTTTCAAAGGTCTCGGAGATTCCGACCGACAATGTTGAACCTTAGATGTACACTCTGTTTTATCTTGGGTTTTGTGGACAGCCACGTATGTCACGGAACAGGAAAAGAGTAACTAGATCATCACTCCCACTGAATTTCTGGGTACGTCATACTCCTATCGCCCGTGGCTCATATTCTTTCGGGAGTAGATGTCCAAAGCCACTTCATGTAATCAAACTCGGATACATCAAAGAAATACAAGACACTCATTCCAAATTACATTACGCTAAAATACCCGACCTCGATGCCCATAGGTTCCTCGTTCTCGGAGTCCAAGTTTTCAAGATTCCCATACCCGTGCACGCACCGTTCCCGCCAGGGGTGCTCCCTACAACCATGAAAGCCCCTGGCGGGAACACGGCAGGGGGTGCGTGCACGGGTAGGCCGTTCGTTATCGTATTCCCCGGGACCATTATAATCCTCGGTCTCGCTCTCGGTCTCGCTCTTTACCCCACACCTCTTTGACCTATACGTACCCGCACTTTGACAAGCATGTGCCTAGAGCTAGGCACAATTACCTTGTTTTGGTTCAGATCGACTTCAAGCCAAGGTAATAGCTCGAAATGCACCGACCTAAAGCGGACGGGCCCTGCATGAATGGCTGATAAGTCTCCGCGCTCTTGTCGGAAGCATTGCTATCCGAGCTTACCATGAATCTTTCTCGATTTGGATTCTCGATATGAGATGGAGGCCCCGAGATGTATAAATACCCCCTCTTGCATTGTTTCTGAGGAATTTTTCAGGGCTCAGACTTCGACTTGGAGAATATTTTAATAAAGTACCAATTACCAAGATGAAGGTTACCAATATTGCTCTGGCTGGTGCTGCCATTGGTCTTTCCAATGCTGGCCCAGTCGCCAAGCGTGCGATTAGTGATGGTATGTTCCTTTCAGGAAATTCAACTAAACAGTAACAAGGTAACTAACAATTCTTTCAGCTGATATCCTTAACTACGCATTGACTCTTGAGCACCTCGAAGCCTCCTTCTACGAGGAGGGTCTCAAGAACTATACCAAGGAGGACTTCATGAATGCCGGACTCAATGTTACCTTCTATGCCAATCTTGAAGAGATCGCATCTGATGAGAAGTCTCACGAAACATTCTTGACCGGAGCTCTGAGTGGTAAGGATACATCCACCTATAACCAAAAGTATAACAATAACCAAATCATCCCAGCTGCCGGCGCATCCCCCGTTGCCCGCTGCAACTACACCTTCCCCTCAACTGACGTCAAGAGCTTCCTCGCCCTTGCTAGCGTGTTGGAAGGTATCGATCACCCCCACCCCAACAAATATCACTAGTAGCTATTAACGTAGATACCAGGTGTTGGAGTCAGCGCCTACCTCGGCGCCGCCGGCAGCATCATGAATGCCACCTACCTCGGAGCAGCAGGAAGTATCCTCACCGTCGAAGCACGACACAGCGCATACCTCCGTGCCGCGCTCGCCGAATCACCATCCCCCCAGGCCTTCGACAACCCACTCGACTTCAACGAGGTGTATACCGTTGCCTCGCCGTTCATTTCCTCCTGCCCATCCAGCAATGGCGCCCTGCCCGTTAAGGCCTTCCCAAGCCTAACCATGAGCTCTACAAGCGCCGTGATGACCGGCTCAACTGTGCAGCTGATGACTGGCCGCGGCTTCAACATGTCTAACACAGATGATATCTACGCTGCCTTCATCACTGTCACTGGTCCTGTTTGGGCTACTTTGAAGTCAAACAGAAAGGGCATGTTCACCGTGACCATTCCTAAGGGAATTGCTGGACAGAGCTACGTTGTGCTCACGAAGGGAAATAAGGCGGCGACAGATGACAACATTGTCGCGGGTCCTGCTATTGTCGAGGTAATTTAGATAATTGTTCTTTTATTTCTCATTTTTTCCTCTTTGCTACTTAACCTCAACACATGTTTTCTTAAAAATTATCTTTTCTCAAAAACTGATTTCGCTTTTGGGTAGGTTGGTTTGATGATGGGAGGTATGGGAGGTAGCATGACTACATCCTGGCCTATGACTGGGACGATGATGCCTACCGGTTCAATGGGTGCTTCAGCGACCGCTTCGACTTTACCAAGTCAGACACCGTTCAACGCTGCTGTTTCATCGGGCAAGGGCGATCTGTTTGGTGTTTTGGGTGCTGCTTTCATTGCTATGGCTGCGCTTTTCTAGTGTGGCTTGTGAACTTGAAGTTGCAGGTAAAGGCTTACAGTTGGACAAATTTTGGTCGGAATGGTTTTTGCTTCTTTTTCTTTTCTAATAATACAATTAACACTAAATGATGTTTGATGATACATCTCTCCGCCCAGAAGACACATCTGGCACAGATGGTCCCATTCATTACCAACTCACCTAAAGCTGAGACTCTCTCAGCAGATACACAGTCCACCCCAGATTTCTGCCCAACTCCCGATACCCCTCTATCCCTAACAGCCGTTAAAAGTGCCGAGGCAGTAGCCACGACCAAGGAACGCGATGGAGTCATGGTGTCGCACGATGAACTAGACCCGGACTTCAACGAGTTCAGCCAATTCGCGCTCAGTCTGGGTTGGCAACTCATCCCAGAGGATCGAGAGACCTTCATACTGTTCTGATCTAGCCAGCACTTCCGATCCTTCTTACCTCTTATGCCTTTTTCTTTTTCTTATCTTGTCTAATCATGCCTTTTGGTTCCCAAATGAGGTTTCTTATTTTACCTCAAGGCTCCTGTATCCGTATATTATTTGTGCGATGGCTTGTACATTTGTTCCCATGCACCATGTGTTTTCTATTTCTCATTTTTCTTTCTACTTATGCCGTTGTGAGTTCGAGATTTGGAATCGTGATCCAGGGCAGAAACACCAACCCAGGAAAATAGTCCACTTTGCCTTCAACAACCACCTGTTACGAGACATGAATTTAAACTTTTTTTGCCTGGCTGTCTATTTTCGGTCAAGTGAACGTCAGTATTAGAGAGTATGGGGGGAGCTTTTGTCTGTCGTTACATCTAATCAGCTCCCCTCCAACTACATTATCTAATCTCAGGCTTTTTCCCCGACCAACCTTTACAAACTTTTTAGATTAGAATCCTGTTATCTAGCCAATGGTAGGGCAGGAAGTCCCACAGACCTATCGCGTTATTTTTATCAATCAAGATACGCAACCACGCAAAACAGTCTACAAATGTCGATTATGCCTATTAAAGTTAATAAACCAGTCTAGCCCGAAACAGATCTCTACCCATTCCTGAGTCAGAATCGACTTCTCTTAGTAAGATTCTAGACCAAAGGCTATTCTACAGTGATGTAAGGACACTATCAAGATTACCACGCCTTAAGCTTTATTAACTATAATCGGCCACGCCAACCTTCCCCCTTACGATATTATTAGAGAATATATGTCCTTTCCTGGATCATTGCCTGCCTACCACTCGATCCAGCATACAAGTTCAGTTAGCGAAACCATCCCATAACATAAGCCTTCGTCCTCCTGGCGGCTGGCTGTCTCCAAAAGATTATTGTTTTTTCAGTTTGTCCAGGCATTCTATCCGGCTCCTCGCTTTGAACATGATGATGATCAGTTGTCCAAGCGATCGGTTAGGCCATGAGTGGTTTGAAGAGATTCCACCGCATAGCTCCCCGGCCCTCGGATCTAACTCTGTTTCTCTCGCTAGAGAGATCCCTAATTTCCCCAGACCAACCCAGCAACTACCCAAGGCTAATGTGTCACCGTTGACTATCACACCCGAAGGCAAGGAGAATTATTCTGCATCGGTTTCCCCGTCCAACACCCGCATCTCGCCCTCCGGCGTCGGTTCGTGCATATTTAAATTGTGGAAGTCGCCTAGCATCGTTCGCGGATTCTCTCCATTGCACGTCTCGTCTTTGCTCCGATCGCAATTTAGCCCCATTCTCAGACAGACAACTACTCCGCCCAAATCCTCGCCACCCAAGAAGAGGTTGGGGGTATTTACACTGGGCGGATCCTTTCAAGACGATGGGGGCTCTTTTATAGAACACATGACTGCACGATTGACTCAGGATGATGCGCCAGATACTGGATTGGCAAGGCCCGAGGCCAGGGTTATGAGTAAGATGGCCAGGTCCAGTGATCAGGTCTCATTGCGCACGATTCAACATCCCAACAACCAACGCAGCTCGGACAAGGACGTCATTGAAAACGACAACGAAGTCTCAATGAGTGCATCTGAGGATGACGATGATATCGAATGTGGGGACTCGGACTTTGAAAGCGACAGATCCAGTGATGATGAATACAGGCACTTTTTCCAGCGAGTGGATTCCCGGCCAAATCTGGTATCGCGGCAGTCGATGCTCACCATGATGATAAATAATCCAGAAATGATGCAAGGAAACGCTTTTCGTTCTAGTTCCGTATCACAAGGGTCTTGCCCAATATCATCAAATAATCTGTCCATCTCTACTCTCCCTCTGGAAATTGACCAAGGAATCTCGACTATGGATGGCTCTAACGTGCCCTGATCGAAGCCCGTCATTGTGAAGCCATCGCCATCACCATCACCCTCACTCGTGCACTCCCCGCGCACTGTCCGTCGTAAATTGCTTGCTACCGAGCTGAGTGATTCGGACCGCCGGAACCTTCTCTGGGAGCGTCAGCAAAGTGACCCGACTATTAACGCTTTCTTGAAACGACGAGGCACCGTCCACGACATGAGAATTGTCCAAGACCATCCAGAGTCAAAGAATCTACAGGAGGTAATACCCCCAACCCAACATGATGATTGTAAAGAGTCGAATGCTTCCAGCCTGGCCAAGGATAGAGATAATCCAAATGTTGGCTTATGGACTAACTATGCCACTGATTATGGGCCGTGGGAATACCATGTCAAGGGATGGTGATCAAGATTTTATCTGTGTGTTTACGCGCGTGTATTTAAAGATGAAGTATTCCAGCTTACAATATTGCGCTCATTATTGTTTAATAGAAAATGAGATAGATACGACAAGTGGGTATAAACCAATTTTTTCTATGCAGAAATGAAGCTCTTATAGATGATTTCCTTACTCGCTTAGGTATCAGGGCAGCTATAAAGCCTCTTAGGTTGGTAGCACCAGCGTCATCGATGGCTCAGGACTTGTACACACGGACGAAAGGTCGAGAACGTATTGCATGAGAAATCGAACTCTTGAACAAATGCACATAAACGTTGAAAGGAGTCCATCGCTTCGGTGGATACGATAACAAAGCCCTGTAATATAACTGAAGTTGCTCGAATATCATCTGACATGGGTTTTGCATTTCCGATCGATGACTGCCATTATCCGTAGCTGCTGAAATAAGATCTGTCACAGAATCCGGAATTAGCTGGCTTTGGCCAAGTTTAGAAGTCAGGCCTAGGCACACAGGCACCTGCCGCTCCGGTGTCGACTCAGCCAGCCGATGTGGTCACTTTCATATCCATGATAGCAGAGCCTGTTTGATTTTGTCGACCTTGTGGGGATGCAAGTGGACTTTTCTCGTGCAGTGGTTTGATTACTTTCACGCGGGCCGAATCGGCATGCTCGGTCGATTAGATGCCTTAATATGTCCTTCGGGCCCTCTACTTGAAATCTGTCTGCCTGCTCTCATACAGTCGGGCGCTTATTTGTGGGAACGTGCAACACTGTGGTGGATCTATGTCAAACCATATGAGACAACTGACCAGATTTAGCCGCAAAAATATCCCCCCAAAAAGTGCCCTAGTAACCGGCCGCAGATAGTCGAGCCTGTGTGAATTTTTGCCGCAGAGGAATACTGGGCGGATAGCAGATAAGCCACGTCAAGCACATTGCCCTCTGAGGATTTACTCCATGCGTTGTGACGCACTATAATTTGGAAAACTCGAGCGAAATCCCTAGAAGTTATGGAGTCGGGTTCCGTTTGGCAGGAGACTGCAGTCTTGTGGTGATGTATTCACTATGGGGCTCAGACAATCACGTTTTGACCGAGACAGACCGAAGCATCTGTCACAGATCATTAGCAAACACCATGAAATGACTCGTGACAACTCACATGTTCTCGTGTCCGAGATTAGATCTCGGCCAGGCTGAAATGTGCAGATTATCGGTTGGTCTCGATCTATGCGCGAATTTGAGAACTTCGCTACATCTTCAATGTCAGCAGAGTACCAAACGATCGGGTAGTTACGCACATATCTGTGACACGTGGCCACGCTTCAATATGATGATAAACATAGAGGTGAGACTGAGTGTAGGTCAGCTCGGTCAAATAACAATGGGGAGTTCATGCTCGTACGGAAGAATGTGGACACGAAACCCCAACAAATATCAGCTTGGCATTGATATGTCTGTCTCGGGAACACACAGGCTGCTAGGGGTTGCCGCGTAAACTGCCTAACACTACTGCCTTTGTCATGGTACACAGTATATTCGTATCAGTACGATGAATAGACTAAAGTGTGGGAATCTTCTGATTGCTTCTGGTACGTAAGGCTTGCCCGGCTATTTACTGACAGTTATTGTTCTATTTGGCAAAAGGCCAGGCAGAGGGAGGTACCTATAGACTTTTCGCTCCAGTTTGTCAATCCCATACTTTGTGGCCACTGATGAAGGATATTTTATTAGGGTGCCATCTCAACCGGCCCATAAAACCGAGGCCTGTGGAATGACTTACGGGTAGAATATAGCGTCCGTTTATGTTGGCATGATAGTAGCCTAGATGTTTCTGATTTTCATATACGCCACTCAGTGAAAACCCGAACTGGTCTCAACTTCTCTGGAAATTTTGTTTCCAAATGCATCGCATCGTGGCGGCAGTACAGTGAACAGCTCATTACTGTCACAAAGCTCACAGTCTAGAGTGCGCTAGTGCGCTGTCTTTGACACTGTGGTGTCCCGATTGGTGACGGAGTTTTCTCGCCTTTCATCTTTCCCTGCCGCCTCCGGCGCTTTTAACACCGAAGCTTGAGCGCCGGTAAAACAGTCAATCGATCCATTCAAGGTTACACTCGAACGCCACTGGCGCACGGGACTGGGCACTCGAACACGTTTGGTCAATAGGCGTCTGTCCCTCGAAAAGGCTTTGGCCGTACCAAAGGTTAGTCCAAAGACAATACCGAGCTGGCGGTTGGTCGAATGGACTTAAGTTGTGGTTTTCAGAAAGTTAGATCTTACTCTCCCGGGGGGGGGGTTCAAAAGAGACAGCAGAGCACGCCATGCTCTGATGCTTACTCCTGCCGATACTTCATGGATTCTAGGATACGGTATAAGAAACTAGGCATATATTGATATTTGATACGAGGAGAAGAAAGGTTGCTGATTTCTTGCCTAGCTTTGAGCAGGGTAGATCCAGGACGAAGGACTGCCGGGATGTGGGTCATCCTTCAATTCCTTATTTGGGGGCCGTTTTTTGATCGCACGAGATTCCATGATTTGGATTGGCCGTTCCAACCAGGTCTCATTCGGACTGAGACGAAACTAAGAATCCTACACTGATTTGGATTACATTGGATCGGCCCCTGTTGTAATTCAAAGGAAGATTGATTGTTACTATCATTCAAAGGGGAATATGAAGCTATATATACAACGAGACGAACAAGTTGATTGGAAATCAACTTGATTCTTCGTATAGATACTTCGGCATTAATTCCGATGGGACGGCTTGGTTCCTGATCTGCACCAGACGTATATCACAACATTCCCCCTCAGAATCGTCTTGTTGGCAGGGCGATACTGGAGTTGTGCAGAGCATTCAGGCCTCGGTAAAACCACTCAAAACCTTCGTGGGAAAATAAAGTGGAAAGAGCGCCTGTGCTGTCATGCATGTTGCCTTGGAATCTCCGAGGCGTCGATTCCTAAGAGACTACAGAACTTGACAAAGGCTGTAGGTCCCAAGGGCTTGGTGAGACCATCCGCGGCCTGTTCCTCGGTCGGAACATACTGAAGCCCAATCTCGCCAGTGTCCAGCACGGCACGCTGGTAGTGAAACTTTACATTGAAGTGCTTCGTTCGTTTGTGGAACTCAGGATTGCGAGAGAGAGCAATGGCAGACTGATTGTCAGCCATGATGTTGGTGACTGGAGAGCGGTACAGGTGAGTTTCAGCCAGAAAGGTGCGAAGCCACTGTAAATGCAGAATAGCATTGTACTGTCCGATATACTCGGCGTGGGTTATAGATGTGGCCACTTCCCCCTGTCTCTTAGAAGACCAGGAAACTGGCGCGCCTGAAAGTTGGAAGACATAGCCAGATGTTGAGTAGGCACCGTCAGTGACGACAGAGCCACCAAAATCGGCATCTGTGTATCCAATCAATTGCCCGCTGCGGTAGGTGATCCGGTATGATTGTATGGCTGTGATGTAGCGTAGCAGCCGCTGAAGGGCGACTTGATGATGAGATTGCGGTCGGGATGTGAAGCGACTCAACATTCCTAGCGCAAACGCGATGTCTGGTCGCGTGCCAACCATCAAATACATGAGCGAGCCGATAGCAGTCGCGTAGCGAACTTTTGCTTCTTCATCCGGAGGTTCCTCCTCTGCGCGAGAATTCAGGCTTTGCTTAGGGTTCATCGGCGTAGACTTCGGCTGACAGTTCTCCATACCAAAATCCGACAGCACCTTCTGGATGTACTGGTGTTGGTGAATGGATACAGATCCGTCAACCTGGTGGTCAAACTGGATCCCGAGAAATGATTGTGGGATGCCCAGATCATTGAGCTGGAACTCCGCTTGCAATGCTTGCTGCACTTGGTGGATTTCGTGTTTGTTTGCTGCCGCAACAAGAAAGTCGTCGACGTAGACACAGACGACGCAACCTGGCTTGTAGAACACGCAGTTGTCCGACTGAGCCATGGTGAATCCATGAGAAGCCAGGACGCGGTGGACGCATTGGTACCAAATCCGCGGAGCCTGCTTCAGACCATATAGTGAGCGGCGCAGTCGACACACGTGCCCTGGCTCTTCGAAGCCTTCAGGCAACTCCATGTAGATAGACGAGTCGATATCTCCATGAAGAAAGGCGGTGACTGCATCGAATTGGTGGAGTTTCCATCCGCGTAGCACGGCGCTCGCGACAATGCATCGGACTGAGTCCATTCTGGAAACAGCCGCAAATGTTTCATGGAAGTCGACGCCCTGTTTCTGCCGGTAGCCTTTGATGACCAACCGCGCTTTACGCATCCCGTTCGCTTTGGTCTTGAAGACCCATTTGCAGCCAATCACATGAGCACTGGCCGGAACGTCTTGTCGCCGGATCTTTTCCCAAGTTCCGTGTTCGAGAAGGGACGCGTACTCTTTCTGGATAGCGGCCCACCAGTCCAGCTGGTCTGCGCCTGACACAGCTTCGCCAAAAGTGACCGGATCGACTTGTCTGTCCGAAATGGCTTTCAATGCGCCTGTCGAGTACACTTTGCCGAGTGACTCCAGGAGACGCCGTGACGGTCTTCGTCGGCGACCGTAGATTGAGTACCCAAGATCCGAGGTCACGTCAAGTCCCTGTTCGATTGGATTGACCACTGGAGGGATCTCCTCGGGCATTTTCTCTTGCCCATTCGACAGAGATAATGGCGATGCAGGGGGCGTTGGCAGCCCACTGGCTAAGCGTGGAATTGATGGAGAGACAGTCGATGGAGGAGCGTTGTCCGGGAGGTCGTTGCCTGTTTCCCCCTCGATGAGTGGCGCCACAGGGGTCCGCTCATCGAACTCGACATCGCGGGAGAAGACTGTCTTTCCAGAATGTATTTCATAGAGCTTGTACTGGTTCGGCTCACAGTAACCCAGTAATCGGCACTCGGATGATCGCGGCCCGAGTTTTGCTCGATGTTCCTTTGGGATCAAAACCCGGGCACGGGAGCCGATCCGTCGCAGATGCAAGAGCAAGGGTGGCTTCCCGTAAATCACTTCAAACGGAGTCTTCTTCTGTAAGATCGACGCTGGCGCGCGCAGCTTCAGATAGACCACCGTATCCAAAAGCTCGGTCCACCAGGAAGGAGGAAGGTTCGCATCGGACAGGAGCGTGTTCATCCGCTCCCGGATGGTGCGATTTGTGCGTTCCGCCAGCCCATTCTGCCCCTTGCAGTATGGCGGCGAGGTGTCGAACTCAACTCCCTGGCGTTCGAGGTGTGTTCCGACCGGCAGATACTCTCTTCCATTGTCGGTCAGGAAGCGTTGGATCCGGGCGCCGAACTGTCGGTGCACCCAGGCCTCAAACTGTCGGAACTTTTGGAGCGCTTCATGCTTCCATCTCATGGCATAGGCCCATGAGCCCCGAGAATAATCGTCAGTAAAGGTGATCACGTACCTGCAGCCGTCCTTGGCGATCGGCATCCCCATGATGTCCGAATGAATCAATTCGAAAATTCTCGTTGAATGCAGACGTGGCCGTCTTGCGCGGGAGTTCCTCTTCTGATGCTGCTTACCCGACATACACGCCGGGCACTGCGGCGTTGCCTGCAGTTGCGCCTGCGTCAGCGGTCGGTACGGAGTGCCGGTCTGCCGGAGGACCACCCTCAAGTCGCCCCGGTTCAGATGTCCCATTCGAGCGTGCCACAACGCTTCGGAGGCCTGGTCCACTCCTGTGCTCGCATCTGCTTCGAGTATCCGTGCTTCACCACCGAGTTCAGAGGTTGGCGATGCGCATCCTACGCCACTTGACTCCTCAGGGTCGTCGACGTCCATGGCCACCGCCTGCGGTTCCAGGGAATCTGCATGGTCATGGGTCGTCGGCGCCCTCGCCAGTTGGACTCGCTCTCGGGATCTCTTGCTCACATGGCACCGCAGGATCAGCAGATCCTCCTCCGCATGGTAGGCGGTCCCCACCGTCCGTCCTCGGCGTTGCACAAAGACGTTCTGTGGGTGCGCCACCACCGAGTAGCGGTCTCGTAGCAACTTCGGCACGCTGATCAGGTTCATCCCGACGCGTGGCGCGAAGTACACGTTTTTCAACACCAGGGGTTGGTTGAACTTCCCCCAGAGCGTGAGCTTCACCGTCCCAATCCCTTCGGCTTCCACTGGATCGCCCGCCGTGTCCAACATCTCGCGGTGGGGCCGCAGACTGCTAAAGCAGCTCCGGTCCTAGCAGATGTGGCTGGTGGCAGCCGAGTCCAGGATCCACCGGGGTGACGGTGCGTGGGTATAGAGAGTCGTCACCCTCGCCCTCACAACATTGATCCGCGGTCTCTTGGAAGTCGGCGGGCCATGCCGTTCTTCCGTCTGGCCTGATGGTATTCTTTGCAAATTGCTTCTTGGTGAGCCGGAAACACTCCGTTCAGCCTTCAGGGCAACGTCCCTGGACGACTGTTCTTCTCGCTGTTTCTTCCAGCATTGCGCGACTACATGTCCGCGCTTCTTGCAGTAGTTGCACTTCTTGGTGTTCTTCTGCACTGTATTGATTGAGGGGCTACTCAGTCCGCCAGGCGCTCCGTGCGGGAGCATTGCTGCGTCTTTTCGCTGCACCGTCTGTTCAGCATTTGCCAGACGGTTTCCGATCGTGGTCGGATTGACGGGATCCTTGTCATTTTGGATCGCATCCACGATTAAGATGTATTCCGGTCCAATCTGCGTCAACAGGATCGCGATATGCGTCCGGTCGCCGATGGATCCCGGGACAATAGCATTCAACCGGTGTACTAGCATTCGTACCCGATCGACAAACTCGCGCGCACTGCCGCAGCGCTCACCAGTGGTTTCACGCAACTGGGCAAACAGCTCGCAGAACGTGGCGAGTTCCATCCGCCGATACCGTTCTTCAAGTTCATTCCAGAGGTCACGAGACGTCTCGAGCCCCGCGACGTGAATGCTGATGTGAGGGGATAAATATCGGAAGATAGTATGGTAGGCCTCGGCTTCGCGGCGCGACCATTCACGGTGGCGCTCGAACGCCTGGACCTCCACTTCGAGGCGCGCGTCGATGGCGCGCTGCCTCACCGCCCCGCTGAGGTGGGGCTCCACCAAGGGGTGGATGTCCGCCGTAATAGGTTTGGCGTACTTGAACAGGCAGTCAGGACGCTGGAGGTCGCCCGACACCACGTCCCAGACCTGTCTCGCTTTGAGGTAGGAGGTCATGAGACGTTTCCAGGTAGCGAAGTTGTCGCTTCCTGTCAGAGGCTCGATGGCCGTAACGGCTCGGTCTGGAGAGTCATGGACCAGAGCCGACATGATGATAAGTTGATGAGTTGAAAGCGGGGTAGATATATAATCAAGATGGATAGATAAGATGTTTCTCAGATGAGTAGAGACGGCACCCGAGAGATTGCTCCCGGGCTCATAACCTGTTGTAGTTCAAAGGAAGATTGATTGTTACTATCATTCAAAGGGGAATATGAAGCTATATATACAACGAGACGAACAAGTTGATTGGAAATCAACTTGATTCTTCGTATAGATACTTCGGCATTAATTCCGATGGGACGGCTTGGTTCCTGATCTGCACCAGACGTATATCACAACAAAAAGTCGAACCATGAATAGAAATAGATCTTCGAATACACCTGAGCTAGGAGGAATACCTACTAGTAAATATCGATCAAATTTCTACATGAAGGTACGACTTGGTGATATGTATGCGGCACACCATCAGGGCTAAATCGCTCGAAGATGCCAGCTGCCAGTGTCACGATCCACTCGTAAGTAGTAGATGGTATATACATCAAAATACATTGATCAAAACTAGACGTGGTGTTTGAATATATGTCATAAACTTGACAACACCAACTTTGGCGTTATATGAATGAAGCACTACTTCATATGGTACGGGCGCCTAGATAGTATGTAGGGACGTGTTGACCATTCAAACATTCCAATAGTAAATACGTCGAATTCCACACTCAGGCTGGCAGGAACTTGAACTTGAAAAATACGGTATCTTAAGTCTTCCTTGACTGAGAATTGACAGAGCCTTTGTATGTATCGAAATCATTAAATGTTCAAAATGTTGTTTTCTGCGCGAAATATATCCGGAACCTTTTACAACATTTGAAGATGATGTTAATTCCAAGGAAGGTTGACTGCCCAGTTAATTGATTGTCTGATTGACCAACTACCAGTTCTCTGGTATACTCTAACCCCCAGTCCGTGTTAAGTCCAAAACAACACCGCCCTTCAACTTCATGCTTTCCATTTGTTCAAAGACCTCAGACAAGTTAGTCATGGGCTCTACCCTAAAGCGAGTGTTTATCACGCCCCGAGCAGCCAGATCCAATGTAGCAATAGCGTCTTCACGGTTCCCAACCAGACTACCGACAACACGGGCTCCCTTCGATATAATGCTTGCCGGGTCGACGGTTGCAATTGGAACTTGCTTTCCTTCTGGAACCCCGACGCATACCAAAGTACCAGAAAACTTGAGCATTTCGAAGCCAGCAGCATAGGCATCATTAGAGGCTGTGCAGACAACAACAGCAGTTGCACCAACACCCCCGGGACTGGCGTCCTTAATAGCCTTGACCAACTCATCATTAGACTCATCATTCGTCACATCGAAGTAAAGCTCGGCACCACATTCTAGAGCGAATTCGGATTTATGGCCGTAATCAACTGCCTGCAGGTTCGTTAGAGATCATGATGGAAAAGATGGTCACCAAAACTTACAATCATTCGATAACCCATACCATTTGATCCAATTTGCAGGGCAAGATGTCCAAGCCCTCCGGTCGCCTCCACGATGACGGCAAAGTCCCCCTATTGCAATTATCAGTGCTATGCTTCAGAGGTAAAATACTTCAACGCTTACCGGTTGAGCGTCACACTTCTTCAAGGCAGCATAAGCTGTGACCCCACCACATAGGAGCGGTGCAGCTAGGTCACTTCGTAGGCTGGAGGGAATGGGTGTAACATAGTTTGCTGGGGCAAGAGTAAACTGCTGAAAGGTACCTGAAGTCTCATAGCCAGATATTTTTCCATTGAAACAATTTCCATCTCTTCCTGCCAAACATAGAAGGCATTCGCCACAAACCCTGGCCATCCATTTGATTCCCACACGATCTCCAATCTTCAGGTTAAATCGTTCAGTACCGGGTCCCAACCTTGCATTTTCGCCAACGCCTTCGTGCCCTCCAACTTGGCCAGGCTGTATTGGGGGTCCAAGGTAACTCCATCTTCGCATCATCACACTCAAATCACTCCGACACACACCAGAGTGGGTCATCCGCACCAAGACATCACCAACACCGGGATTGGGAGTGTCTAGCTCGACTATTTTGGTACTTAAAGCACCAGGCCGATCGTAAACAATAGCTTGGTAGCGTGTAGGGATGTGCGTGAGACCTGTCATTTTCAATTTTTATCCCATGTTCGATGTCCCTGGGCAGTTTGCAAAGAATTTTGAAATACATATACCAATTAGCAGGCAGATTTCCCACCATATTGTATCTATCCCGCGATCCTTCCTGGCAGAGAGGGATCCATTGTGTGCTCCACTGGCGCCGAGTTCGTAGACGGACAAGTGGGGGATGAAATAAAGTTCCCCGACGCCCGTCGGCCGTTCAAGTCTTTATCAGATGGAGCTCAGATCAATAAAGTGCTGCTATTGATAAGAGATCTGGGACCTTATCGAGAATGGGGGTGTCCGTCCGCCTACTACCAAAGTCCCTCCACCCTGCCACAGGGATAACGGGGTTCCTTATCAACCATGACCCTTTGTTGATATGAGCCATATCGATCGATGCCTAGGCCCAGGTGCCCGGCGGACCTGTTATCTCTCCACCTACACTTCACGTCGCCCATTCATATACAATCTCATGTATAACCTAATTACCAGGATACAGGGCACGTGTTAATGTTTATAGTATAAGTCGCCAGTCAAGTACATAGCCCGAAGCCCAGAAAATCGAATGACACGGGAAAAGCCGAATAACTTTCATTTTAAATTTACCATCCACACATGCATGAGTATTCGATGGAGAAGGGCTTCAAGTCCGACGAAATGGTCTACACGAACGCTACGAATTCAAAGAGTGTTATTATGAACTTCACTGGAGACGCAGAATACGACGTTGATACACGTGAAATGCCTGGAGAATCTGTTCCTTTTTCAATATGGACCAGATTACGTCAATGGTCAGGCATGATTGGGGCAGAAGAGTTCGGTATCGAACGCATACTGGAGCACATGCGTACAGATCAACACCCTCGTGACTATTTCACCATTTTCTTCGCGGCAAATTGTAACGCTGCGACTTTAGCAACTGGTTTTCTTGGTCACGTAACGCTTTAGGAAAATGAGAACAAAATGAGCAACGTCTAAGATATAAAAGAAGGCGATTAGACCCGCGATATGGGCTATAAATGCATGTTTTGAAATATTCCATGAACTTATGGTACTAGAGACAAGAGACTGGTGGCTAGCAATACAAGATACTCGGCTCAGGGTCAGTCAAGACATAAGAGGAGTAAGGTCTTTATGCCTCGCGGAAAGGTTCTTTGGGGAGGGGGGGAGGTCCAGTTTCAATCCGAGGGACATTTTGATTTACCAGGCAATTTGTGACATCATGCCGTTTTCAAGCTCCCAGAACCCCGGGTCATATTGGCCCTTCCTGCTGACCGCCAATTCAACAATAACTTTGGCGCCATCAATAGGGTTTTTCTTGCCCCTATAATTATTCAAAGCCGTGCGGCAATGACCTGGCGAGGCACAGTAGAAGCAGACATTTTTGTAGACCTTTGCCATTTCCAATGTGAGAATGTTGACTCCAGTCTTTGATATCGAATATGGGATGGACGCTGTCGGAGGGAGTTTTCCAGATGTCTGAAGAGTTACCGACGCTCGGGCAGAAGATACATTAATCACACGCGGGTCAGACGAAGCGCTCAACAAAGGTATGAAAAAAGAAGTAACACAGCCAACGGAAGTGATGTTGGTATCCAGTATTGCCGTATAAACATCACGAAAGTCGGTCAAATCGGACTTTGGGTCACCGGCGAGAGCAGCGTTATTAATCAAAACTTACAATATCCAATTAGTAAATGAGAGGCTAAATACCGCCGAAGAGTTGAAATTGGAGCTCACCGTCAATTTTCCCATGTTTTTGACTTAGGATTTCAACAGCTGACACGATGCTCCGATCCTGATTAACATCTATTTCAATGACCTCAATATCAGAGGTAATCCCCTGTAAGCGAACCTCCTGTAACGCTTGAGAACCAGCATCCCTAGATCTACTGCCCAGGTAAAGGATGGATTCTGGAACTTGGATCGCAAGGGCTTGGGCAATAGCAAGGCCAAGTCCTAGTAGAAGCTCATCAATTAGAATCTTCTGCATCCGTTCGTATGTTTAGAGATGAACGACATTACCTCTGTTGGCACCGGTAATGAAAATGATCGGGGACGAAGACATGTCACTTCTACCCGATGGAATGAATAATTTTGCATCTTGAGATATACGAAGATGAGAATTTATAACAAGCTTCAGATCTAAGCTCGCAAGGTGAGCGGAGCTACTTTTAACTCCGCCCGCAGTTTTCTTCGGTAAAAGAGGAAATAAGGTCGATATCACGTCATGATGAACATTCCAAGGATAGATGACTGCCTTGGTACCCACTTTCATTTGAAGCGGGCTGTCATTGGTCTTATCCTATTAAAGTTCATCCCGAAATGGAAATCTACTGCGAGCGCCTAGTGCATGAAATTCAAAAGCCGTGGAGAAAGGGGAACCGGGGGTTCGACTGTCTGGATGTGCCATATCGAATCCCCCTGTTTGGAACCTGTTGACTCTCGAAGATGTAATTGTGAACTCGGAGGTCTCAATAGACCGGGCGCAAGGGTAAATAAAGCAGGCAGACCGAAACGCATCTCACATGGACCGGTGTCCGATAAGGCTAGTATTGCCAGCAAATAGCAGCGGTCGCGGGTGACATGGTGGGGGGTAACATGAAGGGTAGCAAGTTGCCAACGCGACGCGTAAGACATACCACGCTACGTTTCTGCTGCTCGTCAGCACGCGTTCGTAAGCAACGAAGCCTAGACATTCAACAACTTATTCTGTACTCGATCGGCTTTACCATCTGACATGCCCGATACATCATATCCGAACTATTCATTGAATTTGTCTCCCTTCATCTACTCGCGGGATTTGCCCCTTGTGTCTAATAATCCAATCAAATGGACGTTGGCGGCACGGGCAACTTACCAGAACCGCTTTTGTGTGCTGGAGGGTCAAATGCAGTATTTGCATTGTCAGCACAATAGCACATAGTTAGCTACAACAGAGAGAAGTTTCGCCTCGTCAAGCCTCGCCCAAGTCAGCACCCTAATAAAGTTTCTGAGAAAAAGATTTCAAGGCCAGCAAGGTCGACGGGACGGCGGCGAAGGGATCTTTTCCTCCGTCTTGGCCGTCCTGGACGATAAAACTGCCCGTAAGAGCTACTGTAGTGGGAATTTCCCCATCGGTGGCAACGGGTTGCTTGACCCGGATTTCACGTTTAGCCCCTGCCTAGGGCCGGAGAGGGCCCGACACCCGCAGGGTGGCCCCGTATACCGAAGGCCCGCCCGAAATCAACGCCACAACCCCGGAGGGAAGGCCTAGAATGATTTTCTCGGGCACATTGGGAGCGACCGAAGGGAGCGGACAACAATGCACCCGCTTTGACCTTCTCCGTGGTCATCGCGGAATGAGGCTTCTTCCAGCACCAGCCTCTATTTCGCCATCTCTTAGTTGCCCGTATACGACATCGATTCAGGCGCTGAGACCATAGACGTCACAGCACACAGGTATCAGCACCAAGCGAGATTTCAGACTCCAATCCCCGCTAGGCTCTGTGCGGGCAGTTTGAATGCAATGACCCGCAAGTTTCGGACTGGAATGCTGGTCATCGCCATAAACCTTCTAAGTGCTGAATCTCTTTTTTTTTTTTTTTTTTTTATTCGTCAATCAAGAATATCTTTGGATGCAGGCCACAAAATCGATACATAGCTTCCGAAGAACGTCGTGCACGAAAAAATGGGAGAATGATACAAGATCAACGTCGGGCCAATCTTGCTCGTCGCTTATGGGGGCAGTCCCAGGCAATTAGAGACTGCCTTGATGACTCCTGCCAATGTGTCTCCGGGGAGCTCCGGTCCCCGGGTCTAAAGCTCATTGGAAACGAAACCAAATATGAGCGAATCGACTTTTAGAAGCGTGATGTGATACCAAATCATTGGCAGTTGGGCAAAAGTGGCGTTGGAGTCCCCGCCCATCGTGGGGAGCCGGTATATCGCGACACTGAGACGAGATATTGCATTCCTGACGGCCGACTAAGGATATCGAGACACCCACAATGATGATCAGCAGGCCAATTATGACGGGGGTTTACGTCAAGACGCGATCCATATCTACCACGCGCAGCCACGGTTGCTGATTAGCACCATTGTGAAGCCATGAAGAGGCCTTGTAAGTTGTCGCTCAAATCCAATTTTTCGAACACTCGGATTGATCTCGACATGTCGTATCTAGAGTGATGTTCGACTTCGTTCCCTTTGAACTTGCTCTTGTCGTGTTAGCCCCTTCCATGAAGAATGAATGTGCGGCGAAGACGTACCAGAAAAGTTCAAGCGTGGACTGGCGGCGTGCTGACCGGAACCCTTCCAAGGCCTCGGTTTATAATATACTTATTCCAGCGTCCGAAACCCTCCCGCATGATGTTCCTCCAAGAGAAATATCTGCAAACTCGCTGAATCCTCCCATCAACTTGATTTGGCGTAGTGATAGTGAGACGTTGGATATGAAGGGTATGAGGCCCTTGAAATCTGTGCCTTGAAGGGATATCGTTAATCTCAAAATTTTCCATTGACGAGTCACGTGTAGAAAGGTTTTGACTCACAGGATACGTCTTGCTCTCCGGCATTCTGTGTGACCGACTGCTGTGCTGATTCGTTCGCCGCAGCCATTCACAGAGATTGACGGAGAAGCCAGCAGCCCTTTAGAATCTCGGCTTTCGGGGAGAGTATCCCAAAGAGTCAATTCACCCGAAGCCATGATAGAACGCAGTGTTTTCAATCTAATTTCGGTCAGCGCTAGCAATTCACTATCCGCGGTCGAGATGAAGGGAGATAAATGAGGACTTATTTTCGGAAATGAGCGTCGCCGCGATGTCTAGCCGTTTTGTGGTGCGCTTTACAAATATCCCCAGCATGGCGATTATCGAGTTGTACATCTCGAAGCATCTGATGTTCGAGCTTGGACGTTGATGTGAAGACTTGAGTATTCGAGCTCAAGTTCTCCAAGCAGTTGCTCTTCCTATGGCTGTCGCAAGTAGTGGGACTTTTGCCCCGACTATGCCTGTCATCGCCAACACCTTACTCTGAATAGGTTGAGAATATAACTGAAGCTTTCCTGGTCATCTTGGACACATGATGAGATTAGTATCTGATGACAGTATTAGTGCAATACCAGATCATCTGTTCATTTTTAGTAGCTGAAAATGGATCAAAAGGTCATCGATCATAGCTGGTGTACTCACCTCATGCCATACAACAGCAGGTGGGGAGATCTCCCCTTTGCAAGTCTTACTTTTGTATCATAACGCTTTCGTAACATGATAAAGGTGAGCTGGATCAAAGTCGAGAATGCAGATCTTCAAAGCTCGCACGAGGGTGGTGAACGTACCTGGCGAGACATATATCGCATGAGCATTGAGCAAGCTTAATTCTAGGTTTGAGTGGCTTAGCGAGTCGTATGAGCACCGGTAAATTGAGACAAAAAGCCGAGGAGCTAGGGGAGAAAGACTTACAGGGAGGTGTATGATGTATTACGGTTTTCAAAGGGGGGTTGGAATGAAACGCCGGGATTCCAAGATATTTGTAGGCTTTACTCCCATCTTTTTCTCGTTTGTGGTGGCAAATTTACGAAGCTCGTTGAAATCGTGATGGCGAAATTCATTGAAGGCTATGGTAAAGCGGATAGTCGAATCTTACCACCTCGAATATTGGGGGCTGTGTATAAGAGAGAGCTGATAAATGAACTAAATATAATAAATAAACATTACCGTTGATCACATTTTGGTTGTATGTCCAGTACATGTCGAGTGTTCATCCGCGAGTCTAACATCATCATCGATCAACTGTTGAGCTTCAATGGGTTATCCAGATTCCAATATGGTGGGTCTGGCCACGTAGAGGCTGGCAATATCATTCCATCTCATCACTGGATGATCCAAGCCTTTCCTGTCGTCACTTCACGTCTCACCATTTACTTATTGTGGCTGTAAGTGGAGCCTGCGGGTGTTGAAGACCGGCTTGGTGAGAAGTGGGTCTCATTGGCTCAACAGGAGTATCTCCACATATTGTCGACCCGCAGGTACCCAAGCAAGATCTTACGGAACCATGCCGCTTGAATGGAAATATAAGGTCTATATTCAAATTGTAATCGAGATTTGCATGAATATGGGTTAGAATATGGGTTATTGCTGTTCCTTTGGGCTTATACAGCAAGGATTTGAAACGCCTTAGCGGTAATGAATTGAGCTATATGTGGAAATATATATCTCGGTCACTCTCTTTACAGATATGTCATATCGGTTGCTCCATACACAGGGAAAGTTTGATCAGTATTGACTTGCAATCTTACAATATTTATGTATGTATCAATTGGAACCAAGATATTTTCTTCCTCCACGGGGATCATCGATGGAGGCGAGAAAAAAATTTGCTCTGATGGTGAAGGGGTAGAAATGTTCACTAGCATTCCGTTTCTCTTGCTTCAACAATCTGCCAACGACATGCATAACAAAAACTTACATTGCGCTATGCTGCAGCTTACAGGGTGCCGGTTGATCGGCAGAGCAATACTCTTACCACCTCGGTCATTATTGTAAGATCAAACAATCATCGGGACGGAAACGTCACATCAACGGGCGTTGAAGTTCACCAAGTTGACCAAGTACAATCACTATAGTGTGCAATCGGAGGTACAGTCATTCTCGAAATTGGCCTGACCGATACACACTAAATCACTCTGTTCGAGCACCATTGCCAAGGCCTTAGTGCAAATCAATTATTGGGCTGGTCGCGGTAAGTCGAGGGCCACTGTATAATGTTGCTTGTATGGTATCGTATAGTGCTAGTAAGTTTACACAATATGTAAGAGAATTGGGTAGAATATTATGGAAGGTGACCCGCAAAAAAGCGCGTAGGTGACCATTTTCCAAATTTCTCTTCTCAGTATATTCTTGTTGCCAGACGCCGCTTCGTTAGGGGTGTTTCTTCGGCTGGGGAATATCCTGGGACCCTATATGCCTTTCACGTTCTACTTAGCCTCAGGCGACTTCATTCCGAGAATGAAGAATCAGATAAATGAATTGGGAGACACTTGCGGAAACATGCCCTAAAGACTTCCAAGGACTGAGTTGTGCCAATCACTGAATAAAAACGTAAGCGTAATCGGCTCTATGAAACGTGAGGCGTTGCCAAGCTTTACCCCAGATCGATTGACGAAGCAAAAAAAAAAAAAGTGGCGAAGGCTTTGATCCGCGATGATAACAAGATTCCAATCAAAAATTATACAAGCAAGCTTTTCAGAGATAACCGAAGCGGGGGTAATAAGAGGACCGGTCTGTAATAGTAATTAGTAAGTAAGCGAAGTTATCCGAAGGAACCCATATTCTTTCTTCTAAACAGCGATTGAAATCCAAGGGAAGTATGTGACGATCAATACCGTCGTTTTCATTGTCGAGTGGAGACATACGTTCGCTTGCACGGATAGACTTTTCAAGGTTTCAGAATATTGAAACGGGATTGGGTGGAGAAGAACCTGGCTATGGGTCACGACTAGGAAAACCCTGCATAGCCGATGGAGGCGGGACCAGGTTGCGTGGTCGGGTTACGATCGGGTGTTCCTGAAGAAAGAGACAAGACACATTGATATTTTTTCACCGTTCATCCAAGTCAGGTATTGTGAGTCGAAGGTCAGGTTAAGGTGCAGTGGTATTTAAAGGGCGCCGACTCCATTATCTTGACACAAATCCCTGATTAAGCAGTCACATTCCACCATGAAATTGAGCTCGACCCTTTACTTTGTTGTCGGTACTCTCTTGCCAATCTTCAGTCCGGTTCAAGCCAAAGTTTCCAATCACTCCCTACAGCAATGGCTTTACACCAGTGACATAGACGAGGAAGCCCTTGCACTCTTAGATCGTCCCGAAATCCACGGTGTTCAGAGCCTATACACCTGGAAATCCCTAGAGCCTCAGAGAGGCCAATACGAATTTTCTGCAATCGCAAACGACCTCAACTCCACACGGGCCAAGGGCAAAAATCTCTGGGTCCAAATTCAAGACCGCTCATTCAGCGTCGAGAGCAATCCTGTCCCAAATTATCTACACAAACCTATCTACAATAATGGCAGTGTTCCTCAATGTGACGGAGACGACTGTGGCGGCGACTTCGTTGTGAGCGGTTGGGCTGCTGCCCAGTGGAATCCTTATGTCCGTGATCGTTTCCAATGCCTGCTTAAAGCTCTCGCCACCAGCTTTGATGGCGCGGTCTTCGGTTTCAACCTTCCCGAAACTTCTATTGAAGTCCAATCAAACAGCACTGATTCTGGTTATACCTGCAAAGGTTATTACGAGGGAACTCTCGACAATGCTCAATACGCTGCCAGCGTTTTCAAAAAGTCCTACGCCGTCCAATATGTCAACTTCTGGCCCTGTGGATGGGCTAATGCAAGGCATTATATATCCGACTCGTTTCACTTTTTTGCTGAACATGGCGTTGGAATTGGAGGGCCAGATAACATTCCCTACAAGCAGACTATGGAGAACAACGCATACCCGTACATGTCAAAGTATCGGAACGAGGTCCCAATTAACGTGGTTGCTGTTCAAGAGCCCGACTTGGCGGCGATAAACCCAAATACCAGCAAACCGTTCACCAAAGAGGAATTTGTTTCATTCGCGGAGAAGGAACTGGGTAGTCAGATATTGTTTTGGGCCTTGTCAGCGGCATGGCTCCACCAGTAAATGCACCTTTTCTAGGTGGATTCCAGATGGGTCTCCATCGATCATATGTATACTCTACCCCACCCGTTTCCATTGCTCTAAGTCCAATCAAGACCGAAGCTATGCAAAATGAGTATTTACGCTTTTGAATTTTATGAATGCTCTCAGGTGCTTAAGCGCCCTAGCTCTTTAGTCCATTGCGTCCTCATCATTACATCATCTATAAAAATCCACTGGCCCAAAATCAGAGGGCTATTAAATTTTCGCATCTCCAATATTTTGACAGCAAAATAATTCTATCATTCTGTAGGCCTCTCGAAGGTCAAAGTGTTTGAATCTCAAGGTTTTCTCGGTTGAACAACAAGAGACCATTTAAAATGCAAGGCCTATAATGTTCCAGATCATAAATAGAAGGTCTCACAGGAATGACCACGTTTTTATTTGTTGTACCACAGTTCCTTTGTGTTACTATTTTTAGAACGACCACGGTTTTCCCCCAGGATAACAGGCAAACATCGCTTGATCCTCACCACAGTTTTTTTTGACCACGGTTTTTCCCTCGTGTTGCTATTTTTAGAATGACCATGCTTTCCCTCCAGGATAACGCAGGCAGGTCTACCGCGTCTGATAGAATCCTTCCTGAGATGGATCACGGTTTCCCCTCCTTCTAGACTAACGCAGGTAGCTTTGTCTTTCTCACGAGAGGCCACGTTTTCCGCCCTCGAAGCGCTTCTAAACCATTTAATGGATAGATGACGGTTCCCGCATGCTACCGTCTGGGAAAGTAAACCAACTCTTTCAGTCGTCATTTCACAAGTTATGCTAAGATCGAATAGCCCTGTCCGTCGATATGCAAGAAGCTGAGCTTTGGCCACAAAAGCGCAGTCCTTAGCGAATATCTACCTCATCAAGAAAGCTCAATATTGATCGGCCCGGCGCACGAAATTAGAAATCCGTTTCGTGAGAGTCAGGAGTAAATCTGGGAACATGATCTGTAGCTTGAAAATGCGATCGGCTGTCTGGAAGATAGCCAAGAATTACTCTACGCCCTATAGAGAGATCATTCCAAGATTTCATGTCTGTTATGGTTGCAAGGCCATAGTAGATGCCAGTTGACAGACTCGAGGCCGTTGCAGACGCAAGGCTGCGGACGTACGATCAAACCAGTCGTACATACAATGCTATGAGTCATTGGTCCCAAGTCAACTGACCTAAATCTTTCGGCCTGAGGCCATAGTTTTACCACCGCAGATTTCCGATCGTGGACCCACATCTGCAGCCTTCGAGCCCGCCATGACTTGCATCACTAGTTTCATATTGCGATTGGCTCCACGGCATTCAGCGTCTGTCTAGCATGGCCGGCACCATGCGAGTCGCTAAACATCTTCTCTCAATCTACTCAGACCCCAATGCACCCTGATATACTTGATAACGTGTAATTGATGTCTTCTAGAGCACCTTTCATTCCTACCTACATTCTATCACCAGCGTTTCCACCTTTCAAATGCTGCAGCATCAAATGCTCAAGCACTCAAAGTCCCACGCCTCGTCCCTTCCTTCCCAGATATCTTCGGACATCGATTATCATCTGCCCTGCTGATGAATGTATGCGAGAACTTAAAGCGTAAGATCTTATCCAGCCAGGTCTTACGGAACCATGCCGTTTGAATGGGAATGTCAAGTCTTTCTTCAAGTTCTCATCGGGTTTTGTCTGAATATGAGGTACCTTAGTTCGTTATGACTTTGATATCCAATGTTTGACGTCCTAGCGATAATGAATTGCGCCGTATGTGGAAATATATCTCGCTCACTCGCTGTGTCGACATGTTACACATAGTGGTTGCTCCATAAACTGCGAAAGTTTAATTATTAGACTTGTGGTTGTACGATATGTATGTATCAATTGGAACCAGGATAGGTTCCCCTGTATGGAGATCATCGCTGGGGGCGAGAAAAAAATTCCTCTGGTGGTGAGGAGCTCTTCGAAATCGGAAATTGAAGCTCCAAGCCGTTTCCGTCAAATTAGGTGCGAGAACAGAGCAAAACCCGTTCTCTGCAGAGCTGGCAGCCATGGCACATGTGTTGAAAATGGTAGTGGGAATCAAAGACTACGGGATTACATTGCTCACAAGCGGCGGCGCTCACTCTAAGAAACCCTCGACGACAGTCTGGCCAGGAGTTTGTTTGTCAGATGTACAAGCTGATGAGAAGGTTGCGAAGGAATGGAAACCGAATCAAATTCGACTGGATCCCCACCATCGAGGGCAATAAGCTATTAAGCCTGACTAAGGAACAACCAGAACTGCAACACAAGAAGATTCTCTCCCACAAGAACGCGTCCCGAGGATGAAGTCGACCACATTGAATATTGCGCGATCCCAAGCAGTCCCCACCAATGAACTACCACAGAACGTAGGAAGACACCCAAAACGAGTGGATGCTGCACTGCCAGGCAAACACACCCGGCAGTTGTATGATCGCCTAACGTGGAAAGAAGCGACCGTACTGGCCCAGCTCCGAACCGGTATGGCTAGACTCAATGGATATCTCAATCAAATTAATGTTGTAGAGACGGATCAATGCGATTGCGGACAAGCAGACCGTGGAGCACTTCCTCTTCCGCTGTCGGAAGTGGACTGCGCACCGGACGGAACTGTTACAATGCACCCAGACTCACCGAGGAAACATATCCTTCGCCCTTGGGGGAAAACAGCCTTCTGATGATCAGAAGTGGACGCCAAGTCTAGAAGCAGTACGGGCCTCGATACGTTTCGCCATCGCGACGGGCCGACTCGAGGCTACTTGAACATTTCGGCCAACATAACTACCCACCCTCTTCTTCCGACCATACTCACCCACCACCTCGTGCCACAGATGGTAGACGCGCTTCAACGGCCGAAGATAGGATGTTGAACACTTGGAGAAGCGCCTTCAAGCCAGCCTACTAACCCACTTACTAACCCACGAGAAACTCGCTGCGACACTGCTTTCTGGAAACGTTATATGTTATAAGGTTTTATGTATGGGCTTTCAGGAGACACAGCATACACAGATGGACATGTACAGTAGATCAGTGATAGTTGCCCTTTCGGTTCAGCCGCCGGGCGTTAATGAATTGTTTGTTTGTTTGTTTGTTTGTTTGTTGTAATCAGACTCCATACCTTCCATTGGGATATCGACAGCAGGATAAAGAGGCGTTCAGCGACATGGAAGCAAAGTATTCTGGCCGTAAATCTCCATATGGTACTGTTGAAACTGTACAGCCCAGAAGTGCAACATCAAGCAAGCGGGCTCGGCTATGAGCATTGCATGATTTGCCCCCACGTCAGTGGGAAAGTCGTATGTTCAGTCAATCCAATTGATGAGTGAAGACGAGTTGTGAGTTCGGCTTCTTGGCTGCGAAACTCTGATTGAACGATGGGAGAAGACATTTCACTGCCAGAAACGACTACTGCAGATGACGGTTGCCCAGAAGCTCCCACATGACTATTGATAGCATTCTGAGTCTTTTAAATGAACTGCTGGCTTGTCATGACGCATCCGCCTTAGGAGTCGAGTAGTCGAAGTAGCCAGCGGTCAGTTATAGCAGTATGTGAAAAAAAAATGCCTGCACTAGCAATCATTCGAAGAATTCTTGTCGATAATGCCGATCGTTTTAAAGGGATTTCCGCTTACTCAATTACAAAAAGCAGATAGTGGATCGCCAATCACGTCACGCCAGACAGCACCGGGACCGTTCATTCCATCTGGGTGTGTAGTATTCCTGACTCACAGAAAGTGCTGGTCGAATCACAAAATTGGCGCAGTTGCAATCGGAGGGAAAAGAGCTGGCTTGCCCATGGTTAACAGTAGTGGGACGGTGACCCCAGGGAAGTGAGTCAGAATGAAGGTCCTCAGCATTATGCTGCGCGTGCGAAAGTGCTATTGTGGAGGACGGTGGGCGGGGCCATTGGTCTAATTTGAAGAGGCCCGTCGAAATTGTGTGCGGCTTCCATGTCACCTCCGATTGACTATGCCCAAGTTCTGGCGGCTTATTGTGAAATTCAAGAGGTACACGGCTTGACAGGTTTTGTCTTTGCTGCACATTCCGAGAAGGAACGCCTACATGATTGCTACCCAAGGGTATTCCTTTCATACATCCATGAGTGGACTTGTGCAGAGTCCCACGTGTCCACATATTCTACTTAAGGGCTGATATTATGTGACCAAGATTGGCAGCGGAGAGGCTGGAGAGAGCTCTGAGTTCTTGGTGATTGTCAATATACTCTGATTATAGCATTACTATCAAAAAGCCCATGGCATATCAACTTAGTGAGCAACTGTCTCCAATTCTCAACTTTTGGCGGGACGCACTTTTGTGTCTTTCGTAGAGTAGTGTATGCCCGGCACCCGCTACTTGAGGAGCGGTGCTTTTTGCTGGAACGGCCGAAATGTAATGGAAAGCGATTCCAAGGACGCTGTGAAGAGTTTTCGGAGGTCGCACAAAATTGAGCAATCTCTCATTCACCATCATTCTCTGAGGGCTTCTGGCTTTCCTCGCTGATCGTTCACTGTCGTTCACTCAACGTTGAGGCACCAGAGTGGATATGGTGGCCCCACCTCGACCCACGGGCCGCACCGGTGTGGATCCAAGGTACCCGGTGTTGGCTCACCTGAATGACCATGCATTGTTATGGTCTTGCCAATTTGGGCTGCCCACGGTTCACATTATGCTTGAGGAGGAATGGCAACTCTGATCGTTCCCTCCAGGGCGTGTCTTGTGTGGTGTGCTCAAATCCCACTATGCGCCCGTATGATTCATTGCCGTGCAAGTGATTATGCAGCTAACAAAACTATTTCGCCTGGTTATAGGGGGCTTGACAAGGGAAGAGAGAAACGATAAGATAGTCAATTCAGTAATAGAAATGAGGACTTCCTAGTGCTCGCCTCAAATTTTACTCTTCAACAAGTATCTGCCATTCCATATATTGTTGATAGAACTTCTGTTTGCTCATCCCCGTTTAGTCAACTGATTTCGCGAGTGAATAAGGTTTACGACCTCATTCGGCCATCCCTAATTCGAGTGACTGGGACTCAAACTCTACTTCAATGGTTGCTCATAACAACTATTTGTCACTCCGCATATTCTTGGGACGCCTCATACTTGCTCATCGCTGTTGATTCAACTAAATCCACTAGTGAATAAACTCTGGTCTCTCAATTAGCCACTCCTCCACTTTCTTGGTGGCATTTGCTGGCCGCATTCTACCTGAATCTTCATCCTTGCCAACTATTTGTCATTCAGCCTTTGCTGCTCCTGTTTGCTCACCACTGGTGAGTAACCGTGTTGATTGAGCGCAGAAAACCGCTTGCTAGTATGCCGGTTTTCCTCTTGCCTCGAAAAAATCAGAAAGTCTCACAATTTGCCACCCTGGATCCAAGCGAAAGACGAAGAACTCCGCCCTGAAGGGTATAAATACGCTCCCATCCGTCTTGTCTGACTTTCCTCCTACATCTCTCCTCGCACATGTCATTTGCGAAGATTGAATGGTGAACTTTTTTCTGTCAACTACTTGTAAGTGTACCCAGCCACTAGCACAAGAGTACCTTATCTCTCACTGATAATATTCTTCCTCCAGGCTAAATATACGAGGACGTGAATATGTGAGTACCACCCTCCCTTAGTAAAAGCTTATGCTAACACCGTATATTACTCGGGTTCCGCTAGGCTTCCATTACATCCCCCGCAGCAAGCAAAATCTCTACCAAGGTGAGGTGTTAATTCAATTGACCCATGAGAAAGGCCCTATGTCCAATCTAACGATCTCACAATAGATCTTCTCGAGCGGTCTGTGTACAGTCCAGATCCGAACACATTCAATGACAACCATAACAGGCTCTCTACCCCCGATAGATTACGGTGGAGCCTATTTATATGGTAGGCCCATCCATGAGGTCAATAGCTGATCAAACGAACTTGTATCGCAGGAATCTCTCACAGAAAGGTGAATGGATTGATACATCATGAATACCGGCGAACGCTAAGTGTGACCCGTATCCCCTGACCTTTGATTGAGTCTATGTACATAAAGCTGACTTCCTTTCTGTGGCAGACATCTTCACGGCTCCCTCCGCTCGAGTCCCGGCGTGGGGTATCCCGGATGCTGGATGGCTCATGGAGCTTTCTACCCTCTCATATCAAGTGACCAGTTGTCGGACAGAGCACCCCATTACGTGCCGAAGAGAAATGCCGATGCGACCTTGAACACAGCGGAGGCTCTCTAAATTGAAGCATTTCTATGCTTGCGACTTCGGTTGCAAGACTAACAGACATTATAAAGAAGGAACAGCTCGTCAATCACATCAGCGATGAGGATGTGATGCCATCAGGTACGTAATTCATATCGGCTGATCTCGCTCTTTTCTATCCGGCTCTTTGCGCTACATTTTCCAAATTAATCCGCGCCTAGGTGGTTCAGAGCTTCAAGGTATCAAACGTGGGTGAGTGATTGGGCTTCTCAAAAAAAGTCTCTAGTGGCAGATCATTGACCCTTCACAGAGCCTGCCGATACACCGGCAGTAAGCCAGTGTGTACGCAACACATGGCGCGCATGCCGCCCAAGGCGAGCGAAAGCCCAGAGCCACTGCAAGGCTATATCGACGGTTACAAGGGTCGCCCGCTCACACTCCACCTGATCCCGCTCTCCCAGAACGAATGGCCATTCAACAGGCTTCGCTCAGGCTTTGCTGATTGTGTCGTGGTCCAAGTAATTGAATGGTGGAACTGCCAGCCCCCATCGACCCTATTGACTCCAACACGGCGGGTATAGGTTAACTCGCGATCTTGCTCCTCGATGAAGCAAATTCATGGTCAGTTCTATCCCATTCATATTTTCCATGTATATTAGGAGAGCCGTTTCAACTGATAAAACCGAGCTCCGTACACTCAATGGGCGTAGAGCCCGCAGTGACGGAAGCCAGCCTTCATACCTCAAGCCGCTGGCTACCGATGCGCTTTCCTCACACCCACTCCATGCGTGTATCAGCTCAATATACCCTTCGATGCCTGCTCTGGAAACTCAGGGGCTCAATCGCACTGCAAATCTACTGTATAAAGAGCATACCGAACAAGTGGCTTTTGATCGTGTCCGCCCCCCTGCATTTACATTCGTATGGCTGACTATTGTTCCAGCAGACCTCTCACGTCCATCGAAAGATTTGTTACCTGATCTCTGCTCATTCCATTGGTAATGCCGTCGTCTCTAATCAAAAGCTTGGTTTTGAGCAGGCATTAGACGCGAGGCCGGCTGCAGTACAGGCTCTCGAGGCAAACATTCACGGTGGACGGCTAGCGTGGCTCCTTGCCTCACCTGAATGTGCGCCCAAGTCAACACCTACCGAAATGAACAGTTTATGACAAGACCTGCTGTTGGATCCGCATTATGCATTCCGATGGCTGATCTCCATTGTCATTAGACAAGGCCACTTTGCATCAGCGTCTTCCGCCTCGGTCATCTGTGAAGGTGCTGAAGAGACGTGCTCTTGGCACGCTGTGAGCTAAGCCTGTTCAAGGTGGGCTTCACATTTATCTAGAGGCAGAGCTAGTGAAGAGTAGTACTTATAGGCCTGTGGTGGCCATCTCGCTGTAGGCATGGCCACTTATGATGCGTCTGCGGTATCATTGATCGTCGGTTTCAGGGGTGATACCCGATAATACAACCTGCGAGAGGATCAAGTTGATTGAAAACTTGACTCTATATATGGAGATCTGAGGAGCCAATTCTAATGATGCGGCTCCGTTCCGGCACCAGCATCAAATCACGATATCGTGTCCATGTGGCTGCGTGGGCTGTCTGATGGGCCGACTTATGAAGCAACTTCAAACACAAAGACAGTGCCAACATTTTCTGTGCCTTGTGATTTTTCAAGACGGCCTACATTGACGGAAGCAGACTTGGGTCGCTGTTCTTGAATGGTCCGACGCGCCGCTGACTGGACTTGCCACAGCTAGCTTCGCTAGTGCATACGTGACGTCATTTCCCAAACGCGTCTCCCTGGGATGAGTTCATCTCACAAGTGAGCATCGATGCACGAGCGTTGAATTTCCACGACGATTGGATCGTTCTCATCTGCGCTTTTCCAACGGCTAATTCTTCTTTATATTCTCTTCTCGCTGGGGCTACACCAGCTCACGCTCTTGACAATCTCAACGTTTGTGAGCGGGAAACCGTGTCAGACAAATAGAAAGGAGGCCAGCGGGGAGCTCCAATGGTCCGAATATGGCTCTAGGGAGGGCAACTTGGGTCTTTACCCAATTCAAGCTAATTGTGCAATCAGACTTGTAACCAATCTTGAGAACGCTGCGTTGACAGGGATGCGACGTTCAACAGTGGGATCAGCAGCAAGGTCAATCGAAAACGTGACTTCATGAGAGGTCTTCCATACATGACGGGGGCACATTGCCGCAGCATAGCAAATTTTGGGCTTTCGCCGCGTTCTTGAAGCTAAAGGTCAATTAGTTCGACTTCAATTGGGGTAGCTCCCAAGCGCAGCTCGCCCTGATAGGGCTTTGGTGGTGTGGTATTTGAGTTTACCTACTCGCTAAGATATCTCGTCCAGAGGGAAGAGGTACTGGGCTCTACCAGATACCCATACACTACCGCGGAATATAATTTTTGGCACGAGCGCTGCCGGGTGGGCTCTAGCGGGATATCCTGAGGTTGCGTCAATGAATGGTATTGACCGCGACCTCAAAGCTTGAAGTCACGGATTTGACACTAGAGACTTCTCTAACGGATGCTGTCTGACCATGCTGAGTGCCTGTATCAGTCAGCTATTACTTGTTTACTATGCTCCAAAATGACCTCGGTGGTGGTTTCACTGCGGCAAATATCGGTCGGAGGAGAGGCCAGGCAAGAAAGTCGCTTTTCTACTCATGGCGGGTGATTCTACTATGAGGGATGCATGATTTTCCCAGGCGGGTCTACAGAGGGACCTATTGCCAGATGATCAAAATCCATTCTCGGGTGTCTGCGAGATGTTCGTATGTGACCAGGCGGCTTTCAGTGCATAACATGTCTCAACAAGTGATGATTGGGGAAATCACCTGCCCTTTCCTAAGGTTAAAATGGAACATTTTCCAATCAACTTGGCTCTTGGTATAGATACATCGGGAGTAACTCAGATGGTGCGGCTCCGTTCCTGTTCTGCACCAGCCTGGAATCACAACAGGTTGACCCGGCTTCCACATTCAACTCCCGCCTAGGGCCGGAGAGGGCCGACACCCGTAGGGTGGCCCCGTATACCGAAGGCCCGCCCGAACCAAACGCCACAACCCCCGGAGGGAAAGTCTAGAATGGTTCCCGCGGGCACATTGGGAGCGATCGAAGGGAGCGGACAACTTGGTCACGTTCTTCCTAGTTAGCGCCTGATATTCCCACGGGGGATTTCGGAATGGGGGCCTTTCAAGAATCCACCTCCAGGCTCTGATCAACTGAATCTCTCCTCACAACATCGTTCCAAATATTTCAAAGTGGAGGTTTGGCACCATAGAACGAGGTTGATTCCAAACAGAGCCTTAGAATCATAGAGCCCGTAATCCTAGCGTGGGACCTTTCGTTACGATAACCCGCGCGGCTCGGATGGAAACACTGGACGTCGCCATGACACGTCTAAACACTGAATTTTACTTCTCGAGATTACCGTTGGAGACGGCCTTCCCATCTAGATCTGAATAATTGACTCTTGTCGCATTTTCCCGACAAGAGGATTGGAGAAAGTCCCAAAACGACGATAGTGGGTTGATCTTGCCCGTCGCCTATGGGAGGCACCCCCGGCAATTGGAAATTGCCTCGCCGACCCCCCTGAAGGGGGTCTCTGGGGGGCCCCGCCTCCCGGCTCGAGGGCGCTTGGGCAATGAATCAAATCCGGGTGAGGCCGCAGTTCGGAAAAGTGATAACAGTGGATAGCTAGCGTGGCCCCCTGTCTCACCTCACCCAAGTCAACACCCACACGAAATAAACAGTTTAGGACACGACCTGCTGTTGGGTCCGCATTATGCATTCCGATGGCGGATCTCCATTGTCATTGGACAAGGCCACTTTGCATCACCGTCTTCCGCGTCGGCATCTGTGAAGATGCTGAAGAGACGTGCTCTCGGCACGGTGTGAGCCAAGTCTGTTCAAGGCGGGCGTGACATTTGTCTAGCAGCCGAGCTAGTGATTAGGACTCCTCATAGGCATTCTGGTGCGCATCCCGCTGTCGGCATTGCCGTTTATGATGCGTCTGCGGTATGATTGATTGTTGGTTTGCAGAGTTCAGACATGATGCCGCATGCTCGAGAGGACCAAGTTGATTGGAAACTTGATTCGACACATGGAGATCTGAGGAGCCAATTCCAATGATGCGGCTCCGTTCCGGCACCAGCCTCAACACGCCAGCGTCGTGTCCATGTGGCTGCGTGGACTTTCCGGTGGGCCGACTTATGAAGCAATTTCAAACATAAAGACAGTGCCAACCTTTCCTGTGTCTTGTGATTTTTCAAGACGGCCTACATTGACGGAAGCAGACTTGGCCCGACGCGCCGCTGACTGGACTTGCCACAGCTAGCTTCGCTAGTGCATGCGTGACGTCATTTCCCAAACGCCTCTCCGCCGGCCTTCTTCGCGATGAGTTCATCTCACAAGTGAGCATCAATGCAAGAACTTTGAATTTCCACGAAGATTGGATCATTTTACTTTGCGCTTTTCCAGCGGCTAGTTTCTCTTTATCTTGTCTTCTCGCTGGGGCTACACCATCTCGCACACTTAATGATATCAAGGTTTGTCAGCGGGAAACCTGTCGAAGACAAATAGAAAGCAGGGCAGCAGCGAGCTTCAATGGTCCCAATATTGCATTAGGGAGGGCAATTTGGGTCTTGACCCAGTTCAAGCTCATCGAGCAAACAGACTCGTAACCAATTTTGAGGGCGCTGCGTTGGCAGGGATGCAACGTTCAACAGTGGGATCAGCAGCAAGGCCAATCGAAAACCTGACTTCATGAGAGTTCTTCCATACATGATGGAGACACAATGCCGCAGCATAGCGAATTATAGGATTTTACCGCGTTCTTGAAGCGAAAGGTCAACTAGTCTGACTTCCATTGGGGTAGCTTACAAGCGCAACTCGCCCTGGTAGGGCTTTAACGGTGTGGTATTCGAACTTACCTACTCTCTTAGCTTTTTTGTCTAGAACGAAAGGGCCGGGCTCTACCAGATACCAATACACTACCGCACAATGGAATTGTTGGCACGAGCGCTGCCGGGTGGGCTCTCGTGGGATTTTCTGGAGGATGGGCATTCAACGCGACCACAAAGCTTGAAGTCACGGTTTTGACATTAGAGGCGTCTCAAATGGAGGTCTTACCGTGCTGGGTGCCTTCATCAATCATAAACTACTTGTCTACTTTGATCTAGAACGAGTGCGGTGGTGGTTTCACTGCAGCGAATCACGGTCGGAGGAGAGGCCAGGAAAGGAAGTCGCTCTCCCATCATAGCGGGTGGTTCTGCTATGTCTGATGCAAGATTTCTACAGGCAGGTCTAGGGACCTATTGCCACATGCAAAATTTCATTCTCGCGTGCTTGTGAAATGCCTTTATAAAACCAGGCGGCTCTCGGTATTTCAACAAGTGATTGTTGGGGAAAGCACCTGCCCTTTTTGAGGTCAAATTGAACATTTACCGATCTATTTGCCATCGCCGCACACTTGACCTTCCGTACGATGCCGTCTACCGCTGCCTGACCCCTGAGCGACAATTCAAGCCGACAGGACAGGGCCACTCTCAAATGCTAGGAATTATGGTTGCTCTCACGAAAGAACACTGTTTCCTCTCAACAGGATACAATCTGATGTGCGAAATAGTACACTTAAACGACTCCGCACGTATTGCTCTCTATTAGCTGATGCGCCTAAAGTACGCTAGTGGAAATGGCTGGCTCAACTCCTCGAAGTTCGGGCTAAAGTATCCTCAAGTCTAGACAAATGGCAAAGCAGATGCTAGCGTAGCCTGGGGCCACAGAGGATTAACTTTTTTGACACTGAGAGTACAATTGGTCTTTGATTTCCGCTTCAGCTTGGAGCTTCTGATCGATTCACGGGTCGCCTTCCATGAGGCCAAATCAAATCCGCTCTCATTCAAAGCCACCCATTTGATTACTTCGAAATCTGGGTGATCGGCGGAGTGGCACACATGGGCGTTCCTCTCTGACCAGTCTAGCTGACCTGCAGGGCAGCGTTCGATGCCTGTCTGGTTGCACTGCTTCCGCTTGCAAAATTTGCACCGGGGTGGATCTACATGCAGAGGGGGATGAATGCGCTGACGGAATATCGCATGGGGTAACTGCAGTGACACTCCAGCTTCTGGCTGCATCAGTGCTTATTCGAATCTGCGATGGCCACCCGCGTAACAGGGCGCCTTGAGGCTCTTCACTTCGGCTGCATCTTATTAGTAACCATTTTTCGAGAGACGCATTCATTACACTTACCAGGCGCAGCATGACTTGTGCATCTTAGCTCTGCATTGCTTCAACCACTCCTCCATACAACCCAAGTGTGACAATGCTTGGCAGCGTCGACAGTGCAGAATTACGTTTTCATCGGTAGGATTCCCATTCTCGGCGAGACAAAATATGCAGTATATGTCATCGACGTCTGTGGCGATTTCCAGACGGCGGACCTTAACGCCCTGCCTCCCCGGCTGTACGTGGAAGGTCAAAGTCGAGGCTGCGCTCTCAAGAGGATCAGTGAGGCGATTTCACTCGTGAGGAGCCACCGCATCCGCAGAAACGCTCCCGCTTTGATTTTCGTACCACACCTGGTCGGCCATGTTTTCGCCATTGAGCTCTTGCATAGAAGTGATGCTTGGGTGGGCCAGCTGTGATTCTGCCTGCACACGGCTGTTGATAAAAATCTCGCTAGGACGCTCATCAAGATTTCTTCCGCGACCCCAAACACGAGGAAAACCAACAAAAATCTCGCGCAGCATCGAATGTTTTGGAGAGGAATTGGAAAGCCGGAATGAATCATGTAAGATCGAAGAAGTGCGTTTTCCAGCTTTATAGATGGCCTCTCGGTGGTTATTGATATTACCTCAGCGTCGCAGCCTGGAGACTTGCTACATCTACAAACCATACCTGTGAAACCACCTACATTCCCCGGTCAGCGTTCTTTCGTAAAATTCGTCTTCAAAAAGCGGAGAGGTACGTGACCTAATCGGGCTGAGGAGCCACGCTGTTCGATTGGTATTGGGAGATCTACTTTGAGAGGGTTGTCCCAAGTTTGAGAGATCGCCGTCAGCTCGGATCTATTCCAAGTAATGCAGTGAAGTCTACATCTCCCGGATCAATCAAATCCGCGGATGGGTTTCTTTCATAATTTAGCGTTGCCGATCCTAGGACCTTCAAAGGAGGTTTTGGGAACTAGGTCGCTCCTGGGAAGCAAGCGAACATTCCCAAAAGAAATCGCTTCAACATTCCCATACTGTGGACACCTGACGTTGACAAGATCTGAGGCTGAGTTTATCAGATAGACGGATGTCTATCTATCCACTTTGATACTGATCACGCCTCCAACAATAAATAGTCCACTGATTAATGTCTGAGGGCTGTTACGACCCTTTCTGCTCTCTTTCCACCATCGCTAGTCCCGATGTATACCACCTCTCCGGTAAATTCGCCTCAGCAAAGTCGCTCACCACCCCCTAGTGGTCCCACGTCTGCTCGGGCTTGTCAGTCGTGTCGGACGGCAAAGATCCGATGTAGCCGCGAGCTTCCGTCGTGCCAATCCTGTGTTGTGCGTGGTAAAGGTCAGTTCTGTTTCTACAGAACGAGTGGGCACCAAAGCTTGGTTTGTGAGCCGTGCCGAAACGCCAAAACGCGATGCAGTGGGGAATTACCTTCATGCAAAGGTTGTCTTGGAGGGAGGGCTCCAAAGACTTGCACTTACAAGACCAGCCGCCAAGGCTCGCAGACTGTGTCGCCTCGAATAGGGCAGGCCAGTGCCTCGGGACCCTCCGATAAATTGGGGTCGGTGGACACTCAAAGCCCTGGAGAAACAATCCCGTTCACGGCTTTGAATGCAAAACAAGACAACGATTACGACAAAGATACTCAGTGCAATGGTAATTTGCCTTGTCCAGGTCCTCCTGCTACGACGGCATATTCCAAAATGAAACTCTCGGTGAGTTGGCCCTATACTCATGCCTGGTGTCAAGTATACGCTTCTAATTCAGATGACCAGGTCGTCCTGCCACCTCCGTTACAATTTCCGATTCTTGGTCCCATCGACGCACCTGACGCATCACCTCCGACTTTCCATCAACTTCTGTTGGTGTTGAACTACATCTTCATCGCTGCAATGCTTCCTGAAGATGATGCGGCCATATGGCGAATTGTCTTTCGTCAATCAGCTGACTGGGAAAGAGAATTTGTCTTGCAGTATGATGGACTCTTATGGTGGTTGATCAGTACGCGGGATGCTTTGACCGATTTCCGTTGCTTGCAGACGGCGTCTCTAAATGACCTAGAGTTGCAGGCTCGATGGATACTTTTCATGCTTGGGACAAAAGCGCTGCCTGGCTCGAGCTTTCTACAAGAATGCTTTCAAATCGAAAGGTATCCGTATCGGCCATTTGGAGCGAGAGCAAGCATCGCATTAGTCTGTCTTACCTTTACGGGATTGCAACCAAGAGACATCAAAGACTATGAGTCCAAAGACATCTGGCCGAGTACTGAATCTTTCTACACGCTGATGGCTTCCAGACTGAGCCAATCGCCGTTATTTAAAGACAGCATTTGCGTTGATCAAATGAAGACCATGGTGCTCAGACTTCACCAGGCCTTTCAGTTGGAGGAAGAACGAGTGGCTTTGACGATGCCCCAGGAAGTCTATTACGATAATGATGCCAACACATACGAGTATTTCCAGCGGGCCTTTCTCTCGTTAGACCCAAGGTTGCTGTCAAGGATTTGTCAACTACTCCAACCATCAGAGCCGCCTGTAGAAGACAGTGCACACAATTTGGGTAGCATTTGTGCCAAGGCCTTTCAGGACGGCCCGTCGGTGGAGGCCCTTGAAGCCACACTTGCGAATATACCAGAGATCCTGCGATCACAAGCAGACAGAGTTGTGGTCATTGAAATGTTCCACGTGAGACTATTTCGGCAACTGAAGCAACCAGTCTACGGTCAGTAACTATGTCACGAGAGTCTATATCAAAGCTGATGCTCATCTCTACACAGGCTCTTCGTCGCGGATCTTGGTATTCCATGTTTCTCCCCCATGGGGGGGCTGACAGTTGTGCGCTGCCAATAGATACCTAATACAGTTGAGATAGAGATTTCTTTTGTACCGCATTCCGCCGTTTGTGTGGCTTTCTCTAACAGTGATATTATTACTAGCCAAGCGAGGGGATGGAATGGGGGGAAATCAAACCATCAAGATAAATTATAAGCTCACGACAAGATAGATCCTCTATTAAATCATTTTTGCACTCGCCCACCGTACTAATCTGCGTGAATCGCGTTTGACACGCAGGTAAAGCCATTACGACGTCACTATCAAGAAGCATTCACCAATAAGCTTACATCTTATAGCACCAAGTATTATTTACCACACATTGTATGATACGGAGTGGTAGAATTCTTCGGCTCTGTTCGATCCGTGAGCGGAAGACGCATGGCAGTCTACCTTGCTTCAATGAGCTGGGCTGACAAGGTCCAGGAAAGGATCAGTATCATTTGGATCTGAAATAGTCAGCCACCGTATTCTTTCTTTGCAAGACAGAACCTACCTCTAGCGCAATGTCCCAAGTCTTCCATAGAGTGCCTAGCACTGCAACTGCCACTAGGATCGCAAACAAGGCTGACACGCAGAAAGAAATGATTCGAAGGCGAGTCCGGGCTTGAGTTGCCTGCCCAAGAAGCCACAGATACCACACCGTCACCATCAAGTAGTCAACGGCGAGAACGAACAGACACACCGGGTGAGCTGCGGTCGAACGAAAGGCTTCAACGACGGGGCTTGCGATCTTTGCCAGGCTGGAGATCACGGCGTATAATGCATATGTTCTAAGTAGGGCAAATGGGGTAAATGGGTTCTCGCATTGTTGGAAATGGACCCGGAGAAACTAGAGAGTCAGCTCATTGCGCCAGAATAATAACTTATAGACATACCACTTGTCCGGTGAGAAAAGCCGATGTCATCCACAACAGTGTTTGACACCAGACTGCATATATTTCGCCCCAGCGAAGACCGGAAAGTACAACGAACGAAATACTAGACGCAGCCGATAAAGCAAGGTCAAGGTGGTAGAAATGCCAGGGCTGTTGGAACCGAACTATCAGGGACAGCCTCATGATACTAGCCAGAGAGAGAGCGGATATCAGGATCGACTGGACATGGTCTTCCGATGTCATTTTTAACGCATGGCGGACAAATACGTCGACTAGGCGAGGCAGTCTGTGTTACTTATGTACGTTGCGTATAGCACACATGATCCTGCCTGGGTAGGATGTATATCTACGGTTTCCGAATGAAAGAGGAAGAAAAATTTTGGCGACGAATTTTCGCACCTGAATTTCGGTAACTCAGATCCGGGATCGTCTTCACAGTTCCTGGAGAGGCCATGGCCGTTCCCAGGATCAGTACCAGTGTCTCCAGGAATGGCACACGGGTTCCCAGTGACAAAGGGGCTCCCAGGATTAGCATCAACCTTTCCCAGCCTGGCAAAGACGATTCTGCCATACGAGAAGCCCTGGGCTCGGTCACAGTATGTTCAAGTCGGCGTACACAAGCGCTATAGCGTGTTATAAAGCTTTGCCACCCCTCCTGTCAACCTACATCAGCTCTAATACTACATATGAAACATACTGGACAACCTCCCAAATGAACTCTTGCTCTGGATCTTCAAGAGCCTTGACAAAAATGACATCGTTAATTTGATCGCATTCTGCCAGAAAACTGCGACCATTGGCGCGGCGGCTCTCTTTGACAATCTCCAGGGCGATGAGATGCCACCCCTTCATCGAGCCATATTCAACAGACGACTAGACATTGCACGACAGTTGTTGGATCTTTATCAGGTAAATCCCAACTCCGAGTACCGTGGGATGAGCACGCTTCTGCTCGCCATTGAGATGAGCTACCCACAAGCAGTTAATCTCATGTTGGAACATCACCCACGGCTGTCCCATATTTGCGACTTTCAAGGTCGAGGGCCGTTGTCAATCTCGGTCGCGAAGGGCAATTTTGCCATCGTTGAACGCCTGTTGCAGTACCCAGCGCTGGATGTCAATGACCGATGCACCGATGGCATGTCCGCTTTGATGTATGCAGTGAGATACTCGGAGCACGCCATTCTAAACTATCTTCTGACCGATTCCCGCGTGGATGTCAGCATCGACGATTGCTTTGGGCAGAATGCGCTACACCTCGCAGTCCGAAAGGAAGACCATATCTCAGTGCAGATCTTGGCCCGCGACCCCCACTTGGATGTCAATTGGTGTGACGCTCACCGGAATACAGCTCTACTTCTCGCGGTCGAAATCCTCAAGGGAAGGTCTTCGCGTCGGATAGTGGAAGCCCTACTGCTCAACCCAAAGCTTGACATCAATCACCAGGATTCTAGAGGGCGCACGGCGCTGTGGCACGCGGTAGACCTGCAGAATGAGGAGCTAGTGCAGCTGCTGTTGGACCAGGATGGCCTCCGTCTGAATGATGCCGATGACGGCGGTCTTACCCCTCTTGCGCGAGCAGCGGAGCATCAAAGCCCTCGCTTGCTACAGATGCTTCTGAGACAACCCAAAATATGTATCAACGCCACGTCGAGCTATTCCCCGCTGTGGGCCGCGTGTCGGGCAGGTTCGCTCGGGGCAGTCCAGAACTTGTTGACCCAGAGGTCCATTCAGATCAACGTAAAAGCCCCCTCTGGAACTTCGCCCCTTCACGTAGTTGTCATCAACCAACACTTAGATATTGTGTCTCTTCTTCTCTCGCAAGGTGAAATCGCAATGAATGAGGTTGGGCCCTCGGGCTTCACAGCCCTCATGTTTGCTGCTGCAAGCGAATATACTGCATGTGTTGAACGGCTGTTGCGCCACCCACAGATTGATCTCCAAGTTCAAAATCCTTACGGATACTGCGCTTTCAGCTTGGCGATACTCAATAGACATGCTCGGGCAGTGGATCTTTTAAGCAGTGCATTTGTGCGGCAGAGAGCACAAAAATTAGGCTGGCCATCGGGCTAGCTTTGCCAAGACTGAGTGGGGGAGAAATAGAAAATTTGAGTAAAGTTACTTTGCCAGACTGCTATACCCCCCATCCTAGAGTCAGATGACTCGGAAATTGCTATGTAGCACAGCTCAGCGACCATGGACGTTAGCCAACAGCCCACTGGAAAATGCGGCCCGCTCAATCACCGATTTCCCCGCCCTAGGAATTAATACTAGAGTGTATCACCCACAGGACTGCCTGTCATAAGACCCCATTGTTTTCTACCGTTTGCGCGTGATATAAGCGTGATCAGCCGTGGCTACAAGACACCAAGCGCCGGATAGAAGTCTCTGTGCTAGATTCACTGATGGCCCGTCCTCCGTCTATTGCAACAAGTGTATACAGTCGCTCGCCAGATACACCACGGCCAGACTCCTCAACGGCTACGCCTGCCCCGCGGGATGATCTTCCCGAGATTACACCACTGGACCATCGGATCTTTGTGGCGGGGAGAACGACCATGGCATTAGAGACGACAAAGACACACCTCAGTACAGCAAAGAGCGTGGCACCCCCGCCAGACCCAATCACTGAGAAGCGGAGCCAGCGCGATCAGCAAGCTCAGGAGAATGAGTTCTACCGCACCTGTTGCGTGAATTTCTGCCATCTAGCGACAGCCGTGGTTGACATCACACAAAAGCTTGTATTGGAAGAACACTTCCATTCTGACCAATTCGCCCCGATCAATGCACGCTTATGCCGGGCTACATTGGCTCTCTGGGCAGCCTTGGATGCATCAAGGGTGGAGGAGGATAGGGCGGAACGCATTTGGATGCAGGAATTGGATATTCCGACAGCTTCAGAGCCATCTTCCGAGTGGATCTAGGGGAAATTTGGCGTCGTATACGATTGAAGGCCGAGCTGGTCGAGTCTTTGGTATTGGGATCTGAGAATATTCAGTGAGACGTGACAGGCGAGGTGACAGCCCTGGATGAGAGTGGCGAATGCGTACATTCGTTTCAGGTGATTATGTGAGGGCCAGTTGGACAGTCAGCTACCCTGGTCTGACGACCAGCCCTGACGGTGGCAGTTGGCGGGCCAGGCTTTGTTGACGTGGTTCAAGAAGGCGGTGGCAATCACTTCCGCATGGCAAACTGACCAATCATGGTGGCTTTGGGGGTTCAACTCGGCAACTTCAGTTGAACCCCCTGTCGGGTTTTCCAAATCCTGGACCTGGAAATATATTATTCTAATTCTTGTATGTAGTCTGTTTACATCGAAATTCTAATTAGAAAGTACGAATATTCATCCTCCTTCAACTCATTTGCCTCATAAACACAGTTCTGCCCTGTTTATTGGGTTATAAAATTCCTCAACATTAAGCCATACGAAATATATATCTCAGACTTTAAGCAATCATATTAGAATAACATGTCACGATTTCTAGCAAATGACAAACCTCAATCTCCGAATTTGATCGCGACTGCAGATCTTACAGAGCCTCCAAGGCACTTGGGTATAGATATCCCGCTGTCACGTAGTCTGGTAATCATAAGGTTGGTCTGGTTGATGAAAGGCGGACCACGTGTAGACTCCGTCACTCTGCGGTCGGCCCGCGCATGGCCGTGGGACGCGTCGCGCCCGGCATCTTCCCAATAACCTCAAACAGCCGAGGGAATTGGCCTTTCAATATAGCACCATGGCCTTCTAGTCTAGTCATATTTCAACTACTTCCGGCTCTGTGGGTACTCGTGGCACGGTCACTTCATGCCGTCCCTCTGCAGCTCGGCTTTCGTGTTCTGACCTAAGGGGAAAGACCCAAGGCTTCCAGGGCCTTCAATCAAGACAGCTTCGCGCCAATTGCGCGATCAGCCTCTGGTTCGACGTGAAAGTTGCATACTGCAGGAGGGAGCGGCCTTTGGCGTCGCACTGGCTCACCATCGATTGTGGGTGAGAAACCAACAGCTCAAGGATCGCGTCGCGTCTGGGCTCGAAGCCACCGTACGTACGTCTTGGCAGCGAGAAGCAGTGCGCTGTCCCCTGCAAAGTTGGACCGATCGACATCGAGAGATCTGCTTTGCAAGAGGATCTGAACTGCAAGATGATCGTCGTATATCACCGCCAGATGGAGCGCAGTGTGACCTTGGCCATCTGTGATGTGAATATCGATTCGCGGGTCACCCAAGAGGATCTCCAAGATCTTGTGCTATTGATACTCTAGAGCCGTGAAGAGCGTGGGCTGGCCCTTCGGTCCGCTGCTATTGACATCGATGCCGTGCTGAAGGAGTTGAATCACGGCTTGCACATCTCCCCGAGCAATTGCAAAGAACAGTGCATTCTGAATAGACCGTCTGCAGCAATGAGCAGCGGGACGCTCTGACGGCGAAGAGCCTGCTAGAATGGGTAGTCAGCACCCGCACTGACACTGGAATAAGATGGCAAACCGATGGTATAGAGGTGGTGCGACATCTCCGACATGTAGTGAGAGGCTGTTTCGGATGAAATGATAGTGGCGCCGAACAGACTTATGGATGGAGGAGCAATACTCGACCTTGCAGGTCAGTATTTATAGAAGCCACTATGATAAGCATTTCATTCTTCTGGCTGATCCTCTACTTTACATTTGAGCTAGATGGAATTCGGTTGGGGTAGAATCACGGAAAATGAGGCCTGTAGAACAGAGAGGCTGTTCCCAGGAACTCTTCTGCTCCCAGGAATCTCAATGATCTTCCTGGAGCCCTGCGTTTGTGCGGAACGCCATGGACTCCTCGCATCTTCAACAAAGGCTTCTCACAGCGGGCCAATCTCTTTGCGTCTAATGTGTAGGCTAGTTGGTGCAATCCGCTGCCTCGATGGACTGGAATGCCTGCAGGTAGTCTATTAGAGCAAGTTGGACCATGCAAAGGCCCCGCTCCTGACTTACCCTCTAGCGTACATTCCACACTAGGCAGGAGCCGGAGGAATTATAAAAAGCTAGAAGGCACTCAGAGAGCCCAGTGATAAATTCTATGCCTACTACTTGTCTCATCTTTGATTGTCGATCTACATTACATCTGGTCTTTTCGCCATGTCTACCTTTTGGAACCCAGTCAGTGTTTGTGAGATTGGTGAGGATCTAGCCCACCAGGCTACCTGCTGCGGCATCACAGAGCGAGGTGCTCGCTGTAAGAATAGGATCTCTGCGAAGATGCTCAAGCAGTGAAAGGAGAAGCTGAGAAGCCTTGCTCGGGCACTTTTTCATGCGCAGACCCTGCAGCCGATTTTGCACAACATTGCAACTCGTTTCCTGTGCTCCAGGTGGCATCGAGATCGGCAAGCTGACCAGGTTAGTCGACGCTGGTATGATGCCGCTGTTCGCAATCAGCTCGGCAGCAACGTTGTGCTGGAACACGCGACCACGCTAAGCCACGAGGAAAGTGACCTGCGCCAACCTGCAACCCATCAGTTGGACCATGGTGTCTCATATGATACCAGTGAGACTGAGCGCGAGCTCCCGCAAGCAATCCAGCCTTATGTATCCCCCGCGATGCTGCGTGCAAACAATGTGCCGTGGGCTGTCTCGCCGGTACAACCTGCCATTGTGTCTGTTGCGAATATTTTGGCAGGAATTCAAGACCTGGAATTACACTGTCTCGCTGTGAGTCATGATGTGAACGACATTCATTGTACCTTTTGCCTGGCGGAAGATGGAGACACGACCGATGAAAATGTGATTCTCCGATGTCGACAATGCCACGCGCTATCGCACCTGTCCTGCATGGAACTCTGGCTGGACCAGCGTGACACAGGCTTTGGCACCTCTTGTTGTGTTTGGTAAGTTCACTCGCTTCAACGTTATGGAGGGAGGATTCTGACAATCAGCAGCCGCAGTAATGGTGCTCTAGATGCCCTCATCCGTCCAATTAGGCGTCGGACCGATACTGGTTCCGCCAGCGCGTCGACGGTAGACCGCAACATAGGTACGGTGCATGATTGCCGGCTAGGAAACTCCTTGCCCACCGAGGATACAACGACTTCTCAGGGCCGCATTGCTCGGTCACCCCGTGCACCAGCACGGCATGAACAGCCCCGTCGGTCGGCGCGGCTGACGCGGAATGTCGATAGCACTGCCCCGCTCCGACGTTCGACAAGATTGGAGAATAGCCGACCGCGAGGCTGTGAGTGATAGCTTGACTGGTCGAGATGGTATTGATGGATACCAGATTTGTGTGATTGAAGTCGTAGGTAATCTTAGTCTACAATTGAATTGATGATTTTCGAGACTGATGCTCCTTTTTCATTAGCCTGACAGTTGGCTGCATGCACATTAGATCGATTTAGTTGGAGAGATTTGGGCGTTCGGAGCGAGAGTGATTACATTTTGCCTTGTCTGGCCTTGTCTAGGAAGAGGGCTCCCGGGTACTCTTCCAACGCGATATCCAAGCTTGAAGGATTTTGTTCTAATATTGGCTCAGTAGTTGGGACTCCCAACAATTTAACGCATTTATAGGAACATTGGAAACGACTGGAACAAGATAAATACAAAATGCGCACTTCTCCCAATGGTAGAACCGGGACGCGTTGAAAATAAACATGTAGAGCGGGGAAGCGATCTAGGAGCCTACGAGCTCTCTGCCATAGCATTTATATCTTTAACGGTTTCATGATCAATTCACTGCTTATAAAATGAAGGCCTGAATTCACCCAGAAGACAGCGCAGAATTCTTGTTCGCCATTCTCTTGGAAATGCCCCTCGGAGAATCTTATAAAATGTCCAGTGGAATTATCACAAAGTGCAGAGCACTCAAAATCTCAGTAATCAAAATCATCCACACAGAAGCAAAACACGCAAACCAGAACTGGAGCCGCAACTATGTGGAGAGCAGCTTTCCCTCCCTCATAAGCCACATTTCCAACCACGTTAACAGGAACTGCAGCAGCCATCACAGTGGCATCAACTGCAAGCTTAAGCCCCTTTGCGACCTTTTTTCTCAGTCTTCTGCTCCGAAGAGCACGATGTGGTGTTTCAGGATAGGATGAGGTTGTTGGTGGAGGCACTTGAAAAAAGCTTTCTTCGGAGTTTGGCCTCGGACGGGTTGGAAGAAATGTCCAGGGGAGAATCCCTGATGCACTCTGCATAGTCTGGAGGGGCTTCGTTCGGTACACACGCCATCTCGTTCTCGTATGCCTGATGATCAAAGGACAGGCGTGAAATTAGAACTGAGGGGTGTCAAATTTTAAACAGGTCAAAACCTGGAAAGAGGATAAAAGCCTAGCTTGGATAGTCGCGGTGAAAAGAGGAGCTAGTGAAGATCTCCCCAGTGTATTTATAAATGACTCGGGTGGTGAAATACAAGCCGAACCAGGTAGGCCACAGGGGGACCGAACAAACCTTTTATTGGGTCTGTAGCTTGTGAGGGAGAGTAGCGTATGGGCTGTTACTTATCAGCCGGAGAATGGTCTCAGAACCAAGACTTAGAATACTAGGTGCTCCAATCCCGCTCCTGGGATCCAGATGATACATTCTGGGAGCTTGTCCGATCCTGGGATTATTCCCACCGTTCCCACGCGCAGTACTATCGACCGGTTAGGCCCGTATACCAGGCATAGTTGTATGGATAGAATGTAGATTTCAGGAACTATCTGATACACATGCTATAAAGAAAATCAACTTGCAACCCAGGTGACTATAAATATCCGACTCGAACCTGGTCTCTTGAAAGACATCTGCCTCTTTTCTCGTTTTCCTATCCCATCCGCCCGCAGCCACGCCATGTCTAACATTCAATGGGATCCTCTGACTACTTGCGAGATGAATATTCCTTCTCAAGAGAGCAGGAATTGCTGCGGTCGCACTATCAAGGGTGCTTCTTGCAAGAGTCGTATTACATTATCGGTGGTCCAAAAGGGCCACCAAAAATTGATGAGCCTAGCTAGACGCCCACTGGACTTGGCGACCTTGGAGCTCTGTCTTCGAGATATTGCAAAGTGCTTCTTGTGCACGATTTGGCACCAGAGCCGGCAAACCGATGATGTTGCTCAAAGATGGTATCGGCGCTGTTCGAAACTCGATGCCATTCAGTGGTACCAGCCGTTCGCCTCCACCGCCGATAGCGCATTTGTCTTCGAGAACCTCAGTCGCTCAGACATCGGAGCTCAACCCCACCGTCCAATCAGGCACGCCCAATACACCACCCCACACGCCTGCTACAAGCCTGCCATCTCCGAGCATGGGGTCGTTTGTCACAGCTGCAACACTCAGATCAAACAATGTCCCGTCGAATATCTCGCCCGACCATCCCGCTTTCCTATCGTGCGTCACCAATATTCGGACCGGCGTGCAAGGCATAGAGCTTCATAGTCTAGGTCACAGCGATGGCATCGCCGATATACACTGCCTCTTTTGTCTGATCGAGGATGAGGGAGACGCAAAGGAAACAGTGGTCCTACGCTGCATACAGTGCGGCGCTTTGTCACATCTCGGGTGCATGGAATGGTGGATGAAGAATAGAAACAGAGATTTCAAGAAGTCCTGTTTTGCTTGGCGAGAGAAACTCTGTACGCTTATTTGACTATTACTGATTAAGAATATAGTGGCCATGAGGGTGCCCTAGAGGCTTTCATTCGTTCGAGCGGAGCCCTAGAGCGCGGGACGGGCGCATGCGCTAGCCATGCAGCCTCAGAAACGGATCCTTTGCCTACCCACGTCGCAGGAGCCGTAGTGCCCGATCCAGCTGCTTGACATCAATTTGAAATTGAGGTCAATTCCCTGGTAATATAGAAAGATGTGATCGGGAACAGCACGGAACAGCGCTATTGGGAGCATGGAACTGTGTGATGGGCCATAGTGCTACTTTCCCGCAGACAGCAAATTCATTCGATTTGACAAAGACCCTAGTGTAAGAGCTTTAGTGCAGTCTGGCTCCGGCTACTATGGACAAAGCGATAGAAAGTACTATTATAAGGACTCGGCTTGGGAAGCAGTACTTCTTCGTGAACCGGCCTGTAGTCCTGATACCCGCTCAGTTGGATTCAGAAGTCAGACTCTTCGGGCGACTTATATCATAGGGAGGATCTCTTGAATATCTGTAGGTCTAGTTCCACTCCCACGAGGAGCCCTTCTCATGAAACTTGGCTCAGATGAGATCAACCAATAAGTAATCTGGATGTGGTAGTGTCTAATCCTAGTCGCACGTTTCCCTCGGTTGAGACTTTCTGGGATGAATCACTGTGGGCCTGCGAGGCTTTTTGTCACAAGAGCACCGCGACAGCATCACGTTGAAACAGTACTTTGTTACGACCACAGTGAACTCTTGATTTATGTTTCCCCTGTGTGCCTCCGACAACAGATAGCACACATTGACATTTGACAGTCATCCCACTCTTGGTTTCGTTCCGGAGGAGGTATAATATCTCAATTCCCTGTTTGCTCTTCGCACCGACGATGAACAAATTGCCAGATGTCAGGTAAAGTATCTCTTTCTTCTTCGCCCATGTCTGATAAACCTTCAGCATATATCGTTGGAAATCCGGTCAACCGTCGTTCAAATTTCCGCTGGAATAGTGTTTGATAGGGTTTAGATTGGTGCATTGATAAAGAATCTCGATTTGTCGGCTTAGGCCCCGGTGAACGTGGTTTTCCGACCAGCTTCTGCGTTGAAGAATGCTTCCGGCGTAAAAGACGATCTTTTTGTCCCTTCAAAGACCCGGGAGAACGCCTAATTTTGAACTCTCGATAATAACCGCGCGAGAGGTCTTTCCAAGATAGGCTTCCTCGCGCCTCTAGCCATCGTAAAAGGTTTTCTTTCTCCCAATCTGACCACCCCTGCACAAGTCGCGGCATTCTTGATTCTCCTCAGATCTAGGAGATCTTGCACGGACGAATAGGTTGGATGGAATCAAGTGTCAACATACCGTGGAGCGAGAAAAATGTCTTGAAAGAATCGTGATCTGGTTGACTCATCTAAGGTAAGGCTTAAATTGGTGTGCTCCTTTTGAAAGACTCCGAGTTGCCCTGGTTCAAAAGACTTGTCAATCTGTCGTGGGGATAGAATTGGGTTAGATCGTTGGGTAATCGAAAATAGGGTGTTGACTGCACAGGGTAGGAAAATAACGCCCAGGAAGTATAAAGAAAGCATCATGTTTTGTTTTCGTTGGTCAAATGCCCTTGGAAGCCGGGTAGCAAACAACGGTTGACTCAACATCGGATGCCCTGTAGACCAAGCTCACTCGTCTCGCCCCAGGGCCTTTGGTCCTACGCACGACAAAATCTTCGCTTTCTCAGTCTCCTTGTCAGACAAATTTATTAGTGGATGCTTTGCTACAGCCCAAGATATACTAGCACAAACGGAACACCCACATTTCAGTTTTATCTCAAAACTTTGGGCATGTCATCCTCTTTCCACAACTTATTGTAATCTGAGCGGCTCATTTATTGTCAATTCCAAGCCACGATGGATACCACTCTCACGAGTCTCTCCTCCGAAGCTGGGGCCATACTGTTGGCAAACATGGAGATTGTAGAGGTGGTATCTATGTTCTCTATAGGCGCTTACAATGCCCTTGAAACTGCGATCGTCACTTTCAATGTCTTTGACAGATACCGCGGACTGTACTTCTGGAGCATGCAGGTCGCCTCGTGGGGCATCGTGCTGCACTCCATCTCGGCCATGGTTCGGTTTGTCTCACAGGCATCTGGTCTTGCAATGTCGATCCCATTCCTGCGGGTTGGTGCGCCATGGTGACCGGTCAAGCTGTTGTCCTATACTCGCGGCTGCATTTGGTGGTTTTCGACAGATACAAGATGCGCTGGGCTCTGTGGATGATCGTCATCAATGCAGTGGTCTTGCATATCCCAATGAGCATCTTGTTCCTTGGCATTGGCCAGGGCAATACTCACTTCGCCCGAGCCGCTGCCATTTACGATCGGATCCAACTGACAGGCTTCTGTATACAAGACCTCGTTTTGTGCGGGACCTACATTCGAAAGGCAGCACGTATCATGAAGCCGATCATGGCGCTTCGTGATTGCGCGGAGCGGCGCATCATGGTCCACCTGGTCATGGTCAACGCTTTCGTACTCGTCCTCAACCTTCTTCTTGTGATCGCTGAATACAAAATCCATTTCATTCAGATCAGCCTCAAAACGGTAGTGTACAGTATCAAGCTCAAACTAGAGTTTACTGTCCTCAACCGCCTTCGCTCCCTGGTCAAGTCCGATCTTTCTAACGAATTGGAGAGCCCGACATCGAGACATTTCTCGCATCGCAACCATTCTTCTGGGGCAACTTCACTCCATGCTAAGTTCAGCCGGGTGGTGAAAGACTCCGCTCCCTTTCTGGATGTGGAGATTCCCGACTCACTTCTTTGGCTCGACCTCGGCTCCAGCTCTCCCCAAGAATTGCTAGAGGCTTCTCATATTTTCTTCGCCCGGAATGAGAATATGTCCGTCTCTGCGGGATGTATCGGAGGTGAAGGCTGGGTGCGCGGGCCAACAGGGAAGTTCACTGAGGATCTTGATGACTGCCGAAAAATGTCTTTTGTGGAGTAAATACTGCCTGGAAGGGCCTTGGCTGCAATCATATTGTGGTAGAATGAGCAAAGTTTTGTTTATGCGCATAGCCTTCGTTGAAGCAGCAGATTCTGGGTACTCTTTCGACTGGGTGTCACTCCAAGGTCAAGAAATAAAACTCATAATGGTCCTTTCTTTCGCCCAATAATTCTGTTCTTGGAGGTGGTAATCTGCAGAGATGCCTGAAGTTCCCTTCTGGAGCATTTCTTCGTAAAACCATCAGTAAGATGGATCCCACTGAAATAAGTAGACAGGGCTCTCAATATATCGAAAAGCAACTGGCAGTTAGCATACATGCAGCGCGATGTCGTTGACGAGGAATATCCAGCGCGTACGGGTGTGATTTTGGCGGCCGCTGGTTTTAGACTGCTAAAGAAGTTGCCTGCTCGTTAGTTGGCCTTTCATGAGGTGTTGATATTGCTCAAGAGTGAAACAATTCACAAAAGTGTACCTAAATCCTCACTCAAGACTCTCACCACTATTTGATGGCAGTAACAAAAGTGACCTCGCCAGGTTGGATGAGTATGGCTGATTCTTTATGAATATATATTAACTGCAGTTCCGCTGCTCATTCTGAAATTTTGTCCATCAAGTGAACTCTCTCTAATCTACAGACGGGGAACTCTCTAGAGAAGCACCACCCACCGTCTCAACCAGCCAAAATAATTCAACATGGTCGCCAGAATCTCCTACAGTTCCCGTCATACCGCACGGCCCCTCCAGCCAATTCCGCCTGGGAAGAAGCCTTCCGACCACTCTCGCATTAAGATAAAGTTGCGTTTCAGCGAAAGAATTGGACGCCGAGTAGCAAAGCAAAGCATTCCCTGCCCTCAAAAGACAGAGACACATCGCCGCCGTCGGCATTTGCTCAGCCGTAATGCCGCTGACTGCGAGGCGACTCGAGTCGATTGGATGCTCCGACTTCGCCCGATGCCACACCGAGTGTGCTAGGTCTCTCGCAGTGCATCTGGAGATTTTACCCGTACGGTCGCTCGATGCGACTCAATTTGTCTGGCTTCAGCTGCCAGACTCAGACTCTTGGTGACTTTTTTCCCAGGCCTGCAATATCCAAAAGAAGCCGCTGTTTGGGTATGAACTCCTTCGTGCCTGTCAACATTGATTTATGTATCTTACACAAGCCTGTTTTGAATGGAAGTGCCACTATCTTGAGGTCTTGCAATTGAGAATGAATAATATAGACGTGTGCCTGGCTGTAGTGACCCATGATATTCACGTTGAAATACGTAAACAGTCCCTTCTTCCATTTAACTAAAGATTTTTGACCCACAACGAAAATGAGAAATCTAAACAAATTCAATAACAAGAAAACATATCTTATACACATCCTTGCAATTTTTCTCTTCATACACTTCCTAGCTTTCCGTCCAGCAGCACACTCCAAAGCCAACCCGCAACTCACAGTAGCAGCGGCCCCTCAGCCACAATTGATGAAAGACGGTTCCTTTTCGCGCAGATGTAGGCTGAATGGCTAGATGCAAGAGGCTACGATAGCTCCCAATTAAGCCATTCGTGCAATCAGCACTTGCATCACCTCGTGTGAATAAACAATGAGCGCAAAGGTGGTCATCAAGCACATCGCATGAAAGCTAGGCCCCAAATGATGTGGAACTCCTAAAGCCTCCAATGGCTGCAACATGTAGATGACTAGCCCGAGTATGTTGCTTGCCAAAAACTTCACAAATGCAGTAGCGAGGGGAGTCGAGAACGACGCTGGCCCTGCAAGAGCATGCATTGTTGGCATCAGCGCTAGCATGATGATGGATAGGATATCAAGAGAAGTGCCGGAACGCGGCGTCGACTGTCCATTTCTGGCTTGAAGATAACCTAGTACAACTGCTGTCAAGCCAACAAGGTAGCCGAGCTGTGTCCAAGACCAAATTGGTAGGAAAGCCGTTGTAGGCAGGGCAGTAGCCCATATCGAGATAGTCCCCACGAGCTTGATTAGACTACTCTCACTTGCCAGTGGTTCGTCTGTGATGATCTCAATCACAAAGCTCAGAGCTACATATAGATAGCAGGATGCAATGCTGACAGCGAAGAGAAGGACGAGCACAGCTGTGGGTACCAGATCCAGGGAGGTCGGCAGATGGAAGAGAAGGAACTGAACTGCGTAGACCAAGAAATAGAGGAAGCCAACACTGGCGATGATGGCGCCGCAAAGGCAGCTAGGAAGGCGATTGGTATTCATTGGGAGTGAGGAGGAGACTTACTCTGAGAGGGGAAGACAGCGGACTGGGTCTCAATATATAGGCTCGAAATCTTTCTCACTGACATTCGGTGCTCATATCAAGCGCTGATCTCCGCGGAGCGGTGAATCACCAACTGAACGCAGAAAACGCTCCGTTGAGTGAATATGTGTGCTAGAGTTTGACTACCAAAATTATTGTTAAGTGAAATTAAGGATGTTTTCTTTTAAAACAATCAGGAAATAGGCTTAGAAGCGGCCATTTTTTGAAGACCTAATACAACATATGCTATAATTAAAGGTAAAAATACTGTTCAACAAACAGACATTAATTGATCAAAACGTATTCTAGGGAAAGAAGCTCTTGCTCAAATAAATGCAAATATAAAGAAAGCAGTTTTTATAGCTAAATTTATTGGACTTGAAGACACATTAAGGAATATACTTTGCAAGATAGAATTATCTATATTTTAAATATATAAATAAAAAGAAAAAAAATTTTTTTTTATAAAAAAAAAAAATAAAAAAAAAAAAGTATATTTATATTAACATTAGGATTTGCTTTTGAATTAGGAAAAAATGCATTAAAAATAGAAAGTAGACAAGTTTTCAATTTTGAAAATAAATCTTGAAAAGGTTACTCTTTAATATATAAATAATAATATAAATTATGATGAACCACTTAACTTGACGGGAGGCTTTGGATATTTGTATCGCCTGACTATATCCCAGGCGCATAGCAACTTCAACTCAGTAGTAGAGTCAACCCCAACTGCCCAGTGATTAATTTCATTCTCCACATCATCTTACTTTTTGCATATGGTAGCCCCTGCAATATGCAACAGCTCATTGAGTTATCGCAAGAAATTGGTCAGCAGCAAATCGAGAATCGCTACCTCCGCGAATGTTACAAAGCACTCAAAATACTGCAAGAGAGCACGGCAGACATGATCATGGTACTTGACGAGCTTTTCGAGTCGCAGACACAGGAGTCCATGACTCCCATCTATACGAAAATCTTCCGGCTACAAGAAAAGACATGCCAGCTAACTACGCGCGTGGACAGAGCCCAGGAAGCATGCGAGGAACTATGTCCACTTCATATGTCATGCTCCGTTCACCAACAGCTAGAGCCCATCATACGAATGATCATTGATCAGAGAGCTCTAACTGCTCACGCAGCCGATTTTGATTGCGAGTCCCTGCCTTGAGGTTTTTGAAATATTGCAGGTATTGATGCAGGAGACAACGGTGGCAGGAGACTCGATCATTATGTATGGTAGAGAAATATGCTCTGAAATGCAGTGCAATGTATTCATGCTCTTTAATCCTCGAATCATCACTCAGCTTGGAGTGCGTCAGTTTCAAGAAGTTTCAGAGAGGGATAGGGTTCTTTTCCTGCTCTGTGGCTGCTACCGATAGATTGAGCAATTGATTGGTATTGGCTTATCTTTTGCTTGGGAATGAGCCATCCAATTGATAAACCCAATGAAATGCACACGAGCTATCTATTTGAATCTACTAGAATGCTTTGTTTAAACAGATGCGAGCAGTGAAAAAGCCAGTAGTAAACAGGCATTCAGTAAACAGGCATTCAGTAAATAGACGTTCAGTAAAGAGGCGTTCAGTAAACAGGCATTCGGTAAACAGGCATTCAGTAAACAGACATTCAGTAAACAGGCATTCAGTAAAGAGGCGTTCAGTAAAGAGGCGTTCAGTAAAGAGGCGTTCAGTAAAGAGGCGTTCAGTAAAGAGGCGTTCAGTAAACAGATGCATTCGGTAAACCAACGACCATTTCCTTTCCAACCGCAAGAAAAATTCAGTCCAAAAAGGCGGGCCACCAATACCGATATTCTACGTTTATAAAGGGCCCAGGCTACCAGTCTCTATCACTATTCATTTCATTTTCCTCAACTTTCATCCCAACTCTCATCCTACCAATGGCTATGCATCCGAAAAACGAACTTTTGACCACCTTGTCTTGGCCGGACTACCCCGAAGAACTTGTCACCGCCGATGAATCGTCTTCGCAGTCAACGAACGAAAATGCTCCATCCGAAAATACCGATGACTATGACTTTGTCATTTCCGATGAAGCTACCACTGAATACTCGTCGAGCGTGCTAGACTCGACCGGGCGGGACTGGTCCAGTGGGCAGAACGAGGAGGTAAGACAACCATCTATTCCAGTTCCGCATGACCGAAACTGACGTCTAGCTATTGCCGTACGTCGCGTAAAAGAGGAGGGATCATACACTCTCAACTACTTGGTGCTGTGGGGGTCTTGGGAGGAAGAGCCACCCCGAAAGGAGCACTCCATTGGGACGAGTATCCCATTGAATTAAGTGGCCGTGAAAGAAGTTGTTCATATTTAGAGCCGAGTAGCTAGGCTCGTTTCATTCGCAGATGCTTTCCATGAGACAGATGATGTCCCGTCGATTAGAGTATATATCAGCAAAATACCAATTGTTGTCCATTTAGATATATTGTCAGGAGCCGAGAACGATTTGAAGCTACTTGATCGTCGCTACCAGGGCTTATTACAGACTTATACTCACCATTCAATGGGTCAGAGCGCTCGGCTGATATCGTAGAAACTAATTTCGGTATTCAATTTTCAATCTGGCAAGGCCAATTTAGACGTTGAGAGCAACAACTTGAGGGCGAGAAAAGATGTGAGTCTCATGAGCAAAGCCACAAATTTGACAGCAAAATATTTCGCAGGTTCACTTAAGGCAGAGAATGCATCAGCAGTCCGTCGCTAGTCCGGTCGTGTTCTTTTGAGTCGGGGATGGAATTTCCGTAGGACGCACAACGGCCAGAGTTCGAGTGGTGGACGAAGTGGTCGTCACTCTCTCGGTGGTGTTTCGGCCAACTGTGCACTCACTCCCGACTTGGAGAGAAGCGTCAATTGTGCAACTGGCCGTCTGACCTTGCAGGTTTTGGAACCATATCAAGCCAGTATCCTCGAGTGAAACGGTCGCGACCGAGCTTCTGTTCCCGGCATCATGGCCACAGATCGAGACGTTCATGAAGCGCGGCCCGTCCGCCACTCCTGATTTCACTGTTGGCGAGTGGCTTATTAGCAGTAATCCAGGTTGCGTGGGGATGCTTTCTCACAGTCACATGTTCTTCCTTTGAGATTCCCGATTGGATCCGAGGTGCCCGTACAATCCCAGTTGTCAACTGAATAGATACGGCATTTTCCATCGACATCGTAAAGCTGAAATCGGCCCGCAAGGGTCAGGGGTAAGCCGACAGTGAAGAGATAAGGAACGAGACGCATGGTGCTAGACTTGATGGGTAAGACTGGATGTGTGATGCTCGCTTTTATGTTCTCTTCAGGTAATACAGGCTACGAGACTTGTAAGGCCTAACATGATTGATGGTGTGTTCCCACCTTCCAGTTCAACCCGCAATTTTGACCCGATCGCTGGAGCCTCATCTTCTGTCTGGCCTCAATATAGCAAGATTTACTGGCTCTAGGTATTCACATATTGTGCTTGATTTGCAGACTAAGGCCCCATGAAATATTGCTCACGAGGTCAGAAGTCATGTTTGTTTTTTGCGCTCGAATTGCTGAGCTCACTATCTTCATTCACCTCATGTCCACTGTTTTTCCGAACCCTATTGAGTGGGTCAGAAGATATCAAAGGTTATTGTTCTCCATTCTTTTAATCTAGAGATACTAGAATCAGGCTTACCTACAAGTTAAATTGGCTGGCAGGCGCTATTGTATTCTTATCATGAGATAATCGTACCTAGGGTCCGGCAATATTGCGGTATTGGTGTATTTTAATGGATGGCATTTTACCCATCAAAAAAGAAGCGTGCGATGTTGTGCTTCTAAGATCTAGATGAGCGTTGCGTCACCCTGTATATGTTGATAGCGGCCAGGTCGAGGATGCCAAAATTCACGATTTTAAAAGCAGTCAAATTGAGCATTTCCAAGTTAGGCTTGGCAACTGTTCCACCCTGGATCGGTTTAATCGGTGATTAGGTGTTGAAGTCCATCGAGACGTTTACTCAACGTTGGAAGACCGCACCTTGCAATATAAAATTGACTTTCTTGATCACTGTCTTGGCAAACATTCAGTTTTTGCAAAGCCCGACTGCAAAAAAAAACATATATATAAGCGCTCAAATTGCGCTGCTACCATGCATTCATGAATCAGATTCGATTTCCCGCATATTTGAACCCCCACGATATTCTGCAAGATGTCCTCGCCTATGGATCGGAAGCACTGTCAAAGCCCAGAACCATTGATCGATTGTCCAAACAAAAAGCCGCGCGAATTGTATGAGGATGGAGAAGCCTCATTCCCGAAAGCGAAGGTGCTTGACGGGAGCCCCAGTAAAATGCCCCAGGTGAGTGTCCTTTCATGGGAAATCAGCTATTCTTTCACACGTACTGATGACTGCAGCAATCCCAACCCGTTGGCGCTCTGACGGTGCAGATAAGACAACTACTGGAACTCGATGGGCCCCTTGCGGCACAAGGCCTCAATCTTCTCGGTTTCTACTTAGCTATGTGGGAGTGTTATATTGTGAAGTCCGCCCAGGGTCTGCGTCTGGTGAATGAAAACAGCAAGCTTCAAGCCTCGTATGACTGGCTCGTCTATGAGAGGGATCTTCTCACACAACAGCTGCGGGAGATGGAGCTCATTCTGGAGGATCGAAGGAAGAAGGCAATTCACCTGCAGCATATGATGCTGGATTGTATGCCTTCAGGTCTTATGATATCCGCTCATCCTCAAGAGTAGCGATCTGGGACGAATCATGGATGTGATTCTATTATGGCTGGACGCCCTCATATAGTGGCTGTCACAAGCAGCAAAGTTGGCAAAAGATAAGCATATGAGTCTTTATACGTTCTCGAAACTATTAGTACTGCCTTTTACATTTATTTGAAATTAGAAGTGACAAACGTATCGCACAACAGAGTTGATTGTCCAGCCCCCGTGGAGATTACCAAATTTGGTAGGACCGATTGATCGGGGAATTCTCTATTGAAACCTATATTCAAGTACCTGCGAATCATTGGTATGGTTTGGCTACCAGAACAAGTTCTTTCCCCAATCATGCGTGGTTCAGACTTGTTGCGAGATGCGAATGCAGATTAGCAGCCAAGCCGAAGCATCGGAACAATCCCGAGCTATCTATGTAAATGATCAAGCCATTTTCCAATCAAATTGGTCATCCCATTGTATAGATTGTCCTGCCTTCCCGTGGACAATGGTGATAACGACCATTTTCCTCTGAACTCAACAAGACTTGGTCTCGAAGAACTCGGTCATCTCACTGTAGTAGCAACTTGAGCTTCCTCTGCAAATAGTGCTGAACCTACCGGCTGGAGTATTTGGATACTGGGAGTTTGTACCAGAGTTAACGAGAAATGAATCCTGGAGTTTGCTTCAATTGCGCTGAGGCTTGAAAAGCGAACGTCGACCCGGATCTGCGATCTCGTAAGACTCAGACTCTTGTTGTGATATAAGGCTGGTGCAGATCAGGAACCAAGCCGTCCCATCGGAATTAATGCCGAAATATCTATATACAGAATCAAGTTGATTTCCAATCAACTTGTTCTTCTCGTTGTATATATAGCCTCATATTTCCCTCTGGATGACAATAACAATCAATCTTCCTTTGATTAACAACAGGTTATGAGCCCGGGAGCAATCTCTCGGGTGCCGTCTCTACTCATCTGAGAAACATCTTATCTATCCATCTTGATTATATATCTACCCCGCTTTCAACTCATCAACTTATCATCATGTCGGCTCTGGTCCATGACTCCCCAGACCGAGCCGTCACGGCCATCGAGCCTCTGACAGGAAGCGACAACTTCGCTACCTGGAAACGTCTCATGACCTCCTACCTCAAAGCGAGACAGGTCTGGGACGTGGTGTCGGGCGACCTCCAGCGTCCTGACTGCCTGTTCAAGTACGCCAAACCTATTACGGCGGACATCCACCCCTTGGTGGAGCCCCACCTCAGCGGGGCGGTGAGGCAGCGCGCCATCGACGCGCGCCTCGAAGTGGAGGTCCAGGCGTTCGAGCGCCACCGTGAATGGTCGCGCCGCGAAGCCGAGGCCTACCATACTATCTTCCGTTACTTGTCCCCCCACATCAGCATTCATGTCGCGGGACTCGAAACATCTCGCGACCTCTGGAATGAACTTGAAGAACGGTATCGGCGGATGGAACTCGCCACGTTCTGCGAGCTGTTCGCCCAGTTGCGTGAGACCACAGGCGAGCGCTGTGGCAGTGCACGCGAGTTTGTCGATCGTGTACGGATGTTAGTACACCGGTTGAATGCTATCGTCCCCGGATCAATCGGCGACCGGACGCACATTGCGATTCTGTTGACTCAGATCGGACCAGAATACATCTTGATTGTAGATGCGATCCAAAATGACAAAGATCCAGTCAACCCGACCACGATCGGAAACCGTCTGGCAAATGCAGAACAGACGGTGCAGCGGAAGGACGCCGCAACGCTCCCGCATGGAGCGTCTGGCGCATCGAATAGCCCTTCAATCAATACCGTGCAGAAGAATACCAAAAAGTGTAACTACTGCAAGAAGCGCGGCCATGTGGTCGCGCAGTGCTGGAAGAAACAGCGAGAAGAACAGCCGTCCAGGGACCATGCCCTGAAGGCCGAACGGAGTGTTTCCGGCTCACCAAGAAGCAATTTGCGAAGTATACCATCAAGCCAGGTGGAAGAACGGCAGGGCCCGCCGACTTCCAAGAGACCGCGGATCAATGTTGTGAGGGCGAGGGTGACGACTCTCTATACCCACGCACCGTCACCCCGGTGGATCCTGGACTCGGCTGCCACCAGCCACATCTGCTGGGACCGGAGCTGCTTCAGCAGTCTGCGGCCCCATCGCGAGATGTTGGACACGGCGGGCGATCCAGTGGAAGCCGAAGGGATTGGGACGGTGAAGCTCACGCTCCGGGGGAAGTTCAACCAACCCCTGGTGCTCAAGAACGTATACTTCGCGCCACGCGTCGGGATGAACCTGATCAGTGTGCCGAAGTTGCTAAGAGACCGCTACTCGGTGGTAGCGCACCCGCAGAACGTCTTTGTGCAACGCCGAGGACGAACGGTGGGGACCGCCTACCATGCGGAGGAGGATCTGTTGATCCTGCGGTGCCATGTGAGCAAGAGATCTCGAGAACGAGTCCAACTGGCGAGGGCGCCGACGACCTATGGCCATGCAGATTCCCTGGAACCGCAGGCGGTGGCCATGGACGTCGACAGCCGTGAAGAGTCAAGTGGCGTAGGATGCGCATCGCCAACCTCTGAACTCGGTGGTGAAGCTGTGATACTCGAAGCAGATGCGGGCAAAGGAGTGGACCAGGCCTCCGAAGCGCTATGGCACGCTCGGATGGGACATCTGAACCGGGGCGACTTGAGGGTGGTCCTCCGGCAGACCGGCACTCCGTACCGACCGCTGACGCAGGCGCAACTGCAGGCAACGCCGCGTTGCCCGGCGTGCATGTCGGGTAAGCAGCATCAGAAGAGGAACTCCCGTGCAAGGCGGCCACGTCTGCATTCAACGAGAATTTTTGAATTGATCCACTCGGACATCATGGAGATGCCGATTGCCAAAGATGGCAGCAGGTACGTGATCACCTTTACTGACGATTATTCTCGGGGCTCATGGGCCTATGCCATGAGATGGAAACATGAAGCGCTGCAGAAGTTCCGACAGTTTGAGGCCTGGGTGCACCGACAATTTGGGGCCCAGATTAGAAGATTTCTTACCGACAATGGAAGAGAATATCTGCCGGTCGGAACACACCTCGAACGCCAGGGAGTTGAGTTTGACACCTCGCCGCCATACTGCAAAGGGCAGAATGGGCTGGCCGAACGAACGAACCGCACTATCCGGGAGCGGATCAACACGCTCCTGTCCGATGCAAACCTTCCTCCTTCCTGGTGGGTCGAACTTATAGATACGGTAGTCTATCTGAAGCTGCGCGCGCCAGCATCAATTCTGCGAAAAAGGACACCGTATGAAGTGATTTATGGGAAGCCGCCCTCGCTCTTGCATCTACGCCGGATCGGCTCTCGTGCCTGGGTGTTGATCCCAAAAGAGCATCGAGCCAAACTCGGACCGAGGTCGTCCGAGTGCCGACTGCTAGGTTATTGTGAACCCAACCAGTACAAGCTGTACGAAATCCACTCAGGAAAGACAATATTCTCCCGTGATGTCGAGTTCGATGAGAGGACCCCCGTGGCGCCACTCATCGAGGGGGAAACAGGCAACGACCTCCCGGACAACGCTCCTCCATCATCTGTCTTTCCACCAATGCCAAGTTCAGCCAGCGAGCTGCCAACACCTCCTGCGTCGCCATTACCTCGGTCGAATGAACGAGAGAAGCCGCCATCTGAGCGCGAGGATGAGACACCTCCAGTGATCAATCCAAGCCAACAGGAAACCGACTTGACATCGGATCTTGGGTATTCGATGTATGGTCGCAGACGAAGACCATCACGGCGTCTCCTGGAATCGCTGGGGAAGGTGTACTCGGCAGGCGCATTGAATACTGCACCGGCCAGACAAGCCGACCCGGCAACCTTCCGCGAAGCTGTGTCAGGCCCAGACCAGCTAATCTGGTGGGCCGCCATCCAGAAAGAATATGCGTCGCTTCTCGAACACGGAACATGGGAAAAGGTTCGGCGGGAGGACATCCCCGCTGGGGATCATGTGATTGGGTGCAAATGGGTCTTCAAGACCAAAACCAACGGAACGCGCAAAGCGCGACTGGTCATCAAAGGCTACCGGCAGAAACATGGCATCGATTATCACGAAACGTTTGCGGCTGTGTCGCGCATGGACTCGGTCCGCTGCATCGTCGCCAGCGCCGTGTTGCGCGGATGGAAACTCCACCAATTCGATGCGGTTACCGCATTTCTCCATGGAGACGTCGATTCGTCTATCTATATGGAGTTGCCCGAAGGCTTTGAAGAACCAGGGTACGTGTGTCGGCTGCGCCGTTCACTGTATGGGCTGAAGCAGGCCCCGCGGATTTGGTACCAATGCGTCCACCGCGTCCTGGCTTCTCAGGGCTTCACTATGGCCCAATCGGACAACTGTGTTTTCTGGAAAGCGGACTGCGTCGTTTGCGTTTATGTCGATGACTTTCTAGTTGCTGCGGCAAATACGCACGAAATTGAACAAGTACAACGAGCCTTACAAACCGAGTTCCGATTGAACGATCTGGGCATCCCTCGTTCGTTCCTCGGGATCGAGTTTGACTATCACGTTGATGGGTCCGTGTCTATTCACCAACATCAGTACATCCAGAAGGTGCTCTCCGACTTTGGCATGGAGAGTTGTCAGCCGAAGTCTACGCCGATGAATCCTAAGCAAAGCCTGAATACTCGCCCAGAGGAGGAACCTCCGGATGAAGAAGCAAAAGCTCGCTATGCAACTGCTATCGGCTCGCTCATGTATTTGATGGTTGGCACGCGACCGGATATTGCGTTTGCGCTCGGAATGTTGAGTCGCTTCACATCCCGGCCGCAATCGCATCACCAGGCCGCACTTCAGCGACTGCTTCGCTACATCAAAGCCACGCAATCTCACCGTATCACCTACCGAAATGGTCAATTGATCGGATACACTGACGCCGACTTCGGTGGCTCCGTCGTCACGGATGGAGCATACTCCACGTCTGGCTACGTGTTCCAACTGGCGGGAGCGCCGGTTTCCTGGTCGTCCAAACGTCAGGGGGAAGTGGCCACGTCCACGACTCATGCCGAATACATTGGCCAATACAATGCCATTTTACATCTACAGTGGCTCCGCACCTTTCTAGGAGAAACAAATCTGTATCGGTCTCCGGTCACTAATATCATGGCTGACAATCAATCCGCTATTGCGCTCTCCCGCAATCCCGAATTTCACAAACGGACCAAACACTTCAATGTCAAGTTCCATTATCAGCGGTCGGTGCTGAATGCAGGAGAAATTGACCTGCAGTATGTTCCCACTGAGGAGCAGGCCGCGGATGGTCTCACCAAGCCATTAGGGCCAACGTCCTTTGCCAAGTTCTGTAGTCTTTTAGGAATCGACGCTTCGGAGATTCCAAGGCAACGTGCATGACAGCGCAGGCGCTCTTTCCACTTTATTTTCCCACGAAGGTTTTGAGTGGTTTTACCGAGGCCTGACTGCTCTGCACAACTCCAGTATCGCCCTGCCAGCAAGACGATCCTGAGGGGGAATGTTGTGATTTCAGGTTGGTGCAGATCAGGAACAGAGCCGCACCATTGGAATTAATCCCGATGTATCTATACGAAGAATCAAGTTGATTGGAAATCAACTTGTTCTTCTTGATGTATATATAGTCCTATGTTTCCTTCTCAAATATAACAATCAATCTTTTTTTTGAATTACAACAATTTCGTCAGGACGGAGGGGGGTGATATAAGTGGAAGTTGACTGTATAGCCCCCCGTTTTCCTTTGGATTACAACAAACATCAAAAGGGGGTTTGAGCAATTTGAACAATGAAAGATTTTCTACTAGCCCAGAAAAGGTATCAAGAAACTTCCAAGGGTGCTCTAATGGTACGCAGCCTGAAACTGCGAGGGCCGGTAGACTGGGGTGAGAACAGCATGCAACCTCTGGCCTGAAAAATGCGGCGTTGTGTGTTCGGAATTCATGCATATTCAGTCAAAAACGAAGCTGTGTGCATTGTTTGAGATTCCCTGGCTGGTAAAGGAGTTAGACAAGGGACTTTGAAAAGGATGGCAGAGTTCCTGTAGTGGTAGAAGAACTGAAATACTACAGGTAGCTTAGTGAAAAGCTGGTTGGCTCTACTACCATTGGTCGCTCCTCGCCTCTACGCGATCAACTAGCATATTTGTCCCGTCACAATGAAATGCTTAGAAATTGATAACGTCGTCAACTAACTAATAGCCAAGCCCACAAGTCTCACCGCTAGAACAGCCAGAACACAATCTATCAAACAAAAGATATGAGGGAGCGAGGTAGAATTTGAAGAAAAGATCCCGAAAGTTAGGAGGACCATCGACCAAAAGAAATTGCGACATTGTCAGAAATATGGGTCATTCAAGCTCCAGTCCTCATGATAAAGCCTTTTTGGTGGTCTACGGTCCTTCAATTTCACGCTTTGCTTGACCAGAATTTGGCATGCCCGATTTTGGGCCCGTATTCTATGAAGATTTTCATTCAAGTGCCTTGAGTGTGGAACAATAATCAGTTATATTGCCTACAAAAGAAGAAGTAAAGTAAAACAATTACAGAGCCCTGGCCTGGGGTGATGTTCTTTGGAAAGGAAAGCCATCCAAGGGGGACAAAGACTGAAAGAGAGGAACTATCTCTCACATAACTACTGCAAAAAACGACCGCTTATCCTGCTCTCTGGGGGCAAGCTATTAATGAGCTGGAATACAGCAGATGTTTCTTTTGAGTGACCCGAAGACTTCATAAGAGTGATAGTCTACACTTTCAATCTGGTCGTGACAGGACCCTGATCGCCCAACTCGCCCTCAGAAGTAGTGATGGGCTTTGTGGATGACGCAAATAAGCTCAGCGGGTGCTGCCGCATTGCTTCGGCGAATCTTCCGAGTGCCATCAAAGGAAAGTAATGAGGATAAAATGAGTAGCCGATATAAAAGTGGCTTGGGAATCCAGTCCCGGTATAATGCCCCTCATGCCACGTCGCACCTTGGGGACCAGCCTTCTTTTGTGTTCCTAGTAGATATTCCACTCCACTAAGGATGGCTTTTGTCGATGGCGGTAAGTAAGGAAGCAGGCCCATAAGCGCCCACGCTGTTTGCGATGCGGTTGATGGGCCGGAGCCAGCTTGCAGAGGATCTTCATACGAGTGTAGTGTCTCGCCCCAACCACCGTCTTGGTTTTGAGTGGCCTCCAGCCATTGGGTTGCGTTTCTAACACTGTCAAGAATGCTGTCGTCTCTTCCACCATAAGAGTTCTTTTCTGTAGTACCGAGAAAGTACTGCAGTGCACAAAGGGCAGCACTAGTTCCGTATAGATAATTGCAACCCCAGCGCCCATACCAGGCACCCGAGGACTCTTGCATACCGGAAAGGTAATCAATCGCTCTTTGGGAGGCCGCTGTCAGATGATCGACCAGTTTGCTTTCATCGGCTTGCATCTTGTTCTTCCTGCTAATTGACAGAAAGAGTCCGAAGGCCTCAAGGACATGACCGCTGACGTCTGGAGTAGATGGATCACATAAAGCCTCCATATCGCTGAAAGGAATCTTGTTCAGAAACAGGTTGTTGTTGTCCCGATCAAAGGCTCCCCAGCCCCCGTCTTTGTTCTGCATTCCAAGGAGCCATTTCAGTGCGCGTAGCACATGAGACGAAAACACAATATGAGTGTCCTGTCTGATCATTGACAGAATGGCCGCCGCTGTGTCATCTGCATCGGGGTACCAGGTGTTGAAGTACCCAAAGCTAAAGCCACCCGGCTCCAGTCTGGGATTGTACAGCGCCCAGTCACCGTATTTACCGAGAACCTGTCGACCTCGAGCCCATGATACAGAACGTGTAAGAGCTATACTGTTCTGTGGCATTCCGGCATCACTGAGGCCAATAATCATCAAGCTGGTATCCCAGAAAGCGGAAACAGTAGTTTGAATCCTCTTCCCGAGACAGTCGCGCCACGAATATCGTTCGATGGCTTTCAGTCCTCGACGGACAGGGTCCGAATCCAACCCATAGCCTTCTAAACTCAAAGCGAACATAGCTCCATGCAGTGACGGCATTATATCGCCAAAATCTCCGGCCTCCTCTTGGTGCACAAGGATCCACTCAATGCATCTTCGAATGGAATACCGACGGACAGGGTTGAACTTCCTCAGGCCATTCAAGCGATGTAAACATGAGTCAACCAAGTTGAACGCAAAAGCGATGGTGTCACATCCCCACGACACCAGCAAGTCGTTGGTGTAAGGAACGGTTTTATTAGTTGGGTTGCACCACAATTCGTCCAGATACACGTTGGATTCAGATCTCCCGTTTGGCAGAGCATAGATAGGACGATGATGAGAAATGATTAGAAGCGGCACAATAGTTGCCCGCGCCCAAGCTGACCATTGATAGATACTGATAGGTAGGGCCGATGGCACAAGGATCAACTCAGGGGGCAATTCTGGTACTGCGGTCCACGGGAATAGGCCGAACATGGCGAGATATATGCGGGTGAAGATGCGGACTCCGGCAACTCCACCAGCTGCGATGACGAAGTCGCGAGATTTGTGCAATTGGTGGCTCTCCTCAGGCAAACCAAGCAGTTTCAAGGCAAGGTAAGTTTCTACTGTCGTTGAGATGTCTCCTGGATAGTACGGCGCGATGCTCCAAGAGCCATCTGCTGCTTGCACGGAAAGCAGCCAGGAGATGATTGCTTCCCGGTCGCTCAGGAGGTCTAGTCCTAAAGCATGATAAAGAAAAACATACTCGGCAGTCGTAGTTGCGTTTGTCTTGACTTCACCACACCAGTGTCCGTCCGGCTTCATCTGCTCCATGCTGTGATTTGCCGCAAGAGAGAGTGACCGATTCACTCTGAATGACAAGGAGCCGCCTTCAGGGCGGCCAACTAGTGTGGTGCTTCGTGTTGTGATCTCATTTGTCTGCAACATCTTGTTCAAAATATTGCTTTACATGAAGGAGCAGTCACTTGAGACAGGCTGCGAAGAAGACTTACCTTTTACATATATCATATTTGCCTTTATGACTGCTCTTGTTACTGTCATGAAAGATACAACCATTATTCAGGCGTCGCTTATAGCCATTCATGGGTCGTATCCTCCATACCCATCTTGATGACGCTTGGCATGGGCTGTTTTTGGGCTTCACTAAGTGGAAACCCGTATTGCTCAGGTTACGCCTGATAAATGAGAGGGATGTGACATCAAGGAATAGTGTCCAGGCCATTGATCATAAACCGCAATGTGCCATTTGTATCAAGATCCTTGAGTGATGACATGTTTGACTTCGATGTTTCGTTGACACCATTGAAACACTAGTTCGAATAAGTAAGATTATCTGTGGGTCACCTTGCCATGATTCAATTTTAGAATAGTATCCACAATACTAGGTTGTTAGGTGAGGACGGGGCGTAACGGGTCAAAGACACGACCAAGCAGACAGATGAGGTGTAAGGCTACTCGAGTGCTCCAACACGGCCCATGACCCAGAAACGTTCTAGGTAATGACTGAAACCATCAATCCTATGTTACAAACTAAGACAAAATCATGCCAGGTTACTTATTCGAATCCATGGCACTGGCTCCAGAAGCGTCGGCCAAAGGACTTTTAGTAATTGGAAACCTCAAGGACCTGAAAGTTTGTCAAATTCCAGATAATATCAGGTTTTGGATCGAGGGAGCATTCCAAGGGAATAGATTGTCGCTGCACGGAGAAGGGAATCAGCATACAGCACGAGCCGAAAGATTCCTCGCCAGCCAATCGTTGCCAAAATCTATTATCTAGAATATTCCAGATGCGGTGAATCAAACTTGTAGATTGGAAAGATCGCTGATTTGAATGCACACACTTCTAGATTCGTTCTTCACATATGTGGTTCCTCGTCATTAAATTTGCACAATATTTGGGTTGTGTGTCATTTCTGTCATGCTTGTTGGAAGCCAAGAATGTATAGTCCTTTTACGTGACTGCTTTCAGCAGAAGGATTCCGCGGCCCGCACCCACCCTCAGCCGTAAACTCTAATTCGGGACGGTTTACCCAATATGGAACTTCCCGGAGCACATCTCATTATGTGTCAGTCTTTGCACCAGGGTTACATAGAGAACGCGAATTCTTTGACTGGAGTTTATATAGTCTTCGAAGATTCAGGGCTTTATGAAACTACCCCCACTCGGTGGAGCTTTGAATCTTAATATATTGGGCCGAGTGTGGCGCTTGGAAATAAAGTCGCAAATTCTGACCTTATCTTTTAAAGTATAATGATCATCGTCTTGTCAGTACATACTATGTTCTCATATGTGAAGCCCTTGAGAAATATCGACATATATATGACATCTGGAATCTCTAAATTGTATCTTTGCCCATGACCCAATATGCTTCAGCATAATCCTCTCCAAGAGACCTATGCGGTGGGTGATGCTCCGTGGTCTCTCACAATCCTTAGCATTGGAATGTGTGTTGGTTGGCTGGCTAACTACATTGCAATGATTCGCAAATCGTTTCAAGACCGTACCTATGGTATGGCTCTGATGCCGCTTTGTTGCAACATCGCCTGCGAGTTTGTTTATGGTGTCATCTATCCTCCAGACATACCGATTTGGCCATACATATTTGCTAGCTGGTTGGCTCTCAATTTCCTTGTTGTATACGCTGCTATGAAGTTTGCTCCGAACGAGTGGTCGCACGCGCCATTGGTAGAGCAGAATCTTCCTTGCATTTTTGCCGTCAGTATAGCTATGTGGATGTCTGCGCATTTGACCCTGGTCGCCCATGTTGGACAGAGCGCCGCAGCGGCTTGGAGCTCCTGGTTCTGCCAGCTGCTACTCAGTGCTGGCGGGCTATGCCAGCTCATAGTTCGAGGAAGTACGCGCGGAACATCATTATTTATTTGGTACGTTTTCATACCGGAAGGCCACTATCTTTTCTGTTTGATGGCTGACTTGTCTGGTATTCCAGGGCCAGTCGATTCATCGGGACTGTCCTTGCCTTGCCACATGAGATTCTGCGGTACCGACATGGATACACAAATGTCGTTTGGCATAGTCCGCTAGGCTGGTGGGGAGGTGTGATGTTTTTTCTGTTGGACATTTCCTATGGGGTACTTCTATGGTCCATCCGTGGGTCTGAACGGTGCACCAATGATTCTTGGCACGCCGAAGTAAAAAGAACAGGAAAATCAAATGATTGGAGAGCGAAGAGACGTTGAATGTACTGGATACCGATAGCAAGAGTGTACAGAATCCGGAGACAAGCACAGCATACATGTATTGTAACAGGGGATGCCTCATTGTACGACTAGAGATAAGAAGACCTTGCGTACAGGAGGATAGCGAAACACCGATGACCATTGAAATTTCTCCGCTGAAAGCGGCACCAACACGAAATAATGGAGCAGGACCCAAGGGAACAGCAGACTGGCCAGCTATAGATCCAAGCGTGTCGTATTGTACAGGGTGGGATCAGTAACAAAGCGTGGGTCATGACGGCATCTAGAGATGACTGAATACAACTGAAGCCAAATATGAAATGTATCTCCATATTCATGCATTCTAGGTCGCGTTATCATCTTCATCTTTGGTGTTTGGTACTTGCTGAATTTCCCCGAGATGGCCGGTCCCCCATTCAAAGTCATCATTGTCGGGGGTTCAATTGCGGGCCTCTCGCTGGCACACTGTCTCCAGAAAGCGGGAATCGACAACATCGTCCTCGAAAAACGTTCTGAGATCGCGGCTGACGAAGGGGCCTCTGTTGCAATCATGCCAAATGGAGGGCAGATTTTAGAGCAACTAGGGCTTTACGATACCGTGGAGAACCTGGTTGAGCCGATGCATGTTGCCCACGTCAGATTTCCAGATGGGTTCCAGTTTAGCAACCCTTATCCTAAGACTATGCATGACGCGTAAGTTACCATCATCTGCTTATTGTGACAGGGTCCGTTCTAATTGGGAAGTGTTCATTAGCTTCGGTTTTCCCATGATATTCCTTGAACGGCAACTGTTCCTCCGCGTCCTATATGACTCTTACCCTGAAAAGTCCAACATACACGTGAACAGAAATGTTGTCCATGTTGACCACCTGGAAAACGATGGCGTAGTAGTATATACGCAAAGTGGACACTCATATCAAGGTGCCCTCCTTGTTGGAGCAGACGGTGTTCATAGCCAAGTGCGCTCCCAGATGTGGGGCATTGCTGACAAGGTGCGGCCTGGCTTGGTGACCAGTGACGAAAAGACAGGTAGGCATCGCATTTGTCGTCTGTGTTTCTCGCTTAAGTGTTGAGGAAGAAACAATGGCTGACAAGAAAATGTCTGCTCAGGCATGACTGTTGGCTATGCCTGTATCTTCGGTATCTCATCGGCTGTTCCAGAACTCAGAATTGGTCACCTGCATCTGAGCGTTTACGATGGGGTTTCATTTATTGTTGCCCCTGGGACCCGAGGACGAGTTTCCTGGTTCGTCGTGCTCAAATTAGACAGGACATTTCAATATGGCAGCGCACCACGCTTCACTCCTGCGGATGGTGCCTCACGGTGTGAACAGTTGAAAGACATGTATATATGGAATCATGTTCGTTTTGAAGAACTATGGAAGAGTCGAAAAGTGTTTTCCATGACTTCACTAGAGGAGAACATATTCCAGACATGGCATTGTGGCCGTATTGTCTGTATCGGCGATAGCATGCACAAGGTATACTTGATTGCTGAAAACCTTTAACCACTTCTTTCCTGATTTTTGGTTCCTTAGATGACGCCGAACCTTGCGCAAGGTGCGAATTGCTCCATCGAGGATGCTGCTTCCCTGGCAAATGCATTATACGAGTTCTTGAGATCAGGTAAACTCCTACACAGGCCCTCTGACCGACAGGTAGATGATCTCTTATGCCAGTTCAATGAAATGCAGTTAGCTCGCATTTCCAACATCTATAGGGCCTCACGAGCGGTTGTAAGGCTTCAAACTCGTGAAAACTTGTTTTGGAAGCTTCTATTGAGGTATTATGTGCCTTATGCTGGAGATTATCCGACCGAAAGAGCGCTGAGAATTCTGGAGAATGCAGCGGTCTTGCGGTTCGTCCCATCACCGCAGCGGCCAGAACACCGAATGATACTGCCGACAAGGAAGCAGAAACACTCATTCCTTTGGTTCGGTTTTGTGGTGGCATTACCGCTGTTGATATCGGCGTTCCTCATCTGGTATGAGGCCTTTGCAGCTTGAGATCGCTGCCAAATATTACCATTACAAAGCCACAGCACCAAATTGATTGGCATTCACTTGAACTCCAGATGTTTAGTGTTATATTGAGGATCTCGCGCACTCTAAAGAGATTATAAGTATAAGTTGGGCGGAACTTATGAAGTTGCTGAAGCCCTAGACCGTTGCATCAGGTAGAGTCTATTTGCACCAACCTGATATCATAATCCTTATGATCATTGAAGATCATATAAGCAATGGTAGCGCAAAGTAGATCCTCAAATAAGACGAAGAGGCACAGAGATAAAAGCATATGATTTTCGCAACTACTTTTCGCCAATTAAGTCACAGGAATCTTGAATCAAAAGCTTAGAACAAGGAGCACCTTGACATTTAGACTACTCTTTTGGTGGCATCAAAATTACTTTGACAACAAGTTCTTTCATCTAGAAATGAGCAATGAGCAAATTACTGAGATTCAATGAATCATATTTCTACTTGTCTCTGCATTATAATGGGCAAGCGGTGACGAGTAGAGCCTAGCTTTTTCGAATTAATGTAGCGTCTCATTGTGGTACATTTCATAGACGAATCCTGCTATGATGACTATACTATATCACCTGGCGCTTCAGGTGTTATGTTCGCTTTGAAAGAGCTTTTGCTTGGCTCCATTTTCCCATCATCGCCTTGATCAATACCGGGCTTCAAAGCTGCTATATTCTCAAGCTTTATGATAGTAGCAACGGCTTTATGGTTTTCAGGTAGCCTGGGATGAACATGCGAAAAATACCTGCCATATTGAAAGACTGCCCAGTAGAAACTGGCAACATTCGTCAAGATAAGAAATATTTTGAAAGGAATCTGTAGATGAATATCAATTGGGTTGTCTCAAATACAGCTTCAAGGATGCCAACAAACAGACTCACATAGTAGCCCAAAACAACTCTCCATTGGATGCTAGCACTCTTTGCCTTCAGGTGATAAAAGTTGAAAATGACGACAATCAGCAAATGCAAGACAACCGTTAACGCACTGAGTGCGCAGCAATTCAAGGGCTGGGAATAGAATGATATCGGCAATACGAATGGCATGGCGAGATTCAGGAAAATTTCGGTCATCTGTTGCGTTGCAATATGGATCAGTGGGCATGTAAATTTGGCGTTGACATATAACTATGGCTTACTTGATGAATCACGAAAATTTTGGTGGTCAGATCCCGCCATCCCATCTTCCAAGACAAGAGTATGTATTTCAAGTTGCACCATATTTCGCCTGCAAATAGAAAATTCCATCTTGAGAACCTTTGTTGAAAAACAGTGGTCTCCCCAAACCCACCTCGTTTTTGACGATTGCCAAGTCGAAACAGAGCTGAGGGTGTGCTTGTCGCAATGAAGACCGCACTGCACATCTTTATTCTTCCCCCGAGAGCTCGACGGCTATTGCCTTGGAACCAGTCCTCACTGATGGAGAATCCCGGGTGGTGCTTGAATGTTTTTTTGAGGAAGCGTCTGTCCCATAAAGACACAGCTCCATGGGGGAATAGGGCACTACCAACTCGACCTGCCAATATTTTTTGTAGTCCAGAGATCTTGTATTCGAGATCCTGGGCCTGCTGACAGTAAGAACCAATTGATCCACAAGCACTGACTGATGTTATCGTGTAACCAATACATCGGACTCTATCAGTAAGTTTGGACACCACTATTGGTACATCTGGTGGAAGGAGGCAGTCATCGTCAATGAGGAACACGTATCGAAACATCCTGGCAGCATGGCAGCCAACAAAGAGAGCAGCTGCTTTAGAACCGACTGGACACCAGATAAAATTGACGCCATACCTATCACACACGTTTTTCGTCTTGTCCGTTGGGGTCAAAGAGTCTCCGTTGGCGATGACAAAGATATGAGATGATGGGAAGACTTCCAATGCAGCCTTGAGGGTTCTGCCTATCACAGATTCTGAGTTGTGGCAAGGGACAAGAAGCGCTGTCTCGCTCACCGCGGATTTTGAGCCCTCCATTTCAGCAGAGATTGGCGGAGTATAGTTTTCGAAGGTAGTAAGTAGAGGACCGGCAGAAAACCTAGAGGGAAAGAAAATTGCTTGTTAGTGTTTTGTTATATGTGGCTGAAGGAATCTGGTGAGTCTAACAAAGTAGATACCCCAATGAAAATGGCCCAACCTCTGGTTACCAGCGATTTTGTCTGCATGTTGTCGTAGAGCCATACCAGGCCTCCTTGCCACAGAGGAAATCCCGCAAGGAGAAAATAAGAGACCGCTGCGAGCAAAGAATAATATGAGATTTGGAAAACCTTACGTCTCCAGTATCTGCGGCGGCTTTTGATGTTGATCAAATCACATCGATCAAAAGTGCTGATAGTACTCGGATGCCGCCATTTTGTCGGATTCGCACCACTGGGATCTACCAAAGGTAATAGCTCAGGGCAGTCTCTTCTTCCAATGGAATTATTGAGTAAAACCAAAGAAAATTCGGTAGTATTCGAGGGGAATTCCGCATGGCTTATCAACGGACGATTTAGATGCTCTCCTCTCGTTCCCTGGACGAAAGCCCCCGCGCCAGCAAAAGCTCTCCGCGAACTGGAGTTAAGACGGCTTTTTTGTCCGCACTGGTTCCGATTTTTAGGTATATAGATCAAATCGTTATTGTTCGGTGTTCTGCAGCCCATGTTGAAATGTTCTATCTCAAGTCAAACGTAGCAGTCGGAGAAAGCCACCCAAATAAAAGTCCATTTGGCTGACCTATTATATGCATTTATGCTTTGGAATGATAAGGGGAATTCTCCTCCATGTAGATGTCTAGATTCCTAACAGCGTATCCGCATACCTTTTCTGCCCCATTCTGGAGACTATCGGGATACTACTGCAGTATTGCGGAATGGTACTTTGTTCAAGCATTGTGCTTCATCGACCTCCACAAAGCAAATGACAATATAATCCAAGGAATTCCGAGCCTGCAATGAATGGTAATAGCATGGTTAAAAAGAGAATCTAGGACCGAGATGTCGTAAGGGATGGTATGCCCTACGCTTATTGATGGTTAATGAGCGTATCAGAGAGACCATATATCAGGCGTAGCTCGAAAGAGTAGAGATATGGACTAGACTACGCATTGTGATTTTGATCTATGTCGCTCATTACGCCAGACCTTGCGCCAACAAAACTAATGGCTTAAGGGCTTATGCACCACCTGAGCCCCTGTTTATAGATCACGTCAAAGACATACTGGCAAGTGCAGAGAGTAATTCTCTGGAAAGAAGGAGCGAGAACCTATAGAGGAAGCAGCGACAAATATGGATACCACCAGGGCTGACCGAATAGCCATATCAGGTGCATCTCACATTCTCAGCCCGCGTCTCATGCAAAGCCTGGCCCCCCTCAAAGGGTGAGCTGTCCCCATCGATGAAGGTTCATGCTTTTAGAAACCCTCGTAACCCCGCGACCTTTAAGATTCGGGATACTTTGGCGGAATCGTTTTTGAGTAAAAAAAAAGAAGAGAGCAACTTGTCGAACACCGGAAAAGAAGACGACCTGCAAACAAAGGAGGGCTGCCACTTATTTTTAACCATCCTTTCCATTATTCTATAGATTTGGAGAGCAGGATTTTGCTTGCTATTCGAGCTTATGAAAAAAGAAGATTACTTCTATATATGGAGCACCACGTTGTTTAAAAACATACACCATTCTATACCTTGCGGAAACGTCTTTAGCTCTGCCTTTAGGGGAGGGACGCGCGATACCAATAACTCAAGATGGTTCGTTCAGGAAATTTATTCGCACTATGAAAAAAAAAACAGAGAAGATCTGGGCTTTATTTGTATTCGAAAGTCGGCAAGTCCTCTTCCCAGTGCCTGCTTCACAACACCGATCTCAATCTTGGGTTTAAAATTGGGTAGATCAATCTGTACAAAGGAGCCGAACGAGACACATTTGATGGACTAGTCTAGCAATAAGCTTCATTCCTGACTTCAAAGTTGACGCATATAATCTTGTATAGGTTGGCAGTGCACGAACTCTCTCCTACCAGCTCTCTCTAGCTTCCAACAATAACGATTGAAGGTGGGCATGACACAGATTCCTACCAATGACAAATCTGGCCCGGTTGAAAGCGCGAGTCATGTTAAGTTTTCTTGGCGAATGTCAGGTATCCACATCATTTTAACCCTTCTTTGGTATGTGTCAGGAATGTGTCTTCCGTTCTAGCCCATTTCTCCGGAAACCACGCTACCCTTTCTACCCGGAAGTCAATTTTATGCGCAACTCGCTATGTGACATCGGGCTCAGTTCTCTGTAAGACGATGGCGAGAGAACAAGAATAGGCTAAGTGGCACACAGGCGATGAGATTAATCTTGACAAAGCCACACTATTCATAAAGATGTTGCCGGTTTCTTGCCTACTTGCAGCACTACCATTTCAGCAGCTTAATATGGAAAAGTTTCCTGATAAGACAGAATTGGAACCAAGTGATACTTCCCTTTCCCTGTTTAACTATAATATCTATAGGTGTTCCTAAGACCTTTAGCTGACTGCAAATAGGTTGATATCAGCTGTTGAAGTCATCCGACGTATCCTGTATAGACATTGAAAACAACTTAGCGGTTCATTTCTTATTTCGCAACTCAAAAGACTTCCTCATTCTATCTTACATATCTAATTTGGATTCTGCAAATCGTGTAAAGTGGGGAGTTCCCCTACTTTTTTATACCTTACATGATCATATTCTTCTCTTCATGGTTCATATTGATACAACTACATGCACCTATTCTGAATAGTGAGAGAAAATCTGGCCTGATCCCTAAGCAACTCCCGGTTCCTACATACGCATTTTGTACTCTTACTGCTTGAATTGTTGTTGCTTATTCATAACAGTGAGCCTCAGTGCCTGCACTAACACCATTGGCCGTTCCTCTCTCCGAGTAGATCACCAAAATTTTGTCTCAATGCTTTGTACTCACTGTGTGAATATGCTTGGAAATTGACCATATGATAGCCTTCGGAAAGATCTAGCCCTCCAGTTGTATCTAGACCTTTGTCAAAGGCATTTCAGCCGCCACTACCTACCGATCTGCCCCTTTGCTAGTGGCTCAAGTAGTCATTGTTCTCCTGAAGAGGCGTCTTATTCTCTGTGGTGAATAAGGAATTACCAAATGTATTATCATACTTTCCGCATTTGGATTGCACTTTGGCCATCCTATCAGCCCAGCCGTCTCATGGGAATTGATCCCGAATTGGCTTTACAAAGCAGGGAAGTTATATTTGGTCTAAGGTTGGAATGCATATATAGCTCTATTTTAGCCTCCAGAGACAAATCGGACAATAATTTATCACGGACCCTCGCATAACGAAGGTCCGCCACCTCAACACAACTTTTTACAATATTCTGACTAGCGGTCGTATTATCTACACCAACAATATGGTAGCACTTCATTTTGCATCGTTTAAACTAGTTTCGTGCTTCTTAGATGCTCTTGGTGTGCCCGGAACGCCCAGGAACGATACGTTGATTAAGGCCTCCTCCACAGGGCATCCTGTCGAGAACTAACAGCAAGTATTCGTTTGAAACTGGTAAACTTTAGTTTATGTCAAAGGTAAAGTCTTGGGGGGGCAGACTTTTACTAGATCGCGGCATCATGTATGCGAGCACAAACCCCTTTAGCCTCACTGGTGCAGACTACAGACTAGGTTATCTCTCCCAGAAAAAACAATTCAACGAGCAGAAAGTACTTTAAACTTCGGAAATAGACATTAGGTCGCTTCTTTATCAGAAAAAGAGGCAATGATCAAAGTCCTAGCAAATCGTTGTATTCGCCTTGCATAACAATTGGCTTGACTCCCTCAGGGGCCATGACACCCGCGAAAGATTTCATTTGCTATATACCAATTCCTCTGTCACCACTTCGCCAATGATGTTGATAGGGTCTAGCTGTGCGCTCTATATAGAAGATTCAGTTTCCGGGAGCCTGCATTGAAAAACAACATAACTCACAACTATCCAGGCACAAAATGCGACATTAGGGCGGACGCAGGATGAATCGAGACTTCGAAGTTTCCAGCCTATGACTTCTCAGTTTACATAATTCAGCGGTGCTCAGCAGCTCAGTGACACCTACAAGCACTTCCAATTCCGCTTTGACGCCCCATGATTTCACCAATATCCATACTCCCAGCACAACAGTAAGCTGCTGAGTTTGGGGCGCAAACTGTGGCCAGCGCACCTGGAATTATAATGTATGAAATAATGTGATATATCGGATGCATATTGATTCGAGCTTGTTCAGGCACTTTTGAAATAGATGGAAAGGCTCGCAGTGGTGGGAGCAACAGCATTCACGACCGTGCAAATGCGTTTTTTAAACATAAAATTCAAGATTAACTTCCTCTAATCTAGGGCTGAGGCAAAATCGTTGGATCTACAATAGGATTGTTCGGCGAAAACCAAATATGACCCTACATTCGTGATGAACTACAACGTGACATTAACCGCGCATGTCAAACAAAGAGAAGGTCAGATCCTAGCATTTGCAAATCCACTTCACCAGAGATGAAATCCTGTAAATCACTTTGATTCAATGTCTTCACTGGGGCTCATGCAACTGCCCTGTATATCCCTCTCTGATAAAAACAAGCACTCAGTATCCTGTTGCCATGAGAACGATAGACTCGAAAGTTTGCCTTTTGTTGAGGTCCATTTGCTTCTAACTTTCCGAAGCTGTAAGTTATTGCCGGCTACTTTGGGGTGCCCCAACCCAATGCGTGCCTGCATAATAGTGTTTTCTTGGCTCTCACAACACCAAGTGTAGTTATTCAGAGGAAGGATTGATTCTCTTTATTTTAAAGGGAACACATGAAGCTATATATACAATAAGAAGATCAAGTTGATTGGAAATTAACCTGACTCTTCGTATACATACTTCGGAATTAATTCCTATGGTTTGGCTTGGTTCCTGATCTGCACCAGCCTCATATCACAACATTCCCACTCAGGATCGCTTTGCTGGCAGGGCGATACTAGAACTGCGCAGAGCGGTCGGGCCTCAGTAAACCCACTCAATAAAAAAGCTTCGTGGGAAAATACAGCGGAAAGAGCGCCTGCGCTGTCGCGCGTTTTATCACAGTCTCCGAAGCATCCACTCCTAGGAGACTACAAAACTTGAGAAAGGCCGTAGGCCCCAATGGCTTGGTGAGACCATCCGCGGCCTGTTCCTCGGTCGGAACATACTGATGCCCAATCTCGCCAGCATCCAGCACGGCGCGCTGGTAGTGGAACTTGACATTGAAGTGTTTCGTTCGTTTATGGAACTCGGGATTGCGAGAGAGAGCAATGGCAGACTGATTGTCAGCCATGATGTTGGTGACTGGAGAGCGGTACAGGTGAGTTTCAGCCAGAAAGGTGCGAAGCCACTGTAAATGCAGAATAGCATTGTACTGTCCGATATACTCGGCGTGGGTTGTAGATGTGGCCACTTCCCCCTGTCTCTTAGAAGACCAGGAAACTGGCGCGCCTGCAAGTTGGAAGACATAGCCAGATGTTGAGTAGGCACCGTCAGTGACGACAGAGCCACCAAAATCGGCATCTGTGTATCCAATTAATTGCCCGCTGCGGTAGGTGATCCGGTATGATTGTGTGGCTGTGATGTAGCGTAGCAGCCGTTGAAGGGCGACTTGATGATGAGATTGCGGTCGGGATGTGAAGCGACTCAACATTCCTAGCGCAAACGCGATGTCTGGTCGCGTGCCAACCATCAAATACATGAGCGAGCCGATAGCAGTCGCGTAGCGAGCTTTTGCTTCTTCATCCGGAGGTTCCTCCTCTGCGCGAGAATTCAGGCTTTGCTTAGGGTTCATCGGCGTAGACTTCGGCTGACAGTTCTCCATACCAAAATCCGACAGCACCTTCTGGATGTACTGGTGTTGGTGAATAGATACAGATCCGTCAACCTGGTGGTCAAACTGGATCCCGAGAAATGATTGTGGGATGCCCAGATCATTGAGCTGGAACTCCGCTTGCAATGCTTGCTGCACTTGGTCGATTTTGTGTTTGTTTGCTGCCGCAACAAGAAAGTCGTCGACATAGACACAGACAACGCAGTCTGGCTTGTAGAACACACAATTGTCCGACTAGGCCATGGTGAATCCATGAGAAGACAGGACGCGGCGGACGCATTGGTACCAAATCCGCGGAGCCTGCTTCAGTCCATACATTGAGCGGCGCAGTCGACACACGTATCCTGGCTCTTCAAAGCCTTCTGGCAGCTCCATATAGATAGAGGAGTCAATGTCTCCATGGAGAAATGCGGTGACCGCATCGAATTGGTGGAGTTTCCATCCACGCAGCACGGCGCTGGCGACGATGCAGCGGACCGAGTCCATCCTGGACACCGCCGCAAACGTTTCATGAAAGTCGATGCCCTGTTGCTGCCGATAGCCTTTGATGACCAAACGCGCTTTACGCGTTCCGTTAGCTTTGGTCTTGAAGACCCACTTGCAGCCAATCACATGGTCACTAGCCGGAACCTCTTCTCGTCGAATCTTTTCCCATGTTCCGTGTTCAAGAAGCGAAGAATATTCTTTCTGGATAGCGGCCCACCAGTCCAGCTGGTCTGAGCCTGACACAGCTTCGCCAAAGGTCACCGGATCGACTCGTCTGTCCGGGCATGCTTTCAATGCGCCTGCCGAGTATACTTTACCGAGTGATTCCAGAAGACGCCGCGACGGTCTTCGTCGGCGACCGTAGATTGAGTACCCAAGATCCGAGGTCACATCAAGTCCTTGTTCAGTCGGATTGACCACTGGAGGGATCTCCTCGGGCATTTTCATTTGGTCATTCGACGGAGATAATGGCGATGCAGGAGGCGTTGGCAGCCCGCTAGCTAAGCGTGGAATTGATGAAAAGACGGGCGATGGAGGAGTATTATCCGGAAGGTCGTTGCCTGTTTCCCCCTCGATGAGTGGCGCCACAGGGGTCCGCTCATCGAAGTCGACATCGCGGGAGAAGACTGTCTTTCCAGAATGAATTTCGTACAGTTTGTACTGGTTCGGCTCACAGTAGCCCAGTAGGCGGCACTCGGACGATCGCGGCCCGAGTTTGGCTCGATGCTCCTTTGGGATCAAAACCCAGGCACGCAGATGCAGGAGCGCCGGTGGCTTCCCATAAATCACTTCAAACGGGGTCTTCTTCTGTAGGATCGATGCTGGCGCACGCATCTTCAGATAGACCACCGTGTCGACAAGCTCGACCCACCAGGAAGGAGGAAGGTTCGCATCGGACAGGAGCGTGTTGATCCGCTCCCGGATAGTGCGATTCGTGCGTTCGGCCAGCCCATTCTGTCCTTTGCAGTATGGCGGCGAGGTGTCGAACTCAACTCCCTGGCTTTCGAGGTGTGTTCCGATCGGCAGATATTCTCTTCCATTGTCGGTGAGGAATCTTCTAATCTGGGCCCCGAACTGTCGGTGCGATTAAGCCTCAAAATGTCGGAACTTCTGGAGCGCTTCATGCTTCCATCTCATGGCATAGGCCCACGAGCCACGAGAATAATCGTCAGTAAAGGTGATCACGTACCTGGAGACATCTTTGGCAATCGGCATCTCCATGATGTCCGAATGGATCAATTCGAAAATTCTTCTTGAATGCAGACGTGGCCGTCTTGCGCGGGAGTTCCTCTTCTGATGCTGCTTACCCGACATACACGCCGGGCACTGCGGCGTTGCCTGCAGCTGCGCCTGCGTCAGCGGTCGGTACGGAGTGCCGGTCTGCCGGAGGACCACCCTCAAGTCGCCCCGGTTCAAATGTCCCATCCGAGCGTGCCACAACGCTTCGGAGGCCTGGTCCACTCCTTTGCCCGCATCTTCTTCGAGTATCACAGCTTCACCACCGAGTTCAGAGGTTGGCGATGCGCATCCTACGCCACTTGACTCTTCAGGGCTGTCGACATCCATGGCCACCGCCTGCGGTTCCAGGGAATCTGCATGGTCATGAATCGTCGGCGCCCTCGCCAGTTGGACTCGCTCTCGAGATCTCTTGCTCACATGGCACCGCAGGATCAACAGATCCTCCTCCGCATGGTACGCAGTCCCCATGGTTCGCCCTCGGCGTTGCACAAAGACGTTCTACGGGTGCGCCACCACCGAGTAGCGGTCTCGTAGTAGCTTCGGCACGCTGATCAGGTTCATCCCGACGCGTGGCGCGAAGTACACGTTCTTCAACACCAGGGGTTGGTTAAACTTCCCCCGGAGCGTGAGCTTCACCGTACCAATCCCTTCGGCTTCTACTGGATCGCCCGCCGCGTCCAACACCTCGCGGTGGGGCCGCAAACTGGTAAAACAGCTCCGGTCCCAGCGGATGTGGCTGGTAGCGGCAGAGTCCAGGATCCACCGGGGCTGCGGTGCGTGGGTATAAAGGGTCGTCACCCTCGCCCTGACGCTATTGATCCTCGGTCTCTTGGAAGTCGGCGGGCCCTGCCGATCTGCCATCTGGCTTGATGGTATCATTTGCAAATTATTTCTTGGTGAGCCGGAAACACTCCTCTCGGCCTTCAGGGCATGGTCCCTGGACGGCTGAGCTTCTCGCTGTTTCTTCGAGCACTGCGCGACCACATGGCCGCGCTTCTTACAATAATTGCATTTCTTGGCAGTCTGCTGCACCGTATTGACGGACGAGCCAGATGCTACCTGCAAAGGTGTTGGAGCTTCTTTTCTCCGAACAGTCTGCTCAGCATTAGACAGACGGTTTCCGATCGTGGTCGGATTCACCGGATCCTTGTCATTCTGAATGGCATCCACAACTAGAATGTATTCCGGTCCGATCTGCGTCAGTAAGATCGCAATGTGCGTTCGATCGCCAATGGATCCGGGCACTATAGCATTCAATCGATGTACGAGCAACCGTACACGACCAACAAAATCGCGCGCACTGCCACAGCGCTCGCCAGTGGTTTCGCGAAGCTGGGCGAACAGCTAGCAGAATGTGGCGAGTTCCATCCGCCAGCACCGTTCTTTGAGTTCATTCCGAAGGTCGCGAGACGTCTCAAATCTCGCGACGTGAATACTGATATGGGGGGACAGGTACCGGAAGATAGTATGGTAGGCCTCGGCTTCGCGGCGATGGTGGCGCTCAAACGCCTGGACCTCCACTTCGAGGCGCGCTTCGATGGCACGTTGCTTCACCGGCCCGCTGCAGTGGGGCTCCACCAAGGGATGGATGTCCGCCGTAATAGGTTTGGCGTACTTGAACAGACAGTCGGGACGCTGTGAGGTCGAGATTGAGTGGCTCACGGACTCGCTCTCTCATTCATCTCGCCGCCGAAGAGTCAGATGAGTTTCGCGACGACGCTCCTAACCCTGCGATCTTCAAAGTCTAGGGTCTTCGCGCCGATCTCTTCCCTTGAGAATAATTGACCTACACTCTCTGGTCAACTCAGGATTAATTTTGGGCTTTTGGGTGTCGTCTTGCTCCTTTGTGGATGATATCTGGGGTCGCCCAATCTTACAGTCTCCCTTTCAATCCGCCCGGGCGCTCATTCAGAACGCGTCATCTCCTGAGGTGTAAGTTCTGTTCATTCCTGTTGCATGCACCTTCCCCTGATAATCCGATCCGCCCTTCATAGGATTGTCCCGTGTCTGCATTCCACATTCTGCAGCCAGTACACCGAGCCCCAGGGATGAAGACGGTGACTCTTGCTTCATCTTTCAGTCTTGTCATCCACCACAACCCTAATCTATCGGATCATTATCACGTTCTTTCCAGCCTAAATGCCAGCGCCATCGCGGTAACGTCGCAGTGTCTTCTGCCCGAAGGCTCTTTGTAGGGTTAGTATTCTCCGAAGTTGACCACCCTTTTCTGCTAGCACTTGGTATCGATTTTCTCGTTCTTTCATCTTTCTCTCTTCGCATTTGACACCAATTTTTGCTTTAATCCCAGCCCGGCCCGCTAATACACCCATTCTTCTGCCAGCTTTCACTTCTGAAGACTTCGTCCCGGGGAACCCGACTCTCTTTTTCCCTGCATCCAAGTCCCGACAGTGGTCTTCACTCCTTAATCGTTGCCAGTTAGTCTCCAGTCATTCATTTCTTCAACTAATCCTCGACGATTGTCATTCTCTTAACTCCGTCGTTACCTGATCATCCCCGCTCTCCAGACCCCTTCATTCAGTATTCAGCAAAGCCGGTCCAAGTCTCGCCCCTCCTTCCCGTCGTCCTCGAGTACCTCGACAACGATGGGTTACACGCGCCCTCGTTCTGGCTTCCAGCCCTGTGAGACCTTCTTTGTGGATGACGAGTATCGTCTGCGTCTCAAGAAGCAACCCAAGCGGGAGCACGAGAAACTCGTTGCTTGTGGGCGGCAGTATGTTATTGCGGATCAGCTATCTGACCTCACCAGCGAAGAGCTCAGGGAGGACGTCCTAAGCCACATGCTGGACATGGATGTGAGTTGCTGCGAGTACTAGTGGGACGGGAATATATTGGCTAATCGTGTTTATCACCAGGATCAAACACTTCCGGATATTGAATCGATCGACATCCAACCCGAGATCGAGTGGTTCATGCGACATTATCTCCTTGACTTCATGATAGAGGCCCATGCTGTATTCCAGCTCCTGCCGTCGACATTCTTCCTGACCATCAACCTCTTGGATCGTTACTGCTCCAAGCGTGTGGTCTACAGGCGTCACTACCAGCTCGTTGGCTGTGTAGCTCTCCTTATCGCTGCGAAGTACAATGACAGGAAGGACTGTGTTCCCACTGTCAAGGAGCTGGAGTCGGTGTGCTGCTATCTATATGATGACGACATGTTCATCCAAATGGAGAGACATGTCCTGCAGACCCTAGACTGGACTATAGGCCACCCGACTGTGGACAGTTTCCTGCAGATCGCCCTTCTCGATGAGGCCTACGACCCTGAGGTGGAGCACATGGCCCTCTATGTCCTGGAAATTGCCCTGTTTTGCCGGGAGTTCGTCTCTAGGCCGTCGTCTGAGCTTGCTCGCGCTGCATTGGCTCTGTCGCGTCACATACTCAACAGACACCAGCCTTGTCATACCAGCTGGGACGCCCAGTATGACTCGATAACTCTAGTTGATTTATCCCAACAGCTTCACCGACCCTCTATCGTCGCCGCCCGGAAGTACGCCTCGGCTCGCTACTCGGGGGTTTCCAAATTACTGGAGCACTTCTTCAACCGCCAGGCTTCGTTAGTCAGCTACGCCCACTACACACTACCGGTTGAGACTCATGTGGAATCCAGGCTGTATGGTAGCGAGATGAGCCTCGCCACCCCTCAGAAGTCCCAGCAACTGACTGCCGTTGCCCAAGGATACCTCACCCCGCCTCTCACACCAAAGTATAGGGCCTTCGCACAAGCACAAATGGGCAATTTGAACCGGGGCCGAGGTGTCCCTAATATGACGGCTTGCTCTCCATCGGCGACTCCTCACGCTGGGGTGTAGTGCAGCCAACCGACGCCTACAAGTAACAGGAAGCCAGGTGCATGTCTCATCAGTATCGGCTCCAGTGGTTCTCGCCGCAGTTCCAGATGGTACTGGGCCCGACCTATGCCGGCGCGGTGCAAAGTAAAAGAACAGCCATCAGGAAAAGGGCCATTAGCCAAAAGTGGTTCGTCATCCTGCACATGTTCTCGGAGCACCTTTTTCTTGACAGCATAGCAGGAGCGTCTGCATTTGCCTTGGTTCGATACCCCTAATATAAACATAATCCGCCATGCGCTTCTTCACCTCGCCGACTATGTGCCATACCTTGACTTGACCTTATCTTCGAACCCTTTGGACGCTTTGCATTTTCAGATTCGGTCTATAGAATCGGAGTCGGGACCGGCTAGTTCTTCTCTTGTACCAAAATAAGAACTCATTTTCTTTTTGTCGCGATCGTTTTTGGGTGACCCTTGGCAGCCTCGCATATTTCCACTATCATAGTAAATGCGAGTCGTTCTCATTTCTCTTGCATTCGGCATATCTATCTTAGGCCCTTGCCGAGAATTCCAAGTCCCACTATTGATCTTCACTATTGATCTTCACGGGTGTGTTCCTGTGGTCCGAAACCTCCTGCAATAAAATAACTCAAATTGGCTATTTGTGCGCTATTTAGTCCACCCCTAATTATTATTATTATTATTTATTTCTCAGGCTTTTCACGACCTTGGGTCGTATGTAGCCCCCTAGCTAGTGTGCGCTGCACCGCTGACTATGTACATATGATAGCAAAACACTACATCGTAGTCGATTCAGCCCTTTTTCTTCTTCACCCTTCTGGAGCCAGCCGGCCCGTCTTCATTACAAACGCGATGACGGCTCTGACAATCTTGACGTCGGGTTTCCATGCTCTGCCATTCAGTTGATTCGTACCTACTACAATCTCAGGTTTGCCTCCTAGCATATGTGATAGACTGCCGAAACTCGAACCCGCGGCTTCAATTAGTGCGCGACGTTGTTCATTCCACCGGGTACATTGAAGCAGAAAATGTGGGACTCTTTCGCGCTCGACGCCACACTCGCACATATCACTGTCGACCTTACCGATTCGGTGAAGATATACATTCAGTCTGGCATGTCCCGTGCGGAGTTGAGCGAGTATCGATGCTTTCTCCCGATCCAGGCTATCATACAGCACTTTCGTGTGGGGTCCCGGAAGAGCCGAATCTAGCTCGCGTGGTAATCTCCTGGTCTTCATCAGTAGGGGCCTTCAGACTGACCTTGACCCCTGCCTCCGTCAGCTGGCGGATTGTTTCCGTGATCTGTACGATGAGAACCTGGCCACTCTGGAGATGGGGTTTTGCGAGACAGAGTAGCACGGCAGGGTGATTCACAACGATCGTCACGTCTAGTTTCCACAGCGGTATTTGGATGCGAGGGAGTGCCGTGCTGACATACGAGACAGCTTCGAACACTACCCCCAACTGTGCGTAGTGGACATTGAGCGCGTCATCACTGCCGACCGTCCGGCTCGACGAGGTAACGTCGACTTGGCTCACGCGAACAACCAGCCCTGTTCCGACCAGCCCGTTGCGGACGCTGACGCTGGTGAACAACCAGAGGCAGGCGCGGCCGGCCTCGTGTAGTTCCGTGACTTCTTTATTTGACCCAATGACAAATGAATATCCCATGGAAGCTTGGAAGTGTTTGAATTTCATTGCAAGCCAATGTTTTAGAAGATGGGTGTTGGTTGAACTGGTGAAGTGGAACAGGTTCAAACTTGCGTTCTGTTTAGTCCCCGCGACACATTTCTTCGAAGAGCGGCCTTCAAAGTTAGGTCAATAGCTGTGCCAGTTTACCAGGCTGAACTTTGAGGGAACCCATGAGTTCTATTGGTAAATGAAGAAGTTTCATAACGCTTTCTTAAATGACGTGTAGTCTGCTGCTTTAAATTTGCGCTTTCGAGTTTCAGCATCGCATCAAAATATCACCCACCTTTGCACGATTTAGAATGACCGCAAGCGAGAGCACACTTGCTACACAATCGAAATCCAGAAAACTGGCGCGTCAAAAAAGATGCCGCCGCAGAGCAGGACTCATAAAGAAAGTTCTCGAATACAGCGCCCTCTGTCATGCCGATGTGTGCGTCGGGATTCGCATTCGTGAAACTGGCGAAGTACACATTGTTTCAGCAGACGAGCCGGGGTTCTGGGATTTTGTTTCCCATCAAATGGTATGTCATCTTCAGATGATACTTGAGAAAAACATGCTAATTATCAGGCCTCCCACTTTCCTCGCGTTATTCTAACGTCCCATCGTAAATCGCGCTTGAACGACTCGCCTTCGACCGGCAAGAAAGAAACGACCACAGTGGGCAAGGATGCACCGGCCAGCAGCTTTAATCACAAGGAAAAGCAGTGCAAGGACTGCAAGGTTGAGAGAAGCCGATGAGATTGGAGATCCCTCCAGCGATTCTGACTCTTGCCACGGTTTGGGAACGGGATGTCAGATACTATTGAATAATAGCTCAATTCATATTTAGGATGAATCAATTTCGACCCATTTGTCTTTCAAATTTGGACACTGGTTTAAGCCCTGAGTATTGAAACTCAACTTGGAGCTGTCCTTCTCATCGTGCGCGCAGGCAGTGAGGTTTGTACTCTGTCAATCTCTGGCATCACCAACAGCTTACTCTGAATAGGTTGAGAATATAACTGAAGCTTTCTAGGTCATCTTGGATACACTATGAGATTGGTATCTGATGACACTATAAGTGCAATTCCAGATCATCTGTTCATAATTAGCGGCTAAGATTGAATCAAAGAGTCATCGATAGTAGCTGGTGTACTCACCTCATGCCATACAGCAGCAGGTGGGGAGATCTCCCCTTTGCAAGTCTTACTTTTGTATCAGACCGCTTTCATAACACGATGAAGGTCAGCTGGATCAAAGTCTAGGATGGGATGTTCGAAGCTCGCACGAGGGTGGTGAACGTACCTGGAAGAGATGCGTACTGCATGAGCATTGGATAAGCTTAGTTCTAGGTTTAAGTGGCTTAGAGAGTCGTATGAGCACCGGTAAAATGAGACAAAAAGCCGAGGAGCTGGGAAAGAGAGACTTACAGGAAAGTGTAAGAGACCTGCCAGGATGCAGTACGGTTTGCAGAGGGATGGTTGCAATGAAGCACGGAAATGGCAGGATACTTATAGCGTTTCCAGCTAATTCACTCACTGCCATCTTTTCCTCGTTTGTGGTGCCAAATTTGCAGAGCTCGTTGAGATCGTGGCAAAATTCGTTAAAGGGCATGGTAAGGCGGATGGTTGAATTTCACCACCTCGAATATTGGGCGCTGTGTAGAAGGGAGGGCTGGTTCATTAACTGAGTATGATAGATCACTCCACCAGTAGTTTCCTTTTCGTTGAATTATCACCGTTGATCTGTTGAGCTTCAATGGTTTATCCAGATTCCAATATGGCGCAAAACTGAATCAACGGGGCCTGGCCATGTAGAAGCTGCCAAGATGATTCAATCTCATCGCTAGATGATCCAAGCCTTTTCTATCGTCACTCAACGTCTCCCATTTACCTATTATGGCTGTAAGCGGAGCCTGCGGGTGTTGAAGACCGGATTGGTGAGCAGTGGGTCTCATTGGCTCAACAGGGTCTGCACATATTGTCGACATGAACCTACCCTTCATCAAGACCAATGCTGACGATCGAGCCGCGGATATAGAAGGGCCAATGCGGAAGGTGACAGCTTGACTTTACCCGGATATTTTTATGTGCCACAGGCTTGCCCGGAATCTCCTGTCGAGTTCCACTTGAGGAGTGGATCAGAGAGATTGTTGACCTACAGTCTAGTGGCTGACACTCAGGTCACGCCAGCTCGGTAAAACTCATGAGTGCTTCTATACGTACGGAATATTGAGATGCCGTCTGGGCTTGCGCTCTTCATCCAGCGCGGCAGGTATGGACTGAATCTAGGGCGAAACACCTAGGGCGTCAGGGAGCCGGTTGTTTTCAACAATCGAGGCAAAAGTGAGAAAGGAGAGGTGCCGAGCTGACGAGCTGCCGAGCTGTCGAAGCAGATATCACATTACTGAGAACGCAGAAACTTGCGCTGTCGCTGGCCTTGCGTGAATTTGATGAACGAAGTCTTCTGTCTTGAAATGCCCTGCCAAATTGCGACGCCCATCTCATGTCCGACGGATGCGTTCTGTTGTTGGTCGTACTTGTCTCAGCAAAGAGCTACCACAAAATGTGTGACTATCGAAGAGAGCGATAGCTTCTTTTATCTGATGACAGATACATCCGCCAGATTTGCCTTCAAGAATAGGTTGAGAAACACAGCACGGCGAGCCTTGCGGTACCCTTGCGAGCTGAATGTACATCCCCTCGGACTGGTGCATATTTCACGATGGATGCCCGCCGTGGGGATCGTCCAAACATCGAATTAGGGCCTTCTGCTTTCTCTCGTCATAGTCTTCACATCAGAGAATTGAAATCGTACCGTTCCAGAGGCCCTTGGCATACAAGCTCATCAGACTCAGGACTTTGCCCTCGCCGCGTGGTCGGGATGCTGGTGCTCTCGACTTTTCTTGCAGTTTAGTTGAGATTGACTGACTGTAGGGCGAGGGGGCCATGCCTTCGGCAAATATGGACACATCGGAACGGTGCGCGCGGCAAGAGATTCATCGCCTCTCGACAAAGCCATTGAGGCTGCCAGGCGCGTACAAGATACGATGAAGGGGTTGTGCGATGTCTCGCTGAATTGACACGGCCTGTGCCATCTGACAAAGGATGCTTCAAGATATGTCAGCATGAACAGGGATATACGGAGGGCCACTCACAGCCTTTTTCTCCTTTACCTTGTCCGCTCTTCGCCTCGCTTGAACGGGACACGGCACTAATAAAACAGATCTTGTTCGTGGATCAGCCCAACCTCCGATTTTTGATCCAACGGATGCTGCCTGTATTGTCAATAATCGCTTAAGGCTTAAACCTCAGCTGAAATCAGGGCGGACGATCTATGCAATGGTCGTGGGGGAAAGCCTCGGGCAGAGATACCTTATTGCCCACAAAGATCCAGATACACGAATTCGCTGCTGCAGCGACCGTGGCGGCGTGCGCATGTACCCTTTCTCTGACTCTTGTCGAATTTTTGCATGAGTCGAGACGATGAAGGATGCATAGTTCTGGGAGTGAAACTCTGAATCTGACAGGGTAAATCGAACCGGATTGAAACACTGGGGCCTCCTTAGGGGCGCCATCTGTCAGGCATCATTTAGCAAGTCGACCAATATTGAAGCTCGAGACTCACGTAGAAAGCTAGTTCACAGGTTCTGGCGCTGACCAGGAATATGGCTATTGGCCGTGGATGACAAACGGGTGCAGATTCTTGTCACGCTGACCTGGAGCGGTCCAATCAGACAGCCCGGGCTGTTTGTAACATCTGTTGTTGCAGTACAGTCTCCGATTGTATTGGACTGATAAGGGACATGCCTGCATAGAGAGCCTTGCCTCTTCTCTCATGGCCTAGGAAGCTGGTGGAAAGTGATACTATTAGCTCGGCTCGGCGCAGCTGAAAGGTAGACTCACGGAAGAGGCTGGATCTAGCCAGGACTCAGGGCCTGTCTGGCGGATGTGAACACATTCGATTAGAGCGAATCAGCGCGCCTGACGAGAGCTGAACAGCTGCAGAGGTCGGGATATGCACTGTGCGTGTCAGCAATATGAAGAGCTTGGGGAGTCATAGGTGAAAAGCTTATCATGAGTCTGTTATAGGATTGCATCTCGGATCCTCGAGGCGAAAAGACCCATCTGACGCGAAAAGGTTGCGAATTGCTTTGACAAAGCCCGGGGAAGAGCCCGTATCTATAATTTCGGCCTGCCTGGTCGTCGCCTATCTCACCCAATCATTGAGTGACGTTGTCAGCCTGTCGCCAATTTCGAGGGGCATTGATAATGTCTGCACAAAGTGAGGTCTGTTGAGCTTTCTTCAACTCAGGCGACGGGCGGTGCAATAACATACTGCAGGCCGTGGAGCCAATCCACACATTTTTCAAGAGCCAGGCCCTGTCATGGTTCTTCGCATCTACGTCTAGCATTGATGAAGCTTCGACGTTGAATCAGCGACCACCACTTCAACAATTGTGACCCATATGCAGCGGATCACTAGTTCACCGCGTCGACATGCTCTGTAATCACCATTGCTTTATTTTAAGTGCTGGATACAGGTTGAAAACTGAGGTCGGTGAGCGTATTGCTCTTTGAGCAGGTATGTCAACTTGCCCTCACTTGTTGAGGGTGGTCGCTGACCGCACATCCAAGCTATTGAGCTAGCCGCCCAGTATTCGCTCAGCCCATCGCCCGCGCTACAAATGATTCATCATGTAGATTTAGTGGTGAGGGCGCACACGAATGTCCGTTATACTGCGGTAACGCGGCATGCGCAAACTAGTCCCAAGCTCTTGAAAGCCGGTGCTAGGACCCCTTTGACTGGCCCTGGGAGCTGTAGCGCTCCCAGAACGTTCGATCATGATCCCAGGACTGACCTTGTGCTTTCAAGGATCCATGTGTGGTGTTCTTGGGACACGAACTCTGGTTTCACATGCAGGCTTCTGGCCGGGGGTCTCCGAAAGGTCAAAGGACTGGGTGCTCCAGAACTTGCGTATAAGGGGAAGGTGCGCTGCGCTATGAGTCCCAGGTGATCAATCTTGCAATCTGCTGCGGTTTATACCTCTAGCACCACCCAACACGGCAAAGGCAGATCCTAATGCTTTCTGAACTTCCAACAGAGCTTTTGTTCTGGATTTGCAGATATCTTCAAACGAATCACATTCTGAACTTATGCCTGATCTGTCGCCGAACCAGTCTCATTTTCACTGAAGCGCTCTTCCACTCCCTTTTGGTTGATAAAGTCTCGCCGCTCTTTGGTGCCGTGACGGCCCAAAGATTGGATATTGCAGCGCGATTCATCAAAGAATACCACGTGAATATCGACTTTGAATACGCAGGGAAGAATATGCTTCTTCTTCTTCTTGCTATTGACCTGCAATACCCAGAGGCCGTGGGTCTGATACTCAAATATCAGCCTAATCTTCGCTCCTCTTGCGACCTTGGCGGTCGAGGCCCACTGTCACTTGCCGTGGTTGGCGGTGATGCTCCTATTGTCGAGCGCTTCTTCAATGTCAAGAGATTGATGTCACGGATCATCTCGGCTGGACGCCGCTTACAGCATGCAAATCCTGAGAGGCACCATATCGCAGTGGAGATGCTGGTGACCCACACGGGAATTGATGTCAACTGCCAAAGCTCACAACATGATCCACATCTCGCGTTGGCTGTGAAGAAGCTCCAGGGACAGCAATCTGTCCGCATGGTTGAGTCTCTCCTGTTACATCATGAAATTTATGTGAATCTGTCAGACTGCAGAGGACGAACGGCTCTATGGCACGCTGTCAACCGAGGCCACTACGACCTCGTGAAACTTGTTCTGCGCCTGAGTCGCTTGAAGTTGACTGAACCTGACAGATATGGGGTGACGCCATATAATTTCGACGAGACAGGCTTCGCAATGGGCCTTACTGCAACTGCTAAAGTGATTACACGTACAGAATACTATGGGAAACTTGCACTTTTACAGCCTGGAAATCGTGAATGGGTGACTGTGATTGAATGTATCAGTGCAGCCGGATATGTACTTTCACCCTATATTATCTTCAAGCACAAATCCTTGAATTTAGCATGGGCAGAAGGCCTTCTACAGGATTGGATATTGGATAATAGTCCAAATGGATGGACTTCAGACGAAATTAGCCTATGTTGGCTTCAAAAAGCGCTGATTTCGGATATATCACACTCACAAGGTGGATATCAGTTTCTTGTTCTCGATGGACATAGTAGCCATTTAACACCCAAATTCGACGAAATTTGTGCTGCAAATAATATTATACCAATTTATATGCCTCCACACTCCTCACATCTTTTACAGCCACTTGATGTTGGCTGTTTTGCGGTTCTAAAGCGAGCATATGGACGATTGGTAGAATCAAAGACTCGTCTTGGCTTTAACTATATTGATAAATTCGGCTTTCTTATGGCTTATCTAAGTGTAGGTGTAGATATATTTAAGCTAAATACTATTTAAAATAGCTTCTTAGCGACTGGGCTATCTCTATATAGTCCTATTAAGGTACTTTCGAAGCTTAATATCTATCTGAAGACCCCTACCCCCCCTGGTAGCGTAGGTAGTATATTCTTGCCCAGAACATCCTAGAATCTCTTACAGCTACAAAAACAAGCTTTATCTATCAAAGCTCTTATCAAAAAGCGATCACAGGGCCCCCCTATACCTACAGATCGTGTACTAAATTAACTTATCAAAGGCTGTGAATTAGCTATGAACTTAGCTATATTCTTAGTGTATGAAAATAGCGCTCTACGGGCAGAAAGCGAGAAAAAGAAGCAAAAATGACGTCGGACGAATAGATGGATTGAAAATCTAAGTGGAATTAGTGTGGAAGATGTCTTACAGGCCCTACAGACCCCCCCAGACGTGGTTAAACCGGCTATACTACCCCCGGTAGAAGCGGTAAATCCACCCTTGCAGCAGCAAACCAGAGCTTTACCTACATGCTCGGATTGTGGGGTTAAAGAGCATAAACGGAATTCCTGTCCATATAGGCGTAAATAGGCTATATGTTCAATATATTAGCGTTTTAGTAGTAATATATGTGTTTAAAATTTAATGCTCAGGTTAGGTGATCGGACCGCCCGTGTGATCGGGCCGCCCGTGAATTACTTTAGTTGATTGCGTCAAAGTGAATAATCACCGCAAAGTCGTCGTCGTCGTCGTCTTTTATCTTTAGCTTCCTCTGATAACTGGTCTCGAACTTCCCTTCTGTCAGCCGCCCATCTGCCTTGGCCCACATGACGCTGTCTGGTATTTGCAATCAACATCTGCTTGGTATGAAAGACATGGAGCAAAATGACGTCCCAAGTAAATCGATGACTGAGAAAAAGAGGCTACCATTGCTAATGGAATGTCTTGCAGCTGTTTCTCCAAAGTCTCCTTCTCATGTACAGGACGGCCGGGCACCCTCAAAGTCTACAATCTCGAAAGAGCCAGTCCATGGCACCGATTTGTCAGAGCCCGAGAAGGAAGATCCCGTCGACTGGGATTTTTGGCCTACTTCTGACACCCTCAGCAGAGAAAGCCCATAGTCTTTTCGGACTACGCGAGTACTATGCAACGCTTTCCTTCCAGCGGCAAGGCTCTTCCTGCACATGCCGGTGAATGCAAGTGGGCTTTCGATACCTGGCTGCTGTGCTTCCTATGGAAACCATTTATTTCAACTACAGACGAATGATTGGAAGGGCGGACAACATTTCTCAAATGAAATGTTTGATGATTTTCACATGGTCTGTTGACCTTCCTGCACATTAAGAGAAAACGAGTTTTTTTCAATTTCAAGAATTTGATTCAACCCATCAACAACTTAATCAGATACATAACAGAACTCTGCACTGAAATACTGTAAAGAGTGCCAAAGGGTCTTGAACGAGCCACTAGGTGCTCCAGACCTTTGAACTAACAGCCCTTGGAGTTGGAGTTGGAAGACATTGAGCACATCTGCGAGGTAGACGTGTTGTGCTCTATGGTAGACGAGGTCGATGTAGGCGATTTCACGGGTCTTTCAGTCGAATTGTCATTGAACGCAAAGCAGGTGCTCCCTGTTTAAAAAGATTTGCCGATAGTACAGTTTGCCGTGTCTCCGCCAACGTTTTGGAACTTAAGAAGACAACTCTTGTCGACTATGATCCAAGCGAGCTTCTGGCCAGCTTGTCGATGGGGACTGCAGACGGTCACCTTGACTACTTCTCTCAATGCGCTTGTGGTGGTCTATGTCGGATAGGGGCGAACGCGTATGAACTAGTACAACTGGATACCATTCAGAGAGGGTTATTCTATCTAGGTGCTCGATCGAGTTGAGCGATCTTGCCTGATTCGTATAGGCTAGTTGTATAGCCCATACGTACGCTTACGTGCGCTTTACATACAAAAACAGCAATATAGGATCTAAGCCCGCGCTGAATCATCAATCTGTAATAGGAAAGGTGGTAATCTTCTCCTGCGGAGTTCGACAAGATCTTATACGCTGGGTGCCCCTTGTCTCACATGAGTAACAGACGCGGTGTGTTTTACCTCATCAGTCCCTGCCACTCGCCGCGCTCGACAGGATGATTCTGATTGCTTAAACATGACAGGCCGACGGACTATCCTAAGCCGATCTTCAGCACTGGAGCCGCGCCAATCAGTCGCCACCGGCATAAGATGCGAGGGTACAAGACGAGGCAGGAGATTGACATCAGCCCACCACAAAACTTTGTTGGATCTGTGCATGTCAAAAAAGTCCGGTGAGATGCTCGCGAATCACAGAAAGCGCTTTTGGAAGCATATTTCAGCCCTCCTTCTCCAGAAAACTGGTCGACTCTACTCATGGCAATCCTGCCGTCGCCAAGCCACGAAGTGGGAATCCCAGCAAAGCCATGCTCAAAACCTACCTCGTGACACTGCTGCTGCGCCAGGGATCCGATTTGAAGCTCCCGGGCCTCCAGCGCCTCATGGCTCAATAACTCTGCCTCCTATCTCTCACCTGAATCTCGGTGTCTTTTGGCCTGCCCGGGAACCCCCTCTTGAAGACTCGAGCGATGATGAAATGCTTCCCGCGGTCAATCTGCCTCTCGTACGCACTCGAAGTCATCAGGCATCAACTCTTGAAACTTCCCACAGCGACCTGAACTCACCAGTCTTGACTGCTATGCAAAATTTTGAGGTGCAGCTTCGAGTGCTCACTTCCACACTCGCCGACCAAAATATACATGTCCTTGCCATTGAAAATGCGTTTCAAAATTTAAAACTCGAAATATCGAACTCGTCAGTGACACACAATCAAGGGCCTTGAACGACAAACAAGCGATGATTGGGAAATACCGCCGAGGGTAAAAGCTCAGAACAGACGAAGCGTCACCTCTTTAGAAGATTCATTTACATTCCTACCTGTAGCTCAGCAGTGGTCCATATTGTGTTCTGCGAAGTTGCTGTGAACATCTTACAAGAGCTGTACCTACTCTGTTATTCACTGATTGAGTCGTGAATTTCAAATCGAGCTGATATCCCTATACTCGTTCAAATTGACACACCTGCAAATCCTGCCCCTCAAGCTAAAAGAACTTAACGCAAGCAATGGGAATGAGTCTGTTAGCTAGCGCAACTCCCACTGTGCATTGTTGTCATGAGTGGTCACAACACAGACGAATTGAGAGGCTTTTCAAACCCCCAAAATGGAGTCGCTTTATCAAATTACTGGATCCTAATTTCGTATTAAGGATTTAGAAATATGCGCCTTAATGTATGTTCTGCGTATCAGAATTCAACTACAAATACTTACGGAATATTTGTATCAAATGACGTTTGAGTCAAATTCTGACTGAACAAGTGCTTGAATCCCCGGAAGGGAGACGAATTTTGTAACTAGCAACCATTGTATGTTACTGTTGGTGTGGGCTTAGCGCGATGAGTGAATTGTTGATGAGTGTTTATGGGTAGTGGCGACAATGCCAGCATTTGAGATACGATTTCTCACTCGTTTATATTCATGCTTCTGCTTATTATGTACTATAGAAACCAGCTAGGCCGCCACTAAATCCCGTCTCGCATATAATACTTAATTGCAGGACTCCCATTCCAGTGACAGCATCACGCTATATACGAGATGAAAGGCATGAGACACTTAAGGGGTGATGTCCCTGGGGCCTTCATGCGATGACTCGGATGTATTATCAATCAGCACAGCCGAATCGCTACAGTACCCACAATCGGAACAAAAGGGAGGTATATAAGAACTTATTCTTACAAGTTATCGCCGCACCAATGTCTAGTGACTGTGATCAGTAGACACGGCAACTGTGAATTTGCACATCTTGGGCTTATTTCATTTGTCGAGGGATAGAAATCTGGTTTGATGCGAGTTATACTTGTCCTTGGGCTATAGATTGCTCTGTGCATCGACCTTGGCAATCGCAGCCTGGCCTTCAATAAGTGTTCCGCTACTGCATAACGCATTGACAGTTCGTACTCGGCGAATTGAAAGGGCGTATAGGCACCGCCATTATCCTAACTTAGAGATGATAATGGCCTGGCTTTGGTGTCAGCTTGATGCAACTTTCAAACAATCGAGTTCGTCTTGAGTCACTGGAGATGGGCTGCAGTCGTCATGCGCAGTATCTGCATTGTCAGCATAATACCACATCACTCTGACTGAGAGAACTTTCACCTCGGAAAGCCTCCCGCTTGTATCCTGAAAAGGTATCTGAACAGACACTTGAAAGTCAGTAACGCCAACAATGTAGTGGTCAGGGGCCTTGCTTCAAAGCAGCGACGATGACTTCATCCAAGAGAACAACTGTAGCAGGACTTTTCACTCTCGATTACATCAGGACGTCGTTCTCGCTGCATGTGAAGCTACCTATCAAGCCAGAAATTGTCTCCGGGTGCTCCCTTGCTATCCCATAGCATGAGAGACAGAGCCCTTCATTGTCTCGAGCGTGAACCTAGATTATTACTCGCACCTTTTCGAACGGTGATCCCCAGTGGTGTTCAACCTGGTCTGTTTTAAAGTCTTCGGGTAGTTCCTTGCGCATCCCAAGTAGAACGGGATGGCAACGGATTAAACTTGTGGGGATAAGTTCCTCGGTTTGATTAGGCCCATTCTCGTTACGATGATGCATGTACTCAATGCGAATGTTTGGTTCATTCCTTGAGCGCCCTCGAGCCGGGGGGCGGGGTCCCCCAGAGACTCCCTTTACGGGGGTCGACGAGGCAATTTCCAATTGCCGGGGGTGCCCCCCAAGGCGACGGGCAAGATTCGCCGGTCATTCTCGATTTGTCCTCATCTCTCATGCTCCTACGCGGAGGATCTATTGCGCGTCAACCAGTTACATTGGCGCACTGTTCGTCAGCCTCCTACTCATCAAGGCACCTGAAGCCAAGTCGCATATCACCTTTTCAGCCTGTCCTGTAGCCATCCTCATTGTTCTGCCCGAGCGATTGAGTTCAATATATGGGAAGTTGGAGACTGAGCCTAAGCATTCTATCATCCTGAAGATGCCCTAGGACCTAGTCTCTATCCCCGGTTCCGTCGTCTTCTTGTACCCGACTATTCGAAGGGATGTCGGGGCTCCACTCTAACTTCTCGGTACGATATCAAAGACTTGTGACGTGTAGACGCCGGTATCGATCCTAGGCGTGTGCAAGCAGATGATCGAGGAAGGGCCTTAGTCTTCCGCTCGCTGACCCATCGCTGTCAAGGTCGCATCATCCCCAGGATTTGAACATTGATAACCAAGAATCTTTCAGAGGCACAAGAGGAAATTACGTTGCTGATTCCGAAGTGGAGCATTCATTGTTGAGAGCTTGATAGGTTATGTGAAGTGTCTGAATTAACTTGGCTGCATGGCTGAGGCCAAAGGCGACTGTTGTCTATTTACCAACCACCAGTATGGCAAGGGGGGTGGTCGACAAATCCGAAGCTGAAGCGCGAATGCTCTTGAATTCTATGCGCTGCACAAATTGATGATGGCTGGATAATAGATGTAATGGATGCAGAGGTATGGCGGGACCGCAGTAGTGTGGGCGTCTTGCCCGTCGCCTTGGGGGCACCCCCGGCAATTGGAAATTGCCTCGTCGACCCCCATAAAGGGGGTCTCTGGGGGACCCCGCCCCCCGGCTCGAGGGCGCTTGGAAAATGAATCAAATACGGGCATGGGCGATGAACATCCTCCTAATGGGCGAGGTCGATTTTTCTGGAAAAGTGATGTAATACCAAGTCATCAGCAGTTGTGCACACGTGGCGCAGGCATCCCCCGCCCGTCGTGAAAAGAGCGTGTATTGCGACAGTTAGACGAAATATCGCATTCCAGAAGGCCGACTTCAGATATCCAGGCGTCAAAAGCGGTGGTCAGTAGGGGGAGAATGTCGGGGCAACGCGTGAACGCGTGGTGCATATTTACCACCCGCAACCTCAGCTAGCTGTTAGCACCACCGTAAAGCCACGAAGAGGCCTTATCAGTCCTACGAAGTCCAGCGAACATTTGGGCCGATCAAGATGTTCCGCATCTGGACCAGTGTTTGACACCTTCTGCCTTTCACTTGCCCTCGCCGTGTAAGCGCCTTGTATGAAGAATTGAATGAGCTACGGGGACATACCACGAGCACTTTTCAACTGAATTGAACGCTTACTGAATTGATTCTTCTCCAAGGAATAAGCACACGGTGAGTTGATTCCAGCACGGAAAGTCGACTTGCATAAGCCGATTTTCGCAAAAGGACAATCTCCAAAGTCACGGCCCACTCCGGTCGCACAACCTCGCTTGGAGAAAGTATTGAACCCACAGGATAGGGCTGTTGGCCTGACTTGCTCGCCGGAGCGAGTGCATATAACCAGACTGAGAAGGCTGAGACGACAGCACCACATTTGACACGTCTTTTTCGGTGACAATGGCCTCGAGAATTCCATGCACCTCCTCTCGACATACAACGCAGTGTTTCGGATCTGGGCTCAGTCAGCATTGGTTGTTTGGTGTCCGCAGTCAAGACGAAGGGAAATGAATGAGAACTTTTCAATACTGATGAACATCGCAGATATGTCTTGCCGCTCTGTAGTGGTTCTACATGCTTCACCATGTGGCAACTGTGAGACAGCATAATGTCTGCCCATTGCATTTGCCCAATAGATGAAATTCTAGTTCGAAGTCATATATGTCTATATGCCCTTGGTCCCTGATCGTGGGCTGGTATTTGCGTCTTGGTCGCTGGCAATCACTGCTTGTGTTTCGATATTTGATCCTCTGAGACACTCACTGGCAGCTTACCAGGGGTGAGTTGAAAAGACAACTTAGGCTTTCCTGGCTGTCTAGAGTAGTGAGGCTATTAGCTCGGCATTTGATGTCAGTCTGAATACAATTCCCACGTCCACCACTCCGTCGATCACCGAGATTTTGAAGGAATCAAACGGATGGGCTTGAGAGGGAGAATTGATCTTGGATAAAAGAAAGGACCGGAATGGACCAGGGGCTTCGAGTTGAAGCGGAGGGCATGTGACCAAATTGGTTCCATCAGTGTTAAGGGCTTCGATGTTTTGTGGCCCTTTGGTCAGTCTCGCATATCTGCCTTCGTCCTCTTTCTGGATTAGGAAACACTTGAGTCGTATCGTTGAGGTGATTGAGTCGGCCGTTCTTGCGCTAGCGAAATACCCGTGGTGAGCCTCCGACGTGCTTTAGGTGTACCGATGAATAGAGCCATACATGCCGACTTTCGATGACACTTCCCCCATCGAGTTGTGTCCCGTCGTGACAACTAGGCTGCCTTCCGTCAAAGCAACCCTTGCTCCCGGCGCTTGAGGCTGGCCCTTTCGGCTCGAATGATCTTGATCAGAAACCAGACGGCGAAAGGTAAGGCGTATGGAAGATCTCATGTGCGATGATGGCAAATAGGCCGATAGATGTTCCATTTTACCTCGGAAAAGGGCAGGCGATTTCCCCAATAATCTATTGTTATGACATAACATGCACCGAGAGCCATCTGGAAACAAGGACATCTCGCAAACACGCCAGAATGAGACTGAATATCTGGCAATAGGTCCCTCTGTAGACCCGCCTGGGAAAATCATGCATCCCTCGTAGTAGAATCACCCGCCATGAGTAGAAGAGCAACTTTCTTGCCTAGCCTCTCCTCCGACCGATATTTGCCGCATAGTAAACAAGTAATAGCTGACTGGTACAGGCACTCAGCATGGTCAGACAGCATCCGATAGAAAAGTCTCTAGTGTCAAATCCGTGACTTCAAACTTTGAGGTCGCGTTCAATACTATTCATTGACGCAACCTCAGAATATCCCGCTAGAGCCTACCCGGCAGCGCTCGTGCCAAAAATTATATCCCGCTGTAGTGTATTGGTATCTGGTGAGCCCGACCTTGTCGTTCTAGACGAAAATGCTAAGCGAGTCGGTTTTGCGAATACCACACCGCTAAAGCCCTATCAGGGCGAGCTGCGCTTGGGAGCTACCCCAATTGAAGTCGAACTAATTGACCTTTAGCTTCAAGAGAGCGGCGAAAGCCCAAAATTTGCCATGCTGCGGCAATATGCCCCCGTCGTGTATGAAAACATCTCATGAAGTCAAATTTTTGGTTGACCTTGCTGCTGATCCCACTGTTGAACGTCGCATCCCTGTCAACGCAGCGCTCTCAAGATTCGTTGCAAGTCTGATTGCAAAATTAGCTTGTTTGGGGAAAGACCCAAGTTGCCCTCCCTAGAGCCATATTCGGACCATTGGAGCTCCCGCTGGCCTCCTTTCTATTTGTCTTTAGGTTTCCCGCTCACAAACGTTGAGATTGTCAAGAGCATGAGCTGGTGTAGTTCGGCGAGAAGACAATATAAAGAGGAGCTAGCCATTGAAAAAAGCGCAAATGATGCGCACTTGTAAAATGAACTCACCGCGGACGAAGCCCAGTGGAGACGCGTTTGACAAATGACGTCACGCATACACTACGCGAAGTTAGCCGTGGCAAAGTCCAGTCAGCGGCGCGTCGGACCATTGAAGAACAGCAACCCAAGTCTGCTTCCGTCGACGTATGCCATCCCCGAAAGTCATAAGGCACCGGAAAGGTTAGCACTCCCTTGATATGCAGTTGCCCCATAAGTCGGCCCACCAGAAAGTTCACGCACGCCACATGAATACATGATGCGGGCGTGATTTGAGGCTGGTCCCGAAACGGAGCCGCATCATTGGAATTGGCTCCTCAGATCTCCATATGTCGAGTCAAGTTTCCAATCAATTTGGTCCTCTCGCGGCATGTATCATCAGGTATCACCTCTGCAAATCAACAATCAATCTTCCTCTGACATACCGTAGACGCATCATAAGTGGCCATGCTGACAGCAAGATGCCCATCATAGTGCTTCTGAGTAGTAATCTTCACTAGCTCGCCCGCTTTGTACAGGCTTGGCTCACAGCGTGCTGAGAACATGTCTCTTCAGCACCATCACAGATGACCGAGGCGGAAGACGCTGATGCAAAGTGGCCTTGTCCAATGACAATGGAGATCAGCCATCGGAATGCATAATGCGGATCCAACAGCAGGTCTTGTCATAGACTGTTCATTTCGGTAGGTGTTGACTTGGGTGAGGTGAGACAGCGAGCCACGCTAGCCGTCCACTGTTAACCTCCAGAGCCTGTACTGCAGCCGGCCTCGCGTCTAATGCCGCTAAAACCAAGCTTTTGATAAGAGACGACGGCATTGCCAATGGAATGAGCTGAGATCAGGTAACAAATCTTTCGCTGGACGTGAGAGGTCTACTAGAACGATAGTCAGTCATATGAATGTAAATGCAGGGGGAAGGGGGCGGACGCGATCAAAAGCCACCTGTTGGGTAATGTGGGTAATGTGCTTCTTATAGTAGTTTCGTAGTGCGATTGATCTCTGGGTCCCCAGAGCAGGCATCGCACGCATGGAGTGGGTGTGGGAAGCGCGAGGCAACCAGTCGCACTACTGGCTATATTAGTACCAAAAGAGGAAGAATAAGGATAGGTAGGCATGAGCGGGGAGACTCTTTATCAACCCCAAAAGTAGGTGACATATATGAGAACAGACGTGAGTGCAACCCTTGCCACCGAAGAGGTTGTTCAACATGGCTGCATAACTAGACGCAGTCCTCGGAGCTCTGAAATGACCGATAATCCGTAGCTTGAGATATGAAGGTTGGTTCTCGTGACTACGGGGTCTATGCCCATTGAGTGTACGAAGCTCGCTCTTGTCAGCTGAATGCCCTCCCAATATACATGAAAAATATGAATGGGATAGAACTGACCATGAATTTGCTTCATCGAGGAGCAAGATCGCGAGGCTAGTCGATACGCCGTGTTGGAGTCAATAGGGTGGATGGGGGCTGCAGTTCCGCCATTCAATTAGTTGGACCCCGACACAATCAGCAAGGGCTGAGCGAAGCCTGATGAATGGCCATTCGTTCTGGGAGAGCCGTATCAGATGGGGTGTGGATGGCGACCTTGAAACCATCGACATAGCCTTTCAGTGGATCTGGGCTTTCCTTTGGTTTTAGCGTCACGCGCCATGTATTTCGTACACACTGGCTTACTGCCGGTGTATCGAAAGGCTCTATGAAGGATCAATGATCTGTCATTCGAATTGTTTGAGAAGTGCCATCACTCACCCACGTTCTATACCTTGAAGGTCCAAGCTACCTAAGTGCGGATTAATATAGAGAAAGCAGCGCAAAGAGCTG